>NC_040088.1:10370000-11620000 GCF_003369695.1 Bos indicus x Bos taurus | reverse complement strand
GCGCTGCCCATGAAGCTGCGGGGAGAGAACGCTCCCCCCACCACCACCCCGGGCGTCGATGCCGCTTCTCATCTCGCCGCCCCAAACACTCGAGTGACAGATTCCGACAAGTGGGAGGCGGCGAGCGGAAATATTCTCCGCAGCCGCAGAAAGTTACTCGAGCCCGGGTACCGGCAGCAAAGTAAAGCGGAGCACTTGACCGAACGCGGCCAGCCGAGGGACGCCGGGGGCCGGGCACTCTGGCCCGGGCGCGCCTGGACGCGGCAGCCCGCGGCTGCAGGCGGGGACCCGGGCTCCGGCAAACCCCTCGAGCCCGCTCAACTTTCTCCGCCCGGGACCCAGCGGCGGATGCCGGGATGCGCCGGAGAGGGAGCGGGGATCGGGGGCGCACTCACCTGCGGCGCTCTGCGCCCGGGCGCCGGGCAGCGGCGGCAGCTGCAGCCGCAGGAGCAGGCTGAAGGCGAGCGCGGCGAGGTTCGCCATCCGTGCGGCAGCGGCTCAGCCCCTTCCCGCAGGGGCCGGGGCCGGGACTGGGGCGGGCGCGGGGCGGCCCCGCATCGCCGACGCGGCCGCAGGCGGTGCGCGCCGCTGGGCTCCGGGAGCCGGCGCCGCTGCGCTCGGAGCCGAGGCGCGGCGCGAACTGAGGCGGGAGGCTGGGCGGGGGCGGGACGCGGGGCGGGGGGCGGTGTCCCCGGAGTCCTAACGCCGCCGCCCGCCCGCCCGGCGCTCCGCCTCGGCCGCGCACACACCCTCGCGCGCACGCCCGCGCCTCGCACACGCCCGCGCCTGGCCCACGCGGGCTCCCCGCGCACTCGCCCGGCCGGCCGGCTCGGGGCCGCTCTCTCGCACAGTCACGCGCCTACACGCAGCGCCCCCGCACCCACGCGCCCCGCGGGGTCCTCTCCTCTTCGCCCGGAGCCGAGCCACCGCGTCCACCGTCTGCCCGGCTGGGGCGCAGGTATCGGGGTGCGGTGGAGGGGAGGGAGAGAGGGAGCTGCCGTTTGAACTCGGAGTGGGCGAACAGGTGAGTAGGGTACGGGTGCGAGTGGGGGAAGGCCGAGGCAGCCGTCTGGACTCGGGACGGGGAGCCAGGTGAATGGGGGTGATGGGAGGGGGCTCTGCCCTAAACAGGAGCAGGTGTCCACTGGCGAGGGTCTCCGGCACGCCCTAAGATGAGAATTTCATGTAAGAGTCGTCACCGCCCCACAGGCACACATATAGATACGCGCACACACGCACACACACACTCTTCTGGGTGCATCGGTGCACCGCAGTCGTCCCCCACCCACCTCATCAGCCTCCCAGGCACCCCTCTTATTCGCTACCTCCCTCTTGTCGCTACCCCCAACTTGGGAGGCGGGCGAAGACTGGCCGTGAGGCATCCCAGCCTCTCACTGCCTTCGCCCTTCCCCTTTTTCCTGAGCCAGAACCCTGCAGCTTTTTCCTATTTCTTCCCGGTCTGAACAAAGACCCGGTTGAGGCTGAAAGCCTAAAACCATTGATCAGAGTCCGGGCTGTCCCTTGCAGCCCACAGGCAGCGACTCTGCCCTCCTGGGATCAGGGGATCTCATGGAAGAGACCAGGTGCCCCTTGGTTCTGGCTGAGGGCTTGGGCTATAAAAGCCAGAAGAAGGGTCTCTGGGCAAAGCTCAAGGGATTCACACTCTGTAAACCTGACCAGTCCCCTAACCCCCACCCCATCCCCGGCCTCATCTTTGCTGGGAGTCCAAGGATGGGATTGGACAGACTGTTGGGGAGAAATACAAAAGTCAGGTGTGCCGGGGGCTCTGGATTGAGTTGCTATGGCAGAGAACACAGTCTCTCTCCCCTGTACCCCAGATCCCACTAGATGCAGTGGGACACTTGCCTTGAATGGAGACCCATTAACTCCTCCCACACTGCACTGTTCTCCCACTCCTGTCTGGCTCCCCCACCACCTTCAAACGGTGAAGGGCTTAGACTAGCCTCGTGGACTAGCTAGTGCTCGTCTAGGCGGAGGCCCGGGTGTGGACCAGCTGCCTCAGAGATTCTTTATAATTTTACAGATTTCGATAGGGCACTAAACCATGTGCCCTGCTGTGCTAGTCTCTAGGGGCACAGAGGTGACTGGCTTTCAGGACAGCTGGGTTGGGAAGATACCATCTGCTCAGAGCTAAACAGCTGGCTACAGCGTCCATCAAACCCTCATCCAAGGTTTGTCTCAGGCAGAGGAGTTGTTAGCAAGGCCTGACCCAGGCCCATGACCTGTGACTCTGGACATGGCTGATCCTAGGCCTGACCCGGGAAGCAGGAAATTTCTAAGCCACTAGGGAGCTTCTGATTTCTTATAACTTGTCCTGGCTCCCTTTGGCTCCTCTTCATGCCCTCTCTCAAACTTTCTGGAAAAGCACAAAATGCATTTCTCAGTAGTGTCTTCAGAGCACAAGCCCTCCCATATCCACAGTCTAAAGGTGCTATATTGCTGCCCTAACCCACTGAGTGGGGTTCACGTGACCCCAAAATAAAGCTCCACTCCAGGGACTTCCCTGATGGTCCAGTGGGTCAGACTCTGCTTTCCCAATGCAGGGGGCCTGGATTCAATCCCTGGTCAGGGACCTAGATCCTGCATGGTGCAACTAAGACCTGGCACAGTCAAATAAATATTTTTTAAAAAGCTGCACTCCCAAGGTCACCAAGCTGGTGAGCAGGACCATCACCTGCCCTTGTCACTGGACTGAACCTACCCCTGTTGAAGCCAGGGCTCTCTGTGTTTTGCCTGCCACCCTCTGCCTGGAAACTGATCCCTCTATTTCTTCAGGAGCCAGACCCACCACCCAGTAAGACTCTGACTCTGGTCCCACCACCGTGCCTTTGCACTTGCCGTTCTCTCTGCCTGGAAGGCCCTTCCCTGTGTCACCTCCCCGAATAGCTCCTTAAATGACTTCTGTAGCCGAGAGGCACTTCCTGCCCACGGCCAGTTGCCAAGGCCCCCTGAGACAGCCGCTGGGGTGATGCTTTTTACACAGTGGGGATGTGGTTTGTCTCCTGGGTCTTTTCCACAAGCCTGAGTTCTCAAAGGGCACCTGGACACTTAAGACAGGGATGCTGGCTGATGGGAAGTTGAGGGGAGGGATGGCTCAGGGCCACAGATGACTGGCTTCTCAGAGGAGGGTCTTCATGGAAAGTGACAGCATCATCTCCCACCCTCCTTTGCGGGAACTTCAGTGCTGATTAGAAAGGAAGGGCTGCTTTCCCCTTTCCTTTCCCCGGGGAGCTGGGGGATCTTGACCACATGTTCACTCCTGGCTCAGGGCCAGGTTCAGTGTCAGTGCTGAAGCAAGGAGGCCAGGGCCTGGGTGAGCTTTTTGATGGCTTCAGAGGGCCCACTACCCCCTTTCAATTCCACTCAAGAAGGTGGCCCCTTCTCCTTAATCCCGTGGGACTGAGGGCAAGCCCTCTCTCAGCCCTGGTGTCCCTGTCTACACAGTGACTTCCCTTTCAGCTCTGGGGGCACCAAGACAGGAATGTTCAGACACTTTAGCTGCAGCTCTCTCAGCCCAAGCACGGTTTGAGGGGCAGCCTGAAGCACATATTCTTTCAACAAGGGAGTTGGCTGACTGCCATGTGCCATGGCCGGGCTGTGGGTGTGCAGCTTGAGCAGGAGACTTGGTCTTTGCCTTCCTGGAGCTTGCAGTCTAGTGGTAAAGATCAGACACGGAGAAGAGAGGTGAAGATCCGGAGGTGACCTCCATCTCCCCAGCCCTTCCCTCTGCCCCCAGTGATGGTCAGCCCTACAGTGGGGATCAGAGGACCAGGGAGAAGACACCTTGGGCCAGGATGCCTTACTTACCCATGGGGAAAGCCTGGTGATGTAGCTGTTTTATCTCCATCTTATCCACAAGGAAACTCAAAGAGGCTTCACCCTATGTAGGGAGGCAGCTGAGGAGCGGCCCTCCATTGGCGCCTTCTCTCTCCTTGCTGTTGTGCAGGGTACCTCTAGCCATTTAAATACAGAGTTTAGAAATTGAGTCTTTAGTCACACTAACCACATTTCAAGTGCTCAGGGGCTTTATGTGGTTAGTGGCTGCCATACTGGACAGCACAGATATAGACCATTTTCATTAACACAGAAAAATCTATTAGCACTGCTCAAACTACAGCCGATGGGCCAAACCTGGCCCACTGCCTGCCTTTTTTATTTTTAAATAAAGTTTTATTGGAACACAGCCATGCTTATTATTCATTTGTGTACTGCCTATGGTTGCTTTTAGCAGAAAGTTCTATTAGACAGTGCTGCTCTCAAGCAGAGGTCAGCAAACTACTGTAATAGGGAAGAATCTTTGTATTCTATTACGAGTTACTACTAAAGGGATGTTGCCTATAAGCTTAAATTATACATAATGGCCCATTTCTGGGAAACCTGCCTCCCAGATGAGTGTTACGCTAAAATACCTTTGTTTAGGACCACCTGTGAGTGGCTGCAGGAAAGAAGAAATTAGCACACTCCCTCAGGAGTCTGCCCAGAACCAGAAATGTTTTCGTTGACCCCCTCCACTTTTAGTATAAAAGAAGCCTGAATTCTAACTGAGGGTTCTTTGGGATGCTACCATCTTCTCTGTCTTGCTGGCTATCTAAATAAAGTTGCTGTTCCTTACTCCAGCAACTTGTCTCTGGAGTTTTTGGCCTGTCCTGCAGCAACATTACAAGCTTGAACTCAGCAACACTGCCACCTGTCAGGTCCTTTGTAAAGTCCTGCTTTGGGGTGCAGTGGTATTATTGGATAATGCATGTTTTTGTAGAACAGAATGGTTGGGTCGTGAGGTTCCACCTGAAAAATACTTACAGTTTTTTAGTTGCATTTGAGTTATTTACATTTGCATGTCTTGACAGAAAGTGTAGCCAAGCAGGATCCTATGGGGACTTCCCAGAAGAGCCCCTGATCTAGGTCCTCTGCGTGCCTCTTGTCTGTGGAAAAACTGTGGCCTCCTGGGCTTCCCTGAGGTCCAAAGAGTACATTTACTCAGAGAGGTGAGAAAATACAGAAAGAAGGGAAAATAGTCAAGCAGTACAAAATAATAATAGTTTAGCCGTTAAACAAATCCAAGGACTTTTAGTCCCTCCTAGGGGGCTATAGATAATATTCTGAGCCATGTCCTTTGCGCTGTTTTGCAGAGACTGAAACCCCCACCAGGAGGAAGAAGTTAACTCTGTGCCGCCCACAAGCACGTAGCCCCAGTCGGGTCGGAACCAGAAGGTTGATGACATTGACTCCTGATGACATTGACAACTGATCAGAAGGATGTCCACGAGCTGATCACACACCCCAGAATCCCCCTCCCTTATCCTGTCTTTAAAAACCTTCCCTGAGAGCCTTCAGGGAGTTTGGGCCTTTAAAACACTAGCTGCCCTTTAAAACACTAACTCCTTACTTGGTTCCCTGCAGTAAACACTGCACTTTCCTTCACCAGAACCCAGTGTAAGTAGATTGGCTTGCCTGCACGTGGGAAAGCAGACCCAAATTTGGTTCAGTAACAGCAGCACTAGTGTTTATTAATATTTCTGCCATAAAAACATTATTCACATAAGCCAGAATCTAGCCCACCTCCTGTTTTTATAAATAAAGTTTTATTGAAACACAGTCCTGCATATTTGTTTACAATTGCCCTTGGCTGCTCTGGACACTGCAGAGGCAGAATTGAGTAACTGTGACAGAGATTATTTGGCCCCTTTCACTGAAAATATTTACTGTCCTTGCCCTTTACAGAAGTTGCCAGCCCCTTCTCCAGAGCAGTGTCACAGTGCAAGCTGACAATCATTGGTAAAAACTGGTTCTCAAAATGTGGTCCTTGGACTGGCGGCATCAGTATCACCTGGGAATGTGTTAGGAATGCAAATTCTTGGGCCCTACCCTATACCTACTGAATTAGAAATGCTAGAGGTGGGGCCCAAGAATGTGTTTTTACCAGTCTCCCCGGTGATGCTCCCAGGTGAGCATGTTTAGAAGATGCAAGCTCATGTTGAAAATCACAGATCTAAAACAGCCATGGAGAAAATGCCAGTAAGTGACTGGCAGAGAAAGGTGTCAGTGGGCTCCCAGGGCAACAGAAGAGTTGAAAAGATGTCAGGAGAGTGATGGCCCATCCGCTGCCTGGTCCCTCTGCAGCAAAGCCTTTGACGGCCCTTGGACCAGGCCATGCCAGCCGGGAGGGGACCTCTCACCAGCCACCTGTGCCAATGCCCAGGCCCCGTGCCTGGCGGCCCCGCCCTCCCACAGGCTTGTCAGCGCATTTGGGGCTGTCTCCACGCACAAATTCATGGACCAGCTGTCTCTTTTAATCTGGTTTCAAGATGAAACCATTAATAGATGTCAGACACATTGGCAATGATCTCTTCATTAATAATTTCCTCCTTTCTGAGAAAAAAAATTAGTAACAAGCAATCATCAATAATTCAAAAATACAAGTTAACCTTTCTATTAGCAGAGTGGTTCTGCACACACCACAGACTCTTTCAGAGCCAATAGTTCTGGTTTAAATAATGTTTTTACAGCAGGAATATTAATATGTGTTAATGCTTTCTGTTGAAATATGCAAATCTAAATAACTCAAATGCAACTTAGAAACCATACGTATACTTCAAGCATAAGCTGATGATCTAACTGTTTTGTTCTGTAAAAACATGCATTATCCAATAACATTTCTGTGTCCAAAAGCAAAACTCTACAAAGGAATCACTTTCAGGTTTAGGCCTTTGTGGTTGGAAAGATTTCTCTTGTGCTGGATCGATGCTACCACCCTGTGCCTTTCTCCCCTCCAGAGTCAGCTTCTCTCTCGGGACAGACAGAAAGCCTGGACACACTTCCAAGTGGCTTTCACTGGATGTTGGTGTGCTCTCGGTAAGCCTTCTCAATCCCTTACATCAGGGGTCCCCAGAAACTGATGTAATAATAATAAAGTTCACAGTAAATGCTCTTGAATCACCCCGAAACCATTCCCACCCCGGTCTGTGGAAAAACTGTCTTCCACAAGACCAGCCCCTGGTGCCAAAAAGATGGGGCACTTGTGCTTTGCATCCTTCCTGGGCATCTTCTTTTATGATTTTCAGATGCCACCTCCACCGCCAACATCTGTTTCCTCTTCTAGAACATGCTTTATTTCAGTAACACTCCTCTAGTTTGGGATTAACATATATATACTGCTATATATAAAATAGATAATCAACAGGGACCTACTGTATAGCTCAAGGAACTCCACCCAATATTCTGCAATAACCTTTATGAGAAAAGAACCTGAAAAAGGGTAAATATATGTATAACTGAATGACTTTGCTGCACACCTGAAACTCACACACTGTAAATCAACTATACTCCAATATAAAAATTAAAAGGCCCTCCAGGTGAAGCCTTGCATCTGCTCACATTCCTTATACCTCCCTTTACCACCATGGTGACCATGAACTAGTCACTCTTCCTCTGCAGATCTTTCTCCCACTGGGGTCGTTATTCCCCCAGACTGAGCTGAGTAAGAATTAAGTGCTTTTATGGATGGTAGGACACCTAGAGGTCTCTTTTCCTTCCTCTGCTACTTCCAAGTCTTAGACTCACAAACCACTCCAGCCTTGACGCCATGCCAATATCATAGAAACCTGGATGCCAACACAGCCTGGAGCACCAGCTGCCTCATCCTTGAGCCAAACCACCGGCACATGGTCCAGACCATTGGCAGGTAGGTCTCAGTGCCTGGGATGCTAGGGGGCATCTTGCTTTGCCTAAGTGGGTTCTGCCAGACAGCTGTTTCTTTTCATGGAAACTCACAGACACACACACACAACTAAGCGATGTGTGCCAAGCACCCACCATGGTTGCTTGTGTCTCCATCACGTGCGCAGCCCCAGGCTGAGCAACCGGGATGCCAAGGTAAGGTGATCCCCATCCACAGGCGCCCAGAGTCAGCCCCAAGGAGAGGTCACACAGCACACCAGGGGCAGGGGGGTGTTAGGGTCATGGACGTAATCAGTGGACATCCAACGTGATTGAGGCATGGCCCCAGCCTTCACTTCTTGCTTCCAGCAAAGTGCTTCTCTGATGAAGCAGGACAAAAGCCACGGTCTCCGTGGTAGCCTGGGGCCCTGTGGTTGGACACGGGCATTTCAGAGCACTGGGGTTCCCCAAGGCTCTCAGCTCCTCTCCTCGTCCCTGACTCTGGACTCTCAGATTCAGGAGGGTCCCAGGTAAGAGATGGACTCACCTGTTTGAGGCGGGCTGAACCTGTTGCTTCTCTGAATCCCCCTGCATCGAGCTGAGCTCAGACCTCAGCCCTGTTCTGCCTCCTGTCTCATCCCTCCCAACCCCACCCCACGCACAGCAGCCCGAGCGCTTGATGGAGAAGACCTTCAGCCCACAATCCTGTCACTCGCCAGCTTAAAGCCCTTCACGGCTGCCCCACTGCCCTCAGAATAAGGACATGTATATGCTACCACATGCAAAATAGCTTGCGGGAAACTGCTCTATAACACAGGGAGCCCAGCCTGGCGCTCTGGGATGCCCTAGGGGGTGGGATGGTAGAGTGTGGGGGGATGGGAGGGAGGCTCAAGAGAGGGGATATATATATTCTCATGACTGATTCGCATTGTTGTACAGCAGAAACCAGTACAACAGTGTAACACAATTATCCTCCAATTTAAAAAATAATAAGTTTCCTCATAGATTAAAAAAAAAAAAAAGAATAAAGTCTAAATCCTTAATATGGCCAAAAAGTCCCCAAATGACTGAGCCTAGCCAGCCTTTCTAAGCCTGTCCCCTCCCTAATTCACCTTAAACTCCCCCACACAGAGTCCTCCTCGCCAGGTCAAGGAAGAAAGAAGGGCATTTGCGTGGCAGGAACTGCTAGGCAAACACTCAGAGATGCAGAGGAGTTTGCTCATTCCCATAGGCTAGGACGTGCCCAAAAGGCTCCTTCTCTCCTCTGACATTATTTACACAAACTCTACTCCAAGCCACAGTGGGTGACTCTCCACTGCCTCCTCTGTCTCTGCAATGCCAAATTCAAAATCCTCATCCCGCTTTATCCTTACCTAGGCATCCAAATCAGACAAGGCAAAGGCACCCCACTCCAGTACTCTTGCCTGGAAAATCCCATGGACCGAGGAGCCTGGTAGACTGCAGTCCATGGGGTCGCTAAGAGTCGGACACGACTGAGTGACTTCACTTTCACTTTTCACTTTCATGCATTGGAGAAGGAAATGGCAACCCACTCCAGTGTTCTTGCCTGGAGAATCCCAGGGACAGGGGAGCCTGGTGGGCTGCCATCTATGGGGTCGCACAGAGTCGGACACGACTGAAGCGACTTAGCAGCAGCAGCAGGCATCCAAATCCTCAACACTCAGCTTTGGGAGGACCCAGGGGCTGGACTGAGGTGGACGGAATGAAGAAGTGTCCAGCCGTTCCATGTCCACAGGACCACCTGGGCCGGGCGCTAACAGCAGTCTGATTACAGCGTGGCCACCGCTGCTCGTGTGTTGGCTTGGACAGAGTTTCTCTCCCAGGATCTCCCATGAGACTCCTCAGTGCAGTCTGATACAAAGGGAACATTGCCAGGCTCTGAAGTTTGGGGTTCATCAGTTCTGGGCTGAGTGAGGATTCTGAGTTATCAGAAAGAGCTCCTGGGGGATCCCAGGATCAGGGACCATTGGAAATGTCACCTGACGCATCTCACTCTGAGCACCCGGGAGCCTTGCTCTGGTGAGTTGACCTCCCCACAGGTCTTGACAGAAGGAGCACTGAACCTCGTGTGTGGAGACACTTCATCCTGATCTATTTGGCCCCGCTAGGCAAATTTGGCCCTCATCAACATATATTGAATGCTTTCTGGATGTGCCTGGGGGCTTGGCATTGAGGATATGAGGATGTGGACACAGTCCTGACACTGCAGAGGCAGCCACCCTCATGGAGAAGGCAGCTCTGCAGGTGCTCCTTCTGTGGAGCAGAACCAGGAGAGAAGGCCTGGAGGCTTCAGAAGCCTGCCTGCCCCCAGTGCCAAGCCTGCTCCAAGTGGGGCCTGAGCCTCAGGAATGATGGACACTGGACCTTTGAGGAGAAAATGGGATCGAGAAGTATGAAACAAATGATACAGAAATAAAGCCTCTTTGGGGGATGGGGGTGGGGGTGGTGGGAGCGGAATAAAATCATATTTTTTAAATGTGTATTTGTTTTTATTTATTTGACCACACCAGGTCTTAGTTGTGGCACTCAGGGTCTTCTATCTTAGTTGCAGCATGTGGGATCTAGTTCCCCGACCAGGGATCAAACCCAGTCCCCCTGCATTGGGAACAAGGAGTCTCAGCCACTGGACCAGAAGAGAAGCCCCTCAAATCCTATTAAGGGACTTCAGGGTAGGGTCAAGTGCTGGGAGGACTTTAACATCTGATGTCTGCGGTCTGGCCAGCTTCATGATGGCTAAAAGCAAATGCCTCTTTTTTTTTTATTATTTTTTTTTTAAGAGAGGCTTCCTAGGCAGCTCAGTGATAAAGAATCTGCCTGCCAAGCAGAAGACTTGGGTTCAGTCCTTGGGTGTGGAAGATCCCCTGGAGAAGGAAATGGCAACCCACTCCAGTATTCTTCCCTGGGAAATCCCATGGACAGAGGAGCCTGGCGGGCTACAGTCCATGGGGTGGCAAAGAGTCATTCACAACTTAGTGATTAAACAACAGCAGCAGTGTTTTTTTTTTTTTTTAAAGAAATTCCAAAAACTTCCTTCAGACCTCAGGTTTACAGAACTGGCTTCACCAGAATTCCTGATTCTTAATATAGTTTCATAATGTTTACCTAGATAACTTTCTCACTATTTATTTACTTATGTTTATTACTTTTTATGATTATATGGATTTGGCATTTTCTTTTCATTGACTTGTTACTTTATTGTTGTATTTTGAGAAGTATCAGTGGACCTCCCACCCACAGATAAAATCTGTGTTCTTGATGGTAACAAAATTCTGCACACTCAGGCCAGCCTTTGAATGCTCCATAGATCAAATTTAGGTGGGCAACAGAGCCTTTGGGGTGAGAGCGCAATTGTTTCTGGGCTCTCACAAGGCAGCCAGGCCTGGGTTTCTGCTGCAGTGGTTCTCAACCCTGTTACATATTAGAATTACCTAGGATCCCACCCTCACACAGCCATCGTGTGATTTGGAGAGGACCCAGGTAACAGTCCTGGTCAATCTACCTTCCCTGTGACTCAGACACTAAAGATTCTGCCTGCAATGCAGGAGACCTGGGTTTGATCCCTGGGTCAGGAAGATCCCCTGGAGAAGGGAATGGAAACCTGCTCCAGTATTCTTGCATGGAGAATTCCATGGACAGAGGAGCCTGGCGGGGTACAGTTCACGCACGGGATTGCAAAGAATCAGACATGACTGAGCGGCTAACTCTTTCATTTCTGGTAACAGTATTGTTCTAATCTACCTAATATTCCCACTAAGAACCACTGCAAAAAATTCCCCTTTCATAGTCTCCTGCTGGGTGTGTGCATATGAATCATCTGAGAATTGGTGGTGGAGGTGGGAGGGGGCTATGCCCTTAAATACACCTTTATAAAGATGCCCCACCCCTTGGCGACCTCAGGGACCCCCCTGCACGTAAGGAGAGATGTTCCTAGGGAAGGCGTGGTGGGCAGGTGTACAGTCCATTTCCCAACATGGGTCCACAGGACACATCTATTCCAGAACCACTCAGGGTGTTGGTTAATTTTGTTGTTCAGTTGCTAAGTCATATCCAACTCTTTGTGACCCCAAGGACTGCAGCACACCAGGCCTCCCTGCCCCTCACTGTCTCCTGAAGTTTGCCCAAGTTCATGTCTATTGAATTGCTGTCGGTAATGCTATCCAACTGTCTCATCTCTGCCACCCTCTTCACCTTTTGCCTTCAGTCTTTCCCAGCATCAGGGGCTTGTCAATTAATTCGTTAATTTTGCATGGAACTAAATCCGAATCCCTAGAGACTGAGGCTCAGGTATTTGACTTTTTAACTTGGACACTAGTGACTCTCAGGCATATGTAAGTCGGTGAATAGTTGATGTGGCATCAGAAACAAGGGAAGCTAAGAGCCTCCAGGGACAACTCTCAGTGCGCTGAGGCCAGGTCAGCAACATGCGGACATCAGCATTGCGTCTCTGTACCTACAGGATGAACACTGAGCCTGGAACATGTATACACGATGTGCTTTGGGCAGGATTCTTTTTCTTACAAATGACAGACATCTAGCTCAAACAAGCTTAAGTGAAAAGAGGAATCCAGTGGCCTATTTAGCTGAGCAATTCATGGGCACCTTCAGGCAAAGCTGGATCCAGGTACTCAAATGCCATTCTCTCTCTCCTCCTTCCCCATCCATATCTCAGTTTGGGGATAGTCAGAGAAACTGGACAATGACAGCTTCATGTATAGTTCTCATGACTTACCAGTCTTCGTAAAATAAAAAATGAGACCTTCTCCACCACCCCTGCCAAACTCTAGCAAAGACACTGATTGGCTGGATTGGGGCACATTCCATTTCCTGAAATAATTCATTCGGCCTGGGAAGTGGTAGGGAGGGCAGCACTAGAACTGACCAGCCTGTCAGTGGACAAATGACCACCCCTCCATACTGGGGCCAGTCACCATAACTGACAGCCCCCTGAGGATCAGATGGAGTGGGAAAAGAAGGTTTTCTCCAAAGGATCTTGGGCAGTCAAGTAACATCTATTCACCTCACCTATGAAATGAAATATTCATGAATGCTTTTAATAAGTGGTTTACAAACCTGACCACTTACCCAGGGTCTGCTGCTGCTGCTGCTTAGTCACCAAGTCGTGTCCGATTCTTTGCAACCACATGGGCTGTAGCCCACCAGTCTCTTCTGTTTAAGGGATTTCCCAGGCAAGAATACTGGAGTGGGTTGCTATTTCCTTCTCCAGGGGATCTTCCCAATCCAGGGATCAAACCCGTGTCTCCTACATTGGCAGGCGGTTTCTTTTCCTCTGAGCCACCTGGGAAGCCCCCCTCTCCATCAGATGCTCTATCCAACCCCCCACCACAGACCCTGTGATTTTTACACAACCGTTGCCCCTTCTCTGTACCAAAGCTTTTTCAACCAGTCAGATACTCCACAGGCAACCCAGTGGAATAAAGACGAGTTCCTTCAGTTTCGGAAACAGTCTGTTTGAGAAATATTATTTTACTGTACTGTACTACAGAGAAAAACATTTCACCCAAAGTGTTAGCCACACACTTCAGTCCCCAGAATCTCCTTCCTCATGCCTGGAACCTAGCAGGATGGGGGCAGAGCCCTCCCAAGTGCATCGAGATTGTCCCATGGGTGCCCAGGCCAGACTGTGCACGCTTATTTAAGCCATTATCATGTCAGATAAAATGTTGATAAATCATTATTTCTACCAGCTAAAATAAATGCTAATAACTCAAGGCTGAACGAGGGTGAGTTTGTTGAAACGACGTGAAGAATGGAGGGTACGATCTCAGAATGTAAAACCGCAGAAAATACCATCTGGAAACACAGAAATCATCTGTCTTATCTGGAAACCTGTCTCTGGCGTGGCAAATTTAGGGATTGGTTGGAGGACAGAGTGTGCCCTGCGCCCTGGGGAGCGGGCTGAAAGGCAGGGGGAGCTGGGAGGCTCCTTTACTCAGAAACTGTTCATCACTGTCTGCCACTGAAGCTTAAAGATCAATAATCTGGGGGACTGTTCACTTTGGTTTGGCTTCTGCCCTCCTGAAATGCTTAAACTTGCATTTACTGTGAGCCAGGACCACAGCTAAAAACCTTACGTGCATCCACCCTACAATTTTCTTATTATTTCCCATTAACAGGTGAGGAAACAGAAGCACAAGGAATTCAGTGATTCAGGACGCCTACTGGCTTTAGGTTTCTTCTCAGCATTTCCTTTCAAAATCACTGTTATCATATCTCCCAACCATGGACAAAAAATAATGGAATGAGCAGAGAACTCCAAGCCTAACCATCTCAAAACCCTTTTCATTTTACAGACATTTCAGTAGGGCTTTGCTGGTAAACAAAAATAAATAAGTTCAGCTTACCCAGAAGTCAGATGCCCTGTAATAAGTTCTGGGCAAGGTTCTCCCCAGAGCAGGAGAATGTGGCATTATAGTTTAGGTTGAGTTTATTTTTTTAAGCCTTATGCTCCCCAAATTTCTCAGGCACTACCTACCTCAGGAAAACTGAGATATGATAACAAAGACTGTATAGCCCCCCCAAAAGCCCCCAGATTAACAAAGCTCCCCAGGGCTTGGTTGGGGGTCAGGGCTTCCGCTTTCAGAGAACAAACTAATTCTTGTTTCCCAAGGGAAGAACATTAAAGACCCATGGATGTTTTAAAATATAAATGTATGGAATTGTGCAATCTCTCAATAATCAGGTTTCTCTTCTCTGACAGGTTTCCAAAACATCAAGAATAGACAAATGTTAAATATTTCCTTACTGCTAACTACATTTCCCCCCCTCCTCCTTTTTCTCCTCCTGTAACTTCTAACATGAATTTATTTTCTATTTGAAAGCCAATCTCACTGGTTATTAGATATTCTCCCTGCTGTCACCATCAGTAAATTATTAAACAGCTGACCAAGCTTTGTTTTAAAATGATTCTCTTATGAAGCTCAGTGACATATTTGCCATGAATACTGAATGGTGCTGCAGTCTCTAAGGACACGTGAGTGATTCCTATTTACTACCTTTAGCAAAATGTGTGTGCAATTAGCAGCAAGAACTTGACTTGAATCAGTTACCAGAGATGCCTGTGGCTGGTTCACGTGGCCCTCTCTTGACACCTCACCTTCCTGACCGGAGAAGCAGGTTCCGCTTCTAGACCGCATCTCGAAACAGCGCATAGAAACTGCCTTTTGTCATTTCTCACCTCCTTGCTTGTCTTGCCGCCCCTGAGCTTTGACGTACCTGCAGGGAATCTCTTCCTTATTGAAAGGAGCAGCTGGCTCTGAGTGAATTTCCCTGAGAAGAAAATAAACCTGATGGAGATGACATTGCTTAAACTGATCATATCTCCACTTCCTCATCTTCAAAACAGACATCATGGTCCCTACTTCTTAGATTCTATAATGAAACCAAAGCACTGAACACAGTGCCTTGTAGAGACAGAGTAAGCGCTTGGCAGCTGCTAGCTACTTTTTTTCCATTGATGCCCACGTAAGTCCAGACTCTCTAGGTTGTAAGTGACCCATCTCAAACGCATGTAAGCCCAAGAGGGCACATGTTGACTTACTGTTTGTCTTAGTGGTTGATCAGTTGAGATCCAATCAGGGAAACAGAAACTGCTTAAAGTACTCACAACAGAAGAAATTTAATTCTGGAAATTGTCTATAAAGGTGATGAGGTAACTGAGATCCCAGAAAGGGACGGGAAGTTTAACTGAGAAATACACCAGAGCGAGAAGCTACTCCTAGCCTTAGGATAGAGGAACAAAGACACTGGAAGCCCAGGGATGTGGAAGGGCATGGAAGCCTGAACCATGGCAGATGTGTCCAGGGGAAGTTGTAACTAAGGTGAACACCAGGGCATGTGGTCTTAACCAATATAAAATAATGTCTCCCTTATAAGATCCCATGAACATCACCCCCTGACTACACCTGCCTTCTTATTTCCTCCCCAGGTGTTATGGTTGGTCCTGTCTTTGATCAATTTAAGGGGCCTTGGTTGGGAAGGTGGTCCTTCTACCGTGTTGTATTTCCTGGGATCATCCACCATGTTTCTGCACAGCATCCTAAATCCAGGATGCAGTTGTCAGTCCTGAGTACCCTGGATCTGGGTTTAAAAAAAAAACAAACCCATTAAGAGGTATGACGAAGAAGTGGTGGGGACAGAATGTTTCATCTTAGGGCTCAGCACCAGGTGTTGGCCGGGTCAGGAAAGGCCAGGTAGTAACTTAATAAAAGCAAACATCATCATTCACTTTGCTCCCACAAGAGGTTACTTATTCACAGACTTCTGTGGTAGTCCAGTGGCTACAACTCCATGCTCCCAGTGCATGGGGCCCCAGTTTGATCCCTGATCAGGAAACTGGATCCCACATGCCCCAACTAAGGCACCGCACAACCAAATGAATAAATAGTTAAAAAAAAAAAAAAAAAGAATTTTCTTATTGAAAAGTGAATGTTGAATTCGGAAGCCAGGCTCAGAAAGGCCCATGTGCAGAATTGGATTAAATGAATCAATCCAGTAGTTTAATTAATGATCATACTTGATAGCAGGCTGTGACAGCAAAGGAGATACACTGCATCTCGTTAGGACATCTCACTCTAAGAATGAGACGGGGTGGTTCTGTGGAGATCGTGGAGTCAAGAGTTGACACTATTCATGTTCAAAGGGACTAGCTAACATAACAAACGCGCCTTCCTCAACTTTTGAATCCCAAAGCCTCAAATGAAAATACTTCACATCTGTTGGAGAAGGATTCCAGTCTGCAGCAGCAGTCTCTTGATAAGGCAGTAATTACTGGAGCAATTTAAACAGTTACAAAGGCATTTTTAAAAAATGTTTAATTATTCAAAAGCCTGATTAATTATCTAGCCCAGGGATCAGAGGCCAAAGAGGGATGAACTGTATGGAAACGGTTACCATGACGGAGGAGGGAGGGATTCAGCTGCCTTCATACAAAAAGCTGCTCTCTGTGACCTTGGAGTTACATGTTTGTGCCCTGCAGTACTCACAGAGGTCAGACCACTGGACTGGGCATTAGGTGACCGGGTTTCCAGGCCTGTCTCCTCCACTGGCCCACTGCATCCTTGGTCAATTTCCTTTACTTTATCAGGACCCTGTAAAATTAGTCAAGGGAAAGATAGAGGGAACCCCATAGCTAGGCTGTGAAACTGTGCCAAGAATTGATATCCTAGAGGACTCCTTTTTAGACTTTGGAATTTTTCCTGGGACAATGAAGATCCAGGGAAAATTTATGAGCATGGAAGGGCTTTCATCATATTTGGGTTTGTGAAAACAGTTAGACACCTGTGTGTGAAGTGTGGGGAGAGACGGGTTGTGGGCAGTGGGTGGATGGGTGTGTCCCTAAATTCATGTCTGCTTTAGGATGGAAAAAAGTAGCCCCCATTCACTGAGCATTTATTGAACACCTCATGTATACCTGGCCCTTGTGGGGTACTGTAGAGACACAGGAGTTTGCCAGGGCAAGGACACCTTACGCAGATGATAGCTCACAGATGAATGGATTTGGATGATGACATAAGCAAAGACCTTGTTCACGTTTGCTCACGTGGTGAGTCATGCCCTAAGCCTCTGGATAAGCCGTCTCTACAGACCCAGGATGAGACCATCTCCCCAGGCCTGTGCCCTGGGCACGTCACAGAGTAATTGCCTCACCTACATCATAGCTCCCAACACTCACTGCCGGCTTTTGTCCAGGCTTAAGTCTTGGAGATCCCATCATGTTTCCCACTTGAGAAATTCCCAGTCAATGTAGAATCATCAATGGAGAGCTTTTAACAGTCTCTTGGTATTTCCTCCAACAACCCACAGTGTATTCCTCTTGGCTGCCTCCTAGAGCACAGTGGTTAAGAGCATGAGCCCAGGAACTGGACCATCAATGAGTCGGAAGCCCTGCTCCACTGCTCTCTTGGCTGTGTGACCTTGGACAAGTCACATAACCTCTCTGGGCCTCAGTTTCCCTATATGTAAAAGAAACTTCTTATTATAAAAGTTAAAGTGAAATATCTACACATAGTAGATGTAAGCTACATGATAGATAAATGGCTATGTTAGTTTATGTGGTTTAATTCTGTTCTATAGGATTCAGCTACCCTGTGTCTAAAATGAGATGATAATCGTTATGCCTTTATGCAAAAAACACTTACTGAGGTCCTATTAAGTGCCAATTATTGTCATAGCTGAAGATAACACAGAAAATAAGGAAGGTCACTGTCCTCATGGCGCTGTCATCCTTGTAGGTGAAGGGGGCCAACAGGACAACCAAGTAAATGTGTGATATATTGATAAAAAATATTTCTATAAAGCAGATTAATGTGGCGGTGTGTATCCTTTTTAAGATACAGTGGTCAGGGAAGCCCTTTCTAACGTGATGACATTTGAGCAGTGATCCGAATCAGTAGAACAAGTGATCTGAGGGCAGAAAGTAGAGAGATGTCATAAGGCACAGCAGGTGCAAAGGGCCTGAGGCAGCACCATGCATGACACATGCCAAGGAACACCTACAGGACGACTGTGGCAGAAGGAGAGAAGAAAGTGGTGGGCAAGATCCCCAGGGGAGACCTGGGGGCTAGAGCACAGATCAGGATGTAGACAGCATCCTAACGGTACTTGGAAGCCACCTTGGGGGTTTAAGGGCAGAGTGATAAGGTCTGACATGCACAGAAATTACCATCATGCAAGGCAGAAGGTGATATCCTGGGGAGAGATATCGAGCGCCCAAGAAGTTAGAGGAGAGGGGCTATGACAGGCTCAGGAGAGCAAGAAGAGCTTCAGGGAGCTGAGTAGATGGTCAGTGGGAAGAGACCCGTATTTCAAAGGACAGGAAATCTGCAAGTGAGATGCTCATGGAATTCATTGGTTCACTTGTCGCTTATCATTGTCCCCTTTTTGTGCTGTGCCCTGTCCTAGGAGCTGAGGGTACAGTGGTGACTAAGATTCGGCACACCTCAGTGAGTTTACAGTGCAGGATAAGCAGAGGGACAAGATTAGATGGGTGTTAATTCCTGTTAAGCCAGTAAGATTCTGGGCTTATTTGTCATTGCAGCATAAGCATAGCTAGATCGTGACCCCCAGTATTTTTTATACTTTTGTTTGTATATTATTTTTTGGCTATACTGGGTCTGTGTTGCTGCGCAGGCCTTTCTCTAGTTTGGGTGAGTGGAGGCTAGTCTCTAGTAGCGGTGTGCGGGCATCTCATTGACATAGCTTCTCTTGTGCAGAGCTCAGGCTCTAGGGCACATGGGCTTCAGTAGTTGCAGCCCTTGAGCTCTAGAGCACAGGCTCAACAGCCTTGGCGCACAGGCTTAGCTGCTCCATGGCACACGCAGAATCTTCCCAGATCAGGAATCAAAACCGTGTCTCTCGAGCTGGCAGTGACCTCCAGTATTGAATAAGTGCTGATGACATGTGGCTCCTCCAACAGCCAGACAGACAGACATTTGTCACAGAGGCCATGACACGGTGATGAGTCTCTCTGATTGAGACAGCTCCATCAGTAAACCTCTTCACGTCTGCACACTCATCTTGAAGAAAACCTGTAATGCACTTGGCCAATCTTACAAGCCCCTAATCATGATTCAGAATCCCAAAGGAAAAAGTGAGAAACAGAAATAAAATCCATCCAAAAATATTAAATCATCCAAAGAACAGCGGTCTAGCTTCTGTGTTAATCAAGCTCTTTGAGGAGTGCTTGCTCTGGGAGGGGATGTTGCTAAGTGTCGCACAATAATTAACTCATTTCATCTTCAAAGCGGCTGGCATCACCCCGCACCTATCTCTTCACTCTGACTTCTCCAGAGGGCACTGCCGGATTTCCACTGCCAGCATGTATGTCTTTGCCTGAGGGCTTTATCCTCCTGACAGAGCCCTTTACAGCCCACAAGGCAAGTTAGAAGCATGGGGGAATTAATGCCACTTCTCTGTGTGTGCATACGCACACATATGCACTCACACATGAGTGCAGACCTCATGGAGATGGCCGGAAGTTGGTGTATGCACACCCCAGCTTCTCCACCCCTCGGGTGCCTGCTCTGCTCTGAGGTTCATGCTTTACAGTTTCTGAAGCTCCCTGGACTGTATCAAGTTCCAGTCATCTCCAAGGATGGCTTCTTCAGTGAATCACTGCTTCCTGGCTACATCTTTCCCATCTCCCCTCAGCCCTCATCCATCTTTAACTCCCAATTAATGTCTTGTCTTAGAAACATGTCTCAGGGTCTGCTTGAAGAACCCAGGTTAAGCTATGGGCTTCCCTGCTGGCTCAGATGGTAAAGAATCTGCCAGTGCAGGAGACATGGATTCAATCCCTGGGTCAGGAACATCCCCTGGAGAAGGGAATGGCAACCCACTCCAGTATTTTTGCCTGGAGAATTCCATGGACAGAGGAGCCTGGCAGGCTACAGTTTATGGGATTGCCAAGAGTCAGACACAACTGAGCAATGAACACTTTCACTTCATTTCAGGTTAAGATACGGCCCTGGGAATAAATCCTGAGTTCTCATCACAAGAAAAAAAATTTTTTCTAATTTGTATCTATGTGAGATGGTGGATGTTCACTAAACTTACTGTGGTCATCACTTCATGGGCACGTAAGTTAAATCATTATGTTGTACACCTTAAACAATGTTGTATGTCAATTGCATGCATGCGTGCGTGCTTGCTAAGTCACTTCAGTCGTGTCCTACTCTTTGCGACCCCACTGACTGTTGCTCTCCAGGCTTCTCTGTCCATGGGATTCTCCAGGCAAGAATACTGGAATGGTTTGCCATGCCCTCCTCAGGAGACCTTCCTGACCCAGGGATTGAACTCTCATCTCTTAACATCTCCCACATTGGCAGACAGGTTCTTTACCACTAGCACCACCTAGGAAGCCCTGTATGTTAATTATACCTCAATAAAACTAGAGGAAGGGTGGGTAAATCCCTGGAAGGAAGGGACAGAAGGAGAGAGGCAGGAAGGATGGTACCATATTATTATCCTTATTTGGCAGCTGAGGAAACCAAAACAGAGAGGCTGAATAACTTGCCCAGAGCTGATAAGCGGCAGATCCTGGCTCCAAACCAGCCACCAGGCTCTGAAATCTGTCCTGTCAACCTTGGTACCCTGTTGCCTCTGGCTGGGAGAACAGCCCAAACCACTGAACAACAGTCTCGTTTAATTTGCTTTGTGAGACAGGCAGGTGGGTAAGCTATGTGGATGCATCTGTAACCTCCTCTTTGGAGATCCGGCATGTACTTCAGAGGTGCGTTTGAGAAGGTATTTGATGTGATTTTCAATGCAGTGGCAGCCACATGGTGATCCATCAGTCAGCTCTCTTTGACAGAGAATTGATCTCTCAGGTCAGGAAGCAAACCTCCATTTACGTAGGTTGCACTTGAAACGCACCCTCTTAGGAGCACACGGAAGATAAAGCAGAGTCAGTGGCAGTTCTTGTCAATGAGTTTGTTATGGCAAGAGGGGCGATGTGAGGCTCTCTGGGCTGAGTGTCACTGCTGACACTCCAGATGTATGCTTTTGTGTATGATAAACACTTTGCCTGTGTCCATTAGACCTGCCTGTCAATTCCTTGACGTTTCCAAGTCCTCTTTTGATCCAAGCATCTTCATCCAATAACACAAAAGCAAAATGAGTGCTTACTTGGTTCCCAGGCCATCAACCATTCTTTTTCTTTCAAACTAGATCTCTCTGATTTTTTCAATTTTGTTTCATGTCTGGATGAGTAATTTCAAAACCTGGAGGTTGGTGAATTCTGAGCTTTGTCACTCAGGAATTCTTGCTCTTCACACAAAAAGAAAAGCCACTGCAGCAAATTGTCTGTGTGATTCATTTGTTGCAGGCACTGATGAAAAAAAATTTTTTTTTCTTAAAGATATTTCAGAGAACCTGGACCATTATGGTAGGAAATAACCTCAGAAAGTGAGACAAGCGTGATGCAAAAATTTAATATTAGATTTATTTTGTCATTAGAAAAGCTTATCCTTTTTGCTTCTAGGGTGAAATTTGAGATGTAGAGGATGAAAAATTGAGGAATGGAAGATCCGATCAAAATTGCCTCTGCTGGTCTAAAAGATGAATGTTTTCAAAATACAAATTTATTTTTTCTTATGGCAAGATTTTCTGTTCTTTATTCATACCTTAAAGAAATTAAAAATCATGTGGCTGGCTTGTTCCTGCTTCTCATACAAGCTTTTCATGCTCAACCAACAGATAGCACTAAGTTTAAGAGAAAGAAAGGGAGGAGGGATGGAGGAAGGGCAAGAGATGGGAGAGATGAATGGAGGGACGGAGGAGGGGAAAAAAATAGTCCATGGAGGACATTTTTTCATTTCTAAACTATAACCACCTCATTGGCCATCTACAATGAAAATGCAATGGACAGTTACTCAATGCCTCACTTAACTTCATGTAAATCCAATATTTTAATACCTTAAATTCAGAGCATGCCGGTGTTATCTGTTCCATCATCTCAGCCACAGAATGGTAGTGACTCCAGTGAAGAAAGAGTTTCTTAGTGACTTAATTCAACATATACACCTTGTCTTCAGCAGGAAGACACAAGCTTGCTTCTCACAGGGGCTAGCTTATGCTGTGTAAGCACAACCCCCAAATTTTAGAGACTTGAAACAACAAAAGCTTATTTCTTGCTTGTGCTACCTCTGCTGGACATCGTCCTCACTCAGGAACTCAGGCAGAGAGAAATCCATCCCCGCCCTTCCATGATGGCTAAAACAAGAAAGGGGATGTGGAAGACCCTCCACTGGCTCTTAAAAGGGATGCCCATCACCCTGCTCATATTTCATTGGCCAAAGCAAGTCACATGGTCATGACTTCCTTCAAGCCGATAGGATGACACATTCCTATGTGTCCACAAGAGGGGATAACCACAAATATTTGGTAAACAGCTAAAGTCAACCATGCATACAACTCTTGATATGGAGAAGCTCACTGTCTTTTAAAGATGGTGGTGTCAAAAACATGTTTTAAGTTGTTCCCTCAGAGAGAAACAAACTAAATGTCACAAGTTCAAAAAAGGCTGGGGAGCTGGGCTTTAGAAAAATGAGCAGAATTTTTACAAGTAAAGATGGAAAACTAGGCGTTTTAAGGTGTGAAGCATAGCAGAGCAAAGGTGAGAGGGTCAGAATGATCGTGTTATGTCACAGAAGAGTAAGTGGTGGGTGTTGCCGTTAAGGAGAGTGTGTATTTAGGCATTCATGAGCTCTAAGAAAGGAGGGTGAGACCACACAGGCGGCTAGAGTGGCTGGACTTCTTTCAGCTGATTGGCCACCGCTTATCCGTTCGTTCATTTATTCATTCATTCAGTCAGCATGTATGAGTACCTTACTGGGTTCTGAGGATGTAGCAGCAAGGTCAAGAGAATGGAAGAAAGGGAATACGTTCTGAAAAAGATTTTGGAAGGAGGATTGAAAGAACTGGGGTGAATTTATAAAGGGTGAACTTGTGAGGGTGGGAGCCGGGACCAAAGGTGATCCTGGAGGTAGAGCACGTGTTGAAGCCAAGGACCCAGAGAATGCATGAAGAACGAGAGTGGGGAGGGCACGGGTTTCAGGCAATGAAGACCCACGCTTGCGGGTGTTGTGTCCACACTTCCTTCAGTCACAAGACATGTGGGGAGCCCTCTAGTGGACACTCTTGGAATGGGGTTTAATCCTCTAACCCCTGTTACCTCGACTGTGGGACTGTGCCCTGAGGTCTTTGGGGTCTTATCCTCTGGCCTTTGTCTCTAACAGCCCACCTCTGTGACTCTCCAGAAGACCAGATGTGGACCCCACTTCATGCCTTGCAATAAGTGCTGTACTTTCCTTCACTGCAATCTGGGATCAGTACATTGGCTTTGCTGTGTGCAGGTGAGTGGACCCAAGTTTGGTTCTGACTCAGGCTTGAACCCAAGGCTGGGTCCCCATCCCAGAGGCACTTAACAGCATCCATGCACATCTGCTCATCAACTGATACTGTGACATATGATACAGGCTTCCAGAGACAAATAAGGGATGAGCAGAAACTACCCAACACTTGTCTGGGAAACTTATCTTTCAACTGGGGTCCTAGCAAGAGCAGAATCTGAGACAAGGATTTGAGCAGCTGGGATTTATTTGGGAGGTGCGAGAAAATACCAGTCGACAGTCGAGGAGTGGGGAAGTGAGGCAGACAAGGCAACCAATTCAGGGCGTGTTGTCAAGCTCATCATCACCGTGGAAGCCTGGAGCCAAATTCCAGGGGCGCTCAGGACATGGTACAGCACTCACCTGAGTTTCCCTGCTTCAGGGACTAGGGAGCTGGGGTACTGGTATCCCAACACCCCTCGATCTCAGTTTGAGGGCAGCTCCCAGGCAGTGAGAATTCCCTGGAAGTCAGCCACGAGCCACTGGCAACAAAGTGCAGACGCAGCAGCCGGAAGCCCGGCTGCTGTGCCTGGAGGCAGTAAGGGCAAGGATATCTGAGCATCACCCCACAGAGAGCGCTACATCTGTGCTTCGTGTTTTCTCTTCCCAGCTGTGGAGGACAAAAGCCTCTGAGGCTCTGATGTTCTTCTTCTGTCCTCCCTGTGAAGGTTAGGAGAAGAGTCAGAAAGGGACTCACCCGTCATAAGGAGGGGGTGCCTTATCAATCCAGGAACCATTTGAGCTTCATTGTCCCTAACCTATTAGGGACCAGCGTGTCTGTTAGTTGGCACAGACTCATTTCCTCACTCCATAAAGCAAGTGAGCAAAAGAGAAAGCTAGCTCATAATAACCCATCTCCAAAGTCGAAGCACCATTTGACTTTGGGTTTATAAAGAATCTGATTCTTTTCACCCGAGAATGCTAACATAAAGTTGTTTTTCATATACCATATTCTTCGAAAGCAGAGATGTGTGGACATTTTTTAAGGCTATAGCTGTAAGGAAATAGCAGCTTTTTTTTTTTTTAGTTCAATGGTTTGCAATCTGTGCTGGGGCCAAGGAGATCCACAGAGAGGTCTCTCAGGAGGTGAGAAATCAAGGAGGGAGAGGGTTTTCTGCTATAAACTCCTGTCTTAGTTAGGGTCACTCTGGAAGTTGACCTTGAGATAAGGGGTTAAGTGCAAGTCATATAGTCCCCAGCGGTCCAGCAGTAAAGAGTTCATCTGCAATGCAGGAGACGCAAGAGACATGGGTTTGATCCCTGGATTGGAAAGATCCCCTGGGGGAAGGAATGGCAATCCACTTCTGTTTTCTTGCCCAGAGAATCCCAAGGATAGAGGAGAAGGCAATGGCACCCCACTCCAGTACTCTTGCCTGGAAAATCCCATGGACAGAGGAGCCTGGTAGGCTGCAGTCCATGGGGTTGCTAAGAGTCGGACACGACTGAGCGACTTCACTTTCACTTTTCACTTTCATGCATTGGAGAAGGAAATTGCAACACACTCCAGTGTTCTTGCCTGGAGAATCCCAGGGACGGGGGAGCCTGGTGGGCTGCTGTCTCTGGGGTCGCACAGAGTCAGACACGACTGAAGCGACTTAGCAGCAGCAGGCTACAGTCCATGGAGTCACAAAGAGTTGGGCATGACTGAGCATGCATGCACACACATATGTTTGGGAGGTGATCCCAGGAAACACCAGTTGGAGAGGGAGCCAATGAGAAAAGGAAGAAAAGAAAAAAGAGAGCCAGTAAAGGATGTGTCGGTAATGCAAGTACCACTGTGGGCTGCCCAAGACTTGTGGCTTCTTGGGAACCCTAGGAGCCAGTCTATATCATATGCCTCAGGATGGCTCACCTGAGGGTATAAATACCCCGCCTCCCATCAGTCATTGGTTGAGTGCTGCTTGTGGGGAATGTTAACTCCCTAGTACTTTCATCCTGCCAAGTAGGTAGAAAAATGGATGCTGGAAGCTAGAGAAAGCCCCTGGGCAAAAAAAAAAAAAAAACAAAAAACACAGGCTGGCCGTTAGAATTCAGTGGAATGAACTGAAAATTTAAGGGCAAGGGAGTATGGAAAAGGCACCAACAGCGTGGATGTAGCCCCGACTCCTGCTCCTCTAAGTGGAGAGGCTTAGGTCTTACCTGTTCTACACATACCTGGGTGTAGGGTTAAAATGCTATAGTAGAGATACGCTAATCAAAAAACGTTTAAGACCTCTGGTCTGATCCAGTGCATACCCCTTACAAGCAAGAGGCCCAGGAAAGGCAGCGTGGGGCTCCCTGCAGCAGAGCAGGGGCCGGAACTGAGGTCTCCTGAGCCACACACCAGCCCTCCTACCACACTGCATTCATCTCGGCCAATGCCTTTACTGCTGCTATTTTCCTTTCTCCCATTCCATTTCTTCACATTATCCTCACTCTCCATGAACACCCGCCGTGACCTGACCTGCCATTCCTCGGCATCAACCACTCTGCGATCCCCACTAGTCGCATATAATGTCATTCTCTTTCCATCTTTATCCGGCTCCTTTGACAAAACCTTTTATACATTTGCAAACAGTGACCCAAAGTATGAAGACCAGAGGACCGAGGTTGGCACAACCACTTTGGAATTAAACGTAAATACTCCATTTCACGTTGGTGACATGCTGGGCTGATAAAACATCCTCAGCAAACTCAGTTTCAAGGGATCTGTTTCTAATACAAGTGCCTATTGTCTTTCATATGTGAAGATTATTCAGAAACCTTTGGGCTGCTTTATATATTAGCATGTAGATGTCTCAATTTATAAAGCCATGGTGCATCCTATTAATCTCTATGTCCTCAGTATCTGGAACTTTCCCGCATACAATAAGTGCTCAATAAATATTTGCAAAACGGATGAAGGAAAAAAATCTCCATACTCTATACCTCACCCTCCAACTGGAATTGAAAGGGCAGTTGCAAGGATTGTCAGGAAAACCCCGAATTTTGGTGACATACCACTAAAATTTGATCGTGACTTCTTAGCCAAAGATGTTTCTTGAACTATACAAATGTTAATAAATAAGCTTGTCACTTATTAAATAAGTATTTATCCAGTGCTAACTATGTATTAGGTGCTGGGACATAATGGTGAGAAACAGGAAAAAAATGTATTTTTTCTTTACTAGGGCAGCCCAGACAGATAGTAATCAAGTAATCGCATGAATTAAAGGTGAAACTGCGACTGTAAGTGGCTGAGGGATTTTAAAGATAAGTCCACAAATTCTGTGATGCTCCTCCTCTCAAGAAGTGGAGCTCCATTCCCCAACCACTGAGTGTGTTTGATCAGTGGACGCTGCCAGTCACTGGCCCTCAGCTCTGAAAGGGTGAGGCAGACAAGGCCTGAGCAACACAGGAGGAAGTGAGAGGGGTCTCTTCAAGGTCAATCCCAAGAATTCTGTGCCAGTGTTGGTGTGTAACTACATCTGTGTTGTACGGAGATGGCCTAGAGTTTTTATCACATTCTCAAGAGGATCTGCGTTCTCCAGAAGAGAGCTTGAGTGAGGATTCAGTATCTTGTGAGTTACTGAGCAGAAGTGATAGGAATAGAATGAAAAGACAAAATAGGGGATTAAGTAGTTAATCCACTAGGGGATTATAAGTAGAAAACTATGGGAAACTCCTGTAAGTTAATCATCAGGGGCTGCCAGATGAAAACGAATATTTTGATTTGCTAAATATGACAACCCTAAGAAGGGAGCAGCTGTGGGCAGCTAGCTGCCATAGCAGCTGAGGGGTGGGAAGAAAAGGGATTGTGTCAGGGCATCAGAACAGGATCTACCGGAGTCGGTGACCCTGGGCACCTTTAGAACCGTCCGTCTGTAGGATGGAAATGGCCAGGTGACTAGTCATGTCTCGGAAACCATGATCGATTCCACACACTTAGACGCTAGAATGGGGCCCCCAGGGAATCAGGACAGAGCAGATGTCCAGACATGCTCGCACACTCAACGGACCCAAGTTTTCCAGCAAATCCAAACCAAACTCAGAACTGGCAACTTATCAGGGCCCAGGAAGGAGCCTAAGGGACCAAAATTAACCAAAGCATCATTAACTAAAATTGCACACAAATTCCCCAGAGGGACCCCTGGAAGTACAGAGGACCCAGATGATAGGTCCCCTGTGAGTCCGGGTGGGGCAGACAGTGGCAGGTAAAAGTAAGGACTCTGGATCCAGACTCTTCAAATATCAGCACCACCATTTACCAACTGTGTGACTCAGGGCAAGCCTGCAACAGTGACCTCTCCGGGACTCAGTTTCTTATCTATAATATGAGGATGATGATAACAGTCCCCACTTACAGGGTCCATATTGGTATAGGATCAACTGAGTTAACTCTTGTGAACTGTTCTACACTTGCCTGCCTCAGAGTAAGTGGCAATAAATGTTCATGGTCAACATGATTATTGAGCTATCACAGAGGGGGCAGAGACTCCACCTGAAGCTTTCCCAAGCAGCTTCTCCCACAGTCCCGAAAACATCCTTCACGTGACACATATTCTGCTCTGTGCTATCATGGGCTTACCTGCCTGGTGCATGGCTGTGAGCTTCCTGGGGGCCAGCTGTGTGTCATTTTCATCTCTGCACAGTGCTGTGGGCACATAGAAGGGTCTGATAAATATTTGATCAGCGGATGCTGCCAGTGCCAGAAATTTCACAAAGAGGCTTGCTGTCATTCAGGCCCTATCCAGATCTTTCCTCTCCACCCACCCCTACAGCCCATGGCAGGTAGGACTGCATATTCGACACTTCTGACAGGTGACTCTCGGAGCCTCTTCGAGGGATGCCATGGTGGGTTGGTCTAGAGAGTCTCTGGCCACAGTTTGGGGTCCTCCTCCTGTACCAGGCACTGGATGAAGCATTGCATAAGCACTGCCTCCTTTAGTCATCTCTAGGTCTGTGGGGTCGCGCAGAGTCGCACACAACTGAAGCAACTTAGCAGCAGCAGCAGCAGCAGGATTGCTGTGGTCTGCATGTTTGTTTCCCCTCTGCCCGGCCATCCAAATTCTTATGTTGAAATCCTAACCCCCAGTGCGACAGAATTACTAGATGGGGTCTTTGAGAGGTGCTGTGGCCGTGAGGGTGGAATTCTCATGAATGGGGTCTGTGACCTTATAAAGGAGACCCCCCGCCAGAGACCTCCTGCCCTTCCACCATGTGAGGACACAGTGAGAAGTCAGCAGTCTGCAATCACAGCAGGGGAACCAGAAACAGACCATTCTGTTTCACCAGAAGTGCACCGTGCTTGTACAAAGCTCATCTTGGACGTTCTCACTTGGCCTGTGAGAAATAAATATCTGTTATTTATAAGCCACCCAATCTATGGTCTTCTGTTACAGCAGCCTGAACAGACTAAGACAACAGCTCTGCTACCGCTAAGTCCCTTCAGTCGTGTCCGACTCTGTACGACCCCATAGATGGCAGCCCATCGTCCCTGGGATTCTCCAGGCAAGAACACCGGGGTGGGTTGCCATTTCCTTCTCCAATGTATGGAAGTGAAAAGTGAAAGTGAAGTCGCTCAGTCATGTCCAACCCTCAGCGACCCCATGGACTGCAGCCCACCAGGCTCCTCTATCCATGGGAATTTCCAAGCAGGAGTACTGGAGTGGGGTGCCATTGCCTTCTCCGAAGACAACAGCTCTAGGCTCTTAATTACACCCACTGCACAGAGAAGAACCTGATGCTAGCCACTTCAGCAGCCAGTAAGTAAAATCCTCTTACTCCCAGACCTGAGTCATGTCCAGCAAGAAAGACACACTCTTACCAGTGTTGAGCTGCCTGAGACTGGACGGGCAGGTGCTGAAGCCAAACTCGGGAAAGGGCCAGCAATCTTCTAACTCAAAGCCTGAGCTCTTGCTCTGCAAAGCTGGGCCAGACCAAGAGAGGGGATAGGACACCCCCTGCATGCCCCAGGGATGTGGCAGAGCCAGGGTGGCAGCAGGGGTGATAAGAGTCCAATTGTTAGTACCGCTTGCTGAGAACTTACTGAATTCCAGGCTTTGTGCTAAGCCCCTGTGTTGGGTGGGTTCCCTCAAAATAGACTTTGAGTCAAGAACATGGGTGCAGGTAGTTTATTTGGGAGGTGATTCCAGAAGCACTTTGAGAGAGTGAGGGAAGGAGACGTGGAAGGGAGGAAAGCCAGTAAAACACACAGTAAATGAGCAGGTCGCCTCTGAAAGCTGCTGGGACTTGGTCCCCTTTGGGAAACTCTGTGTTACACACTTGAGAATTATTTCACTGAACGTGAGCTTTATCCACCAACTCCCATCCCTCATGACTTGAGAGTCACTCCTGAGACATTAATTCCCTGACACTTGTAGATGCCCCAAGTGGGGGCTGAGGACCCTCCTGGGGCCAGAGAACCTCTGGGGCCGAAAGAATTGCAGGTGCTTAAGGAAGGAGGCCTTGGGTGTGTACACAAACCTGCAGGTAACAAGAGATCGAGAGAACAGCAGAAGGGTCCTAGCATACCCGCAAGCACATCTCAAGCCTCGGCCCATATCACATCCAAGAACACTCCATTGGCCAAATGTAATTACATGGCCAAGCCCAACATCAGAGCTAAGAACTGCATGCCTCCCAGGGAAGCATGTAGAAAGCGAATGTCTGCTGAACAGTGATCACCCTTCTGAAGTATATTGTACATGTGCTATTGGCATATTGAGGGAGGAACAAGGAGTAGGGTGATATTAATAGCAGTAGCAGTAAATATGTTTCTGCAGTAATCTTTACTGTAGCTCTTGAATCAACGGGAGGCACCACCATAGCATGAAACAACCATTGTTTGAGTCCCTTTTCCATCAGTTACTAGTTGTGTGACTTTAACTAGCTTCATCTCCTTGAGCTTCTGTTTTCTCATCTGCAAAATGGAGATCATGATAGTGCTTGCCTCTTGGGGATGCTGTGGGGACAAAATGAGATAACAGAGAGTTCTCAGCACTGGTCCTGGCACATCATCCACACTTAAAAACATATGTGTTCCTGGATTTCTCCAGTGGTCCGGGGGTTGAGTCCACCTTGCAAAGCAGAGGACTCAGGTTCAAATCCTGGTTGGGGAACTAAGATCCCGCATGTCGCGGAGCAGCTTAAGCCTGCACACCACAACTACCGAGCCCACCTGCCAGGGCTAGAGTCCATGAGCTGCAATGAAAGATCCCACAGGACGCAATGGAGAGCCTGTGTGCTACAGCTAAGACCTGATGCAGCCAAATACATAAATAAGTGTATATATATATATCCAAAAATTATACATATATATCTAAAAACATATACACATATATCCAAAAACATATATATATCCAAAAACATATACATACATATCCAAAAACATACACATGTTTATATTTATCCCAAAATACATGCATACATATTCCTCACCTCTCTCGGTGTGCCTTTCCTATAATATGCTAGCTGTGATCGTGGGGAGGTACAGGACAGGGGTGCCTGAAGATAATATGTTTAGGTGGCAGATCAAGAGGAGAATAATTGAGGGTAACCCATGATGTGTGTGTGTCATACGCTGCATTCAAACCCATCCCCACCCACCCCACCCCCCACCCCCAAGGGCTCTCTACAATGATTGCAAGTGATTCTGAAGAATTCACTGAAACATGTTATAACCCTTGATTACAAAGAAAAAAATGATTTTTCTAAAGTGGATCCTCCATCTAGAGGAGGTTGCCAGGCCCCATTGACAAGGCAGATGAGCAGTGCAGCAGAGAAAGTCCTGGAACTCCAGGACGAGGCGTGCTCCTTCCCCCAGCAAGGCTGGTGGACAAAGCCCAAAAAACCCCAAGAAAAGCCCATCCAGCATGTCAGACCTCTCCCAGGCCTCACTCCAAAGGCAGCAGCCCACAGAGCAGCCTTGGAAATGAATGAGAAATGGCACCTTCTTATTTATGAGCACTTTCTGTTACGGGCATAATACTGCCATTCTTTCCCAGGTTTGTATATAAACATCTCAAAATAGGGTTATTTTAAAAGGGCCTTGGGACACAATACTTCTATTTAAAAGAGCGGCTGAGTTGCCAGAGCAGAGTGGGCTGGGTTGCTGCTTGCTTCGCCTCCTCTCCAAGGGCACTCTGCATTCCAAGCAAAGAAAAGAAGCTCGCTGGGCCCAGAAGTGCAGTGGGTGGCTTCAGAGTCCCATGCCACTCAGGAGTCACATGGTTGGTCCTATGAGTAGTGATTTGGGGACCCATGGCCATTTGCCTATTGTAATGTCTCACATTTGCGCTAAGTCATGTGTTTCCGAAGCCCTGACCACTGGCTTTAAGCACATTTACTCCTCGTGCCGTTGAGTTAGTCATTAGTGTTTCAGCTGGGAAAACCGTCCCTGAAATACCAAGTACTTTCATCACCCAGAGAATGCGCAGAGGGACAGTTTGAGGCCAGACTCTCTGACTTCAAGTCCAGCATTCATTCTGCTGCTCCTCCTGTTCCTCGTCTCTGACTCCCTCAGTGGGAAGTGGTCCTGTAAGCACGAGTTTGTTGTTGTTGTCCAGTCACTACGTCGCGTCTGACTCTTTTGCAACCTCATGAACTGTAGCCAGGCTCCTCTGTCTATGGGATTTCCCAGGCAAGAATACTGGAGTGTGTTTCCATTTCCTTCTCCAGGGGATCTTCCCAACCCCAGGGATTGAACCCCTGTCTCCTGCATTACAGGCAGATTCTCTCTTTTTTTATAAATTAGTTTTCTTAAAAAAATTTTTTTTTAATTTCGCTATAATGGATGTTCACTGCAACATGTGGCATCTAGTTCCCAGACCAGGGATCGAACCCAGGCCCCCCCTGCATGGAAGCGTGGAGTCTTACCCACTGAACCACCAGGGAAGTCCCTACAGCCAGTTTCTTTACCATCTGAGCCGCCGGGGAAGCACCAGACTCAGAATCAAATGTTGGAGACCAGAGCAGGACTTCTGAAAAGTTCCTTCCTCTCTCCTAGCCTCTGTTTCTTTGTGTTTGTTTAGTTTGGGCTGCCCTTAGAAATAGACCTTGAGTCAAGGATTCAAGGGTGCACTGTTTGTTTGGGACCTGAAGAAAATATTAGCAGGCCAGTAGAGAAGAGAAACAGTAGATTAGTTATCTATTTTGATATGACATTTCCCCCAAACTTAGCAGCTTAACAATAACAAACATGTCTTATATTACAGTTTCTGGGGATCAGTAATCTAGATAGAGCATAGCTGGGTGCCACTGACTTAAGATGTCTTATGAGGTTGCAGCAAACTGTCGCTGGGGACTGCAGTCTCAAAGAAAGGCTTAAGTCAGGGAGGACGTGCTTCTAAGGCTACCTGTGTGATTGTGGGCCTCTTCACAGGGCAGCTCACGGCATGAGCTGGCTTCCCTCGGAATGAGTGAGAAAGCAAGAAAGGATATTCCCAAGCTGGACACGACAGTCACATTACAGCCTCCTCTTAGGACCGTCCATCACTTCTGCCGTGTTCTGTCATTAGAAGTAATTCAATAAGTCCAGCCCTCATTTAATGAGTAGGGAACATCCAAGGGTGTGAATTCCAGGAAGTGGAGACCACCCTGAACATTGGTTATTCCCCGGTGCTTTGTCCTACTCTATTCACAGAGCTGCCTTCTCTGGCTTCAGAGAGTGCCCCCAGGAAACGAGATTCAAATATTGGGGCACACGACTGGGGTATTGTGATCATCATTTCCCCAGCTCCCTCACTCCTGGGGGACTGCAAATTGGCTGCATCCTTCTGCTCAAAGCCACAACTCCTATCTGGCAGTCCTCCCCAGTGTTCTCCCCTCTCTAAGGATTTAAGCCTTGTTTTCCCTTTTTGTCACTAAAGGGTACGTTACCAAGCCACCTGCTATGTGGATTTAAGCTCCCAGCTCCACTGGGAACCCACGTGTCAGCAACATTCCATCCGAGGGGAGAAAGAACTGGGATCTTTATACACCAATTACCACCAGCCGCTAATTCTGAGGATAGGTTTGTTTGTTTTCTTTAGTATTTATTTATTTGCTGCATTGGGACTTAGTTATGGCACGCAGGATCTTTTGTGGCAGCACTCACAGGCTCTGTAGATATGGCCCGTGGGCTTAGTTGCTCCATGGCATGTGGGATCTTAGTTCCCCAACCAGGGATTGAACCCAAGTCCCCAGCATTGCAAGGTGGATTCTTAACCACTGAACCACCAGAGAAAGTCTCAAGAATGGGGTTTTGTTTTTGTTTTTTAAATAAAGTCAAATCAAACCCAGCCTATGATGAGCTGGACCCCCTCCAAGTTCCGGTCATCACTTCATTCCCTCGTTCCTTCCAGCCTGGGGTCGGAAGGGGTCCCCACAGCGCTCTTATCAGTTTCCCTAAACACTACCCTCCCCTTGTAAACACTTCCTTTACCTAAACTCGCCTTGTCTAAACATGTCTTGTGGGAGACTGAGAAGACGACAGTTGCTTAGATCTCTAATACAGCTCCTGGTGTCACTCTCTGTTCATAAAGCAAAGATTTTTCAAAGACTTATTTTTTGCTACTTCTGCCCTTTCTCTTTGCTGCAAACCCCCACACTTTAAAGATCTGCTTTTCCTGGTCCATCCTTTTCACTCTCCTTTCATAATTACAAAGAGAGCCAGCTCTATTTTTCACACTGCCTTCTCTATGCTCCCCAAATTCTGACTCTCGATCCCATCTTGTGTGTGTGTGATTTAGTTTCTTTCCCTCTGTACTTTTTTAAAAGGCAGGGACAGTATCATATCTTTATTGCTTAGGGAAGTGACCTGGCACTAAGTCATCTGAATTTCTTACAAAGTTCAGTTAAACATGTATTCACGTCTGAATGAACTGTGCAAAGAAGAAAGAAAAAGTTAAGGTATGGCCACCGACTTGGGTCAAAGTTCAGAAACTGAGTGGTTACCTGGCAACCAGCGCTCTCGGGAGGGAACCTGACAAAGCAGACAAATTTTACTTTTGGTGTCTCTTGGATCTCAACTGATTATCTGCCAGTGCATGCAAACAGCCTCATAATCAAGTAACCATAGTCCCAAACAGAAATGATGCTAAAAATACTAATTTGATATTTAAAATACTAAGCAGCAAATATGGCATGGGCAGGAACAATCAGAACAGACCCCAGGAGGTTTGCTGTACCCGGGAAACCAGCTGAATATCAATCTTGGGTCTGGATCACACGTGTCCCCTGGAGCTCCCTGTGAACTTTCTTGCTCTTAGGCAATCTCTCTTCTCCATGGGAAAGCAATCTGTTAGCATCTTTGTGAAACACTTCATGATCTCTGGGGAACTGTTTTTCTACAACTGAAGAGTAGTTTTTTATTTCCTTCTTGGTTGTAAGTAAATCTGGATTATTTAGACCAACATGATTTATTCTGCAGATACGCTGTCATAAGTGTTAAGGTTAATAATTCATTAGCAAATCTGTCTGAAATCATTTCCTTGTATTTGCTACAATTTTAATGTGATTGCAGAACTTCCTCCCCGCCCTCTCCCCTCACAAGCTCATTGCTTTGCTGTGAATGAGGCTTTGCATCTCTGGGCCCAGGGCAAAAGGCTTGGACTGATTCCCAGGAGCTGGTCAGGCCTTAACGGAGCTAAAGATGATAGCACCCTTTTCCAGGCTCAGTGCAGAGAGGAAAGTGATTTTTGCTCCCATGATCTATTTTGAAAATGTTCTGTTTAACAAACGTTATATGGTACTTATTATGCTTTGCTATGGGTATTGTTCCAAATGCACTTCAAATCTTAACTCATTCGGTCTTCATAACATCCTTACTAGGTAGATCCTCTTCCTATCCATAATTCATAGATGGGGAACTGAAGCACAGAAAACTTCAGTAACCAGTTCAGGGCCACAGAGCTCACATGCAGAAGAGCTACAATTTGAACCTAGTCTGATTCCAGGACTGTGTTTTCCTAACCAAGACATTATACTCTTGAATGACATTTTTCATAATTCAGGCAACTGTGCGTGGTCACTTACTTACAAGTGAAGTCGTGCCTAACCGATGGATGTAGGAAGCACCAATATTGAATGAGCACCTAAAATATACCAGGCTTTGATGCAAAAACTTCAGTTTGCCATCTTTATTACCTCTCAACAATGCTAGGAAACAGACACGGTAATCTGTAATTTGCATGCTAAATCACTTTAATCGTGTCCAGCTCTGTGTGTGACCCTGTGGACTGTAGCCCGCCAGGCTCCTTGTTCATGGGATTCTCCAGGCAAAGATATTGGAGTGGGTTGCCATGTCCTCCTCCAGGGGATCTTCCCAACCCTACAATGGAACTCATGCCTCTTATGTCTCTTGCATCGGTGGGCGAATTCTTTACCACTAGCGCCACCTGGGAAGCCCAATCTCTACTTTACAAGTGAATTAATTAAAAGCTAAAACAGAATAGGAATCCTAGTACCATGACTGGTCACTCAACACATATTAATGTAATTAATGTCTAAATACAGACTCAGTAGCTTGCAGTGCAGTCTAAATTTGAAACCAAGTCTCTCTGACTTTTCACCTGAAAAGTGAGCAAGCTATCCCTAAGTAGATCATTAGAAAGGTATGGATAACAACTTATTTTTACAGTAAGATGTAACATTTAACATAAAGATGCTAAACTATAAATATTAATTAAAGTAGTAACCATAGATATTGATTTTTAATCATTGTGCATAAATGACATATTCATTTTCCAACACTGCTTCATCTAACCTTAATTTCTCTTATTTTTGTCTTCAAGAGAATATGTAACTTTCTGTCTTGGTTGCTTAGGAATATTTAGTCCACAAGGAATTTATTTTGTTTTATGGTATGAATTATATATTTATAAATAAAACATATATATATTAAAATTATATATTTCTCCAAATGGCTAGCTAATAGTCCTCCCATCATTGACTGAATAATCTATTATTTCCCCATCTTATTCTCATAGTAAATTGTTTTTAGCTCTTAATTTGAAATGATTTTAGACTTTAAAAATTTGCAGTAATAGAGCTGGCTAGTTCTGCATACCCTTTACCCAGCTTTCCCTTATGTTAAGAACTTACACAATCACAGTGTAATGATTAGAACCAAAAAACTACATTGATCTAATACAATTTAATAATCTGCAGACCTTATTTGATTTTCACCAATTTTCCCATTAATGTCCTTTGTCTGGTCCAGGATCCCATCTCACTGCATGTATCCCATTCCTATGCAATGTAGGAACTTTTCATTTACTTATTTCTTAGCGTTCTTCAATCTGACATTACTCAGGATTTGAACCTAGCCTGCTTCCAGAGGAATGATGATAAGGAAGTATTAAATGGTCTTCACAACACTAAAGCAGCACAAAGAAATATTATAGACATGACGGTTGGGAAAGCCTCTCTGAAGGGGTGATATTTGAACACAAATATAAATAAAATGAAGAGTTAGGTAAGAAACCACCTGGGGAAAGAACATTCCAGATGAAGAAAATATCCTGTGCAAAGTTCCTGTGGCGGGAATGAGTTTCGCCAATTCGAAGTACACCATGATCAGGTCTCCTAGAACATAGGCCTAGGAGACAAAGGCAAAGATGAGCACATCACTCAGTCCCTCTGGACTCAGCCTGCTCAGGTATATAAAATATAATAATTTAGCAGGATCCTCTTGAAGGTTTCTTCCAGCTTGGACATTACAGACCCTCCATAAACTGCATTATCATAGGAACTTGAGTCAGGGACAACAGCTTAGAAGAGACAAGCAGGGAGATGAGACTGGTTCCTACTGTTTGCCCAAAGATACACTGGGACACCCCAGAGCTGGAATCCCCTCCACAAAGAACCACATGAAAGTGAAATGAAAGTGTCAGTCACTCAGTCGTGTCCGACTTCTTACGACTCCATGGACTGTAACCCGCCAGGCTCCTCTGTTCATGGGATTCACCAGGCAAGAATACTTGAGTGGGTAGCCATTCCCTTCTCCAGGGCATCTTCCCAACTCAGGGATCAAACCGGGGTCTCCTGCATTGCAGGCAGATTCTTTACCATCTGAGCTACAGGGAAGCCCCATAGAACCCTGTGAAGTGAAGTGAAGTGAAAGTCGCTCAGTCGTGTCCGACTCTTTGCGACCCCAAGAACTATACAGCTATACAGTCTCACATGTTGAGAGCTGGCTGTACAAGAACGGCTCTCACTTTTCTAGTTAGAGTTAACAGGTATGTATAGAGCACCGGCTTTCAACTGTATTACGCTTGTCAACTGAAACTCTACCGAACACATTATATTTTATTGATGACTCAAGTACCCTTCAGGCTCTGGAAGGAGCCTGAAGGTCATGATTATAATCTCTAATTAGCTTTGTTCTGGAGCTGTGTGGGAGGGCTGGTTAACCAGAAGTTTCAGGTACATGAGTTCCCGATAAAGAATTGCTGCCTCAATGGATTAAGAACAGATTTTGTTCATTTACTCAAGTGCTTGTTAATTGTGAATAATTACTGGAGGGTGTACTTTAGCCATCATCTCCACATATAAATAACCATTCGTACCATGACTCCAGGCTATTAATACCCTCCCAGGGCTGTTCTGATATAATGCCGGGAGGAGTGTGGGCTCACATCCTCTATGTGAATTTCTGTTTGGCCTGACATCAGAGAATGCCAGGAGAAAAAAAAGAAAAAAACTCCACTGGGATCTAAGTTAACCTGAATTAGTCAAGGTTTGAGCAACTAACATCCATAATGAAAACTGCTTAAGGATAAGGTATTTTTGGAAGCTCCCCACCAAGGATTATAAAAGAATTAAACTCTGATGCCTCAGATTCAAAGCAGAGCCCTCTGCTGTCTTCAAAGACTTCTGCCTCATCAGTAAGGAAAAAAGTGAGAGGGTGGTCCCGGTGTTTACCAGCCGTCATCCGCCCTGCCATGTCCCTGTCAAATGTTGGGGTTTGGGGGATGTGGAGCAAGTGAATGGGACAGAGGAGTGAGCACAGCGCAGCTCAGAGCCAGCAAGCTCACTAAATGGCAGGTGGGTTATACATGTTCCTCCCAAGAGTGAGTGAGTGAGTGGAAGTCACTCAGTTGTGTCTGACTCTTTGTGACCCCATGGACTATACAGCCTCTGGAATTCTCCAGGCCAGCTGGAGAGGGTAGCCTTTCCCTTCTCTAGGGGATCTTCCTAACCCAGAGATTGAACCCACGTCTCCCACATTGCAGGCAGATTCTTTACCAGCTGAGCCACAAGGGAAGCCCCCCAAGAGTGAAGCCAGCCCACTCTATCCCTTGCACCCCACTCCATCAACCTGACCCCTGCGACCACTCACAGCTTCATGCATCATCTTTAGGCTCTGCCTGCAGGTCCCACATCTGTGACATCAACTTCCACTCTAACACATGCTCTCTTCCTAACCAGGCCAATATATTACTACTCACAATGTGTTTCCCCCAAGGATATGTTGAAGTACTAGCCCCAGGTGACCTGTGAATGTGACCTTATTTTAAAACAGGGTCGTTGCAGATGTCATTAAAGTAAGGTCATCCTGGGTTAAGACAGGCCCTAAATTCAACATGAATTGGCCTAGACCCATACACATAGAGGAAGATGACCATGTAATAATGGAGACAGATTGGGGGGATGTACTCACAAGCCAAGGGATGCTGGTAACCACCAGAAGCTGGGAAGAAGCAAGAGAGGATCCACTCCTGGAGCCTGCAGAGGGAGCACGGCCCTGCTGACACCCTGATTTCAGGCATCTGACCTCCAAAACTCAGTGGATAAATTTCTGTTGTCTTAGACCACCAAATTGTGGCCATTTCTACAGCAGCCCTGGGAAACTAACACATGATATAGTATAGGAATGTTCAAATTTCTCTGCTCAACCACCCTTTCTTCAAATAAAAATTCATAAGGGAGCCCAGTAAGATACTGGAAGAGCTATGACTAATAATGGGGTGGGGGCAAGCATGAAGTCAGGCATCCCACTCTTAACCTGCAGCTTCAAGGGGGGAAGGGGGTGGGCAGGTGGCCCTACCTGACATGCCCTTAGGCTCCATAAAGCACAGCTTGACAGGAGAAATTTGCAAGAAAGGCATAGTACAGGCCTCTCCTGGCTGTGAAAGTCAAATCTTCCCCCTACCAGCTATGCAATTTTTGACAGATAATCTTTCAGAGCCTGGGTTTCTTAATCAGTAAGATGCAGATAAAGGCCCAATTTGATCACCGCATAGCTGAAGGGAGATCCTGTTTACAAAGTAGCCATGCTGGGCCTGTGTTAGGGGCTGATTGTCCCTCACTCCAAATTCCTACGTTGAAACCCTAAGCCCCAGGACCTCCAAATGTGAATGCCTTTGGTGGTAGGGAAGGTGATTAAGCTGAAATGTGGTCATTAGGGTGGACCCTAATCCAACACGGCTAGTGTCACAGAGGAAAGACTGTGAAGTTACCAAAGTTACTCATCTACAAGCCAAAGAGAGAAGCCTCAGAAGAAACCAGCCCTACTGACACCAACCTCAGACTTCTAGTCTCTAGGTGGAAAAAGTGAGTTTCTGCTGTGTAAGCCACCCACTCTCTGGTATTTGTTACAGCAGCCTGAGCTAACTAATACATCTGTACATAGAGGGCACGCAGCACATGTTAATTTCCTCTGCATTCGCATATGCCAGACTCATCGAGCAGCATGTTCATCTATCACATTTGAGTCTAGATGCATCTTCTTGTCCCACTCTAACATCTCTGAAATGGGGGTGTGTCCAGCAGCAGCCAGGCAAGGTAGGCATCGAGGTGTGGTTGTGGCTGTACATGACTAAACTTGCTAGGGATTCCCATGGCACAAGGGCAAGACCCACATTTCCATCAACAAACTATTTCCAGACTGTGATGGTTCCTTTCATGTGCCAATTTGACTGGGATGAGGGATGCCCAGATACTTGGTAGCACATTATTCCTGTGTGGGTCTGTGAGGGTATCTCCAGTAGAAATTCAAGTTAGAACAAACAGACTGAGCAGAGATTATCCTCTTCAATGCGGGTGGGCATCATCCAATGCACTGAGGGTGTGAACAGAACAAAAAGGCAGAAGACTGGATTTACTTCCCTCCTTGAGCCATGAAACCCATCCTCTCCTGCCTTGGGACATGGGTGCTCCTGGTTCTGGGGCTTTTGGACTCAGGCTGGGACTTAGACCTCAGCCCCCCAATTCTTAAGCCTTCAGATTTGGACCAGATTCCTGATTCTTCACCTTGCAAATAGGACCTCTCAACCTCCATAGCCAAATGGGCCATTTCCTCTAATAAATCAGTATCTCTCTCTTTGTACCCCTCAGATATGTATCCTCTAGTTTCTGTTTCTACAGAGCTATTTAATACAGGAACATGAGTCCTGGTTGTCTGCAAACCTTCTCTCAATGCTTCCTAATAAATTCTAAAAATTCTAGCATCAAAATTTGCAGAATGGGCAGCTTGGAAAAAAATCCTGGGGGCAGAGCTGAGAGCACTCTTCCAAAAACTGCTGCACTGGGAACCCTCTCACCAGCACAAAAGACAAGATTATGTGGAAAAATACTTCAATCCAGAGAAATTAAACTCTGTAGAAAAGTTTTAGGTATACCTTCACCAATTTATTTTGCTTGTATTTTCCTTTTAAAGTACGCCAGCCTTCACAGAAACTATGTCTAAATGAATATAAAAGAACTCTTTCAATAAGCATAAAATAAACATTCTAAGTGATTAAAAAGCATAGAATCCACTTTAGTTGACAGCACTTTCTTTCCTTTTTAGTGATGCCTAAAAGTGCATAGTACGTTTAGGGGTCAGCAGCTTTGATTTGATGAAATAGTGTATTATTTTAATTGCTAAAATACTTTCAGGCAGTAGATATGATTGTCCCTGTTTTGCAGGTGAGAAACTGAGGCTGAGCAAGGTTAGACTTACCTACAGTCATACCCCTTGCCAGGCCAGGATTGGAACGTGCCTTACACCTCCCAACCCTTAGCATCCGGCTGTAGGTCCAAGTCTCTCAAGCTCATCTCAGCTGCCCCCATTTAACCCTGAATTCCAATCCTGTATCCAGCCTCAGGCAGGTAGTTACTGCCAGAGAGTTAAATTAGTTGGTTTTTCATGCATATATAATGAACTCTTAGCAATAAATAAGCCTTTATGGATGGCAGATGTATCCATTTTTATGGTGCAAAAGTAAAACCCGCCTGGTGTATATTTCTAACGGGTGCTGCCCTCACACCTGCACGTGTAAATCACAGAAGTGTGAGATGGCAGCTGGGAGGGCCTGGGAGCCTGGTTTCCAAGACGAACACTCGGAGCCTTGAGAAGTCTGCAGTCCACGGGGGCAGAGTCTACTAGGAGCACTGGGGTGCAGACAATTGACTGGATCCAGGGCAGCTACTGTGTGGTCATAAAAATGGTGTTTCATAGGATTAGTGTCATCTGTAGGACATGGGGTGTGGAGTGTCTAAATAAGCATGGAGCACGCAGCTGAGGGAGGGGGGGTGGGGACAGGAGCCAGCCCCAGAACAGGCATGTGTGGAGCTCTCTGGAAGGAAGCAATGTGTTGGAGACTAGAACTTCACACTCAGAACCACTTGAAGGGCTTGTCAAAACAGACTACTGGACTCCAGAAGTTCTGACTTAGGAGGGCTGATCTGGGTCTGAGAGCCTGCATTTGACCCAGGCGATGCTGAAACAGTATCAGTATCCAGATCATATTTTGAGCAAAGGCACAAATATGTCACATATGACCCAGTGTCCTGAAAAATCAACTTTCCTCTCAGATATGTAAATAGCACAATAGGCCCAGGCCTGAAACGCCAGCTCCACACAGCACAGCAGTTAAGAGCAGTTAAGAGCATCTATCAGCAGTCCCCAGCATTTTTGGCACCAGGGACCAGTTTTATGGAAGAGAAGCTTCCCCTGGACCAGTGTAGGGAGGGTTGTTTTGGGATGTCAAGTGCTTTGCATATATTGTGCGCTGTTATTTCTAGTATTATTATCACATCATCTCCACTCAATCATCAGGCATTAGATCCCAGAGGTTGGGGACCCCTGGTCTAGATAACGCCGGGCAAGTTGCTGTCTTCCTTCTGCCTCCCGCCTTTCTAGACTGGGAGCCCGGACCCTCTTATCCTTCTACACTCAATCCCACACTCCCCTCTGAGTTCATGGGATCTGCTGGGGAAATCTCTCTTCAAGTGGGGCAAAGTTCCAGAAAGATCTTTTTTTTCCTAAGGAGACCTTTGACCATTCCTTTGTTCATCCTTTCATTCATTCAAAATATAATGTGATACTCCTACCATCCTGGTTCCGGTCTCGAATAATAAATGTGAAAGTGTTAAACTACTAAAATATTGGTACTTGTTTGTTATAGCAGCAAGTATAGCCCAAGATAACTTCCCTGCCCTTGAAAAGTTCCCTGTCTGGTAAGAGAGGGGACGTACCCAAGCATCCCAGCAGAGGAGTGATTTACAGGAACTTCAGACCCGGGGTGAAAATGCCTCAAGATGATATCAGGCAATTTCTGCCCTCTTGCATGCCTGCAAGAGGCACCAGCAACTAGGATTCAGGCAACCCTGAATGAAACCCTGGGTCATCATTAGTCAATCCATTTCACCTGCCTTCATTCATCAAGGACTTGCAGGTTGTCTAAATAATAAGATGTTTGCCTGAGTTGTTCTCCAGGAACTTGGAGTCAGCTGTGTCTAGTTTGAGCTGAGCTGGTTTAGACTGGATAAAGCCCATGATCCCCCAACTGGGCAAGCATGAGTGTCTGCTCCATGACCTTTGGACCTCAGAGGGCTGAAAACTGCACCATCAGATCCCGCTAAGCCTCCCTTTTTGAACCTGCAGAAGCCCGTAGCTTGGTTAAACCTGTATAGAACAACAATCGCCACACCTTTTTTCAGTCACCTTTCCCCATGCTCCCATGCTTCTTCATTACTTATCCCCTAAATACCCCAAGCCCCTTGCTCTTGGGGAGGCATATCTGAGACATATTCTTCCATCTCCTCACTTGGCTGCCTTGTGAATAAACCCTGTCTCTGCTGCAAGCCTCCGCATCTAAGTGTTTTGGTCTGCTTCGTGTTGGGCAGGGTAGGCTTCCCAGAGGAGTGGGCATTGTTGCTGAGCCTCAAAAGGTGAGTGAGAACCACACCCAGGGAGACTGGGGAAAAGGCACTGCAGCGGGATGAGACCAAAGGAACCAAGACACAGTGAGCAGAAAATCAAGAGGCCTGAATGCGTGGAGCAGCAATGTCTGCCAGGGTTTACTGAGCAGGAACTAAAGGCCAGAGGTGGTGCTCAGGTCTTCCCATACCTTAGCTCCCCTGATCTCACAACACCCCCATGAGGCAGGTACTGTTAATATCTTATTGTATAGATGAGCACTTAGGTGCAGATGCGTGCATGCGGTAACTTACCTGAGTCACAGAGTTAGAAAGCAGCAAAGCCTGGATGCTAATCAGGGTTCGAGGGCTGGCTCCAGAGTCTGTGCTTTAACCCACCCATGGACACTGCCATGATCACTAATGCTGACACAGCACTTTTTACACACTCTTTTGGACTCATCCATTTTCGTCATGGCGGCTGTTCCAGTTTTACAGATAAAGGAACAGGGCTAAAGGCCTTGTCACTTGTCAAGATCGCAGAGTAAGTGGAGAGACCCAGACTGGAATCTTGTCCTCCAGCCCTCGACCAAGGATGCCGCAGCAAGGAGTCTGCAAAGCAGTCTCTCCTCTGCTTGCTCTGCACCTGAGATGAGGCGTCTATATTTAGATCATTACAAGGAGCTGCTGAGACAATGTCCTCGGGCTATGAATTCAGCCTTACACAGAGGCACTACGGCTCCAGGAGAAGGCCAGGAATAAGCGAGCAGGAGAAGGTCCTTGATTCCAAACAGAAATCGAGTTGATCAAACACAACCTGAGCACAAACAGAAGCTACAGGAGAAAAACCGGATTTATCGCAAACCCTGTGTACTCAGAAGCTGTTCCCAGAACCTAGGTCCCACTGTCAGGAAATTGTCATTTCATGCATTCACTTATTTTTCCTGTGTACTTTGCAAGGCTCCACGTTTCACTGAGTCCTTATCACCTTAGTCCAATTCCACAGTCTGTTGGGTTGGAAAGTGCTCAAATCCATTCAGACAATTTCAGGGGCCAAGTTGTATACAGGAGAACTGCTTGTCAGCAGGGCAAAGACATGATCCCACCCCTCAGCTGGGCTCACTGAGACCTCTTTCTGATAGGGCGTCTGCTAGGCTCCCAGGGCAGGGGTGGCCACTGCTCATCAAAATGCAAGCTCCCCTTCTGTGATATAAGAGTTCTCCCTGAGGCCTTCAGCCCAGCAGGAACTATAATTCCCAGCTACCTTTGCTGCTACGTGAAGTCATGTGACCGGTTCTCCCCAATTGCGTATGAGCAAAAGTGATCTGTGTCTCTCTTAGGCAAGGAGGTTAAGAAGCAGGTGTGCTTTCTCCCTCTTCCCTTCTTCTGCCTAGATGCAGATGCTGGGGAATGATGGACCTACACGACAGAAGGAACTTGAGTATCCAAATGGTGAAAACACTTATATGAGGGTACTGAAATGATGGAGGTTATTTGTTACAGCTGCAAGAGTAACCTGAACCAATATATCTCTCTTCCTAACCCCTGGCACCTTCATGGGTCTCTCCCCATGGAGAGAGGGTTGGAGTCCCACTTGCTCCCTGAGAAGAACTGTAATCTTCGGTTTCTCTCTGTTGTGAGCTGGTCTGACCCCCATAGCTGGGTTTCTGTCTTAATTTCCTGAAAAAGAACAATATATTCCCCTCAAGATGGGGCTGACTCTGATCCCAATCCATCTGGGACTGACTGCTCAGACTTGGTCAACATCTCATCAACCCAGCTTTGGACTGAGATCTGTTTTAGATGGACAATGACCTCAAACGTCAGAGGTGATGCCCTCCGACTCCTCCCCATCTCCAGTTCATGGGACCACTGCCCAGCAAACTTGCTACCAGATTCTGTCCCTGGAATCCTTTGGAATCTGCCCTTCAAATGGGTCCCTTTGATATTGGCACTGGCTGGGTTTGAGCCCAAAATCTCTAGCCTTATTGGTGGGTTGATACCAGACACCTGGGGGAAGAATGGTATAAGAAAAGGACAGTAGAGACTCAGATGAACCTCAAGCCGAACGCACATTTTTCAGGATCAAGTTGATACTCCTCTGTTAGTTCATGAGGCCCTCCACGAGCTACCCTTGTGTATTTCTCATTCCTCCCCATCTGCTCCCTCCCAAACTTCCTCCTCCCAGGGATCTAGCCCACTTTTGCTACCCCAAGGGTGTGGTGCTACTTAGCATCCTTCAGCCACACACATGCTATTCCCTGCCTTCTGACTTAAAACAGGAGTTCAGAGCCCAGCAGGGGATCACTGCTGTTTTTTGCCTATTCAGCATCCATCCCTCTTTTAGAAAGATAAACCCATTGTGGGGAAACATCCTTGAGGTTTAATTAGAGCTGACACTACCACCGTCTCCAACAGCAAGGTGAGCATGAAGTCATGTGGGGCTAATCCAGGAAACTCAGTACTTAACACCAGGCGAGATCAGGCTTCTATATAAGCTGCATGGGAGACATAAGGAGAGCTCAGGGCCTTTGGTGGTCACCTTGTCCCCATGCTATTTGAGAATGGAGCCAAGAAGTAAACCTCAGAAGTAGGGTGAGAGGTGAAACCCTAGGTCATTGCTTGAGCCCCTTGATGTAGACAAGGTTGATACCTTGCCCAGATCCCCGCTACCAGACTGCACCCATCTGTAAGAACTGACTGTAACTGAGGATTGCTAACAGCTCACAGTTGAAATTTTCAGAGAATTACCTTTAGCCAAAGAAAGTCACTTTGTCCAGAAAGTCCCAGGAGGTTATGTGCTCCATTTCAGAGACAGCACACAGTCAATGACAGACTAATACGAAAGTACCAAAGGCCAAGCTTCTTGCCTTAGAGTGAGACAGCTCTGTGATGTTATCTCCACTCCAGAGCTCCTTGTGGGGTGAGACAGCTCTGTGATGTTATCTCCACTCCAGAGCTCTTTGTGGGGTGAGACAGCTCTGTGATGTGATCTCCACTCCAGAGCTCCTTGTGGGGTGAGACAGCTCTGTAATGTGATCTCCACTCCAGAGCTCCTTGTGGGGTGAGACAGCTCTGTAATGTGATCTCCACTCCAGAGCTCCTTGTGGGGTGAGACAGCTCTGTGATGTGATCTCCACTCCAGAGCTCCTTGTGGGGTGAGACAGCTCTGTCATGTGATCTCCACTCCAGAGCTCCTTGTGGGGTGAGACAGCTCTGTGATGTGATCTCCACTCCAGAGCTCCTTGTGGGGTGAGACAGCTCTGTGATGTGATCTCCACTCCAGAGCTCCTTGTGGGGTGAGACAGCTCTGTGATGTTATCTCCACTCCAGAGCTCCTTGTGGGGTGAGACAGCTCTGTGATGTTATCTCCACTCCAGAGCTCCTTGTGGGGTGAGACAGCTCTGTGATGTGATCTCCACTCCAGAGCTCCTTGTGGGGTGAGACAGCTCTGTGATGTGATCTCCACTCCAGAGCTCCTTGTGGGGTGAGACAGCTCTGTGATGTTATCTCCACTCCAGAGCTCCTTGTGGGGTGAGACAGCTCTGTGATGTTATCTCCACTCCAGAGCTCCTTGTGGGGTGAGACAGCTCTGTGATGTGATCTCCACTCCAGAGCTCCTTGTGGGGTGAGACAGCTCTGTAATGTGATCTCCACTCCAGAGCTCCTTGTGGGGTGAGACAGCTCTGTGATGTTATCTCCACTCCAGAGCTCCTTGTGGGGTGAGACAGCTCTGTCATGTGATCTCCACTCCAGAGCTCCTTGTGGGGTGAGACAGCTCTGTGATGTTACCTCCACTCCAGAGCTCCTTGTGGGGTGAGACAGCTCTGTGATGTTACCTCCACTCCAGAGCTCCTTGTGGGGTGAGACAGCTCTGTGATGTTACCTCCACTCCAGAGCTCCTTGTGGGCTGAGACAGCTCTGTAATGTTATCTCCACTCCAGAGCTCCTTGTGGGCTGAGACAGCTCTGTAATGTTATCTCCACTCCAGAGCTCCTTGTGGGGTGAGACAGCTCTGTGATGTTATCTCCACTCCAGAGCTCCTTGTGGGGTGAGACAGCTCTGTGATGTTATCTCCACTCCAGAGCTCCTTGTGGGGTGAGACAGCTCTGTGATGTTATCTCCACTCCAGAGCTCCTTGTGGGGTGAGACAGCTCTGTAATGTGATCTCCACTCCAGAGCTCCTTGTGGGGTGAGACAGCTCTGTAATGTGATCTCCACTCCAGAGCTCCTTGTGGGGTGAGACAGCTCTGTGATGTGATCTCCACTCCAGAGCTCCTTGTGGGGTGAGACAGCTCTGTGATGTGATCTCCACTCCAGAGCTCCTTGTGGGGTGAGACAGCTCTGTGATGTGATCTCCACTCCAGAGCTCCTTGTGGGGTGAGACAGCTCTGTGATGTGATCTCCACTCCAGAGCTCCTTGTGGGGTGAGACAGCTCTGTGATGTGATCTCCACTCCAGAGCTCCTTGTGGGGTGAGACAGCTCTGTGATGTGATCTCCACTCCAGAGCTCCTTGTGGGGTGAGACAGCTCTGTGATGTGATCTCCACTCCAGAGCTCCTTGTGGGGTGAGACAGCTCTGTGATGTGATCTCCACTCCAGAGCTCCTTGTGGGGTGAGACAGCTCTGTGATGTGATCTCCACTCCAGAGCTCCTTGTGGGGTGAGACAGCTCTGTGATGTGATCTCCACTCCAGAGCTCCTTGTGGGGTGAGACAGCTCTGTGATGTGATCTCCACTCCAGAGCTCCTTGTGGGGTGAGACAGCTCTGTGATGTGATCTCCACTCCAGAGCTCCTTGTGGGGTGAGACAGCTCTGTGATGTGATCTCCACTCCAGAGCTCCTTGTGGGGTGAGACAGCTCTGTGATGTGATCTCCACTCCAGAGCTCCTTGTGGGGTGAGACAGCTCTGTGATGTGATCTCCACTCCAGAGCTCCTTGTGGGGTGAGACAGCTCTGTGATGTGATCTCCACTCCAGAGCTCCTTGTGGGGTGAGACAGCTCTGTGATGTGATCTCCACTCCAGAGCTCCTTGTGGGGTGAGACAGCTCTGTGATGTGATCTCCACTCCAGAGCTCCTTGTGGGGTGAGACAGCTCTGTGATGTGATCTCCACTCCAGAGCTCCTTGTGGGGTGAGACAGCTCTGTGATGTGATCTCCACTCCAGAGCTCCTTGTGGGGTGAGACAGCTCTGTGATGTGATCTCCACTCCAGAGCTCCTTGTGGGGTGAGACAGCTCTGTGATGTGATCTCCACTCCAGAGCTCCTTGTGGGGTGAGACAGCTCTGTGATGTGATCTCCACTCCAGAGCTCCTTGTGGGGTGAGACAGCTCTGTGATGTGATCTCCACTCCAGAGCTCCTTGTGGGGTGAGACAGCTCTGTGATGTGATCTCCACTCCAGAGCTCCTTGTGGGGTGAGACAGCTCTGTGATGTGATCTCCACTCCAGAGCTCCTTGTGGGGTGAGACAGCTCTGTGATGTGATCTCCACTCCAGAGCTCCTTGTGGGGTGAGACAGCTCTGTGATGTGATCTCCACTCCAGAGCTCCTTGTGGGGTGAGACAGCTCTGTGATGTGATCTCCACTCCAGAGCTCCTTGTGGGGTGAGACAGCTCTGTGATGTGATCTCCACTCCAGAGCTCCTTGTGGGGTGAGACAGCTCTGTGATGTGATCTCCACTCCAGAGCTCCTTGTGGGGTGAGACAGCTCTGTGATGTGATCTCCACTCCAGAGCTCCTTGTGGGGTGAGACAGCTCTGTGATGTGATCTCCACTCCAGAGCTCCTTGTGGGGTGAGACAGCTCTGTGATGTGATCTCCACTCCAGAGCTCCTTGTGGGGTGAGACAGCTCTGTGATGTGATCTCCACTCCAGAGCTCCTTGTGGGGTGAGACAGCTCTGTGATGTGATCTCCACTCCAGAGCTCCTTGTGGGGTGAGACAGCTCTGTAATGTTATCTCCACTCCAGAGCTCCTTGTGGGGTGAGACAGCTCTGTAATGTTATCTCCACTCCAGAGCTCCTTGTGGGGTGAGACAGCTCTGTAATGTTATCTCCACTCCAGAGCTCCTTGTGGGGTGAGACAGCTCTGTAATGTTATCTCCACTCCAGAGCTCCTTGTGGGGTCAGGCTGAAGGTAGATTCCAGCTGAAACAGCAGGCTTCGCTGGCTGTTTCTTTCACTCTATCCTACTTACAGATTCATTCCCTTGCAACTCTTCCTGAGAGCATTTTCTCAATAATTCATTGCACAAGAATCCCCATTGCAAGCTCTGTCTCTAAGGTATCCAATCTAAGACCCCTAGATCAAGCCATGCCTGAAGCTAGAATCAGGCACTTCATAGCCCCAAGAACCCACAGATTCACTTTTTTACTTAAGCCGGTTGGAACTGGGTTTCTGACAGCTGTATTTGACCTTAGAGTGCTCCTAATTTAATGAAAAATGAAGTCCTGTGGCATTCCTCATTCTCAGTTTCACCATCATCAACCAAGAGTGAGGTAAGCCTGTAGCCTGCTAGCTCCCCTGGAGACCCATGTGTCTAGCCCACGCAGGAGACACCCCCACACCCAACACCCCTGTGCTACAAACAGAAACTGTCTCACCTCCCCACATGTCTTGGGAACTTTATTCAGTGTTTGATTCTAAAAAGGGTTGCCAGATCGGGCCAGATTTCAACTGCAATAAAAAGGACCAACTGCTTAGTCTTTCTTCGGTCTGTGCTGAATACAAATAATGCTTGTATTTGTAATAAATGTTTAAAGAAAAACTGCTTCAGTTCCCGGCTTTAGAGAGTCGCAGGTCTCTCAAGGATTCCTGCATCTGACTGTTACAATGCAGAGACTGCTGGCTCTTCGGATCTGTCCTGAAACCCTCCAAGATGCTGGCACTGTACAGTATTAGAGAATTACGGTGTGTTGCTGCATGGCCACAAAAAGAAAGATTAGACACAAAGCAGGGTTTAATAAATAAACTTGAAGGTTGCTGAGCAGAACAAGAGCCCACTCTTCATTCCTATGGCCAAAGCCTTGAAAAGTCTCAAATGAATTACACACACCCTAAACTCCAAACCCACCAGCCCCAGGCATTTTCAGTCCTTATCTCTTTGAGATGGGCTGTTGCAAGTGATGTAGGTTTTAACTCATGTTGTGGATTTCAGTTGACATGAAGTGTAGCTGAGACTTCTCATTCAATCAGTGTATGTGTAGTAAAGCTAAAATTTAGGGAGTTTCCCGGTGGTCCAGTAGTCAGGACTTCAAACTTCCATTGCAGGGGGCATAGGTTCAATCCCTGGTCAGGGATCTAGGGTCCTGCAAGCCACATGGTATGGCAAAAAAAAAAAAAAAAGCTATGGTTTAGTGAGACATCTCTCCCATTCCTATAAAATAGTTAAATCACTATTATCATCCCCATTTTATAAAAGAGAAAACTTGAGCACAGAGAAGTCAGACAACCTACCTAAGGCCACACTGCCAGGAAGTGGCAGAGCTGAGATCTGAACAGAGACCTGTCTGAATCCAAAAGCTTATGTTCATGGAGCTATACTGCCTCATGTGTCAAAGAATATAAAGTGGATTTAGCCTTTATTTGCTTTAAAAGTTTGATAACTTTGTATGGACACCGTGAATAAAGCTGATTATTGTAGCAAAGACTTCCTTCTAAGATGAACTTTTAAAAAGTCACAGAGGCCAGTAGACTCCAGAGCCGGAATCTGCTTCACCCTGTGGCTGGCAGCATGCTTGCTTGGAATCCCCTATGTCCTACAGGCTTGGAAATGCAGGGATCAGAGCCAAGCATCATGACCTCAGACAGGGATGCAGGGCCTACAATTTCTGCCACCCCTGTGACATTCCTCTCTAAATCCCCACTTCATTTGCAAAATGGGGGTCTTAATACCTTCCTGGTAGTCCATTCTGAGAATTAAATAGCATCCTAACACACAAAATCTTAGCACAGGGTCTGGTATATAAAAGCTGTTCACACATGTTTGTTTCTGAATCTGAATGGGTCCAACACACTCCGTTTGGAGATGAAGACACAGAGGCCCAGAGAGGGGCAGGGATTTGCCAAGATCGCATAACAAGTCTGGCTAGAAGTTCTGCTATCTCTAAGCCTAAGGCTTCTTCCCCTTCATCTTATGTCCTCCACTGAATCTCTCTCCTCTGGGCCACGCTACAGGCCATATGGATGCCTCTCTGGGAGGGTGGTACATGCACAGACCTCCTGCTGCTGTCTTACAGATGAGGAAGACAAGCTGGCACAAGGGAACAGAGGGCAGGAGACCACCATTAGCAAGAATCTCTCTGTCTTCTTTCTTCTGGGTAGGGGCTCTGACTACCTGCTGTCAAGGACTAGCTTTACATGCCCCATTCAACCTGAGCTGAGGGCAGGTACCTGGATGAGGCAAGGGAGACAGGAGCAAGATGTACCCCATTGGGTGGTACAGGGAGAGAGTGGCAAGCTGGCATCTCCTGGAGGCAGGGGCCACTCAGCAGACACTGAACAGGCCACTTCACCCCCAAAACCCCCTATATCCTATGAGATACACAGCCCCTGGTTTACACATTACTTTCATCATTTTTTCAAACCAGCTTGTCCATGGATCTAAGCCCAAAGGGAGTCCCAACCCTCAACCCCTATTCCATGGGGTGCTGCTCGACTGGGGTTCATGATATCCACACCTTCCCGCTCCATCTCCACCGCCCTCTCCTCCACCCTCCCGGCTCAGACCTAATCCCATTCCTGATTAAACTTTCCCTTCCATTTATAATAGTGCATAGGGATGTGAGTTTTGGAGCCCGTATAAATATGTGCTTTAGAATTAAACTGGTTCAGCGATTCTTGACAATGATTTCCCAGAAATTAAGCCCAGACAATTTGTTTGGCTGGAGCAGAGCATCTGAAACACTGCGTGATGGAAAGGCGGTGAACGTTGCCCGGAGCCCACCAGCTCCGTGAGCATCCGTCCGGTCCTCCTCGGCCTCGAGGCTCCGCGGGAACATGCTGCCCCCTGGCCGCGCTCGGGGTTAGTGCTGCCGGGAACTTGGGATTTCACACACCATCCAGGAAACAAAACGTCCCAGACTCTTGAGCACCTACTATGTCCCAGCCCCGCCCTTCACGTCCCTTCACTCTGAGCCGACTCTGGAGCGCCAACAGGTGGAAGTAAATCTGTGAATAAGGAAAAGAGGTGGGATTGATTTTTTGTGTGTCTGAGAAAGCAGGCTCTGGCCACAAGAGATTAATGAGGAATGCAGTACAGCACAGAGAAATCTGAAAAACATGACCCTAAGCAAAAGCAGCCAGACACAAAAGCTCATGTAGGTGTGATCCACTTTATATGAAATGTCCAGAACAGGCAAATCCCTGGAGACAGAAAGCAGATTAGTGGTTGTCAGGGCTGGGGGGAAGGGAGGGAATAAGAAATGACTACGAATGGGGTTTCCCTTTGGGATGAGAAAATGTTTTGGAACCAAATAGTGGTGATAGTTATACCACACTGTGAATGAACATAATGCCACAGAATTATAGCCCTGAAAATGGTTTAAAAGAAGGACTTTCTGGCAGTCCAGTGGCTAAGACTCTGCACTTCCATTGCAGAGGGTGTGGGTTCCTTCCCTGGTGGGGAAACTAATGGCATGGGGAGACACATGGCACGGGGCATGGCCAAAAACATTAAGATAAATAAACGGAAAAAGCAGCACAGACATGCATATCCCACCATGTGAAAAGCTGACAGCTGGGGAGAAGCTGCTGTGCAACACAGGGAGCCTGACCAGTGATCTGCGATGACCTAGACGGGCGGGATGGCAGGAGGGGAGGGAGGCTCAAGAGGGAAGTGATATATGTATGATTATGGCTGGTGTGCATTGTACCACAGGAATCGTCACCCCCACTGTAAAGCAATTTTCCTCCGATTAAAAAATAAAGGAAAAAATAAATGGTTTAAATGATACACTTTGTGTTACGTGTATTTTACCACAAGAAATAGATCACCATGTCTGTGTCTCCACTGTTGCCCTGCAAATAGGTGCATCAGTACCGTCTTTCTAGATCCCATACGTCTGTGTTAATATACAACATTTGTCTTTCTCTTTCTGATTTACTTCACTGTGTGTAATAGGCTCTAGGTCCGTCCACTGCATTAGGTCTGACTCAAATGCATTCTTTTTTATAGCTGAGTAATAATCCATTGTATACACGCACCACAATTTTGGTATCCATTCATCTGTTGACGGACATCTAGGTTGCTTCCATGTCATAGCTATTGTGGACACAGCGGGGGAGGAAAGAGTGGGACAGATTGAGAGAATAGCATGGAAACATATACATCACCATAAGTACAATAGTGAGAATTTGCTGTGTGACACAGGGAGCTCAACCCCGTGCTCTGTGGCAACCTAGAGGGGTGGGATGGGTTGGGAGGCGGGAGGGAGCTCAGGAGGGAGGGGACATATGTATACCTGTGGCTGATTCATGTCGATGTGAGGCAGAGGCCAATACAATATTGTAAAGCAATTGTCCTCCAATTAAAAAAAAGAAATAGATCACAAAGGAACTTCAGCTCTCATATCATGCCCTGAGTCCCCGCCCATGCCCCACCTTGAAGTTCTCCTGGACATTTCCGAGCAGCCCCAGAGGGTGTTTTTTGCTGCCCAGCGGTGTCTGCCAATTCTCTCTTCCAGCACCAGGCTGACCGCAATTGAGCCATCTGCACCTGCCCAGGGGACCCTCAAGCTCCACCCGCCTCTGTGGCACCTCTGATGTCAGGAGCGAGCTGGCGTCTGCACAGAGGGCATCAGCTCCTCTCCTTGTAGGAAATATCGGCACAAAATCTGCAGACTCCAGGCACCTTAGCCTGAAGGCCTTCCTGGTGGACCTTGTACAACGACTTTTCCAGAAAGCTTAGGAATGGCCCACAGGTGGGCTGGGGTCCTGCTCAGTGACAAACACTGCGCTGGACTCAGAAGCTCCTCTCTGGTTTGGTCCCCCATCTCCAGGCCAGATTTGAGGATCTGAAGCACATCTCCCCGGGGACTCCTAGAAGGCTTGTGAAGATAGGACCCTGGCAGCCTCCCCCACCCCATCTTCTGGAATCCTAGGAGCTGGCTCCATGTGTTCAGCTCAAGTCTATCATTTAATCCTCATGCCTATATGAAGCATGGGCTTCCCTGGTGGCTCAGACAGTAAAGAATCTGCCTGCAACGTGGGAGACCTGGGTTCGAGCCCTGGGTTGGGAAGATCCCCCTGGAGAAGGAAATGGCTACCCACTCCAGTATTCTTGCCTGGAAAATCCCCATGGACAGAGGAGCCTGGCGGGCTACAGTCCATACAGCCTCAAAGAGTCGGAGACGACTGAGCGTCTAAGCACAGCACACAGCACATGTGAAGCACAGATTACTCTTTCCATTTCACTGCTGGTGAAAGTGAAAGTGAAGTTGCTCAGCTGTGTCCGCCCTTTGCGACCCCATGGACTGTAGCTCGCCAGGCTCCTCCGTCCATGGGATTTTCCAGGCAAGAGTACTGGAGTGGCCCAGAGATCGAACCCGGGTCTCCCACATTATAGGCAGACGCTTTACCATTTGAGCCACTAGGGTGAAACTGAGGCTCAAAAAAAAAAAGAGCAGTGCTGGTCCTGTCCAACTCGTGGACCCTGGCTGCCTCTAGGGGCTGGGCTCCCACAGCACAGCAGGGGTCAGAGTCGGAGAACCCCAAGAGAAACATCGGGGTCCTCTCCCAGACCCTGAGAGCTCTGAGAGGGCAGGCGGTGGCAAATTCGTCCTTAGGGCCAAAGCCAAATGCAGAACCTCTGAGACGCAGTGAGCGTTGGCTCAAATTAACTGAGTCCTGGCCCTACTGAAGCTGAGATGACAGAACTGGCCTGGAAAATGACAACTGACCTGAATACACACTCCGAGCTTGAGATAAATGCTGGAGGTTGGGCATCTTACCTGCTTCATTTCTCCTTCTTTTTATTAGGCTTTGATATTGTAACACACACACACGCACACACACACATTCTCTAAGCCTTCCAGATGCTCGTTAAAGAAAACTCGTTCACCTCAACAGTCCCCTATGTGCTCCTCACCCACCCCCGACCTGGAACAAACTGTTCTAAAAGGGTCTAGAGAATTGCTCACAATCCTGGGATCCTGCCTCAAACTATTACAATTATTTTTCGCCCACACTTACTGAATGACAGAATCAGGTTTCAGGAAGGTCTTGCCAGGTAGGGGTGGTGGGCCAAACCTAACGATGGAATTCAGAAAGGAAAACTACGAATCCCACACTCAGTTCAAACACTGTTCGTGGATCAAAGGAAGAGGTGTGACATTAAAGTGGATTCACAGTGTGACTTGAACGTGTTTAATTTTATGCTGGGCCAGAAGAACACAAGTTTAGTACGAGGACAAGGGAGTTGAGAGGGCTGGTCTCCCACAGGTTGTGCACAGCCAGTGGAGGTCCTGTGAATAGAGCTCTCCACCCCCTTCTAAGAGAGGCAAACTGGAAGCTTTCTAGATGGATCAGTCCCTTACTCTCTGCTCAAATGACTCTGGATTTCCTTTTATCCACACTCAACTTCTGGCATTATGGCATTGTGAAATGAAAATATCTCCTGCCATATCAATAAACAAGAAATGTCACAGCCATCAGCGATTTCTGGCCTCCAAATGTGAACGAGAGCTCCCAGAATTGGGATCAGTGCACACTGCCACCTCCAGTGGTGATCGCTGAGGAGCTGGGGGAGTGCAGGAAGCAAGGCGAACAAGGAAATAGGTGATGCACACGAAAGGAATGGATTCAGTGAGCCCAGAGGCTTGCATCTTCCCAAACACAGAACGCTAAATTCCTAACTTGATACCTGATCCTTGACGTTCAGACTGCCTGCTTCCTTTGTTGCAAACTTCTATACAGCCTGACTTCCCCTCCTGCCTCCTTGGCGCAGTTTTCTCAGAGCTACTGAGATGCTGTCTCTCAGGCTCAGAGTCCTAAAAGTTCCCACCGAATAGAACAACTCTCTACTTTCAGGTTGCGGCTATATGTTTTAGTCCACAGCATCTTCAGACTCCCAACAGAGAAGCAGCAGAAGGATCCTGGCCTAGGCTGCCTCCTCGCCTGCCACACCCGCGTAACCAATTCCATGCGCTCTAACTTCCTGAGCGCGTCTACTGCCCTCCTTCTTCCAGCCCAGTTCTATCTTACCTCAACATGTCCAGTAGCCTCCTACCCGGTTCTTTGCCCTGCCTCATTGTCCCTTCTTCATACTGTTCTTCACATCCTTGTCCCACGGCCCTGAAGGTCACCTCTGGCCCTAACCCAGTGCAGCATATAATCCAAACTATCCAGTGTAACCCTCTCCTGCCAGCCCTCCCAACCTCCTATCTCCCTCTCTGCCTCACCGTGTTCTAATCTCAGGCTGAAGAATCCATCTTTCTTCTTCGGCTCTGAAGGTGCCATTGTCTTTGACAGAAACACCACTGATCTCCTGTTTCCCAGCTGTAGAACTCCAACTCACCCTTCTAGTCTGGGGCTCGGCCATCCCTTTCTCTGGGAAACATGAGCAGAGTGGTCCCTCTGTCTTCCAGGCTCTTGGAGCTCCTGTGTTACCCCTGTCATACTACCCCGGACCTATGATATGTCTGTCTCCTCTTCTGGACTGTGAGATCCTTGGGGACAGGCTCTTGGTCCTATCCATCTCATATCCCCCTGAGCCCACACTGAGGCTCGTGCACTGAATTCATCAGCATGTCCTTAGAATGAAGAGATGCATGGATGGAAGCATGGTGGACACATGGATACATGGGAAGGTGCATGATGCATGAATAGATGATTAATTACTATGTCTGTGATCAGCTTTAGCATGGCTTCAGACCACCTCTGTCCACCTTCTGCTTAATGAACACAAGCTCTAGAACGGACATGAGTTGAGGGTATGAATTTGCCATTCCCTTGGTTGGTCTCTGTCCCCTTGGGACTTTCAATGTGTAGGCATCTCTCTGCATGGATGAGGATTCCAGAGTTGGAAGAAGCATGTTTCTTCATCCAAGGCCCTTGTACCAGTAACCTCTTCCAGCCCTGGAGGAAGAGCATCTGGCAGGATTCACCCAGAGGTATTACAATGGTCCACACTGAGAGACCTTCCTAAGAGGTTGTAGCAGGTTGGGTTCCCTAGGAAGCAGACTCTGAGACAGAGTAGCAAAGGCCCCGGATTACTCCCCAGGAAGGCAGCAGGACTGGACAGAGAAGCTGGAGGCTATAAAAGCCTCAACTGACTTCCAAGATGGTCCTTCAGAGTAGTCCTAAGTTAGGATTCCATTCACACTTGTCGATACAGGCTGCCCTGGGCAGAGGACATGACCTGCAGGGAGGTGACTGTCTTCAGCTGATGCAGTTCGGCAGAGGACCAACAGCCCAGGTTGGCAGCCTGCAGCACCCACAGCGGCCAGGGCATAAGCCCTTCAGTCCTGAGCAAGGATCTTGAGAGCGTAGAGCATCCCCAACCATCCACATGGCTTTTTTCATGTTCTGAGAAGCCCTGTTAACAGCACGTCTACTCATTTCTCAGGGTCTTCACCATGGTGTTGAATCTCCTGTCCCAGGGGAATGCTCCTAACTCAAAAACCTCGGTGGTCCAGCTCTGCGTTTCTCTTCCTTGACCTAGTGCTCTCAGAACCCAGTTCCACATGCACTTACCGGGCTCCCTGGGGCACATTTGTACTAGTCTTGCAGTGTCTTTGGGGGCATATAGATCTTCCTTGACTTTTGATGGGGTTATATACAGATAAACTCTTGAAAATGCATTTAATATATGTAACCTACCGAGCATTCTAGCTTAGCCTAGCCCTCTTTACACAGGCTCAGAACACTAACATTAGCCTGTGTGCTCAATTCCTCAGTCGTGTCTGACTCTTTGTGGCTCTGTAGACGGTGGTCTGCCAGGCTTCTCTTCCCAGGCAAGAATACTGGAATGGGTTGCCATTCCCTTTTCCAGGGGATCTTCCTGACTCAAGGATCAAACCCATATCTCTTGCCTCTCCTGAATTGGCAGGCGGATTCTTTACCATTTGTTCCACCTGGGAAGCCCTACATTAGCCCTACATTAGCTAGGCAAAATCATCTAACACAAGGCTATTTTACGATAGAGTAATGCACTGAATATTGTACTGAAAGAGAAGATCAGAATGGTTGACAGGGAACCGTGACCACTGCAGCTGCCCAGCATTAGGAGAGAGGATCAGACCACATCACTAGGGATAGGAAGGATCAAAATTCAGATTTTGAAGGACAGTTTCTACTGAGTTTGTATCACTTTTACACCACTGTAAAGTCAAAACAAAAAAAAATAGTCTGATGGTAAGCTGGGGACTGTCTGCGTTCTGTTTCCTCCATCCTCAGGCACAGCCCATCTCCACTGTGTTGAGACTTAATCCCAGTTGTGGCCCCTGGCCATGAAGGGGGGCAGATGCTGAGAGAAGCACAAAGGCCATGTAGGAAGGAGGGTTCTGCTTCATCTTTAGACAGGATATGGGCAGGGGGGCAATGCCAGTAGTCGCTTTTGCAGACTTGGATAGTTTCGGGGAATTTGAGAATTCAAAAGTGTAGGGTGCATCAACTCAAATGTTCCTGTCCCATGTATCACGGTACCTGTCTTGCCCAGTCAGGGACTCAGATGGGACCAAGATGAAAGTCTATCTTCTGCTGCTCTCATGACGAGGGCCTGGGCCTTGGCTTTCTCTACCTGCAGGTTTAGGAGATGGGAGTTCCTCTCCTTGTTTCCAAGAAAGGCCTCTGGTTTTCATGTTTTCCTTTTATTTGCTTATTAATCACTCAAAGTTATTCCTTATCTGTTTCCAATGTGACCACTGAGCTTAGCAGCAGTTGTCTAACTTCCCTGAGATGTTGGATGCCCTTTGCCCCCATTTCTCAAATTTCTGATACTTTGCATCACCTGGTGCTTTCCCTTCTTTGAAATACCATCCTGGCTCCCCACTGGGGGGATTTTCACTCTATCACTGCTACCTCACGTCAGAGACTCTCTGAGCCCCACCTACTACAATCCTCACTGGCAGCTGGACAGCAGGTGATTCAACTTCAAGATCGCATCTTTACACTTGCTTTCCAGGCCACTCCTTGTACTAAATGCCCCAGTTGAGGTGTCTCAAGGAGTGGACTCTGAGGTGGAGATGAGGGCACAGGCTCTAATTTTCATGCTCTGCCTCCAGAGCTATATATATGTATTATATATATATAATATAGAGCTATTTCATGCTCTGCCTCCAGAGCTAATATATATGACCTTGACTAATCTAGGTAGATTTGTCAAGGTCATATATATTAGCTACTGTCAAATATTTCTACATGTAGCTCAAATCCACTAAAAACTTATTTTTCTTTATGTAAAGAATACATCATGAGAAACTCTGGGCTGGAGGAAGCAAGCTGGAATCAAGATTGCTGGGAGAAATAGCAATAACCCCAGATATGCAGATGACACCACCCTTGTGGCAGAAAGTGAAGAAGAACTAAAGAGCCTCTTGATGAAAGTGAAAGAGTAGAGTGAAAAAGTTGGCTTAAAACTCAACATTCAGAAAACTTAGATCATGGCACCCGGTCCCATCACTTCATAGCAAATAGATGGGGAAACAGTGGAAACAGTGGCTGACTTTATTTTTCTGGGCTCTAAAATCACTGCAGATGGTGATTGCAGCCATGAAATTAAAAGATGCTTACTCCTTGGAAGGAAAGTTATGACCAACCTAGACAGCATACTCAAAAGCAGAGACATTACTTTGTCAACAAAGGTGCGCCTAGTCAAGGCTATGGTTTTTCCAGTGGTCATGTATGGATGTGAGAGTTGGACTATAAAGAAAGCTGAGTGCCAAAGAATTGATGCTTTTGAACTGTGGTGTTGGAGAAGACTCTTGCGAGTCCCTTGGCCTGCAAGGAGATCCAACCAGTCCATCCTAAAGGAGATCAGTCCTTGGTGTTCACTGGAAGGACTGATGTTGAAGCTGAAACTCCAATACTTTGGCCACCTGATGCGAAGAGCTGACTCATTTGAAAAGACCCTGATGCTGGGAAAGATTGAGGGCAGGAGGAGAAGGGGATGACAGAGGATGAGATGATTGGATGGCATCACCAGCTCAATGGACATGGGTTTGGGTGGACTCTGGGAGTTGGTAATGGACAGGGAGGCCTGGCATGCTGCGGTTCATGGGGTCACAAAGAGTTGAACACGACTCAGTGACTGAACTGAACTGAACTGAAAGATAAAAGGGGTATTTTGTATCAGTGGATGGCTCTCCTCCAAGTGGTGATTTAAGGATCCAGGCTCTTTTTCTCCTATGGATAGAAATCTGTATCATGTAGCTTCCAAACATCATGCTCCCCTGCAAGGCATAAATGGAAGGAGCATGGAGGACACAGATGGGAGTTTCTGATGGGCCTTGCCTGGAAGTGGTACCCATCACTCCATTCACATTCCATCATCTAGAATAAGTTGTGTAGTCACACTGACTGCAAGAGAGCTTGGGAAACATGCTCTAGTGATGTTCCCAGAAAGAAAAGGGAACCAGCTGGGCCAACAGCCAGCCACTGTCTGTAAAATTCAAGAAGCTGAAACTTTCCACTCTGATATGTAACTAGAGTAACATTAGGAATCTCACTCTGATCTGAATTCAGTCAAAGACGCTAAAGGCATGTAAAGTGATATGAAGTCATTCTAAAATTCTTGGTTTTAAATGCCAACTTCCCTCTTTGCAGTCCAGACCTTCTGGATCCCCTATCCTTCTCTAAGCTTCCCACTAAAGCCTCCCCTACTACACCCATCACAAACTCAGGAGCATCACCTACAAATAGCACATGTAAGATTTAGCACAACAGCCCAGGAGGAAGACATGATGAAATTCTGACTCATGACCCAAGCAGCATCTTTAATCTCTAAGACAAAACCACAATAGCTTATTTCTTTACTTCTTCAGTCTCTTACAAGCGCTGTGACAGTTTCTTACAATTTTTTTAAGACGCAAACACTCCAAGGATCAGCAGTGGACAACTTAATGAGAAACACAATTGTTGCTGTTAGAAGTAAAGAGCTGATCGTGGTGAAATGTGAAGAAATTATTGCATTTATCTGGGGCTTGTCAGTTTAAGTACAGGAAGTTAATGTTGGGGAAACACAAATGGTCTTTGAACCAAGAGCATAATGCTGCTGCTTCTTCCTGCTACTTTTTGTAACTGTTATGATATTAAATGCATAAGAGTTCAAATGTCCCTAAGATAACACATTGAGGATACCTTCTGGGAATAAGGCATACTACTTGCATTTTGAGATGCCAGTTATGAGCCTACGTATTTAAATCCTTTTCCTCTGATCTAACAATGAAAATGAACAAAGAAATCTAGAAATTTGACGAAGGGGAAGAATCTATCTCCACGTCAGAAAACAATGATGGTGTTCTCAACAGTGGGCTTCCCAGGTGGCGCTAGTGGTAAAGGATCCACCTGCCAATGCAGGAGACGTAAGAGACACAGGTTTGATCTCTGGGTCAGGAAGATCCCCTGCAGGAGGAAATGGCAACCCTCTCCAGTATTCTTGCCTGGAAAATCCTATGCTCAGAGGAGTCTGGTGGGCTACCGTCCACGGGGCTGCAGATTTGGACACGACCGAGCACAACACAGCAGAACCGGCAGCACCAGATCAAAGAAAACACTGGTCCACTCACGGTGCAAGATCAGAAAAGGGAAAAATCCATCCAGAAAGCAGGCAGGGTAGGGATCTGGTAGAACCAGCGTCCCTTCTTTTACCCTGGACCAAAAAGATAAAGAAAATAACAAGAGTGTTGGGAGCTAAAGGTGAGATGTTAGGCAAAAGGCAAATTTTAATCCCATAAGGGATGTAGGGACAGGAACAAGTGCACAAGAAGCGCAGAGAACAGGTATTGTTAAAGCCCTGGCTGTGTCATCTCAGCACTTATCTCTCTGCATGCCAGCCTGACTGACTTCCAACACCAGCACCAGCAGTGTTCAGTCTGAGGACGCTCTGTGACCACCAGAGCCAGCTCTGTCCACATAAGGTGGACCAGAAGGATCAAGTCCGTCGAAGCAGGGTGTACAAATCCCCCAGCTGCCTCACCTCGCGGGCAGGATAACTCTGAGGCGCATGCTCTCCGCTGGTTCCCAGAGTTCCCTGGTGGGAATGAGCTCAGGTGACTGGAGGTAACCAGCTTGGTTTTGTACTTTGTACCGCTGCCTTTCCTTCCCTAGCTCACTCCTTCACTCTCCACATCAGGTATGTCCTGAAATTACCTTTCAAGTAAATTACTTGCCCTTAAATTTTTATCTCAGGATCTAGGGAAACCCACACAGGGCAGGAAGTTAACCCCAGACTTGCTGGTGTGGGTTGGGGGATCAAATCTAGTGGGATTATTGCCACAGTGGGGTCCTAGAGTGGTCAGCAGAGTCCATGAGGGATGAGGCCTGTTGTCTTAGCTAATGTCAAACTCACATGAACACAGGAGAGGATCCACTGCGGGGACATTGTTGGGAGGCGGTACCACTTTAAATGCCTCCACCACCCCATCATACACACACATACACACAAGCTGGACTCTGCTATCTCTCTCTTTGGGGAACATTTGAGCAGAGATGCTTACAATATCCGACAGAACCCATCTCAGTCTTTGACAAACATGAATCTCTTAAAGAATAAGAAAATAAAGAAAAATCACCTACCATAAGAAAACAACAGCCCAATTCTGCGGATGTTTTTCCTACATCTACAGTTGAAAAACCTTTAGGAAATCTCTCCTCAATAAACGCAATAAGATCCAAGAACACATGGCAGGATGTTAACACTAGAGGAATCCAGATGAAGGGGATGTGGAAACTCTGTAATATCTTTGCACCTTTTCTGTCAACCTAAAGTAAGACATAAAAACAAGACAAGACTAAACAAAACAAGCATGGCATCTATGAATGAAAAACTCAGAAATCAGAAAATATTTTCAGTGGTAAAACAAACATGATGATTAACATCTAAATATAGTGGAGGCCAAACAATGGGTTTATATACCGCCAAAATCCAGATTAGTCATTTGGAAGATCAGTGTGAGTGAGTGACTGCCTCAAACTGAGAGGAAAGGGAGGAAAAGATGAATATGATGAGATAAGAGAGGAGAAATGGAGAATGAATCCTGAAGGCAGTAAGCTCCCATTTGGAATTCTAGAAGAAGCAAACAGGACAGATGGAGAAGCAATAATGAAGGAAATAACAGAAGGAAAATTCCCTCAAATGTAAGCAATGGACCAGCTCCCGAGGATGGCAAGTGAGTAAGTGCTGGCAGGAAAACCTGCAGTGAGTGGTGCCATGGACAGGCGCCCAAGCCCAGCCCCCAGACCACGCCTGAGGCCCTTGGCATCTGCCCAGGAGGACATGGCAGAGAAGAAATGCAAACAGCACTGACTTGTCTGCAGATGCCACACAACAATCCAAGCTCTGGGAAAGCCCAAGATTCTTGGCATTGTTCCTGGTGACCTGAGCATTTGCATAATTCCAGGACATCTGAGGAGCACAGAGAGGAATCCTAGCGAGCAGGTCTGCATAGCTCTGGGAAATGAATGAAGCAAGACTCTGGAGAGTCCCTTGGACTTCAAGAAGATCCAACCAGTCCATTCTAAAGGAGATCAGTCCTGGGTGTTCTTTGAAAGGAGTGATGCTAAAGCTGAAACTCCAGTACTTTGGCCACCTTATGCGAAGAGTTGACTCACTGAAAAAGACTCTGATGCTGGGAGGGATTGGGGGCAGAAGGAGGAGGGGACGACAGAGGAGAAGATGGCTGGATGGCATCACCGACTCAATGGACGTGAGTCTGAGTGAACTCCGGGAGTTGGTGATGGACAGGGAGACCTGGCTTGCTGCGATTCATGGGGTCGCAAAGAGTCAGACACGACTGAGTGACTGAACTGAACTGAACTGAAGGCAGCCTTGGAGGGGATTTTTCTTAAGGGTAGGGATGGGGGTTAGAATTAGGTCCCAATACTATGTTTTCGCATACCCTCCCAGTTTCTTTGCCTTCCAATGCCTGCCCCCACCCCTGCCACCCCATCACTCTCCTTATTCAGGCTGGAAAGCTTGAATGACTTCACACTCATCTTGTTATCCCTTAAGTTTACTTGGTCTCCAGTTGATGAATTTTTATGATTGGCATCTTCGGGTGTGTGTGTGTCCTTTCCTCTCCATCCTCACAGCCTCAACCCAAGCCCAAGCTCTTGTGTTTAACAATATCCCATCCACATGGTCTTCATGCTTCCAGACTAAGATACTCAATAGTTCAACACTTGGGCCAAACCAGTAGGGAGTGGTGGGTACTATAATAAACTGGAGAGTAAGTGCTCTGTCTAAAGGAAACAGTCACCTCTAACCCCTTGTTTCTCATGGGAACATGGATTCAGAGAGGCTAGATCTTCCAATTTTTAAAGAAAAACCAGGATTTCAGACTTTTTTGGTGCTAGGTCCTGGTTTTTAAAAGCTGGCAATTAATTTAATTTTAAACACTCAGACTTTTAAAGTCATGTTAGTCTGTGATGTAGATGTAACACTTAGTCCTCAAAAATATTCTTGAAAGTTAAATGTGGTACTGATGTTTACAGAAAGGCAGACCGACCTTCTACCTGAAAATACTGCATTAAGGAACCTTGTCTAATCTTCATACAACGTAGTGGATATTGTCATTTGTGGTTAGAGATGAGGAAACTGAGATCCCAGAGTAAAAGACTCTTGCCTAAAGTCACACAGCCAGTATCAGGGCTGTAAGTTAGGTCCAGTTCTCCCCAGCTACACTGTGCCACTCAGGAAAGTGGGGCTTCTGAGCTCTGGTCCCGACTCTGTCCCCATCAAACTGTGGGTTCTTGGAAAAGCCATTCTCAGACATGTTCTTGCCTCATAAACCCACCCTGAGCCTTTTCCAAGTTCCCTGTTTGGTTTCCCTTCATCTTTCACCACTAGCCCAACCTCTTCCCTTCCCCTGAACTCTGAACGAGCTTCCATTTGGTCTCCCTGCCTCCAGCACCTCTGCTTTCATTAGTGTCTCTAGGGTCCTGCCAGACATTGTGCCCTAGAAGTCTTACAAGACTTTCAAGAGAGGTAAAGGTCATACTCCAAGGCCTAATACTCAAGTTTCCTTCCTAAGCCATGACTGCCCCAAGGTTTCTGCAGCCAAGTGCAAGCTCTCACCCATCCCTAAAAGCACTGTTTTCACACCTCTTCACCTTTAACTGGGCTGTTCTCTCACCTACATACTTTTGCTTTGGAGAACTCCTACTCACCTTTAAAGACCTGGCTTAAATGATCCACTGAGAACATCCCCAAGACGTTCAGTGTCAGCCATAGTTTCCTGGTGGCCTTCCGGTCCTTTCAATGCTTCTACCAAAGCAGCAAGCCTCCCCTTGTGTCATAGTCACTTATTCATCCATCTGCATCCCCAGCTACATGGCTCTCTGTCTCCTTCCATATGACTGTCCCATGTCTAATGAAGTCCTGTCTTGCAATGTGGATTTTAAAATATAACTTGTAAATGAACAGTTACAGCTTTACCCTTAGCAGACACAAAGAGGGGAATAGAATATATTTTACAAGTTATTTAATTCAAAGACCCTACAAGTCTGTAACTATCTCCCTTTTACCAAAGAGGAAATTGACCCTCAGAGACATAAATATGCCCGAGATGTTTTAGCCAGTAAGTGGCAGAGCCAGAATTTAAATCCATATCTGTGAGCTTCTAAAATTCTCACTGATGCCATATTTCCCTTCCACGGCAACCCTTTGAATATTTCCCAGGAGTCTTCTTTTCATCTGGCTCAGCAATCTCAGGTCTTTAAAGCTGCTCCTGATATGTTACAGAGTCATGATTCATCTTCACCTTGAAGATGGTGAAAAAGTTCACCATGGTTCATGCTGTTGATTTGATTCCCACACTTGACCTCCTCCTCTGTTTCACCCAAGGCCCAGACAACGTGGCTTCCTGGGGGCAAATACAGTGGTTTTAATGGAGATTTGAAGAAAGAATGCAGATAGCTCCATTTACCCTTGTCTCCTTCACCAACAAGAATTAAATACATATAAGATAAGATAAAGTTTACCAGTTTAGCCACTTTTAAGTGTACAGTTCAGGCATTAAAAGCATTCACTTTGTTGTGCAACACCACCTCCATCCATCTCCAGAATTTTTTCTTCTTCCCCAAAAAGAACTCCATATGCATTAAAAACAAAATTCCAATCCCTCCCTCCTCCTAACCCCTGGCAGCCACCATTTTTATTTCTGTCTCTATGAATTTTACTCCTCTAGGTACCTTGTGTGGAGAAGGCAATGGCAAACCACTCCAGTACTCTTGCCTGGAAAATTCCATGGACGGAGGAGCCTGGTAGGCTGCAGTCCATGGGGTCGCAAAGAGTCGGACACGACTGAACGACTTTACTTTCACTTTTCACTTTCATGCATTGGAGAAGGAAATGGCAACCCACTCCAGTGTTCTTGCCTGGAGAATCCCAGGGACGGCGGAGCCTGGTGGGCTGCCGTCTATGGGGTCGCACAGAGTTGGACATGACTGAGGCGACTTAGCAGCAGCCACAGCAGCAGGTACCTTGTGTAAATAGAATTATACAATATTTTATATGATTTTGTATATGGCTTATTTCACATAGCATAAAAGTCTTCAAGGTTCATATATGTTATAGCACGTGTCAGAATTTCTTCCCTTTTTAAGGCTGAAAATATCCCACTGTAATGGATGCTCCACGTTTTGTTTATCTATTCATCCATAGATGGACATTCGGGTTGTTTCCACATCTTTTCTATTGGAATGGTGCTACGAACACTGTTGTACAGTCTGTTCCAGTGCCTACTTTCAAAGGTTTCAGATATATAATCCCAGAAGTGAAATTGCTGGATCATATGGAAAGTCTGTTTGTTTGAGGAACTATCATACTGTTTTCCTGAATCACACATTTTCAAACAGTGAATTCTATGGTATGTGGATTATATCTCAATTTTTTTTAACTTTAAGCAATTTAGAGGAAGCAGTCTGAAATGTCCTATAAGACAACTAGTCTGGGCTCTTTAAATCCCATTCCTAGGCATATGTCCAGAGAAAAACATAATTTGAAAAGATATATGCACTCCAATGCAGCAGGATTTATAACAGCCAAGACATGGAAGCAACGTAAATGTCCATCACCAGAGAAATGGATAAAGAAGATGTGGTACATATATACATGGAGTATTACTCAGCCATAAAAAAGAATGAAATAATGCTATTTGCAGCAACATGGACAGACCTAAATATTATCATACTACGTGAAGTCAGAGAAAGACAAATATATCACTTATAGAATCTTGGAAAAATGATACAAATGAACTTATTTACAAAATAGAAACAGATTCACAGACTTTGAAATTTATGTTTACCGAAGGGGAAATGTGGCCGAGGGCATAATTTAAGAGTTTGGGATTAACATATACACAATACTATACATAAAATAATCAACAAGGACCTACTGTACAGCACAGAGAATGCTATTCAACATTCTGAATAACCTATATGTGAAAAGAATAGATATATGTATATACATATACCAATCACTTTTCTGTAAACCTGAAAACAACACAGCATTGTAAATCCAATATAAAATAAAAATGAAAAAAAAAAAAAAAACTTTATGGTCATGAAAAACCCAAAAGTATAGGGAGAAGCTTGTAGATTAAAAACTAATAAAGTGAACCAACAACAACAAAAATACATGAGAGAGAATGTGGTGGACACTGCACATTAGGTCACTGAATCCCCATCCCCCCCCTTTTTTTCCTATCTTTGCATTGTAAAGGCTAGAAAGGATGGTGGGGGGAGGTATTCAATCTTATAGAACTTCTTGCAGCTCAGGGTGGACTTGTGACACACTCCTGGCCAGTAAAATGTGCTGAAAACCTACTGAGAATTTCTGGGGAGGCTTCCACTTTCCTAGCTCCCCCTTCTTCCGCCTACAAATGTAAAGATAAAACTGGAAATGGAGTAGCCATCTTGTAACCATAAGTGTAACAAGCTCAACAGCAAAGCACCACCATACTAAGCACAGAGGAATGAACCTGGTAGTGAGTCCTTGATGGCATCTTTGATCTGCCATACCAAAGCCCTGGACGCTCTCTCTCTGGATTTCTTGTTACATGAGATTTTTTTTTTTTTTAAAGAATTCTTTAAGCAAGTGATAGATTTTTCTGTTATTTGGATAACAGAATTCCCATGGATTATAGGAAGACTTCCAGAAAGATAGCAAATTGCTTATCTTCCCTATTCCTCAGTTTCTTCATCTGTAAAATAAGAGTAATCATGGGAATTTGATGAAGTAACATCATAGGGTTGATGTGAAGACTGAAGTAGTTACTACTTATAAGGCATTTAGACCAGAGCTTACATATAGGATCCCAATGCATGTTAGCTGTTATTATTTCTGCAATTATTACTATTACTGATGTTCGTAAGTAACAGTACTTACAAACTGATTGCAGAATGAAACAATAGTCACAAAACTCCCCTCTCTGAATCCCATCAAATTGATCAAAAGGAACCCAAAGTGGAGACAGAGACTCCAGTGACAAACCTAGGCAACACCTATGAATCCATACTGCAGAAGCTGGCTCATGAGATGTGGACCAAACCAAAGGACACACGGGGAGGAAAAGTGTGGACTCTGAAACCAACTGAATTCAACTTCTGCATCTGCAACAGATTGAAATTTTAGGTAGGTCACAACCTCTACGAGCCTCCATTTCCTTGTCTGTAAAATAAGGATGATAATAATAGTCCCTAATTCAAAGAGTTGTTGTGAAGATCAAATGAATTATATAAAGTGTTTAACCCAGAGACTGGTTTATAGTAAGTGCACCATATTATCCTCCACTGCTGATGCTATTATTTTTGTTACTATTATCTCCAGAATCTTGGGAGACGTTTGATAAATACTTGTTGGAGTTGTGGTGGGTCGACAGACAGATGGATGGATCAGTGGTTCAATAGATGGATGAACAGATTCTCTTGGAGGTCCAGGAGTCAGTCTTTACAATTCCCTGTACGTCTTGGATGAGTTAACAACCTCAGGACACACACAGTCCCATTCATTACAGAATCTGCCTGGGTTCCCTCCTCTGCTTCCACAGAGTAAAAAACAAACAAACAGAAACACAGGCTCTTAATTCACAGCCTCAGGGTACACAGTCCTACCCACCGCTGAAAACCACCTCTTAACAAAACTCTAAGAGAGAAATACATCTTGCTGCTGCCACAGGAATTATAGGTTGTCAGCTGCCCAGCATTAATGCATATCCCTACACTTTTTTAATAGAAAAGTTGCTGGGCCCTTTGATCATGGGGGACCATGCCATCTTTGAATCTCCTATACTGTTGTCTGAAAGGGAAGGTGGTCACCTATAAGGCCCTACCCCCAAACAAGCAGGCCAGCTTCAACCAGGCCATGCTATAAATCATAATTAGCTATTACTTTCAAAGGTCGGTGTGGAGAGTGAGGGGCAGCGAAACCCACACCAACCTTGGGTACAAAGATAAACCTCAGCCACAAAGATAAACCTCAGCTTGATTCATTGAAAGGAAATTACAAGGACTGTTAGAAGCTGGGGCCAGCTTTACTTTCTACTCGAGAAAGCTGTAGGAACCTGAGAATTCCACATATTCGAAAATAAGCACTGAATTCCCACTGTGAACTTATGGGTCAATAACTCACTGCTCCCAAATAAAGATGTCTGAAAAGTACTTTGCTTCTTTCAGATGGAACCAAAAAATGAGATATTGCCTTTTGAATGATTTTTAAATGGGAGGGGGAAGAACACCCATGTTTATGAAGAGTCGACTGTGCACTGCTCTAGACATTTTACGTACATGTCTTCAATTCAGTCACACATCTGTGAGGCTGGCTATATAGTTTCCCCTTTTATGGGTGGGGAGACTGAGGCTTAGGTATTGGATCATTTGCTCAGAGCACAAAGATGAGAATGGATCTTTACCCATATTTATATGACTCTAAAACTTTGGCCACCTGATGTGAAGAACTGATTCATTGGAAAAGACCCTGATACTGGGAAAGATTGAAGGCAGGAGGAGAAGGGGATGACAGAGGATGGTTGGATGGCATCACTGACTTGATGGACATGAGTCTGAGCAAGCTCTGGGAGTTGGTGATGGACAGGGAAGCCTGGCATGCTGCAGTTCATGGGGTCACAAAGAGCTGGACACGACTGAGCAACTGAAATGAACTGAACTGAACTGAAAGCTCATGCGAGTTCCCAGAAGCCCCCACTGGGATACATTAGTAGTCAGTGTATCTTGTGGCTGATGCTGTTTCCTGCCTGCCACAAATCTGCCCAGTTGCCCAAAATGATGTCAACACTCTGGCCCAGCCAAATAGATGCTCATGCTGAGCTGGCCTGGGTCTGGTGCCCACACACCAGACAGAGTCCCAGGGGCAAGAAAGCTGCTCTAAACCAGCCATCTATATAGTGCCCATGACTGAGCCCTTGAACCCTGCTCCAGGGTTCTACTCTTGTTTCCTGTTGGGACTGATGGTGTAGCTGTGGGTAGACACCAGGACCTAATTCCTACCACCAGACCCCCAGGGCTTCCATGCCCCTCCAGATCCCTGGCTCATGCCCACATCACCTTTCTTCTCTTTCCCCTGAAACGATATTTACTGAGTGTGTTATAAGAGCCAGGCTCAGTGTACATTCTGAGGGTCCAGAGGTAAACAAGATAGCCACAGCCCTCGTGGAGCTGATAGTCTAGCAAAAAAGGCAGACACTAATCAATCAGAGATCAAACAGGACTAATTTCCAGAATCACACATTCAACACACCCAGTGGTTGAGCAGGAGCACTGTTGACAGAGTATCCAGCACTGTGGATAATCTCATGAATTCTTGTCCCATGGATTATTTCAGTTTACCCTCCACAAGGGTCTATGAGTTGAGTATCAATTTTATCCCAGCTTACAGATGAAGAAACAGAGTCCCAGAGAGGCTGAGCAAGCCCAAGGGCTCACAGTTGACAAGCGGAGGACTCGGGGTTTGAACCCAAGCAGTGTGATTCCAGACCCCACCCTTAGGGCTGTTCAACAGTGCATCCTCCTAGGACAGACTTGGATAGCCAATCACTTACTTTGAAAACGAATTAAAAAAACAAAAAAAGATTCAGAGAGAGGCCAGCGTACTCACACTGGCCAGACACCACCTTTTAAAACAGCTTGTTTCCACCACTCGACAGGTGTCCGGGTGACCCTGAGCACAAAGCAGGACTCATGTCTCTGCCAGGAGGGAGAGCTGTGGCTGAAGACAGAGGACAAGCCCTCCCAGCAGCCCTTGGCAGGCCTGATCCGTCTGGCCCACTGGCGTCCCTAGCGAGAGGCCACAGCTGACTGCCCTCTCCTCCCAGGCCACAAGAAGGGCCAGCCACTGTATACAGACAGCGAGCAATTGATTTTGGATCTCTTCCTCTCTCCCCAGATCGCAGAAACCCATCAATTACGCATGTACATGCAGCCCATTCGAAGGATGGATATTACCTTCTGCGCTTATGGCAGAGCCGAGCATCTCCATCCAAGCACAGATGGAAGACAAGGGCGTGGGGTTAATTGATCAAGCAGCACCAGCTCCTATGCAAGGGTTGGCTTAAAATGGCTAGTTTCGCAGATGCACAGGCCCCTTGCTTGCCAGTCTCCTGTGATTAAACCAGGTCACTAACGTGCTTTTGAACAACACACGTGAACTTACTCATTCAGGTTCATCTTGTCTCCCACAAAGTGGTCACCTTGGAATACCCCACTCACCTTTCTCCATTCTGCAATCCTGTGTTGAATATCAACCAGAAGCAAAGCATGGTGCTAGGCCCAAGTTACAGTTTAGTGCAATTTGCTTCATTTCAACCAACACTTTCTGAGCACCTGCTGGGTACAAGGCTCCATGGTAGACAATAGGTAAGAAGATATGTCCTTTTGTTCAAAATGTGACAAACGAAAGTGTGTCCTTCAGGATGGCAGGGTGTGAGGGGGACAGGAGGCTGGGGATGGGTAGAGCACAAGTCAGGGGACAAGACAAGACAGAGGGTGCTAAATACTGGGAGAAATGGTAGTGAGTGTTAAGCTCAGAAAGGCAAGACCTGTCACAATGTTATTTTCTCTAACTCTATCCTAGGTCTCAGCTTACCAAGCTGGCAGGAAGTTTATACTCAGTGTTTCTTGTCCCAGTGGTCTTACAAAGAGCCTACTTTGCAGATATCTAGGGGTTGTAGGTCCACAGTGGTAGTCTTTGTGAGGGTTGTTCCTTAGCCCTTGGGTTCCTTGGTGGCAGATGGCAATACTGCCTCCATGCCAAGTTGGGTTCAGGAAACTGCCCAACTGGGAGCCCCAATATTGGGGACCCAGCCTCCTTAGAAGCCCTTCATAGTCATACTCTCTGAATCCTACTATCTTCAGGAATTCCCTTCTCTCAACAGAACCCCAAACAACATGTGCTTCCTGATCTTTGGGAATATGCTCTCCCTCCCCTATTCTGGTCACTTGGTTCCACTTTATCCCTCAAAGTCCTCTTTCCCTCCTCACTTAGATTTACCCTTTCCACACCTAGGAAGCCCAGGTTCTCAGGAACATCAAGAAAGAGACTCCTGTTTAGGCGGCTTCTGCTTTCCATCCTACAGTATAAGCGCCGCTTAGCAAGGGAAGACAAAACCCCTCTCCACTTAGCATAGGGAACACTGGAGCACACACAAATTAACACATTAAGTTATCTCATCTGTCAAGGCAGACTCACATGTAGAAGTACTTAGAAATTTTTACTTGCACAGTGTAAAGGAGTCAGGCTTCAGAAAGACCAGCTCCCAAACACAAAACACAGCAATTATTTCAGGGAAAACAATTGCTAAGTCTCCAAACTTGCCAGGTTTACATTTATCTGCTCATGGAGTGAAAAAAAAAACTTTCTCGCACAATTTTCAAAATTGCAAAGGTATCTTCAGAGATACCACCTCATGCGAAGAGTTGACTCATTGGAAAAGACTCTGATGCTGGGAGGGATTGGGGGCAAGAGGAGAAGGGGACGACAGAGGATGAGATGGCTGGATGGCCTCACTGAATTGATGGACATGAATCTGAGTGAGCTCCGGGAGTTGGTGATGGACAGGGAGGCCTGACGTGCTGCGATTCATGGGGTGGCAAAGAGTCGGACACGACTGAGCGACTGATCTGATCTGATCTGATCTGAAACTCATGTAGAGACGAGTTTTCCTACTCGAAGGCATTACGCAGTATATCCTCTGGTTTTGCCCTTATTTGCACTGAGCTTAGTATCACAAACATATTTTCACATCATACATCTTGATCTTCTTTTAAACAACTACAAATTATATTGTGTGGGTACTCCATAACTGATGTAAATGTTCCTTATTAATGTACCTTTAGAACATTTTCAAGTTTCTTACTAATATAAATAATGCCACGAATATATGTACATATTTTATAGGATAGATTCTGGAAATAAAATGCTGATCCAGTGAATTATGTATATTTTGTACTCTCGGCACCAGCTCAATATGGGAGATTCATTTTGTACCTCCCTCACTAAACAAGATATTAATGACCTTTTTAAAATGTTTGTCCATTTGATTGTAGAAGATAGAATGACATTTTAATTTGTACTTTCTTAATTACGAGGAAGGTTGAATAGCTTTTTATGTGGACCTGGGGTTATGTCAATTCACAGCCTCTGAGAAGCAGATGCCAAGATGAGATGAGAGAAGCAAGGCCCTTCCAGGATAAATACTTCTGGAGGATAAAAGGCAGAAGGAGCAAGAGGCAGGAGAGCCTTTGGACCAAGTGCTGGTCTGACACTTTTGTGACAGAGGAGGGGAAGGAAGAATTAGGTAGGAATATTCTCAGACATAGCATAGTTCTGAGAAAGCCTGCATCAGGCTACTGGGGAGTTTCTGAGGGTCCTGATTCAAAGACCCGAGTGTACTTGGTTGCTGGCTGCAAACAGGCTGGCGGAAGCTTGGCCTGGAGTGACCATGGAACAAAAGATACTTTAGACTGAGGCTGTCAATCACTTCTCCCTACAAGAGGTTCTTTGGAAAGGAGATCTGAGCAACATTGCTGTCGTCTTTCCTCTCCTAGAAGGTACCTGGCCATACTCTTTGCCTATTTTTCTTTCTTTTTACTAATTCTACTTTTGGCCATGCCAGGTCTCCGTTGCTGCATGCACTTTTCTCTAGTTGCGACGAGCAGGGGCTACTTTCTAGTTGCAGTGTGCATGCTTCTCACTGAGGTGGCTTCTCTCGTTGAGGAGCACGGGCTCTGGGGTGCACGGGCTTCAGTAGTTGTGGCACATGGGTTCAGTAGTCGTGGCTCCCAGGCTCTAGAGGACAGGCTCAATAGTTGTGGTGCACGGGCCTGGTTGCTCCAAGGCATGTGAGAACTTCCCAGATCAGGGATCAAACCCGTGTCTCCTGCACTGGTAGGTGGATTTTTTACCACTAGCCACCAGGGAAGCCCTACCTGCTTATCTATTGCATATTTGTCTTTTGTTATTGATCTGCAGAAACTCTTTTATATCTAGTGTAGCAGCTCTTTGTTGCATATGCTGTCAGTATGTTCTATTAGTCTTTGCTTTCTTTTAACATTGGCTCTGTGTTTCACTGTATACTTTTAAACTTAAATTTTTTTCTACAGTAAATCTGTACATTTTTTTCCTTTAAGTCTTCTGTGTCTTACTCAAGAATGTTATCTTCCTTATTAGAGAAATGCAAATCAAAACTACAATGAGGTACCACCTCACACTGGTTAGAATAGCCATCATTTAAAAGTCCACAAATAAATGCTGGAAAGGATGTGGGGAAATGGGAACCTTCCTACACAGTTGATGGGAATGTGAGTTGGTGCAACCACTATGAAAAACAGTAAGGAGTTTCCTCAAAAAACTAAAAACAGAATTTTATGATCCAGCAATCCCACTCCGGGGCATATATCCAGACAAAGCTATAATTCAAAATGGTATCTGTACCTTTATGTTCATTGCAGCACTATTCATAGTAGCCAAGACATGGAAACAACCTAAATGTCCATCAACAGATGAATGGATAAAGAAGATGTGGTGCACATACACAACGGAATACTGCTCGTCATAAAAAAGAAATAATGCCATCTGCAGCAACATGGATGCAGCTAGAGATCATCATACTATGTAAAGTCAGAAAGAGAAAGACAAATATATGAATTTCTTATATGTGGAATTCTAAAATATGGCACAAATGAACCTATCTACACAACAAAAAATAGATCCACAGATGTAGAGATCAGACTTGTGTTTGACAAGGGGGGTGGGGGCAGAGAAGGGATGGACAGGGAGTTGGGGTTGGTAAATATAAACTATTATATGTAGAAAGGATAAACAACAAGGTCCTACTCTATAGCACAGGGAATTATATCAAATATCCTGGGATAAACCAGAATGGAAAAGAATATTTAAAAAAAGAACGTATATATGCGTGTAACTGAGTCACTTTGCTGTACAGCAGGAATTAACAGTGTAAATCAATTCAACTTCAATTTTTTTAAAAATGTTGTCTTCTTTTAATAGAAAGAAAAAAAGTGGGAGGAGGGTCGCATCACTTTATCTCATACCTTCCCTGGCTGCACAACACATTATGGACATAAATTTAGTATAAATGATTATATTATGCACCAGCCAGGGCTGGATTGAGTTTGCAGCTCATCATTTCCAGCTTTTTGCCAGCTAATTATTACAAAATATGTTTCCTTTTGAAATTAGTGGCAAGGCTCTATTTGTTCATGATCTTTCCCCCAACCCCCACATACACACAATATCATCAATTAATTTTATGCAACAGAAAAAAAATCTTTGCAATAGAAGATAAAACATAGGAAGCTTCAGCATTTGAGAGAAGAAGGAGATGTTGCTTCTGTGGTCGGGGAGACCCCAGCTAACAGCAAGCTGTGGATGGAAGGCAGAGAGTCCCATGTGGAGCCCCTGATCAGGGGACCCCACGTTCATCCTCAGAGAGCTTGAGAAACCATTCTGAGGATGGTGACCCTCCCCACATGTGCCTGGATCAGCTCTGCAGCTCCTTTTGGCTTTCTCCATAATAGCTCTCATAAGACCTAATTGTCTCATTTATGGCCTGGGAACAGGAGTTTCTCAGCACTTTTAAAGCTCCCAATTAGGCAAATAACTGGCTATATGCTGACCACTAATCCATTTGGAGAGAGGGATTTGGGAAGAAGGGTCCACATTGAAGGGGATGGGCCAGCCATCGTTGAGCAAGACCTTCTACTGCCCCCAAATTCACCTTATTCTGGCTTATCGTCCAATGTCACTACTGTCAGCTCCTTCTAGGAGCTTGCAGGGGGCAGCTCAGCATGTCCCTGGATGCCCCCTGCCACACCCATCCACCCTTGGCTGCTCTTAAACACCCCAAAGACCACATAGCAATTAGCCCCAGACAATGATCAGTGATCCAGGACTGTCTTGAGCTCACATTTTTATGTCAGGATGAATTTGGATTCTGAAGTTGATCTCCTTGTTGTGAGGGTTTTATGAGGGAAAGATTAAATTGTCCTCTGATGTGTGCTTCATTAGGCCCCAAATCCTTGAAGAGTCATTAAAGCACCTTCTCACTGAAATGCTCTCAATCTCAGCTTGATGGATATCATCAGGAATAATCTCTCCATTATTTGGGAGTTAAACTGCCTGGGAAGCTCTGCCAGACATGATTCTGCCGAGGTCCTTTGAGCCTGCTCCTTCTACAGCTGGTGATCCCAAAAATCCATGAGTGTAACAACACCAGAGGCTGATCTCCTTTTTTTCCCAGGAAACCACATTCTCTATCCCTCCCCTAAAGGAGTGGATTTGCCTTGAGTCAACTACACCTCTCACCAGGAGCCCACCACTGCAGCTCTCATCTGTGAGCTGTGTAGGGGTCAGTCCATGGTCAAGGCACAGCCTGGAGCAGGATCAGGGCTTAGTCCATGGCTAGGGTCAGGACTCAGGCAAGGATGAGGATCAGGGCTCAGTCTGGAAGTAGGGTCAGGGCACAGCCTGGGACCAGTATTAGAGTTCAGTCATAGCCAAGGTCAGTCCCCAGTCTGGGATGAGGATCAAGGTTCTGTCTATTATTAGAATCAAGGCTAAGTCTGGAAGTAGTGTCAAAGCTGTGTCTGGGTATAGAGTCAGAACCAGTTTATGACAAAAATTAGAGCTCAGTCTGTGGCCAGGGTCAGGGCCTAGTCTGTGACCTGTTTACCAGCTCAATGGCCAAGGCATCAATCCCACCTCAGCTCAGGGTATAGGATTTGGCACCTTGCTTGAGCACTGGGGTCTCAAATATCACCTGGACTTGTTCCCACCCAAGTTGTGCCTGACAGACTCAAGTTGCTTCAGCTGAGAAGCAGCAGGCAGGAGTGTCTGCAGGTGAGGGTCTGGATCAGTGGTGTGGTGAGGAAAACCTGGGGCATAACCATAAGAGGTTTGGACCAGTGGCAGGAGAAGCCAGTGTCACCAGGACTTCAGCCTCAGAAATCCAAGGCAAAGGGATCCCACATTATTCCAACCCCTTCCCAGCAATACTTACCGCTTGCTCAGCTTTCTGATCTCAGCAGCAAAAAGAGCCAGAACTTTTGGGGGAGGATCCATGCCGATGCCAAGTTTCCCTGTCATCATGGCTGAGGGAGGGAGACAAGTGAGGTCATTCTGCTTAGTATAAAGCATGCAGAACATGCTGGGTGACCTTCAGCAAATCAGTCTTCCTCTCTGGGCTTCAGGAGACTCATCCACTAGAGGAGGAGCTAGAATGGCTTCTCTGCCAGGTCCCTTCAGTTCAGCCAAATGTGAGAAAAACCACCAGAGAAGGAAGAGTGATGAAGATGTCCCAGGCAAGAGAGAGAGGGCTTCGCAGATCCGAGCCCCTGGACCAAGTTTGGTGTGACTGGGGACACTGGGTGAGAGAGAACACATGGGAGAGGAGGGCAGAAAGATAGGTAGTGCCTGCAGGGCCTGGGTGCAAAGGAAAGGAGTCTGGTTTTTAATCCTGCAGGCAACAAAGAGTCTTAAAGGGTTTTTAACAGGAGAATGAACACCATCGGGTTTGCAGTGGAGCATAGTCGTCTTCTGTATGGGCAGGACGGATCAGAGGGGACAAAGGCAGAGACAGAGATGACTGTGCAGTTGTTCAGGCAAGACATGCTGGGTTAGGGAGGCGAGCAGAGAAAACAGTGGAAGAGAAACAAATCTGAGAGTGATGAGCAGACATGAGGGTCAAGGAGGCGCCAAGGGGAACTGGTGAAGTCCAAGGCTCTGGCTTGCACAACAGCTGCATGGTAGTGAAACCCACTGGGATGGGAAGAGCAGAAGAGAAGGACTGGAGAGGAAGATGATGGTGAACGCTAATCTGGACCTGTTGAGTCTAAGACGTCCATGGGACTTCCAAGTGGAGGAGTCTAAGAATGAACTGAGAATATGGGCCAGGAGTTCAGAGGAGCAAACTGGGCTGAGGACATAAATTAGGGCAACATGAGCCATCACTGAGGGGTCATGTACAAGGAGAGAAGCCAAGGGGACCCAGGATGCACCTTTGGGACACCCCAGTAATTTAAGGAACCAACAGAGAAAGATAAGTCAGCAAAGAAGCCTGAGAAAGAGTAAGCAGACTGGTGGGGGGTAAAAAAAAACAGGCTTGAAAAGATGGTGATATATTGGGAACTGGAGAGAGAATGGTATTAAATGTGGCCCAGAGACAGTATATGAGAACTCAAAGGATTCAGTGACCATAGAAGTCATTGGTAACTTCAGAGAGAGCAGTTTCTGGGACACTTCTAGGGGCAGGAACCAGACTGAAATGAGTAGAAGAATGAACTGTGGGAGTGGAGACAATTCTTTGGAACCATTTTCTCAAAGGGGTAAGGTAGGATCAGAGATGGAGGAAGGCGTGGGGTTGAGGCAGAAAGGTGTGTTCTAAGCAGAAAGAGACTTGGCCTTGTAAATGCTGGTGGGAGGGATCCCATGGAGGGAGAAATTAAAGACACAGGAAAGAGAGGAATTGGGTAAAGAATGGGTCGCTAGGTGTAGGGTATTTACCAACATGCAAGGCGTGTCCCATACATTTTTCATATTTAATCCTCTCAACCTGCCTGTGGTTTCGCATAACCACACTTATTTCCTTCACAAGCATATCCCAGAGTCAAGAAATTATTTTAATTATCCTTAGACTTGTTTATTGACTCTTTCCCTGGCTCTCCCGAGGGAGTTCCTGCTCTCCAACACTTCTCTTATCTTGCTTGATTCTTTATCATGGCACTTAACACCACCTGATAGTATATTACCTGCTTGTTACTTGCTTTCTTCTTCCACATCAGCAAAAATGGAAACCCAGGGGAGATGGAACTACGTCTGACTTGTTCTCCAGTCCACCCCAGTGCCCAGAATCATCCCCGGCTCACAGCAGGCACACAACAAAAGGGTGTGAAATGAATGAGCAGAATGAATGAACGGTCTAAGGAAAGGTTCTAAGATCTATGTAGTACTGTTCAAAGTGAGGGACAGAGAGAAGAGCCTAATGCTGATCAATTTTGTGTCATCTACTGCATAAACAGCTTCATCCAACAACTTCACGGCACCTTTTGGAGGCATGAAGTATTGGCCCCTTTTCAGAAATGAAGAGAATGAGCTCCAGAGAGATTTGAAGTAGTGTCAGAAATGGCACCACTAATATGCGGTGGCATCAGAACTGAAGGCCAGGATATGTTTATTTTGTTTCCTGTTTTTGTTGTTGACTGGCTTGTTTTTCTCAAAAACCTGGATTTATTTCCTGCCTCCCATGCCCTCTGGGGATGATCACAGATTCTTCTCTGCACCTGTCCTCAAGATTGCAGACCTGGGAGGAGGGGCTGACAGAGTCTGCCGTGTGTTCCAGAACCATTCCCTGGCTGCGGGCATGCAGAAGGACCCGGTGCCTTCCCCCAGCTGGTGGTGGCTGGGGCTGAATTGAGAACAATCAGGAGAGAGATTTGAGAGAGAACATGGGCCTGATAGGTGTTAGGATGTGGAGCAGAGAAAAAGCAGGATGTCCAGGACGGTCTCCCAGGTTTCAGGCCCAAGGAGTGGGTGGTTAGTGCTCCCAGTGGCCAAGACCCAGAGACCCAGAGAAGGAGCAAGTGTGGGAAGGGAGGTGGCTTCCATCTTGAATGGGCTGAGTGGGTGAGGTCCATGGACACCCAGGTGTGGTGTCCAGTGTGAAGCTCAGAGAAGCGGCCAAAACCAGATGTGGTAAATGGAGCCTGCCCTCTTGCCAAGGGTTAGCAAGGTGAGAGGGAGGGGGTGGAACAGCCCCAGCATTCCCAGGGGTGGGCAGACAGGGTCTGTGAACAACGTTCGGAGGAGCAAGCAGTTGGTAAGATCGGAGAACATCCCTTCTGAACTGTGCAGTTGTAGAGACAAAAGACAAGACAAACGAGCTTTTCTGTGTGTTTGCTCAACAGAATATCTTACAGGCTCTCTGGATAAACAAGCTGTCATCTACCACCCAACCCTCTATCAACTGAAGCAGCCTGGGGAAAAGATAAGGCTGTAGGTTTGGATACTCTCAGCTGCTGGTGCCTAATTACTACACAAGATAAACAAACCCAGAGAGTTGTAGGCAAAGAGGGACTCGTTGGCTGTTTGGGGAGAAGAGCCATTTCCCTGCTCCCTGGGAAGGAGCACTGACATTTATTGAGCTCCTACTATGTGCCAGGCACTTGGCACATGTCATCTTATTTAATACAGTGTAAAGGTATTGTCCCCTTTGTGCAAATGAGGAAACAGAGGCTCAAGGAGGTCAAGTTAAAGGACCCACACACCCACTGCACTTCACTGCCTCCATGGACAAGGTCCAGCTTTGTTTCCTCTGTTTCTCTGATCCTGCAGAGTTAGGTAAATGCCATAGTCATGATTTTGGAGCTATATTAAGTGTTTTTTTTTTCATAAGACATCCATTTGTAGGAAAGAAAACTGTTGGGCTCAGCAGCAGGGCAACAACTACAAAGAAAATTGCTATTAAGAGCATATATTTTGGACTTCCCTGGTAGTCCAGTGGTTAAGAATCCACCTCCAGTGCAGGGGTCATGGGCTTGATCCTTGGTTGGGGAACTAAGATCCCACATTCAACAGGGCAACTAACCCTGCACCACAATAACAGAACCCAAACACCGTGACGAAGATCCTGCATGTGGCAACGAAGACCGGAAGCAGCCAGATAAATAAATGAATACTTTTTTAAAAAAAGAGCATAGACTTGAGCTCCCAGCATTACAGTCCATTCAGAACAGATTGACAGAGATGGTGTTCCAAGGGAACCTGTGTGTGTGTTTCTTCCTGCCCTGCTCCAGGTGTGTCTGTCCAAAGTGGAATCAGGACGGCCAAAGGGAGGTGAAGAGATGTCAGCAGTCTGCTGACTCAAGGGACAAGCAGCTGCTTCCTCCTGCTCCCTCCTCCTGAGCTTATAGATGGGAAATGAAGCCAGAGAAGACCAGTGACCAGGCTGTGACCAGATTAGATCCCAAGTCCCTTGCCTCCTAGCCCACAGTGCCCTTCCCAAAATGACACACAGCTTCATAAGAGCAAACAAGGACTTCCCTGGTGTCCAATGTCTAAGATTCTGCACTCCCAGTGCAGGGGGCCCAGGGTCAATCCCTGTTCAGAGAACTAGATCCTACATGCATGCTGCAACCAAGAGTTTGCATACAGCAACTAAGGACCCCACATCCTGCCATGAAGATCGAAGATCCTATGTGTCACAACTGACTCAATGCAGCCAAATAAATAAATAGAATAAATATTTTTAAATTAGATAAGCAACAAGGAGCAAGCACAGGGAACTCTGCTCAATATTCTATAATAACCCAAATGGGAGAAGAATTTGAAAAAGATTCAGTTCAGTTCAGTTCAGTTGCTCAGTCATGTCTGACTCTTTGCGACCCCATGACTTGCAGCACGCCAGGCCTCCCTGTCAGTCACCAACTCCCGGAGTTCACTCAGACTCACGTCCATTGAGTCAGTGATGCCATCCAGCCATCTCATCCTCTGTTGTCCCCTTCTCCTCCTGCCCCCAATCCCTCTCAGCATCAGAGTCTTTTCCAATGAGTCAACTCTTCACATGAGGTGGCCAAAGTACTGGAGTTTCAGCTTTAGCATCATTCCTTCCAAAGAAATCCCAGGGCTGATCTCCTTCAGAATGGACTGGTTGGATCTCCTTGCAGTCCAAGGGACTCTCAAGAGTCTTCTCTAACACCACAGTTCAAAAGCATCAATTCTTTGGCTTTCTTCACAGTCCAACTCTCACATCCATACATGACCACTGGAAAAACCATAGCCTTGACTAGATGGACCTTTGTTGGCCAAGTAATGTCTCTGCTTTTGAATATGCTCTCTAGGTTGGTCATAACTTTTCTTCCAAGGAGTAAGCGTCTTTTAATTTCATGGCTGCAGCACCATCTGCAGTGATTTTGGAGCCCCAAAAAAATAAAGTCTGACACTGTTTCCACTGTTTACCCATCTATTTCCCATGAAGTGATGGGACCAGATGCCAGGAGAAGAATTTGAAAAACATTAGATACATGTATTATATAAAATAAAAGAAAATCTAAAAAAAATTTAATCTCTTCACTGATAAGCTGTGCAAATTTAGTCAAGTTGCTTAACCTCCCTGAGCTTCGATTTCCTGATGCTCTCAGGAAAAATCCTGAATGGATAATACCTGTGATGAATAGCACTATAACATTCACACACACACAAACACCTTGCAAACTATGTAGCCCCCTCTTAATTTTACTTATTATCATTACCCCTAGTTTATAATTCCTTTGAGAATGGGGATCATACTTTCTCTGTGTTTTCATCCATCCTTCCTAATGCCTCACACATTGGAAACAGTCTATAAGTGCCTTAAGAGATAAACAAGCTATTGGCTATCACACTAGTGATCATTTAAAGAGGCAGTAAAGTATTACCAAGATTGCCCTTTTAAACCTTCTCTTTCTCTCTCCATGATGATCCCTGGTTTGATTTTCTCTGTTCTGAGAGATATGCCCTGACCTACATGCAGAAATTAGTCTGTTTACAGAGTAGAGCCTGCCTCCTGATGCCACAGCCCAGATGACCAGTGAAGCATCAGAAAGTCCTGGTAAATCATTAGGATCTTGAGAATTTGTTTTGTTTTCAAGGGTCTAATCCAGTGCATCTTTGTTCAGAGAGTTTGGTTGAAGCTGCTCTTCAAAGATTGCTGTCCTCCTCCATACTCTTACAATGGGGCTTCCTCTTAGAGACATTTGGTGTCCCAAGTCCCTGCAACTACCCCCTTTTCGCAGCATAGGCAGGAGAAATCACTCCCACATCAAGGCTCAAATACTGCCTTGGGATTACTTGTTAGTTTTAAGAAATACAGAGGTACCTTGCCAAATAAACTATCATAATCTGTAATTTAAAATGTCCTGAAGGTTGGGCTGTTAGCTATTTTGGGGGGAGGAAGAAGCAAATAGAACTAAGTCAATCCCCACCCCAGGAATACATCTCAGGCAACTTTTCATGCTTGAACCTGCTGAGTGATGCTAGGTCTAGAAAATTCACCTCCGAGCCTCCAGGAGTCATTGCTCACTGCAGTTATGTTGTACTGGTCTGCTACCACGGTGTTCAGAACATTTGGGGGTTGGGGGACACACCTGGAGAGCATAACATAGGAATGGCATTCCTCATAGGAATGACAAAGATCACCTTATCTTGTTCAGCAGTGGTATCGGCAAAAACTGAACATTCCCATGGGAAACTCTGGGGGTCCTGGAAGCCTGTGCACCTCTTTGAGAATGTCTTGTCATGTCTCGTGTTTTGTGTAATGGCTTCTCTCCCTGAAATTTAAATCTTGAATGGATAGACAAAGAAATTGCAAAAATATGGGGTCCATCCCAGCCCCACCTTATTCTGCTTCCTACCCTCAGGAGCTGCCTTGATTCTTATACATTTTTCTCCAGCCTCCATCCATCTGCAGGGCTCCAACAATCTCCCTTCTGTGAGAAGTAGAGAGCTGGTTTCTGAATCTCATAATCCAACCCTTTCGGAAGGTATAGATGGTATAAATATCCAGAAAATAGGATGATGCCTGGAATACATTTGCTCCAAATGATGTGGGACTGAACTGTTTCCCCTTGCCCTCTGCAGCAGATATGCGCTGATACATGCTCATGTACAAGCTCTCTGGCCCAGATCCCTGAGGGGCAGGATGGAAGTTGCTAGTGAAGCTTCAAGTTCAAGGATCCTTGCCTGCTAGAAGCATCTTCAGTCCTACTCTCACCTGTTACATAGTGAGCAAGAAAAGTGCCTCTTGGAAGTAGAACCACTTGCCAAGAGCAGTTCATGGTCTTTAGCTATCCCTGAAGGAGTAAAGTCTATCCTGTACCATTGAGATGTGAATTCCTGGATTTGGAACAATTATTCTTGCCTAAAGTTCTTTCTACCCTCCTCAAGAGGCATCACAAAATCCATTTATTTAACTGTGTTTAATTTAACATATGTGGAAGCAGATCTAAACGCCCCAGCTCCACACTCCACAGGCCCTGGTAGAGAGCCCACAGCTTCCTTAATGAATGCTGGGTCAGAATCCAGTCCATCCCCTAGCTGAGAGCTCAGGGGTTCCCCAGGAGGCCCAGGAGTTCCCGAGGCATTCTGTATGACACTTCCCCCTAGGGCACTGTATCAGTAACAGTGGGATAACTGATGAAAGAAACAACTCCCAAATCTCAGGGGCAAAACACAATGTTTATCCTTCATATCACAGCACAACCCAGGTCACTTGGAGTTGTGGAAATTCTACTCTCTGCAGTCATTCAGGGACACAAGCCCTTTCATATTGTGGCTCCACACTTGTCTTGGTGCTTGGTTGTTGTTCAGTAGCCAAGTTGTGTCCAACTCTTTGGGACCCCATGGACTGCAGCACACCAGACTTCCCTGTCCTTCACCAACTCCCAGAGCTTGCTCAAACTCATGTCCATTGAGTCGGTGATGCCATCCAACCATCTCATCCTCTGTTGCCCCCTTCTCCACCTGCCTTCAATCTTTTCCAGCATCAGGGTCTTTTCTAATGAGTCAGCTCTTCACATCAGGTGGCCAAAGTATTAGAGCTTCAGCTTCAGCATCAGTCCTTCCAATGAATATTCAGGCTTGATTTCCTTTAGGATGGACTTGTTTGATCTTGCAATCCAAGGAATGCTCAAGAGTCTTCTCCAATACCACATTTCAAAAGCATCGATTCTTTTGCGCTCAGCCTTCTTTATGGTCCAACTCTCACATCCGTACATGACTACTGGAAAAACCATAGCTTTGACTATTTAGACCTTTGTTGGTGCTTGGAGTTCTCTCCATTTACCCAGTGGATGGTGAATGAGAGATGTGTTGAGAACTGCACAACTGTGGTGGTTCAGACAGTAAAGAAGCTGCCTGCAATGCAGGAGACCCAGGTTCTACCTCTGGTTTGGGAAGATCCCCTGGAGAAGGGAATGGCAACCCACTTTAGAATTCCACTTGAGAACTCCACTCAAAAATTCTCTTGCCTGGAGAATTCCATGAATAGAGGAGCCTGGTGGGCTACAGTCCACGGGGTTGCGAAGAGTTGGACATGACTGAGTGACTAACATAACATGCCAGAATAAGTCTGCATTGCTTCTGCCCACATTCCATTGGTCAGAACTCAGACACATGGTCTCACCTAACTGCAAGGGAGTCTAGGAAATGTGGTTTAGCTGAAAGCCCAGGAAGGAAAGGAATGGGACTTGGTAAACTGAGGAATGCCACTGATCCTTAATGTTTGTGTTGTCACAGAGTAGGGTCTGCCTCCCCTGGGCTATGAGCTCCTTTGAAGCAGGAACTGATTCATATTTGCCTCTCTGAGTCATGAGCTCCAGGCTTCAAACCCAAGCTAAGTGGTCCAGAAGGTGGCATACCGGAGGTGGACATCACAGCTTAGCACACCACCCACTAGGCTGCCAGGAACATGGCAAAGACAGGCAGATCATGACAAAGACCACTAGATAAGAACCTTAAAGCCACAGCAGACCCTGAAGGCTTAAGGCAGAGATGGGAAGAGGGCCTAGAAGAACCCTAAGCCAAGGACACAACCTTCAATGGCAGCAGAGAAGGGCACCAACCAAGCCTGGACTGTCACACTTATCAATATATTACCCTTTACCACAAAAGAGGTCAGGCCTTAATATGCCTACTTTACTGATGTGGGAATAGAGGGGTTCCCCCACCCCAAGTCAGCCAGCCCTAGAACACAAGTCTCCTGCCTGAGGAACTATATGAAGCTATCAGGCTCTTCTTTATGTTACTAATCTATCTAATCCATGAACATTAAAGGGCACTTCACTGTGGGGACCTCTGGGGATCTGGGCCTCTACCTCTCTGGACAAGCTCTGTGCTCTGCTCTGCTCTAGGTATCTGGATGACCACATACGCCTTGCAATGAGTTACAGCCCCCAGGCATGTTTGAAGGATCTGTCTCTAGTTTTCAAAACATTTTACATCACGGGCCATATTTAAAAATCAAGAAATTTTACCTAATGGAGAATCCTGGACTTTCTTTTTAAAAAGTCAAGAGGTCCAGCCACTATGGGTCCAACTCCCACAAGGTGACAGTCACTCAAAGCTAAATAACTGCTGTCCCATTAACAGGACCTAAGTCCTCCATGTTCCCACAATCCACACTTTCTGATTTTCCTTCTTTCTGAACTGTATTACTCATTTAACCCTCTCCCTGGCTCTTGCAAGCATTTGAGTTTATAATCTCAACCCCATGCGTTTACAAGGTCTTCAATCACCTATTCCCTCCATCATTCATTCAGTCCATCAGCAGGTGTTGGCTGAGTGGTTGTTCTAGGCCAGGTTTGTGCTGCACAGTGGGCATGAAAACAAGATATGTCCCTGCCCTTGGAGAACTCATAGTCTGGAGAGAAAGACATATACATTGTATATGTCTTGTATACAAAGACATATACAGAAACACAACATTGCCGGGAATTCCCTGGTGGCTCAGTGCTTAGGACTTGGCACTTTCACTGATGGGGCCTGAACTCAGTCCTTGGTTGGGAAACTCAGAGCCTACAAGCCTTGCAGCAAGCACAGCCAGAGGGGGAAAACAACAACAACATTGTAACTGGGGGATGTTCTATGGATCCCAGATGTTGAAGTTTGTACCTCAGTGCCTGACCCACATCCTCTTTGGGACTCACCAGTCCCAGCAAGGGGATGGCTTCCTACTGTAAACACCTGCAACTCCCCGCTTAGCCTCTGCACGGAGGCTGGAAACACTGGAGAATAGTTGTCCCCAGGAACGGTATTCAAACCGCTGACCTGAGTTGGTGGATAAACACCTCGGCTCCCTCCCCCTCAGGCAGGATGACCTGACCATGATGCGGGCTCTATGCTGCCCACCATAAGTTCCCCAGGAGCTAGTGCATTAACCTGCTCTTTAAGGCACTCTATATTTTCCCTTCCTTGGGCCACTTTCCTGCAGACCCTTCCTCAGATCATTTCCTAGGGAAATCACAGGCATTTACACATTTATCTGCTTCTGGGGGAGCCTACTTCTAAGACGTGTGCCCCTAAACAAATGGGGTGCAACAGCCTCTCCTGCCCTTCAGAATCCATTTACCTCAAAAGGAAATTGACTGTCATTTAGCCTGGATTGGTCAGCAGATAAGCCCAAACAACTCATTAGCTTTCCTTTAAAAATAATCATTGTAGTAATCAGGCTAAAAAAATAAGGAAATCTATTAACTATCAATATTTTAAACATACTAATATAAAAGAATAAATTAAATAATAAACAGTAATTAAAATGCTGCATAAGCAGGTGGTTGGGGCTGCTGGGTTTTATCTTTTTGTGATTTTGTTACACATTAGATCAGCTCCATTCATTTCCTCTGTAGAGGAACCTACAGCTGCTGTGACCTTCCTTTCTGCTATCCCCTTCACTGGCTCCTTTTGAAAGAAGGAAGGCCTGTGAAAATCATGGAGGCAATCAGGACTCACGAGGGACTGATGTTTTTGAATCATTCCAGAAACTTCTGTGCGTTATTTCATCAGTTCCTCTCAAAGGCCCATGAGGGAGACGAGCTCATCTTCACTCTCCAGGTGCAGCAGGGACTCTGGAGTGTCAGGAGACCTGGCCGGGACCACAAGACCCAAACTCACGTGACTCAAAACCCACGTGACTCAAAACCCACCCTGTGGCCTTCTCCTCCAGCTGTGCATGTGCTGATTGGGATGAGGAGGGAGGGAAGAACAGTAGACCTAACCTGAGGTTAGGTGCTGAGCTGAGGTGCTGGCAAAGGCCTTTCAACTTGTAGGTCACTGCTTCCTTCTGGTCTGGAAAGCTTCCAGAGAAGAATAAAGGCAGAGAGTCGATGTGGGATAGAAGGACCAGAATCTGGAACAGAAGACACAAATGGAAATCCTTTATCCTTCCTCCCCTCTCTCAGTCCCTGCCTCCCTCCCTTTCTTTCTTTCTTTTTTTTTTCCAATCATGAGCAAGGGCTCAAGGGAGCCCAGAAATACCTGGAGGCTTATTTAAGAGGGGTTAACTCTTTTTAAACACTCTGATAAAGGCTCATGTACTAATGGTTTGGACAGAGAAAACAAAATCTCTCTGTGTCATCTGACTACATGGTTGTAGGTAGGTTAGGCTGAAAACACAGTGCCTCTCCGCTTCTTGGGCGATACAAGAACTAGGGGCAACAGCACAGGGCCTGGCACCAAGTAACGGCTCAGGACTGGCTCACGGCTCACTCCTTCTCACCCTTTCCCAGTTCTGGCAAACAAGAGGTTCACCAGCTTGATTTCTCAATACTAATGTCTGCCTTCCAGCATCCCATACTGCCTGCTTCCATCAAGAAGCTAAACCAATATTTCCAACTCATCAACACTTAAACACGAGGCCGATTTGCCCAATACATTGTCTATTTATTTTCCAGGCTGCAATCTTTATGATGCCTATTCCTGAGGCAGTTAATTTGCTCTTGAATACATAGCTTTGTGTATTGGTTACCCATTTCATTAGCGGCGATATTGAGACCGGCTGGGACGTGTGGAGGATTTTTCAACTGAGTGAAAGAAGGTTTTTAATAAGCCCCATCATCGCTGGCTTTATGGTTCCATTTGATGAGCGACAAATGTATTCATTTGGCAGCTGCATTCCTTAATCAGGTATTCACTGGGTAACAGCACATATAAATATGGAGAAACACAGAATTTAGGGAGCTGAGTGCAGTCATTTTCCACAGGGATTGGAGCATTGTCTGTATTCACCATCAGTTTTCAAGCAAGAGCCTCTCCTTGCTGGATCTGAAATTCTGTACATAAGCACGTGGGGCCCAGCTATGACTCACTGCCTCCCTCAAGAGCATCCTCCTCCACCAACGGGCCAGACCCTCCAGAGCACTCCTGGACCCTCTTCAACATCAAACAAGTCTCCAGCCATTTGGTTCCTTTGATCGATGGTACTTTTAAACCTTTCCTGTGACTCCCACTCCATTTGCCCTCAAAATTCCCCTAGAGGAAAAAATGACTAAAGTACATTAGCTCTACTTTCAACAGCTTTATTGAGGTATAACTGACAAAAATTGTGTATATGTAAGGTATACATTTACATGATCTTTATATATATGTATACCTTACATATACACAATTTTTATTTGTCAGTGTATATGTAAGGTATATATACGGGGGCTTCCCTCATAGCTCAGTTGGTAAAGAATCTGCCTGCAATTCAGGAGACCTCGGTTCGATTCCTGGGTTCAGAAGATCCACTGGAGAAGGGATAGGCTACCCGCTCCAGTATTCCTGGGCTTCCCTTGTGGCTCAGCTGGTAGAGAATCCACCTGCAATTGGGGAGACCTGGGTTCCATCCCTGGGTTGGGAAGATCCCCTGGAGAAGGGAAAGGCTACCCACTCCAGTATTGTGGCCTGGAGAATTCCATGGACTACAGTCCATGGGGTCGCAAAGAGTCGGACACGACTGAGCAACTTTCACTAAGGTATACATATAAACGAATATGTTGTGCAAGGTTCACCAAACTCAAGCTAATTAATATCTCCATTGTCTCACAAAGTTACCACTGTTTTCTTTTTTGGCCTGTATGACTTGAACACTTAACATCTACCCTCTTAACAATATTTACCCTCAGGTGTACAATACACTATTGTTAACTACAGTCATATTGCTTTACATTAAATCTGCAGAATCTAGTCATCTTGCATAAATGAAACTTCATACCCTTTCACCAACAAGTCCCCATTTCCCCCTCCGCCTGCCCTTGGCAACCACCATTCCACTCGTTGCTTCTGAGTTTGGCTATTTTAGATTACACATTTAAGTGAAATTGTTACCAAAACCCAAGTCCTTGTGCTCGAAGCTCGGTGAGGCCAAACAATATCAAAACGTCAGAGTCGGGAGCAAGGAAAGGTTTACTGCAGGGCCATGCAAGGAGATGGGTGGCTCCTCTGACTCCCTGGAAGCTCTTAGCAAAGCCCTTTTCTATGAACAATGAGGGAGGGGCTTGAGTAGTTTGCAAACTTCTTGGTGTCAGAGCCTTTGTTCTTGAGGTCAGGTCATAGAGCTGAGTCTTTCCTATAAACCTCCACCAAAACCAATGTTATTCTCTGTTCTAACAAGAACGGGCAAGTTCTCAAGGCACAACTTTCCTCCTCCAAGGTCCTCCTGGCAAAGAGGAGGCAGATCTTAGTTGGTGGATCCCTTGGGGCCAGGTCCCCAGACGCAGTTATCATCGCTGAAGGAGCCAGGCACCCAGGACCCAGGCTCTCAGGCCACCCAACTGTGTCCCATGCAGACAACCACTGCCATTAGGTTGCAGAGGCAGCATTGGGGAGAGGTTCATCTCAGCCTCAAGGACTGGGCCTGGCCAGTGGGTGGTCTTGGTGAGGGCTCTGGAGCCCCCAGGGATCTCCAGCTCATCTGCTCGCCCAAAGCTGGGAGAAGGCCGGGATCCACCTCTTACCTCACTCTCTGCTGGATGCCCACCACTCTGACAACTGCTGGCTTAACGGACCCACTAACGGTTGCTCACTGACAGCCGGTTACTTGTGGGAGGGGCCCACTGTGGCGCCTGCCAATGGCTGAGCAGGACCACTAACGGTTGCTCACTGACCGGTCACTTGTGGGAGGGGCCCACTGTGGCGCCAGCCAATGGCTGAGCAGGACCACTAACGGTTGCTCACTGACAGCTGGCCACTTGTGGGAGGGGCCCACTGTGGCACCAGCCAATGGCTAAGCAGGACGACTAATAGTCCCGGGTTAACGTTGCTCGGGAACAGGATGTGGGAGGTGGCATGGAGTGCAGGCAAGGGTAATTGTGCACAGCAATAGCCACTTGCTGAAGGCCTTGCTCTGCCGCACTCTATTACAAAAATCATATAGTATTTCTCTTTTCCTCTCCAGCTTATGTCACCTAGCATAGTGTCCTCCTAGCATAGTGTCCTCCAAGTTGAGCCATGTGTCATAAATGATGGAACTTCCTCCTTTTTTAAAGCTGAATAATAGTCCATGCCCCATCTTCTTTATCCGTTCATCCTTCCACAAACATTTAGGTTGCTTTCATGTCTTGGCTATTGTGAATAATAAAGCAATGAATCTGGGAGTGCGGATATGTCTTCAAGATCCTGATTCCAGCTCCTTTGGAAACAGACTCAGAAGTAGGATTGCTAGATCTTACGATAGTCTTATTTTTAATTTTTACAAAAAAAATTTTGTAGGAACTTCATACTGTTTTCCGTATGGAAAACTACACTAATTTACATCCCCACCAACAATAAGCAAAGCTTCTCTTTTTCCAACATGCTTACCAACGCTTGTTATTTCTTGTCTTTTTGATAATAGCTATTCAAATAGACGTTTCTAGGAATTTCTTTTGTTTTCCTTGGACCTGGGACAGAAGCCATTCCCCTGAGGACAGTGAGATTGGGTTTCTCAGGAGGTTGAAGACTAGAATGCATGTGTGTGTGTGTGTGTGTGTGTGGTGTATGTATGTGTGTAAAGTGCCCCCATTGATAAGATTAGAATAGTATGTCTAGCTAGACTGTCATGGCAGGAACCATGTTTGTTTACTGCTGTATCCATGGAACCCAGAGCAGTGTCTGGCATATCAGGATTCTTAGCATATGTTAGGAAAGGATTAATCAATCAAGGGCCTGTTCTCTGTTCAGCTACTTCTAGGATTTAAGTGGAAACTCCCAGATATGCCAACAGAAGGTGGCTTAACAAAAAGCAGAAGACCTCCTCCCCCTACTCAGGCCGACAGTGGCCTTTCCTAGACAAAGCCTCCATGCTGAGAACCCTGAGGGAAAACAGGGGCAAAGAAAGAAGAATGGCAAAGGAGAAAGTGAACAGATGGCGGAAACCTACCCCAGCTGTTGGCATCCATGAACACGGAAAACCAATCTCGGTTTGGAAAGGATAATGTTTGTAAGGACTTGGCCAGGATTATAATGAAAAAAGGAAATGCACTAAATGTTGTGGAAATAACACACATCCCGCCCCCCCCCCCCCTCATAACTGGAACTGCTTGAACCTCTCATTTTATTCATGGTGTCAAAACAGACCCTGGATCAGAAAGAGGCAGGCCAGGACCTCTAATGTCAATACATAGGCAGCTGGGAAGTTCAAGGCCATGGCCACAGAAACACAGTGGGTTCAGGTGTGGATAATATTGTCCAGAAGACAGGGCACCAACAGCAGGGTCCAGGAAACAGGAGGTGAGATGTCATAGAAGTCCCGGGATTCTTGTGTGTGGTCCTTGCGTATGGGAGCAGGCACGTAGGAATCGGGGATATCTGGGCAGTGATAGACTGAGAGCTCCTCCCACCAAGGAGACTTTCCTGACTCCTTTTCCAGGAGCAAGGCCCCTCAGCAGCCTCCCACCTCCCTGCTCTAGTTACCACATACCTTCCTTTACAACCGACAGCTTTCCTGGCTGCCTCAACCACTGAGCTCTCCTTATTGGCAGGAACCACATCTCACAGGAGGTGCAAAATGCTATGTAAAGGGAAGAGCCTGCCATTCAGGTTGACTGTGTGGGGAGGAAAAAAAAATCACTCTGGAACCGAAAGACAGATTAGAGCTTTCCCACTCAAAGTTTTGCTGTTTTGAGGACCAGCACATTGGCACTGCCTGGAGCCCTGTTACAAAGGCTGTGTCTTGGGCTCCACTCAGACCTCCTGAATCAGAGTCTGCATGTTCACAATAACCCCAAGTGATTCATAAGATCATTATAATTTGAGAAGCAGTGGGCTAGAGAATTGAACTTGGACCTCTGGGACTCTAAATTTATAGTTCTTTGAACTCCCACATTTCCATAGTGCTTTGAAAGTCATACAGTACTCTGATAAATTTTCTCTTAATGCTTCCCCAGGCTGAATTGAGTAAGGGAGAAAGAGTATATTATTAAAAAAAAAAAAGAATGAAAGAAACAAACAAAAAGCCTAGAACTCACTAACAGAGTGCCTACTCTAAACCAATCACAATGCTATAAGCTGTCACAAAATACATTCTCTTAAGTCACTAAAGCAAGCACTAAAGTTAGGGGAATAATGGGCCCATTTTCCAGATGGAGTCAGATTAAGAATGATTCACAAACTTTACCAAATTCACTCAATTTGCACTTGCTCAGCTGTGAGAAACAGAGAGGCCATTCTGGTCTAACTCAATCAGGTCCTTATACAGAAAATAAGTGACTCAGTTCCTCTCACTGCTTGGAGCCTTATGTAGTGGGATTTTAGTCCATAATATATCTAAGCTGACTTGTCTTCACTCAGGGCACCATGGGAATGGGTTGGCTGTCCATCAGTGCTTTCTGATTCTTGTGGAGTCCAACAGTTGGAAAAAAAAAAGAAAGAAAGAAAAAAAATAGGTGACTCAGAATCCTAGGATAGGAAATTCAACAAGACCAAATGTTATGAGCCTTAAAGGGGACAGCAGTCAAGAACCAAGGTACCTGTCTTTGTTTCTTGAGAATCCAACTTGCCCTTGAGATGGGAATTCTTGTGCAAGTGATTATTGAGGGAGGCTCCTAGGAGGAAGGTGAGAGGGAATCAGGACAGGGAAGGGGAGAGAGGAAATCTAAGCAGGAATGTCATCTCAGGTGGAGACCAGGTCCAGCCTGATCACACAGGGAGCTCCAGGGTATGAATGGCACAGAGTCGGCCTCATCTTGAGTCGGGACGCCAGCCTCCTGTACTTCATGTGAGTCAGTCCTTGCAGCTGGTTGCTGGGGACAGAGGAACTAACCCACCTGGCTGGAAAGCCCTAAGGTTGAGGGTTTCTCTGGGGAAGGAACAACTTTAAGGTGTTAGCAGCCAACGTGCACAGAAGCTGAATGTGTAAGGGCACCAGTGAAGGGGAGGGTCAGCAACAGTGTGTGTGCCTCTTGTCTTTCCTTCTTGGGAACAACCTCTGCTCTAGCATGAGGCATCACTGTCTCTCTCTGCGCTCTGCTCCCTTCTTCCCACTGCTGAAAGCAGTCCTCCAGTGGCCCACATGTATCTTGTGTGTGTGTGTGTGTGTGTGTGTGCGCGCACGCACGCACGCGCGTGCGCGCGTGCTCTGTCCCTCAGTCATGTCTGACTCTTTGCAACCCCATGAACTGTAGCCTGTCAAGCTCCACTGTCCATGGAATTTTCCAGGTAAGAATACTGGAGCAGGTTGCCTTTTTCCCCCTCCAGGGGATCTTCCCTACCCAGGGATGGAAACTGCATCTCTTGCACCTCCTGTACCAGTAGGCAGATTCTTTACCACTGTGCCACCTTCTACTGTCTTCTAATTCAAACTTGCATCTGACCCAAAATGACCATTCCAGTTCAACGATGCCTCTGGACCAAAAGGTTTCAGCTCGCATCCTCACTGCTCAAGCCTCTTAGCGAATGCCAGAGAGTGAAATCTGACTTGCCATCCTTGGGTCCCAGCCAACAAGTGGAGCACCCTTGAGTCACATGTCCACCTCAGTCCAATCACCTGAGACCTGGAGTGACATAGTAGAACATAAGCAGGAGAACTAGGGGGTGGGCTTATTCTTCTTAGAAAAACTATTTGTGGGTCAGGCAGTGATGGAAATTTCCAGTTCTGCTCACTAGCTGAAATCCAAATTCACATTTCTCTGATGTCAAAGTTTATATTCCTGCCACATTGCTTCCCCTTCATAATGTGGTTGTTCAGAGCAACTCTGCTTGGGTTAAAACCCCAGCTCACCCACTTGCTAATCATGAAATCCTAGACAAATTAACCTCTCTTTGCCTCCATTTGATCATATAGGAGGTGAAAACAGCAGCTGCCTCATAGGATTGATACGAGAATTAAATGAGTTAATATGTGCAAGGTGCTTAGAATAATGCCTGGTGCATAGTAAGCATAATAGAAGTGGATGCCAAATAAATGAATATAATAATTGAATTTCTCAGACTTTCTCAGTAAGAGAGACAAGGAGTTAAACAGGCCTGACCCGACAAGGCATAAGCTGGCCAGCACCCCGGAGACTGTTGGCACGTTGAGCTGTCTGGGATGAAGCCCTGGGAGACAGACAGGAATGTCACCATTGTGGCTCAGGCAAGAAAGACTTTTCTGACCCCTTTCCAGGAAACCAGTGCCATGGCAACTCGAGATGGCCTAGGGCAGCATGACATATAAAAGCCTGCAAGGACCGTGCTGATCATGACATTTCTAATATTCTGCTATGGATGCTATAGGTGCCTGTTATGGATTGAAACTTCCTCCCCCACCCTCCCCACCCCACACCCACATATGGAAATTCATATGTTGAAGTCCCAACCCCACTACTTAAGAATGTGACCTTATTTGGAGACAGAGTCTTTACAGAGGTAATCTAGTTAATGATGGAGACTTTAGGGTGGGTCCGATCCCAAAATGACTGGTGTCCTTATAATAAGGAGAGATTTAGACACAGACACATAGTCTTCCTAAAAGGAAGACGATGTGAAGAGACACAGGTAAATGATGGCCATCTACGAGCCAAGGAGGGAGATCCTTCCCTCACAGTCTTCAGAAGTCACAGACCTTGACAACACCTTGATCTCAGACTTCCAGCCTCCAGAACTTTGAGACAATGTTTCTGTTGTTCAAGCCACCCAGTGTAAGGGTTCTGTATGGCTAGCACCTAAGCCAGTATTTTTCAGTCTTCAGCAGGCACCATGCTAGACACTTCATGTGGGTGCTTAGTTGCTCAGTCGTGACAGACTCTTTGTGACTCCATGACTATAGCTCACCAGGCTCTTCTGTCCATGGGGATTTTCCAGGCAAGAATACTGGAGTGGGTTGCCATGCCCTCCTCCAGGGGATCTTCCCAACCCAGAGATCGAACCAGGGTCTCTTGCATTGCAGGCAGATTCTTTACAGTCTGAGCCACCAGGAAAGCCCAAGAATACTGGCGTGGGTAGCCTATCCCTTCTTTAGGGGATCTTTTTGACCCACGGATCAAACCAGGGTCTCTTGCATTGCAGGTGGATTCTTTACCAGCTGAGCTACCAGGGAAGCCCACTTCATGGACCTTGGTTAATTAATCTTCCTACTCATCCTGAAGGACTTTTCTGGTGGCTCAGATGGTAAAGAGTCTACCTGCAATGCAAGAGACCCAGGTTTTATCCCTGGGTCTGGAAGACCCCTGTAGAAGGGAACAGTAACCTAGTCCAGTATTTTTGCCTGGAGAATTCCATGGACAGAGGAGCCTGGAGGGCTACAGTCCATGTGGTTGCATAGAGCCGAACAGGACTGAGCTACTAACACTTTCATCCATCCTGAAGGGTAGAGGTTGTACAGTACCAGTTTACAGACAGGAAACTGAAGGTCAGAGGAGGTGAGTGCTCTGTCTGCAATCACACAGTAAGTAAAACACAGGGCTGAACCTTGAACTCCTCGTCAGCCTGAAGAGTGCTGGGCACACAGGACACACTCGTCTACTCCTTGGGAGCCTTGAGGCATCATCACTAGACCAAAGGCCAGGCTAACATCCAATCCAACAAAGCTTTGAGTGGGAGTCAGAGCTGTCTTTCCTCAAAAAATTAAAATAGAACTACCCTATGGTCTAGCGATCACACTTCTGGGTCCACATCTGAAGAAAATGAAAGCGCTGTGTCAAAGAGATATCTGCACCCAGATGTTCATTGCCGCATTACTCCCAACAGCCAAGACACGGAAACAACATTAAGTGCCTACTGATAGATGAATGGGTAAAGAAAATGTGGCACATATGTACAGCAAAATACTATCCAGCCGTATGAAAGGAAATCCTGCTGTTTGCAACATAGATGGGCCTTGAGGGCATTATGTGTCAGGCAAAGAAAGATACTACAAGATTCCACTTACATGTGGAATCTGAAAAAAAGAGTGGGGGGGCATGGAACCCAAACTCATAAAAACAGATATCAGATTTGCAGTCACCAGAGGAGAGAGGTGGGGGCTGGGGGAACTGAATGAAGGTGGTCAAAAGGTGAACATTTCTACTTGTAAAATAAATGAGCACTGGGAATATAGCATACAGCGTGATGACTGTAGTTAATGCTGCTGTATGGTATATTTGAAAATTGCGAAGAGAGTTAAGTCCTAAAAGTTCTTATCACAGGAAAAAAAATCCATTTCTTTTTTTTTTTTTTTTGTATCTATGTGAGATGATGGATGTTAAATTATTGTGATTATCATTTTGTAATATATGTAACAGTCAATCATGCTGTACTCCTTAAATGTATGCAGTGCTATTTAGCGATTATATCTCAATAAAACTGAAAGAAAAAAAGACTGTCCCTCCCCTGGGGAAGATCAGTTAAGAAGCCAGACCCCAGGATGAAGCAGGTCTTTCCTGAACCCCTCCCTGTCTCAGTCTCCAAGAAGCAGAAGGACTGGGAATCGAAGTTTCTTTAAAGCCCTTCCTGTTTCCTGGTTCCTGCCCCAGCCTCCAGCATCACCCTTTTCTGAACAGCCCCTCTCTCCCCATCTCAGTGCAAGAGCCTCTCATGCCTGGGAGAACAAGAGAACTGCTCTTAATTATCCCCCTGGAGGAGAGGCCATGTTTGAGGCTGACTTGTATTCCTGGTAGGAAACGTTCTGCCTCTCACCAAAATAAGCTCACTGACAACTCCCTCTGGGGCTTCATATCTGAGACATAGAAAAGACAGTGTCATTCCTTTGTGTGAGAGATGAGAGATCCCCCAACAAAAGAAGCCCAGCAGAGGGAAATCAGAGAAGAAAGGAGAGGCAGCTGCAGTCACACTACACACATGGCTCTCTCTCCTAAATTAAATCTTCTTTTAATGAATATACGGTGAACTTTTCTGATTATAGGGGGAAATAAACGTTAATTTGTAGAAAATTGGGAAAACACACCAAACAAGCACAAAGAAGAAAATTTAAATCATCCCCAACCCCAACTCTTAAAGAATACCGCTATTTATACAGGAGGAAAAAAAATTAATTTTTCATACAGGTACACGTTTTTGTTGTTTAGTTGCTAAGTCGTGCCCAACTCTTTTGTGACCCCGTGGACCATAGCCAGGCTCCTCTGTCCATGGGATTTTCCAGATGAGAACACTGGAGTGCGTTGCCATGTCCTTCTCCAAGGGCTCATCCCGACCCAGGGATTAAACTGGAGTCTCCAGCATTGGCAGGCGTATTCTTTGCTACTGAGCCTCCTGGGAAGCCCACAGGTTCTCATAGATGTGTAAAATTCATTCTGTTTTTTTCCTGCTTTACAAATAGATGTCTAAAATTGATTCTGGTTTTTTTCCCCTACTTTTTCCACTTAATATGTAGTAAGATTTGTTCTGGGCCAAGTCAGAGTGCAATTTGTTTTCTAGTATTCACTCTCCCAGGCTTCCCTGGTGGCTCAGACAGTAAAGAATCTGCTTGAGATGTGGGAGACCTAGGTTCGATCCTGGGTTGGGGAGATCCACTGGAGGAGGGCATGGCAACCCACTCTAGTATTCTTGCCTGGAGAATCCCCATGGACAGAGGAGCCTGGCAGGCTACAGTCCCCGGGGTCACAAAGAGTAACTCAGCTGGTAAAGAATCCGCCTGTAATGCAAGAGACTGAGGTTTGATTCCTGGATGGGGAAAATCCTCTGGAGAAGGGATAGGCAACCCACTCCAGTATTCTTGGGCTTCCCTGGTGGCTCTGGTGGTAAAGAAGCCACCTGCAATGCAGGAGACATGGGTTTGATCTCTGGGTTGGGAAGATTCCCTGGAAGAGGGAACAGTTACCCACTCTAGTATTCTGGCCTGGAGAATTCCATGGACAGAGGACCTGGCAGGCTACAGTCCATGGGGGTCAAAAAGAGTCAGTCACAGCTGAGCGGCTTTCACTTTGATTCACTCTCCCACTCTCCCTTTGGTTACAGAATCCACCAAAACCTTGTAAGATTGTTCATGATATTTTTAAAACTACATTTCCCAACAACCTAAATGTCCATTGACAGATGAATGGATAAAGAAGATGTAATATATATATAATATATATAATATATATTATATATACAATGGAATACTACCCCTCCATAAAAAAGAATGAAATAATGCCATTTGCAGCAACATAGATGAACTTAGAGATTGTCATACTGAGTGAAGTAAGTCAGACAAAGACAAATAGTATACGATATCAATTATATGTGGGATCTTAAAAAATGTTACAAATGAACTTGTTTTCAAAACAGAAATAGACTCGGATGTATAGAAAACAGTTACCAAAGGGAAAAGGTGTGGGGGGGGGATAAATTAGGAGTTTTGGATTAGCAAATACAACCTACTATATATAAAGGAAACAAAAAGAACCTACTGTAGAGCACAGGGAATTATATTTGATACCTTGCAATAACCTATAATGGGCAAGAATCTGAAAAGGAATACAATTATATGTATTGGGTTGACCAAAAAGTTTGCTTTATATATATATATATATATATATATATATAAGAGAAGCCCATGGACCCAAACTGAAGAGTGACCCCTGCTCACTGCAAGTAGAGAGAATCCTCACCCAGCAATGAAGACCCAGTGCAGCCAGAAATAAATTAATTTAACAAAGTCAAGAATCCTTATACATAAACCTGTAGGTATATTACTGATTATTTCTTAGGAATGCTTAAGGTCATATAATACAAAATTTTTTATGTTTTTTCTTTCATGATTTTTATGTGTTTGTTGTAGGAAGGTATCCAGCTTGAAATTCCACCTGAAAGTTCTCCTATACACATTTTTATTTATATAGATTTGTAAGATTCACCCGTATTTATTTTTTATTTTTATTACCCTCTTCTTCCCATTTGGTTAGGAAGGAGTATGATCATGCAAGCTCTGGAGTCAAATTTCCTAGATTCGTGTGTGTGTGTGTGTGTGTGTGTGTAACCTTGGGGAAATTACTTAATCTCTCTGTATTCCACTTCCTTGTGTTTTTTTTTAAATAGGTTCTAACAGTGCCCCTTATGAAGATATGAGAATTTAGTAAAACATTCAGAGCCAAGCATATGGGAAGTGCTCACTAACCATTCACTATTATTTCTAGTCTTTCTAGGATTGTTTATGACATTTGCACATGTGCTCAGTCGCTCAGTCACATTCGACTCTTTGCCTCCCCATGGACTATAGCCTGCCAGGCTTCTCTGCCATGGAATTTCCCAGGCAAGAATGCTAGAGTGTGTTGCCATTTCCTTCTGGGGGATCTTCCTGACCCAAGGAGCGAACCCGCATCTCTTGCATTGCAAGTAGATTCTTTACCACTGTGCCATCTGAAAAGCTCCATTATGACATTTGCTTTCTATTTTAAAAAATATTTAGATGTATTCTAAACTATTTCAACTCTGACTGCCCACCACTGATAATTTTCACTTCCCATTCTTAAAATGTTTATTTTATATCTTGACATTTTCCAGTCTTTTTTTTTTTTTTTTCCCAGAAAAAAAAATTCAGGTGGTATAATACTGTCTCTGCATACTTGTGGATGTTTTTACATTGTCTTCCAACAGGAATGACCTCTTGCTTAAGCACAGAACTTGAACGTAATCTTCCTTCAAAGCTTTGACTCTGTTTCTTTTCTTCTTCTGTATTGAATGTTGTGGAGAAATTTGCTCTCATGTTGGTCTGATTTTTCTCCCTTTCTTTTAAAAATGTTTACCTTCAAGTATACTCTTAGGATTGTTTCTTCATCCTTGAGATGTTAAATCTTCCCTGGCAGGGACTGTGTGACGGTTCTTTTTTCTTATTATATGAGAAGACTTTCCATCTGTAGATTCGTCTTTCTTTAGCTCAGTCAACTTTTCTGTAACTGCGCCTTCAGGTACTGCTGCTTCTACAACGAGCACTGCTATATTGTTTTCTTTTGCTGAGAACAACGTTCTATATTTCAAATCTCCTGAATATTCTCCTCCTTCCTTCTGATCACTTTCAGCCCTTCTGTTTTGGGAGAACTTCCCAGTCATAGAGACTCTTTTTTTTTTTTTTTTTTTTCAATTTTTTGGCCATACCACTTGGCATGTGGGATCTGAGCTCCCTGACCAGGGATCGAACTCTAGTCCTCCTGAAAATCTCTTAAGTCTCTCCATTTCTCTCCATCCCAACTACTCCCATTCTAACAGGTCTTCCTGCTTAGCCCCATACCTCTACAATTCATTCCCCACTGAGCAGGAGGAAAAAAAAAACATCTCTTTTAAAATCACTTAAGTCATTCTTCTCTCATCTTGTAACATCCTTTATTGATTTTCCATTGCATTTAGAATAAAATACTGTCCTCAAGGCCTCCAACAAACTGCATGGTTTGGCCCTGTGGTTCCTAAGAGCTATCTACCAACCTATCTGACTGTGGCCTGTTGGGGTTGACAGCATTCTAGGATGGGTCCAGAGCTCGGAGTGGTAGGGAAATGCTAAGAAGGTGGAGACTGGCTTGTGAAATACACCCCAGGCACATCTACCAGGACAAGGATAAAAAGAGGCAAAGACACAGGAGGTGAAAACACTGTATGGAGGAAGAAGCGGTCACGGTTTTGAGGGGCCATTAGGTTCCAGGTTCTAAAAATCAGACCAGGAAAGTAACAAAGAACATATTTGTTGAGCACCAACTACGGGCAAGCACTGTTCTATATGTAGCCAATTTCATCTTCCCATCTTTATTAATTATCCCCTTTTTCAGTAAAGAAACTCTGAGAAGGTAAATGACTTGCCCAAGATCCCGTGGCTAGTAAGACATGGGAGCAAAGATAAAACTCAAATCTGCATGACTTTAAAGTTTCTGGTCTTTATCTTTTGGCCTCCCTTTCAGGTAAATTCCAACATGGTGGCTGAGGAAGGAGCCGTGTGGAAGTGGAAGGCTTTCATAGGTGCCCCAGATGGAGACCAATTCTTTGATTTCAAGGACCCCCCAACCTTTTAGGCTAAGTTTGCTAAAGCAATACAAGCAGATGTTCCTGGCGGGAGGACAGCTTTTTCCCATGTTCCCTCCTATGAACCCACTGTGCTTGTTATCCTGTGTCCACCTAGCAGAAGGAGGCCTTTTGCCATCTGCTCTTCATGATCCTCTGAGATGGCAGAAACAAGCAGCAAAAGGAGCCTGGACTGCCAAGTCACCACATGGAAGGTTATCCATCAAATGCCCAATTACACTGTCTCATACACACAAAAAATGGAAATTTTATTGTTGAAAAGGTCACTGAGATTTTGGACTTCTTTGTTACAGTAAACAGCATTGATTACACTGACTAATATTAATACAAATAATAACACAAGTTTAAAAGCAGAGGCTCCAAGAGCCAAGGTTCATATTTAAGTAGTCCCACGTCAAATTCAGGGCTCCTTTCCCCCATGGCTTGCTACCCCTGGCGACCTGAAGCTAGTCCTGGCTCAGGCTCCAGCTCTCTATAGAACTCAAGGAAAGTCACTTCAGTGACCTCAGCTTTCCCATATGCAGAAGGAGAGCTCTGTTCTGGATGGTGGCATGGGGGTACTTGCTCTCTGAAGGCAAGTCTTACTGCTGCCTGCAGTCCAAATGCATTATTTTTCAGTGACCCCATGCACAGTCACCACCCACATTCCTTGAGTCAGCAAGTCATTCACTGCGAGAGGAGGGTCAAAACTTTTCTTTTCCCCAAAAGAATCATCCCAGCTGGTTATATAATCATCTACATTTAGAATGCCTTTACAGTAACCATGGAAACCATGACATGTGTGCAGTTAAACTTTGTTCAAAATCTGCAGATGAGGATAAAGAAATGGTTCCTTATGTGGACCTGAGAGAGACCAGGATAGTTCTTCTCCTTCTTCAGTGGGACTCAGATTGACTTCTGGCCAAGAGGAGTCAAGACCAGGAAGAGAAGGGCTTTCCATATGGGGGTGACCAATATCTGAGCTGAATTTTGCCAGTTTAAACTGAGATTTTCCAGGCACAGAAGAGAGGGGTAGGGAACTGTAGATGGGAGATAGAGCATGTGCAAAAGCCTGGAAGTGTGAAAGACCTAGGAAACAAGCAGATGGTTATTTTTCAAGCACAAGTGTGGTGAGGGGTACAGTGGAGAGGAGAAAGCTGGAGAGGCAGAGTGGAGGTAGGTCATCAAGGCATTTGTGTGCCAGGCTCAAGAATTTAGACTCAATTCTATAGAGTCACCAGGAGTGTGGGAGGGGCTTGCGGAGGAGGTGAAAGGGGAGATGCTCAGCTCTCCTACTTCGCCTCCAGACCTACGGAGTCAGCATCTCCCAGGGTAGAACCTAGGCTTCTATACTTCTCCGAACGTTTCCAACAGTATGGTGGTCCCTGAAAAGATTAAAAGCAAAACTATCATATGACCCAGCAATCCCACTTCTGGGTATGTATCCAAAATTATTGAAAGCATGGTCTCAAAGAGGTATTTACACACACACACACACACATTCATAGCATCATTAATCACAACAGCCAAGAGACAGAAGCAACCCAAGTATCCACTGATGGATAAATAGATAAAGAAAATGTGGTCTATACACACAATGGAATATTATTCAGCCTTTAAAAGAAAGTAAATTCTGACACATGTTACAACATGGATGAACCTTAAGGACATTATACTAAGCAAAATAAGCCAGTCACAAAAAGACAAATACTATATGATTCCACTTACATGAAGTACCTGGAATGGTCAAAACCATTGAGATAGAAAGAATGATGGTTACAAGGAGCCTGGGGAAGGGTAGTGGGGAGTTATTATTTAATGGACATGGAGTTTCAATTTTGCAAGATGGAAAAGTTCTGGAGATTTGTTGCTCACCAATGTGAATTTAATTAACGTCAACAAGGGTTAAGATGATAAGCTTTATGCTACGTGCATTTGTTGGTGTTTAGTCACTGTGTTGTGTCTGACTCTTGCAACCTCATGGACTGTAGCCCACCAGGTTCCTCTCTCCAGGGGATTTTCCAAGCAAGAACACTAGAGTGGGTTGCCATTTCCTTTTCCGGGGGATCTTCCCCACCCAGGGATCAAAGCCGAACCTTCTGCACTGGCAGGTGGATTCTCTACCTCTGAGCCACCAGGGAAGCCCCAAGTGCTTTTGTTGCTGTTGTTCAGTTGCTAAGTCATGTCTGCCACTTTGTGACCCCATGGACTACAGCATGCCAGGTTTCCCTGTTCTTCACTATCTCCTGGAGTTTGCTCAAGCTCATGTCCATTGACTCAGTGAAGCCACTCAACCATCTCATCCTCTGTAACCTACTCCTCCTGCCCTCAATCCAAAAGACCCAGCATCAGGGTCTTTTCCAGTGATTTGGCTCTTCACATCAGATGGCCAAAGTACTGGAGTTTCAGCATCAGTCCTTCCAGTGAATATTCGGGGTTGATCTCCTTTAGGATGGACTGGTTTGATCTCCTTGCTGTCCAAGGGACTCTCAAGTCTTCTCCAACACCACAATTCAAAAACATCAATTCTTTGGCTCTCAGCCCTTCTTTATGGTCCAACTCTCACATCTGTACATGACTTCTGGAAACTTTCCAAGTATATCTGAGTTCCCACAGCTGGGAGCCCTGGGGAGTCACTGATAGAGTTATGAATTACTCACAGTTAGGGGCATTCTGAGGCCAAACTGACATTTCAGAATGAGCAACCTGGCTGAAAAATGGAAGAGTGGATCAGATGGGATCAAAACTGAAGGTGAGAAACAAAGCAACCAGCTGGGAGATTGTTCCAACATTCAGCCAAGAAGAAGTAGGGCTCTGAAGTCCTGAGCCCCGTTTTACAGGTGAGAAAATGAGACTCCAAGTGGTAATTACCTTGCAGCAGGTCCAGAGTAGGTAGGATCACACCTAAGTAAGTATCGTCCCAAGAGGTCAACCACACAAAGCTTACTGCTCTTCATGTCCAGCGCTCAGCTCCTGTTCAAGAAGCATGCTAAAAGATACATGTGGACTGGGAGAAAAGGAGACTCACTAACTGGAGGAAATGGCTGAAGGGCCTCCAGACCATCACAGGGCCTTGGACCAGGCCCCACGGAAGGATGACCATGCTGAACACTACTGCAAGCTTCAGGGACCAGAGCTGCTCCTGCTTTGGGCCAGAGGAAACAGCGAACGCCAGCAGGGATTCAGCCTCCTCCCAGGCCCCAAGGACATTTCACTGTCTCCTCTCACCCCAGGCCCTCTGTATTGGTCTTTCCTCTACAGGGAAATTTCTCTTTTCTCTTTCAGGAGCCAGTTTAACCCTTACTCATCCTTCGGATCTCAGCTTTAACCACAAAGAAGCATTACTTCCCACGCACATACCTGCACACACACACATGCACACACCTGTGCATACACATTACCTGCACACACACACACATGCACACATATGCACGCACTGTGCTCATACATGCATACATGCACACACACCCCAGATCAACTCTGTGCTCCCTGTCATCCCTTCTCATAGTTCCCTCTACTTCTGTGAACCCATTCTGTCCCCAGAGGAAACACACAGCATAGTCAGGCTGGGTAGCTGAGGGGAGTTGTAAAGAGGGATCATTTTACACAAAGGCTCATGCAGTCCTCTGGACTAAAAACAGCAGGCATGGTGAACAGCCCAGCCAGAGGCCCAGTGGGGACGAAGCTGTACAGAACCTGAGAGCTGGGTGGAGTGCTATGGCCTTCAGTAAGAACACAGTCTATGATCAGTGATCTAGGGGAGTAAATACCCCGACTGCATTTCCCTCCCTCCTCCTGGTCTGCAGCCAGTCTCCCCATTGGTTCTGTCCAACCTGAAGGCAGAGAATAGAAGAGCTATTCAATGCAGTCCTCAGAGGTCATCCCCCAGGGCACAGAGAACAGTGGAGGAAGGAGGAAGGTGGACCGGGAGAGACAAACAGAAGGTACAGAGCATTGTCCCACCTTGTAATTAAAGAAATACCTAAGCCTGAGAAATTATTCAAAGCCTGTCTGTTTGATTCAAACTTGAACTCCACGAGGGCAGGAACAAGGTCATCATTTCGTTTCTTGCAGCTAGCGTAGCACCTGCACACAAAGCTCTCTTAAATAGTCACTGAGTGAAGGAATGAAAAAATAAATGAGCAGGTGAATGAATAAACTCCTGAGTGTGAGGAGCAGATACTCACAGAGGGAAGGCCTCGGGATCAATCAGGAACAGCCAGAAAGCTGAGGAACATTGTCACGAAGTATCAGATATGACGTTCAGCACCTTGTCATCCAGCCTGGGGCTCGGCTCTGTCCAAGGGCAGGGCCTGGACTGGATGGTGCTGCCCTGACATACTAAATCCTCTCCACTGACTCAGAGCTGGACCTTCCTGCCCCAGACTCAGTGTGGGACCCCAGAGAACCCTATCCCTGCTACCCACAAGCTCATCTGGAAGGTTCTGCCAACCACCCCTCTACCACCATACCTGACCCTTATATAAGGTCACCTGCCTGATTGCCCTGGGGTCACCATTCCTCCTCCATAGTGTGGTAGGGTCATGGTCTGCCCCCCTGCCTCTACCATCTACCCACCATTTGGCCCTACAGCCGTTTTACACCCACCTCACCAAGCCACGTCTAGCCCAGTCTTACTGTCTTCCCTCTTGGCTACTGCTACAGTCTCAACATTCCAGATTATAATTTCTGCATAACATCCACCCAATCAAGGTGGCTGGTGGGGAGGGCATATCCAGGATCTACAGGCTTTGCTCCTGAGTTGAATTTCAACCCCCAAAGGTCTGGCTCTGCCTTTCTGTCACCTCCCTCTACATGGAGAAGGATACCAGGTTTGCCGTGTATGGATATGAGTTCATCACACAAAGGTGCCCAGCTGGATGGAACAGTGTGGATTGAAATCCAACCCACACTCCACTGGCCAAACTGAGCACCTGGCATGAGCTGAGACTGCCCAAAGGAAGGAGTGTCTTTGCTAATTTGATCAAAGATGCCTATAGGTTAGGGGGCCGCCCTAAAACAGACTCTACATGAAATCTGGGCAAAAGAGTCCATACCTCACACAGCTGGAGCCTGAAATATTCTCTTTATATCTCTGATTTCCATAAAGTTAGATGGCTTCAAGGCCAATCCTTCCCATGGAAATTCATTACCCAAAAAAGACCTTCTGGAGTAACAAAAGATATCATTGCAATTACACTTATCAAAAAAAAAAAGGCATGACAATCAATGTCTCATGCACAGACTGCATTTCAAATGCCCTTAATCAATGGCTGTGCTAATTACACATTTATTGCAATTAATTTCATTTCAATTATGCCTTAATTACTAACCTTGAGTGAGATTGGGCAGCTCAGAGAATTTGTGTCACCATAGAGCTAGGACCCAGAGATAAGTTGCCGTCCTTCTATTGAAAGATGCTGTTCCATTAAAAGTTAGTTTATTGGATCAAGGCTTTTTGGGGGAGGAGGGGGCTGGTTTCTCCAGGGAGGCAATTCATAATGTGAGTCTGAAATTGAATGTAGGAAAGCAGGCAGCTGTGCTTACTAATTAACTGGAGCTGGTGTTTAATTTGCTTCTTATTGATGCCGATTCCTCACTGGTTCATTAGCTATGGTCAGACGATAAATGCCTTCAGAGTTTACTTTTACGATGTCCTCAGCTTCTGATTCAGTGCCACTCGTTCCCTATCTTTCCTTCAGAGGGATCTTCCTTAGTACCTTCTCATGTTTAAAAGGCTCAACTCTGCATTCCTGCGGCAGGGCGCAGGATAGGGGCTCCTTGTGTTCATTGAGATGCCCATGGAGAATGCCATTTCAACAACACAGAAGGGTGTTAGGAAAGAATTGCCCTGTGGAAAAGCAAGAGCAGTTTATATGGTTAACATAACTGAGGCTCTGAAATCCCTCAGGGAAAAGTGAAGTCGCTCAGTCATGTCCAACTCTATGACCCCATGGACTGTAGCTCGCCAGGCTCCTCTGTCCATGGAATTTTCCAGGCAAGAATACTAGAGTGGGTTGCCATTTCCTTCTCCAGGAGATCTTCCCAACCCAGGGATTGAATCTGGGTCTCCCACATTGTAGATAGACACTTTACCATCTGAGCCACCATCCCTCAGACAAAGGTTCAAATCCCAATTCTGATACTTTCTAGTGCTGAGGTCTTGGGCAAGCCATTTAATCTCCCTAAGCCAAGTAAATGAAAAACTGAAGTGCCCAACCCTTGTTAGGACCTCAAAAAGTATCAACTGCTTTCCACAATAAACCCTTCTCTAGGACTTACAGAAAGCATTCCTCTGGGAGATTTATTTCCAAAAGAGATCTTTCTGTGAAACAACTTTTTAATCAACTTAGCAAAAAGGAAGTGTAGAAATTTGCTAGTCCATACCTTCATCCTAAAGATAGGGAAACAAACTCAGGCCAAACAAGGACAAGCCAGAGGTCACATTGTCAACTGGTGCCAGAATTAAACTAGAACTGGGTCACCTGACTCCTAACTCTAAGACTTCCCTGCCACATCATGAAAGTGAAAGTGAAAGTCGCTCACTTGTGTCTGACTCTTTGCGACCCCATGGACTGTATGGTCCACGGAATTGTCTAGGCCAGAATCCTGGAGTGGGTAGCCTTTCCCTTCTCCAGGGGATCTTCCCAACCCAGGGGTTGAACCCAGGTCTCCCACATCGCAGGCAGATTCTTTACCAGCTGAGCCACAGGGAAGCCCAGAAATACTGGAGTGGGTAGCCTATCCCTTCTCCAGCAGATCTTCCAGACCCAGGAATCAAACTGGGGTCTCCTGCATTGCAGGCAGATTCTTTACCAACTGAGCTATTAGGGAAGCCCAGACATCATGAAATAATCTCTTTTAAAAAGTCATATATTAGGGACTTCCCTGGTGGTCCAGTGGCTAAGACTCTGTGCTCCTCATGCTGCGGGCCCAGGTTCAATCCCTGGTCAGGGAACCAGATCCCACGTGCTGCCACCAAGAGTTCACATGCTGCCACATAAGATCCCATGTGCTGCAAACTAAGACCCAGAAAATCCAAATAAATAAACATTTTTTAAAAAGTCCTATGTTAGTATCTGCTAAAGACTGAAGATATACAGATATCCCAGGTACATGCTCAAGGATAGATGTATAGAGGTGTTTATTGCAGCATCATTTGTCATCAGGATAATAAAAAAATAAATATCAGCAATTTCAATATCCCTCAATAGAGAAACACAGAAGCAAATGGTGATGAATTCACAGGCTAGAATACTATATAGTAGTTAAGATGAACATACTTGGGATTTCCCTGGCTAATACTGATGCTAAGATTCCACACTCCCCATGCATGAGGCCCAGGTTCAATCCCAGGTCAGGGAACTAGATCCCATGTGCCACAACTAAGAGATTCTGCATGCCTCAACTAAAGATTCCAAGTGCTGAAACTAACACCCAGCACAGCTAAATAAGTAAATAAATAAGTAAGGGGATATGTTTTTAAAACGATGAATGTACTTGACCTGTATTATCAGTATGGATAAATTTATAAAACATAATGTTTGATTTTTAAAAAGCAAGTTGCAGAATATTTATAGCATGGATTCACTTATGTTAATTTTTAAATTTTACAAAAGCAAAAAGAAAGGTTTTATGAGAAAATATGATTAAATGTTCACATATGTTATTTTTGGATGGTGGGTATTTGGCTTTATCTCCAAATTCTTTGTTCTGTTTGAAATATTCCATCATTACAATAAAAAAATGAAACAGGTAAGTTTGATACAGGTTTTTCCTGTCTATAGAAACCTCAGGGATCATTGTTTACTGAGAACAGAGACACTTCACTTTGAGATAGTTCCAAGTGAACAGTCCATGGCACCAGGGATAAGGCAAGCACACATCCCAGTCTGCCAGGCTTAGAACCGAGCTATAGGACAGTCACGGACATTCAATAAATGTTTATTAAATGAATTGATTAAATAATTAAAATACAGTGGATACTAAGGTACTACATTGTCTCTGCTTTGCTTATAAAGGTTCACAGGAAAATCAGTGTGACTGTGCAGAGTGAGACCTGCAGATGGATGATGAGTCCACTGCTGTCGTCTGAATCCTAGACTCTTGGAGAAGGATGTTAGTGGCTGGGACTAGAGAGATGGAAGTGAAAATAGAGAAGCATGGATAGATTTCAAGGGTAACTAGGAAATGAAACTAGTAGCAGGTGCTGATGGAATAGATATGAGGATTGAGGAGGAAGATCACATCTAAGACACGGGCGTCACTACTTCCTGGGAGGGGACCAGGTGAGAGAGAGACCTTGACTTCCATCTTGGACACAGTGCATTTAAGGAGCAACCCAACCTTCAACGGGGAACATGTGCCTTTCACTTTTGCCTCCAGTGCCAATAATATAGATTCCTGGGGCTCTGTGGGGGGGCTCAGCTCTCCACCATGACAGTGTGCTCCAGAGGGCTCCCAGTTTTCATTCCCTGGGTTTTCAGGAAGGTTGCATGACTCAGATTTTAGTTGCAGGCCTGTCAAGCAGACTTTGAAGCATCAGGTCAGTCCAAGCCCAGCAAAGCTGTATTGTCAAATTTTGCATTGTCAAACGTTTAACAGTTAAAAAGATCCAGGTAAGAATCTGCCACCAACGTCACCACAAGGCTTTCACCCCAACTAGATCCCAAAAGGGATCCAAATTGAGAACCTGTTTGTCTCTGATTGGAAGCTGGGGGACAGGAGCTGGTGCCAGTCACATAGAAATAGAAAAAGGGTTTGGCCCTTGAATTTCTGAGGAAATGCTCTTTCTGACAAGAGTATTGGCATACAGCCAACAGTCAACGTCTGCCTTCATAGTCCTAAAAAGAGAACACAGGGGAAAACCTTTCTGTGAGTGGAAGGCTTAACAGTGCCAGTAAAAATTATGCACAAAATGATGAACATAATCAAAATCTTTGTGGGCCATGCTGGAAATGCCTTTTTAAAAAAACATTAGTCTTGCTCTTGGGTCTCATTCAATTTTTTTGGTCCTGAAGAGTTAGGAAACTGTGGCTTTATTCAGAGGGACCAGTCGATGCTGGGTGGTGGTTGCAAATGGACTTCCCAAAGGCTATGCACAGTTGCTTTTATTAAAATTTTTCATTTATTTTTCTTCCATCCTCACCTTGGCCTTGGGCCAGTGCTTTTGGGTAGAATAAATTTGAATGTCATTACCGATAATGGGATATGCCAAGCCCACCTTTGAGCCATGTTGCACAATGTAACTTTTCCAGATGGGAGGATTACAGGCCATAAACAGCTCCACTCCCACTTATCTATAAATCCATCAGGCACCAGTGCACCAAGCTCCCAGGCCAAGTACTGTGCAACTCCAGGGTGCCTCCAATTATCTCAATGACTCTTGCAAACTTCTCAAAATTTTCTCAAAACAAATCAAATTTTCACTCAGAATCCAATTAAAAATAAGCACATATCATGCAAGATTTCAAAGCAGGGCTTCTTAACCTGGGTTCTGCAGGTCAGCGGATAGAATTCAGTGATCTATAAAGTCAGGCAGGAAAAAGTTAGATCTTTTATTCACCAATCTCTGATTAAAATTTGGAATTTTTTTCCATTATGAATATAGAAAACAAACCACAGTGGTATTAGAAGGAGGACTTGGGCTTTCACCTGTTAAACCCATGGATATTTTCATACTGCCTAACAACTGTGACATATTTCAAATATTTTGAAATATTTACATTCAGCACTACTTTGAAATTATATTTATTTAGTAAACTCTCCATTGTTGATAGTTAAAGTGTTAATAAAGTACATAGATCACAATTTCACAAATATTTTTCTTAACATTTGGATAACTATATTTCAAGATAATTGATTTCCTTTGGAAGCCTATGTATTTGTTATGCATTTAAAAACTTTACGCTTGAACAGAGGTCCATACGAAGAAAAGGAAGGAAGAAATTTAATAATGATGAAGATGAAGAATCTATTAATGCACCATCTGTTCTGAGCTTACCAGGGGGAAAGGTATTGGAGGATCAAAACAATAAGATTCCTTAGGACTTCCCTGGTGGTCTGCTGGCTAAGACTCTGTGTTGCCAGTGCAAGAAGCCTGGGTTCAATCTCTGGTCAGGGAACAAGATCAGACATGTCACAACTAAGAGTTCACGTGCTGCAACTAAGACGCACTGCAGCCAAATAAATAAAAATTTTAAAAAATTGTTTAAGGGTTTTTAAAAACAAGATTCCACCTCTCTTCCATCCTTCTTCCTAAATCAACACTTCTCAATCTTTAATTTTGAGTAGTAAAAACTTAGTCTTGCCCAAAGAGAGGCCTAGACTTCATTCCCAGCACCTGTGAGGGTAACCTCTAAAACCTTGAAATTCCCTAGATGATAGGAGCGAGCATTTGGGGATAGTTCGTTATGCAGCAATAGCTGTCTGATACATCTCTGAACACTAGCAGTTAGCTCCACTTGACTGGAATTCCTATGTCCCCATCTTCTCTAAGTGAATTCTCTCAGAATCAAGCTCACGTCAGGGGCAAACCCTGTCCAGTTCCCAACCCTCTCCCTCTACCTTCTCTGTTTCCATTTTGCTTATTAACTGTGTGATCTTGAGAATGGGGATATTTAACTCTTCTGAGCCTCACTTCTTTAGGGTTCTTGGGAATTTCGGTTGTAGATGTTAACACATTTTCTAGGGCAATTCTAGGTATCTGGATGTTCAATAAATGGTTATAAATCAACCATTCCAGGCTTATTCCTGAGAAATTCCTCACTTCACTGAGATGTTAGAGAAAGAAAAACATCTAACGTAGATGGATGGAGGTTGTACAAGGATTTGGGTGGATGACCGAATGGATAGATGATGGATGAGGATGTCTATACATTGGAAGGACAGATAAACAGGTGGGAGAATGGTTCATGATGGATAAATGGAGCCCCTCATCCCTGGGGATGTCAAACTGCTTCACATTTGCTTCTTTTCCTCTCCCCTCTAGCTCCCACTCATTCCTCTCCTTCAAAATCAACTCCCGGGTTTATTTTGAGTGTCCTTTTGAACAAATCACAAATTTCAAATTGGCTGGTGAGGACTTCTAGCATTCTAATTGTGAGGCATGCTTCTGAATGACTTAGGAGCTGAAGGGAGCTTGAAAAAAGCCTGAGATGCTGAGAGAAAATGAGAAACATGACATTTTGAAAAGGAAACCAATTTTCTTTAACTAAAACTGTTGCCTCTGTAAACTATATTATAAATCCAATATATTCACATAACGCTATGATAAATCCCTCACAAAAGAGAGAGGTGAGAGAAGAGGAAGAAAAAGGAAAAAAGGAGATAGAAAAACCTTTCAGAGATTGCCAAAGTCATTTTTCCCTTTAAAAACAATTGCTTTGATTCTTATGATAGTTATTAAGGGTCAGACTGCCTGCATTCAAATATAGGCTCTACCACTTCCAAGTGGAGTAACTCTGGGTAAATCACTTAACCTTTCCATGCCTCAATTCCTTCATCTACAAAATAAGGGAGATAATAATATGTACTTCATCTGGGTAGTTGTTAGGATTACTGAGATAATACAGATAAAGCTCTTGGAAATCTTCCAGGCATGTGGTAAGTGCATGGTAAACAAGAGCAAATATTATTACTATTATTCCCACACACATTTACTTGGTGAAGAACACAGAAGCGGGACATGGTAACCTAGGAAATACGAATAGGCTTAGCACTACTCTGAAGACTCTCATCGTCCCTTACAGCTTCACATGTTGGTATTCTCCACCCTGATGACCCCTAATGATACTGATTCTAACTGCTGACAAGTTCAATCGCAAACATCATGTCACCCCAGTATGGATGCAGACTATGTTGGCCATCCCAACACAGTGTTATACTGAAAGAAACAGTCCAGCACCCAAAAAGTAATTTAAAACGCTTAAAATATTTACTCGTTCTTCAAGAGAATTTCAAAGGCAAAAGTATATCCACTGTTAACATTCAACAAACATCTTTAAAACTTCCCTATCTCTGTTGCTTTCAACATCCCATGCATATCATTTTCCTAAAACTCTCTCTCTCTCTTTCACTCACTTTTAACCTCCAGACCTTGAGGCTTTTCTATTTCTCCCCCTCTCCATATGTTTTCACATTAGTTCTTCATTGGGTCGGTTCAGTTCGGTTGCTCAGTCATGTCCGACTCTTTGAGACCCCGTGCACTGCAGCGTTCCCCATGGACTTCATTGGGTAAATCAGCTCAATCTTCTGACAGCCTTAGTGCTTTCTCTCCATTTCATACTTTGCCTGTATTCTATACAACAAAGGTGAGCCCAGAAACTGAGTAAGTAGGCTTCCTTGTGGAAACAGGAAGAAAGCTAAAAGTGCTCATTCATAATCATCCCCGAGACAACAAGTTCTCCAGTATCTCCACGCCTTTGCTCAAGCTATTTCCTCTTTGTAGAATGCACTCTACTCTTTTGAATAGCTTTTGGCTGGACTGGCATCTCTGTTCTGAGAGCTGAGAGTGAGGCTGGTTTGAGTACGGAGAGGTAGAGGGCTGGAAATGTGAGGTCTAGTTTAGGCAGTCTGACTCACCTCCAACCTGGTTTGGAAATGCAGAGTGTGTTCTCCTACAGTCTGGGTGACCACTGGCCTCACATATGATCCAGAGGACATAATGGCTAGGAAAGAGTTGGACTAGCTGACTCAAAAAACCTCAGATTATGCGGCATTCAGAGCATAAGGGCCCCATGTGGGGAAAAAGCCAGCCAACATTCATCCTAAGTGGCCATAGCCATCAACTGCCACCCATGGGTCCCTATGAGGCAAAAACCCAGACTTGGAATGTAGTTCAAAGAACAACCCCTAGACCATACCTTTGAAAAAACACCCTAAAACCTGATCTTTTACACAACAGTTTACAGTTTTCAATGGACGTGTACCTATGTCCTCACAAACCTATGAGACTAACAGGAGTGGAAGCCCAGCTCTCACCACAGTTCCACATGACTTTGAGACTGTCGCTTCCCTTTCTCTGGGGTTCAGTTTTCTTACCTGCAAAAAGTATTCATTATTAACTAATCTAAGTCATATAGCAAGCTCAAAGTGGATGCCTTTACACCACAGTTTAGTGCATGAGGCAGACAAAAATCAGATAATCACACCAATGAGAATGCAATGAAGCACTGAGACAGATGCACTGAACAAGAGATACGTGGTGATGTAACTGGAATCCTAGACTCATGTGGGGGCCCAGGAAGACTTCTCTTAGAGTGTCGTTCTTGAGTTAAGATCTGAAAGATGACCAGGCATTACGTGAACAAGCAATGAAGAGAAGGGGGACTTCCCTTACAGTCCAGCGGCTAAAACTCCTCATTCCCAATGCAGGGAGCCTGGGCTTGATCCCTGGTTGGGGAACCAGATCCCACGTGCTGCAACTAAAGATCCTGCCTGCCACAACTAAGACCTGGTGCAGTCAAGTCTGGTGCCAAAATATAAATAAGTATTTTTTAAAGAAGAAACAGTGGTATGAAGAGCAGTGTTGGCAGAGAAAACAGCATAGACAAAGGCCCAGGGGCAGAAAACCCCAACATATTCGAGGGACTAAGAAAAAGTCCAAGAAGCTCAAGTACTGCGACCAAGGGGCAGCTCAGAATAAAAGGGATCTTCAGGTTCAACAGGGGCCAACCCCTGGAGGCTGCATCATGGATTTATTTGTCCTTTAACACCAGAGCAAAGTCATATAACAATTGTGCTATTTCACTTAGAAGTGGAAATTGATGTTCAGAGAGGCCAGGAGACCCATTTAGAGTTTCACAGCTGTTCAAGGAGGACCCAGAATCCTGATTCAGGCCCTAACTATTGTGTGACCACCCCCAATAGCCACAGGACAATTCAAGACTAAAAACAGTCTCCCCCACCATGAAAAGAACCATTTCCTTCCAGGGGCACGCTTGCTTCTTGCCCCAGCCAGTGTGGTGTATACTGATGGTGTAGCTTTGGCATGAGCTGGGCCAGTTGAGGCAGAGGGCTGGAGAAAGAAATTGCAGAGACCCAGGAACTTCCTTCCACCTCCACTGAGCCTTTGTATTACCCTGTGAATCTGAGCTGGCAGTTTCCCCCATTACTAGCCCTCAATATCCCCATCTCTGAAATGAAGGCATTGAATCAGACGGTCTCTGAGGTCCCTTCCAGTCACAAGAGTTTTAGGTGTGTTTTCTAGCAGAATAATGAAGGGGGAAAGTGAGTAGACTCCAAACCAGTCTTTATCTGGAGAACCGCAATTTGCCAAACAAGAAAATCAAAGGGAAATTGCAAAGATGATGAGGAATGGACCTTTTTTAGGAACAACAACCTAATCACAAGTCACTGCTGGAGAAGAAATGTCACAAAAACCTTGATTTGCAGCTTTAGGCAGCGACGTGCCACAGGAGCCAGGCAATTAACAACGTGAGAAGCTTCACGGAGCACAGATGAATCACAAAAGGCAGCATCTATAGGCTGCAAAGGATGCCAGACGGCACGTGACCAAAATCCTAGTCTGATTCACAAAGTCTTTGTGGAGCTGCCCCACCAAGAAGTCTGTCTGCACCTTCCTGGTCCCCTCCTGTGATGGGGAGCTTCGCACCCATTCCCCAGCCATTCGTGGCACATAGCAAGAACTCATTGCATATTTTTGAATGAATGCATGAACACCTGCAGTGCTGCTCCAAGAACGCTCCTGATACTTTCACCCAAAGGTCCTAATGTTATCATCTGGAGTACCCTTGGTCTTATGACTGCCTGTCTTAGGAAGGGAACCCCCAAAGCAGACACTGATTTTGGAGGTGCTTTTAGGAACCCCTAGTTGGTGAATGGGATCTGAGACAGGGAATGGAACAAAACTAATACAGGGGGTATTGAGCATGTTACCACTGTGGACAATTATAGCTTAATGCCTCTGGGAAACCTCTGGGAGATTATATAGAACTATGCTGGCCAATATAGCAGCTACTAGCTCTGTGGAACTATGGAATACTTAGTGTATTCTAAGTGTAGCTTGTCCAAATTGAGATGTGGAGTAAGTATGAAGCACACACTGGGTTTTTCAAAAAAAAGTAAAATATGTCAGTAACAATTATGAATTGAAATGACAATATTTTGACATACTGGGTCAAAATAGAGCATTAAAATTGATTTCACTTGTTTCTTTTTACCTTAATTTAAAAGGACTTGTGCGGGGACTTCCCTGGTGATCCAGTGGCTAACACTCTATGCTCTCAATGCAGGGGGTCCAGGTTCGAACTCCGGTCAGGGAAGTAGATCCCACAATGCACAACTAAAGATCCCATGTGCTGCAACTAAGACCTGGCACAGCCAAATAAATAAATAAATATTTTTTAAAAATAAAAGTACCTATGTGGTTCCCATTTATGGCTCACATATTTCTATTGTTTGGTGCTGTTATTGAGCATATTTTAGAGTTATCCCACCCAAGACGTGAGGAAGCTGCGGCTCTGTCCACCAATTTCCATGTATCATTGGCTGAGTGTTGCTCCTAGGGGAGAATTTCAACCTGTCCAGTGTTCCTGCAAGCTTCAGCAGCCAAAGAAAACTCTCAGACAGTTGTGGGGAACTTGCCGTAGGAAGCCATCAGCAAGTTCAAGAGCTGAGTGTCAGGGATGTGAGAATACCAACAGCATCTGCCCTATGGTTATCTGACAGCCAGTGTGTCCTATCCCTGTGGCCCAACCTCTCCCCTCCAAGCTGAACAGCACAACTTCTCTCTACATGTCCTTCTTAGAAAACATGCTCCCTGTCTCCTCAGCTTCTGAGTGGCCTTCTCCAACGTATCCCATTTGGCCAGTGTCCTTTTCATACAGTGTTCATTGAAATTGTCTGTCATTCATTCACACAAGCCTTTTAGCCTTTCTGTATCAGGAACTCCTTTGAGATTTTAGTACATTTATGGAATCTCTTCCCTGGAAGCAAAAAAAAAACAAAACCATGCACCATACTCACAAACTTTTGTATTGCCTTTCCAAGGAGTTCTTAACCCCAATGTCCAGACAGGAGCCCGTGGACCCAAGATTGAAAGCCCCAGTTCTGATGCTTGCCTGCTGGATTCCTGTTTTTCTCCACCACATAGATTCAAATCTTCCTTTCTGAGTTCTTTCTGTTTTCTCACCAGAAGAGGAAAGGAAATCCTAAAGCTGTAGGTGGAGGCAGGCGCTCCCACAGAAAGCTGCTGGCTAGAGAGCCCTGAGCACTTGAAGTTAACCCCCTCCTCAACCCCCACTGATTCTCTTGTTCCTAGTGAACAGCCAGTACAGTGAAGATGAGCATCACAGGTGACCAGGATACTAAGGCAAGAGCCCCCTGCCCCAGGGCACAGAATGTGAAGGCCAGAAAGAGCCAAGGACTTCAGCATATCTTATGCATGCCAACAATTAACAGTTCACACGTCATCTCATTTTGACCCTCAGGACAACTCAGTGAGAGAAACAGGATTGTGGTCTTCATTTTGCAGATGGAGAAGGTGAGGCTACAGTGGAAAGGTGCTTACCCAAGAGCGCATAGCTAACAGCAGGGAAGCCAGGACTTGAACGAGTATCCTCGGACTCCCAGTCCTATGTCCCTTCATCTACATTAAGATGCTCTTTAAGACTGCTAGCTGTCCACCCAAATCCATTCTCCCTTTGTTCCCTAGTTGTTGTGATTGGGACATGGCCCTTCAGCTAGGAAATGCATTTCCCAGATTCCTAAGAGGCTAAGGATGGCAATGTACCCATTCCAGTGATGGAATATGAGTGAACAGGACATGTGCTATTTCTGTCTCACTTGCTTACTAACAATTTATGGCACTGATGACCCTGGATTTGCATATCTTTCCCCTCCTATCCCACTGGCTCAGTGGTAAAGAATTTGCCTGTCAATGCAGGAGATGCAGGTTCAATCCTTCTCTGAAGAAGGAAATGGCAACCTACTCCAGTATTCTTGTCTGGAAAATCCCATGGACAGAGGAGTGTGGCGAGGCTACAGTCCACAGGATCACAGAGACACACAACTGAGCAACCAAACAACACCCCTCCTACTGATAATCAAAGGGACTTGGAAGCCACGTGAAGATAACACAGGTGCTATCAGCCTGGGCTCCTTCATAACTGTGGAGCAGAGCTACCTCCTTTCCTAGGATGTCGCCTCTGACTACTATATGGGAGACGAGCTTCTCTGTCCTTTAGCCACATTATTTGGGGTCTTTTGTTAAAACAGCCGTGTCTTTTACCTTAACTAATACACAGTCCTGGGGAACATCAAGCCTGTATTATACAGAGTCATTTCTCCCTCTTGCTCATTCATTCATTCATCTTGAAAGAAAGCATCTGAACTATGGGAATGCTGGCACACCAAGACAGTCATCAGGGGGTCTTATTTTATCAGTGCTTCAAAGGACAAAAGAGGAGAAAGGCTTGTGGATTGCTAGCAGAGCTCCTAAGAAGCTGGATCTGATACACTGGATCAAAGGAAGGAGCAGAGAATGACCTCGGAGGTGGAGGATGGAGGTGCCCAGGCTTGACCCTCCCACCTGGCCCAAGGGAATTTGGTTTGAGCAACTCAAAGGTCTAATTGAATTAAACTGAGACAGCAGTTCCATTCTCCAGAGAGTCTAACATGACAGACACCAAGCATGGCTGGGAAGAGAGTCTATTTTAATCATCTCCTATTTACCTTGCAGATGAAGGAGAGATTTCTGCTCTAGGGTTAAGGGAATGCCCAAATAATCTGCTCACCCATCATTGAATAGATATGATGGGCAGATTGATGGTATATACTCAGAGTCTGGGTGAGGAGAACACTGCATGCCACATGAGGCCACACAGGCATTGTACTCCAGAACACAGAGAACAGACCAGAGTTGGTGGGAGGCAGGTTTTATAGTATCAGAAGGGTGGGCTGACCCCTGGTTCCCAAGAGAGGATGTGATTGTCTTGTTGGAGTAATTCCATGATCTGACAGAGAACAGAAACCTATTACTTGAGGGATAAGCAGGAACTGCACCCAGTTCCCCTGATAGGGAGGGTTCTTTGGTAAGAGGACCTTAACTGTGGGAACAGAGTGGAGAAAGAAACTTGTAGCTGGGCCATTCAAGGCCCCTAAGTTTCACCAGATAATCATGGCAGCCCATCAAATGGTGCCTTAATTTTAAGACTTACACCATAGAAGTTTCCCCAGGAATCATAACCTTAGGAGACACAAAACATTGTCAGCAACATAAGCTCAGGGAGCCTCAGCATGTATAGGATCTCAACCCAGAGAGTCCAGAATCTCAGAAAACCCAACTCATTAGTGCTCAGTGCTGCCCAGAGTGGGCTCAGTGCTGAGCATCAACCGGAGAGGGGCAAATGATAGAGGCACCGTGCTCCTTGCATCTTCGTGACCACCTCCTCCTCCTTGTAAATCACCCTGCCTCATCCAGGTCCAAAATCCCCACCCCCAGCTGTTTAAATCCCTCACCTTCCTTCATATCTCCTGCATTTGACACAAACAGACATTAATACATCTGCCCTTTGCTCCTATAAGAAAACAGGCTCTGTAACCAAGACAACTAGTTTTGGCCTATAGCACTGAACATGGAAAACAGCAGGCTGTCAGAGATAAGGGTCCATCTTGGGACCCTGACTTATAGACCCCTACCTCCTATCCTCCGCCTTGTTTGCTCCTGGTGACCTAGCTCAGCCAACCAGAGAGTCGTGTCTGCTTTCTGCTCTGACCTTTCTCAACTTTTAGCATCAATTTCTGCCTTGAGATGCCATCTTGGCTGAACCCAAAGAAAGAGGTGAACTTTGTTCTGCTTTGATTGTGACTCAGGCATTTGGCTAATAATGAATCTAAAACCCTGTCCATGAAGGCGCATAAGACCATGTGTGGCAAGTCTGCTAGGGTGAGGACTTCCAGCTGCCAGAGTTGGAAAAGCCACCTCAGCTACCCACTTCCAGCTTCATTCTGGAGATCAGGCCCCACCCAGACCCTCAGGCCACTGTCCACTGTGATGAGCGATGTTTAGGCATGATCACCTCACCCCCTGGACCTTGAGCATTTAGAAGCATTCCTAGAGTACGGCCAGATCCATGCTGTTCACCAGAATGTCCCTGCTGGTAGCCTTATTAAATCCATTTTCCCTCCATTAGAAATGAAAAGGTGAGTCAGAGTTGCCATTTTGGGCACTTGGGACAATAACCCCAAAGTCCAGATGGGGGAGGAGATAATTCATCAGCAAGACACTAAAATTAGGACTCAACTTCCTGGAGAAGCATGGAATGCTGTTAAAGTTTCAGGAGAGGGGAGGCCTGCTGTGAACTGAAACCATGTTTTTGGTTTTAGTTTTTTTCTGCTTCAGGCAGAAGTCGCTCTCCGTACCCTGGGCTAGCCAAAGGTGGAGGTTGTGTAGGGACTGACCCTCTGAAAGGGAGAAAAGCAGGAGCGGCCTGGGAGGTTCTGCTGACCAGGATCCTATATTGGTTAGCCAGGGCTGTGACAGCCTGGGAGGCTTAAACCACAGAAACATATTTTCTCCCAATTCTGGAGGCTGGAAGTTCAAGATCAAGGCATTAGCAGCATTGCCATCTCCGGATGCTTCTGTCTTTGGCTTGTAAATACCCGTCTTCTCCCTGTGTCCTCACGTGATCTTCCCTCTGTGCCCTGATCGCTTCTTTTGAGGACAACAGTCCTACTGAATTAGGGTCCACCCATATGACCTCATTTTCCCTTGATCACCTCTTTAAAGGTTCCATCTCCAAATACAGCCACACTCTGAGGTACTGGGTGCTAGAACTTCAACATATAAATGCTGAAGGGAGACACAATCCAGCCACTAACAGACCACTTCCCTTTCAGTGAGGGTCAGCAAGCTCAGCGTGCCTCTAGAGTGAGGCTTTGTTTTCTCAGATCAAAAAGCCCCACCTTGGGACTAAAGAATCAGAAGAAGGGCTTCTGTGTGAGATTCCTGAATAAGAAGGGGGCAGCACCCTGAAAAGGAGCCTGAGAGAAGTGGCATTAGGAAAGGGGTAAGGAGAACTGGTCACCAGGTTTGAACAGTGATTCAAATAGCTTCATTGTACCTAGGGAGGATGGGCAGGCCCTGAAGAAGTTTGCAAGATAATAGGGGACATTTAGCTTTAAGAAGAAGGGACCAGAACTTCCCTGGTGGTCCAGTGGTTAAGAATCTGCCTGCTAAAGCAGAGAACATGAGTTCCATCCCTGGTTTGGGAAGATTTCACATGCCATGGGGCAGCTAAGTCCATGTGCCACAGCTACTGAGCTTGCATACCCAGAGGCTGTGTTCACAACAAGAAGCCACTGCAATGAGAAGCCCACACACAGCAACTAGAGAATAGACCCACTTGCCACAAGTAGAGAAAGCCCAGCACAGCAACAAAGACCCAGCACAGCCAATAAATAAATTAATAAAAAGAAGAAGGGATCCGATCTCTGCCTTTACCTCCCTCCAGAAGGATAACTGGTGTGCCCAAGAGGACAGAACCAGAGCCTGTGGGTGTAAACTAAAGGAAGGCATGTTTCCACTGCAGGAAAATAAGAGCATTCCAGGCATTGAAATATTCAACCTTGGGGTAATTTGCTGTGACAGGTAGTGAGTTCCCTTCACTCAGAGCCTTTCAATCAAGCTTGGAGATCATCAGGGTGCTTGGAGGAGAAGTTTTCCTGCAATTCTCAAATTTTGTGATGGATCAAGTAAGATGGTTGGACTAAATAATTTATCTCAAAGCCTGCCCTTGTGGTCCTTTAGTCTTCTGTTAACACTTACCAGCCTCTGTCTTGCAGACTAGATGAACTGTAAAGAGAATAGCTAATGACACATAATTCTGGCATGGAATTCATAATAGCCATCAAAAATGTCCAAGTTACCATACATTTAGAGTAGCTACCACTGCAAATAAACAGATCTTCATAAATGCATACATATAGCAGCAGAAGGATAGTTTATCTAAAAACTATAAAAGAACCTCTGAACTCTGTTGAGAAACTAAGGTTTTTAGAAAAACTTAGCTCTGCAATCTATTGGGTCAGAAAGCCAACATCATTCTATAAAGGTGTGGTAGGCAGAGTAATGATTCCCTGTCACCCTTCTCATCGTTGTTCAGTCTCTCAGTGGTGTCCAACTCTTTGCAACCCCATGGACTGCAATATGCCAAGCTTCCCTGTCCATCACCAACTCCTGGAGCTTGCTCAAACTCATGTCCATCGAATCGGTGATGCCATGCAACCATCTCATCCTCTGTCATTCCCTTTTCCTCCTGCCTTCAATTTTTCCCAGCATCAGGGTCTTTTCCAATGAGTCAGTCCTTGGCATCAGGTGGCCAAAGTATTGGAGCTTCAGCTTCAGCATCAGTCCTTCCAATGAATATTCAGGGGCTGATTTCCTTTAGGATGGACTGGTTTCATTATTCGTTCAGGGTTGGCAGTGGCCACCCCTGAATGAAGAATTCCACATCCTAATCTCCAGCATCTGAGAATATGTTTTTTTCATTAAGGTAAAAATTCACATAACATAAACTAACCACTTTAAAGCATACTATTCTGTGTCATTTAGTGGATTCGTGATCTCATGTAACCACCACCTTCAGTTTCAAAACCATTTCATTATCTCAAGATGAAACCCCATATCTATTAAATAGTCGCTGCTTCCTCAGGCCCCTGGCAACCACTACTGTACTTTCTGTCTCTACGAATTACCTATTCTGGATATCCCATAAAAGCGGAATCACAAAGTATCTGTGACCTTTTGTGTCTGGCTCCTTTCCCTTTAGCATCATGTTTTTGAGGTCCATCCATGTTGGAGCAGGGATCGGTACTTCATTCCTTTATATGGCTGAATAATACCCCACTGTGCTTAAATTTTGAATAAGATGCTTATGCTTCTCATTTGCACTTTGCACTGGGCTCCGTAATCATGAAGCTGGTTTGAGCTGGCTCTGATGGGGTGTGGGAGCTGGTCACACTCAGTGGGACCCTTGCCTGCCTCTCCTCCCTCCATGCATCCTCCACCATGCAGCCAAATGATCTTCTGCAGGTGAGGCCTGACGGTGCTGTCTCCTGGTTTAAGATCCTCCCATGACTAGCACGCAGCAGCCTCCCTGTCATCTGGGTCTCAGCCCCTCGGCCACAGGCTCCAGCTCTCTGAAGAGGCCCAGCTCTGTGGGGCCCCTCCACATATTTATCTAGACTCCTTCTCAGCTAGGAAGGCCCTCCCTGCATGGCCCCCACCTCCTCTCTCAAATTGATCTGAACCCTGTAACTCTATTCTAAGGTCCTCATGCTCAAAAATGAGGCGAAAGTGGTAAAAGGGCTGTGAGATCAGGGGTGACAAAGATGCAATTTACTTCAAGGGTGACCTTCCAGGAAGACCGGCTGAGAAATTGATGAGTCCATTTAAGCTCTCACACAGACACTTCGGGGGATCATAGAGCTTACTTATGAGGGAACTTCTGTAACCAATGAGATATAAATAAGCACATTAAAGTATTCCTGCTTCAGCCCAGTTTAATGGCCAAAAAACTAATTGTCAGAGATTAGAAAGGATCTGAAATAAGCATGGCTGGAGCGGGACTTGATATGTGAGGAACCTGCCCAAAGAAGTCAGCATGAATACACGGATGCTAAGAGGATGCTCCCAGATGTCCAATCAGTGGTTTTCATTCAGGTCATTACATTTTCCAATCACATCAAGCTTCTTCAAACAGTAGCCAACACCACCTGGATTCTACTTCCAAGAGTAAGGAGGATGAGTTGGTGGCTGGAGGTGGGGCCGGAGGTGGGTCTGACACTACAGACCCTCGGGTTTCCAGAACCCACCCATCTGACTTGTCCTTCCAGTGGCCAATGCCCCTATGGTCAGGGAATTGACCATGAACGGGGATGTCACAGGTCAGCCCTTTGTGGCTGGGCCAAAACTCTAGTCTGGGTCCCCCACCTGTCAAAGCCAGCACCTGCCACCTGAGTCCTCCCCTTCTCCGCCACCTGGCCCGGGGTCATCACCTCCAAGGTCTCCCATTATGGCAACTCTCTCCGGTCTTCAGTTTCTCCCCCTGCCTCACAGATTCTTTCGGGCAATCCTTCAGATGGACTCCCCACCTGGACAAAAGCCCCGGGCCTTGGTTCTGCCTAGCTCCCAACCAATACCTTCTCTCATTCCTTCCATCTGCCACCAAACATCCACACCTGCGGTCTGTCCTTTCTCACCCCTCCCAAGTCTCCCAGCCTCCAGCTTCGCATCACACGTCCCTCCTTCACAGAAAGATCTTTCTGAAGCACAACAGAACCCAAGACCCCCTGCCAAAGTCTTCCAGTACCTTTTAACCCCCAAGAGGAAGCATCAGCCTGGCCCCTCCCCGCTCATCTCTCAACCCTGACACACTACAGCACCTCCTCCCCACCTACCCCAAGCCCCAGGCCTGCTCACCATCCCCCATATGTACCTCCCTGCTGTTTATACACACCTCCCCTCCTCCTGCCATCCACCTCCATGAGCCTTGGTTTCTCCACCTATATGGAAATGGGTTTGGATCAGCTAATCCCTGAGGTTCTTCTCTCCGGGTTCTGAAACAAAAATGCAGCCCACAAGCCACTTAGACGTTGTTCCGAGTATCTAAGTGCTTTCCCTGGAAAACTCAGGAGCAGCCAGTGAGGATCCCAGCGGAAGCAGCGGGCATATTCTCTCTCACGCTTTTTTTCTCTCTACTTTCAGTGTATTTCACCATCTCATGAACAAAAATAGCCCAGTTTGATTCCCAAAGGAAAACATAGAAAGGAAGCTGAGAGTCAAATTAGCGTCCACTCTCAGAAAATCAAAAGAAAAAACAAAGAGAGGGGAAACAACAACCAAAAAAAAAAAAAAAAGAAAACCCACAAGAGACATCAGACCCACAGGTTGATCAGCTAACCTACCTCCCCAAAGCTGGGGATTCCAATGGGGCCAGACACACTGGGAAAGCTGAGGCAGGAAGAAAGATTCGCTCCAGGTTCCCTAGGGGGTCCAGCTCACAGGTATCACACACCACAGGACTTTAAATCAACACTGACACATGTACACAGGTCAGACGTACAATCCTTCACTTCCCTCAGGGTTTCTCAGTTCCAAGTGTTCACCTGCCAGTGGGTGGACCGATTCTCAAAAGGTAAAGTGCATAATTCTTTATATTAGGGGAAGTGGTCAGCTAATCTTTGTCTTTTGCTTAGTCCTTAGGGCAGCACTGATGTAAGTCTGGCCTTCTGGGGAGGAAGAAGAAGGATGGACAAGTGTGTTTTAGGATCCCCGAGGGCTGGAACCCCAGCCATTGCCTCTGGGGAGTGGGCCAGAGGGTAGACAATGAGAAAGGGGACTTCACTTCTGTACTTTTGTCACATTTCAATTGTTGGATTCTTTTTTAAAAAGATTTTTTTTGAATGGACCATTTTTAAAGTCATTATTGAGTTGTTTCAATACTATTTCTGTTCTGTGTTTTATTTTGTTTTGTTTTGGCCACAAGGCATATGGGATCTTAGCCCCCGACCAGAGATCAAACCTGCACTCTCTGCATTGGAAGGCAAAACCTTAACCACTGGAGCCCGAGGGAAACGCTTAATTGTTTCTTTTTCAATCAGAATACTCTCAAGTTGGCTTGGGTGTTTTGCTTTGCTTTTCGTTGCTGTTGTTGTTAACATGCACAGAGATGACAGAGCAGGTTTTATTCCTCCAAGTTGTTCAAGGAAAAAACAAAAACAAAACACAGCCCTGGAAGGACAAATTACCTGGTCAGTCATCCCCAGTGTGTTAAATTATCATCTACAGCCCCGTCTTTTCAAACTATGGCATGCAAGTCAAATCCAGTCAGCCATTTGTTTTCGTAAGGTCTGCAGGCTTAGAATGCTCTTTATATCTTTTCGTGATTTTTTTAAATCAAAAGACTATTTAGTGACATGTGAAAATTATATGAAATTCAAATGTCAATGTTCATAAATAAAGTTTTATTGGAGTACAGCCATATGCATTCATTTACACATTGCCTGTGGCTGCTTTTATACTATGTAACTATATAGCCTGCAAAGAAAAATGTTCATTGGGGAGTTCCCTGGCAATCCAGTGGTTAGCACTCAGTGCCTTCATTGCTGTGAACCTGGGTTCGATCCCTGGTTGGGGAAGTAAGATCCTGCAAGCCTCATGATACTGACAAAAAAAAAAAGTTCATTCTCTGGCCCTTTCTAGATTTTGTCAGTCCCAGCTCTACATTCCCACATCCTGTCAGTCCAATCCTTAAAGAGTTAAGAATATATTAAATACTGAAATTTTAACCAAACATCTGTGGAACCTTGTATATATTCTTGAGAAACACTATTTGAAAACATACTTAAGGACTTCATAATAGACGCTTACTCCTTGGAAGGAAAGTTATGACCAACCTAGACAACATATTCAAAAGCAGAGACATTACTTTGCCAACAAAGGTCCGTATAGTCAAAGCTATGGTTTTTCCAGTAGTCATGTATAGATGTGAGCGTTAGACTATAACGAATGCTGAAAACCAAAGAATTGATGCTTTTGAACTGTGGTTTTGGAAAAGACTCTTTGACAATCCCTTGGACTGCAAGGAGATCCAACCAGTCCATTCTAAAGGAAATCAGTCCTGGGTGTTCATTGGAAGGACTGATGCTGAAGCTGAAACTCCAGTACTTAGACCACCTCATATGAAGAGTTGACTCATTGGAAAAGACTCTGATGCTGGGAGGAATTGGGGGCAGGAGGAGAAGGGGACGACAGAGGATGAGATGGCTGGATGGCATCAGCAATGCGATGGACATGAGTTTGAGTGAACTCCAGTAATTGGTGATGGACAGGGAGGCCTGGAATGCTGTGATTCATGGGGTTGCAAAGAGTCGGACACGACTGAGCGACTGAACTGAACTGAACTGAATGTGGGGTTTTTTTCTCTTTAAATTTTTCATTATGGAAAATTGTCAGCATATTCAATAGTACATGGGTGTGTGCTAAGTCGCTTCATTTGTGTCAGGCTCTTTGTGATCCTATGGACTGTAGCCTGCCAGTCTCCTCTGTCCATGGAATTTCCCAGGCAAGAATACAGGAGTGGGTTGCCGTTTCCTCTTCCAGAGGATATTCCAGGAATCAAGCTCGCATCTCCTGCATTGCAGGCAGATTCTTTACCACTGAGCCACCAGGGAAGCCCCATTCATTAGTACACAGAAAGGTATAGCCAATTAAGCCCCCATATACCCACCACCCAGCTTCAACAATTCTCTCTGCAGCTGATCTGGTTTCCACTATACACCACCCTCTTGTCCCACCTGCACTATTACGAAGCAACTCCCAAACAGTACAAATTTTATCTGTAAATATTCTGGAGCATAAAATGTTTTAAAATAAAATTTTACAACCAGGGGAGACTGTTACAAGCTGTTTGTAATAAGGAGTTTGCAGCTTAAGAGTCATAAGCCCGTGGCGGGCAGGAGTGGAAGACACGCTTCATAACTGATGGAGAAACACACACCAGGGTCTCGTCTTCCAATCAAAACTCCCAGCTGGGTGACAGTCACCAGCCACTGGGACAGGGCAGCCCTTCCCTCCCCTGTCTATTGTGATCAAGGAAAGGAAACTAGATGGAGCAGGAAACAGGAAAGGGAGCTTATTAACATCACTCAAGACCAGGGGATTTCCCTGGCAGTTTGGTGGTTAAGATTTCACCTTCCAATGCAGGAGATGCAGGTTCCATCTGTGGTCAGGGAGCTAGGATTTCACATGCCTCAAAGCCAAAAAAAAAAAAAAAAAAAAAATCCCAAAACATAAAACAGAAGCAGTATTGTAACAAATTCAGTAAAGACTTTAAAAATGGTCCACATTAAAAAAAAAAAAAAAAACTATTAAAAAAAAAAAAGACTGGGGAGGAGACAGACACGCTCTCAGCTGAATGAGTTTCTAAAAGCTGCATGAGCTCTGGCATAAGATTCACGCTGGCAGTGGATGAGGTCTGATCCTTCTTTCCTTTAACAGTCAGTGTCAACAGGAAGAAAGGAGTAGCCATCTGTCTCCATGTATCCTGACTCCCTCTTCGGTCTTCCTCCCCTCTGCCGCCCCAAGAATCCAAAGGTCACCCCCTAATTCCCCTACCCACAGGGGAAATTAACAGGAAAGAGAGTACCCATGTCAGAGGTCAGGAATGGGGGTGTGGGGGCAGCCTTAACAGGGGAGGCAGAGGTGTGGGAGCAGAAAGGAAGGCTTCCGGGAGGTCAGATGCAGCTGGTCCGAGCAGTCTTCCATACACGGGAACAAGCTGGCTGGATTAGGAATGTCATGCTCCAATGGCCAGCTTTATACATCACCTTGGCCTGGCTGTAGCACCTCGCTTATTCTATCAAATGCTTATCTAGGTATTGTGCGAGGTATTTTTGTGGATGTAGTGAACACTTGCAATCAGTTGACTTTAAGTAAAGGAGATTATCCTCCAGGGCTGTGAGTGGGCCTCATCCAATCAATCAAAAGGGCTTGAGAGCAAAACTGAGACTTCTCGGAGGACAAAGACTGCCTCAAGACTGAGTTTCCAGCCTGCCCACCTGCCCTGCAAGCCTCAGACTTGCCAGCCCCTACAGTCATGCAAGCCAATTCCTTGAAATAAATTGTATGTACATATTATATATATATACATATATGTGTGTGTATTATATATATGTGTGTCTATATATATATATGGCGGGAGAGAGAGAGGTATAGGTATGGTATAGGTACAGATAAAGCACAAGTCTAGATACAGATACAGATATTTATATGATGTTGGTACTGACACAGACCCTCCTGGTCCTGTTTCTCTGGAGAACTCTGACTTATACATACGCTAAATAGTTCTTTCCCCCCAACTCTATACATGAGTGATGGTAAAAATTCATTAATCGAGCACTTAGTCCATGCCAGGGACTTTGCCTGTGTTAACTCATTTAATCCTCACAACAGCCCCACGAAGGTGAACCTCATTCTACAGATGAGAAAACTGAGGCACAGAGAAGCTTTCAGAATGCTGGGAGCCTGCTGCAAAGAGCTGATGGGGTCTGGGAGCAAAGGTGAGCAAGGCATGCTTTCCTTCCTTGCAGGCTTACCTGAGACATAGAGTCCAGTTCTCTCCACCTGAGATGACAAGATGCTTACTTGGAAAGAGGCTGGATAGAAGGAAAAACACCAAAAGCCCAAAGAGATTGCAAGCAATCTCCGATTCTACTGTAGCAGCATCAGCAAAGCACAAAGGGATCTCAATGAATTATCACATCACATTTCTGTGGTACCCTCGGTGAGAGTTTTAATATAGTCAGTCTTTCCATCTCCTCATTTACACTTTGCCTCCAACTTTTTCTTATCTATGTTGTGCTTGAGGAACTGCTAATTCAGTCAAAAGTACCTGCGTCAAGCCATTTAGCTGGAGGAGAAGGAGAGAGACGAAGCTGAAGATATCCTTGGAAGCAGGGATGTGGTCCCCAATGCCCAAGGACTCTTGGCTGGAGGAACCACATCAGGTGGAGCCCTGAAAACCCATGGTCTCTCACCAGCACTCTCCTCCAGGCAGATTCTCAGCTCCAGATCCAATCTGGAGCCTGAGCCAGGCCTGTGGATGTTTCCCAAGAAGGCTCTGGTGGGCTGGGCATGGGTTTTCTTTTCCCCTCTTCTTAAAGATGTTTGACGGCTTTGCCATCCAAACCCAAACAGCCTGACAATGTGCTGAAGTGCGTTAAAATGCAGGGAGCTGAGGCACAGAAAGTTTCAGAGGAAGGATTCCTTTGGCAAGGCCAGCCTGCTGGGAGGAGCCAACAGAGGGCTCTCTGAATAACAGGGCCCGTCTGCCAAAGAACCTCTGGAATAAATTCAAGCTTCCTAGACATTAGAAGAGCTGGACATCTTGGAAGAGAAGAAGGAATTTGTTTTCTAGAATGGAAGCTTCATACAGACATTCCATCCTTTAGCCTCTGAGAAAAGCCTGCCCACAGTTTGGGGAAGAAAGGGGGAACCCCAGCAGCACATGTGCGGTGGTGAAGACCAGGCAGGCAGCCCCGTCAGCCCAGTGCTCTGCTGTGGGGGAGCTCACGCGGGAAGTGTGTGTAGGCGAGCTTTCAGGCAGCCTCCCCATAAGTCCTCAGGTGGCCCGCAAACCAGAAGGACCAGGGAAGCCTGGAAACAATGTCTCCTCATCAGCCTCCTCCTCTTCTCTGCCCACCAGCCTTTTCAACCAGCCCCTTTCTTCCACTCCTTCTACCCGGAATCCACCCCCCACCCCCGCCCCGCATTTTTTGACTTGACTCCAGGAGCCCTGTGGATGTGTCCCCATCACAGTGATGCCAGACTGTCTCCTAGCAAGAGGTTGCCCCCCCCCTGGAGCCAAGAGCTCCCCGAGAAGGAGTCCAACCCAGGGAAGCTCTGTCTGATGAGATTCAGTCCCACCCACCAGGGACCCTCCTTCCCTCCCCTTCCTCCTCTCTCACCACCCTCCCCTAACATTCACAGGGAGTTTATTCTGTGACTGGCACCGCTCTGGATGCTGGAGAAACAGGAAGAACCAAGACAGACCTGGGCCAGGCCTTTTCCGGTGATTCCATGCATTCGTTTGTTCGTGCAACCAACACGGACTGAGCCCCGCTATACAACCAGGCACTGTTCCCAGTGTCGGTTCACAGAAGTGAACAAATAGAGCAAAAATCCCACCCCCTGGGACTTCCCTGGTGGTCCAATGGTTAAGACTCGGTGCTCCCAACACAGGGGACCAGGGTTTGATCCTTGGTCAGAGAACTAGATCCCACATGCCGAAAACGAAGTTTGTATGCCACAACTAAAGATCCCACGAGCCACAAGGAAGATCGAAGATCCTGCGTGTGACCACTGAGACCCGATGCAGCCAAAGAAATAAATAATTGTTTTCAATCCTGCCCGCATGGAGTTTACACTCTAGATGAGACACTAAATAAGTCATTGCACATATTATTAATTATAAACAGGTAGCTGCTACAATGGGAGAGTCCAGGACATCAAGAAAGCACACGGCAGAAGAAATCTAACCTGGTCACCCCCTGAGGAACTGCACTAATGGAGGCCTCAGGGAAGGAGGGCAATCAATGGAGAGTAAGGCAGAGTCAGGAGGAGCATTCCTGGTAGAGATTGCAGAGCGGGAAGAAAGGTTAATTCAGACTCCAAAAAAGACCAGAGTGAGGGGATAGGAGAAGGGAAGTGGCAATAAAACTGAAGGACACCCCAGGCTCAACTAAATGGGGACTTATGACTGAGGAGCTGGGTCTTTACCCTGAAAGTCATAGGGAGCCACTGAAGAATTTTAAGCAGGGGAGAGACACAATCCAAGTGTGTTTATAAAGCATGCTGCTGGTGGCTGGGCAAAGAAAAAAATGTCAGGCATCAGAGTGAAAGCAGAAAGGCAAATTTGTAAAACCAAGGGTCATTATCAATTAGATCCCTTAAAATATAACTTGCTTAATAAATAATATTCTGGGGACTTCCCTGGTGGTCTAGGGGCTAATGGCTCCACACTCCTCTGCGGGGGGCCTGGGTTCAGTCCATGGTCAGGGAAATAGATCCTGCATGCCACAGGCTCACATAACTGAGACCCAGCACGGCCAGATAAATAAATAATATTCTCAAACCTGCCTTCACTGACTAAGGTCATTTTAATTGTTCTTGCAAATTGCACACCTGCAAACTTAAACAGGGCTTCCCTCATGGCTCAGCTGGTAAAGAATCTGCCTGCAACTCGGGAGACCTGGGTTCGATCCCTGAGTTGAGAAGATCCCTTGGAAAAGGGAAAGGTGGTTACCCACTCCAGTATTCTGGCCGGGAGAATTCCATGGACTGTATAGTCCATGGGGTCGCAAAGAGTCGGACACAACTGAGAGACTTTCAATTCAAAAACTTAAACAATATAGTACGAGACTCCTCTAACTGCCACTTATAGATCGGTGGCTAAGTGGTAAGAACCCATCTGCCAATGCAGGAGAGGTGGGTTCAATCCCTGGGTTCGAAAGATCCCCTGGAGAAGGAAATGGCAACCCACTCCAGTATTCTTTCCTAGGAAATCCCATGGACAGAGGAATCTGGCAGGCTGCAGTCCATGGGGTTGCAAAAGAGTCAGCTACAGCTTAGTGACTGAACAACAACAGATAACGTCTCTGACATGAGTCACTATAGTTAAACGATTGCTTAAGTTGTTTTTCAGGAACATAATTTTGCCCTGTTCAAATCAGTCAAGACCACTGACCATTTAACTGGGCTTGTTGGAGTGTCCAGTGAATGACTTTTTATGGGCCCAAAACTTGACCCTCAGATCATGCTGACACTGCCATTTTCTAAACACACATCCCAGGAAGAAGCACATAACTCAGCTACACCTGTGCAGAACCCAGATTAATTCACCTTTTTCCTGCCTCCCATCGCCTTTCCCCACACCTTTGATCACCCTGCTCCTTGATTATACAAATATCCCAAGCCCCTTTCCCTCAGGGAAGTGGGTCTGAGACCTGTTCTTCCGTCTCCCCACTTGAATGCCTCAAGAATAAACTCTTTCTCTGCTGCAAACCTCAGCGTCTCAGTGTTTGCCCTGCAGCGCATCGGGCAAACAAACCCGGCTCAGTAACACTAAAAGCTGCTGCAGGAATCCAGGGAGATGATAGAGGTTTAAGTCACAGTAAAGGCCGTGAAGATGGAGGGAAAAGACAGACTGAGAGAAGTTTGGGAGGTAGGCTCCCTGGCGAGGAAGCTGACTCTGTGAATTTGCTAAGGAATAAAGTTTCAATACCAAAGACCCAGTGCTTCGAACGACAAAATTTTATCATCTCACAGTTCTAGAGGCTGGAAGTCCCAAGTCAAGGTGGGTTGGTTTCTTCTGGGACCTCTCTGCTTGGCTGGTAGACATCTGTCTTCACGTTCATGGCTTGCTCCTTTAATGCACGTCTGTCTCCAAATTCTCCCTCTTCATAAGTACACCAGTTACACAGATTACAGCCCACCTTAATAACCTTATTTTAACTGGATGAACTCTGGCAAGACCCTGTCCCAAATAAGGTCACATTCTGAGGTCCTGGGGAACAGGACTTTAACATGAATTGGGGAGGGACAGTATCGGCTATAACACTGAGGAAACGAGTTCAATGAGGAGTGAGGAGAAGATGTAATGGCCTTTCATGTGTTTAGAGAGAAGTTAAAGCAACTTCTCTTGTGTTGTTTTCAGCTGACTAGACTCTGATTGTTTTCTTTGCTTGTCTGAGACCATGCTTTACAAAGAGGACCACATGGGTCTAAAATTCCCAATTTCCAGGGATGAAAAGCCAACTCCAACAGAACTTCCTACCAGATACTTTAATGGGGGTGGGAAGGTGGGTGACAAAAGACCTGGGCTAGCTGCAAGCACGAGCCAGTGGAATCTAAGGAGGGCCATGTGGAAGGCTGGGATGGGAACACGGCAGGTTATCTGTTTTCCTGTCAGTTTCCAAAAACGTCCAGAACTTTATGCACAGCTTTCTTCTCAGAAGTCACCAAATCTGACTCACAGTCACCCTGGGGTACTTGTTAAAATGCAGATTTCAGGGCCCCACCCTTGGAAATTCTGCAGCGAGCCCCTAGACCCCTCTTTTTCTCACATGCCCCAGGGGACTCTGGTTTTTGGTGGGATTGGAATCTGCTTCTACAGCGGTCCTTTCTTGTGGTCCGCCTAAACAGAAACATGTGCTCGGAGACCTGTGGAACCCTGTGGTTCTGATCTGGGGGGGACTGGCACAATTCCTAGCAAGTGATTATTTCACTAAATTATCTCAAGGCAGATTCTGATTTCCATCTCTATTCCTGCCTCTCAACTCTGATTACTTCAACAAGTGCCTTTCAATTGCCCCACTCTTTTCTTTCTTAAAAAACAGCCTCCAACTTCAATTTTTTACAAAATATATCAGCTGTTTCCTATGTTCTGGAAGCTTTGTGCTTCCAACCTCAGGGACAGGTTTAGGAGAAGGTTTTATTTCTCCTACTTTTGATTCCTTTAAGTCAACAAAGACAGCCTTACATAACATTTTGATCAAGCCTTTTTATCACAGGTAGAGATGGCCATCCGGAGAAGGCAATGGCATCCAACTCCAGTACTCTTGCCTGGAAAATCCCATGGATGGAGGAGCCTGGTGGGCCGCAGTCCATGGGGTCACTAAGAGTCGGACAAGACTCAGCAACTTCACTTTCACTTTTCACTTTCCTGCATTGGAGAAGGAAATGGCAACCCACTCCAGTGTTCTTGCCTGGAGAATCCCAGGGATGGGGGAGCCTCACGGGCTGCCGTCTATGGGGTCGCACAGAGTCGGACAAGACTGAAGCAACTTAGCAGCAGCAGCAGCAGAGATAGCCATCCGGAGAAGGCAATGGCACCCCACTCCAGTACTCTTGCCTGGAAAATCCCATGGATGGAGGAGCCTGGTGGCTGCCATCTATGGGGTCACACAGAGTTGGACACGACTGAAGTGACTTAGCAACAGCAGCAGAGATGGCCATTAACGGAGTTACTCAAATACCGATTTATATTGGCTCCATGGCTGATGCTGTTTATTCTCTGCCCATGGAGCTCCATACACTGAAGGCAGCATAGGGCAAACCTCGCAGTTCATCGCCTGTGGGTATGAGCACAGGCTAGGTCAGCACACAGGGCAAAACAGAAGTCCCAAGCAGTTAATGCCCCAGAAGCAGCCCTCAACCAGTTGACAGATCAGAAAATGGTAAATAAATGCTCCAGCTTCTTCTTTGTTTCCCCACTGGGATAATTTCAAGATACGTTCTACACTGGTTTCCAGCGTTCCCCAGCTGATTTGAGCTCTGGTTGCCCACAATGGTGATTTGCTTGACAGTACCTCCCTTATCAGCTTCCTTCTCCTGCCTCTCTCACATTTCTTCACAAGTGTTTCCTGGGATCACCTCCCAAGGAAATAACTTGCACTCATATCCTTGTCTCAGCATCACATCAGTTCAGTCACTCAGTTGTGTCTGACTCTTTGCAACCCCATGGACTGCAGCACACCAGGCTTCCCGTCCAACACCAACTCTCGGAGCTTGCTCAAACTCATGTCCATAGAGTTGGTGATGCCATCCAACCATTTCATACTCCATCGTCCCCATCATCCTCCATCTTTCCCAGCATCAGGGTCTTTACCAATGAGTCAGTTCTTCTCATCAGGTGGCCAAAGTATTGGTGTTTCAGCTTTACCATCAGTCGAAGGATGGTGAATGAATGAATAGTCTGGACCAGTTTCCTAGAGGATGGACTGGTTGGATCTCCTTGCTGTCCAAGGGACTCTCAAGAGTCTTCTCCAACACCACAGTTTAAAAGTATCAATTCTTCAGTGCTCAGCTTTCTTTATAGTCCAACTCTCACATCCATACGCGACTATTGGAAAAACCATAGCTTTGACTAGATGGACTTTTGTTGGCAAAGTAATGTCTCTGCTTTTTAAATGTGCTGTCTAGGTTGGACATAGCTTTTCTTCCAAGGAGCAAACATCTTTTAATTTCATGGCAGCAGGCACCATCTGCAGTGATTTGGAGCCCAAGAAAATAAAGTCTATACTGTTTCCATTGTTTCCCCATCTAATTGCCATGAAGTAATGGGACCGGATGCCATGATCTTCATTTTCTGAATGTTGAGTTTTAAGCCAGCTTTTCCACTCTCCTCTTTTACTTTCATCAAGAGGCTCTTTAGTTCTTCTTCACTTTCTGCCGTAGGGTGGTGTCATCTGCGTTTCTGAAGTTATTGCTATTTCTCCCAGCAATCTTGATTCCAGCTTGTGCTTCATCCAGTCCAGCACTTCACATGATGTACTCTGCCTATAAGTTAAATAAGCAGGGTGACAATATACAGCCTTGACATACTCCTTTCCCAATTTGGAACCAGCCTCCCAAGGAAATAACTTGTACTCAAATCCTTGTTTCAGCATCACATCAAAAGGAACTCAAAGCAAGACAGGTACTATTCTAAGTGGTTCTTCTTGTGCTAGATCATAGCTCTTACAGAAGAACTCAAACTCAAGACTGTACTATATTTTGAATTTTATTACAGGATATTTAGGGTGGTCTTTTCTGGCCATGCTAAATCCATTCTGGAGGTGGGGCTGTTAAATGGTGCGGCCACTTCAGAAAATAGTATGGCAGTTTCACAAAAAATATTGAACATTTACCATGTCATCCAATAGTTCCACCCTTAGTCTACACCCAGGAGAATTGAAAATATATATTCATACAAAAACCTGAAGATGAGGCTTCTCTGGTGGCTCAGTGGTAAAGAATCTGCCTGCCAATGCAGGAGACCCAGGTTCAATCCCTGATTCGGGAAGATCACACATGCCGAGGAACAACTAAGCCTGTCTGTGCACCACCACTACTGAGCCTGTGTGCTAGAGCCCGGGAACCGCAACTACTGAAGCCCATGCACTCTACAGCCCGTGCTTCGCAGGAGAAGCCGCTGCAACGTGAAGCCCACACACCACAACTAGAGAGTATCCCCCACTCGCTGCAATCGGAGAAAAGCCTGCACAAAGCACCAAGACCCAGCGCAGCCAAAAATAATAAATGAAAAAAAAAAACCGTAGATGAATGTTCATTGCAGCAGTATCCATAATAGTCAAAAAAGAGGGAAACAACCCAAACATCTATCAACTCAACTGATCAACAGACAACATGTGGTGTATCAATACAATGGAATGTTATTCATCCAGGTGGCTTCCCTGGTGGCTCAGACAGTAAAGCGTCCACCTGCAATGTGGGAGACATGGGTTCGATCCCTGGGTTGGGAAAATCTGCTGGAGGAGGAAATGACAACCCAGTTCAGTATTCTTGCCTGGAGAATCCCTTGGACAGAGGAGACTGGCAGGCCACAGTTCATGGGGTCGCAAGAGTTGGACACGATTGAGTGACTCACACACACATTATTCATCCATAAAAGGAATGAAATATTAATCCATGCAACAACATGGATGAAACTGGAAAACATTTTGCCAAGTAGAAGAAGCCTGTCATAGAAGGCCATGTAGCATATGATTCCACTTACATGAACTGTCCATAATAAACAGACTCAGAGACAGAAAGTAAATCAGTCGTTGCCAGGGACATTTGAGGAGTGACTGCTAACAGGTATGGGGTTTCTTTGGGAGGTGATAAACATGTTCTAAAATTAGACGGTGGTGATGGTTACATAACAACTCTGTGAATATGCTTTAAAACCATCAAACTATTATTTTACAAAGTGAATTTTATTATATATAAATTATATATCTCAATAAAGCTGTTATTTAAAAGAGAAAGGGTCTCTGAAGTCCCTATGAACCTAGACCTCCAATTCTTTTTTAAAAACTTTCTGATTTTCCTGAAATATCTTTTCAAAGCCCTGTTACAACCTCAGAAGCAAGTGAAGCTAAAAGTCAGGCTGTGAGTCTTGGTGATGGTAACATTGAATTCCAAGCAGAGTCTGGGCCTGTGAGCATCAGTGGGCTCCCCAGAAAGGATGCAAGCAAATCTGAATCCCAGTGCGGCCACCTGCTGGTTCTGTGACCTTGGGAGGTTATGTCTGGATACGGGGTTTTGAAAACATTAAATGAGATTATGTCTATATGAAAATCTGTCTCAGCTAGGCAGAGATCAGTCTTAACGCAGCATCTGATGGAGGAGGTTACTCATGCACTGGACCTTTTGAGGAATCCAAATCTTCACAGCAGTCAACCAGCTGGTTCAGATGTCCCTCTGGAACAAAGCCAGAGGGACTCTTTAATCCAGGAACTCTTAAGGTCGCAAAAGAATTCATTTAGTAGGACCTACTGTATAGCACAAGAAACTCTGCTCAATGTTAGGTGGCAGCTTGGATGGGAGGGGAGTTTGTGGGTGAATGGATACATGTATATGTATGGTTGAGACCCTTTGCTATTCACCTGGAACTATTACAACATTATCAATCAGCCATGCTCCAATACAAAATAAAAAGTTTAATAATAAAAAGAAAGATGGCTAGCAGGAATCTAGCCATCTAGATTCCTAATCTAATAATCCAAATTTGTTCATTTACAAAGCAGAAACAGACTCACAGACTTAGAAAACATGGCTCCCACAGGGGAAAGTGAAAGTGTTAGTCCTTCGGTCATGTCTGACTCTTCATGACCCCACAGACGGTAGCCTGCTGGACTCCCCTGTCCGTGGAATTCTCCAGGCAAGAATACTGGCGTGGATTACCATTTCCTTTTCCAGGGAGTCTTCCTGACCCAGGGATTGAACCTGGGTCCCCTTCATTACAGTCAGATTCTTTATGATCTGAGCCACCAGGGGGTGGAGATAAATTAGGAGTATGAGATTAACAGATACACATTTCTATATATAAAATAGACAAAGACCTACTGTATAGCACAGGGAGCTATACTGAATATCTTATAATAACCTATAATGGAAAAGAATCTGAAAAATACATATGTGTATATATATATATATATATATATAAAACTGAATCACTTTGCTGTACACCTGAAACTAACACAACATTGTGAACCAACTATAGTTCAGTTTTTTTAAGAATTCATTTAGAAGGACTGAGATCATTCCCCGAGGTGAGGACAAACACATGCCATCAATTAATTTCAACATTATGATGTTTAACCAACTACAAAACTCTTAAAGTCTGTAAAATAATTCCCATTTTACGGAAAAGAAAGAGCATCTCAGAAATCAAATGAGTGACTCCAGATTACATAAATAGAAGCTGGTGTTGCTGGGGCTTGGACCTGCATCTCTAGTCATACAACATGAACATAGGCAGAAGTCAGGCAGGGTCAGGGCTCGGGTGGGTCGGTCTAAAGCTTTCAAGAGAGCGAGAATGAGCTGCTTCTCACATCAGAGAGGCAGAGAGTAGGGCCATCTGAGATAACCCATGGAGAGAAACCTGGAATGATCAATGAATATCAGATTGGTACTGGTCAGTTTCCCATGGAATCCACAATCAATGTATTCCTGGAGATCACAAGGTAAGTGCACAGAGGAGGAAACAGGATATGGAGAGGTAATGTGACTCTCCCAGGGAATACAGCTAGTACCTGGAGGAGGCAGAACTCAAACCCAAGTCTGTACAACTCTAAGTCCTATGCTTTTTGTTCCTTGGTACCCATTTGGTACGTGAGTGCTCACTCGCTTCAGTCGTATCTGACTCTTTATAACTCCATGGACTGTAGCTTGCCAAGCTTTTCTGTTCATGGGATTCTCCAGGCAAGAATACTGGAGTGGGTTGCATTGCCCTCCCCTAAGGGATCTTCCCAACCCAGGGATTGAACTCGCATCTCTTGCATCTCCTGGATTGCAAGCAGATTCTTTACCCACTGAGCCACTTGGGGAGCCGATCCATTTGGTAGACAGCCCCAAATAAAAATGCTTACCTTTAAAATATCTTTTCGTTGAACTTGGATGTGGGTGGGGAGGACTGGAGTATGGCCCCCAAAGTAGCAGCTGCTCCTAAACTTGCAATTTATTAGTTTTTAGCTATCAGTCAGTTCAGTTCACTCTCTCAGTCATGTTCGACTCTTTGCGACCCCATGAATCACAGCACGCCAGGCCTCCCTGTCCATCACCATCTCCTGGAGTTTACTCAAACTCATGTCCATTGAGTTGGTGATGCCATCCAGCCATCTCATCCTCTGTCGTCCCCTTCTCCTCTTGCCCCCAATCCCTCCCAGCATCAAGGTCTTTTCCAATGAGTCAACTCTTCGCATGAGGTGGCCAAAGTACTGGAGTTTCAGCTTTAGCATCAGTCCTTCCAAAGAACACCCAGGACTGATCTCCCTTAGAATGGACTGGTTGGATCTCCAAGTCCAAGGAACTCTCAAGAGTCTTCTCCAACACCACAGTTCAAAACATAAATTCTTCGGCGCTCAGCTTTCTTCACAGTCTAACCTTCACATCCATACACAACCACTGGAAAAACCATAGCCTTGACTAGACAGACCTTTGTTGGCAAAGTAATGTCTCTGCTTTTCAATATGCTATCTAGGTTGGTCATAACTTTCCTTCCAAGGAGTAAGCGTCTTTTAATTTCATGGCTGCAATCACCATCTGCAGTGATTTTGGAGCCCCCCAAAATTAAGTCTGACACTTTCCACTGTTTCCCCATCTATTTCCCATGAAGCGATGGGACCAGATGCCATGATCTTAGTTTTCTGAATGTTGAGCTTTAATCCAACCTTTTCACTCTCCTCTTTCACTTTCATCAAGAGGCTTTTTAGTTCCTTTTCACTTTCTGCCATAAGGGTGATGTCATCTGCATATCTGAGCTTATTGATATTTCTCCCGGCAATCTTGATTCCAGCTTGTGTTTCTTCCAGCCCAGTGTTTCTCATGATGTACTCTGCATAGAAGTTAAATAAGCAGGGTGACAATATACAACCTTGATGTACTCCTTTTTCTATTTGGAACCAGTCTGTTGTTCCATGTCCAGTTCTAACTGTTGCTTCCTGACCTATAGGTTTCTCAGGAGGCAGGTCAGGTGGTATAGTATTTCCATCTCTTTCAGAACTTTCCATATTTTATTGTGATCCACACAGTCAAAGGCTTTGGCATAGTCAATAAAGCAGAAATAGATGTTTTTCTGGAACCCTCTTGCTTTTTCGATGATCCAGTGGATGTTGGCAATTTGATCTCTGGTTCCTCTGCCTTTTCTAAAACCAGCTTGAACATTGGGAAGTTCACAGTTCATGTATTGCTGAAGCCTGGCTTGGAGAATTCTGAGCATCACTTTACTAACATGTGAGATGAGTGCAATTGTGTGGTAGTTTGAGCATTCTTTGGCATTGCCTTTCTTTGGGATTGGAATGAAAACTGACCTTTTCCAGTCCTGTGGCCACTGCTGAGTTTTCCAAATTTGCTGGCATATTGAATGCAACACGTTCACAGCATCATCTTTCAGGACTTGAAATAGCTCAACTGGAATTCCATCACCTCCACTAGCTTTGTTTGTAGTGATGCTTTCTAAGGCCCACTTGACTTCACATTCTAGTCTGGCTGTAGGTGAGTGATCACACCATCATGATTATCTGGGTCGTGAAGCTCTTTTTTGTACAGTTCTTCTGTGTATTCTTGCCATCTCTTAATATCTTCTACTTCTGTTAGGTCCATACCATTTCTGTCCTTTATCGAGCCCATCTTTGCATGAAATGTTCCCTTGGTATCTCTAATTTTCTTGAAGAGATCTTTAGTCTTTCCCATTCTGTTGTTTTCCTCCATTTCTTTGCATTGGTCTCTGAGGAAGGCTTTCTTATCTCTCCTTGCTATTCTTTGGAACTCTGTATTCAGATGCTTATATCTTTCCTTTTCTCCTTTGCTTTTCATTCTCTTCTTTTCACAGCTATTTGTAAGGCCTCCTCAGACAGCCATTTTTCTTTTTTGCATTTCTTTTCCATGGGGATGGTCTTGATCCCTGTCTCCTGTACAATGTCACGAACCTCCATCCATAGCTCATCAGGCACTCTATCTATCAGATCTAGGCCCTTAAATCTATTTCTCACTTCCACTGTATAATCATAAGGGATTTGATTTAGGTCATACCTGAATGGTCTAGTGGTTTTCCCTACTTTCTTCAATTTAAGTCTAAAGTTGGCAATAAGGAGTTCATGATCTGAGCCACAGTCAGCTCCCAGTCTTGTTTTTGCTGACTGTATAGAGCTTCTCCATCTTTGGCTATACAATGGAAATAAAACCTATTGAGCAGCCATTGAGCTGCTATGAGGAATAATGAGTTGATTGACATAAAGCACCCAGCAGGTGCCTGGCACACCCTGAGTAGCCCAAATATTGACTCCTTTCCTTCCATAGGAAGGCTGGTAGTCCAAGGTCAACAGTCTCTCCTCAGTTTAGAGAAAAAGACAGAGGCACAGTTGTAACACACAGAATTACAAGACGGAGTGGGCAAGGTCTTAAGGAACAACCAATCCTATCCAGTAGATGACAGCTTGAGAAACTAAAACTCAGAGAGACAAGCAGTAACTTGTTCAGTTTCATCCACTAAGATGGTTTGGTCATTTGGAGAAAAAGCTATTCCATATTCTCAAGTTCTTTCCCTCAACCTTGAGGAACAAAAATGACTTCTTCTCTAGTAATCCTTGGCAATTTTTAATAAAGACACTTCTTTGGCATAAATGCTAAAATTTCCTAAATATGGCTAACTCTTGGGTAATGCTGGCTAATCCTGACTGATGTTAGATCCTCTAAAGCATCTTTTCCTATCAGTAAAATTTTTGTGGGAAACTCTCATTTGCCTTGTGTTTCTTATGGAAATGTGATTTGTACATACATCCTCCCTGCATAAATATTTAGCTCATCATTGTGCCACGCAAATTCCCTGCAAATTAGGTGGAAATCAGCCTCAGCTGACAGAAGCATCTATACTCATCCAGGGGAAAATCATTATTATTCAGAACTTATTAAGCCCTGACAGTTAGTACTGGGTGGGCCTGGGAATTTCAATAAATACTCAACACAAATATAAGCCTGATGCTTGAGCTAAAAGGTTGCTCTTGTAATTTCTACCTGCCAAGCAGCAGCAAAAGGCTGAAGAAAGAAAACAGGTTGAAACTTGGTACTGCCAACTGCAAACTATTGCAACAAAAGCAAGCCACTGAGTCCCTCCTTATCTAAAAAATGGGTCTAACCATACCCATCTCAAAGGGTTTTTCATTATAAAGATTAAATGAGATAATATGTGTAAAGTATTTCATACGAATCCTGGCACACAGTACGTGCTCAATAAATGTTCTTTTCTAACAAACTAATGAACCCCATGTGGTGAGATGTGGAATTTTTGTTTACAATTTTATCCCACCTCACCATGCTACAAATATAACTGACTCCAATTTCAACTCTGTTTTTTTCATTTTTTTATTGGCATATAATTGCTTTACAATTACGCATTAGCTTTTGCTGTACAATGAAGTGAATCATCTACAAGTATACATATATCCCCTCCCATGTGTATCCCCTCCCTCTTGGACCTCACACCCACCCACCCCATCCCCCTGCTCTAGGTCATCACAGAGCACTGAGCTGAGCTCCCTGTGCTACACGGCAGGTTCCCACTAGCTATCTAGTTTACACACGGTAGTGTATATATATGTGTGTGTGTATATATATGTCAATCCCAATCTCCCAAAGGTTGCAGGTTGCAGTTAACTCTGCCAAAATGACATTAAAAAAAAAAAAACAGAGGAACAGTTTCATCTAGCATGGTATAAAAGTCTACATGATTATTCAGATTGCATCATTAGACTTTGTAGCCAGTGCTGTCCATGTCCTGTTATACCCCTCACACATCTCATTGTGCCCCAGCAGCTTCCATCTGTCATGTGTGTTACCTCTGTGTATAAGAGCTTTGGCTCCAGAAACTGTGGTGGATAAATACCCCAGCTCCCTCGCCTCTTGTGTGGGGTCATTCTCAGACATATGTTTCCCCACATACACTTTGCTGGCTCCTTTCCTTCCCTGTTTCACTTCCCCAGTGGTGTGACCTCCACTTCCCAAATAAAGTCCCTTCACTCGAATCTTGTTTCCTGGAGTCCAGGAAAACTCTGAAGGAGTTCAGGACGTGCCACCCTAAAGTATGATGCTTTGGCATAATGATTCTTTTGAGCTGAAGGCACTTTGAGAAACTCCAGATGCAGGAAGGGTTCTCTGACCTCTCCTTTTCTACCTAAAAACAGGCCATAAAATTTCTCATGAGAAAGGTGCCCTCTTTATACAGGGAAGATAAGAATATCTTTATCACCACAGATTTGGAACAAACACTGAAAATGGTTCTATACAAACAAACTAGCTAAAACAATCCTATCTTCCACTAGTCTCCCCCTCCAACAGATCTCCTAGTCATTTCCCCATAATTTACCGCCTCTGGTCTAAACCCCTGTGTTTTGTCATTTCTTCACAAACTTATCATTTCTTTGTCTACCAGGTATAACATTTTCTGCTCTGATCACTTCCTCAGGCCTGCGTTCTCTTACTAAAGTCCCATGTGCATGTAAAAATGTAACAAAATGTGTTTGCTTTTCTCCTGTTAATTCATCTTATGTCAGTTTTAATCCTTAGGTCCAGCTTAAGAGGATAGAGAAGAATATTTCCTCCTCTACAACTCAAACTGAGTCACACACATGCCAGGTTTGCAGGGCTGTGTCTGAGGCTCAAGATCAAACCAAGTATAATGTGGGAATAAAAATCATCCCCATTCCCTGAAGGCCGGCTCAGCAGAGTGCCAAGCCCCATATACCCAACAGCACACTGCAATCCCATGTGCTCTTTCATTCAGCCTGAAAAAATTATCTCCCTACCTGCCCCACGTACCACTGGGAACAGCTCCATCACCATCTCATTCTCACAAACCAGAAACCTGGACACTAATTTCAATTTATCCCTTTCCCTCCTCTTCCCTCCACCACTTCTAGCCATTCATTCACCACATCCTGATAATTTGATCTCCTACATCTCTCATGAAATCAGTCACTTTTCTCCATCCCCACAACCACTGAGCCAAGCAAGACCAGCACCATCTCAGCCTTAACCATTGCCGTGTCTCCTAACTATTGTCCCATATCCATATCTACCTTAATTCCCTGCGATCAATCCTCTCTCAGAACCACACCCAGAGAAATCCTTCTTTGGAACTGCAAATGATCATAGCAACAATGAACACTTAGTGAACACTTACTTTGTGCTGGGCATTTCTCAGACTCCATGACTCCCCCACTTAAAAACTTCCACTTCCTTGGGCACTGAGGATAAAATCCCCAACTCTTTGCTTGAGCCTACCAAAACCCTGCATGATATGCGCACCGCCCCCCCCGCCCCCCGCCACCGCTCTTTTCTCCACAGCTCTTTCTCTTACTATTTCCCCCATTGGATTGAAAACCAAAGGGTCTCTTTTTGGACAATTGTGTGCATCAGTTTTCTGCTCTTATCTCTTCATGGAGAACTGATCTCAAAGATGAACACAGCCAGACATTAGCTAAAGCAGTGAAAATAGATTTTACTCGGTAACCACTGACAGTGGGGGAAAGGGCAGAGCCCCATTCTGATGTGTGCAGAGGGGACTGGACATTTTAAAGGAAGAATGACAGGGAGAGGGAGGATCGGGAAGAGTCTGAACAGAGCCAGGAAACTGAAAAGTTACAAAAAGTGGGAAAGGCTGGTTGGTCCATATGCAACCCATGTGGGTTTGTTAACTGGCACCTATTAAAGTTAAGCTCCTACCCTTCCACAGAGATTGGGAGATGGGCCCTATCTTCAGCTGCGGTCTGGAATAAACTGTGAATTCATTCATTTGGCAGCCTTGAGTTTTTTCACCTAGGAATTTTGAGGGCACTAAGGTCATCTTGGAATGTAGCATTGAGCTGTTAGAAGCTACATTAGTGTCCACTTCCCAGGTGGTGCTAGTGGTAAAGAACCCACCTGCCAATGTAGGAGACTAAGAAACATGGATTCAATCCCTGGGTCAGGAGGATCCTCTGGAAGAGGAAATGGCAACCCACTCCAGTATTCTTCCCTAGGTTTCAAAGAGTCAGACACACTGAGCAACTAAGCACAAAGTGTGTTGAGTCCTACCAAGAAGGGGCTCAGAGAAGGCTGGCTAGAGTTTGGTCAAGGAGAGAATCTTCATCACTGACTTTGAATGTCTGTCAGTGCCAGACCTTCATATTCACTCCAGTCCTACTCGTCATCTTTCAAGGCTCTACTCCAAAACCTCCTCCATTAAGAAGAAGCCATTCCTCCCTGGGATGCTCATAGGAACACTTGGGATGAGCATGAGATTAAGGATGGTTCTATTCATCCCCCTTCACCATCCATGGGTTCTTTAGAGTGAGCACTGTCCTCTACCTCCCACAGGTCTGGCACAGGACCCAACACACAGTAGGTGCTCAGAGAATGTTTGTTGAGTTAATTAATCACAAATGTTCAGGAAATTCCCTTCAAACCACCTTCCCCCCGGGACCTGCGGTTGATTGGACAATTACTCCAGAGCTGGAACAAATCACCCTCAGGCGCTCGATAAAACTATTCAATGAGCGCTGCTGACAAAGGAGCTGATTGTGCTGCTTTGACCCTGAAAGTAATTACATGCACCAGCATCCATCTGCCTGCAGGGTGGCCCGGAAGGGGGTCCTCACCTTGATGCAGCTCTATCTTCTAAATAAACTCAGAAGAGCAAACATTGTCTCTTCCCCCCACCACACCCCCACCCCGCCCCCGGCCTGTTGCCACTTGTTAAAAATCAAATTGAGGGCAAGTAAGAGGTGTAATCTGCACATGTTACCATCTCCCCAGGCTCAGCTGTGCTGCCCTAATCATCTCCATCTCAGACACCAAACACTGTTAGCCCCCTACTCCAGGCAAAGTCAGCTGGACAGGCTGGGATCAAATGACTGCTCTGCCCTCAGCCCATCACTGGGCTTCCCAGGTGGCATTAGTGATAAAGAACCTGCCTGCCAATGCAGGAGATGTAAGAGACATGGGTTTAATCCCTGGGTCGAGAAGATGCCCTGGAGGAGGAAATGGCAACCCACTTCAGATTATGCCTGGAGAATCCCATGGACAGAGGTGCCTGGGGTTCTATGGTCTGTAGCATCGCAAAGAGTCAGACACAACTAAAGTGATGTAGCACGCACACACGCACAGAGCCCATGACTGTCACTTGCACACATCAGCCACTCCTGGCCCCATGACCTTCTTCCTCCTATGTTAAAAAACTGGATGTTATCCTTCACGCTTCCCTGTCTTCCTCCATCCATCCACTCACTTGTTCTCTCCACAAGCACTTATTGAGCACCTAGGAGAAGCAAGTGGGTGGTGCTGGGTTTATACTAATGAACAAGACAAGTACCGTCCCTATCCTCATGGAGCTCATCACCTACACAGGGAAATGGACGTGAACCAAACAGACATACAAGTGTTCATTTTAAATGAAACACACCGGAAATTCCCTGACACTCCAGTGGCTGAAACACTGCTCTTTCACTATCAGGGCTTGGGTTCCATCCCTAGTAGGGGAACTAAGATCCTGCAGGCGTACAGTATGGCCAAAAAAAAAAAAATTAAAGTAAATAAAATTATGATCCTGCAACCCACATGGTGCACCAAAAAAAAAAAAAAATTAAACATACCTATTACTTGCTGTATTCTTGCCTGCGCCTATAAGCAAAGAATGTGGCATAGCTGCTAAGCTGCTAAGTCACTTCAGTCGTGTCCGACTGTGCAACCCCATAGACGGCAGCCCATGAGGCTCCCCCGTCCCGGGATTCTCCAGGCAAGAACACTGGAGTGGGTTGCCATTTCCTTCTCCAATGCGTGAAAGTGAAAAGTGAAAGGGAAGTCGCTCAGTCGTGTCTGATTCTTCGCGACCCCACGGACTGCAGCCTACCAAGCTCCTCCGTCCACCTGATTTCCCAGGCAAGAGTACTGGAGTGGCGTAGAGGGAGGTAATTACCAAAGGCGGCCTTTGAATTTCTCTCAGCTTGACCAAACTTTAGACAGTCTTCTCCTGACTCTAGGCCCCTGAACTCTCTCTTCTTAGAGCACTTACTTTAGAAAATTCATCATTGTACATTTTTTCTCTGCCCCCTTGAGATGTAAATTTTCTCCCAGCCTCTTACCAGTTTTACAACCCAGAAATGTCCTTCTCAAGGACATGGAGCCATCCCTTAGAAATATAATCATGAAGAAAAGCAGTGCCCATTTGAGTCTCTGCAGGAAGGTACGAGCCTTGCTTTGAGAAGCACCAGTTAGCAGGCACAGGTTGCCTAATCACACAGACTGATGCGGCTTCCTCTATTTTTCCATTACACTACACCCAGAGTTTAAAAACCCTCCTGCCTTTTCTTTCAGTGGAGTTGGATTCAGTCTCTCTCCCCTATTGCAGTAGTCTTCAGTAGAGTCTTTCTTCCCTATCTACCTCTGTTGTGGGCAATTTTCTCTTTGGTATCATACAGAAATGAATAAAATATGGATCCTGTCCCCAAAGAATGAAAAGTCTGATAGGAAGACAAATGAAAATTTTCAAAACTGTAGTAAATGCTATGACAGAAAACCAGAGGAAGCTATGAGAGGCTGTAACAAGGAAAACACAGCTACATGAGAAGGAAGAACTCATGAGGAGTGATGTTTAAACCGGGACAAGCATCTTTCTATTCTAGGCTGAGGGATAGTACACAGGAAGGCCTTTAGATCAAACAGTCAGCTTCAGGTATATTAAGCCCTTGTCTCCATAAAATTCCTGTCATATTTACACATGTGTCTTTTCTTTCATGGATCAAAGCTCAACTCTGTCTGCTCCCTCAGCTCAATAACTTTCCATGGAACCCAAGCATCCCCTGAAAAGTCCTTAGCTCTTAACTTCCTCAGCCTTGGGTCAAGATTGTGGCTAATCTAATCCTTTCATCTCTCCAACTGTATGAAGAGGAAATGTCCCAGTGCTTTCTAGGATGTGACAGAGGAGGGAGCTTCCTACAGAAGCAAATGGAAGGCAGCCTAGGACATATGAATGAATAGTAGTCATACGACTGAGAGTCAGTTCATAGAGATGAAACACACAGAGCTGAAATAGAGTTGAACAGGAAATGCCATATTCTCCTGTGATGAGCTGGCTCATGCCCAGTCCACACAGCAAGAAACCCAAGGTCCTAAGACTGGAGCAGAGAGCTTAGACCCATGACCCACGGAGCCTCTGCCACCCTTAAAGTTCCAGTGACAGCAGCTGGCAAGGGAGGGCCTGCTGGCCTGCGAGCACCTCCTCAGGAAGGAAGGCGTGGTTGACATGCACAGCCCCCTGCAGCCTTGCACACAGCTCCCGAGACCCCATCACTGTCCTTGACTATGACCTCTCTGATGGTCAGCTTCTCCTGGAGAGAAACAAGAGCACCTTCCCATCACCTCTGACCAGTCTTTTCCAGCTCTCTTGACTGCTGGCCCCAAGCACAGGATCGTCTCAGTCAGACCTTCCTCCTGGGTCATGCTTTACCTCTCAGGGCCAAAGCCCTTGTCTCTTCATCCACCAAAAAAAATCCTCCTTTTTTCACCCCTAGGTCAGGAGACTGCTTCAGCCTCTGAGCAGGGGCCCAAGCACTCAACTCTTCCCCTGGCAGAGTCAGGAGCTTCCTGGAGAGAAGGCTGCAGCCCAGCAGCCCTCTTGGCCTTGACTCTTGCTTCTGTGATGAGTTCTATCTGCATCCTGTCAAGGGCGATGAGTTACTGTGGAGGTGGAGCGGGGCTTTTTTTTTCTTTAATTCAATTAAGCCACATGCTGACTGTGATCCTTTCTCCACTATCTAAGGCAGCAGGTTCCTTTGCAATTACTTCCTCTCTGCTGAGGCTGCACGTCAGCAAGGGTCTCCAGGAGATAGAGATGAGGTTGTGGAATCACAAAGGCAATGTGATGGGGAAGGGGAAAGACCAGAAAGACCTGAGGACCGACCAGGGAGTGCCTGAAAGAAAGACCAACCAGGGGCCTTCCCTGATGCTCTGGTGCTTAAGAATCTGCCTTCCAACTCAGGGCATGTGGGTTCGATCCCTGGTTGGTTAGGGAAATAAGATCCCATATGCCACAGGGCAACTAAGCTCTGTGCTGCAACTAGGCTCCAACACAGCCAAATAAATAAAAATAGATCAATATTTAAAGAAAGAAAGATCAACCAGGAGTGGGCAGCACAATGTGACCCTGGACAAATCATGCCTGAGAACCAGCAGAGATGTGACTTCCAGCTGAATGCAAGAGCCTTAAAAGCTGGGAGGTGGGGGCTATGTCTTGATTTGGGTTTCCTCAAAAGCAGACCCAGAGACAAAGATTTGGGTGTAGGCAGTGAATTTGGGAGGTATTCCGGGGAAGCACAGTGAAGGAGTAGGGAGTGAGACAGGGGAGGGAAGACAATAAACTACTCATTAATTAGCAGGTTGGTCTCAGGACTGGTGGAGTTCAACCCCACCCAGAACTCTCTAGGAAGACTATACGGCACACACCTGAGAAGTGTCCCCAAGGGCAAGAAAGCCAGCTGTTCATTCACTGGAGTAGTTGAATGATCATTTTCAAAAAGATGTCCACACCCTAATTTCCAGGACCTGTGAATATGACCTTAATGGGGAAAAAAAGGTATCTGTCAGTATAATTAAGGATCTTGAGATAAGAGCACCCCAGACTATCCAGATGAGACCTAAATCCAAGGACCTTAGATACACAGTAAAAAAGGGAAAAGGCCAAGTGAGATGAAAGGCAGAGACTGGAGTGATGCAACCACAGGCCAGGGAACACTGGGAGCAGCCAGAAGCTGGAAGAGTCAGAAATGACTCCCCACTAGAACCTTTGGAGGGAGCCAGTACCTGCCAACATCCTGATTCCAGACTTCTGGCCTCAAGACCTGGGAGAAAGGACATTTCTGTTGTCTCATGCCACCCAGTTTACAGAATTTTGTTACAGCAGCCACAGAACATGGATACATCCACTAAGTCCCATCCCTCCTTGGTTAAGGGTTATTCCTGAGGTCAGCCTCCTGGCATTGCCAGGCTGCACCACCAAAGGCTGAGCTCGAAAAAGACCTGTTCTTGCAGTAGGAAGCCATCACTGAAGATGAGAACTGCCCGGTGATCCTGAACTGCAGACGACCTGACCTCTGTTGGGGAGGGGTTGGAGGAGGGAGGCAGGCACTGATGGCACTGAGTGCCACAGGACGGCTCGAATTGGGTCCGGGCCACCTTCCGCTCTACCTGTTTTCCATGGGGGTTCCCATTAAGAAGCAGGCTCCTCCTCATAACCAGCCCGTCAGGTAGGAAAGGAAACTCACATTAAGATGTGCCAGCTGTGTGTCCGCATGAACGTCCCCCTCCCAACACGCACATCCTTCCAATGGCCCTGTGAGATATGGAGCATGTGTTGGGAGGAATAACATCCCACGCTCCAAAGATGTCCACATCCTAATCCCCAGAACCTATGAATACGTGACCTTATATGGCAGAAGGGACTCTACAGGTGTGATTAAGAATCATGAGATGGGAAGATAAGCCTGGATTGTCCAGGTAGGTCCGATGTAATCCCAAGGATCCTTATTGGGGGAAAAGGGAGGCAAGAGGGTCAGGAGGTCACAGTTGCAGAGAGAGGAAGATACTATCTTGCTGGCTCTGAAGCTGGAGGAAGGAGCCATGAGCCAAAGAATGCAGGAGCCTCTTGCAGCTGGAAGGGGTTCTCCCCTAGAACCTCCAGAAGGAACACAGCCCTGCTGACACCTTGATTTTAGCCCAGGGAGACCCACTGCAGACTTCTGACCTCCAGAACTGTAAAGAGAATAAATTTGCGTTGTTTACAGCTGCTGAGTTTGTGTTAATTTATACAACATTGGATATGTACAGATTTTTGAAAAAAGGGATTTGCCTGTGGGCTGAGAGGAATGGGATGACCGGAGGAGCATTTCTGAGCTATGAGTTGATGTGTTATTTCCCCACCACCCGCCTCACGTTCACTCTATTGCTTTCTTCTCTTCCCTCCCCCCACCCCAAGTCTCTGAGTTCATTGCCTGAGAGAACAGACAGGACATGACCTGAGTAGGGGGAGCAGAAACAAGACATCTGCCTGGTTTGGGTGTCCGTAAGCCTGTGTTCTTGCGGGACACAAACAAGTGTGTGAGAGGAACACGACCGCCTGGGGAGAGACCAGGCGGGAGGGGCTGGGAGTGGTTGAGAGTCCACAGGGCTTGCACCTCGTGTGTGATGTAATATTTAAGATGGAACAAACCAGACTTGGGGGAACATGCTGAGTACTTTGGGGGCTGTCATCAGAGCTGGGGAGCAGAGGAAGAACCCCTGTGGGTGGAGAAAGGGTTTCTGCTAAAGGGCATACATGTCTCTGCCATGATCCCAGGGCATCTCGGGCTGGGCAACCAAAGAATGTCCTCTTCCTTGCAGGCCTAGGAGGAAACTTGGCTGGGATTCCAAACCTTATGGATGCCTGGAGGCACCAGCTGCTGGGGCTGAGCTGATCCTGCCCTGTGGAGGCCAGCCAGAAGCTCCTGGGGTCTCCGAGACAGTGCCTGGGTCTGTGGGTTAAAGGAGACACTCCCCAGCCCCACACCCTCGGCCGAGGGAGTGAGGGGGTGTGGACGCCAGGAGGCCTGTGGGGAGGATCCGTGGTCATCCCTGTCTCCAGTCCAGGCTTCTCACTAATGTCGTTGGCAGCGCAGCTACCATCACAGAGGGTCCTGCCAGACCCCTCCCACACGGCACGAGACAGCAGCAGAGAAGCCCTCTGAAATAACTGAGGGGACACTTTAGAGGGGCTTTATCACCAGCAAGAGGCTCCAGAAGGGGCTGATGCCAAAACAATTCAATTGTAGGCGGGATGGGTGATCTCATTTCACAGCCTGGGGAGGCTTCCAGCTCACATTTGCAATAAAACATTTTATGGGGAAGAAGCAAAATGGAAGCAAATTTGAGTGTAAGAATAAGCAGTGTTCTGGACTTCTATATCATTAGCAGAATTAGATCAATTCAAAACATAAACCAGGAATAATAGGCCCCCTCTCTCAGGTCACCCTGTGTATTAAATGAGATCTATTGTGTATCAAGGACCCACCAGAGCCAGTTATACAGTCAGTCTAGCACATAACCAGAGGATCATTTTTAACCCCACCCCCCATGGCAGAATTATTCCCAGTAATAATCATGGAACAATCAGTAATAATTACTTTCTCAATCCATTACTTGGTTTTAAAATCACTAACAGTTATCAGTAATAAAGGAGAAATTCAACATTATATATATCATTCTGATTCAACAAAATATTTACTGTAGGAACTGAAATTGGTACTTACCAAACACAAATATTTCCAGCTCACAGTATATACCCCATTTCATTGTTCTAAATTTTAAGCACAAATAAAAACTCCAAGTGGTCATGTAGCATGATAGAATTATAGTAATATATTAGTGTTTTTCACCATTTAATTCCTGGGCTGTCGTTGTTATTATTGAGTTGACTATTTAAATGCAGGAATATGTACGCCAATGGCATTAGAGACCTGCCTTAGGCCCCAAGCGAACTTGAATGATTCTGAATCATCAGAAGCTTACTTTCCCAATGAACACATGTAGCTGAGCCCATAGCTCTAGAGGGATGACTGTATAACATGGGAATTTATTTGATTAAATGCCATGTAAAAATACAATGTTTATAAAAGGAAAAGTGATTAAAATATGTGAGTCTGAAGCTTGCATGTATATTAAAATTCAACAGTAACCAGAGCAACTTAGATCGTAGTTCAGCCGAATATTTCAGGGTGAAGGAGTGTTTGATACAGTTTAGAATTGCCAGTGTGTCATGATGATAAAAAACAGACTGGATAAACAGGGTCCTACTGTATAGCACAGAGAACTATATTCAATATCTTATAACAGACCATAATGGAAATGAATGTTTAAAAAAAGAAGGTATATATATGAATGGCACCCCACTCCAGTAACTCCAGTACTCTTGCCGGAAAATCCCATGGACGGAGGAGCCTGGTAGACTGCAGTTCAAGGGGTCGCCAAGAGTCTGACACGACTGAGTGACTTCACTTTCACTTTTCACTTTCATGTATTGGAGAAGGCAATGGCAACCCACTCCAGTGTTCTTACCTGGAGAATCCCAGGGACGGCGGAGCCTGGTGGGCTGCTGTCTTTGGGGTCGCACAGAGTTGGACACGACTAAAGCGACTTAGCAGCAGCAGCAGAATCGCTTTGCTGTATAGCAGTAATTAACATAACACTGTAAATCAACGATACTTCAATAACAACAAAACATTTTAACACAGACTGGCTTCGTTGGTTATTGTTTCTACATTGTCTATAGATAACACACCCCATTGTTCCCAGCAACCAGGCAAGTATCCCATCCTCACACACTACTAGTGACTGGAACCCCTTCTGTTCTTTGGGAAAAATCATTATTGCTTCAAAAAGTGAAAATAGTTCACACAGATTGTCTGCCGTTACTCTAAGAGCTTCAGATGTATTAGCTCATTTAATTCTCAGCACACATCTACACCGGTGGTTAACTGTCCTTACTTCCATTTTACAGATGAGAAACTGATGCGTTCAAAGGCTTAGATGTTGTGTGTGGAAGTGCTTTGTACACTGTAAGTGTGGGACAAATACTTCTAAGTTGGCAGTCATAACAGTGAAGCCTTCATACATCTGGTGATGACAATGGACCAGAAATACCAGGGAGAAAAAGAAGGGTAGGTGTTTATGAGGCTGTTAACAACCTGTACAGAATACCACAGCCAGAGCCAACGGTGCCAACATTCTGTTCCCAAAACGGAGCCCGTGAAGACGGCCAGACGGTGTGACCAGAGTCCCCGGTGCCAAGCAGCCAGCTGCCAGAGACGCGGTCCAGCTCACAATTGCAGCAAGCGTGTGGGTGTAGAGAAATGGCCTCGGTGCTCATGGTCCCCTGGAAACCAGCAGCCGCCAGCCCCTGCCCAGAGCCAGGTCACACAAGACTGTGGACTCCAGCGTACTCACAGGGGAGAACAGAGAGAGGCAAGGAACCACACAGCTGCCCGCAGGAATGCCCACCTCAACCTGTGGGTGAGATGAGGAGATCTGGGCAATCCATGAACCCCTCAGTAGAGGCAGATAACACAGAAGCAAGCTGCTCTTAACAAGAGCGCTTTTAGTGAACACCCAGAGCTGGGTCTGGAAGCTTCCATCTTTTCCTTTGCTGGTTTGCATTTATTTAATGCATGCCTCATAAAGCCACTCTTTTCTGCCCACTAATCAGTCATGTGTAGTTGAACAGTTAGTTAGCTGGAACAGAGTACAGAGAGAACCGGAATGCTCACAAAGGGGACCAGAGCTAGAAACCCCAGATTACCCACCATTGACCCTGGGAACAGCCTGACAACCCAGAAGGGTCCCTCCCTGGAAGGCCAGCAGGCCACCCTTCCCTTCAGCTCGAGAATGATCTTGGTGCTGTGCTTGGTCACTCAGTTGTGTCCAACTCTTCTCCACCACATGGGCTGTAGCCCACCAGGCTACAGTCCAAGGGATTCTCCAGGCAAGAATACTGGAGTGGGTTGCCATTTCCTTCTCCAGGGGATCTTCCCAACCCAAGGATTGAACCCAGGTCTCCTGCACTGCAGGTAGACTCTTTACCGTCTGAGCCACCAGGGAAGTCACCTCCAAGGATAGGGCGCGCCCTGCTGCCTGAAACAACTGTGGCCATCTCAGACAGTGAGATGAAGCAGCCTATTGCCCAAGCACTCCACACTGCCCCGCCGCTACATGCAAGCCACACCTATGGCTGGGACAGTCTTTCGAAGACCTGCCACGAAACACCATGCTACCCACCATGATCCATCTTCCGCAATCAGAATTAATCCACCCTCCATGTCACCCAGCCCTTGTTCATACAGCACACACAGCTGCCTGTGTTTCAGCCTGTTCTATTAATAGAATGATCTGTCTCCCCTATTTGACTGTAAGCTCCGTGAAGGCCATAACTGAGTTTCCTTCTTGATACCTGATCCTCGAAATGCTTTAAAATCCTTTTGTTAAAAAAATGCAGTTTGGGAATTCCCTGGCAGCCCAGCGGCTAGGGTTCAACCCCTGGCAGGGACCTAAGATTCCACAAGCTTCAAGGCCATAAAAAAATAAATAGGCGTTGGGTTTTTTTTTAATGCAATTCTTTAAATAAATGGGTATTATTTTTTCACACACAAAAAATGTAATTCTCTAACAACAATCACCAAGATCCCTCTGCTCTCCCCCTTCCCCCACCACTTTCTCTCTTTCTCTCTTTCTCCCTCCCTCTCTCCCCCTCCCATGTGAGGAAGTCACAAAGAGGACCCTCCCTTCTGTGCTATACACAGGGCCAGATCATCAGCCACCCCTCTCCTCCAACACCCTCTAAATGTGACTCCCAGCTTCACTCCAAGCCCTAAAAAAGGAAAATTCAAAGCAATGGTTTAGGGATCTCAGATCAACTTTCCAATCCAATCTTCTGTCCCCATGGTTCTCAAGCTTGATCAGGTGTGAGCATCCTCTGGAGGGCTTGTTAAGATGCAGGGTTTCAGGCCATCCCTGGTGGCCCAGTGGTAAAGAATCCATCTGCCAATGCAGGAGACATGGGTTTGATCCCTGATCCAGGAAGATCCTATATGTCATGGAGCAACTAAGCCTGTTTACCACAACTCTTGAGCCTGTGCTCTGCAACCCAGGAACCGCAAGTACTGAGCCCACATGCTGCGACTACTGAGGTCCCCGCACCCTAAAGCCCATGCCCCACAACGAGAGAAGCCACCAGAAGGAGCAACTCCTGCAACCAGAGAGCAGCCCCTGACTGCCACAACTAGAGAAAAATCAGTGCAGCAACGAAGACCCAGCACATCTGCCGGATCATAGAAAAAGCAAGAGCGTTCCAGAAAAACATCTACTTCTTCTTCATTGACTACGTCAAAGCCTTTGTGTGGATCACAACAAACTCTGGAAAATTCTTCAAGAGAAGGGAATACCAGACCACCTGACCTGCCTCCTAAGAAATCTGTATGCAGGTCAAGAAGCAACAGTTAGAACTGGACATGGAACAACAGACTGGTTCCAAATCAGGAAAGGAGTACATCAAGGCTGTATATTGTCACCCTGCTTATTTAACTTATATGCAGAGTATATCATGTGAAATGCCGGGCTGGATGAAGCACAAGCTGGAATCAAGATTGCCGGGAGAAATATCAATAACCTCCGATATGCAGATAACACCAGCCCTATAGCAAAAAGCAAAGAACTAAAAAGCCTCTTGATGAAAGTGAAAGAGGAGAGTGAAAATGTTGGCTTAAAACTCAACATTCAGAAAACTAAGATCATGGCATCAGGTCCTATCACTTCATGGCAATTAAATGGGGGAACAATGGAAACAGTGTCAGACTTTATTTTGAGGGGCTCTAAAATCACTGCAGATGGTGACTGCTGCCATGAAATTAAAAGACGCTTGCTTCTTGGAAGAAAAGCTATGACCAACCTAGACAGCACATTAAAAAGCAGAGACATTACTTTACCAACAAAGGTCTGTCTAGTCAAAGCTATGGTTTTTCCAGTAGTCATGTATGGATGTGAGAGTTCTATAAAGAAAGCTGAGCGCCAAAGAATTGATGCTTTTGAACTGTGGTGTTGGAGAAGACTCTTGAGAGTCCCTTGGACTGATAGGAGATCCAACCAGTCCATCCTAAAGGCAATCAGTCCTGAATATTCTTTGGAAGGACTGATGCTGAAGTGAAACTCTAATACTTTGGCCACCTGATGGGAAGAACCAACTCATTGGAAAAGACCCTGATGCTGGGGAAGATTGAAGGCAGGAGGAGAAGGGGATGACAGAGGATGAGATGGTTGGATGGCATCACCGACTCAATGGACATGAGTTTGAGTAGGCTCCAGGAGTTGGTGATGGACAGGGAGGCCTGGCCTACTGCAGCCCATGGGGTCGCAAAGAGTCAGTCACAACTGAGTGACTGAACTGAACTGAATATTTAAAAACTTCAAAAAAATAGACACAGTTTCTAATTCAGGGGGTCTGAGGTGGGACTCAAGAGCTTGTACCTCTAATAAGTTCCGAGGTGATATGGATGGTCTAGGGACCGCACTTTGAGAACCATGATGGCACAGTGCTTGAAGGATGTTCCCAGCCACCAGCATGGCTTGCATATGGGGACAGGAGAGGCAAGGAAGACTTGGGCAATACCCTGCCTTTTCTCACCACCTAAGATGTCCACAAGCTGTTTCAAGCAGCACGGAGCACCTTGGAGGCACGGAGGCTGAGGGTACCAGACTGAATCACACAAAGCAGCTCCACTGGTGCCTTAACCCCTGTTTCCATATTTCCAGCAACAATACGGCCGAAACTTGTCAAGTTAGACTACCCCGCCTGCAGTTATTTCTTATATTGATTGACTTGTCACCTCCTACTTATGGTTGCCAAACAAAACACAGGGTATCTAGTTAAATCTCAATTTCTGATAAACAACAGATAACTTTTTAGTCAGTACGTCCCGTTCAAGCATAGTTAGTTTTATTTGACAAATCTGGCAGCTCTACACTCCTACCCATTAGGTCTCCAGGTGCTTGAGCAAATTCCTACTAATCCTGAAGCAGCCAGGTGAAGTTAATTCCATAAGATGCTATGGGGAAACCCCAAGTGAACTTTTTAGCCAACCCAATACTTCCTCATTCGAGTCAAAGCCAAGAACAAACAGAGTCGGCCTTAGGAAATACACTTGCCAGATTTGTACTTGGAGTCTGGGTCTTAAAGTTAGCCCGGGGCTTGGCTGTTGTTAGGAAGATGACCTACCACCCGGGCCCCTCAGGCGTGTGCCTCCTTTCCTTGAAGCAGATAGACCTTTATGTCCGAGCCCTACTAGACTGTCAATACCTGGTCATCCATCCACACCTATTCCACAGCTAAATGTCAGAGCCAGACCTAAAGCTGCTTCCTCTGATTTCCATGCTATAGGCAGGCTTTTTACTAATGCAAGAGTCATTTACTGAGAGGTGACTTCCAGGATCTAGAACAATTGCTAAGTGACAGAAGAACCTTCCTGTGCAAGTCTTGTCGTTTTACCGTGCATCAGAAGAGTCCTACCCACTTTCCGATGTCCCTCTTAGAGACCGCTCAGCCCAACCAGAGAGGGGAAAGGACTTGCCTAAGCTTTAACTCAAGTTGACGGTAGAGCTGGATAAGAATCTAAGTCTACTGACCTCATCCCCCTCCCTCTGCCAAAACCTCTTCCAACCAAAGGGGAACTTACACTGGCAAATGAAAATCACAGAGGCATACCCATTTTCTCCCATGGAACTAACAACAGTAGAAAATCCTGACAATACCAACCACTGGAGAGGATGTGGAGAAAATCACACTCTTCTATGCTGCTCTTGGGAATGTAAATCACCTGAGTGGCTGTGGAGAAAACTGGCAATATCTAATAAAATTGAGAGAGCGGGTACTATACAACAAAATGACCCCCACTCCTCGGGGCCTGCCCCCAAGGAAACACTCTCACCATGCCCAGTGAGATCTGGGGTGAGGATGCTTACAGCAGCTTTGTTTGTAACGGTGAAAAACTGGAAACAATCTGAATATGCAACAAGAAGCAAATGAGAAGCAAAACATGCCTTATCCACATGAGAAGCAAAACATGCCTTACCCACATGACAGACTACCTTGCAGCAGTGAGAACAAATGGATCAGAGCTAAATTTGCCAACAAGAACAGAGGTCAAAAGTGGCCTTGTGTGAAAAGCAAGGTGTAAAGGGACCCAGGGCAACTTTATGTAAATAACAAAAGGCATTCCCACAAAACAATATCATGTCTCTATTATTTATAATCCATCACACATGTATATAAAAATACAAAGGTTCCAATACAATTTATTTTGAAAGGCTTGCCCAGAAGGAAACACAGCTATTCACAAAAGTCACAATCGCGGTCGATTCTGGGAAAGGGGTAAAGTTTAAAATGTTAAAATAAAATGTCTTTTGTTCACAATACACTTGAAGTAAATATAACAAGATGTTCAATGCTATCGTCCCAGTGGCAATCATTCCAATTCATTACTTCTGTATTTTTCTTTTGTTCTAACTTCTCAAAGAAAGACAAAGCTGCTATTCTGAGGCGCTGCTCTCTAGGGTCCCCCCAGGCCTACGTGACTGACCAAATACACATTTCTCAGGCTTCAATAATTCATCACCTGAGCGGGGGTGTGAGCACGGGAAAGGCTCCAGCTTTAAGGGAGGATGGAGGAACGCATCCAGTCCAGGCTAAAATCTCCCTCCCTCCTTCCTGACTAGAGATGACCTCGGCTTTGAATGAAGAGGGAGAGGGTTTAATGCACTGGCTGCTTCTCCCAATCTACATTAGAGAGGTGGAAGGGAACTCCTCCCCGGATCAATAATTTATCAGAAGCGTAGCAGGACGAGATGAAGAACCTTCCATAGGCATGGGATCTGAGTTAAGCAGCAACTGTCTATGACCACTCGCTGGTCAATTTGAGCTGATGGGTTCTTCCAAGCTCAAGGACATTAAGGGGACGTGGTCCCCATAAATGGGAGAGAGGAAACCCTAATGTGTCCACCAGTCACATAGCGATCCTGTTAGAGTGCAGATCCTGATTCCGTAGGTCTGGGGACAGTGTTGGGATTTCTATCAAGATCCCAGATGTTGGTGGGGGTTGGCCCATGGACCACACTTTGAGTATCAAGTCTCTACATCCTCCATTGTCAGCTGCCACCTTCAATTTCTGCTTCAGCATCTGTCTTACAAATAAAAGCTGAGCGCTGTTGGTGTCTAATGGTATTGGGGTCAGGAGAACCAGGAACACCAGTCCCAAGGGAGAGCGGCCACTGGGGGACCAGAGTACCGTTTCTTAGAGGCCCTGGGTCGTGGAAAGCAGAGAAAGGGGCCGAGACAGAGCACATGCTTAGCAGGGGTGACCAACTGTCCCAGTTTATGTGGGACAGAGGGGCTTCCTAGGATGTTCAGAGCTAAACCTGGAAAAGCCCCAGACACACCAGAACATGTCAGTCAGTCACCTTAATAAAATCAGAAGCTGTCAAACCTTAGCCCGCAACACAATCACCTGGAGAACTTGCTACAGTGGAAGTCTGGGCACCATTCCCAGGCTGCTGATGCTACAGGTGGGGCCTGAGAATCAGCATTTCTAACAAGTTCCCCAGGGAAGTTGACACTGCTGACCCAGGGTCTGTACTTTAAGAACCATCGCATCAGACTTTCAACACATATCCGCTACATGGATACGTGACCAGCACTAGAAGCAGCTCTAGAACTAGGCTCCTACCCCGGCTCTGCATCAGAGTGGGAGAAACTGTTTAGACAAATCTTTCTTCCGTTCTGAGACACAACTTACCCATTTGTAAAATGGATATAAGAGTCTTGATCGGGACTTCTCTGGTGGTCCAATGGTTAAGAAACTGCCTGCCAGTGCTGGAGACACAGGTTTGATCCCTGGTCTGGGAAGATCCCACATGCCTAGGAGCGACTGAGCCCATGTGCCACAACTGCTGAGCTAGAGCTCTTGAGCCGCAACCACCGAGCCTGCGTGTCCTAGAGCTGGTACTCCACAGCAAGGAAAGCGAGCCACTGAGACCCCGCGTACCACAACTGGGGTTGCACAGCAACAAAGACCCAATGCAGTCAAAAATAAATAAATAAAAGTATAAAAATAAATAAAGTGTTGACCTCACAGGATTGTGCTGTGGATCCAATGAGATAATGCAGGTTTTCCTAAAAGCCCCATTTGGAACATTTCTCTGCCTGGAAGCTCTCCTTAATCCCTTCTCCCAAATCCTTGAGGCTTTCATTTGCTCTGGACTCCTCCAGCCATAACCAATCATGGGACACTTAAAGCAAACTGCCTTATATGGGAGGGTATATGCAGTCCCTTAAACATGTCTGTGTTCAGATTTTGTGCAACAGCCTAGGGCTATAGAGATAGGGGAGATGGTTGTTCCCAGGCTGGTGGGTAGACAGACACGGAAAGATGCAATTGGCCTGTACATGGTCAACGCAGGGACAGAGCACAGTGCAAAACCCAGCAAAAGCATGGAGCGTGGTCACCAACTCTGCAGTCCATCCCCTACTTTCCTGAGTGGCCTGCAAGCAGCTCCAATTGGCGACATGCACCAACCCTCAGAGCACAGATCTGTGCACACAGCAAGCGTGCTGTCCTTGAATTAGGAGGCCCAGCTTCTGCAGTGTCTTCTGGAAACAATGACTTGTCTGACAAATGGATTTTTGTTTAGATGGAAAAGCAGACAATCTTTTCCCATGTGCAAATTACAAATTCTCCAGTTGAAACAGAACAAAAGGGAGGAGGCTCCTCTGTTCACATCAGTGCTTTGATTCTAGCTCAGCAGCCATCTGGCTACCGGCCCCACAGGCCACCTCTGGGCCACTGTTTCACAATCATTGGCTCTTGAGGCTAGAGTCCTGGACTTCCCTGGGGGCCCAGTGGTTGAGAATCCACCTGCCAATGCAGGGGACACGGGTTCAATTCCTGGTCTGGGAAGATTCCACATGATGCAGAACAACTAAGTCCCTGTGCCACAATTACTGAAGCCTGTGCACCCTAGAGCCCATGATCTGCAATAAGAGGCCAGGGTCCTAAACAGCTCTTACGTTACTCCTATCTAGAAATCCTAACCCCTCCTCCAGCAGCCAATTTCTGAGGAAGCCTGGGAGATATAAGAGAAAGAGAATCTTTCTTGGGATAGAGTTAAATGGTCTGAATTTAAATCTGAGTAGAACCACTGATGAGCCATGTGACCTGAGGCCAGTAATTCTCCCAGTGGGTCTCAGCATTGTCATCTGTGAAATGGGGATAAACATGCCCACCCTCAAGACTGTGGAGAATACTAAAGGAGATCATATGAGTAAAGAGCCTGGCTCCCAGGTGGACAGCTCATGGTCACTGGCTCACTCCCAACCCTCCAGCCCTTGGGATCTGAGTGGTACAGAGGGAACCACCTGTGAGAGATAAAACTGCTCTGCAGGACTCTTCCTTCAAATTCCACCCCCCAATTTTTGCTGCCCTTCTACAGAGCGCTGGGAGTAGAAGTGTGAAGGCCCTGAGTCCTGCCAGCTGTTCTCTCTGTGACTTGTCCTTGGGCAGTCAGTGTAGAAATATCACAGGCAGAGCCTGTTCTGGTGACATTTCAAATCCAGAGCATCTTTCACACCCCCTCCCAGGCTGTGTCTGGTCAGCATCCATGGCTCCAAAACTTCCTGGGGAATTTCTGTCTCCTTTTCAAGGGTCCTTATTGATTCCACTTCACATGGGGATAGTATTTTACAGTTTATAAAGCATGGTCACACAATTTTTCATACTGTTCATAGGGTTTTCAAGGCAAGAATACTGAACTGGTTTGCCATTCCCTTCTCCAGTGGACCTCATTTTCTCACTTTATTTGAATTGAATTGAAGAAAGTAGGGAAAACCATTAGACCATTCAGGCATGACCTAAATCAAATCCCTTATGATTATACAGCGGAAGTGACAAATAGATTCAAGATATTAGATCTGATAGACAGAGTGCATGAAGAAATATGGACGGAGGTTCGTGACATTGTATAGGAGGCAGTGATCAAGACCATCCCCAAGAAAAAGAAATGCAAAAAGGCAAAATGACTGTCTGAGGAGGGCTTACAAATAGCTGAGAAAAGAGAAGCTAAAGGCAAAGGAGAAAAGGAAAGATATACCCATCTGAATGCAGAGTTCTAAAGAATAGCAAGGAGAGATAAGAAAGCCTTTCTAAGTGATCAATGCAAAGAAACAGAGGAAAACAATAGAATGGGAAAGACTAGAGATCTCTTCAAGAAAATTAGAGATACCAAGGGAACATTTCATGCAAAGATGGGCTCAATAAAAGACAGAAACAGTATGGACCTAACAGGAGCAGAAGCTATTAAAAAGAGGTGGCAAGAATACACAGAAGAATTGTACAAAAAATATCTTCATGACCCAGATAACCATGATGGTGTGATCACTTACCTAAAGCCAGACACCCTGGAATGAAAAGTTAAGTCGGCCTTAGGAAGCATCACTATGAACAAAGCTAGTGGAGGTGATGGAATCCCAGTTGAGCTATTTCAAATCCTGAAAGATGACGCTGTGAAAGTACTGCACTCAATATGCCAGCAAATTTGGAAAACTCAGCAGTGGCCACAGGACTGGAAAAGGTCAGTTTTCATTCCAATCCCAGAGAAAGGCAATGCCAAAGAATGCTCAAACTACCGCACAATTGCACTCATCTCACATGCTAGCAAAGTAATGCTCAAAATTCTCCAAGCCAGGCTTCAACAGTACATGAACCATGAATTCCAGATGTTCAAGCTGGATTTAGAAAAGGCACAGGAACCAGAGATCAAATTGCCAACATCTGTTGGGTCATTGAAAAAGCAAGAGAGTTCCAGAAAAACATCTACTTCTTCATTGACTACGTCAAAGCCTTTGACTGTGTGGATCACAAGCTATGGAAAATTCTGAAAGAGATGGGAATACCAGACCACTTGACCTGCCTCCTGAGAAATCTGTATGCAGGTCAAGAAGCAACAGTTATAACTGGAAATGGAACAACAGACTTGTTCCAAATCAGTAAAGGAGTACATCAAGACTGTATTTTGTCACTCTGCTTATTTGACTTATATGTAGAGCATGATGTGAAAGTGAAAGAGGAGAGTGAAAATGTTGGCTTAAAACAACATTCAGAAAAAGAAGATAATGGCATCTGGTCCCATCACTTCATGGGAAATAGATGGGGAAACAGTGGCAGACTTTATTTTGGGGGCTCCAAAATCACTGCAGATGGTGACTGCTGCCATGAAATTAAAAGATGCTTGCTCCTTGGAAGAAAAGCTATGACCAACCTAGACATCATATTAAAAAGCAGAGACATTACTTTGCCAAAAATGGTCCTTCTAGTCAAAGCTATGGTTTTTCCAGTGGTCATGTATGGATGTGAAAGTTGGACTATAAAGAAAGCTGAGCGCCGAAGAATTGATGCTTTTGAACTGTGGTGTTGGAGAAGACTCTTGAGAGTTCCTTGTACTACAAGGAGATCCAACCAGTCAATGAAGGAAATCAGTCCTGAATATTCACTGGAAGGACTGATTCTGAAGCTGAAGCTCCAATACTTTGGCCACCTGATGCGAAGAACTGACTCAGTGGAAAAGACCCTGATGCTGGGAAAGATTGAAGGCAGGAGGAGAAGGGGATGACAGAGGATGAGATGGTTGGATGGCATCAGCAATGCGATGGACATGAGTTTGAGCAAGCTCCAAGAGTTGGTGAAGGAAAGGGAAGCCTGATGTGCTGCAGTCTATGGGGTCGCAAAGAGTCAGACATGACTGACTGAGTGACTGAACTGAACTGAATTGTCACATGCCTAGTCTTATGCAAGCCTCCCAACCATCCCGACAAGGAAGAAATAAATCCTCAGAAAGCCAAACCAACTGCCCAAGGTTACCCACTGGGCTTATGGCAGAGTCAGGATTTGAACTCACAGCTGCCTGGCTCAGAAGCCTCACCTTTTATACAAACATTAGTGATACAAACAGAAATGAAGCAAGACAACCATTCCTCTCAGCCCTCTGCACCAGATAAGAGCTGGACTAGGCACTGGACAAGGGCTTGAAATCTCGGGCACCCACTTGCCTCCCACAGACATGCAGTCCAGCCAGAGGGGTCAGGATCCCAGAGCAGCTCCTCTAGGTCCCCTCCCTGAGCAAGGCCTCCCCAGACAGGCTTTGCTACAAAACTGGGCATCAGCACCAAGGCACCCACGGTGCAGCATCTCTGACACAAGCATCCGTGTCTGCCAGGCTCAGCCCTGGATGTAAGTCCCTGCCAACCTGCAGCAGAAGTGATACTGTGAACGAGACCAAAAACTGAACTGCAGTCAGGGCAATTATGAACAGTCAGATACAAAAAGGCCACAAACCAACTGCCACTTCTGAGGAGCTGGGAGCAAAAAGCAGGGTATTGCATATAAGCCCTGCCCACAGCAACACTAAGGGGTCGAGCAGACCACCTAAGCCACCCCTCCAGCCCAACCCACAAATCTGCTCCTACCCTCATCCCATTGACCAACCAGCCCATCCACCTCAGAGAACGAGCAAGGGCCCCTGTTTCTTGTTTTCACTCCCTCGTGCTGCAGCGTGAGTCCTAATTAAACCTTGCCTGACTTTCTTGTCTGGCCTATAGGTTTCTATTGATTAAAGAGTCGGTAACACTGGCACCTTCTAGAACAGGGTTTCTCAACCTCAGCACCCCTGACTTTTTAAGCCAGGTAGTTCTCACGGTGAAGACTGCCTTTACATTGTAGCGTGTTCGGTGGCATCTCTGGCCGCCGGCCACTAAATGCCAATAGCACACTCCCCCTGAGTAGTGACAACCAAAAATGTCTCCACGCTGTCCATTGTCTTCCAGGGGACCAAGATCATCCCTGAGCGGGAACCACTAGAGCAATGTCAGCCTCTGAGCAAGGTTCAGGGGTCTGGACCGCCCCAGTGAGCATCACTTCACTCTGCTCCCTGCCTCTCCTGGGGCAGCCACTTACCTTCTCCACTTCCCAGGGCCTCCCAGGAACCAGGTAGAACCAAGAGAATTGAATCCATCCAGACTGACTCGGGCCCAAGCTTCCATCAGCCAGGTTGCTTTCCTCAGAGCACTTTCCTTAACCTGTAACTGAACTGTTATTTATTCATGTTTCTTTCCTGTGTCCACTGTCTTTTCTGCCTCGTTCACTAGGACACAAGCTCCATGAAAACAGGAACTTTATTTTCTTCACTGTTCTATCCCTTACACTAGCAGAGGGCCTGGAACAGAAAACAAAGATGGAAGGAGAGAGGAGCGGAAAGGAAGGAAAGAAGAAAAAAGAAGGAAAATTTTTTTTTCAGAAGAAAGAGGAGAAAGCTGCAGAAAGGGGGAGCCATTTATCAGATAAAGCAACAAGGGTCAAACATAACATCTGTGCCTTGATATAATCTGTAGCCAATAAAAGGGATAATGTACCTCTGTTTTCACTGACATGGAAATATCCCTAATAAAGCTGACTGCTTATATACCCATCTGTGTATGTATGTGCAAAGAAATATCTAAAAGAAATGTTCACCAAAAAGTTGAAGATTTTTGTCTCAGAGTGGGGAGATTTCAGGAGAAATTTTGCTTTCTCTTTTACTTCTATTTCCTACAGTAAGAATTATCTTTCCAAGCTGAAAGTTTTAGAAGTCATGTTTTTTCAAAAAATGTTTTTAACAGGGACTTCTGTGGTGGTCCAGTGGTTGAGAATCCTTCTTGGAATGCAGGGGACTCAGGTTCAATCCCTAGTTGGGGAACTAAGATCCCACATGCCGAGGAGCAATTAAGCCAAAACTGCTGAAGCTGGTGCCGCCACTAGAGAAAGTCCATGCCAGCCAGGAGAGATTCCACATGATGCAAGGAAGATGCCCCAAGAACCAATGCAGCCAAAGCAATAAATTAATTAATTTTTAAAAAGAATGTATTTTTCGATGGGCAACATGATAAAACATTACAGTGAGTGAGCTATACAAAGAATTTGCTACTATCCATATATATGTGTGTGTATATATATATAATAGCCCAATCAAAACAACTTTTTAAATTTCATATGGAAATATTAGAAAAAAGATCAAGAGGCAATCCACCACATTTCAGGATAAGTTCCCTCTATCCTTTCTCTTTTACACATGTCTTTATTTTAAAATTCTCTAGCACGGCACTGTCCAGTATGGTAGTGAACAGCTACTGACACTTGAAATGTGTCATGCGTGATATGACTTAGGACCTGAATTTTTTATTTGATTTTATTAATCGAAATTGAAATTTAAATAGTCGCATATGCCCAGTGGCTACTGTTATTTCTGAGCAGAGCTCTAGTGGGAACAAATATTTTTTGTACTTAGAAAAAGAGCACAAGATGTGATTTTTTAAATTCATACATGAAAACTCAGAACAGAAAACCCAAATGCTGCCCCAGCATCTGGCCCAGTTCCAGCCCAGGACTGCGTTCTTCATCTGTTTATTATAAGATCTGAATGCCCCATCCAAACTGTCTTGGCAGATGTATCATTTTTCCCACCTTTTTAAAAAATAAAAAATGATTTCTTCATCTCTTATTCAGTTTTTGAAAGTGAGGCAAGTCAATGAACTCACACATATTCCAGGAACTGACTTCCTTAGCCCCTAACAGAAGGTACTTAAGTGCACAGATGTTTGCTGGCTTTAAAAGGAGGCCTTGCTGTGTATGTAAAAAACATTCCCCCTAATTTTTTGCTCAATTTGTTTTAAGTTGGTAATGAAATCTGTGAATCTGTGCTCCCTTTCTTCAGGAAAAATGGAATTTTGATCTCTTTTAAAAATCAGAACGCAACAGGATAATGGAGAAATCAGTCTCAATAGCACATTTCATGTTCATTTCAGGGCTGTGATGCAAACATGATGATGCTACGCTTTTGGGGTCTTTGAGATTTTTGCCACAAACATAGTAGCTCAGGTGGGTTACTGCCTAAAGCTTGCTTCTTTGGTTGATTTTTGTCAACAAATGACATGTCTGCTTGTTTGAAATAAAATCATGAAGTTGTTAAGGCCTCTGCACAAAGACTGTTCCATTCTGTTGGCCCTTAAGAAGGATACTTTGCTCTAATCATCTCTTCTCTCTGAAAGCAAAGAGCTGAAGGAGAGACAGATAACCAACCCACACTGATTGCACTCTTACTACACGCCAACTAGTCACATCCATAAGAGGTCTGACTATCTCCTGGTAGTCCAGGAATGGTGGGAGAGAACAGAGGTGGGTGCTGCTTGGCCTCTGGTTTCACAAAGTAAAAGCAATAAAACATTGAACACGCGTTTTATTCACTACCTTACTGGATGCACGCCGTAGATTCTGCATTCAATAAAACAGCAAAAGCCAATGAAAACAGTTCCCCCAAATCTCACCACCCAAGAACAAAAATCACCCACTTTTGGAGGGCACTCCACATCTCTCTCTTTTCCAGTGATTCTGAACTGGGATGACTTTGTCCTTCTGGGGACATTTGCCAACATCTGGAGAGACATAGTTGGTTGTCACAAATGGGAGGGGGTGCTACTGGCATTTAGTGGATAAAAGCCAGAAATGCTATTAAATATCCTACAGTTGGCATAGGACAGCCCCCACCCACAACAAATGATCCAGCCCGAGTGTTAGTAACGTTGAGGCTGAGAAATCCCACCATATACACACGGATGTGACAATTACATAATCAAGTTCATTCTACACTATCTGTTGATCAGCCTGCAAGACCACATGTATTGCTTATCTGATATGGTCAAGCACTGTTTGCTCCGTAGAGGGGGCTTCATTTAATTTTTATTGATACCAGAATTATGTAAGAGGGGGAAATATTACAGATTTTTTTTTAGCTAAAGAGACTTAGGCTTAGAGCAGGGAAGGGTCTGGTCTAAGGTTGCACAGTCAGTAGTCATGGTGCTAAGTCTGAAGTCCAGGTCTGAGGGATTCCAAACCCTGCTTCTCTCACCACCTATTGATCTTCCCCCTTCACCCCAAGACTTAAGTTTACAAAAGGCAACTCAGAACCTGGGGGGAAGACCCTTGAATCACCCTTCCAGAACCTGAGGGAGATAGGGCTTTGGTCTTCATGTACATCATTGAAGTGATTCTGCTATTTAAATTATCTCTTAAGTCTAATTTATATTTGTGTCAATATGATGTCAAGAATTAAAAGAATATTTTCAAGTTTCTTACTTAATTGCTTTTCTGTGGATTTCTCATTGCATGTGCAATTTCTTCTACATATATTTGTGAGTTACATTATATTCACAATTATTATATCAAGGTAGTGGATTAAATGACCTCAGTTTGTTAAGTGACCTTAGTCTTAATAACATCCACTTTGAATTCTCCTTCCCCTTCTGACAGCAGCTTTGTGATCCCCACCTTCTTTCTGTTTACATTTGGCTGTGTATCTGCCTTAATAATTTTATTTTAGGGGTGTTCTAATTGAAAAGTCAGTTTGTTTTAGTAGGTTTTTTTTTTTAACATATATATACTTTCATAACAGGTATCTTTGGTCTCAATTCCATTTTCTTGTATTATATTTTGTATGCTCCTTTCTCTTATTTTCTCATTTTTCCTACCTTGCTAATTTGGTAAACAGAATATTTTTAGTTTGAATAGTATGAATGTTTTATTATATATTAGTATGTATATACTAATATACATAACTATATAACTATATATAGTTATATTAGTATAACTAATATAATTAGTATGTATATACTAATATACATAACTATATAACTATATATAATTAGTTGTATTAGTATATTAGTATGAATGTTTGTGTTTGTCCAAGATGCACAGGTTGAAATTCCTAAATAGTGTTGGTAAGTGGGGCCTTTGGGAGGTGCTTAGGTCCTGAGGGTGGAGCTTTCATGGTGGGATCAGTGCTCTTATAAAAGAGACCCCAGAGACCTCACTCACCCCTTCCATCTCATTGAGGACACAGTGAGACGTGAGCAGCCTGTGACCCAGAAAAGGGCCTCACCAGAACCCCTGCTATCACCATTGTCTTGAACTTCCAGCCTCCAGAACTGTGAGAACTGGTTTCACAGTCATGCAGTCTGTGGTATTACATTTTGTTATAGCAGTCAAAGCAGACATTTAAAAATAAATAAGACATTTATTTTTCTAATTTTTCCTACCTTCTGTAAATTTCATTAACAAAATATTTTCAGTTCTGGTGATTATTTTCATGTCATTAAATAACATGCTTTCATTTATATCTCTGAAGTTATCAAATTCAGAAATTAAAAAGTAGCAGTTGACTCTTCTTGTGAAAATCAGTTCCCTTATACTTCCTCACTCTCTCCTCACCCCTATCCTCTGGTTTCCAATGGTATACTGTGATAAAATTATAAGATCATTCTGTTATGTATATTTTTAAGAATTAAAATAGCTCCGTTCCATTTTATAATTTTCATGGTTATTTAATTTTAATTTTATGTATAAAGTGTTACGGAGCACACCACCATACAACTTATATGCACGGGTCCTCAGTCATGTCTAACTCCAAAGAGAAGGGAGACAGTCAAACGGGGTTATCAAGTGAATTTAATGGGAATACAAAAAACTAATAGTGAGACAGATGCTCTGATGAAGCCATTATATTTCAAGATAAGGAATAACTCTGATGAACCCCATGGACTGTAGCCCACCAGGGTCCTCTGTCCATGGGACTTTCCAGGCAAGAATACCAGAGTGGGTTGCCATTTCCAACTCCAACAGATCTTCCTAATCTAGGGATCAAACCTGCATCTCTGGCATCTCCTGCATTGACAGGTGGATTCTTTACCACTAGCACCACGTGGGAAACCCACCATACAACTTTCCTTTCCATAAATACTTTTCTCATGAATTCTTTGTTTTGACTTATCTCTTGGTTGACTGAAGCACATCTTCAGGTATCTCCTTACCACTCCCTTTCCCACAAGAAGAACATATGAATCCTTGCATGTGGGAGTCACATATCAACTTTGGGCATGAAATTTTGGATCTCATCCTTTTTCCTTTGATTGTCTTCATCGCTTCATTTTCTTCTAGAATCTAATGCCAGATTTGAAAAGCTGAAGCCATCTGATTTTTATTTCCTTTGAGGACAACCTGATTCTTCTGCCTGAAGTTTCATCAGAGTTATTCCTTATCTTGAAATATAATGGCTTCATCAGAGCATCTGTCTCACTATTAGTTTTTTGTATTCCCATTAAATTCACTTGATAACCCCGTTTGACTGTCTCCCTTCTCTTTGGGAATGTCTTCTTCTAGTTCTTCTTTGAATATTGTTTCTGTTACACTTGTTCTCTTTCTTACTATCCTAGAACACAAATTATCCCTACATGACTTCCAGATTTCCTTCTGCTCCAGATCTCAGTCAGGCTCTGGTCAGGAGACAAAAAAAAAACAGTTATTTTAATAGAAATAACTTAATGTGAATAACTGTCATCTGGGCATAAATGTGCTAACTAGGTACTGAAAAGGCAAAAAGAGAACACTAGGATATTCTAGAAGTAGCAACACCAGGGAGCAGCTACCATCATGAGGACTGGAGAAACAAGGGACAAAGTTGGTACCAATAAAACTTAGAAGCTAGGAGAAAGGGCTCCAGAAAGCTCAAAAGCAGACTTCTAAGGAGCAGGCACTACTTGTCTGTGCTTGATGCTGGGCCAAGATCTAATAGTTCCTGTGCTTTAAGCCAAGTGTAACATCCCCTGCAAAAGCCTGGAACAGTGACAGGTCCAATGCATAGATACTTCTAGGCCAGTGGTTCCCAGCCTTGGCTTCACATTGTAATCACCTGGGAAATATTAAAAAGTACTGGTGAATGGATACCCTCCCTTGAGAGCCTGAGTTAAGTGGTCTGGAGTGAGGCCTGAATTGTGAGTTTTAAAAGCTCCCCAGGTAATTCTAAGTGTAGGCAAGGTTGAGGGCTACTGGCCTAGAAGCATCTCTGCATGGCACTGGTTACCACCCCAAGAAGGCACTCACTGCCTGAGGCTGCATTCACAGCTCTGGTTTTTTAGTATCATGATAGTCACCTAAGAAAGCTGTTTTTAAACTGGTGATACCCTTCCCTTCCCTCTGAGAGGCCCTGATTTAATTCATTTGAGTCAGGGGTGAACTTTGGAATTTTTAAATCCTAAGGAGTCGTAGTGTGCAGCCAGGGTTTAGGGAGAGGAAAAACCCATAATGCATATTTCTCCTATTATGGAGTTCTGATGAAGAGGTGCCAGACGTCATAGGGAAGCAAAAATGTCTTACATTATGTCAACACATTATGTCAACATTGGGCTTCCCAGGTGGCTGAGCGGCAAAGAAAGCTCTGCAATGCAGGAGATGCGGGTTCGACCCCTAGGTAAGGAAGAGCCCCCAGAGAAGGAAATGGCAACCCACTCTAGTATTCTTGCCTGGAAATCCCACAGAGGAGCCTGGCAGGCTACAGATCATGGGGTCACAAAGAGTTGGACATGACTTGGTGACTAAACCACCATCACCATGTCAGCATTAGAATACAAGGCTGGTGAGAGAAGCCTGACTTCAGTTCAGTTCAGTCACTCAGTCATGTCTGACTCTTTGTGACCCCATGAATTGCAGCACGCCAGGCCTCCCTGTCCATCACCATCTCCCGGAGTTCACTCAAACTCTTGTCCATCAAGTCGGTGATGCCTTCCAGCTATCTCATCCTCTGTCGTCCCCTTCTCTTCCTGCCTCCAAACTCTCCCAGCATCAGAGTCTTTTCCAATGAGTCAGCTCTCCACATCAGGTGGCCAAAGTACTGGAGTTTCAGCTTTAGCATCAGTCCTTCCAAAGAACACCCAGGACTGATCTCCTTTAGAATGGACTGGTTGGATCTCCTTGCAGTCCAAGGGACTCTCAAGAGTCTTCTCCAAAACCACAGTTCAAAAGCATCAATTCATCGGCACTCAGCTTTCTTCACAGTCCAACTCTCACATCCATACATGACCACTGGAAAAACCATAGCCTTGACTAGATGGACCTTTGTTGGCAAAGTAATGTCTCCGCTTTTGAATATGCTGTCTAGGTTGGTCATAACTTTCCTTCCAAGGAATAAGTGTCTTTTAGTTTTATGGCTGCAATCACCATCTGCAGTGATTTTGAAGCCAAAAAATTAAAGTCTGCCACTGTTTCCACTGTTTCCCCATCTATTTCCCATGAAGTGATGGGACCAGATGCCATGATCTTAGTTTTCTGAATGTTGAACTTTAAGCCAACTTTTTCACTCTCCTCTTTCACTTTCATCAAGAGGCTTTTTAGTTCCTTTTCACTTTCTGCCATAAGGGTGGTGTCATCTGCATATCTGAGGTTATTGAGATTTCTCCGGGCAATCTTGATTCCAGCTTGTGTTTCTTCCAGTCCAGCGTTTCTCATGATGTACTCTGCATATAAGTTAAATAAGCAGGGTGACAATATACAGCCTTGATGTACTCCTTTTCCTATTTGGAGCCAGTCTGTTGTTCCATGTCCAGTTCTAACTGTTGCTTCCTGACCTGCATATAGGTTTCTCAAGAGGCAGGTCAGGTGGTCTGGTATTCCCATCTCTTTCAGAATTTCCCACAGTTTCTTGTGATCCACACAGTCAAAGGCTTTGGCATAGTCAATAAAGCAGAAATAGATGTTTTTCTGGAACTCTCTTGCTTTTTCCATGATCCAGCAGATGTTGGCAATTTGATCTCCGGTTCCTCTGCCTTTTCTAAAACCAGCTTGAACATCTGGAAGTTCACAGTCCACGTATTGCTGAAGCCTGGCTTGGAGAATTTTGAGCATTACTTTACTAGCGTGTGAGATGAGTGCAACTGTGCAGTAGTTTGAGCATTCTTTGGCATTACCTTTCTTTGGGATTGGAATGAAAACTGACCTTTTCCAGTCCTGTGGCCACTGCTGAGTTTTCCAAATTTGCTGGCATATTGAATGCAGCACTTTCACAGCATCATCTTTCAGGATTTGGAGTAGATCAATTGGAATTCCATCACCTCCACTAGCTTTGTTCATAGTGATGCTTGACAAGTTAGATGACTTTAGTAGGGGGCCTCTTCCCAATGTCGGGATAGAAATAAACTCAGAGGGCCACACACATACATATCCATTGGTTGTTCAGTGGAGAAGACAGGATTAGGAGAAAGTTATGAATGTGAGTTGACAAGGTAAGTTTCAGTTTCCTTTAAAGAATTGCAAGTTCGCTTTGGGTGTCATCACCCTAGGGCAGTGGTTCCTGGACCAGCAGCGTCAGCATTGCCTAGTATCATTAGAAGTGTACATTCTTTGGCCCCACTCTAGACCTGCTGAATCAGAAACTCTGGGCGTGGAGCCCAGCTATCTGTTCTGACAAGTCTTCCAGCAGATTCTTGTGCACACTCAGATCTGAGATGCACTTCCCTATGGCTCAGATGGTAAAGAATCCACCTGCAATGCGGGAGACCTGAGTTTGATCCCTGGGTGGGTAAGATCCCCTGGAGAAGGGCATGGCAACCCACTCCAGTAGAATTCCATGGACAGAGGAACCTGGCGGGCTCCAGTCCATAGGGTCGCACAGAGTCAGACATGAATGAGTGATTTTCACTTTCACTCCCAAAGCACTAACATGTGGAAAAAGTCACACCAGAAAAAAACAAAACACTAAAAGGTCTGTGTCCCCCTCTGTCCCAGGAACCCCTTCAGGGGATGACTGCAGAGAGTAACCTTTATCCTCCCTCTGGTAGACCAACTGCATCACCATAACAACATGGATGCTCCTGGTGGGTCCCATACATTCACCCCAAGAACATCTTTTCCTAATAAACTAAAGAATTTGTATATAAAATTAGACTCCTGTGTCCTTTGTCCCTTCCGCCTGCCTGTGACAACTTGTATCATCTCTTTGCTGTTTCCTTCACATACTGAGAATTTATTTTTGTCTAATCCTGCTTTATCCTTTCAAATCAGTGCAAAGTCCTTCCAGATTTTGACAACTGATCATCTGATGGCCCTAGCTTTTATCTACTTCTGTAATTTTGTTCCCTTAGCAATACTTTCATTAATGCCTCTGTTGCATTCTCTTTTTATAAAGGGCCACATCAAACCATTGACACTAATTGCGCTCAGGATAAACTAAAGCCCCTGATTTATTTCCCACAAGTGATGCTGAGTCACCTCATACCCATCTTGCATCTCAGCTGTCAGTATTTTGGACCCAGGTGGCTCAGCAGTAAAGAATTCACTTGCAATGCAGGAGACTGCCTGCAATGTAGGAGATGTAGGTTTGATCCCTGGGTCAGGAAGATTCCCTGGAGAAGGAAATGGCATCCCACTCCAGTATTCTTGCCTGGGAAATCCCAAAGACAGAAGCCTGGTGGAATACAGTCCATGGGGTTGCAAGAGTCAGACACAACTTAACGAGTAAACCACAATACAATCTCATAACATCTCATGAGGTCTTAGCACATCACTGTTTCTTGAATCAACTGTGCCAAGGTAGCAGACTTTGCTCATGCTGGGGTGACCAACTGTCCTGGTTTTCCTGGGACTCAGGGCTTCCCCAGGAGGTAGAACTTTCAGGACTAAAACCAGGACAGCCCCCAGAGGCAGCTTTTAATCAGTAGAAATGGGATCTTGTGGGGAAAGCTAGCAACTTTGCGCTGTGGTGGGTGCGATTGGCAGCAGAGATGGCCCCAGATGGCCCCACTTCCTGGTATTCATGTCCTTGTGTGATGCCCTCCCCTGGAGAGTGGGTTGAATTTAGGGACTCGATCCTAATGTAGTACACGAGCTGGGATATCACTTTTGAGTTAGATAACAAAATGACTGAGACTTTCAACTTGCTGGCTTTCTCTCTCACTTTCTCCCTTGCTGGCTTTGAGAGAGGCCAGCTGCCTTGTTGAGAGGTGCCCTACAAACAGGTCTTCATGGCAAGGAATTTGAGTCTTTAGACAATTGTTATGGATTTCCCAGGGACAAGAGGCTTCCAGGGACACAGAACTTCCAGCACTAAAACCAGGAAAATCCCAAGCAAACTGGGATGAGTTGGTCATCGAAGTTTAGGTGACAGTTTTTGCAAAACAACTGCTTGGAAGTGGCTGTATAGTACAGGGAGCTCAGGTCAGTGCTCTGAGATGACGTTGAGGGGTAGGATGGCATTGGGTGGGAGGGAGGTTCAAGAGAGAGCGGATATATGTATACATATAACTGGTTCACATTGTACAGAAGAAACTAACACAATATTGTTAAGCAGTTAAACACCATAAAAAATAATAAGCCAATATACTACAATGAAAAATTTTAAAACCTGCTTAGAAACCAAGGAAAACAGCTAAACTTTTGCCCCAAAACACTCTTGCCTGTTTTACTTCCGCGGGTTCCGCTAGCACTTTCTTCCTCAATCAGCTAGTCACCAAGAGCCACTGTTAATAATGCTATATTGTAGCCCAGAACTAATTGCAATAAATATTTTATTAATTTTCAAACAAAAGGTTGCCTTCAATTAACCAAGTGTGAAAAATTTGATTACGGTGGTTTGCACATAAGCCCACAGTAACCATCGCCAATTAGCAAGCTTGTGCCCCAACACCCTCATTAGTGCGTGTATTTATGACATATAAACAAAAATGAAAAGTTATGGTGCTGTGGCATCGTTTTTCTAAATTCTGCCAAGGGCAGGGAAGGAAACACAGTACTATTTATGTCAGGATGTAAAAGCAATCGTTACACATTACGTTGTAAAACCCAACCATATTTTCGAAGTGTTTGCCAAGTGTGGCATCTCCCACAGGAGGGATACTTTGCATGGAAATGCTACATGTCTTGCAAGTAGTTGGTCCATAACAAATGTGTGTTGACCAAAGTGGTTGAGTGTTAGAGCTATAAAGCTTCTGGGAACTAATTCTGCATGACCCTGAGGCTCAGAAAAGTGAAGCGACTTTGCCAGGGTAGGATGGCTGCAAAGGACAGCCAGGACCAGAGCCTTATACTAAAACAGGGTTTCCCAACCTTTGAACTCCTGCCATTTGGGACTGGATAATCCTTTGTTGTGGGGGACTTTTTTGTTCATTGTAAGGTGTTTAGCATCTTTGGCTCTCTACCAACTACATGTCAAGAGCAGCCTCTTACCCAATCAAGACAATCAAAAATATCTCCAGAGGGACTTCCCTGGTGGTCCAGTGGTTGGGACTTCATGCTTCCAATACAAGGGGCTCGATCCCTGGTCAGGGAACTAAGATCCCACATAGTGCACAGCACAGCCAAAAAAGAAAAGTAAGCAAAATGACACTAAGAAAAATAAAATAATTTTAAAAATATCTCCAGACATTGCCAAATGTCCCCTGGTGGGAGTGAGGATGGGAGAAAAGGAAGGCAGAACTGTCTTCAACTGAGGACCACTGTAAATACGACCTGGGATTCCCAAAGTGTGATTCCCCAGACCAGCAGCATCAGCTTCACTGGAAGTTTGCTAACAGGCCAGATCTGGGGGGCCCCCCACTCCAGACCCATTGAATCAGAAACTCTCAGGGGTGAATTCCAACAATAAAACCTCCAGGTGAGGTTTGAAACCTCCAAGTTTGAAAACAGCGGTGTCGACCATCTCAAAGCCTCGCGGGTGAATACTTTTTATCCCCATTTCATGGTTAAGGAAACTGAGGCTCAAGAGGTCACATGCTTTGCCCAAACTCTAATTTAGCAACAGCAGAGCTAGGACTTGAACCTGACTCAGTACAACAGCAGAGGCTTTCTGCTCTACCATGTCTCCTTGAAGACAGGCAGTGGGGATGAGGGAAATCTGGGCTGTGACACAGCATGTCCCTTCCAGACTGTCAGCATCGCAAAGCCCAGGCCTCTGTGTGGTCACTGTGGCCCTTTGGGGGCTGAGGTCATGATGAGAATTGTAAGAGCCTGGAGAGGCTTAATAAATGCCGGGTACACTGAGGTCACGCTGAGCACCTTGCTCCCAAATGAGTACTCTGAACAACTCTTTACTGAAAAAATATTTTACCAACCCAGATGCCCTCTTTATAGGAATCACCATTCCGTGGGTAACTACAGAAGCAGCCATGTCATATACCATGACCTCGCTCCCCCAGCCACAGCCAGTTGGCTTGGAATGGGTGCTTGATCAAAGTTGAACCCTTCCCTGGGATTTTAGACTTGGGACAAACTGAGGATTGAATTTGTCCTTTTCTAGTAGCTGAAACTATGATACTTCAGGACTTCCTGGTGGTTCATTGGTTAGGAATCTGCCTCCCAATGCAGGGTACATGGGTTCGATCCCTGGTGGGAGAACTAAGATCCCACACTTGTTGCTGTTGTTCAGTCACTCAGTCATGTCCAACTCTTTGCGACCCCATGGACTGCAGCACGCCAGGCCTCCCTGTTCTTCACCATCTCCTGGAGCTTGCTCAAACTCATGTCCATTGAGTCAGTGACACCATCCACCCATCTGGTCTTCTTTTGTCCCCTTCTCCTCCTGCCTTCAATCCTTCCCAGCATCAGGGTCTTTTCTAATGAGTCAGCTCTTCATATCAGGTGGCCAAAGTATTGGAGCTTTGGCTTCAGCATCAGTCCTTCCCATGAATATTCAGGATTGATTACCTTTAGGATTGACTGGTTGGATCTTCTTGCAGTCCAAGGAACTCTCTTCTCCAACACCACAGGTCAAAAACATCAGTTCTTTGGCATTCAGCCTTCTTTATGGCCCAGCTCTCACATCCATACATGACTACTGGGAAAACCATAGCTTTGACTAGACGGACATTTGTTGGCAAAGTAATGTCTCTGCTTTTTAAAACACTGTCTAGGTTTTCTGGATCCCACATGCCACAGGGCAAATAAGCCCTTGCCCCACAACAAGAGAAGCTCATGTGCCACAATAAAGACCCAGTGTAGTCAAAATAGAAAAAAAAAAAAGTTATTCAACAAATAAATAAAACTGTGATATTTCAAACTCTGATGCTATCAGGCTCCACGTTGTTCCACTAGTACAATTACCAGCACAGGAATTTCTTTTACTTACAACCAAAGACACCTAACTCAAAAAAGCAAGACTTACATGAGAAAGAAAAAGTTCCTTTCACCACCATAAGCAACCAACGGGTAAGGGCAAGGTTTGTCATAACATTCAGGAGACAGGCAGGAAATGTACCACTGTAACCCTCACCCATAATTCAGAAAAGTTCATTCTGGGAAGTTCCTTCCCATCTTTGCTATGGCCTGTGGCCTCTGAAGATGACTCTGATCTTCCCTGGAAAACCAGACCTGTGCAAGACCTCTTATCCTTGATCTCCTCATCATGCCCAGCAACAATCCCTCAGACTGAGAGCAAAATCTCACATGGGAAGGATAAAGAGAAAAGATTATGAGTCAGGACTTCCCTAGTGGTCCGGTGATTAAGAATCTGCCTGCCAATACAGGGGTGATGAGTTCAGTCCCTGGTCCAGGAAGATCCCACATGCTGTGGGGCAACTAAGCCTGTGTGCCACAGCTACTGAAGCCCATGCGCCCTAGGGGCTGTGCTCCGCAACGAGAGAAACCAGGCAGGGAGAAGCCCATGCACTGTAACTAAAGAGCAGCCCCCACCCGCCACAACTAGAGAAAGCCTGAACCCAGCAATGAAGACCCAATGCAACCAAAGATACACAAATAAATAAAATTTTTAAAAGGTTATGAGTCAAAGTGACTGCAAGTTACTAAAGGGTGGTGGTTGATTCAACAACTGAGGAAATGCAGGAATTATGGAGAGATCAGAAGAGAAATATTTACTGAAACAGTTGTGACTCCAGACCCTCCCTGCTTTAATTGTTGTTGTTGTTCAGTCACTCAGTAAGACCCCATGGACTGCAGCACACCAAGTTCCCTGTCCTTCACCATCTCCCAGAGTTTGCTCATATTCATGTTGATTGAGTCAGTGATGCTATTGAATCATCTCATCCTTTGCTGCCCCCTTCTCCTTTTGCCTTCAACCTTTTCCAATGAGTTGACTCTTCACATCAGGTGGCCAGAGTATTGGAGCTTCAGCTTCAGCATAGTCCTTCCAATGAATATTCAGGGTTGATTTCCTTTAGGATTGACTGCTTTGATCTCCTTGCTGGCCAAGGGACTCTCAAGAGTCTTCTCCAACACCACAGTTCAAAGGCATCAAGCCACACTCAGCCTTCTTTATGGTCCAACTCTCACATCTGAACATGACCACTGGAAAAACCACAGCTTTGACTATATGGACCTTTGTCAGCAAAGTGATATTTCTGCTTTTTAATCCACTGTCTAGGTTTGTCATAGCTTTTCTTCCAAGGAGCAAGCGTCTTTAATAGGGAGCCCAAAATCACTGCCCACCTCAATATTCACCTTTGTATAGCCAACAACAAATAGGTCTAAGGCAGAGACAGCATCATTGCCCCTTTTCACTAGATGGAGGCATGAATGAATGGATGGATGGATGGACAAACAAATGCTGAATGAGGCAGCTGTTCTCTGGAGGCAGAACTAGGAGCACGCAGCTGAGGTGAGTAACAGGGCTTCTGGTTGATCCTGGCATTATTGCTGGCAGATCTTTTAGGTGAGGAGGACAAGCGGCCATGACGGGCATAGAGACAAAAGCCTGACCCTCCACTGACCTGCTGTGAGACTCTGAGCTTCTCCCTTTGCCTCTCTGAGCCTCAGTTTACCTATCTACACAAGTTATAGCTGTCCCAGCTCTCCCCCTCCCCAGTCCCTTCCATCTCCCAGATCCAAGAAACCTTCATGGGCTTGGGGTGTCCCCAGGCTGCTAAAGCAGAGCTATGTTCCAGGCCCTCTGCAGAGCGGGTCTCCCCGACCATCTGCCAGTCTTGTTTGCAGAGCGACACCAGGACTGGTGGGCAGCTGGGAGGTCTCCAACTTCTCCAAGAACATCTCTGCAGATGCTTCTGAAAATGGTGAGACGTGGGCCTTGCAGCGAGTGAGAAGCTTGGAGCGCTGCCACTTGGTCCTGCCTGTCCCCACGCCCACCAGACAGACACCGTCCCCCGAATGCAAAGTGCTAATGACTCCCCAGTGGAGGGGCAGCCCTCCACTGTGATATGACAGGGATTCTACCAGATGTGTCAAAGGATAAAATTCTTGGAACCATTGGGATGATGCTGATGTCAGAAAAGAGGCAACTCTCCTATGGGGACATAGAAGGCCACATTTAGGGGTACCTCTTTGTCTCAGGGGTGCCCCTTTTACTCTACTTCCTGCTCCTCGCTGCCCAGGACACTGTCAAGTCTCTTTTACAAAGATGTTACTCAGTCCCATGTTATCAGTTGACGAAAATGAGGGGCTCTCAATTCTATAGACAAACTCCTCTTGGGACTTTCCTGGCAGTGCAGTGGTTAGCACTCCACACTTCCACTGCAGGGAGCAAGGTTCTATCCCTTGGTTGGGGAACTAAAAATCAGCCAAAAAATTAAAACAAACAAACAAAAATAAAACCCTCTTAAACCCAGCCAGGACATCTTGGTGCAAAACATTAACAAAAAATGTCCGTTTATTAGCACTTGCTATTTCCTTGGTGCTGCGCCAAGTGCGTTTTATTTAATCCTCACACCGACTCTATGCAGCAGGTCGTCTATTCTCAGTGTAATATTGAGGAGTAAACTGAGGCTCTGAGAAGCCAATTCACGTGCCCAAGGCCACTGGGTAAGCAAGTGGCTCAGCTGAGATGGGAATGTTTTGGCCTAGCCACAGGCAAAGCTTGTGCCCTAACCTCTGGGCGGCACTGCTTCCCAGCACAACCCAGATCTTAAACCCAAAGACTCTTCCACCCTCAACAAACTGGCCCCGAACCCTCTCCACTCAGGCTACAGCCTCACTACACCATTAGCAGCTCACAGCCAGTGCCACCACACATCTGTACCCTTTGCTCTCCCCAAAATGCTCCAGGCTCTGCTCAAGGGTCTCCTCCTCCAGGAAGACTTCCTGACCCTTCCCAGGCCCCAAAGTAGAATGAACACGTGTCTCCGTTCTGCCCTGAATGACTCTGTAGATGTTTCTATCACAGAAACATTTCCGCCACTGTGTATGTGTCTGTCTCAGCCTTCTGGCTTCCAATACTCCAGGGATACTGTCCCTATCTTGCTCATTTCTGTTTGCCCAGGACCTAGCACAGTGCCAGACACATGGGTGAACAGTCACATGAACTGAAACCCCATCAGAAATCCAATTTCAAGCTACCCAGAACATCAAGTTCACGGGCAGGGTGCCTGGCACATGGCACACGCTCACTCAACAAAAATTCACTTCATGAATTAAAGAATGAGCGCATGAGCAAAGCAGCTGGGCATTTACACACTTATTTCTATTGAACCTCTTCCCAGATGACCTTGAGGGTTGCTTCCAGATGTAATCTGGGGAAATGGAAACTTCAGGTATTTTCTAGTAGATTGACCATTAACTCTAGGTTGTTGTTATGGACAGAATGTTTGTGTCCCTGCTCCCAAATTCAGGTACTGAAACCTTCACCCCAGTGTGATGGTATTAGGAGGTGGGACCTTTGAGAGGTAAGAAGGTCATAAGGGTGGAGCTCTCACCAATAGGATTAGTGCCCTCGTGAGAAGAAGCCAGATTGCTAGCTTGTTCTTTGTCCACTATGTGAAGACACAGCAAGAAGATAGCCGTTTGCCACCTGGAAGAGCATCCTCACCAGAACCCAACGTGCTGGCGGCCCAATCTCAGAATCCCAGCTTCCTGGAACCATGTACAAGCCATCAGCCTAAGGCACTGTGTTACAGCAGCCCAAATGGACTAAACAGTCTCAAAGTAACTTTTTAGACTGTTCTTCTGAGACAACAGAACTTCAAAATGCAGTAAGAAAATAAACCTCCAATTTAAACTGTGACAATAAAAGAACATTAGTCACTCCACATTGCACACAGGCTTGGCTTGATTCTGGAGGGATAATGAGATTCTCAAAAATCAATGCTTAATACATAAAGGCTTTTTAGTGTCAGGTTCTGGCCAGAAACAAACCTTGAGACAGGGGTTCAAGTACAATCAGTTCATTTGGGAGGTGACTCCAGGAAGAACCAGCAGGGAAAGAGGAAAGAAAGAGAATAGGGACTTCCCTGGTGGTCTAGGGGTTAAAACTCTGGGTTCACAATGCAGGGGGCCCAGGTTCAATCCCTGGTCAGGGAACTAGATTCCACAAGCTGCAATTAAGACCTGGTACAACCAGATAAATAAAAGTAAATTTTTTTAAAGATAGAGAAGAGATACAAACCAATTAACCAATTAGTTAACTGGTGTATTACCCGTCCAATTAGTGTGTTACCCGTCCAATTAGCACTGTGGACAACTAAATCTTGATCTTACTGGGGACTCTCAGAGACAGTGTAGACTCACCTCTGAATTGACCCACCCAGGGGGAAAGGGAGCTGGCTAGTTTTCTCCAACTCTCATTTGCCAAGCATGTTCCCAGGGCATTAACTTGGTGGTGGTAAAGAAACTGCCTGCCAACGCAGGAGATGTAAGAGATGTGGGTTTGATTCCTGAGTTGGAAAGATCCCTTGGAGAAGGGCATGGCAGTATTCTTGGCAATACTCCAGTATTCTTGCCCAGAGAATCCCATGGACAGAGGAGCCTGGCAGGCTACAGTCCCCAGAGATACAAAGAATCGGACACAACTGAAGCAACCTTCAGGCACCTGTGCACATTTGCAGCCTGCCCTCACACCCAGGGCTGAGGGATAGGCCTTGAACAGAGACTAGTGGTACCTGCAGGAGACCTTTGGCAGAGTCAGGGGTGGTGACTGCCAGATGGGAGTGAGCAAATCAACAGTGCTACAAAGCCCAAGGGAAAATGAAGTTGACACAAGCACTTGTCTCCAACTAATAGGTATCAGAACTGAATATAAATCTAAGCCAGGAAGTGAGACAAAAGCAAGTTCTGGGCAGAGGAGAAGCTAGAACCCTCCATCTGCCTCTCCTCCTCTCTTCCTTTCGAAGTCTGTGTGTCTGCCATTCTGCCTTCTCTCTCTCCCTGACCTGGAATCTATTTTCTTCTCAGTCGGAGTCTTTCTTCCTCTACCCCCTCAATATCTTCCACCCACCTCTTCTGTCCTGATTTTCCCATCTCTTAAGAGCCCATAGCACGAAAGCAAAGCATCTTGCTTAGTATTTGTTTACTTAGGAACAGTGAGTTTTATGTACACTGTTCTTAATTAAAATCTCAGCAAGTTTCTATTTGTGGATGGAGAGGCATTCTGCCTAAGAAGGGGGGGCTTTAAAATCTTGGCACCTTCTTTCCAAAGCATCCCCAGCACTTGGAAGGAACACTCAGGATTCAGTGTTGCATCGGGGGCCCGTGAAGCTATTCGTGTTCTCAGCAACACCAATTATTGGCAATTTCACTCTGTGAGGGAAGTGGATTTCCTTCCAGACATGCTATAGTGGCACTTAAGGAGAGGCGGCTCGCTGCTTCCTCCTTGTGGGTGGCCCAATGGATAAATGCTCATCCAAATCGTCAAATAGGGTATCTACAGTCTCCACCCAAACCACAGTCTGCAGTAATTGCTCTCTTCTGGCATTTTGGGGGCTCCCCTCTAAATGCATTAAGAAAGAGTCTCGCTGTCTTCCAGACTCTCCTGCTCACTTCCAACTCATTCTCTACATGACTTTCCTCAAAATCACTCAACTGTCGCCTCCTCCAAGAAATCTGCCTTGGCTCCCTCACCTGGCAGTCACTCTCTCCTCTCTGTTTCCTGAACTTGGGACCACTTGCTTGTACGGCATATGCTCCAGACTGTGCGGTCTGCTCACCAGGCTGTGGATCCTTAAGGACAGAGTCCCCAGTCTGGTCAATGTTTCTCACTGGAGGTTCAGCAGAGAGTTCAAGGTTGGTAATTGTTGGATGGATGAATGGATGGATGGATGGATGATGGCTGGCTGGCTGGCTGGCTGAATGAAATGCTGGGACTTAGTCTCAGACCAACTCTTGGAACTCTTGGGCTGACAACCAGTGAAAAAGACAAGGAATCCAAGGTGAGGAAGCCCAGTGGTTTTCACCCTGGGGTGGGTGTGGGCGCCAGAGGACTAAACATACCCCATGTGGAACCAGGGCTCTCCACTCGGCTGGTTTTACATATTGGGGTTCTGTAAATGGAATTCCATCCTAAAAAGCTATAAAACTACTGTTCTACAGTCTCAACCACAGCATTTTTTTAGAGGGGGCATGACTTACTCAAGGGAAGCTTTGCTCGGACCTAGGTTTACTGACTTCCGATCCATTGCTAGTCCGTGGCTCAGTACCACAGCCAAGCCCAGAGATGTGGTTCTGCCTCCAAACAGACACCCTGTGCCTGGAGATCCAGAAAGAGGGGACATCTGGCCAGCACTCAAAGGGGAGCTTGGGATGAGGAGATGGGGGACAGACAGCAGCAGGCGTGTGGGGCCGCCAGCGGCTACCCTGGACCAGAGTGGAGGCAGGAGTGCAGCCTCTAGGTATGCGGGAGGAGGCCAGAGGAAATGAGATAGGAGCCCCAAAATCACGGTGGAGCTCAGGAGTCTAGACTGGGACCAGGGAGTCACAGCGGAAGGCCGAGACGAGACCCCTCCCTCAGCCTTCCCGGGTGCATCACGCGTGGCCACAGCCCCGCAGGATGGCGGTCAGAAGCGTCCCTGGAACACACACCGGAAAGGGCAAATCCCTGCTGGACCCCTGTTCCCTCTCCCCGAAGCCCGAATCCCGCCTTGTGTGGAAGAGTAGTAGCCCAGGAGACGGGGGCTGCGGGACTTCGCAGCGCCTGGAAGCCCACCGCCCACCCCTCGCCACCTCGGCCCGGGCCTCAGGCCGCAGCCGGCAGAAAAGTGGCGGTGCTGCCACCTCCTGGTGCCTTCGGGGAGTACAACCCACGTCCAGCCGGCCTCAGCCTTCGCTTAGGTGGCCAGGGATCAGGAGGCTGGGGTTTCAGAAGAGCGGATCAGCTGTTTACTTTTCCTTTTTCTACATGCTATCATGGAAAGCTCCAAACATAAACAAAAACAGCGAGAAGTGTACTCATGCCTGTTATTCCGCTTCTCCAGTTAGTTTACCCCTGATCTTATTTCTTTACCCACCCCCACTGCCCCCTTCCAAATTATTTCAAAGGAAATCCCAGGCATCTTATCATTTCAACCTAAATGTTTCTGTATATATCCCTAAAATAAGTATTTTTACAAGATAACCACAACACCATTATCTCTCCAAAAAAGAATAGAATTCCTTAATGTCATCAAATATGTGTCAAATCATCAATTGTCTCATGAATTCATGTTTTCTATAATTTATTAATCAGGATCTTGATAAAGTCTACAAGTTAAAACTGGCTTAAAGTCTTTTGAGTCGTTTTTTAATCTATAGTTTTCCTTTTCATTTGTTATTGTGTTCAGGGTTTTTATTTGAGGTTTCTTTTTTTTTTTTTTTTTACAATTCATTTGTTGAAAGAAATTGGTCATTCGTTCTGACATTTTCCACAGTCTGAATTTTGCTTGTTTTATCCCTATGGTATCATTTAACATGTTCCTCGAATTTCTGAGTTGTAAATTCTGTCACTTGGGGTTGAATCCAGAGGCTTGTTCAGATTCCTTTTTGATCTTTGGCCAAGTCTACTTCAGAGGGGCTGCTGTGTCCTGGCAGGAGCTAGTGATGCCAACTGGTCTCCCTTCTTGCGATGTCAGCAACCACTGACCATCATGACCTACATCCGCTGTTTCATTGGGGATCTCAAAATGCTGATATTCTATCACAGCTGTTTAGTTTTAAATCCAAGATTTATTATTGATTCAGAATTCCTTCCTGCAACAAAAATGGCCTGTGGGAGAAAAGCCTCTTCTGGACCCTGAAACGTCTCCTTCCTTTTCCAGAACTGTGTTGTCCAACAAGAATACCCACATGTGGCCACTAACACCTGAAAATTGGCCAGCTGGAATTTGAGATACGCTGTAAATATAGAGTACATTTCCAGTTTCCAAGAGTTGATATGGAAAAGAACTGTGAAATATCTTTATTAATCATTTTTTATCATTTGCATGTTGAAATAATATTTTAATATAGTGATTAAATAAAATGTATTATTAAAATTAATGCATCTGTTTCTTTTTACTTTTGAAATGTGGCTACTAGAAATTCTTAAATCATATTTGTAGCTCTTATTCTATTTCTGTTGGCTAGTGCTATGGCTCAGATGGTAAAGAATCTGCCTGCAATGCAGGAGACCCAGGTTCGATCCCTGGGTCAGGAAGATCTGCTGGAGAAGGGAATGGCAACCCGCTCCAGTATTATTGCCTGGAGAATCCCATGGACAGAGGAGCCTGGTGGGCTACAATCCATGAGGTTGCAAAGAGTGAGACATGACTGAGTGACTGGCACTACTACTAACACTGGTCTAGCATCTAGTTGCCACCGTGATTCATGAACTCTCCCAATGATTATTGAGCTCCACCTATGTGTCGAGCACTGTTCAGAGAATACAGTAGTGAACAAACTAGGCAATGCCCCTGTCCTCATGGAGCTTGCATTCTAGAAGGAAGAAATGAACAGGAGAACTAAATATATACTACTAAATAACCTATGAAGTAATAAAGTAAGCACAATAACTAAGCAACTAAGTACTACTTGTCAAAATATGGGACAATAGGGTAAAGCAATACCTGGAGGAAAATATATGGTTTTAAAAGTATTTGTCATAAAACTCAAGAGAGTTAATGCAAACAAGCTTAAGTCTTCAATAAAGAATTTGGAAGAGAGCAAGAGAGATGATGACATTGTGAACTAAAGTAGGGGAAATGGTGAAAAATTAGGGATTTTTTTTGAAGACTGAGTCAACAGGATGGATAGCTATTTCTGGAACTCAGTGGAAAGGGTATGAACTAGAAATATATACCTGGCAGTCATCAGCATGTAGGTGGTATTTAAAGTGATAGAGAGCAAGGGTAGATAGAGTGTAGGACCTAGGTGAACTCATCAGAGCCTCAGTTCTGAGCTTAAACTGGCTAAGTCTTGTTGGGAGCCCCAGGCTATATTAGGTACAGAGATGCTGCCTCAGACCAGTAACACTCACCTGGTGTGTAAACCAAAATACCCAACAAGGAACATAGTTGTCAGGTAGACCAGATGTCACCATCATCGTCATTGCCATCTTCATCTTCACTATTGCCATCACTTTTATCATCCATTCATTTATTTATTCAACATCTCATACAGATGGCATATTACTCCTGGTATATCAAAGGGGAAAGTGAGCTTTAATAACTTTGTCCACAACAGGACAGTGGTGGGAGTCTATCCTAGACCCCAAGTGTTGCATTGACGGTACAAGGATCTTCACTGCCACATCGTTCATAACAGCAAAAGCCTGGGCACAGCATCAACTGCCATCATTAAAAGAGTGTTCATACAATTATAGGTATGAGTGATATAAACAGACATCTAAGATCTATTCCAGGGACTTTCCTAGTTGTCCAGTGGTTAAGATTTGCCTTCCGATGCAGGGGACATGGACTCAGTCCCGGGTGGGGAACTAAGACCCCACATGCCAAGGGGCAACTAAGCCCTCACCACACAAATACTGAGCCCACATGCCACAATGAATACCCAGCACAGCCGAAAAAAAAAAAAAAGGATCTATTCTAAAGAAAAAAAAAAAGACCTATTTTAAAATTCAGTAGATGCAGTAGGTGTGGTAACAGGGGTACTGTACATGAGCCCAGCACTGGGACTCAAGCCGAGATCTACCACTGACAGGTGTGTGACCTGTGGCAAATCACACTATCTCCCTGAGCCTCAGCTTCCTCATCTGTTCAGTGGGGGCAAGACTCCCTTTCCTGTGACCCCACAGGTCTTTGCTGCTGCTGCTGCTGCTAAGTCGCTTCAGTGTCCAACTCTGTGTGACCCCATATACGGCAGCCCACCAGGCTCTCCCATCCCTGGGATTCTCTAGGCAAGAACACTGGAGTGGCTTGCCATTTCCTTCTCCAATGCATAAAAGTGAAAAGTGAAAGTGAAGTCGCTCAGTCGTGCCCGACTCTTAGTGACCACATGGACTGCAGCCTACCAGGCTCCTCCATCCATGGGATTTTCCAGGCAAGAGTACTGGAGTGGGGTGCCATTGCCTTCTCCACCACAGGTCTTTAGTGAGAGCCAAATAGAAACAGATGCTAAAGCTTTTCATTTCAGCAGAAGGATGTGCAAATAAGAGGGGTCATGGCTGCTGCTTCCAGAAGTTCAAATAAGCCAGGCTCCGCTCAAGTGATACCTATAACTCTGGAGGCCTAGTCCTGCTAGCAGTAGGACTGAATCAGATTTTGGGACCCCCAAGCCTCTCTAGCTTTGCACACACCCAGAGAATCACCCTTAGATTCCAGTGACCAGGGCCTCCTGCCTTGTCACTTGGTTTGAAATGCCTTGAGGACCCTACTTTGAAGGGTCCTTCTCTGACCTTCCAATAGCCAGCACTTCTGTCCACAGGGCAAGGAACCTAGGGGTCCAAAAGGCTGTGCTCACCTATAGCCCCTCCGCATTCCTAGACCACACTGCTGCTGCTGCTGCTAAGTCGATCCATTCGTGTCCGACTCTGTGCGACCCCATAGATGGCAGCCCACCAGGCTCCCTCATCCCTGGGATTCTCCAGGCAAGAACACTGGAGTGGCTTGCCATTTCCTTCTCCAGTGCCTGAAAGTGTAAAGTGAAAGTGAAGTCGCTCAGTCTTGTCCGACTCTTAGCGACCCCATGGACTGCAGCCTACCAGGCTCCTCCGTCCATGAGATTTTCCAGGCAAGACCACACTGCAGTTCCCCAAATCCCCAGAATTCTGTGCCTAAATGTCATGAGCCTGCCTCTAGCACCTGCATCAATTCTTCTCTGGGTCTTCCTTCCAAGAGTGGACTATGCCCAGTGTATGCACTCCTAGCCTCAAAGGGCCAAGAGGAGGTTAACTGAATGGGGATGAAGGAGGTGGAAAGGAATGGGGAAATGCAGAGTGGGGTGACCACATGCACATAGGGAGACCCCGTGAGGATGGTGCAGGATGAAAAAGCTAAGGCTAGAAGAGGACGTGATGGACTGCAGCCCAGAGCCCCTGTTTGTGCACCTACCCCAGACCTCTCAAGCCCTGAAGGTGCACATAAATATCATAACACTGATCATTCTCCTTTCCTTCCCTGAGGAGGCTGGTGATAAAACACAGGGAGCAAAAACAATCATTGCTAGAGGCCTAATTATGGCGAGCAGCCTGTTAGTGCTGTATATAGACTCTGCTTTGGGGGAAATGTGCTGATTTATGCAGTTCCCAACATTTAAAGGTGAAGACCAGACTGTGGCTGAATCAGATCAAATCATTCTCTGGGACAAATTACAACACTGAGCTGCTGAGCAAAATTGTGTAAAAGATTGTCTGTCTTTCCTTCCCTCTTCCTGAGACTAACTTCACCTTGGGTTCTCTGGCCATTCCTTTGAGTCAAAGTCTCAAGTTGGCCATGTGGATACTGAAGGAGAAGTCAGTAATTACCAAGTACCTGCTCTATGCCAGGCTCTGGGGAATTTAAGGCATCTCAGACTGAGGCCTCCAGGAGCTCACATCCCAGTGAGCTCAAACAGATCCTCTTGGCCTGCAAGCTGTCTAGCTGTGGAAGATTGCAAAAATGGTACCAAATCCCCTCCACACCCCATATGTGCACCTTATTGCTATGTTACTTTGAGTGCCCTTCCACTCCCATGCTGGGCTCAGTCAGGTGACTTGTTCTGGCCAATAGGATGCTAGCAAACATGATGCAAGCAAAGATTTGAAAAGTTCTGGGGAAATGGGGTTTGTCCTCTTTTGCAGTTCTTGGAATTCTCAATGTAAAGAAATTTGGGCTACCCTCCCAGAGGATGAGGACCACATGAGGTTATGCAGAGAGAGACCCTCCTGCTCAGCATCTCAAGAAGTCCTGGTAAGCCCATCATAAGCCAGCCAGTCCCAGGAAATCCACTGGCACACTGCAGACCAACTAGTGATCCCAGGCTGGTCCAGAAGAACCATCCAGCTGAGCCCAGCCCAGAATGCCAAACCATAAAATTGGAAATTAAATTATTTTCAATTATCCATAACAAAGGATAGGACTGAGCCAGACCTATAAGAATGAGTAGAATTTACCAAGTAGACAAACCAGGAAGAGTAAATCAGGCAGAGGGAACAACATCAGCAAAGGAACAGGGAACCCTGTTTCCAGAGAATTATGAGTCACTCAGTATGACTAGATCACAGCGCTTCCAGGAAAGATGAGGCTGGTAAGTTAGACAGAGGCCTTGCCTTAGGGGACCTCAGTGCTGAATTGGAAGTTTGGACTTTATCCAGTCAACAGTGGGAAGCCCCTGCAGAAACATGAGCAGGAGGGAGCCAAGGTGAGTTGTGTGTTTTTCAGGGTCACTTTGACAGCACTGAGGGTCATCAGGTGCCCACCTTCCATCTCCAGCAAGCAGTCAGTGCCACCAGCCTCTAAGAGATGTCAGGAAGCAGTCCTTCCACTCTCCTCCCCTCACCCCAACCTTAGGCAGGAGGTGCTGCTGGGATTCCAAGGTAAATGCACCTCAAATGAACGAAGGGAAGTCCATTTCCAATGTCAGTTTTCATGTAGCAATGCTGTTTCAAGGTCAGTGACAGGTGTGTTGGCTTCTCAGAGTCAGTGACAAAAGGGGACAAGTGTGGACAGTGAGAAGACAGCTTCACAAAATCAGCCTTTTTCAGAGTTGGAGAGGACCTTGAAGGCCAGCTGGCCCAGCCCCCTTTGAAGAAGGACTCTACCACACACCCTTCCTTACCTAGCTCCAGTGACAGGGTGCTCAGCATCTTCTCTGCTCAAAGTTCTTCATCACAGGCTTATTATTGGTTCGGGCTTCCTGCTTCAGTCCATAGCAGCCTGCAGAGGTGACAAGATGCCTACTGAAACCCTTGATTTGTCTCTTCTCCAGCCTGAACATAATTCTGGAGTGATCTGCACAGAATGAAAAGGGCAGCACTTGCTTCATTGCCAAATTCAAATCTCTATCAGTGTAGCCTAAATAAGCTGTCATGGCAGTTACATCAGTCCCACCCCCACATCACCTCCAGGATCCCCTTTCCCGATAAGGTGGTATTTTGTACGTCCTTCCATTGTAGCTGAATTGCAATTCTTTTCCGACATGACAAAATGATTGAAAAAACAAGCCCTAGAGCCAATGAATCTTTGTCCCCTCCCCAACCCCAGCCCAAGGTCTGGAATAGAGTAGCAGCTCATAAAGCATCTGCTGAATGAATGTCTGTTTCCTTTATGAGTACAGGCTATGGGATGGGACACACACAAAACAGCCTAGCACAGAACATATGGGCTCAGGAACATGAATGCTTAGGTTCAAGGCCCTGTTTTCACTAGCCCCACCTTCACAGACCCACAGTTCCCAAACTATGTTCCAAGATACCCCTGGGCACTTCAGCAAACACACACGGGTACAGCTGCCCCTTTTTGGCCACACCACATGACTTATGGGATCTTAGTTCCCTGACCAGGGGTTGAAAACCTGGGCCCTTGGCTGTGAGAGTGCAGAGTTCTAACCACTGGACCAGCAGAGAATTCCCTAAAAGGTTGTTTGGTGGTTTTTTTTTGCTGCAGTGCAAATTGGAAGGAGTTTCCCCAATCAGGGGTTGAACCCACACCCTCTGGACTGGAAGCAGGAAGTCTTAACCCCTGGACCCCCAGGGAAGTCCCCCAACTGTTATCTGAAATGTTCAAAAGGAACACGATCATATCTACCAGATATCCACAAACTACAGCTCATTTGCGCTGCATTCATTCTGATGACATCAGATCCTTGCAAAGCTGGGTTTTCAGTGTTTATAGTAATAAAAAGCAAATACCATGTGAAAACCAATGTAGAACAAGAAAAGAAGATGACAACATCCCACCTGATTCTAAGTTTTTAGATGTGTAGCGCCCAACAAGCACACACATCCCATTACTATGTAATTCTGCTTATTTAAGATGGAATAATTTTTTTCTTTCAACTTGTATGAATTATTTTTTCCAATAACTACTAAGCTGTTAGGACATAAATATTTAAAAGTAGTTGTTTGGACCTAACAACTTAATAAACAGAACTACTACGTATTTCTTTTGGCCTTTGGATATCATGGAAAAAATACTGAGATACTAAGGGTTATTGGAAAATATGGAAACCTGTTTTAGGCATTTTAACATCATTTCTCTGGACCTCAGTTTCCCTAAATATAAACTGAGGGGTAACAATAATAAACAATAAGGTTGTTGATAAGATTAATTGAGGCACCTCAGACGGGACTAGAATCCATGTGCCGGGACTAGAATCCAGCCTAAACCCAGGTTAGGACCTGAACCCACTGTCTTTTAACTGAAATCACACACCTGGTCTCAGGACTTAATGAAGCACAGATTCTCTAAGTCTAGTTGCAGAAAAGAACTCAGTGAGAGACAAAGTGATAGATAAGAAGTGGATTTATTTAGAGAGATAAGAGATGTACATTCTGTAGGAGGTTAAACCAGTCAATCCTAAATGAAATCAACCCTGAATATTCAATGGAAGGACCGATGCTGAAGCTGAAGCTCTAATACTTTGGCCACCTGATGCAAAGAGCTGACTCACTGGAAAAGATCCTGACGCCAGGAAAGATTGAAGGCAAAAGAAGGGTGCACCAGAGGATGAGATAGTCACATAGCATCAGGGACTCAATGGACAGGAATTTGAGCAAACTCCAAGAGATAGCAGAGGGCAGAGGAGCCTGGCGTGCTGCAGTCCATGGGGTCGCAAAGAGAAGGACACGACTGAGTGACTGAACAACAATAGCAACAGGAAGGAGGTGATTAATATTGCACAATTGAGATGCTAATTACGAACCATCTTTATCAGCTTGTTGCTGCAAATTTCCCCAGGCTCTGGAGGCCACAGTCTGAAAGAATGAGTTTCTAGGCTTAGTCTGAGTTGAAGGTAATTAAGACCGTCAGAGCTACAAAACCACATGCTTCAAACTGATTCAGACCTTTCACTAAATTAGCCCATCTCAGAATGTGTTGGAATCGTGAGGTTTTGCCAGCTGTATAATCAGTTCCTTATTCAATTCCTTAAATAGAGATTTGTTGATAAACCAACCTACTGTTTTTAAAATGAAGTTTTTTGGAAAAAAAAAATAATAAAGCTTTCCTTTAAAAAAAAGATTCCAATTTTCATCAGATCAAATTTCCTTTGCCTTTTTGCCTCTAGGGTGCCTAGGGATTCTGAATTTTTTTTTTTTTTAATGCTGAGTTATTCCTTTATTAGATAGTCATTGAAATAGACCTCATTCCCATAGAGGGGTGATTATGGGCACAGAAAATACGTCCGTTCCTTTTACAAGGCTGGTAGCTGACAGCCGTGATTCTGCTGGTAGCATCAGTGGAAATGTTGCATTTTATAAAACGAATACTGAGATTATTATAAAGCTGTTTGGGGCATGTTTTCTGAAATTAAAAAATAATGAAAATGGAAAAATGGTTTCTCTCAGATGAAGGGCTCTACACACAGTCTAAACTCCCTCAGCCCCTTCCCTCCCCAGCTAATGAAAGATGAGTATCTGTCTCTGACCTCACCCTCCAGTCCCCTGGGCCACCCAGGTCTGAATCTGAGCCTGGAGCACAAAGCAAACTTCCCAGATCCTCCGTGTGAGTACATGACATTTAGACATTGTGACATCAGAAAGTTTAGGCTTTTGAAAAATCACCTTATCCCATCTCCTTGAGACCGACCTCATGACCCCAAAGAAACCTCTGGCAGAAAGCAAGGCCTCTCACATTTAGATGAGGAAGGAGTCTTTGTCACAAAAACTGTGAGAGATGGCTAAGATTCACATCTTGCTTCTGCTACCTACTAGCTGTGTGACCTTTGAGCAAATGACCTAACCTTTCTGTGCTTTGCTTTTCTCATTTGCCCATAATCCAATCACAGCACATTTAAATGATGCTAGGGTGAACGCGTTGAGTTAAAGTAAATAAAATGAGTAATTGCATGTGTGGCTTGCTTTGGGGGCTCACACTGTATTTCTTTTGGACAGCAATGCTTTAGCAGTGTTTACTGTATTAACTGTTTTTTTAATTTAACTTCTTTATTTATTTTATATTTTTGGCTGCACTGCATCTTCGTTCGGAGAAGGCAATGGCACCCCACTCCAGTACTCTTGCCTGGAAAATTCCATGGACAGAGGAGCCTGGTAGGCTGCAGTCCATGGGGTCGCTAAAAGTCGGACACGACTGAGCGACTTCACTTTCACTTTTCACTCTCATGCATTGGAGAAGGAAATGGCAAGCCACTCCAGTGTTCTTGCCTGGAGAATCCCAGGGACGGGGGAGCCTGGTGGGCTGCCATCTATGGGGTCGCACAGAGTCGGACATGACTGAATCGACTTAGCAGCAGCAGCAGCAGCAGCAGCAGCAGCGTCTTCATCGCTGCGTGCCGGCTCCCCTGTCTGCAGCGAGCAGGGGCTGCTCTCCAGTTGGGGGTGTGTGGTGGCTTCTCTGGTTGCAGAACACAGGTTCTATGCGCCTGGGCTCTAGCAGTTCCTGCGAGTGGGCTCATAGTTGTGGTTCATGAGCTCTAGAGCACAAGCTCAGTAGTTGGTACACACAGGTCTAGTTACCCCACGGCATGTGGAATCTTCCCGGACCAGGGATCAAACTTGTGTTCCCTGCATTGGCAGGCAGACTCTTAACCACTGGACCACCAAGGAAGTTCTGCATTTACTACTGATTAGGCTACTTCACTCTGAAAGCATAGACGTTAATCCTAGAAAACCAACGATGACCAGTGAATTTTATCCTGTAGAGAAGTAAATGAAAAGATGATAACCCAAAGTTTACAGATCTCTTACATGTACTTTACCAGTCTTATTCCAACATTCTTTCTTTCAAGTATATTTCTGCCTCATACTTTTTTGAACTCTCCTTACCATCTTGCAGGTTCCCCTCATTTCAAGGAGTTAATTAAATTTTTGACACATGCTCACTTTATGGAGAGTTATGGAAATTTTGGAAATTATACTTTGAATGGGGATTCTGAAGATAAAGGAGGCTGAAAGGACTCCTTTTTCTCCCCCATCCCCAATCCAGGCTGTTGCCTTTTCTGACTACAAGCTGGTTCTTAAGGAGATCACCTCACCATGACTCTGTGAGCCTCCCTCCCTCCTGGAGTTAACCAGTGAGCAACGCAGGCCATGCGTGCTCAGTCACTTACTTGTGTCCAACTCTTTGTGACCCTTTGAACCGTAGCCCGCCAGACTCCTCTGCCCATGGGGTTTTTCAGGCAAGGATACTGGAGTTGGTGGCCATTTCCTCCTCCAGGGGATCTTCCCAAACCAGGGATTGAACCAGAGTCTTTTGCGTCTCCTGCATCGCAGGCAGATTCTTTACCACTGTGCGTCAAGGAAGCCCAGAACACTGCAGGAGCAAGAGCCAAAAGTGGCTGCTCCAGGGAAAAACTGGGCTTTCAGGATCTATAGACTCTGCGTGAGCTGCTGAGCCTTCCTGACCTTTAAAGCACCCAGAAGTTGCTCATGTGGGTTGAGTTACCCACCCTCAAGTTTGAGAGTTCAGAGAGACCAGGGAACAGAGAAGCTTCATTTGGATGTCTTGGAGGGAGCCAAAAGTCTCCCATGGACCATAGGTCCTCAGGGCCAGAGACCCTCTTCCCCTGCCTATCTCTAAAGACACATCTCAGCCAGATCTAAACTAGACAGCAGAAGAGAACAGAGGGACCTCAGAGGAGGGTGAGGCAGAAGCATCAGACCACATGGTCGCTGAACAGAACTGCAGCTGTAAGAGACCAACTAACACCTGAATTTTAAAAGTGATAGTAGGCTGTAAGAAGAGACAAGAACCTATCTCACACACACACACACACACACACACACACACAATTAGAACTTAAAAACAAAAACTTTGAGCTTAAAAAAAAAAAAACAAGCACACAGATGAATTAAAGGAAAGGATGTCATTTTTGAGCCCTGAATCAGAAACCTGGAAGATCAAGTATAAGAAACATCTTAAAGCTTAGAGAAAAAAGAAAACTAGATAAAAGTCATGAGGGAAAAGATAAAAGATTTAGGGGAAAGATCCAGGAATCCTAACATGCAAAGACACAGGTTCCAGATGGAGACAAAATAGGAGTAGAAAAAGAGGCAAATATCAAACTCAGACCAGAAGAAGATTTCCCTGAACTGAGGAAAGATCTAGATAGCCTGTGCACTCCCTGGAAACAAAAGTGCTTCTGGCTAAGAAATTATTCACATGATAGGATGGAAGAAGATAATTGCAAATGAAGCCACGGACAAAGGATTACTCTCCGAAATATACAAACAGCTCACACAGCTCCGTACCAGAAAAACAAACAACCCAATCAAAAAATGGGCATTAGACCCAAACAGACATTTCTCCAAAGAAAACACACAGATGCCTAATAAACACATGAAAAAATGCTCAACATTGCTTATTATTTAGAGAAATGCGAATCAAAACTAACCAGTCAGAATGGCCATCATCAAAAAATCTATTAACAACATATGCTGGAGAGGATATGGAGAAAGGGGAACATGGAACCCTCTTGCACTGTTGGTAAGAGCATAAATTGATACAGCCAGTATGGAGAACACTGGAGATTTCTTTAAAAACTAGGAATCAAACTACCATATGACCCAGCAAATGACCCAGCAATCCCACTACTGGGCACATACCCTGAGAAACGCACAATTCTAAAAGACACATGTACCACAGTGTTTATCGCTGAACTATTTACAATAGACAAGACATGGAAGCAACCTAAATGTCCATCAACAGATTAATGGATAAAGAGATGGTGGTACATATAACATATACAATGGAATGTTACTTGGCCATAAAAAGGAACATATTTGAGTCAGTTCTAGTGAGGTGGATGAACCTAGAGCCTGTTATACAGAGTGAAGTAAGTCAGAAAGAGAAAAACGAATATGATATATTAACCGTATATAGCAAATCTAGAAAAATGGTACTGATGGCCCTATTTGCAGGGCAGCAATAGAGACACAGATGTAGAGAAGAGACTTATGGATGCAGCAGCACGGGGGAAGAGAGGGTGGGATGAATTGAGAGAGTGGCATTGAAACATATATATTACTACATGTGAAAGAGGTAGCCAGTGGGAATTTGCTGTATGATGCAGGGAGCTCAACCCAGTGCTCTGTGACAACCTAGAGGGGTGGGATGGGGTGGGAGGGAGGTTCAAGAAGGAGGGGACATAAGTATACCTGTGGCTGATTCATGTTGATATATGGCAGAAACCAGCACAACACTGTAAAGCAATTATCCTCCAATTAGCAATAAATTTTTAAAATTATTCACCTGATAGGGTAGAAGAAAGATGCGTAAGGATAAGCAAGAGCTCACCGTTGCTGTGGTGAGCCAGTAGACGGATGACAGTGTATATGAGCCACAAAAATAGCTGCTGTTTCACCTCTGCCCTCAAAATCTCCCATAAGAATATCTCTTGTGGCCCACAGTTCAGTTCAGTTCAGTCGCTCAGTCGTGTCCAACTCTTTGCAACCCCATGAATCACAGCACACCAGGCCTCCCCGTCCATCACCAGCTCCCGGAGTTCACTCAGACTCACATCCATCGAGTCAGTGATACCATCCAGCCATCTCATCTTCTGTCGTCCCCTTCTCCTCTTGCCCCCAATCCCTCCCAGCATCAGAGTCTTTTCCAATGAGTCAATTCTTCGCGTGAGGTGGCCAAAGTACTGGAGTTTCAGCTTTAGACTCAGTCCTTCCAAAGAAATCCCAGGGCTGATCTCCTTCAGAATGGACTGGTTGGATCTCCTTGCAGTCCAAGGGACTCTCAAGAGTCTTCTCCAACACCACAGTTCAAAAGCATCAATTCTTCGGCACTCAGCCTTCTTCACAGTCCAACTCTCACATCCATACATGACCACTGGAAAAACCATAGCCTTGACTAGACGAACCTTTGTTGGCAAAGTAATGTCTCTGCTTTTGAATATGCTATCTAGGTTGGTCATAACTTTCCTTCCAAGGAGTAAGTGTCTTTTAATTTCATGGCTGCAGTCACCATCTGCAGTGATTTTGGAGCCCAAAAATGAAGTCTGACACTGTTTCCACTGTTTCCCCATCTATTTCCCATGAAGTGATGAGACCGGATGCCATGATCTTCGTTTTCTGAATGTTGAGCTTTAAGCCAACTTTTTCACTCTCCACTTTTACTTTCATCAAGAGGCTTTTTAGTTCCTCTTCCCTTTCTGCCAGAAGGGTGGTGTCATCTGCATATCTGAGTTATTGATATTTCTCCCGGCAATCTTGATTCCAGCTTGTGTTTCTTCCAGTCCAGCGTTTCTCATGATGTACTCTGCATATAAGTTAAATAAGCAGGGTGACAATATACAGCCTTGACGTACTCCTTTTCCTATTTGGAACCAGTCTGTTGTTCCATGTCCAGTTCTAACTGTGGCTTCCTGACCTGCATACAAATTTCTCAAGAGGCAGATCAGGTGGTCTGGTATTCCCATCTCTTTCAGAATTTCCCACAGTTTCTTGTGATCCACACAGTCAAAGGCTTTGGCATAGTCAATAAAGCAGAAATAGATGCTTTTCTGGAACTCTCTTGCTTTTTCCATGATCCAGCGGATGTTGGCAATTTGATCTCTGGTTCCTCTGCCTTTTCGAAAACCAGCTTGAACATCAGAAAGTTCACAGTTCACATATTGCTAAAGCCTGGCTTGGAGAATTTTGAGCATTACTTTACTAGCGTGTGAGGTGAGTGCAATTGTGCGGTAGTTTGAGCATTCTTTGGCATTGCCTTTCTTTGGGATTGGAATGAAAACTGACCTTTTCCAGTCCTGTGGCCACTGCTGAGTTTTCCAAATTTGCTGACATATTGAGTGCAGCACTTTCATAGCATCATCATTCAGGATTTGGAATAGCTCAACTGGAATTCCATCACCTCCACTAGCTTTGTTCGTAGTGATGCTTTCTAAGGCCCACTTGACTTCACATTCCAGGATGTCTGGCTCTAAGTGAGTGATCACACCATCATGATTATCTGGGTCGTGAAGGTCTTTTTTGTACAGTTCTTCTGTGTATTCTTGCCATCTCTTCTTAATATCTTCTTCTTCTGTTAGGTCCATACCATTTCTGTCCTTTATCGAGCCCATCTTTGCATGAAATATTCCTTTGGTATCTCTGATTTTCTTGAAGAGATCCCTAGTCTTTCCCATTCTGTTGTTTTCCTCTATTTCTTTGCATTAATCGCTGAAGAAGGCTTTCTTATCTCTTCTTGCTATTCTTTGGAACTCTGCATTCAGGTGTTTATATCTTTCCTTTTCTCCTTTGCTTTTCACTTCTCTTCTTTTCACAGCTATTTGTAAGGCCTCCTCAGACAGCCATTTTGCTTTTTTGCATTTCTTTTCCATGGGGATGGTCTTGATCCCTGTCTCCTGTACAATGTCATGAACCTCATTCCATAGTTCATCAGGCACTCTATCTATCAGATCTAGGCCCTTAAATCTATTTATCATTTCCACTGTATAATCATAAGGGATTTGATTTAGGTCATACCTGAATGGTCTAGTGGTTTTCCCTACTTTCTTCAATTTAAGTCTGAATTTAGCAATAAGGAGTTCATGATCTGAGCCACAGTCAGCTCCTGGTCTTGTTTTTGCTGACTGTATAGAGCTTCTCCATCTTTGGCTGCAAAGAATAGAATCAATCTGATTTTGGTGTTGACCATCTGGTGATGTCCATGTATAGAGTCTTCTCTTGTGTTGTTGGAAGAGGGTGTTTGTTATGATCAGTGCATTTTCTTGGCAAAACTCTATTAGTCTTTGCCCTGCTTCATTCCGTATTCCAAGGCCAAATTTGCCTGTTACTCCACGTGTTTCTTGACTTCCTACTTTTGCATTCCAGTCCCCTATAAGAAAAGGACATCTTTTTTGGGTGTTAGTTCTAAAAGGTCTTGTAGGTCTTCATAGAACCGTTCAACTTCAGCTTCTTCAGCGTTACTGGTTGGGGCATAGACTTGGATTACTGTGATATTGAATGGTTTTCCTTGGAAACGAACAGAGATCATTCTGTCATTTTTGAGATTGCATCCAAGTACTGCATTTCGGACTCTTTCGTTGACCATGATGGCTACTCCATTTCTTCTGAGGGATTCCCGCCCGCAGTAGTAGATATAATGGTCATCTGAGTTAAATTCACCCATTCCAGTCCATTTTAGTTCACTGATTCCTAGAATGTCGACATTCATTCTTGCCATCTCTTGTTTGACCACTTCCAATTTGCCTTGATCCATGGACCTGACATTCTGGGTTCCTATGCAATATTGCTCTTTACAGCATCGGACCTTGCTTCTATCACCAATCACATCCACAGCTGGGTATTGTTTTTGCTTTGGCTCCATCCCTTCATTCTTTCTGGAGTTATTTCTCCACTGATCTCCAGTAGCATATTGGGCACCTACTGACCTGGGCAGTTCCTCTTTCAGTATCCTATCATTTTGCCTTTTCGTACTGTTCATGGGGTTCTCAAGGCAAGAATACTGAAGTGGTTTGCCATTCCCTTCTCCAGTGGACCACATTCTGTCAGATCTTTCCACCATGACCAGCCCATCTTGGGTTGCCCCACGGGCATGGCTTAGTTTCATTGAGTTAGACAAGGCTGTGGTCCTAGTGTGATTAGATTGACTAGTTTTCTGTGAGTATGGTTTCAGTATGTCTGCCCTCTGATGCCCTCTTGCAACACTTACCGTCTTACTTGGGTTTCTCTTACCTTGGGCATGGGGTATCTCTTCACGGCTACTCCAGCAAAGCGCAGCCGCTGTTCCTTACCTTGGACGAGGGGTATCTCCTCACCGCCTCCCTTCCTGACCTTCAACGTGGGTAGCTCCTCTAGTTGTGGCCCACAGTAACAAGAAATATATATGTAAGAGAATTTGTAAAATGTAGTTCAGCCTAGCCAAGTTCACATATTTCAAAGTCACTATAACCAGCCAAGGCTGAAAGAGCTAAACAGATACCCTTAGCTCCATTTTCACTGAGTGGCTTCTGGTCAAGCTGAGCAAGCCAGTGGTACAACGGCTTAGCCGGTTCTGCCCTATGTGGAACTCCTTTCATGGGCAACTGTTATCTCAGAGCTCCCCTGTCAGGCTGCCAGAGACAGTATTAGTTGTACATCATGATGCGATGGTTTCCCTGCCCAAGCCTGCTTCCTCCCATTTCCTTTCACAGGTGTTACAACACCATAAATCTGTCTCTGCATCTGCATCTCAGAAATTCCAACCCACATAAAACACTGTTAAAGCAGCTATTATAATTATGCTCAAGGACTCAAAAGAAAATATGCTTCTGAAAAAAATGAACAAATAGAGAATTTCAACAGATGAATAGACATTACAAAACAGTACCAAATGAACATTCTAGAACTAAAAATTACCATAGCTGGATTTTTTTTTTTAAGTTCACGGGATGGCTTTAACAAGAAATTGAAGGTGACAGAGTCAACATACTTGAAGTTAGGTAGAAGTTATCCAATCTGAAGAGCAGAAAGAAAAAGGCTAAAAAAATTTTAAGAGCCTCAGGGATCTGTGGAGCAATACTAAAAGGTTTAAACATAAGTGGGGTCCCAGAACACAAGGAGAAAAGGGGACAAAAAGAAGTTTTTTAAAGAAATAATGGCCAGGAATTTGACTGGTGGTCCAGTAGTTAAGAATCCACCTTCCAACGCAGGGGACACAGGTTCGAGTCCTGGTAAGGAACTAGGATTTCACAGGCTGCAGAGCAACCAAGCCTGTGCACCACACCTAGAGCACTGGCGAGCTGCAACTATAGAGCTCACGCACTCCGGAGCCCACACGTCACAACTTGAAGGAAGCCCACGCATCACAATGAAAGGTCCTGGATGACGCAACTAAGACCTGATGCAGCCAAATAAATATTTTTTTAAAAAGAAAGAATGGCCAAATTTTTCCCATTTAGGTGACAGTTATAAATTTACAGTGTCAAGCTCAAGCCCCAAGCAGGAATAAATACCAAAAAAAAACAAAACAAAACCCACATGTGGATGGCTATTTCACACCAAACTTCTGAAAATTAGAGACAAAGAAAATATCATTAAAGCAGCCAGAGAAAAATTGCACACGGCTATCAGCAGTGATTTGAATGACTTCTGACTTCACATCAGATGTAACGGAGGGCAAAAGACAACTGAATTGGTGGGACTTCCCTGGCAGCCCAGTGGTTAAGAATCTGCCTTCCAATGCAGGAGATGCAAATTCAAGCCCTGGTTGAGGAACTAGGATCCCACATGCTGCAGGGGAACTAAGCCTGCCCACCGCAACAAAAGATCCACAGTGAAGATTACACATGCCACCACTAAGACCCAACAGAGTCAAAAATAAATAAATAAAATAAGTATTTTTAAAAAGAATAATCTGTAGAGTGATGAAGGGAAAACCATCAACCTAGAATCCTAAACCCAGTAAAATAGACTTCAAAAATAAATATATTGCTGCACAAGACATTACTGCAAACTAGTGGCTTTAAAACAACACACGTTTACTACCTCACCGTGGGTCAGGAATCAGAGGATGGCTCAGATGGGTCCTCTGTAAGGTGCCATCAAGGTGTCAACCAGGGCTCAGTCCTCATCTGGAAGCTTGACTAACCACAATGAATCCTCTTCCAAACTCACTTAGGTTGGTGGCAAAATTCATTTCTTAGAGTCTGTAAGATGAGGCCATCCTCAGCAGCTAGATGCCACCTACAATTTCTTGCCCTGGCAGCTTGCTTGCTCAGAGCCAGCAAGTGAATGAGAAAGTCTAAAGTCAGCTAACAGAACAGTCTTTTATAACGTAACATAATCATGGGAGTGGCAGCCTGTCACTTTTGCCACGTTCTTCTGCTTAGAAGCAAATCACACGTCCCATCCACACTCACAGGGAGGGAGTCTATAAACACAAGAACACCAGAAGGTGGGGCTTCCTGAGAGTCATCTCAGGGTCTGCCCACCACAATGAATGGAAATAAAAAACTAACACAATCATTGCCAGCAGACCTGCTGGCTAAGTCTGTCCGACTTTTTGTGACCCCATGGACTTCTCCAGGCCAGAATACTGGAGTGGGTAGCTTTTTCCTTCTCCAGGGGATCTTCCCAACCCAGGGATTGAACTCAGGTCTCCTGCATTGTATGCAGATTCTTTACCAGCTGAGCCACAAGGGAAGCCCAAGAATACTGGTGTGGGTAGCCTACCCCTTCTCCACGGGATTTTCCTGACCAAAGGATCGAACCCAGGTCTCTCGCATTGTGGGCGGATTCTTTACCAACTGAGCTAAGGAACGGAATGTGCGTGTTTGTCACTCAGTCATGTCCGACTGTTTGCAATCTCATGGATTGTAACCCACTAGGCTCCTCTGTCCATGGAATTCTCCAGGCAAGAATACTGTAGAGGGTTCCACTCCCTTCTTCAGGGGATCTTTCTGACCCAGGGGTGGAAGCCTGGTCTCCTGCATTGCAGGCAGGTTCCTTGCCGCCTGAGCCACCAGGGAAGCCCATTACAAGGAATTCTATTACTAAATGCAGTTCATCAAGTGAAACGAAATGACATCGATGGACCTTCATATCTTCAAGAAGGAATGAAAATCCTTGGAACTATTAAATATATTAAATATAATGTTAAAATATTATATTCTTCTTAATTTCTTAGAAGAAGGCATCTGAACATTTAAGGTAGTAATTATACCACTGTATTGTAGGTTTATAATGTAATATTGTGATAAATATACATAAAAGTTGATCAGATCAGATCGGTCGCTCAGTTGTGTACGACTTTTTTCGACCCCATGAATTGTAGCACGCCAGGCCTCCCTGTCCCTCACCAACTCCCAGAGTTCACTCAGACTCACGTCCATCGAGTCAGTGATGCCATCCAGCCATCTCATCCTCTGTCGTCCCCTTCTCCTCTTGCCCCCAATCCCTCCCAGCATCAGAGTCTTTTCCAGTGAGTCAACTCTTCGCATGAGGTGGCCAAAGTACTGGAGTTTCAGCTTTAGCATCATTCCTTCCAAAGAAATCCCAGGGCTGATCTCCTTCAGAATGGACTGGTTGGATCTCCTTGCAGTCCAAGGGACTCTCAAGAGTCTTCTCCAACACCACAGCTCAAAAGCATCAATTCTTCAGTGCTCAGCCTTCTTCACAGTCCAACTCTCACATCCATACATGACCACAGGAAAAACCATAGCCTTGACTAGAGGAAACTTTGTTGGCAAAGTAATGTCTCTGCTTTTGAATATGTGTGAAATGGTAAAATAAATAAATAAATTTTGTGTAAAATCTGAATGTGGCCAAAGTTCAGATTGTGTAGTCACTAAGCAACTGCTTTAAAAAATGAAAAATGTATAGCTAAAAAGTTGATTAATGAATTAAAATGGAGCTTTAAAAATTATTTACATGACCCAAAAGAAGACAGAAAAAGTGGAATACAGAAGCTAAGAAAGACAAGTAATAAAACTGTAAATATATATCAAATCATATCTATAATTACAGTATCTTAAAAAACTAAATGCTCCAATTAAAAGTTAGCAGATAAGGGGGATTTCCCTGGTGGTCCAGTGGTTAAGACTTCACCTTTCAACATAGGAGGTATGAGTTCAGGCCTTAGTCATGAAGATAAGATCCCACATGCCTCGTGGCCAAAAAACCAAAACATAAAATAGAAGCAATATTGTAACAAATTGAATGAAGAATTTTAAAATGGTCCACATCAAAAAAAAAAAAAATCTTCAGAAAAAAGCTAGCAGATAAGGTCAGAATGGATTAAAAAAGAAAAACAGAAAAACAGGCTATATTCTGACTACAAGACAGACTTTAACTATAATAATACAGGTAGATGAAAGGAAATGAATGACAAAAGATATATTATACAGCATACAATCAGGGCACAAAAAGGAGGAGACTTCAAGACAAAGGGTAATATAAGAGTTTAAAAGGGACATTTCATGAGAGTAAAATGGTCCATTTTTATCAGGATATAAAAATTATAGTTACATCTAATGATAGAGCTTCAACATACATGAAAAAAATTGACAAAATCTATCACTCCACTCAGAAATTGATGGAACAACTAGATCTTCAAATCATTAAAAAATCAAAAGATTTGAACAATGTCATAAACCACCTGGACTTGATTTATATTTATAGAACACCATAACCAAAAATAGCAGAATACATATTTTTTCAAATACTCATGGTACTATTCACCAAGATGAAATGTATCCTGGGCCATAAAACAAGTCTCAATAAAATTAAATTGAAGTAATACAGAGTGCATTTTCTGTCCATGATGGAATTAAATTTTAAATTGATAGCATTTAGACATATAGAAAAAATAAATCTTTGAATATTAAGCAATAAACTTATAATCATTGAGTCAATGAAGAAATCATAAGGAAGTTTTTTCAACATTTTTATATGATTAGTAAAAAATACAATACATCAAAATTTGTGGGATGCAGTTAAAGCAATGTTTAGTGGGAACATCATAACATAAATATTTATATTAGAAAATCAAATAGACGTGAAATAAATTAAGTTTCCACCTCAAGAAACCAGAAAAATAAGTGCAAAGCAAACCCAAAGTTAGTAGAAATGCTTTTTATTTAAGAGCAGAAATTCTCAAGATAGAATATGAAGAAAATTAACAAAGCCAAAAGCTGGTTCTTTGAAAAGATCAATAAAATTAATAGTCCCCTAGCTTGATTGACAAAGAAGAGATAAAATACAAATTACCAATATCAGGAATCTTCTGAACCTTCTGATTCAGGAGTATCCTGAATCTTCTTTCAGGAATGAAAGAAGAGACAGCCTTTCAAATACTATAGACAGTAAAATAATAATAATAGAATATTATAGATAACATTTGCTAAAAATTATGTAGACAATCTAGATCAAACACACAAATACCTTGAAAAAGACAATTTATCAAAATTGATATAAAATAAAATAGAAAAACTAAATAGCCACATACCTAATAAGAAATCAAATCAATAATTAAAAACCTTCCAATACATCCACATAGAAAAACCTTCCCACAAAGCAAACTTATCATTGTGAATTTTATTAAGAAAGAATGAACTTTCATCTTACTAAAAATCAGAAAATGGAAAAGAACACTTTCCAACTCATTTTATGAGACTAACGTAACCTCGATAACAAACCCAGCAAAGAAATTTTTAAATTTCAAACCTACGTCCTTTATGAACACAGATAAAAAATTCTCAACAGAATATTAGCAAATAGAATCCAACACTATAAAAAACAGAATGCATCATGACATACTGGGTGTATCCTTGGACTCTCAGCTTAACATATGCAATGCCAGTCAATGTGATTAACCATATTAACAGAATAAAAAGAAAAAACAAACTTACTCAAATAGATTCTGGAAAACCATTTGAAAAAAATTAATCAACAGCCATTCATTTAGAAAAAAATCTCCCAGCAAACCAGAATTAAATGGCATCTTCAAAAACCCTCTGTTAACATTTTACTTAAATATTGAACGAATATTCCTCCTAAGATTAAGGATAAGGTTGCTGCTGCTGCTGCTGCTGCTGCTAAGTCACTTCAGTCGTGTCCGACTCTGTGCGACCCCATGGACTGCAGCCTACCAGGCTCCCCCATCCCTGGGATTCTCCAGGCAAGAACACTGGAGTGGGTTGCCCTTTCCTTCTCCAATGCATGACAGTGGAAAGTGAAAGTGAAGTCGCTCAGTCATGTCCGACTCTTGGCGACCCCATGGATTGCAGCCTACCAGGCTCCTCCATCCATGGGATTTTCCAGGCAAGAGTACTGGAGTGGGGTGCCATTGCCTTCTCCCAAGGATAAGGTTAGGATATCCATTTTCTCCACTTCTATTTCACACTGTATCAGAGGGTCTAGCCAGTGAAGTAAGAGAAGAAAAAGAAGTAAAAGATGTATCAATACAAATTAAAGAAACATGTAAAACTGTCTTTGTTCACAAATAAATGACTGTTTACATAGGAAACCTTAAGAAATCTGCAAAACATCTAGAACTAATAAATAAATTAGCAAACGTGTAGATACAAGGACACTATACAAAAATCAATTGTCTTTATATTTTAGCAATGAAACATTGGAAAGTGAAATGAGAAAAGCAGTTTCATTTACTCTGTCAAAAAATATTAAATACTCAGGAATAAATTTAACAAAGGACATTACCTCTACATTAAAAACCTCTACATCAAAACTGTATTAAAATTACACTAGACAGTCTCTTCAGTAAGTGGTGCTGTGAAAACTGGACAGCTACAGGTAAAAGAATGAAATTAGAACACTCCCTAACACCTTCCCTTGTGGCTCAGCTGGTAAAGAATCCATCTGCAACGTGGGAGACCTGGGTTCAATCTCTGGGTTGGGAAGATCCCCTGGAGAAGGAAAAGGCTACCCACTCCAGTATTCTGGCTTGGAGAATTCCATGGACTCCATGGGGAGTATAGTCCATGGGGTCGCAAAGAGTCAGACACAACTGAGAGACTTTCACTTCACTTCACTAACACCGTAGACAAAAATAAACACAAAATGGATTAAAGACCTAAATGTAAGGTCAGACACTATAAAACTCTTAGAGGAAAATATAAGCAGAACACTTTTTGACTTAAATCACAGCAAGATCTTTTTTGACCTACCTCCTCGAGTGATGAAAATAAAAACAAAAATAAACAATGGAAACTAATTAAACTTAAAAGCTTTTGCAAAGCAAAGGAAATCATAAACAAGACAAAAAGCCAACCCTCAGAATGGGAGAAAATATTTGCAACTGACAAGGAATTAATCTTCAAAACATACAAACAGTTCATGTAATTTAATATTAAAAAAAAAATTAAAGTGTGCTTCCCTCACAGCTTAGTCGGTAAAGAATCTGCCTGCCAATACAGGAGATGTGGGTTCGAGTCCTGGGTTGGGAAGATCCCCTGGAGAAGGCAATGGCAACCCACTCCAGTACTTTTGCCTGGAAAATCCCATGGATGGAGGAACCTGGTAGGCTACAGTTCATGGGGTCGCAAAAAGTCGGACATGACTGAGTGACTTCACTCACTCATTCATACAAACAGCTCATGCAATTTAATATTAAAAAAAAAAACTCAATCAAAAAATGGGGGAAAGAACTAAATAGACATTTCTCCAAAGAAGACAGACAGATGACCAACAAACACATGAAAAGATCACTAATTATTAGAGAAATGCAAATCAAAACTATGGTATCTCACATAGTCAGAATAGCCATCATCAAAAAATCTATAAACAATGAATGCTGGAGAGGGTGTGGAGAAAAGGGAACTCTCTTGCACCATTGGTGGGAATATAAGTTGATATAGCCACTATGGAGAACACTATGGAGGTTCCTTAGAAAACTAAAAACAGGACTGTCATATGACCCAGCAATCCCATTCCTGGGCATATACCTAGAGAAAATCATAATTCAAAAAATACGTGCACCCCAATGTTCACTGCAGCGCTATTTACAATAGCCAGGACACGGACGCAACTTAAATGGAGGAGTGGAGAAAGATGTGGTACATATATACGATGGAATGTTAGCCATTAAAAGTAATGAAAATATGCCATTTGCAGAGGTCAAGGCTATGGTTTTTCCAGTGGTCATGTATGGATATAAGAGTTGGACTGTGAAGAAGGCTGAGCGCCAAAGAATTGATGCTTTTGAACTGTGGTGTTGGAGAAGACTCTTGAGAGTCCCCTGGACTGCAAGGAGATCCAACCAGTCCATTCTGAAGGAGATCAACCCTGGGATTTCTTTGAAAGGAATGATAATCTGAAACTCCAGTTCTTTGGCCACCTCATGCGAAGAATTGACTCATTGGAAAAGACTCTGATGCTGGGAGGGATTGGGACCAAGAGGAGAAGGGGACGACAGAGGATGAGATGGCTGGATGGCACCACTGACTCGATGGACATGAGTCTGAGTGAACTCTGGGAGTTGGTGAGGGACAGGGAGGCCTGCCATGCTGCGATTCATGGGGTCGCGAAGAGTCGGACACGACTGAGCGACTGAAATGAACTGAACTGAACTGAGGTGGACCTAGAGACTGTCATACAGAGTAAAGAAAGCCAGAAAGAGAAAAACAAATACTGGATAATAGCATTTGTATGTGGAATCTACAAAATGATACAGATGAATTTATTTGCAAAGCAGAAATAGAGACACAGATGTAGAGAACAAATGTATAGACACCAAGAGAGGAAAGGGGAGGCAGTGAATTGGGAGACTGGGATTGACAGGCGGCGCTAGTGGTAAGGAACCTGACTGACAATGCAGGAGACTTAAGAGACGCGGATCTGATCCCTGGGTTGGGAAGATCCCTTGGAGGAGAGAATGGCAACCCTCCAGCATTCTCGCCTAGAGAATTACATGGACAGAGAAACCTGGCAGGCTTCGGTCCATAGCATCGCAAAGAGTCAGACACGACTGAAGCCACTTAGCACAGCACATACACAGTTGCCTATGTATAAAACAGACAACTAATGAGAACGCCTACTATATGGCACAGGGAACTCTACTCAGTGCTCTATGGTGGCCTAAATAGGAGGAAATCGAAAAAAGAAGGGATATAGCTGATTCAATTTGCTTACAGCAGGAACTAACACATTATAAAGCAATTATATTCCAATAAAAATTAATTTAAAAAATAGAGTAAAGTTACACTAAATACTACAAATACTGAGAGAAATTAAAGAAGATCTAAACAAATGGAGATATATACCAAATATATCAATTGGAAGACTTAGTGTTTTTAAGGTGTAGTTATCTCCATATTTAATGCAATCTCAAACATAATCCAATCAGTCCATTTTGTAGAATTTGACAAACTGATTCTAATATTTATATAGGAATATATAATATTTATATAGAAATACAAAGGACCTACCAACATCCAAATCAATCTTGAAAAAGGACAAATTGATGGGAATTTGCTGATGATCTAGTGGTTAGGACTCAGCCCTTTTATTGCCATGGACCTGAATTTGATTCCTGGTGGGAAACTAAGATCACACATGCCAAGCTGCACAGCCCCAGGGGACTGGATGGGAGGAAAAAAAAAAATTGGAAGAAGACTAACACAATTTGACTTAAAGAATTACTATGAAGTGACAGTAATCAAGGCATTGGATCAATGGCATTTGTATTGTTTTTGATTTTCAGTCACTCTGTTGTGTCTGACTTTTTTCGACCCCATGAACAGCAGCACACCAGGCTTCCCTGTTTTTCACCATCTCCCAGAGTTTGCTCAAACTCATGTGCATTGAGTCGGTGATACCATCCAACCATCTCATCCTCTGTCATCCCCTTCTCCTCCTGCCTTCAGTCTTTCCCAGCATCAGGGTCTTTTCTAATGAGTCAGCTCTTCACATCAGGTGGCCAAATTATTGGAGCTTCAGCTTCAGCATCAATCCTTCCAATGAATACTCAGGGTTGATGTCTTTAGGATTGACTGGTTTGATCTCCTTGCAGTCCAAGGAACTCTCAAGAGTCTTCTCCATTACCACAATTCAAAGCCATCAATTCTTCAGCACTAGCTTTCTTTATGGTCCAACTCTCATATCTGTACGTGACTACTGGAAAACCATAGCTTTGACTACCCAGACCTTTGTCAGCAAAGTAGTCTCTTCTTTCTAATACAGTATCTAGGTTTGTCATAGCTTTTCTTCCAAGGAGCAAGCGTCTTTCAATTTCATGGCTTCAGTCACTGTCCTCAGTGATTTTGGAGCCCAAGAAAATAAATGTCGTAAGGACAGACAAATAGCTCAGTGGAACAGAGTAGAGAGCTCAGAAGTATATCCTTATTTATAAGGTCATTTGATTTTTTAATTATTTTAATTTTTGGCCACTCCACTAGGTATGTGGGATCTTAGTTCCCCGACCAGGAATAAAACTATTCTCCCTACGTCAGGAGCTCAGAGCCTTATTCACTGAATGGCCTGGGAAGTCCCTGGGTCATTTCAGTTCAGTCCAGTCCCACAGTCATGTCCAACTCTTTGCAACCCCATGGACTGCATGCAGTATGCCAGGCTTCCCTGTCCATCACCAGCTCCTGAAGCTTGCTCAAACTCATGTCCATTGAATTGGTGATGCCATCCAACCATCTCATTCTCTGTCGTCACTTTCTCCAATGAGAACCACGTGAACAGTATGGGTCATTTTATTTTTGACAAAAACCAAAAAAAAAAAAAACAATCCAACAAAGAAAGGAAGATGCTTTCAATGTATTTTCCTGAGACAGCTGGATACCCAGAATGGAAAAATAGTGACCGTCAACCCTTACTTCCTCACACCTTGTACAAAAGTTACATGAAGATGACTCACTGACCTAAACATAAAAGCTAAAACTATAAAATTTCTAGAAGAAAATGTAAACTATCTTCTCAACTAGGGATTACGCTTCTTTGGCAGGTTTCTTAGGGAAGACTTACAAAGCAATAATCATTTTTTAAAAAAATCATAAAAGAAAAAATTATTAATTAGACTTATCAAAATGTAAAGTTTCCACTCATCAAAAGACATCTTTAAGAAAATGAATACACAGCTCTCAGACTGGAAAAAATGCACAAAACATGTAGCTGACAAACAACCAGAGTAGTCAGAGTATATATTTTTTAAATCCTCCTGCAACCAACAATACTAAATTTTAAAGTCTATTTTAAAATGGTAAGAACTTTTAAATGATTTAACAAGCATTTCATAAGAAAACATATGAGTGGCTCATATGCACATGAAAACACATTCAACATCTTCAGTCATCAGGGAAAAGCAAATTAAAATCACAATGAGATCCCTTTGCATATTTACCAAAATGAATATATTTAATATATGTTAAGAATGTGGTGTGATCAGGACTCACCTCCTGTTGAGGGGAGTGGAAAATGATATGTTTTGGGGGAAAGATCCATCAGTATTTCATGAACCTAAACATGTACCTACCCTATGACCAGCCATCTCACTCCTAGCTATTTACACAAGAGCAAGAAAGCACATGTCTACAAAAAGACTTTTACACAAATGTTCATAGCAGCTTAATTCATAATACACAGAAAATGAAAACAGCTCAGAAGAATGGATGAACACACTATGATGCGGTCATAAAATAGGATACTACTGGGACTTCCCTAGTGGTGCAGTGGTTAAGAATCTGCCTGCCAATTCGGGGGATGTGAGTTCAATTCCTGGTCAGGGAAGATCCCACATGCCATGAAACAGCTAAGTCAGGGCACCACAAATAGTGAGCCCTAGCTCTACAGCCCGTGAGCTGCAACTGCTGAACTCATGTACCACAAAACTGCTGACGCCCAAATGCATAGAACTTGTGCTCTGCAACAAGAGAAGCCAACTCAATGAGAAGCCCCATCACCACAAGGAAAAGTAGTCCCCTCTCCCCTCAGCTAGAGAAAACCCAAGCAGAGCAATGAAGACCCAGTGCAACCCATAAATAAATTAATTTAATTTAAAGAAACAGGATACTACTGAGCAATGGAAAGGGACAAACAATATAAATAAATCTCAAAATATTATGAAAAGTGAAAATTTTTTTTTCTAAAAAGTGTTTATGCTATATTTCATTTAAATGAAATTCTAGAACAGAAAAAATCATGAAAATTATTGTCATGAAAAGATCAGAACAGTGGTTTTTTTTTTTCCTGGGGGCTCGGGATGGGATTGCTTGGGAAGGGTCATGAGAGAACTTTCTGGGGTTGATGGTAATGTCCTATAACTTAGTTGGGATTTGGAATACAGAAGTACAAACATTTGTCAAAACTTGTTGAAAGGTACTTGAGATTCAAATGATTCATTTTATATAAATTATATCTGAAAAAAAGCCTGTAAATAAATATTGAACAAAAATTAGTAATGTGACACTAAAGTGTGTAGAAGTAAAGAGTACTGAAGTCTACAATCTTGAAATGCACCAAAAATAAGATGGATTGATAAAAGACAAATGAGTAGCTGGTAGATGGGCAAATACAGCAAAATTTCACTGCAAATATGATTGATGGGTGTATCAATGTTAATTGCATAATTCTTTCAATTTATCTATATATTTTACATTTTATAGAAAAAAAAATTTTTAGTGAAAAAAAGCCATAGCATCTCTGACCCAACAATTTCACTCCTGGGAATCTATCCCACAGCAGTGAAAGTACTAGTCTATAAGAACAGATGTATAAAAACATTTATTGCAATGTTCTTAGTGACCAAGAACTAGAAGCAAAGTGAATATCCATCAATCAGTTCATCTGAATCAAGTGTGGCATAACCATGCCATGGGCTACTACGTGGACGTTAAAAAGATGAATCAGAACTCCTCTAGACAGTTAAAAGGAATTTCACTGAGATATTGTCAAGGAAGAAAAGTGTGAATATGATCCTATTTTTTTAAAAACCAATCACACACTGTATGGGATTGTACGTGTAACAAGAAAGATACTGAAGAACATGTATTAAACTGTTAACACAGCTTATAGGGAGAGGCTGAGATAAGGTGTTGAGTGCCGCTGCAGGGTTAAGGGGGAAATCTTTGATCAAAACAGCATTAGGGAATTCCTTGGTAGTCCAATGGTTAGGACTTGGAACTTCCACTGCAGGGAGCATGCGTTTCATCCTTGGTCAGGGGAACTGGGGAACCAAGATCCTCCATATCTCAGTACAAGGCCAAAAAAAGAAAAAGAAAAAATGTGTATCATTGCACTTAAGTTAGTGTCTACATGTACACCATGAGTGGTACCTGCAGAGGTGCACAGAAGGATGGGAGCCAAGACGTGCATAATCATCAGTCATCCCAGGGTGGTAGAATTCTTAGGTAACTCTTATTTGCTTCCTTTTGTTGGAAGGAATGGAGAGCCGGGAGGAAGGAGGCTTTCACACGTTCCTCATCCTCACCTCCCAATTCACCCCTCAATCCTGCTCCAACCCCATTCTTGCCAAGTCCTTATCTTATTTGACTCTCCAATATTTCACTTGTTGATCCTGTCTCCCTGAAATACTCTTTCCCACCAACTACCACAACACCCTGGTCCCCACCCCTGCCTCTCTGGCCTTCACTTCTCCCATCAGCTTTGTGAAATCATCTTCCTCTCCCCATCCTTCCCACCATTTCTCTCTGGATTTTGTCCTGGGACCTTTCCTTTTCTCGATTTATAATAATTACCATCTGTCTGCGACCATCTCCCAAGCTTCTCTCTTGTTGCTCCAACCAGACATCTCTATTTGGATATCCCATGAGCTCATCAAATCAGCATGGCCAAAACTAACTTTATCATATCTCCCCCCAAATCTACTGCTTCTCCTCCTGCAAGTCCAGGCTCTGGATACTGCAGACATCACTGCCCACCCAGTTGCTCAAGCCATCAGCTTGAGTATCATCCCTCACTTGTTCTCACCCCCGCATCCAGTTACCCAGTGCTGTCAATTCTACCTCCTGAAAGAAAGTGAAGTCGCTTAGTCGTGCCCGACTCTTTGTGACCCCAAAGACTGCAGTCTACCAGGCTCCTCTATCCATGGGATTTTCTAGGTAAAAATACTGGAGTAGGTTGCCATTTCCTTCTCCAGATCTTTCTGACCCAGGGATTGAACCAGGGTCTCCTGCATTGTAGGCAGACGCTTTACCATCTGAGCCACCAGGGAAGTCCTCCTGGGTCTCTCTCAAATCCATCCTCCTGTCGGCGCCTCTACTACAACTGCCTTGGTTCAGGCAGTGTCTCTCTCTTCTAAATGACTGAAACAGCCTGGTAACTCATCTTTCTCTCCACTGCCTCTCACTCAATTCCCACAGAAACCAGAGAGATCTTTCTAAACCACAGATCTCATCACATCATTTTCTTGAGGCTTTCCCATTGCTCTTAAAACCAAGATCAAACTCTTTAATCATGACCCCTTGGTTTAAGGATATGCTCAGCCTCCCCCAACACACATCACCTCCAGTCCCTTTCTTCCATCTTCACCCCACACCTAAGGAGGGAGAATATGCTATGGGGCCAGGCTCAAGGTCTAGGATGCTAAGCCAGCTAGGGCACAGATTGAAGAACTGAACATGTGGCAGAGGTGACTACCTGTCAGGTGGGTGAAGGTGGAAGAGAGTGGAGGCTGCTTCTCCTAGAGGAACAGCTTGCCCTCTTTCACTTGTCCCTCTGACACTGTCAAGAGGTTGGGCAGTGAGCTGGTTGGAGGCTACTGACCACAAGGAAGAACGGCTGGAGTGGGGATGAAGCCGCTTTTCTCTGGCTTTAAGGAAAAGCTTCTGCTCTGACCTTCTGAATGTCCTCCATGTTAGTTCCTAACACTAGAATATCAGAGCTTGGACCCAAACCCAGAGGGATCCTTTGCTACTGACCCTCTTCTGCACATCCACAGCACAGTGCTGGGCACAACTGTTTAATGTAATCTTATTCGTGTGCAGCACACCTGTCCCCTCAACTCTGTGGATGAGAAATGTCACCTGCCACATCAGTAAACAAAGGATGTTGTAGCCATCAAGCCAGCAGCCACTGCAGCCACCCCTGACTGTGCGCCCTGATGGGATTCAGGATGGAGAAAAGCAGGATTCTGGCCCTAGATAGCTAAAATGCACATCAAAGGAATGATTTCAGTGAGCCCAGGGTCTTGCATCTTCTCATATACAGGAAAGCTTTAAATTCATTAACTTGAGATGTCTGGTTTGCATTAATTAACAGTCATCTTTAGATGTTCTAACTACCTGGTTTTTGTTGCAAAACACGTGTAAATCCTGGCTCCTCCCTTGCCTCTTTGGAGCAGTCCCTCAGAGCTATCTGAGAGACTGTCTTCTGGGTTTAATTCCTCCGTTTTGTCTGCCCAATAAAGCATAATTCTTGGATTTTTTTTTTTTTTTCAGTAGACAGCCCCAAGCTCCCCAGCCAAAAGATGAACCTGAATAGGTTGGAAAAACTGAAGTGAGGAAACAGGAAGGCTGCAGGCTGGTCAGAGGGGCTTCCTGCCCTTGGAGTGAAGTGAAAGCCACTCAGCTGTGTCCGACTCTTTGCGACCCCATGGACTATACAGCCCACAGAATTCTTCAGGCCAGAATACTGGCATGGGTAAGCGTTTCCCTTCTCCAGGGGATCTTCCCAACCCAAGGATCCAACCCAGGTCTCCGGCATTGCAGACAGATTATTTACCAGCTGAGCCACAAAAGAAGCCACAAGCCTGCCCTTAGAGGTGTCCCCGTAAGTGCCACATACTACCTTCATGGTCCACCTACGCTTTTAGAGCTGGCCTTGCCAGTCACTCGCTGCATGACCTTGGCCTCATACCCTGAGCCTGACAGAGGGGAGGTGGAGGTTACAGGGCTTGTGTGTGTCTGCTTTCCAGAAAAGTCCCAACTTGAATGCTTCCTAAAGAATGCTAGCCCACTTTCTTTGGAAACTTCCACATTTACATATAAATTGCTACCTAATGGCTCTGCCCTCCTTTATCTTAGCTCCAGGTTCTAATGAGCTGGAAAAATGGTCCTGAGCTGAGGAATAATGAAGTTCCCAGGCTGGGGAAGGAAGAAGGCATGGTTCTTCCCCTCTCTGTGCCACGGGAAAGCCAAGGAGGGATGGATGGGGGGAAACATGACGGCCCTCCCCACTGGGACAGCTGCCCCACTGTCCCAAAGGAAGGGGAAAAAAATTTTTTTATAACGGTTTGAAACTCGGTGGAAAATCAAGCATGAAAATATGTGAAATCCACTACACAATTTGTGAAAAGCGAGTCATAATTCTATTTGTTCTGCCCAGTGTTCACATCTCAAATTTTTCACCCAGATAGAAACTAAAAATAAAGATGAACCAGGAGCGCCATCTGGGGTGAAATATGTCACTACCTCTGCTGCTCAAACTTGGAGGTCTGTGCAGACCCTTGGGGTGGGTGAGGCATGATGTAAAGTCCCCCTACCCAACACACATACACCCACACAACCTCTACGGGGTGCCAGGCTCCTCTTAAAGCACTTTAATACATCCTTGTATTTGATTTCCACAACCTCTGTGGGTCCGATGCCCATTTAAAGATTGAAGACAGTAAGACAAGTCCAGTTAAATAACTGTCCGGCTTAGGATGCAAGCACAGGTCTCTAATTCTGCCCCCCAGGTTCATTCTTACTTTACTGCTGAATGTGTTCACCAGAGCAAGGTTCTTAACTGAGGTCCACGGACAGAATTTGGGGGCAGGGATGTGGGGTGGAGGGGGGTCATGGCTTAAAAAAAAAAAAAACTGACATTTTATTTTCTCCTACTTCTAATTGCAATTTAATACTTCCTTATAATCTGAATGTGGGCAAAAATCAGTACCTGTAACTCTGTCACCAACAGAAGTTATGGATGTTTTCATATCCTATTGTTGTTGCTGGTATCTCAAAATGTCATTTATGGTCATCACTATTTCAAAATGTCAGCAGTTATTTGGGCCTATGACAAGATCTTGTAATTTAATGTGTTAATAAAGAAGCACTGTGGTAGCCAGGTGGCTTCTCCAAAAAAAGCTCTATGCAGTATTTGCTGTGTGGTATAAACACTCCAACCATTGCAAGGATGGCTATGTTCAATGACTGGTTTGCAAATTTCCTGAAAATTTAACAATTATAAGCAGGGACAAGATGGTTTCAGCACACCCTTGGCACAGAAGCGGATTTTCCTGGACCTGCCTGCCTCCCTCCCTGTATGCACCTCTCTTTCCTGAAACCCCTTGTGGCCTACAGTATGATGTTAATGACAACAATAGATTTTAAACATATATATTAAATCCTTTCTCTGTGCCAGGCATGTTCATAAGCACTTAACATGACATATCATTTAACCTAGCAATGATCTGTTGAAAAACTTCATACAATTTTTACAGTTGCATGTGAGTTAAGTTTTGTTTGGGGCAAAATGAGGACTGCAGGTAAAGAGACAGCTCTGAGATAGCTTTGAGAAACTGCTCCCAGGAGGTAGGCGGAGGAGCTAGGATATGCGGAAGTTTTGCAACAGAGGGCAGGTAGTAAAGAACACCAAAAGATTACTGTTAATTAAAGAAACCAGATATGTCAAGTTAAGGAATGTAGCTCTTTTCTATGTTTGGGGAAAGATGCAAGAACGTAGGTTCACTGAAATCATTCCTTTGATACATATGCTTCCTCTATCTGGGGCCAGTATCCTGAGTTTTCACATCTTTGAGTTTCTTCAGGACTCACCACGGGGAGTGGCTGCAGTCTGGTGGCTGCTTGATGGCAGGTGTTCTTTCCTACCTGAGTTCCCTCAGGGCTCACCAGTTCACTCTCCATGGTGGCTACAATTGCTGATGACTGAGACATCATTTGTTTACTGCTATGGCAGGAAATATTCCATTCCTCGGGTCTTATAAGGCAGATATTATTGGAATGGGGTGGGGGTAGGGGAGATTTTTGCACACTAGACACATTCAGTCATATCTGGAGATATTCTTCATCGTCATAACTGAGTTTGCTACTGGCATCTAGTGGGTAGATGCTGCTAAATATTCTACAATGCACAGGATACACACATTACTCAACAAAGAATCATCTAGCCACAGATATCAATAGTGCTGAGGTTGAGAAATCCTGTATTACTTTGAGTCCCGTTTTAGAGATGGGAAAACTGCAGCCCATAGATATTAATTTGCCCAAGTTCACAGAGCTATCACACAGTAAGTTCTCAGTGAAGACTAGTTCCTACTCCCTGAGTTTCCCTTACCAGATGTAGGGAAAGGAGCTTACTGAAAAGAAAGCAGCCTACTGGGGTTAATCCTGGAGATGGAGCTTGGTCATTACATTTTGGAGACTCCAACTTCAGCCACTTCTAAAGAAGGAGAAGGAGACTTGGCCCCAGAAATGATTCCCAGAGTCGATCAGCCAGATGGCCCACTGTGCTGGCTGCAAAATATATTTGAGAAAATAAAATGGAAAGGGGAAGTGCTCTTCCACAGATATTTATTAAGCATCTGCTATGTGTCACCACTATCTAGGTGCTGGGGATAGTGTAGGAAACAAAACAAAAATGGTTCCCATAAAGTATACAATCTGGTAGAGGGGACAGGAAAGCAAATTAAAAATGGGTTGAAATAATTAAAATAGATGCTGTGAGGGAAGCAAATGAGGTGCTGTGAAAAATAAATTTAGGGGGACTCTCTTTTGATAGGGTGGTCAAGGAGGACTTCCCTAAAGAGGTGACATGTGGGACTTCCATGGTGGTCTAGTAGTTAAGGCTAGTGGTGTTAACTAGTCACTAGTTAAGATTGGTGGTCTGCCTTCCAATGCAGAGGACTTGGGTTTGACCCCTGATTAGGAAACTAAGCACTCACACGAAGAGAAGCAACTAAACCAGTGTGCCGCAAACTAAAAGCCTGCATGCTGCAACAAAGACCCAGTACAGCCTAAATAAATGAATACACGAAAGGCCTATGTGGTCAATTACCATTAAAAAAAAAAAAAAAGCGGTCACATGTGAGCTAAGACCTGAAGGTTGAAACGCAAGTCACGGGAAAAGAGGGTAGAAAGAGGAAAACCAGGAGAGACTAGCAGGGCAGGTGACGGGATCCAAGGAGGGGAAGAGTTGGATATATTCCAGTCATCAAAAGGAGGTCGCTTTGTGACTGGAGGACAGAGGAGAGGAGAAATTCGGGACCTAAGAGGTCAGCGGGGGCCAATTCCATGCTGGGTGTTTTAAGACTATGTCCCATGCACCTTTGTGTGCACAACACGCAGAACAAGCGTGACACAAAGTAAACTCCAGGCTGGGGGGACTAGATAAGTGAATAGACCTGGGGGTGGGAAGGGACCGTAGGCACATCAATGGACACCTGGACCCTCTTCTGCTCCCCAACCCACCTCCCTTAACCCAACACTTCTGCTGAACCAAGATCCCCAGATGCCACACCCAGGGCCCAAAACACATGAGTGTGTGTATGTGTGTGTACAGTAACGACAATGATCAAATCAGCAAACGGTATTGCAGACATCTTCAGCTCCAAGGTCATTCATATCTGGAGAACCCACACACCTCTTTCCTTAGAAAGCTGCATTAATACTTAGTCATTTGGGGAGCTGCAGCCCACTTATGCCTAATCACTGAACTGTTGAATAGCAGTGGGATGGGCTGGATTAGCTTTGCTGAGCAGGTTAGAAATCCAGTACTAAGCTCTGTACATGGAAGTCCAGAATTCTGGAACAGGGAGGTTCAGCTCAGAGGGCAGGTGACAGCAGGAAGTTGGGGAGGCCAGGAGTTAGACAAGGAAAGGAAACAGATATCCAGGGAACACTCAGTCTGTGCAGCTGCTATGTGAAGCTTTCATCCCATCACTCCCTTCCTTCCCCATTGAATCAAGAATGTTTATTATCTTAAGAGGAGTGCAGACACCACCTGAAATAAAGAGGTCATAGTTTGAGTCTTTCTAGAAACAGTAGTCTTAGAACCTGGCTATGGAGGGGGAAAAAAAAAAAAGTTTCTTAATTCCAGAATCTTCCTTTTACATATCAAGGGAAAAGTCTAAACCTGGAGTTTATCATAAGTGATTGGGAGATGGGATTCAGGAAAAGAAGTCAGGAAAGTTACCACCCCACTGGAGGCAGGCAATCTCTTTCATATCTGGAGGTGGACCCAAGGAAGGAGGGAGACTTGGCAAGAATGTGAATAGGAGAAAGACATTGACTGGGCTCAAGGATCCGGTGCCCTTACCTCTCTCAGCCCAAAATTAGAAGGTAAGAAAATAGCAATTCCAGTAGGCAAGGGGATAAGGCCGTATCAGAGGGAGTTTTGCTTTGCTGATGCTCTAAAAGGAGACTGTGGGACTTCCGTGGCAGTCCAGTGGTTAAGACTCTGCCTTCCAATGCAGGGGGTGCAGGTTTGATCCCTGGTCAGGGAGCTAAAATCCCACATGCCTCACAGCCAAAATATCAAAACATAAACTGAAGCAATATTATAACAAATTCAATAAAGACTTTAAAAATGGTCCACATCAAAAAGCCTTTTAAAATAAAATAAAAGGAGACTGCCTCAGCATACCTCCACACCCACCTGGAGCAGCTAAGATGGTGAAGAAAGATAAAGTAGCCATCAGGATTTCATCACAGAATTGGAGCTTCTGTAAGTGCTATGGGAACAAGATGTTTCATATTGGAAGAACTTACACAGATGTGGGAGGACTTGGGAAAGAGAAGGGAAGGAAGTGAGGGGGGCAGAGAAACAGGCACTATGGTGTCTGCTGCACATACTGGCATGTGTTGTAGTGCAGAGCAGAGCTTGCAGGGAAATCCAAGAAGCCGTTCCTGTCTGCTAAAGGGAGCCCACAGAGGGAGCCTCACTGTGGCAAAGAACATGGAAAAAAGAGGACAGTCTTGAGAGATGCTTGGAGGTGGGCGTGAAAGATGAGTAAAGGGAAGGAGAGGAGCCACAGAGGACCCCAGATTTCTGGCTCGAGTTCTGAGCAGACTGAGTGCAACCTACCAAGATGGGGACGACAAAGAGGCTGCAGCAGGACCAGAATGACAGGGAGACGGGTGAGGTATCGCCTCGGGCACCAGATATAAGGGTGTGCCAAAAACTCAGTAATCAAGACAAATAATGTTCCAGTGCAATATTTTTTAATCAAAATGAATGCCCCCCAAAATCCATGATTAACAAGATCACTATTACTGATTTTTTCTTTGCCTCTGGCTTCAATGTGGCTTGGCACCGTTACTGATCTGTCTATATTTAAAATTCTGATATTTTGTTCATTGTAGATTTTTTTTTTCTTTTGCATTCACTCCATTTTTAAAAATATTGCATTAAACTATTTTTTGGTGGCCATGGTTTTTACTGCTAAGTCACTTCAGTCGTGTCCGACTCTGTGCGATCCCATAGATGGCAGCCCACCAGGCTCCCCCGTCCCTGGGATTCTCCAGGCAAGAACACTGGAGTGGGTTGCCATTTCCTTCTCCAATGCAGGAAAGTGAAAAGTGAAAGTGAAGTCGCTCAGTCGTGTCCAACTCTTAGCAACCCCATGGACTATAGCCTACCAGGCTCCTATGTCCATGGGATTTTCCAGGCAAGAGTACTGGAGTGGGGTGCCATTGCCTTCATGTTTTTTAATGCCCCCTTAAATGTTGTACCTGGTACAAAGGCTTCACTCACTTCACCCTAGTCCCAGCTCTAAGAAGTAGGACTGAGAAGAGGTGGTAAACTGAGATGCAGTCTTGGATATATACAGAGATTAAATGAAAGGGCATATGTTACATGCCTGGACCAAAGCAAGTCTCTTTGGGTGCCTGGTGCAAATTCACCAGGCCTTACCACTTCAGGGCCTGCCAGTTGCCAGCACCCGCATTTTCTGCCTGAGGACTGTCTTAGCCACCAAGTGCAATAGGCTAGAAGCACTGGGTAGTTAACTCCCCCTGCAGCAGCCCTCAACCAATGATCCACAAGAGTACAAATAGCCCCACTCTCTCAACCTCCGATGGGGTAACTTTAAAGTGTACATGTTCCAGAGTCCTCGGGTGAGATTAAACTCCAACATGAACAATGTAATTGGCTTAATAATACACCTTTAAGCTCTGTCCCTTCCCCATCTCACTTCCCTTCCCTCCTACTGGTGTTTCTGAGGATTGCCTCTCAACTAAACTCCATGGCCTCACATCCTTGTCTCAGAGCCTACTTCTAGGACAACCAAACCAAGATCCACATGTGTCCTTCTTTCCCTTACCCTCATCTCTACAGGAACATGGAATATTCTGCACATACTTGGAATTCTGAGCATGCCCTGAGGGACCCCTGACCTCTGTGCACTCTCCTGGGAGGGAAGTCAGTAGGGGGGTAATTGCCAGCCAGCACTGAGAGGCCTGGATCTGAAATGCTCTCTGCTGTGTTTCTGTAATCTCTGCACCCTGAGTGGAAAAATAATTGGCAGATACCTTTCTCAGTCATTAATTCTTCACAACCAACACTGAGCCCTTGGGGCAAAAGCTGATTGTCTGCCGTTACTGCCAGCATGGCCCTGAATTCAGAACAGGAATCGTGACTCTCCCCCTCACTCTCTTTACAACCACTCCTCTGCCCTGGTGCCATCTTCCACCCACTCCCAGAGCCCAGGAGGGACCAGAGAAAGCTGTTGGTGCAGACTGAAGGCAGGAAATGGCCCTCCATCACTCGACTAAGGGGTTGAGTCAAAAATCATGGAAGCTGGAGAGTTTATGCTTCCTTTTTAGGAAAAACTTTTTCCACATTCACACTTTTTCCCATGATCTCCGTTTACACTTGCAACAACCATATGCACTAGGTATGATTATCACGCCCACTTTACAGATGAAAAGGCTCAGAGAAGGCAAACATGTTAGCTTAGATAACAAAGAGAGTCTCTCTTTGACTAAACTTGAATCAAGTTTCTCTGAACTCTCTTCCCAGCTAGGGCCTGATTTGAAGCTTCTGTGTTCATTTCTGCTAACATATACAATTTTTGCAAGAATCCTGCCAAGTTGGTTTAGCTAGAGCTCCCCACCCTAGATATCTGATCACATTCAATATTTGATCAGGTTCCCTCATCTTCTACCATCTCGCAGGCGATGACTAATCACCCTGGCCTGCCTTCAACAAGAATCCTGTTAGGTTGGTTTAACCAGAATTTCTCCCTTACTCCTGATGTTACTGCTCCATAATTTTCCACTTGTCAACCTGACACATCAGGCTCTTTGGCTGTAAATTACTTGTTTTCCTTACTATATTCTGAGTTGAGCTGAATCTCACTCCCTACAACAAAACCCCACTGCAGTAGTCCTTATGAGCTTGGGTGCGTGCTAAGTCACTTCAGTCATGTCTGACTCTTGGCGACCTTATGGACCACCACACTCCTGTGTCCATGGGATTCTCCAGGCAGGAATACATGAGTGGGTTGCCATCTCCTCCTCCAGGGGCTCTGCCTGACCCAGGCTCTCACTGGCATCTCTTTCATCTCCTGCATTGGTAGGCGGGTTCTTTATCAGTAGTGGCACCTGGGAAGCCCAGTAGTCCCTATACTTATTTCAATGTTCCCCATGAATTGAGTCTGCTTTCCCGATTTTTTTTTCAACAAGTGTGGTGAATAATTTTTTTCCTTCAGCATAGGTCACAGGATTTGGACCCTGGTCTGCTTGATGACAAAGACCATTCTCTTCCCAGTGTCATATGCTGTTTTTCTTCCTTCAGTAAATACTTCCTGAGCACCTACTATGCACCAGGCCCTATGCTGAGCCCAAAGGAGGACAAAGATGAGTAGGGAACATTGCCTCCCTCTAAGAGAGAGAAATAAAAACCTCCCCATTCTGCCCATTTTCAATTCTAGGGGCAGAGCTTCTTTTTTCCCCTTGTTTTGGCTGTGCTGGGTCTTCATTGCTGCATGCAGGCTCTCTCAAGTTGGGAGCAAGGGCTACTCTCTGGTTGTGGTGCGTGGACTTCTCATCGAGATGGCTTCTCTTATTGCAGAACATGGGCTCAAGGGCTCACAGTCTTAGCAGTTGTGGCACACAGGCTTATTTGCCTTGTGGCATATGGAATCTTCCCAGACCGGGGATGGAACCCTGCAATGGCAGGCAGGTTCTTAACCACTGGACCACCAGGGAACTATAGAACTTGTTTTTAAGACGTTTACATATACTCTATGGGGGCTTGAGCCTTACAAGGGTAAACTGGAGTAAACACAACAGAGATTTAGCTCACAAAGCCAAAATGTGCATTGCCTCACCCTTTACAGAAAACATTTGCTGACATCTGGTCTACCGGGCCATATACTGCAGAGAGATGCACCAATTTACTTACTTCTCAACTCAACTCTATGACCTTATCCTATAAACATGTCCATTTTACAGATGAGGAATAAGGCTCAGAGTCATGAGAGGACTTGGCAACACTGGCATAAAGTTGAAGACTTGGGTAATTCCCAAGCCCTCTACCCTTTCCTCCCAGACACGCCTCCAAGTCACATCCAAAACATTGATGGCCAAAGTTTTGAAACACTGACATTCACTCTTGAAACAGCCCACAATCCCCACCAGGAGTGGGCCATGGGGTCAGCCCTGGTCTCTACCCTCCCCATCTCCAGACATCTGCCAGGCTGCTCTTACAGCTGAAGTCCATCTGGTCGCCAACCCTGTATCGTGGTTTTCTCCAGCTGGTATCAAAAGGTCTTTCATGTGATAAACATACATTTATGTGCTAATACAAAATGTGAGGTCCCAATTAATTACTTCTATTGGCTTTATTATTGAATCTTTATGGGAAGGACAGAGGGACAATCACTGGGGTTGGCATGTCAGGGTGGGGCTGGTGAAAGCAAGGGTTGGGGGGGTGGGGGACTTGAGTGTTCTATGTGACAGAAGTGCCTAGATCAGTTCACAAGAAATCGACATCAATCCATTCTTAGCAGGGGAATACGCCCTGAAAACAGAGTTGCAAGGGGAGGAAAGTTGGTCAACCTGCACATGGCAGATGCTGAGCCAGCTGCTTCATCTTCTCAACACTCACCTGCACAGCCAAGGTCAGAGTGCTGGAAACACCTGTGCCTCTCTGCCCCAGAGCTTGATTTCTGGCTGCAAGAGACACTCAGCTACTAGGGCAGCTGGACGTAGCCCTCCCTCAACACAGCTAGCCAGCTGATGTACAGATTCCCCAGCTTCCTACCCCTCAGCTGTGAAAAAAAAACATTCTCTTCGCTAGGTTGAGGTGTGTTCTGCAGTGGCTCCCAGAGTCCCCGGGGGCATTAGGGCCCAGTGGCTCACTATGTCATCAGCCCAGTAACACACCCCTTATGGCTTTCTTCCCTTCCTTGTCCCGTATCTTCTCTCTCCTACCACTGTTTCCTGGTATCACCTCCCACATAAACTATTTGCACTTGAGTGTTGTCTCAGGGCCTCCTTCCAGAGGACTCCAAACTCAAATAAACACCAAGAATGTCACAAGCCATCTCATCTGATCTCACCACAGCCCTGGGAGTTGGAATCATCCCACTTTCCAGACGTGGAAACTGAAGAACTCAGAGAGGTTAAGTGATCAGAACTCTAACCTGACAGGCATCATCAGCAAAGTCTATAGAGTGCTCAAGAAAGGTTTACAGGGAGACGGGATTGGCGCTTGTCTTCTTGAGCACAGGTCAAAACTGTCCGAGACCCAGCTGAGCTCACTCTGCTCCAGCTACTACTCCCACCTCCAAGCAGCCATTCCCTTGGAACCCTCCATCAGTGAAGACAACTGGAATGGGATGGGAGACTGCTTCTAGAATCAGCCTGTCATAAACCATGAAGAACCAAGAGTTCTTAGCTTGCAGGAAGTCCATAGGGAAAAAAGTGGGATGGATGAAATCTGCATTTACTAAATGATAATAACCAACACGTATTTAGTGCCTACTATGTGCTAGGCACTGTTCTAAACGCTTTACCATATAATAACTTTAAAAATTTTTTACTCTTTGTGACAGGTGCTATTCTTTTCTCCATTTTACAGACAAGGAAACTGAGGCACAAAGAGGTTAAGAAATGTGTCCAAATTCACACCCCAGCAGATGATAGAGCTGGAAACAGAAGCCAAGTGGTAGGCTACACTACAGGCATGTAAAGCTTGTGCTTGCCCAACTTCAAAACTGAAGAACTCGGAGTCAGCAACGGAGACATCAATGCTTTTACGGATGAAGAATCTTACATGTCTGAAGCAAGGTCCTGGAGTGACACCCCACTGCGTGCAGTCTGTACTTGGGGTGCAGTAGGGGACAGATCCACATCAGGTTGGCTCCTTGGTTACCAGGGAAACTAGCAGATTGGCACACACCTCACTGCCCCTTTCATAAGAACTCAGTTGCTAGCTGGGCCTGGGGCAAGTATGTAGCAAGGTCAGTCATGCGAGCAGGGTATAGATGAAGCACTGGTCCAGCAGGAGAATACAGAGAGCAAGAAAATAGCCACCTTGGGTGGCCTGACCATACACCAAGTAATCTGGCTCCCCAGATATGCTTTTAATACTTGTTGAAAGATAAATGGAGGCACATTAAAGAGTTTATATGAGAAAAATGGATCCAAATTAGGCAGCAACAAACCAAAAAACGCTCTCTCCCACAGGGTCATTGGAAAGGCTTATACAGAGAAGGAGCGGAGGAAAAGAAAGGCTGCAGCTTACAGCCTAGTTGGTTGTGATGGGTTATCCTTACATTTCCATTTCTTAACCTCTAGACATATATACCTGATTAGGTTTTGGTCTGCTTACATAGGGCACCAAGGAGTTAGAGCCACTTCAGCCTGACAGTGTTCCTTGATTAATTAATTTCCTACTCTCTTCACTACACTCTGCCTGTAGCAGAACCTGAATTTCTCCTAATGGCCTATTAAAGGGAGACACCCCAAGAGACAGCGCCCCCATCAGGCCTGGAGGGCCAGAGCTCAATTTTGGCAGAACGAATAGGAAGTTCAGCTATGTCGAGTGAGGTGCAAGGCAATGAGGGGAGGCTTAACCTAGGCTCTCTGGAAACAAAAATGGTCGAAAGCGCCGGATGGTCTTGGTCTTGTTCCATGTCTTTTTTTAAATCATTTTTATTGATATATGTGTGTTTGTATGTGTGTGCGTAGGTCAGGAAGCAACAGTTAGAACTGGACATGGAACAACAGACTGGTTCCAAATAGGAAAAGGAGTACGTCAAGGCTGTATATTGTCACCCTGTTTATTTAACTTATATGCAGAGTACATCATGAGAAACGCTGGACTGGAAGAAACACAAACTGGAATCAAGATTGCCAGGAGAAATATCAATAACCTCAGATATGCAGATGACACCACCCTTATGGCAGAAAGTGAAGAGGTACTCAAAAGCCTCTTGATGAAAGTGAAAGTGGAGAGTGAAAAAGTTGGCCTAAAGCTCAACATTCAGAAAACGAAGATCATGGCATCTGATCCCACCACTTCATGGGAAATAGATGGGGAAACAGTGTCAGACTTTATTTTTCTGGGCTCCAAAATCACTGCAGATGGTGACTGCAGCCATGAAATTAAAAGATGCTTACTCCTTGGAAGGAAAGTTATGACCAACCTAGATAGCATATTCAAAAGCAGAGATAATACTTTGCCAACAAAGGTCCGCCTAGTCAAGGCTATGGTTTTTCCAGTGGTCATGTATGGATGTGAGAGTTGGACTGTGAAGAAAGCTGAGCGCCGAAGAATTGATGGTTTTGAACTGTGGTGTTGGAGAAGACTCTTGAGAGTCCCTTGGACTGCAAGGAGATCCAACCAGTCCATTCTGAAGGAGATCAACCCTGGGATTTCTTTGGAAGGAATGATGCTAAAGCTGAAACTCCAGTACTTTGGCCACCTCATGCGAAGAGTTGACTCACTGGAAAAGACTCTGATGCTGGGAGGGATTAGGGGCAGGAGGAGAAGGGGACGACAGAGGATGAGCTGGCAGGATGGCATCGCTGGCTTGATGGACGTGAGTCTCAGTAAACTCCGGGAGATGGTGATGGACAGGGAGGCCTGGCGTGCTGTGATTCATGGGGTCGCAAAGAGTCAGACACAACTGAGCAACTGATCTGATCTGATGTGTGTGCGTTATGTGTGTTAGTTTCTCAGTCATGTCTGACTATGACCCCATGGGTTATAGCCCACCAGGCTCTTCTGTCCAAGGGATTTTCCAAGCAAGAATACTGGAGTGGGTTGCCATTCTCTTCTAGGGAATCTCTCCAACCCAGGGATTGAACCCAGGTCTCTGGCATTGAAGGAAGATTCTTTACAATCAGAGCCAACAGGGAAGCCCTATTATTGACATACAATTTATATACAATCAAATACACCCATTTTAAGCATCCACTTCAATGAGTTTTGGTAAATGTATACGTTTGTGTTCATACCACCATAATCATGACACAGAACTCACTCCAAAAATTTCCTTCCTACCCCTCTGCGGTCAATCCTCAACTTCAAACACCAGCCCCCTACAACCACGAATCTGCTTCCTGTCCCTTTAGTTCTGCCTTTTCCACAATATCACATAAGTAAACTCACACAGCATATAGGTGTTTGAGTCTGGCTCCTTCCAAAAAGTATGACACATTAATCCACATTGTTTTTTTTTTATTGCTGAGTAGTATTCTATTTTGTGAATCTGTCTACCCATTCACCTGGGCTGTTTTTGCTACTGCTAAGTCACTTCAGTCATGTCTGACTCTGTGCGACCCCATAGATGGCAGCCCACCAGGCTCCCCATCCCTGGAATTCTCCAGGCAAGAGTACTGGAGTGGGATGCCATCACCTTCTCCGACTGGGATTGTATTGCTACTGCTGCTAGTCGCTTCAGTCGTGTCTGATTCTGTGCGACCCCATAGACGGCAGCCCATCAGGCTCCCCATCCCTGGGATTCTCCAGGCAAGAACACTGGAGCGGATTGCCATTTCCTTCTCCAATGCATGAAAGTGAAAAGTGAAAGTGAAGTCGCTCAGTCTTGTCCGACCCTCAGCGACCCCATGGACTGCAACCTTCCAGGCTCCTTCATCCATGGGATTTTCCAGGCAAGAGTACTGGAGTGGGGTGCCATTGCCTCCTCCGGGGCTGTTTGTAGTTTGGGGCTATTATGGATAGAGTTGCTGTTTACATATAAGTACAAGATTTTCCTGGTTTTTGCAAAGATTTTCGTTTATTTAATTACCAAGTAACACATGAACACACTCTTCCTTTTATCAAAATAATAAGTAGAGTCAAAAGGAGGACTCCCTTGCACCTTGCCCTGGCAATGCTTCTCAACCTTGAACATGCACACAAATCTGCTGAGGAATCTTATTAAAATGCCTGTTATGATTCAGTAGGTCTGGGGTGGAGTCTGAGATTCTGCATGTCTAACAAGCTCTCGGGGAATGCTAATGGGAGGGAGGTCCACAGACCACACTTTGAGTAGTAAGATCCCAGGCCAGTATTTCCCAAGCATGGTCACTTGACCATGTGCTTTACAATCATGCAGGAGGATGTTAAAAATGCAGATTACCAGGCCCTGCCCCTCCCCCACTGACCCCATCTCTGAGGATAGAGTCTGCATAGCTTTGAATTGAAATTATGCTCACCAGTGTCCAAAGATCACTGCTTTGGGACTGGTTTTTGGAGGGCCTGACTGGATCTGTCTTGACCCTGCTTATGTTGCCTGAGCCCTGCACAATGCCAGGACCATGCAAAATGCCTTTTAAAAGACTTACTTCCCCTCCCTCTACTAGGAGGTGGGTTTTATGCCCTGGGCACACTCCTGGATGCTTTCCAAAAGGTTCCACTCAGCTTTTCTGCCCTACAACGTTAGAAGGCCATCATGTGACGCAGCTTTTGCTGCCAGGATAAGAGCTGTAGTGATAAGCATGAGCACTGACAAGGCATTCAGGAATAAGCTTCAGTTTAAATTTGTCCAAATAACAGCAACAGTGGAACTAATGATGGGGAAAATGTCTGCAAACTGAGCTCAGTGCCAGGTGGAAGAACAGAAACCTTCGTGCAGCAGCCTCAGGGAACCTCTGCGAGGGGACCCACCCTCGCCTCTCGTGGGGCTCTGACAGGCTTGGAGCCCACGGCACTGGCTGAAGTCTGCTGTGGCTTCTGTAGTGATACTTCTCAGATTTCCTCCCCAGCTTCGTGCTCTTCACCCGACACATGGCCAACTCAGATCTTCCTCATCAGCACTTCTGTCTCCTGGCTGCCCCAGAGTTGGAGCACTGATTCTGTGTCCACCTGCCCAGAAGCCCTGGATTTCCATTCTGCCACCTTGCCTGCTTCCATTCACAAGCACTGATTGCCACAGTGGGCTGTTCCAGGAGCTTCTCGATGCCAGTTTGGTTCCATGCAGAAGGAGAGGCAGGGCTGAGTGAGGAATCAGACAGCAGCCACCATCTGTGCCAATAGGGGCCACAGCTCTTAACTGGCCCAGAGAAAACTGTGGCTGCAGCAGCAGTGGGAAGGTCCAGACAAACCCAGGGGGGTGAGCTTGAATCTGAGGGCAGTGCCTGAAGAGGGTCACAGATGAGTCTCAACACACAAACATTCAGCAGCCAAGGTGACAAACAGACTTGAAAGTAGCCCCAGGAAAGTTTTTGGGGAAAGTAGACATTTAGCCAAAAGAGAGGATATGAACAGGAAGAGGGTCTGCGTGCTGCCCCCAAATATCTGAAAGACCTTCGTGTGGGAAACAGATGTGGTTACTGAACATCCTCAGGGGCACGCTCAGGACCGGAAGGTAGACAATTCAAGAGAGCATTTTTTTCCCCCACTATCTGTAAAGAATTTAATCACAGTGTGAGATGCCCTAGAATGGACTTATCTGCCTGTTTAGGCAGTGAACTCTCCATCAGGAGAGGTGTTCAAGTCAGGGCCAGAAAACCTCTGGGTACGTAAGGGCTTGACAATTAGAAGGTTTGGACTCAGAGACCTTTAAAGATCTATCACTGAGCTTCATGAGGCGCGGATGAAGCAGCAGGTGGAATTTATCTAATACTGTGATAGCAAATAGCCACCAGGTGGCGACAGAGCCACATCGTCCCAGCCAAGGAGCAATTCAGTAACTTACAGAAACTTAATTGGAAGTAAACAGACTGATTTAAATTGACATTTATGGGCAAAATCTATGAATCAAATCCCAAGTAGATCTTTGGTCCCCAGCAGGACCTGGGAGCTCTAGGTTAAGGACGTTATAATCTTTTTTGAGAGAGGTAATCTTAATTTTCCACTGAAGCACCACACGCATACAGCAAGGTACACAAATCATAAGCATACACAGCAATGAATTCTCACCAATAGAGCACACCCTTATAACTAGCACCTAAATCAAGGGAAAAATATGGCCAGAGCCCCAGAAGCCTGTCTAGTCACTCCCACAGACCCCATACCTGATTTCTAACACCATAACCTAGTTTTGCTTTCCGGTCTCACATACATTAAATCATATAGTGTGGATTCCAGTGGAATCTTAGAGGGTTACATCGTTGTGAGAGCCACTGATTTCGCTGTGTATGGTTGCAATTCCTTTCTCATTGCTGTGTGGTATGAATATAGTAGTATGCTCTGTAGCGTGAATAAACCACAATTGATTTGTTCATTCTCCGGTTGATGGTATCTGAGTGATTTCTTATTTGGGGGCTACTACATGTTATGCTGCTATGAATTTCTAGCACATTCCCTAAGGAGAGCATATGTACATGGTTCTGTTGCGTATATAATTGTTAGGCCATGGGGTAAACACTAGCAGCTTTCACCTTTAGTAGACACTATCAACAAGTTTTTCCAAAGCAACAGTATTAATTTGCATTCCTACCGACAATATATGAGAATTTTGGTAGCTCCATAGCCACCCCAGCCTTCTTTCTCTGTCTAGATAAGTTTGGGTGGAGGAAGTGTAGGATACTTATAGCTATAAAAAACCAAGACAACATATTAAAAAGCACAGACATTACTTTGCTATAGTTTTTCTAGTAGTCATGTGAGAGTTGGACCATAAGGCTGAGCACCAAAGAACTGATGCTTTCAAATTGTGGTGCTGCAGAAGACTCTGGTGAGTCCCTTGGAAAGCAAGGAGATCAAATCAGTCAATCTTAAAGGAAATCAATGCTAAATAATCACTGTAAGGACTGTTGCTGAAGCTCCAATAATTTGTCCACCTGAGGCAAAGAGCTGACTTATTGCCCCTTCATTGCCAATTCAAAGCCCCTGATGCTGGGAAAGATTGAAGGCAAAAGGAGAAGTGGGTGGCAGAGGGTGAGATGGTTAGATAGCGTCGTCGACTCAATGGGCATGAATTTCAGCAAACTCTGAGGACAGAGGAGCCTGGTGTGCTATAGTCCGTGGGGTTGCAAAGAGTTCAGACACAATTTAGTGACTGAACAAGAAGGACAACAGTACACCTCTTACCCTCAGATGAGAGTGAGTGTCTGGGCAGCATGAGTGGGTGAGCACGAGCCAGGAGGAGGAAGATTCCGTCCACCAGGGTGTCCTGATGAGCCCTCTGGAGCATAGGTGTCTGTTGAATGAAGAGCCTCCCTTCACAGGCTCTGAACAATTACCAGACTAAGCACTTACTGTGGGCCTGGCACCTTCCTTTATGCTGGGGATACAGCAGTGAAGAGACAGACAACACCCCCACTCTAATGACACATATACTGTAGTGGGGGTGGGAGAGAGTAAATAAACACATGTCACATGGTGAAAGTTTAATATTGTTGTTGAGTCGCTAAGTCATGTCCAGTTCTTTTCGACTCCACAGACTGCAGCCCACCAGGCTCCTCTGTCCATGGGATTTCCCAGGCAAGAATACTAGAGGGGGTTGCCAATTTCCTTCTCCAGGGGATCTTCCCAAACCAGGGATCGAACTCAAGTCTCCTTCATTGCAGGTGGATTCTTTACCACTGAGTTTAATAAAGAAAAATAAAAGAAGGTAAGAAAATATAGTGTGCAGGAAGGGATGCTGTTTTTTATATATATACTTATTTATCCATCTATTTGGCTATGTTGGATCTTAGCTGTGGCACCGGGATCTTCATTGCATCATACAGGATCTTTTGTTTATCAGTTCATGGACTCTCTGGACTTCCCTGGTGCCTCAGACGGTAAAGCATCTGCCTACAATCCGGGAGACCAGGGTTCAATCCCTGGGTTGGGAAGATCTCCTGGAGAAGGAAATGGCAACCCACTCCAGTGTTCTTGTCTGGAAAATCCCATGGACGGAGGAACCTGGTAGGCTATAGTCCATGGGGTCGCAAAGAGTCAGACATGACTGAGAGACTTCACTTTCTTTTTCTTTCATGAACTCTCTAGTTGTGGCCCCCAGGCTTAGTTGCTTGGTGGCATGTGGAATCAGTTGCTTCCCAGCAGAGGGGATATCAATTCCCCTTACCAGGGCTCCAATCCATGTCCCCTGCATTGCAGGGGTGATTCTTAACCACTGGACAAGCAGGGAAGTCCCAGGATCCTGTTTTAAAGTGGGTGATCACAGCATCACCTCACATCTGTTAAAACTTGTTCAGTCACTAAGTTGTGTCTCACTTTGCAACCCCATGGACTGCAGCACACCACACCTGTTAAAACGGCTATGATAAAAAAGTGAAGATGAGGGGAAAAGGGAGCCCCTCCCACTGTTGGCGGGAGTGTAAATTGGTGCAGCCACTATGGAAAACAATGTAGAGGTTCTTCAAAATATTAAAAATATTGCTATTGTATAATCCAGCAATTCCACTTCAAGGTACACAGTGTACCCAAAAGAAAAGAGAAAGCTATCTCAAAGGATATCTGTACTCACGTGTTCACTGCAGCATTATTCACAGTAGCTAATACATGGAAACAGCTTAAATGTATGTCAACAAAGGAATGGATAAAAAACATGTGGGGGATATGATATATATACACACACAATGAAATGTTATTTGGCCATAAAAAAGAAAACCCTGCCTTTGCTACAACACCAGGGGACCTTGCGGGCACTATACTAAGTGAAATGTGAGATAGACAAAGACAAATGTTCTTACTTACACACAGAATCCAAAAAAGTTGAACTCATAAAAACAGAACAGAAGAGTGGTTGCCTGGGGCTAGAGAGTGGGAGAAATTGGAAGATGTAGGTCAAAAGGTACAAACTCCCAGCTGTAAGATGAATAAGCTCTGGGGAATCTCATATACAACATGGTGACTATATTAATAATACTGTATTAACAACTTGAAAGTTGTCAAGAGAGTAGATCTTAAAAATCATCACCACACACACCTTCCAAAAATGGTTATTATGTGAGGGGAATGGAGGTGAGGGGTGTTAACTAACCTTATTGCGGTAATTATTTTGCAATATATACATGTATCAAACCATCACACTGTACATTTTAAACTTACATGTTATATGTCAATACTGTCTCAATAAAACTGGAAAAAAATAAAATAAAATGAGTGGTTAGAGAAGTGACACAGTGATTTTGAGCAGACGCAGAAAGTGAGGGAACTATCAGAAAAGAGAGCTCCAAAAATCGGGAGATGGTCAATGCAAAGGCCCATGTGGTAGGTGGGTACTTGGCACACTCAAGGCACAGGAAGAAGCAAGTGGGAGGAAGAGTAAGGAACAGCAGGAAAGCATTAGGAGGGAAATGATTGGGTAGGACCCACCTCCGAGAATGATCAAAGACAACTACAAACCCAACCCTTATAGACATGTATGTTCATATATAGGATTGAGGCATCTTTACAAACACCTAATTTGGGTCAGAGATAGGCAGACTTTCTGTGAAGAACCAGCAAGTAGGCTTTCTGGGCAGGCTCTGCTATTCAATACTGCTGTTGTGACTTAAGAGCAGACAACAGGTAAATGGGTGTTGAGGTGTTTCAAAAGAACTTTATTTACAAAACTCAAAGGCAGGCCTCAAAAACGACAGAATGATCTCTGTTCGTTTCCAAGGCAAACCATTCAATATCACAGTAATCCAAGTCTATGCCCCAACCAGTAACGCTGAAGAAGCTGAACGGTTCTATGAAGACCTACAAGACCTTTTAGAACTAACATCCCCAAAAGATGTCCTTTTCACTATAGGGGACTGGAATGCAAAAGTAGGGAGTCAAGAAACACCTGGAGTAACAGGCAAATTTGGCCTTGGAATACGGAATGAAGCAGGGCAAAGACTAATCGAGTTTTGCCAAGAGAACGCACTGGTCATAGCAAACACCCTCTTCCAACAACACAAGAGAAGACTCTACACATGGACATCACCAGATGGTCAATACTGAAATCAGACTGATTATATTCTTTGCAGCCAAAGATGGAGAAGCTCTATACAGTCAACAAAAACAAGACTGGGAGCTGACTGTGGCTCAGATCATGAGCTTCTTATTGCCAAATTCAGACTTAAATTGAAGAAAGTAGGAAAAACCACTAGACCATCCAGGTATGACCTAAATCAAATCCTTTATGATTATACAGTGGAAGTGAGAAATAGATTTAAGGGACTAGATCTGATATATAGAGTGCTTGATGAACTATGGATGGAGGTTCGTGACATTGTACAGGAGACAGGGATCAAGACCATCCCCATGGAAAAGAAATGCAAAAAAGAAAAATGGCTGTCTGGGAAGGCCTTCAAATAGCTGTGAAAAGAAGAGAAGTGAAAAGCAAAGGAGAAAAGGAAAGATATAAACATCTGAATGCGGAGTTCCAAAGACTAGCAAGAAGAGATAAGAAAGTTTTCCTCAGTGATCAATGCAAAGATATAGAGGAAAACAACAGAATGGGAAAGACTAGAGATCTCTTCAAGAAAATTAGAGATACCAAGGGAACATTTCACGCAAAGATGGGCTCAATAAAGGACAGAACTGGTATGGACCTAACAGAAGCAGAAGATATTAAGAAGAGGTGGCAAGAATACACAGAAGAACTGTACAAAAAAGATCTTCACAATCAAGATAATCATGATGGTGTGATCACTCACCTAGAGCCAGACATCCTGGAATGTGAAGTCAAGTGAGCCTTTGAAAGCATCACTACGAACAAAGCTAGTGGAGGTGATGGAATTCCAGTTGAGCTATTTCAAATCCTGAAAGATGGTGCTGTGAAAGTGCTGCACTCAATATGCCAGCAAATTTGGAAAACTCAGCAGTGGCCACAGGACTGGAAAAACCATAGCCTTGACTAGACGGAAGCAAGAGAGTTCCAGAAAAACATCTATTTCTTCTTTATTGACTATGCCAAAGCCTTTGACTGTGTGGATCACAATAAACTGTGGAAAATTCTGAAAGAGATGGGAATACCAGACCACCTGACCTGCCGCTTGAGAAACCTATATGCAGGTCAGGAAGCAATAGTTAGAACTGGATACGGAACAACAGACTGGTTCCAAATAGGAAAAGGAGTACGTCAAGGCTGTATACTGTCACCCTGCTTATTTAACTTATATGCAGAGTTCATGATGAGAAACGCTGGGCTGGAAGAAGCACAAGCTGGAATCAAGACTGCCAGGAAAAATATCAATAACTAACCTCAGATATGCAGATGACACCACCCTTATGGCAGAAAGTGAAGAGGTACTCAAAAGCCTCTTGATGAAAGTGAAAGAGGAGAGTGAAAAGGTTGGCTTAAAGCTCAACATTCAGAAAACAAAGATCATGGCATCTGGTCCCATCACTTCATGGGAAACAGATGGGGAAACAGTGGAAACAGTGTCAGACTTTATTTTTGGGGGCTCCAAAATCACTGCAGATGGTGACTGCAGCCATGAAATTAAAAGACACTTACTCCTTGGAAGGAAAGTTATGAGCAACCTAGATAGCATATTGAAAAGCAGAGACATTACTTTGCCAACAAAGGTTCATCTAGTCAAGGCTATGGTTTTTCCAGTGGTCATGTATAGATGTGAGAGTTGGACTGTGAAGAAAGCTGAGTGCCGAAGAATTGATGGTTTTGAACTGTGGTGTTGGAGAAGACTCTTGAGAGTCCCTTGGACTGCAAAGAGATCCAACCAGTCCATTCTGAAGGAGATCAACCCTGGGATTTCTTTGGAAGGAATGATGCTAAAGCTGAAACTCCAGTACTTTGGCCACCTCATGTGAAGAGTTGACTCATTGGAAAAGACTCTGATACTGGGAGGGATTGGGGGCAGGAGGAGAAGAGGACGACAGAGGATGAGATGGCTGGATGGCATCACTGACTCGATGGACGTGAGTCTGAGTGAACTCTGGGAGTTGGTGATGGACAGGGAGGCCTGGTGTGCTGCGATTCATGAGGTTGCAAAGAGTCAGACACGACTGAGCGACTAAACTGAACTGATCTGAAAGGCAGGCCTGCTTGGGCCTGGGGCCATAGTTTGCCTCAGACACTCACTCCACTTCACCTTCTTGAGTCGTCAAAATCCATTCAAAAGTACAGCGTCTGGTATATAAAATTTTCAAACAAAGACAGCAAAACCTGTCAGAAACTAGCTTATATCACTTTTAATCACATGGATGCTTGGGAAATACTTTTGGTTTCCAGCTAAGTATATTAAGAATTCCCATTGGATTTAAAACCACGACAACTATGCCCTACTCCAGATTGTACTTTACAATTTCTGTTATCACTGTGGATGGTGACCACAGCCATGAAATTAGAAGACCACTGGTTGTTGGCAGGAAAGCTATGACAAACCTAGACAGTGTGTTAGAAAGCAAAGATATCACTTTGCCAACAAAGGTCCATATGGTCAATTCTATGGTCTTTCCATCCAACTTCCCTTGTAACTCAGTCGGTAAAGAGTCTGCCTGCAATGCAGGAGATCTGGGTTCAATCCCTGGGTCAGGAGAAGGCAATGGCAACCCACTCCAGTATGCTTGTTAGAAGAATTCAATGGACAGAGGAGCCTGGCAGCCTACAGTCCATGGGGTGGCAAGAGTCAGACACAACTTAGGGACTAAAGCACCATAGTCTTTCCAGTAGTCATGTACAGATGAGAGAGTTGGACCGTAAAGAAGGCAGAGTACCAAAGAATTGATGCTTTCAAACTGTGGTGCTGGAGAAGACTCTTGAGAGTCCCTTGGACAGCAAGGAGACCAAAGCAGTCAATCCTAAAGGAAATCAACCCTGAATATACTTTGGAAGGACTGATGCTGAAGTTGAAGCTCTAATACTTTGGCAACCTGATGTGAACAGCTGACTCATTGGAAAGACCCTGATCCTAGGAAAGACTGAAGGCAGAAGAAGAGGGTGACACAGGATGAGATGATTGGATGGCATTACCAATTCAATGGACATGAACTTGGGCAAATTCCTGGAGCTGGTAATGGACAGGGAAGCCTGGTGTGCTGCAGTCCATGGGGTCTCGAAGAGTGGGATACGACTTGATGACTGAACAGCAACAATCATGGATTTGAAGTTATTAACTCTCTTCTGGATCAGATTGCAGCTCCTCCCTCCCTCTCTTGCTGACAGATTGCCTCTCTTGCTGACAGGCACTCCACAACTTTTAAATGAACAGTGATCTTTATCTGCCACCATGATTATAGACACTTCAGACACTGCCAAATGCTGTACATCCGTCATTTCTCCTTTGAGTTGTTCTTTCAAAACATCAACAGAAGTCAGATTATCAGCAAGACTCCACAGAATGCTGCTGGCCCAACACTCCCTTCAATAATGATATTTGAGACCATTTCCTCTTAGGCAATTTAAGTTTTTCGTTAAGAGTAACCACTGGGGAGGAATTCCCTGGTGGTTCAGTGTTTCAGACTCTGTGCTTCCATTGCAAGAGGCAATTGATCCCTGTTATGTAGGAGATGGAGAAGGCAATGGCACCCCATTCCAATACTCTTGCCTGGAAAATCCCATGGGCGGAGGACCCTGGTGGGCTGCAATCCGTGGGGTCGCAAAGAGTCGAACATGACTGAGTGACTTCACTTTCACTTTTCACTTTCATGCATTGGAGAAGGAAATGGCAACCCACTCCAGCGTTCTTGCCTGGAGAATCCCAGGGACCGGGGAGCCTGGTGGGCTGCTGTCTATGGGGTCCCACAGAGTCGGACACGACTGAAGTGAGTTAGCAGCATGTAGGAGATAGATGGGCTCCATATTATAGACCTTTACAGCTGGCCTCCTATTTACATTTCATAGGGCAGGAAGACATGGGCTTCAGGCAGGATACTACAACAGCCTTTCCTGAGGCAAGAGCTCACTTTCCCTATTAGTGGATGAACAATTCAACGCTTGGTGAATTCGGCTTCACAATGATAGGAAGAGCTGACATTGAAGGATCAAAACACAACATTGCTGTGAACACTTGGCTGCCACAAGCCAGTTATCCCTGTGGTAACTTTTCTGACACTTCCTGCTTAAAACCCCAAAGATTAGAAGGATTGTGAGGCCCCCCTTTTACAGTCTGTGTTCATACTGAAAATCAAGATCAAGCGAGCTTTAGCCCTTCTGCCCCACAGGAGGTTTCTGTCCTCCCTAAGCTCGCCTCAGGACACCTGTGTTACTGTTTGACAGGTGTACCGCCCCAGTCAAACTCCCCACCTGGCACTGTACCTTAACGCCAGAAGTGAGAACCCCTTTGGGGTCACCGTCCCCCACATCCCAACTCACTGAGTCAGTGAAAAAACCATCAGACAAGAGCTAGGTGGGCTGCAGTTAAGGCATTTACAATTAGCCTCCTGTTTGCCCTCCAAAATGGAAGGAACAACAGAAACAGGGTAAATAGCCCGTGTCTGCCTCTTGCCAGCCCCTTACAGTAATGGTCACGGCAAGGACAAAGAGTGGCCAAACCCTGTTTGAGTAAAGAACTGACGATCGGGCTTCCCTGGTGGCTGGTGGTCAAGAACCACCTGTCATTGCGGGAGACAGGGGTTTGATCCCTGATCTCGGAAGAGCCCACATGCTGGGGAGCAACTGAGCCCATGTGTCCAGAGAAGCCACTGCAATGAGAAGCCTGTGTACTGAAAATAGAGTAGCCTCCGTTCACCACAGCTATAGAAAAGCCTGCTCAGCAACAAAGATCCACAGCACAGCCAAAAATGGAAAAATAAATAAATTTTTTAAAAAAAGGATTAACTGGTCTCCCGTCTCCCCTTCTTTGGGGACAAGGGAGACACTACACAGCACAGAAAGGCTCCTTGTGGGTCAAAAGTCAGGAGATAATGTCAGACCAACCTCCCAGAAGCCTTTACTTCCGAGATTGATGAGGGTCCCAGGGTAGGTCAGGTGTGGAAAAAGAAACAGGTAATTGGCCTGAAGGAAGACAAAGGCCCGGAAGAACTACCCTATATAAATGTCTTAACTGCCTCTTTACTGCACTCCTCCTCACTAGGGAGGACACCCACACCCTTTCTCTCCAGGTGTGCATCTCTGCCTTGCTTCTGTCTAAAGTAAACAAACCATTTTTCTAGGTCCTCTCCCACTCATTGTGCTATGTCTCTAATAATAAACTTTGTACCCGCATTTACAAAGTTGCGGGTACAAAGTTGCATTTATAAATGCATTTTTCACCGCGGCAAAGATCCAGGGGGGAAATAGCTTCTAGCCCCTAGCCCTCACTGGTCTGGTGGCTAGAATTTCTGGTTTTCATCCCAGCTGCAGCTGCTGCTAAATCGCTTCAGTTGTGTCCGACTCTGTGCAACCCCATAGACGGCAGCCCCCCCAGGTTCCCCCGTCCCTGGGATTCTCCAGGCAAGAACACTGGAGTGGGTTGCCATTTCCTTGTCCAATGCAGAAAAGCGACAAGTGAAATGAAGTCGCAGCTACCCAGGTTCAATTCCTGGGCAGGGAATTAAGATCTCATTTCATGCCATCACTCACTGCTGCCTCACCAAGATCATCACCTGGTTAGGGAACTAAGATCCTGCAGGTCCCGGAGTGGTCAAAAAAAAAAAAAAAGAGTAGCCCCTGGGCTCTCAAGAAAAAGAAGTGAGGGAGAGGAGGACATGTCAGCTGCATCTTTCTCTGCACAATTGAACAGCAAGGAGACAGGAGGTGACACCCAACTTCCCATATGCATCTTAGTTCAGAGTGGGGTGTCACCTCTTGCCAAAAATGAACTTTTGGACGGCTTATGGGACATTAGTTTCCGGACCAGGGATTGAACCTGGGCCCTAAGGCAGTGAAAGTGTGGAGTCCTAACCACTCGACCTCCAGGGGATTCCCAGCCAACAGTGAATTTCAACAAACTTCAAAATACTGACAATTCAATCAGTGAAAAAAGTTATCCCATTAATTCTCCTTTCCCCAATTACTATATTCCACAAACACACAAAATTTTTACCATCCACCTATATATTTTATTTATCGAACTTTAAGCACAGTGTAGCCTCTACCACCAGATGCCAGTTCTTAACACTCCCCCTCCCCCAGTCGTGACAACCGACAGACTCTCAGACTTTGCCAAATGCCCCCGTGGGAGGAGGGGGAGGGAAAAATCATTGCCTTTAAACCAGAAACTGTAGAAGATCACGGAGAAGGCAATGGCACCCCACTCCAGTACTCTTGCCTGGAAAATCCCATGGATGGGAGAGCCTGGTAGGCTGCAGTCCATGGGGTCGCTAAGAGTCAGACATGACTGAGCAACTTTACTTTCACTTTTCACTTTCATGCATTGGAGAAGGAAATGGCAACCCACTCCAGTGTTCTTGTCTGGAGAACCCCAGGGACGGGGGAGCCTGGTGGGCTGCAGTCTATGGGGTCACACAGAGTCGGACACGACTGAAGTGACTTAGCAGCAGTAGAAGATCAAGGCTGCCCAGGTGGAATACAGGGAAATACCTTAACAGCCAGTATTAACCCCATGATGCCCTTTTCCCTCAGCTTGTGTTACACCTTGCCCTCCGACCCTTCTTCCCAATTTTCTAGTCACTTCTTACCAGCATCTTTTCCTGCACTTGTTTCAGAGAACTCCAGGGTCTTCTGATCTTCCACTTAAACTTACTCCTCTGGGGTTTAAATAGTATTTCTAGTGGTAAACTCCAAAATAAGCGTTTCTGCCACATAGATAAGATACCCTTCAAACCAACGGGCGGGGGCGGGGAGGGATCACGTTGGGACAACGGACGCTCCACTGAGGGAAGGAAACGAGCGTACCTCTGTGGGAGGGCTGTCAGGTCTTGCTCAACTTTGTTGGGCCAGAGGTCTTGGCCCTGCTCCCTTTGTCAGTACTATAGCAAGTGGGCTTCCCAGGTGGTGCTAGTGGTAGAGAACCCGCCTGCCAACGCACCCCTGGGTGGGGAAGATCCCCTGGAAGAGGGGATGGCAAACCACTCCAGTATTCCTGCCTGGAGAATCCCATGGACCGAGGAGCCTGGCAGGCTACATACAGTCCATAGGGTTGCAGAGAGTCGGACACGACTGAAGCAACTTAGGACGCACAGCGATCGTGGGATTGTCATGTATACTTCAATCTACAGGTGACTCCAGGAGTCAGTGCTCCAAGACTCCTGGAAGGACAGTTGGACATACCGGAAGGCAGTGAAGTGAGACCGCAATGGCCGCTGTGGGGCCACGAAGGACAGAAGCCAGCAGGGCTGTGAACCCCGGTCCGGGTCCACACGACCTCGGAGCAGAAACTTCGGATACTGTGGAAAGGGCACTTAACCCACTGACTAGGCGCCTTCCACACCAGCTGAGCGTGAGCCCAACGATCCGCGAAGAAAATTCGAGCCTCGTTTTGACGGGCCAATCAGAGATCGCGGAGGCCTAATATGACAACCTCCAGAACCAATGAGAACAGGGGATTCTCCGGGACGGCCTCCCGAGCGCCCGTCCTGAAGAGCTAGCCTGGAGAAAGTTTTTTGTTTTTTGTTTAAAAGCACAAATTAGAAAACAAGTCCTTGGCTGGAGACAGAATATGACGTTGACAAAGATGTGTGGGAAAAAATTCGGTGAGCGGGTAAAGCCTCACTTCCCCGAAACTTGGCGGGCTGAGGAACAGCAAGTCACCCTCGAGCGCCGCGCTCCGCGATCCAGAGCGGGAGAGTACGTGCAGCGCGCTGACGTCACACGCAGGGCACCGCCCCCCTACCGCCCGCCCTTATAGCGTAGCACAGGCGCGCGCACACCATTGTGTGGCTGGACTCGGCCGCCGCTGTGGTGTGAGGTGCGTGTCCGGGCTCTCGCCGTCACCGCACCCGCACCGCGGCTACTGCCGTGCGGTCCGCCGTTCGACCGCCAGCCCTCGGGCCCCTTGCCCGCTGCGGACATGCCGCGCGTCTACATAGGACGCTTGAGCTACAACGTCCGGGAGAAGGACATCCAGCGCTTTTTCAGTGGCTATGGCCGCCTTCTCGAAATAGATCTTAAAAATGGGTGAGTCGGACCCCGGGAGCCCGCGTCCGCTCGCAGCGCCCCGGGCCTGCGGCGGCAGGGCCCGTCTGAGGGAGAAGACGGTCAAGGCCGCGGCGCCGCGTGGCAGGGCCGCCAAGATGGCGGCGGCGCGGAGCCGCGGGCGCGCGCGGGGACGGGGGGTCGCGCGCGCGTGCGCGCCCTCGGCCTAACGACGCCCGCCGGCCTCCGGCCCTCGCACCGCCCCCCAGGTACGGCTTCGTGGAGTTCGAGGACTCCCGCGACGCCGACGACGCCGTTTACGAGCTGAACGGCAAGGAGCTGTGTGGCGAGCGCGTGATCGTGGAGCACGCCCGCGGCCCGCGCCGGGATCGCGACGGCTACAGCTACGGAAGCCGCAGTGAGTTCCACCCCCGCGCGCTCCGCGTCCTTGGGACCCCGGGGGGTGGGCGCAGGCTTAGGCGGGGCGGGGTGGAGCCTCCCAGCCGGGCAGGCGAGGTGGCCGCGGCCGTTTGACTCGGGTGCTCCCGGGGCTCGCTGCCTTCACACCTGCCCGGGGAAGACACGGGACGCCGGAGCGCGGGGACTGGGTGGTGGGTTTTGCCTAGGCAGGGTTTGGGTGTTTGGGGGCGGGGATTGCCAAGTCGGGAGGGAGTGACTTGTTGGGCCCCTGTCAGCACTGTCGTGGGCTCTAACTACGGAGGAAGTGAGGGGTGGCTGTATTTGTTGTATCCCCTCAACTTGCCTGTCAGTGCATTAGCTAGAAATGTGAATGACTTAGCGTAGAAGTTTGGGACTGGTTGGGGTGGAGGTGGGGGCGGGGCGGGGAATGAGGTGGGGTTTTAAGCGTAGGTTTTAGCTTTACGAAAATTGACGGGGGCCAAAGAAAATATATTTATAAATGTGGTTTTACACCACAAAGGAGATCTAAATGAGCTTTATGCTGTATATGCACTAGTTGGGGCATGTTATTGGGAGGAGGTGGGAGGGGGTTGGTTATGTTAAATGTTTGATGTTGAAATTGTTGCATGTTGAATTCAAACTTTTTAACAAGTCCTTGATGTTTCAATTTGAAAGTGACCAATGGGGCTGAGGCTGTGTCCACTGAGGCTAAGATGACTGCCTTTCCTGATTGGCCTTGGCTTTTCCATACATTGTGTGACCCTTGCCCTATGACCCTTTGGCTGACCTTACCGGAAGCCATGACGACAGCAGCCTTTTGCCATTAGACGCAGGGTGATGGTGAGGATTCCAAGGGTTAGACAAAACTGGTTAATCTGAACTAGGTGACTGTTACCTTGCGTGTTTTGTGGCCAAACCACCACCAAAAACCTCACACTGTGATGTAAGTACTTAGTGTAACTAGTAAACATTTTTGTAAAATGTAGAAATGCATGTAATCAGTTAAGTTTTATATTTTACAATGTTCTGTAAAATAAAACTTAGCGAGGTAAATTGAATAAAGGAGCAGTCACTCTCTAACAGAATGTAGGAGAAGTTTAGTTGGTTTTAGTCTGTTTTGACTTGCCCTTAATTTAATTTATGGCAAATCATAACTGTATCGAAGGTTTAGCAGTATAATAGCAAAGTCCTACTCCAGTAAATAAAGTTGTTATGTTTGTACTAACTTTCAAAAACATTATGCATGCCTATCATTGCAAAGCATCTAATTGTTCTCTTCACATGATAAAGGTGGTGGAGGTGGATACAGCAGTCGGAGAACCTCTGGCAGAGACAAATATGGACCACCTGTACGCACAGAATTCAGACTTATTGTAGAAAATCTTTCTAGTCGTTGCAGTTGGCAAGATTTAAAGGTAAGTGCTATATAATTTGGGATAAAAAAGATTTGACTTAACGTTTAAAAGGTAAGTTTTTGTATTCTTTTATATCTGAGAATCAAATACAGCAAATCTTTTTTGTTTAGATTTCTGGGAATGACCAGTCATATTGCTCTTCTAGGATTTCATGAGACAAGCAGGTGAAGTAACCTATGCAGATGCTCACAAAGAACGCACAAATGAAGGTGTCATTGAGTTTCGCTCCTACTCTGACATGAAGCGTGCTTTGGATAAACTGGATGGTACAGAAATCAATGGGAGAAATATTAGACTCATTGAAGATAAGCCACGAACAAGCCATAGGCGGTCTTATTCTGGAAGCAGATCTAGGTAATGTATTGAAGGGTATTGGGGGAGACAGTATTTGCTACAAACAAAAGAAAATTCAAGCAGCAGTATTTCAATTACTGCTGAATTGAAATTAGGTCAATTTTTAGTTTCTTTTGTTATTGGCATTGTTGGGTTCTTTTTAAAATATTTTGATACTAGATTTAATTTGTAGTGAGCAATTAAGGAGTTTTACTGTTGGCTTGTCTGTATAAATTGTTCATTTGTGTTGAGGTGTCTTGAGATGAAAATTCATTACCACATTTCTTATTATAGGTCACGATCTAGAAGAAGGTCACGAAGTAGAAGTCGTAGGAGCAGCCGCAGTAGATCTCGAAGTATCTCAAAAAGTCGCTCCCGGTAAGTGGGTTCTTGAGTGTTTTTCTGAATAACTTACTTTGTCTATAGAGTGCTTGTGTGTTCTGCCAAGGTACTGACAAAAAATCTGGCTTTTCTTGTCTAGATCCAGGTCTCGGAGCAAAGGTCGATCACGGTCTCGTTCCAAAGGCAGGAAATCTAGATCAAAAAGCAAATCTAAACCCAAGTCTGATCGGGGCTCCCGTTCGCGCTCTCGGAGCAGATCGAAGGATGAGTATGAGAAATCTCGAAGCAGGTCTCGTTCTCGATCTCGTTCCCCCAAAGAAAATGGAAAAGGTGATATAAAGTCCAAATCTAGATCGAGGAGCCAGTCCCGTTCCGATTCGCCCCTACCTGCTCCACCCTCAAAGGCCCGTTCCGTGTCCCCTCCACCAAAAAGAGCTTCAAGATCCCATTCTAGATCTCGTTCAAAGTCAAGGTCACGATCCAGATCGAGTTCCAGAGATTAACCCAGAACTCTCCACTCTTTGCACACTATTACGGAACACTTTCCTACTTGCTTAGTCAGTTACTCTTTCATGTTTCTACTTGACCTCTTCTGCAAGAAGAAACCTCCCAAAATGGGCACACAGAAATTGGATTTGTAGCCAAATTTGATGAAAAAGATGAGGTTCTAAAGAAATGGCATGAAGTCAAAGATCCTCTCCCTTGTTTGTAGAATTAAGATAACTTTGATTTTATAGCTTTTGAGCTAAAATAACTTTTGTAAAGATTAAGCTCATTTAGATTTTTTTTTTTTTTTTAAGTATTTCAGCAGGATCTGCTGGAGGGGTTTTGTTATTGTTATATTTGTTTGCTTAATTTTAAATTAACCTTTTCAGGCTTTGAATACTTAAGGCTTTAGAGGGAGAACCCAATTTTCAATTATGTTGGCTTTTTATAAAGCTTGAGTTATGTAAGATTTCAATAAAAGTTTGCTACCAAGATGATTGCCTTACTTGAATAGGTCACTCTTAAATTCCTTGAGATACTGATAATCTATCTGTGGAAACAATGTAAATTCTACTTAAGTGTAAAACAAGGCAAGTCTCAGATGCAATAAGTTTGGATACGTTAATTTGTGCTGTTAATCAAATTTGCCAAAGTCATTTTGGCCCCTTAAACAGGTTTAAGTTAAAAATAAAAGATTTTGTAGTGGACCTGTTAAACAGTTGCCTAAGTTAATAGCTTTTTAAAATGTTTTTTAAACTTAAATTGGTTGAACTCAAAAAAGTAGTTCTAATACTTGGGATCTCATCTAGCCTGGTAATCCCACTTTCTGAAAGTGATAGTTGTAATTAGTGTTTTGTAAGAGTAAGGTTCCTTGATCTTTACTGTTTGTTATGTAAAAATAGAAGTAACCTTTCTTTGATCAGAAATTTAGTATGTTATTCAAAATGGAAAAGCAAATAACTGTGTTTTCTACTGGAAAATCCTTAATATTAACAGGCACTTAACAGATCATTTGGTAAAGCAGTTACCATTTAAAGCAAAATTCTACCTAACAGTCATCCTTTTGTAGTTAGCGGGGTTCTGTGATAATTGGTTAGATCATCCTTATGAACTTCATGTGGTTGGCTTGGAAAAAACTTAAATGGGTTAAACCATAGTACTTCATCATAAAGTGTAATAAATTCTGTGGAAACCAAATTATAATCAGCAAATTTGTAGGAGTTACTGGGTTACAATTAGTCCTTATGTCTGTAAGCCTAGTTAGTTGAAATTGCAGTTTGAGAAATGAATTACCTTATATCTCTCTGTTAGGTTCGTTAAGGTAATTTCATTTTAAAAACCATTCATTAGTCTTAGTCTGAAAACAGGCTGTAGGTTGTTTGGCTCAGCTTTAATATCTTTTTGGGAGCTGTCAGTGTATAAGATGTCAAGGGCTGGGTAGTGTTAGGGTAGGGTGTGATGGATACCGCCATTTTGAGAAATTTCTGGGCTTCCTGTTATGAAATCCTAAAGAGTCTAATCTTAGGAACATAGTGCCCCAAAAGGTTGATGCTTCTTTGACGACCTTATTTTCTTCAATGCTTTTGAGGTTTTTTAAGATATTCATAAGAAATACGGTTTGTTTTTGTTTTCCCATATAGACCTTGGATTTTGAGAGAAAAAACTGGTATCTGTAATTATAGTTCATTGTTTTGCCTGTTTGAAAAAACAAAAGTTGTGACTGTTGCATAAAGAGGCAAGTCTGCACTGCCTTTCAAAATCTATTTAAGGACAAGTTACTTTTAAGAATTGGCTTTGACCAAAGTTCTCTTGTTTTCAGGGAAAGAACAAAAGCTTTTAAAACCACAGCCTTTTAAAGTAAAGGAGGGGGGAATACTACAATATACAATTTGACTTTCTAAAAGTATGCAGCATCCTTCAACTGGGCTTTCTTATGTTAGGACATCACATGGTAAAGGCAGGTTTGTCTACCCTTGTCAGCTGCCACCCCCGCAGGTGGGTAATTGTATAGGTGAATGCCTACACCCATAAGAATTTAATAGCAAGACCAGTTTATTAAAACTCGAGTTCCTGTTCCTGTGGACCCCCATCACTGGACATGCCAGACCACTGCTTATATATAAACACTGGCCCACTTAGAGTTGACCAATAAAATGTTTAGTTCCTTGCTAACTTAAGTAGAATCTGAGTCTGCAACTTGCCACATCTTTATCTGTGGCTAGATGGGAGTGTTAAACTGGTAGAGAGCAGAATAGAAGTGTGATAATCTGGATCCCCCTTTCTTTTACCTGATAGTGTGTTAACATGCCTTAGTGCCTTTATGGCCAGTTCGAGTCTTTCCTGCCCTGTGACTTGACGTTCCACTCCTGTGTTGTTACCATCTTTTCTCTTGGTATCTTCTTTCTCCCACTTTGTTAACCTATTTTGTGCTTTATTGCCTCAATAAAATGTTCACTGAGGGAAAGGTTTGATTTGAGTTTATTGTGTATTCCCACTTAGTATCAAATATTTGGCAAATATCTGATATTTGGTTTTTTTGAATCGGAGTTGCCATTATCAGGTTTGTTTATTTCCTCACTTGAATATGAGGAAAGGACTTCTCCGCTTCTCAGAAACAAGAGGTTAGGACCAACATAATATTAATAGATGGTTTATCGTGGGCTTCCCTTACGGTTCAGCTGGTAAAGAGAATCCGCCTGCAATGCAGGAGACCTGGGTTCGATCCCTGGGTTGGGAAGATCCCCTGGAGAAGGGAAGGGCTACCCACTCCAGTATTCAGGCCTGGAGAAGTCCATGGATTGCATAGTCCATGAGGTCACAAAGAGTTGGACACGACTGAGCGACTTTGATCATCATCATCATATCTGGGGCAAGCTGTTAACCGTCATGCTTTGGTGTCATCCACGGTGGTAGGGATAACCCCTCGTGGGTTGTGAAGATGAAAGTTTAATACATGAAAAATACTTTGATTAACACCATAATGATTGCTGTTATACAATAAAGTCTTTTGTATTCAACTAAGTCTTTAGATTTCACACAAAATTTAACTCCATTTATCTTGTAGCAGTTTGAACATTTTCTGTGATCATTACCCAGATAAACTAGGAAACTCGATCATCTTTTCCCAAATCCTCAACCTAATTTCACTTTTATTTATCTTGCTTTCAGAAAATGTTTTCTCAGTTCAGTTTTTGTGGTTATATGCAATTTTAGTCTTGCGAAAATGGAATGTTCCGTAAAGTATCTCTCTTTCAGCGTCCACTTCTAAGGTAGCCTTCCAAGTGGCGCAAGTGGTAAAGAGCCTGCCTGTCAATGCAGGAGACATGAGAGACAAGGGTTTGATCTCTGGGTCAGGAAGATCCCCTGGAGTAGGGCATGGCTATCCACTCCAGTATTTTTGCCTGGAGAATCCCTTGAACAGAGGAGCCTGGCGGGCTACAGACTGTAGGATCACAAAGTCAGACACAACAGAAGCCACTTAGCATGCATGCACTAAGGTAGCTGCTTCTAACACACTGTATTTACCCAGGCTAATCCATTGGTAATGCCTATGTGCATCAATAAGCAATTCATACCATGAGTGTGTTCTGCAGCTCACTTAAGAGTAGTACAGAGATCTGCCACTCTAAATGGTGCACTATCATGGAATGGATTTTTTTCAATACCAACTTTTTTAAGGAAGTAATTTTTTGGTTTATATAACCAACAGTCCATAAAAAATGTATTTTAGAGCTCTTTAAAAACATTTTAGCACTTAGTAATTACCAGTTTACACTACAGTTTTTCTTTTTTGGTAAAGCTGTACAGCTTGAGGATCTCAGTTCCCCAGCCAGGGATAAAACCCAAACCCTTGGCACTAAAAGTATGGAGTCCTAACCACTGAACTGCCTGGGGATTCTCTAAATTTTGAGCTTTTTGAAGCAGCAACCACATCTTGAACTTTGTGTCCCTAAAGCCATGTATGCTTCCATTAATTGAAAGGGAGAGTAGGTGCAGTTGTGTTTTGTAGTTAGTCTTCTAGATCCTAAGTAGCTTGCTTAGATTTGCCTGTTTTAAAACAACTTCACACATGGGCCCCAGTGTAGTAATTAGTAAAGTGATTAACTTAAAGTGAATAGGGTTCAGAAATCAGAAAGTGAATACAAACAGGTAATAAACAGTAAATTCCATCCTTGACCCCTTGAAGGAAGTCAGGATTACTATTTTGAGATCATTACTGTGGAAATTATTGTATTTGTAAGGGAATTTGTTAACAGGCAGGATTTAAATCCTGCTTCAGTTCCTAACAGCCCTAAAGTGTTGGGGTTTTTTTTAAGCCTATTTCAGATATTCAGTTCCTCTTAGTGAAAAAGCACAGAAGAAGCCTGAATGAGCAGGCTGCTTTTACAGTTGTTTCGACAAAGTTTCAAACTTAAGGAAAATTTGCACTATAGTACAAAAAAATTCTATTCCCTGTGCCATTTACCAATAATACTTCGTTTTACTTACACTGTTCCTGAGCCATCTGAAAGGTAAGTTAGAGACGTGTTTTATTCTTAAGACTTTGTGTATTTCCAGGGATGTTCTCATATTAACTATAGTGTCTACTTATCAAAACCAGGAAATTAGCTTCGATATGATCTTGTCTTTTCCACTATGTTTTGTCAGTTGTCCAATAACGTCCTTTATATGTATTTCCACTGGCCTAGGATCATTTGCTCCTTTTTGTTGTCATGACTTTAAACTGGAACAGGTCCTCAACCTTTCTTGACCTTGTCATTTTTGAAGAGTAAGGGTGATTATTTCGTAGAAGTTCTCAATTTGGGTTTGTCTGATGTCTCCTCATGATTGCATTTTTGGCAGAAATATCACAAGAATGAGATTGTCTTCGGTATATCTAGTGGTACCTTGTAATAATAACCCGAGTCACTTATATAAAGTCACTTTTTCCCTTTATGATCAGTAATTTGTGGGAGGTAACTAGAGCCTATTAAATATCCAGTTCCTTTCAAACTGTCACCCACTGTTAACATTTGTCGATTTTCTAAGTTCTGTTCATTGGCATTTCACTAAGGTGGTGCTTTGTGTGGGGGGTAGCCTTAAAGGTCAGGAGAAAAGAAGGGGTGTTTGGTTTTTAAGAGGAAGTTGAATCATTTTGGAGTCTGAGAACGTTGCTGAAGAGAGCTTGAACTACATCAGTTTGTACTTAATAGCTGTGAAAGTAGGACAGTGGTGGTTCTGGCCAAGGGCCAAAAGGAGCTAGAGGTAACTTTTACATACATGAGAGGAATATGCAATAGAAAGCAAGCTGTGTCCTCAGCTATAAAAGTGTCTTCTAATACTGTAGGTAGTAAATGCTGTTTTCAGAGCGTTTGGCACAATCACTTGTGAAATAGTAGCTGCTTTTATTGTAAAACAGTACAGGGACTTTCCTGGGGGTCCAGTAATTGAAAATCCATCTTCCAATGCAGGGGACGTGGGTTTTATCCTTGGTCAGGGAACTAGGATCCCACAGGCCGTGGGACCCACAAGTCAACAGTGGTTAGGATTCCGTCCTTTCACTGCTGGCTGATGAAAAATCCTACAATCAGGAATACCCAGCGAGGGATCATTTAAATTTGAAGGAGAGGGACTTCTGGTTGTCCAGTGGTAAGAACCCGCCTGCCAACGCAAGGGACACAGGTTCAGTCTCTGGTCCAGGAAGGTTCCACGTGCTGTAAGCAGCTAAGTCAGCACACTGCAGTAAGAAACCTGCGCCCCACAATGAAGAGTAGCCCCCACTCAGTACAACCAGAGAAGTCCCACAGGCAGCAGTGACGACCTAGCACAACCAAAAACTACAACTAAGAAGGAAATTTGAAGGAAAGATAAAAGAGTTTTAGGGATAAGCAAAAGATAAAAGTTCAGCATCACCATTTTGGATTTTCTGACTTCCAGAACTAAAGGATAATAAATTTGCATTTTAAGCCACTTTGTGGTGGTGGTTCTGCAGCAGTTAAAAACTAATAAGCTTAATTCAGAGGTTCTTTTCCCCCATTGGGTTTTCAGCAGCAGCATGAGACATGAATTCTACCAAATGTGTTGAGAACAAAAGATATTTAGCAGGGTTGGAGTAACAGAAATAGCTGAGGCTCTGGCCCACACAGAGACAAATTTTCCTAATGCTTGCAAATACAGGCTTCAGTTACAAAGCTAAAATGTAAATTTTGTCAGTCTCGATTCTTTGGAAAGCATACACCCATACACGTTATGTCCAGGGGGAAAAGTAGGACCTGAAGGAAAGAAGGACTCAATTATATTTGGAAACTTGGACCTCCCCTGCCTTTTCCACAATGGGACCCCCAACTATATAGTCAGGTGGTCAGGGGTGTCCAGTCTTTATACAAGGGATTCAGTTTAAACTCCCAGTACTGCATGGACCCAAGATCCCATCGCTCGCAATGTGTGTGTGATGAAACCCAAATCCCTGTCCAGTAACCACCTCCAGGACAAGAGACGTCAGGCCATCCCCTGGTTCCTCTGTTTCCATCTTTGTTTCTGGCTCCTGATTGCTCTTGCAAATTCAGCCATAAATTTACTCTTTTTCCTTCTTGGCTTGCTTGGTCCTTCTGCTTGTAATATTTTATCCAGGATTTGGGTGTTTTTTTTGCTAGAAAGTGCTCCCTATTAGCAAAATGTGCCATACCGTTGGAACCAGAAGTGTTTTCCTATTTATAAAAAGGGTGCATTTTCCTAAAATAAGTGCACTGTCCCAAGGATGAATTAAAATCTGTAGGGACAGAAAGGTGTGGGCTGCTCACTAGCAATAGTTTTCTCTCTGCTTCTGTTCACCAATATTTCAAAAAATTCGAGGTCCATCCAGTCTTGACTACAGACTTTCAACCCTAAATATTCAGTGGAAGGACTGATGCTGAAGCTCCAATACTTTGGCCATCTGATGAGAAGAGCCAACATTGAAAAGGACACTAATGCTGGGAAAGATTGAGGGCAAGAGGGAGAAGAGGGTGACGGAGGATGAGATGGATGGCATCACCAACTCAACAGACATGAGTGTGAGCAAACTCCAGAAGATAGTTAAGGACAGGGAAGCCTGGCGTGCTGCAGTCCATGGTGTCACAAAGAGTCATAGATGACTTAGCAACTGAACAACAGTCCACTCTTGAGTAGTGAGTTAACTTGAAAATAGTGAAGGCTATTAAAACTTGTAGAATATGGGGTTGTCACTTGAGGGAAGAATAGGACTTCATCACTTTCTCTTGAGGGCAGACTGGACCAGCAGAGCAAGCTATGGTTACATTAGAGGTAGAACCTTCCCCAAACACATCTACTTGGAAGAACTCTCCATCCCTGAATGTGTTCAAGGAAGCAAGCCCACCAAAAGTATCAAGACCACCAAAATACTGTTGAGCAGAAAATATATTGTCAACTCAGACCTGCATTCTTTGTTTATTCCTACATCCCACTGGCTCAGATTCCATTAGTCTAAAAGATACATTCCTGATTGAGAAGCTATGTGTTTGTGTGGTCCCATCACTTTCTTTTAGACTTCTGAATACCTAAAATAAACCTTTTGGAATCTAGAACAAGCAGTCTGGGTAAAGATGAAAGAAAAAAAATGAGTGGATGGGGGTGTTGTTGGTGTGTATAAAGAGACTTCCATTGTTATGGCAACCAGCTTCCTCAACTGATGCAATTCTGTTCCCAATAATACGAGTTTTTAATTAAAATTTGACACTGCAGTGAGGAAGAACACATGTAATGCGTTGGTGTAGCAACCGGAATAAAGTCTGCATAAATTTAAACCTGAGGATCACAACAATTTGTGGAATTTGCCTACAATTAATTAGGAACCCTTTTCTCCTCTGCACTGGAGGTTGAACCTGGTGGCCTGACCTTTAACTGTGACCTTAGGCCAGATGGACCTCAATATCCTGTTCTGTAAAGTAAGAGATTAATGAGGGAGTGGACACAACTCCAGACTGTACCAGGATCCTTGTTTTCCTCTGCATGCAGTCCATCAGTCAACAGACATTTACTGAGCACTCACTGAGTGTCCAGCTCTGTACCAGGTGTTAGGGATACACCTAGGTTATCGTGTTTCCTTCCATTTTAGAGCTTGCAGTCTCTTAACTTCTCAATTACACAAATGTTCATGAAGTCATAGCTGCCATATGTTTAAAAGGTGTTTTATGCTGCTGCTGCTAAGTCGCTTCAGTCGTGTCCGACTCTGCGACCCCATAGACGCCAGCCCACCAGGCTCACCCATCCATGGGACTTTCCAGGCAAAAACCAATAACGGAGATTTGATTAGTTCGATGAGCTAAGGAAACTGAAGCACAGAGAAGCAACGATTTGCGCAAGACAACACCATAACAGTAACCCATTCAAAAAACAACAAACAAAAACCCTTTGCGGTGAAGTAGGTGACAGTCTTTACAAATAGAAAAATGGAGGACCAGGAGGATTAAGTGACGCGCCCCAGGTCACACCACAAGCCAATAGCAATGGGGTCAGGTCATCCAAACTCTGGCGCCGCTGATGCTTTCCTTTAGGCTATGAGAGCCAAGAACGGAACCGCACCTCGCAGGGGGCTCCGTTCTTCTGGTGGCACGGCCCTCCCTTCACCCTCCCTGAGATGGTTTTCCGATGTTCTCTGGCTCGCCTATTTCAGGTGAGGAGCAGGCGCCGAGGGAAGGCGTTGGACAACGAAGCGACCCAGCCGGGGTGCGCGCGGGGAGTGCAACCTCGCTTTTTGTCACTGACCACTCAGTTCAGGAACCCACCAGCCTCTGCCGGCTCCGTTGTCCCCATTGCGTGCTGCTAGCTGTGAGGTAAGGAGTTGGGGACCGGGAGAATCTCGACCCGCCTCGCCCGCGCAGCAGTCTAGCCCCGGGGCTAAAGGACACTAGGCCCACGCAGCCGTGGCCTGGCAGGAAGGCCCCCGGCCCGCGCTCCCCAAACCTGCTCTGTGCGCGTTTTGCGCCCCGCGTCCTGCGGGAAGGCGGGCCCGCCCCCCTGTGCGCGCAGGCGCGCGCCGCGCGGGGCTCGGACCGCAGCTCGGCGCTGGGCGGCCGCACGCGGGCCTTGCAGGTAGGGACCCCGGGGTACGAGGCTCCGCGGCGCCCGGCCCCGCCCCGCAAGGCAGTGCTGGGGCCTGGGACCCCCGGGCGTTGCTCCTCCCGAGCGCGAGGCGGGGTGCACAAGCCCGGGAGGAAGCTCGGGGAGCCGGCGTGCAAGGGGATCTGGGCGGTCGCGGGGCTCGAAGGCGAGGCGAGCGCGTCCGCCGTGCTGCTGTTGGAGGCAATCCAGAGGGTAGGGAGGAAGGCGGCTTGGTTTTTAGAGAAATGCAATCAATTAAGAGTTGTTCATTAATAAAAGAGAGGGCGTGGAGGGCGAGGGTTTGGTTTTCTTAGGAAATGGGTAATTTGGCAAACTTTCTCTTTCCTACCGTTGATTTCCAATTTTTATAACGGAAAATTGAATTATTATTTTGCCATAAAGGGAAAAAATAAAAAAGAATTCCGCCATTTTGGCGTTTTAAAAAGTAACCGTTCTGCGGGGCTGGCGGATCGGTGACCGCCCCGCCCGCCGCCGTCTACACCAGTCCCGGGAGGACTCGGAAGGCGGGCGGCGGTCCCAACCCTGGAGACCGCATCCATCCCTCCCGCGTTCCAGCCGCAGCTGCAGCGGGGGGGCGGGGCCGAGGCCCCAAGTTTGAGGCGCTCAGTTTTGCTGGGGTTCTGAGTGTGTGTCGGGGATTATCTGTCTGGGGCGATAGCGCCCCACCTTCCACACCTAGAGTAAGAGCATTTATTGAGCGTCTGTTGTATACGAGACCTTGATGGGCAAGGGATACGGGAAGTCTTGGCAGACAGACCAAGAGACAAACATTCACTCAGTAAATATTTATTAAGCATCTGCTATATGCCAGACACCAATTTGGGTTGGGGATCCAACAGTTGTTTTAGGCTGGGTTCCCTGGAAACAAGACTCTGAGAAGCTTTGAGTGGAGATGTATTAGGGTGCCCTTGGTGTTGTCACCTGTAGGAGAGGAAAGATAGCAGGGCGGTTGGGTGGAGAACGTTGAACTGCTGATGCAGTCTTAACAGAGGCCTCCACCTGTCCCAAAAGAAGTTCTGGAGGGGAGATGGCTCTGCTGAGATGCCCTAGACAGAGGCAAGGGGGCAGGCCTTTATACCTCGGGTCCAGGAGAGGGCACTTGGGCGAGGCAGCTCCCCTGGTTGAGGGCAATTCAGAGAGGAGATGACAGCTGAGGGCTGCCAGTGACAACCTTCACTGTATCCCCTCCTCTTCCAGCCTCTGAGAGACACAGAAGGAGGAAACAGTACTCTAGCCCCTAGGGCAAGAATGTCTAAGCCATTTATGGGTTTCAGAAACCTGTGTTTCTTATGTTATTGATCACTCTTTACTCCCACCTCTTTTTCTTTCTTTTTAGAAATATTTATTTTTTTGGTTGCACGAGATTTTAGTTATGGTATGCCGGGTCTTTAGCTGGGGCATGTGAAATCTTTAGTTGCAGCTGTGTGGGATCTAGTTCCCTGACCAGGGCTTGAACCTGGGCCTCCTGCATTGGGAGCACGGAGTCTTAGCCACTGGGCCACCAGGGAAGTCCCCACATCTCTCATTCATTCATTCACTGACTAGTTTTGAGTGCAGTCTCTGGATCAGGCTCTTTAATGCTTTGTTCTGTCTCGTGGAAGAGAGACAAGTTAATGCATAGATAGACTGTGGTGGATAGGCAATGGCACCCCACTCCAGTACTCTTTCCTGGAGAATCCCATGGATGGAGGAGCCTGGTAGGCTGCAGTACATTGGGTCACTAAGAGTCGGACACGACTGAGCGACTTCACTTTCCCTTTTCACTTTCATGCATTGGAGAAGGAAATGGCAACCCACTCCAGTGTTCTTGCCTGGAGAGTCCCAGGGACGGGGGAGCCTGGTGGGCTGCCGTCTGTGGGGTCGCACAGAGTCGGACACAACTGAATCGACTTAGCAGCAGCAGCAGAGCACAGCAGAGAGAGCTGTGTGTTAACTTTGTTTGGGGTGCGGGGAGGATGTGGATTCTGGGCCTTTCAGAAAAAAGGTATCACTCAAGCTGAGTCTTGAAGGATGATCAATAATTTTCCAGACATAAGGGATGTAGAAATGGACCAAGCAGAAGAATCAGCACCTGCAGAGGCCACAAAAGTGGTGCTCTGAAGGTGTGACCAGACTGCAGCGGGGGAGTGGATGGATTCCTGGTATCTGGCTCAGGCCTGGGAGCCATGTCAGATTGGTGGTGCTGCTTTGTGGACCTAGTGGGACAAAGCTTATGAAAATGCTGTGTGAGCTGCAGATTTGGGGGTTGGTAGTGGTAGAGGAGCGGAGAAGGCAATGGCACCCCACTCCAGTACTCTTGCCTGGAAAATCCCATGGACAGAGGAGCCTGGTGGGCTGCAGTCCATGGAGTCACTAAGAGTAGGACACGACTGAGCGACTTCACTTTCCCTTTTCACTTTCATGCATTGGAGAAGGAAAGGGCAACCCACTCTGGTGTTCTTGCCTGGAGAGTCCCAGGGACGGCGGAGCCTGATGGGCTGCTGTCTATGGGGTCGCAGAGTCGGACACAACTGAAGCAACTTAGCAGCAGCAGCAGCAGCAGTGGTAGAAGAGAAGTGCATTCAAATCACAGAGAAAGTAGTTCCCAGGTCTCAGAAAAAATAACCATCTAGCTGGGGAAAAACACAGTTGGTATTGCTAGCTAGGAACCCACAGCCACATGCAGTGGGTCTCAAACATCACAGGTGCCCTGGAGCCTCTCCCCTCCTGTGCTGGCAAGGACTTGTCTTCTAGAATTATTCTCTTTCCCCTGCTCTGTCAGTTTCTCCCTCTATAGGCTTATTTCCATCAGTTACAAACAAGCTGTATAGCATCTTCTATTTAAAAAAGCAAAATGGGGGACTTCCCTGGTAGTCCAGTGGGTAAGACTCTGAGCTCCCAATGCAGGGGACCTGGGTTCGATTCCTGGTCAGGGAACTAGATCCCACATGCTGCAACTAAGACTGAAGAGCCCGCATGCCACAACTTAGACCTGGCACAGTCAAATTAATTAATTAATTAAATTTTTAAAAAATAGTTTTAAAAAAGCAAAATGGAGACTTCCCTGGTGGTCCCAATGCAGGGGACCTGGGTTCCATCTCTGGTCAGGGAACTAGATCCCACATGCTGCAACTAAATAAATAAATATTAAAAAGCAAAACAGGGCTTCCCTGGTGGCTCAGTGGTAAAGAATCTGCCTGCCAATGCAGAAGACAAAGGTTTGATCCCTGGTCTGGAAAGATCCCACATGCTGCAGGGCAGCTAAACCTGTGCACCACAACTACTGAGCCAGTGCCCTGGAGCCCCAATGCCACAACTACTGAAGCTCCCAGAACTAGAGTCTGTGCTCTGCAGTAAGAGAAGGGAAGTGGCAGTACAGACCCCCAACACGGCAGTGAGAAGCCCAGACTCTGCACCTAGAGTAACTCCCACTCAGGATAACTAGAGAAAAGTCTGCAGTAACAAATACAAAGCCCAGGAATAAATAAGTACATAAAATTTTAAAATAAATAAATAAAAAACAAAACCAACATCCTTTCCTTGAGAACTCATCACTCTCCAAATACTGTCCCCCACATCAGTGTTCTTTGTATCACAACTCCTTGAAAGAGCTGTTAGTCTCCACTTCCTTTTCTCCCATCCCCTGACAAGGACCAGTTCTTACTGTCAGTTTCCCCACTAGCATGCAGACTCTATAACAGAGGCTTCTGTGTCTTCTGTTCACTACAAATTGCATAGAAAAGTGCCTGACACATACTAGATGCTCAATAAATACTGAACTAATTGATGATTTCTCTCTGGAACCCACTCTGATCAAGTTTTTATGTCCACAGCTCCTCTGAAATGATGCTTGTCGAGATTTCTCATAATCTCCTTATTGCTAAAATGGTCAGCTCTCAGCCCTCATCTGACTTGATCTGCTAGTGGTATTAACACCATTGAGCAGTCCCACTTTCTAGAAACTTTCCTCCAGAAGCTCAGATGCTTCTGGATATTCTTTCATCTCATTGCAGGCTCTTTCTCAGTCTCTGGCTAGATCTTCTTCCTCTTCCCAACCTATTTTGATGAGCTCCAAGGCTCCCACTTTTTTCTTTATACTCGGTTCTATGATTTTTCCCTGCCATCTGTACAGGATGGTTTTTAAATTTACATCTCCAGCCTCCACTGTATCCCTTACTTCTAGAATGTAGGCTTCATAAGAGCACTTTCTCTTGTTTGAGACTATTCCCAAGGCACAAAATGATGATGCTGACTCCCAGTTGGTCCACCAGTGTCTGCTGGGAAAAGGACAGAAACTTGAACAGAAGGGAAGTTCTCTCAACCACCCTCCCTTAGTAGATCTTGAGACAGAATGGAATTCTTTCACGAGTAACCATATTCATTCCTAATGACTGCCAATGTTTTGAATAAAAAGATTAGTTAAAAGGAATTAAAATGGTACAACTATATCAGCTGTGCAAAGCAAAATAATTTGAATTTAGAGAATGCTATTTTATAATTTTTTTAAAGGGGAAGTACTAGGGAGAACAAACCATGTGTGTGTGTGTACGTGTGTGTGACGCACTCAATGGTGTCCAACTCTTTAGGACCCCACAGACTGCAGCCCACCAGGCTCCTCTGTCCATGGGATTTCCCAGGCAAAAATACTGGAGTGGGTTGCCATTTCCTCCTCCAGGGGATCTTCCTGACCCAGGAATTGAACCCACGTCTTCTGCCTGTTTCTCTTCCATTGGCAAGCAGATACTTTACCACTTGAGCCACTTGAGAAGGGGGAACAAACCTTGGGTTTTTGTTTTTGCCACGCTGAGCAGCTAGTGGATCTTAGTTCCCCGACCAGAGATTGAACCTGGGCCCACGGCAGTGAAAGCACCGAGTTCTAACCACTGGACCGCCAGGGAAGTCCCCGAACTTTGGTCTGAATGTTGCCTTAATTAATCAGGTTATATCTCTAAGCCTTTGCCTACTTGAATATTCACTCTCTATACAACATTCACTGGATCATGGAAAAAGCAAGAGAGTTCCAGAAAAACATCTATTTCTGCTTTATTGACTATGCCAAAGCCTTTGACTGTGTGGAGCACAATAAACCTGTGGAAAATTCTGAAAGAGATGGGAATACCAGACCACCTGATCTGCCTCTTGAGAAATCTGTATGCAGGTCAGGAAGCAACAGTTAGAACTGGACATGGAACAACAGACCGGTTCCAAATAGGAAAAGGAGTATGTCAAGGCTGTATATTGTCACCCTGTTTATTTAACTTATATGCAGAGTACGTCATGAGAAACGCTGGACGGGAAGAAACACAAGCTGGAATCAAGATTGCCAGGATAAATATCAATAACCTCAGATATGCAGATGATACCACCCTTATGGCAGAAAGTGAAGAGGAACTCAAAAGCCTCTTGATGAAAGTGAAAGTGGAGAGTTAAAAAGTTGGCTTAAAGCTCAACATTCAGAAAACGAGGATCATGGCATCTGGTCCCATCACTTCATGGGAAATAGATGGGGAAACAGTGGAAACAGTGTCAGACTTTATTTTTGGGGGCTCCAAAATCACTGCAGATGGTGACTGCAGCCATGAAATTAAAAGACACTTACTCCTTGGAAGGAAAGTTATGAGCAACCTAGATAGCATATTGAAAAGCAGAGACATTACTTTGCCAACAAAGGTTCATCTAGTCAAGACTATGGTTTTTCCAGTGGTCATGTATAGATGTGAGAGTTGGACTGTGAAAAAGGCTGAGTGCTGAAGAATTGATGCTTTTGAACTGTGTTGTTGGAGGAGACTCTTGAGAGTCCCTTGGACCACAAGGAGATCCAACCAGTCCATTCTAAAGGAGATCAGCCCTGGGATTTCTTTGGAAAGAATGATGCTAAAGTTGAAACTCCAGTACTTTAGCCACCTCATGTGAAGGGTTGACTCATTGGAAAAGACTCTGATGCTGGGAGGGATTGGGGGCAAGAGGAGAAGGGGACAACAGAGGATGAGATGGCTGGATGGCATCACTGACTCAATGGACGTGAGTTTGAGTGAACTCTGGGAGTTGGTGATGGCCAGGGAGGCCTGGCATGCTGCGATTCATGGGGTCTCAAAGAGTCGGACACGACTGAGCGACTGATCTGATCTGATCTGATCTGATATACTATATGGGGTGTCCTGTGTATTTTAGGGAGGAAAAGCTGGAAGATATATCAGTGCACAAGAACAGGAGGAGAGAGGAGTGGAGCTTGGGAAAGACAGCAACCACTACAAGCTGATTTTCCCATTTTTAGTGGAGCTGCCAAGCTCCTCAAAATCTCTGTTCAGAGGGAGTGAGTTGTTTTTTGTTGAAGGCCTGCTAGTATCAAGACTTTACATATTTTTTCCATTTAATCTTCATCAGAGCGCTTTGAGATAAATACCATTATCCCCTTCATTTTACACATGAGGAGACTGAGGCTCAAGGAAAGAAAGTTACTTAGAATCACAGACATTTAAGGCCGGGGGTGGGATCTGAAATTCAAACTGACTTAAGTCTAATTTAAGCCTACATCTCTGTTCTTTCCTTTATGCCAGAAGCCATTGTCAAGCCCTGCTGACACCTTAAAGCAACCAAATATCACTTACTCATACACTGCTTTTTTTTTCTGGCTATGCCTCACGGCTTGTAGAATCTTAGTTCCTCAACCAGGGATCGAACACGAGTCACCAGCAGTGGAAGCACAGGGAATTCCCTATACTGCTTTTTATTAACAAGTTCAAATTAGTGAAATCCAACACAGCACCTGCTGCGTGCCGGCACATTTAAGGAGTTAAGTAAATGATAGGTATTAAGCATATTTGTTATGTCACTAGGTCTTTTTCCCATATATTTACATGTTTGACCCTTTATTAAATGTCTCTACTCCCTTTGCTTTATTAAAGCAAAATCTTGCACTGCCTGCATTTTCATACATTACTTATTTGCTCTTCAGATTATAGGGTGTTTATGTTTTTTATTTTGTTTTTGTATGTGTATGTTTCTTTGCTTGTTTTTGTTTTTTTTTTTTTGCATGTGGGATCTTAGTTCCCCCAACCAAGGATCAAACCTGTGCCCCCTGCAGTGGAAACTTGGAATCCTAACCACTGGGCCACCAGAGAAGTCCCCTCAACAGATGTTTGAGTGCCCACTCTTTGCTTGGGATTGGAGGAAGTAGTGGGCAGGAGGCATAAAAGAGCACCATCAGGAAAGATCATCTCCCAGGAAAATGACCTTATGAGTGAAGGAGAATCTGGTACTTGAGGGTTCTGAATCCCCAGAGGGAGAAGGGAGTGATTCTACTGGGGGTGGAGGTGGAGGTTGAAAAAGAGGGGAATTTGGACTTGGCCTGGGCTGTGCCATGAGATAGCTGACCAGACAGAACCTTGGCCCGAGACACACTCTCTGAGACTCCCTAGAGTTTGCACAGCAGTTTACAAAGCATCTTCACACATGCCCATCTTACAGGGACGGGGGGAGGTGCAAGGTCTGGCCAGAGCTCTCACCTGGGTGACCTGGATAGAGCCAGGAGCCAAACTTTATGCTGGGCTCCTAAAATACCTTACTCCCCTCATGGCTGAGGCTTTTCTCTGAGGGTGGACAACTCCTCCTCATGGAGGCCCCCTACCCGCCTGATCCCCTTGGGGGCTGTGTTCCATTTGTAGGCCTACCAGGATGGAGGGGCATGCTGAAATGGAGATGCTGAGGACACTGAAGGGACCCTCCACAGGGGAGGTCAGCGTGCACCTGGTGGCCAGAGATAGTCCAGGCTCCGGTTCTCACCTGCCCACTGCTGCCTTTATCATTCCAGGTGGGCCAAGCCAGGGGTCTAGGGGAACAGGAGAATCCACATCCATGCCCAAGCAGATGTGGGTCCTGGGGAGGAGACGATATTTTTCACCTGCTTCCGCACTTGCATGGCAGTGTTGGAGCAGGGTCGTCAGGCTCACCTGTGTCGTATCTGTCCCTGTATCTGTTCGCAGCCAGCTCGGCCGCCCTGGGTCTGCCCAGCAGTGCCCTGGATGTGTCCTGCTTTCCGCGGGAGCCGATCCACGTGGGCACCCCGGAGCGAGCGGCCGGCAGCGTACCTGTCACAGCCACAGTTCTGCCGCAGCTGAGCACCGGGCCGGCGGCCAGCCCCAGCGCCAGCACGGTGCGGCTCTTGGAGTGGACCGAGGCCGCAGCCCCGCCTTCGGGGAGTGGCCTGCGGGTCAGTAACTGTGGGGATTGGCGGGATCCAGCGAGCCGCCGCTGTGGGGCGGGGCCTGAGGGCCCGGAGGCGGGGCCAGAGGCGGAAGGTGGGGAAGCTGGCCGAGGGGGAGGGTTCTGGGGGCGGGGCTTGAGGTGAGGGACTCTGGGGGCGGGGCTTGAAGTGCTGGGCTCCCAAGACGAGACAGTTGCGGGGGGGTTCTAGGGCCTGTCTTACGGTGAATGAGCCTTGGAGGCGTGGCTTGCAGTGAGGCGGCGGGAGGGGGGACCATGCTGACTGGGGGTGGGTCAAGGGCCAGGAGTCGTGCCCCTCTGACCCTTCCACGGTACAGTTCCGGATAAGCGAGTACGCGCCGCCGAACATGGTGGGAGCAGAGCAACCCCCAAGCCCAGAGCTACGGCGGGAAGGCGTGGCCGAGTACGAAGATGGCGAGGCCCCGGCGGGGGGTGGCGGCGCGGACCCCCAACAGCCGGGTAGGAGCCCCAGGCCCGGAGCTGGGCCCCTGCGGAGGCTGGGAGAGCCCCGAACTCGCAGGGCAGCCGAAGCCAGAGGCGTGGCCCTAGGGGGCGTGGCCCGGGTCCCGGCGGGTGTGCCCCCACCGGCGGGTTGGTCTGGGGGCGGAGAAGGCTCTGGCGAGGGAGACAGGGCTGTCCAGTGGGGGAAGTGGGGAATGGGACCGAGGTGGAGGCCCAGTGTGGGCTCCGAGGTGGGCGGAGCCTGAGTGTGGACGTGTTGGGTGGGCGGCCTGAGGTGCCTTGGTCTCCCCCAGCGGACCTCCCCCAGGACCCTCCGGAAGGTCCGCCTCAAGACCCACCAGAGGATGATGGCACCTGCCCGTGCCAGGCTTGTGGGCCTCAGCAAGGCGCTGGTCCAGATCCTAGTTCCTCCAATGATGGCTGCCCTCAGCGCTTCCAGGAGCGGTAAGCCGGAGGGAATTAAGCCCCACTTCTTTGCCTTTCCGGCCCTGAAGCCCCTTTGGGGCTTCTCCGGCCCCAAGGCCCCGCTCCTGTTCCGATCTTTGAGGGGAGGTGGATGGTGCAGGGTGGGTGGTTCCTTCCCTCAGGCTGTCTGTCCCTCAGGTCAGTCATAGTGGAGAACTCCTCAGGCCAGAACAACTGCACCAGCGCTTCTGAGCTCCTCAAACCCGTGAAGAAGAGGAAGCACAGGGAATATCAGAGCCCATCCGAGAACGAATCTGAGCCAGAGGCCATGGTAGGAAGCGGACAACTGGGAGGGCAGGGGGAGGTTGTACCTCAGTTCTCACCACTCCCTCCATTAATCCAGATGGTGGGGCTGGGCCACAGAAGACACATAATAACTCACTCATTGTATTTTTGGGTCCTGTCTGGAGTCAGATCCTGTACTTGGTTTCAGGGAAATAAACAAACAACTTTCCTGTTTTTCTAGAGCCCCCACCTCAGTCTAATAGCAGGGCTGTCACTTTGACATGAACCAGCACCCAAGTAGGTCTGCAGGCAGATGGAAAGATTCCTCACTGGGGCCCCATCTCTGGGCTGGAGGCCATGGAGCACAGGGCAGGTATTCGTGTCCTCAGTTTCCCCACCTGGGAGTGAGAACTGTAATCAGGCTGTGTAAACTAGAGGGTATGAGACTGTGCCCATGTGGTAAAGGGTTGTCTGCCAGAGCTGTGTTCCTGCTGGTAGCCTAGAAGAATATCCACCCACTGGGAGCAGAACACCGTGTGGCCAGAGAGCTAGGCCTGGGTCAGGAATAGAGATAGGGGCTTCACGCCAACTCATAAAGACAGGAAGCTGGGATCTGTTGTCCTCTACAGGAGAAGCAAGAAGAAGGAAAGGATCCAGAGGGACAACCTACCACTAACACCCTAGAAAGTGACGAATGGAACAGCAGCCAGCCTGGTACGATGGCCTGTGTATATATATTCATGAACCATGTGTATATGCCTTTGGAGGTGTGAAGCTGGGAGTGCAGGTTACCATTGTGAGGGTGTATTGTACGTAAATAGATGACCCTAAGTTAGCATGTATGTGTGCGTGTGTGACAGAGTGTGGTTTTGGTTTGTGCCATGGTATATGTATCTTCTTGAGGCTAATATCATGTGTTTGTTTATCCTCTACTATCCAGCGACTTAGCAGCAGCAGCAGCAGCCAGTTGTGAGTAGGCCTCATAATATCCAAAGACTTGAGCAGACTTTAATGGCACCACATGGTATTGCTTCCCTGTGGTGGTGTGGGCAAGTCCATACTGGTCACTGGTCTGACCTTGCTATTTGGGCCTCCATTCTAATCCTTTGGTTTTAAGAAAAATGGAACAAAGATCATTATTAGCGAGCTGTGGCCCTCAGACCTTCTGCATTACCATCTCCACTTTCCATGACAGCAGCCAATTGGAGCCAAGTAGAGTTTATCACACAATCACCCAGAGACTGTGTAGCAATGTCTCTCTGCCTTCCTCAAAACTGAATCTCTTCTACTAGTCATTATATCCCTGGTCCTTAGCCCAGAGGCTGGTGTGGAGTACACTCTCAATAAATGTTTGTTCAGTGGATGAATAAATGAGTTGTATGTTGAGTGAACTCCGGGAGATGGTAATGGACAGGGAGGCCTGGCGTGCTGTGATTCGTGGGGTCGCAAAGAGTCGGACACGACTGAGCGACTGAACTGAACTGAACTGGTGTTTCCTTTTGGACTATGGCTTGTTGCATGAGTCACTGTCTTTCCTGTTTCTTAGAGAGCCAGAGAGTGAGGTCAGTTTTAGGACATCTTTCTCCCTTGATGAACCCATTGCCAGTCAGAGGAACCTGATCTGTGTCCAAGGCATCAAACACTATAGTAGTCTATATTCTGCCTATCTTAACCAAACCATATTCTCATGGCTCTCTTTCTCACCCAAGGCTGTCACATCAGAAGCCAAAGTCTTAGCTCTCATTAGTTTTTGTCCTCTTTTAATTAATTAATTGGCTGTACCAGGTCTTCGCTGTGGCACGAAGGATCTTTGATATTCATTGTGGCATGTGGGCTCTTTAGTCGAGGCATGCGAATTCTTAGTTAAGGCATGTGGGATCTAGTTCCCTCCTCAGGGATCAAACCTGGGCCCCCTGCTTTGGGAGCATGGAGTCTTAGCCACTGGACCACCAGGAAAATTCTGGTTTATGTCCTCTTAAGTCTTAAATAGAGGCAGGAGTTAATATATCTAACTATATTATATATATCTAACTATAGATATCAGAGAAGGCAATGGCACCCCACTCCAGGACTCTTGCCTGGAAAATCCCATGGACGGAGGAGCCTGGTAGGCTGCAGTCCATGGGGTCGCTGAGGGTCGGACACAACTGAGTGACTTCACTTTCACTTTTCACTTTCATGCATTGGAGAAGGAAAGGGCAACCCACTCCAGTGTTCTTGCCTGGAGAACCCCAGGGACGGGGGAGCCTGGTGGGCTGCCGTCTATGGGGTCGCACAGAGTCGGACACGACTGAAGCGACTTAGCAGCAGCAGCAGCAACTATAGATATATAGATATATTGGCTCCACTGCTCTGTCTTTCTTAAGAATGTACTTTCTTAAACTAGCATTTTTTTCTGCTGGGTCCTGTTGACCAGGTTGAAGTTATCTTTTGATTTGTACGTTTCACCATCTCAACTGTGAACATTACTGTGTGGCATTAGTTCCTGGACATTTTCTCCTTTCTGCCTTTTTTCAAGGGAAGAAACCTTGTCAGTACACAGAAGTTAGCTTTTATGGCTAAAATCTTTCTCCACTCATTTTGGGGACCTTTTAGCAGAAGAATCTGGGAGTAGGAGTGGGCATGTCAGGGCTGCTCATGTGTCCTACGTGTGCAGAGAATCTGTGTCTAACGTATCCATTTTTTTCTACAGTTAATGCTTTATACATATTTTTGTAAGAAATAGCTTTCTAATGGCTTTATTGAGTTATAATTCACAAAACATGCAATCTACTCATTTGAGGTATACAATTCAGTGGTTTGTGGTCTATTCATGGAAATGTATAAACATAACCACAATCAATTTTAGAACATTTTCATCACTCCAAAAAGAAACCCTGTATCTATTAACTGACATTCTGCCCAAAGCGCGAATTCCCCTCCAGCCTTAGTCAACCACCAATCTACTTTCTGTATACATGGATCCGCCTGTTTTAGACATTTCATATAAATGAGATCATACAGCATGTGGTCCTTGGTGGCTGGCTTCTTGCAGTTAGCACAGTGTTTTCATAGTTCATCCGTGTTGTACCATGTATCAGTATGTCATCCATTTTTATTGCTGAGTAATATTCCATTGTAGGAAATATCACACTTTATCAACTGATGGGTATGTGTGTTCTTTTCCACTTTGGGGCTGTTATGAATAATGCTGATATGAGCATCTGTGCACAAATTTTGTCTGGCCATAAGTGTTCATTTCTCTTGGGTATGTACATAGGAGTGGAATTGCTGGGTGCTATGGTAACCGTATGTTTAGCCTCTTAAGGAACTGCTAGAATGTTTTCCAAAGTGGCCAAACCACCGTATATTCCCACCAGTAGCGTATGAAAGTTCCAGTTTATCCACATTCTCACCAAGGCTTGTTATAAATAAAATTTGTCTTTTTTATTTTTAAAAAGGATTTATTTAGTTGTCCTGACTTTTAATTGCAGCATATGGGATCTAATTCCCTGTCCAGGGATCGAACCCAGGTGCCCTGCATTGGGACCACGGAGTCTTAGCCACTGGACCACCAGAGAAGTCCCTCTGTCTTTTTTATTATAACCATCCTAGTGGGTATGAAGTTATAGCTCATTGAGGTGGTTTTTTGGCTGTGCTGGGTCTGTTGGCTTTCTTTGGTTGCTGCGAGCAGGGGCTACCCTTCTTTGCAGTGCCTGGGCTTCTCACTGCGGTGGTTTCTTGTTTCAGAGCACAGGCTCTGGGCACTAAGACTTCAGTAATTGCAGCTTTCTGACTCTAGAGAGTATAGGCTTCAGTAGTTGTGGCCCACAGGCTCAGTTGCTCTGGGATGTGTGGAATCTCCCCAGATCAGGAATCTAACCTGTGTCCCCTGCATTGGCAGGTGGATTCTTAACCGCTCCGCCACCAGGGAAACCCTCTGTGTGGTCTCTTCTGTTCTTCCTCCTTGCATGTTTTCCTCTCTTCATTTCTGTTTTTCCTCTTCTTTCCCAGTGAGCTTAGGTGGTGCTGTGATTCAGTCCTCTGGTTCAGGACTTGTCATACAGCTCTGGCCCTCTGTGGCTGAGACTTTGTAACCTCTGTTAGTGGGCCTATAATCCAGAGTGCCTTTGCTGACAATGGCCTAGGGGTGAGGGCCAGGCAGGGCAGGCAGAATTTGGTGCAGCCTCACCTGAGACTGAGTCTCGCCTGGGCCCTGTGTGTCTGGCACCCTCATGGCTGAGTGGAATCAGAGGGCAGCATGTGATCATAGGCAGAGGTTTGTTTTGGAGGTCAAGGTAGAGTTGGGTTGGGGGAACTGAGGAAGGTCGTATTTAAGAAGTAGCTTAGGACTTTCCTGGTGGCTCTATTGGTAAAGAATCTGCCTGCAATGCAGGAGACGTGGGTTTGATCCCCGGGTCGGGAAGATCCCCTGGAGGAGGAAATGGCAACCCACTCCAGTTTTCTTGCCTGGAGAATTCCAGGGACAAAGGAGCCTGGTGGGCTGCAGTCCATGAGGTTGCAAGAGTCAGGATAGGACTTAGCGAGTAAACCACCAACCACCACCTGAAGGGTTAGCCTGTCTGTCTCCTCCCCACAGCCTCAGAGGAGAAGAAACCAGGCTGGTCGTGGGAATCCTACCTTGAGGAGCAGAAGGCCATCGCTGCCCCCATCAGCCTCTTCCAGGATGTGAGTTGGATACTTCTGTGTTATAAAGAGCTTGTCTCCCAGTCCAGGGACTCACCTCCAAACTCAGGCCTTCTGCTGCTTTCTGTGTCTGACATCCCTCAAAGGACTGGCAGGGTGGAAGGGGGACAGACTGATTAGAGACCTTTTCTACTATAAGGGTCACTATAAGGGACTTCCTGGGCTCACTATAAGGGACTTCCTGGGTGGGAAGAAACAGGAGGTGAGACCCAGGCTTACCCATCACTGGGCCTGCAGACTTTTGAATTCTGTTGCCTTTTACTTAATTCTACACACTGACTTGGGTAAGACGGAGCCCTGAAGTCCACTTTTCAAGGGAGCTGGAGGCTAGTCTATCCTGCTTTGGATCCCTGCACTAAAGTTCCCCAAATAAGTTACCTCTTTGGTAGTGCTAAGCAGGTGGGCCCCTATGGTAGTTTCTTCGCCCCCAGCCCACTAGGCTAGGATAATGGCCAGAGGGGAGCTGGATCCTCTCCCATCTGTGCATTAACAGTACCAGACAGTCACTCATAACAAGAATGGCTTCAGACTGGGCATGAAGTTGGAAGGCATCGACCCTCAGCACCCGAGCATGTACTTCATCCTCACTGTGGCCGAGGTGAGCTGAGGCTGGCACCCCCATCCTGGTGACTCCCCTCGGGATGGACTGAAGGAGTCAGCCAACGGCACGGAGGGCCTGGATTCAGACAGCCCCCAACCTAATAGGGGGTTGAGGCAGAATATGAGGAAAACTAAAATACAAACAAAAAGCAGGAGAAGGGTTGAGATGGTGAGTTTACTGAGGAGCAGCACTCCCAAGGGCAGGGATGGTGGCATGAGTCCAACAAGGTCCTTATCCTCTTAGGAGCTCACAGTTGTGTGGGCATCAGCCAGATAAACAGTGATACCCCTCGGGGTGATGACAGTTGTATGCAGGGGGGCACTGAAGGGGCAGGAACGGCTTCAGAGGGGAAGAGCCTCCATTGCTGAGTCTCGAGAGGTGAGTAGGATGTCCCAGGCACAAGAAGCAAAGTGAGAAAAAGGCACTGGGCCGTGGAACAGCACGTTCAAGGGCACTGTGTTCATGGAACTGCCATTAGCAGGCTGAGGTCTGAGCAGCGAGAGAAGGTAGCAGAAGGAAGGGTCCTTGGGGGCCTTGAGCTTTGGTCAGTGCCTTTGGGATCTGTCCAGGGCTCAAAGCGGCCAGAGGTTGTCTTAGAATCTCCTGTCTTGTGCCCAGAGCTCAGGGCTCATTAGCACATGAGCTGTGCTCCTTGTAGGATGGGAGGGTGTATGGCAAAGTTCAGGATGCAGGGAAACCTAGGAGTCAGGAGGGGTGAAGGGGGTAACCTTCTAGTAGCAGACCCCTGAGACTACCAGGCTGGATGAGGAGTGGTGAGGGAAGGGAAACAGGGTGTCTGCTGGCATCGGAGTCCCTGTGCTTCCCCCTTATGGGGTCAGGTGTGTGGCTACCGCCTACGTCTGCACTTTGATGGGTATTCCGAGTGCCATGACTTCTGGATCAATGCCAATTCCCCTGACATTCATCCGGCTGGCTGGTTCGAGAAGACGGGGCACAAGCTGCAGCCCCCAAAAGGTAAGGCCTGGCTGGGTTGGTCCCAGTGAGGCAGTGAGCCCCCAGACCCTCCCTGACTCCTTCCCTGTGGTTCCCCCCTTCCCTGTTCCCATTGTACAACCAGCCTTTCTGCGTCCCATCCTGCTATGACTCGGCCTTAGAGCTTCTGCTCTGCCCTTGCCCTTTGAGAGAAGTCCACCCAGGCTGCGTCCTGCTTTGGCAGGGGGGTCCCTGGGCAGGTTCCTGAGGGTTGTGGGGTCCTCAGGCCTGCCTGATTCTGCTGCTTCCGTGTGGGGTGCCCTCGCCACAGCCCAGCCTCTGTCTGCACGGCGCTCTGTTCGTCCCCCCCGAGGGGCCTAGGTTACAAGGAGGAGGAGTTCAGCTGGAGCCAGTACCTGCGCAGCACAAGAGCCCAGGCTGCCCCCAAGCACCTGTTTGTGAGCCAGAGCCACGTGAGTGCCCCCAGGACAGTCACTGCAGCCGGCCAGGGTATCTGAGTCAGCGGACGAGCGCTTACCTACGGGTGCTCTCAGCTCGGTTCTGGTCCTCATCGAACGGGAGGGGCTCCCTGAGCAATTCCAGGGCCAGAGAGGAAAGAAGTTTTGGGTTTCCTCCAGTTTCCCCCCTCTTCCCTACTGCTGAAATCCTCTCCTCCACACATCACCTCTGAGCCTGGGCACTGAGGTGTCCTCCTTTCTTGCTTGGGTTTCCCTGCAATTCTTGTCGTCAGGTCCAAACCTTTATTCTGGGAGCAGCTTTTTCCATCCTTTTGACCAACATTGAAGCTCTCCCATGTGGTCCCAGCTTTCACCTCTTGTCCTTCTTTCTGTTTGAGGCCACTGGCAACTTTATCCCACAATTAAAGCATCTCCTAATCCCAAACCAGAGGCCTGAGAGATCTAGGGAACTCCCAGTAAACAAGTTATTGTTGTCGCTAAGTCATGTCTGACTCTTTGCGACTGCATAGACTGTAGCCCACCAGGTTCCTATGTCCGTGGGATTTCCCAGGCAAGAATACTGGGGTGGGTTGCCATTTCTTTCTCCAGAGGACCGTCCTGACCCAGGAATAGAACCTGAGTCTTCTGTGTCTCCTGCATTGGCAGGTGGATTCTTTTACCACTGAGCCACCAGGGAAGCCCGGTAAACATGTTACCATCTGGAAAGTCCCGGGTCCCCGTGGGCCAGGGACTGCCCCATATTGTTCAGGCATGGACAGGTACCACCTACCCTGCTCCTGCCCCAGAGAGCATACTTACAGGTGACTGGTGGGCTTCTACCAGCTCTTGTGACAAGGGATGCAGATTTTAAGTCAAACTGTTCAAGTCCCGGCCCCACCATTGACCAGCTTTGTCGTCCTGGGCAAGTCACTTAACTTACAAAAATGGAGACGATGATACCCATCTTCCTAGGGTTGTTGTAAAGACTGAGGGAGGTGATGGCTTTTGGAGCTTATGTCCGACACATGGCAGGTGCCTCCCTGCCCCCTCTCCCCACCGCCTGCCTCACATGTCAGCTCGTCTTTCCCCGCCACCCCGTGGTGGACCCAGCTCCCTCAGCTCAAGCTGGGCCGGGCTTGTCTGGGGAGGGGAGGCTTGTGCTCAGCCTGGCAGGCTCTTAGGGTGAGTGAGTGGCCTCCTGTCAGTGACACTTCCACAGTGAGGCTTCCTCTGAGCATCCCTCGGAGGCCAGAAGTGCCTGAGGGCTCAGGGCTGGCGGGTATGATTCTTCCCTGGAGAGACCCTCTTCCTCAGCCTCTTTCTCCCACCCTCCCTGCCCGTGCCCACCCAGCAGAAACACAACCCCCAGGGAACCTATTCCTCTTCCTTTGCCAGTGGGTCCTGGGCCAGCACAAGCCAGCCTGGGCCTGGCCATGGCAGCCCCTCTTCTTGCCCCCAGAGTCCCCCACCCCTGGGCTTCCAGGTGGGCATGAAGCTGGAAGCTGTGGACCGCATGAACCCGTCGCTTGTCTGCGTGGCCAGCGTGACCGACGTGGTGGACAGCCGCTTCCTGGTGCACTTTGACAACTGGGATGACACTTACGACTACTGGTAGTGGGAGGGCCCAGACTTGGCCCCAGGGGGCAGGGACAGGGGCAGGGGAGGGACGGTGGGCATGGGATGCGCCAGGCAGCCCAGCTCAGCCCTGATATTCGTATTGCTCAGGGGACAATCGACTGCCCTGTAGATCTCATCTACAGGGGCCCAGCCTCTTTGGCACCAGGGACCAGTTTCGTGGAAAACAGTGTTTTCAAGGACCGGGGGTGAGGGCGTGGTTCGGGGATGATTCAAGCACAGTCCATTTATTGTGCGGTTTATTTCTGTTCTTATTACATCAGCCCCACCTCGGATCACCAGGCATTAGATCCCGGAGGTTGGGGACCCGGATCTGCATCATTTAGTAATTATGACAATTAAATGTTTCATCTAAAAATACCGAGGTTAAAACAAGCAGACTCCGTGACCCATGACTTTCTCTGAGATATTAAGGCTGTATTAGAGTTTTTAGTTACTGTTGGAATTTTCTGACTCCCTCACCAGTCACCAGTCTGACTCTCCCTCAGAAGTAACATGAGGGTGGGCCCTGTCGCCGTGATGTCACAGGACAGCGGGCTCCAGGCCTCGAAGTCTCACCTGAGACAGTGAAGAATTCTTGGGTTTCAGGTGTGATTCCAGCAGCCCCTACATCCACCCGGTGGGCTGGTGCCAGAAGCAAGGAAAGCCCCTCACCCCTCCACAAGGTGACCCTGCAGCCTGAGCCACCCCTCTCTCCCCAGTCCTTACCAGTACCTCATTAGCTGGGTCTCTAAGGGCAGGCCAAGGGCACACGTGTAGCCTGGAGCCTTAGCTTCTTTGCCTGAGAGCTGAGAACCCTTTGATCTTAGGAGAGTACTGTTAAACCCTGACTCTGTTGAGGCTGAAAGGAAATTCCTGGTCCAGGGGTTAGGACTCTGCCCTTTCACTGCCGAGGACATGGGTTCGATCCCTGGTCAGGGAACTAAGATCTCACAGCCAAAAAAAAACCAAAACGAAAGTTAGCTGAGCCCTGTCAGTAAGGGAACAGGAATCCAGAGTGAAGAAAGTGTATCCTTCCCTGTCAGTGGTGTTACACTGGCACTAGTGATAAAGAACCCGCCTGCCAGTACAGGAGACGTCAGAGATGCAGGTTTGCTTCCTGGGTCAGGACGATCACCTGGAGGAAGGCATAGCAACCCACTCCAGTATTCTTGCCTGGAGAATTCCATGGGCAGAGAAGCCTGATGGGCTTCAGTCCATAGGATCGCAAAGAGCTGGACATGACTGAAGCGACTTAGCACTCAGAACATACATTAGGGGTTCAGATGGGACTGGGGCTGGAGCGAGGCAACAGAGCCAAGGAGAGGACTGGGAACCGGGGTTCCCAGATAACCAACTAAATTGCTTGCTTCTGCCTGGCACCCCTCCCCTTCAGGAGCCCCCTGCAAGGAGCAGGCTGTGACACGGGGATTTCTGTCCACGGGCTTCTGTCCTTTCCACACCCCTGGCCCTGCTTGGAGGGGAGGAGCTCCCCGCTACACCCGGCCTAGACATTGCCCTCATCCTCTCCTCCAGACTACCCAGACCCTGACAGCTTCTGTTGGGAGAAATATCTGGAAGAAACTGGTGCCTCTGCTGTGCCTGCCTGGGCCTTCAAGGTGGTGAGTTGGCTTTCTCTGCCCTCAGAGCTGAGTTCAGGGAAGTGTGGAGCCCTCGGTCAGGCAGGACAGGGCCCCGGCCTCCCACTTTGGCCACGGTTTCCCCAAGCACAACACCTGGGCATCCCTCTTGGGGCCTCAGCTCTGCTGAGCAGGGCCTTAGCCTGAAGACCACTCTCCCCCTGTAGCGACCCCCACACAGCTTCCTGGTCAACATGAAGCTGGAAGCCGTGGACCGCAGGAACCCAGCCCTAATTCGTGTGGCCAGCGTGGAGGATGTGGAGGATCATCGGATAAAGGTGGCTCTGGGCCCCTCGGGCTGGGGGAGTGGACAGGCCGATGGGGCAGGACTTCCGTAGACGGGGCTGAGGTCAAGGGCATGGCATGAGCCAGACTGCAGGGAAGCTGCATGTTGCAGGGAAGGGAGCTCTAGACTTGAGGCGGAAGATCTTGGGTCTCAGTCAGGTCTCATCTGCGACTTAACCTTTGTGAGTCGGGACAGATCCCGTCCCTTCTCTGAGCCTATCAGATGGGCCCATGAATCCTTGTCCTACCCAAGGACTGGTGGGAGATGCCAGTAACTTCAGGGCTTCCCTGGTAGCTCAGCAGTAAAGAATTCACTTGCAGTGCAGGAGCCACAGGAGACACGGGTTCTATCCCTGGATCGGGAAGATCCTCTGGAGGAGGGCATGGCAACCCACTCCAGTATTCTTGCCTGAAGAATCCCCATAGACAGAGAAGCCCAGTTGGTAGGCTGCAGTTCATGGGGTCCCAAAGAGTTGGACATGACTGAAGCAACTTGGCATGCATGCATGCCAGTAACTTCATAGGTGGAACCCTTGGGAAGTGTGGTGGTCGAGATGGATTATTGTGAGGTTGGCTCCTTTGTTCTTCCAATTCAGGATCTTGCTTCTGACAGGCCCCAGGGATGGGGAGAGCCTCCTGGGGCCTGGAGGACCTCCCGGCCTAGCTGGGCTCCATGAGGAACACCTGACCTCCCGGGCCTTTCTTTCCTCCCCAGCTCCACTTTGATGGCTGGAGTCACACCTATGACTTCTGGATTGATGCTGACCACCCTGACATCCACCCGGCAGGCTGGTGCTCCAAGACGGGACATCCCCTGCAACCTCCTCTCCGTGTGTACCCCTGGGGCACTCTGACCCTTTCCTCCTGATGTCTGACCCTGCCCCCGAGCTCTGGCACCACCTCCCTTCTATAGTATGCCCACAGTAAACTCTGGGATCCCTCATCCTCCCCACCCTGGGGAGGGTCTCTGTCACACTGAGCAGTGCTTCTGGCCTCCTCAGTTGCTGGGTGGGGGACCTGGAGGTGTGAAGGGCCAAGCTCACTTGGGAGCAGATGCTTCGGAGGTAGTTGTGCCCTGAGGAGTCTTCTCAGCGTCCAGCAGAGCCACGCAGAGCATGCGCAGTGCTTGCTAAGGCATCGTGGCTCCCTGCATCAGATCCTGCTCCCCGCTGCCGGCAGGGCTTGGAGGTCACCCGCATCTGTTTCATACGGGGCATGGATCCTTCTCAACTGTTCTCCAAGCATAGACAGAGACTAAAAAAATAGTCCCCAAAGTCTTGGGGTTGAAACTGAGAAATGAGAATAACATGAATCTGGCTGATGTAGCTTCTGGGTGCAGCTGTGTCCACACCAGCCCCAAGGTGATCGAGGGTGCTCTTCTTTCCAGAAACAGAGGGTATGGCCTACAGGTTTCCACAGTGTATATGAGAGGCAAGCCCCCATTCCCCCGTGAGGGACTGATGTCCATTCGCAGGAAGTGGCGTCCCAGCCTGGCTCATGGCCCCTGTACCTGGGAACTGGTTCCTAGTGCTGACCTTCCCTACCTTCCATGTCCCTTCCCCCAGGCCCACCTCCACCCCCCAGACCCCATGCTGACCCTTTTCTGCCTGCTCCTCCAGAATCCAGAGAGCCCAGTGCTGCCTCCCCCACGGGCTGTCCCCCTCTCAGCTATCGGAGTCTGCCACACACCAGGACCTCCAAGTACAGCTTTCACCACCGGTGAGTGAAGGGCTCCCGCTCAGGGACCCTCAGGCACTGCTCAGAGGGGGTCTGTCTTGTACCCACCATGGGTGGCCAACCAGGGCCCACCCGTCTGCTCTCCCAGTGGAGCCAGGCTTGGGAAGAGCCAAGTGGGACCAAGCAGCTTCATCTCAAACCTTCTTCTTTTTCAGGAAGTGCCCCACTCCTGGTTGTGATGGCTCTGGCCACGTCACCGGCAAGTTCACAGCTCACCACTGCCTCTCGGGTTGCCCCCTGGCCGAGAGGAACCAGAGTCGGCTGAAGGCAGAGCTGTCGGACACAGAGGCCTCAGCCCGTAAGAGGAACCTCTCGGGCTTCTCCCTAAGGAAGAAGCCTCGCCATCACGGCCGGTGCGGAGGGCAAGGGTGCGGAGCCTCAAGTCCTCCGAGGCCAGAGCAGGCGCTGAGTCCCTGCCATGGGCCCGGCTCCTCTCTCTCCAGGATCGGGCGCCCTCCAAAGTACCGGAAGATCCCACAGGAAGGTTTTTCGAGTGAGTCCTGGGTTATTTGTTCCCTGTGTCCTCCACCGTGTTCACTGTGACAGCTTAGCTATTGGTGGGAGGAGTCACCAGGGGGACACAGAGTGGGAGAGGCTGGGGGGCAGGTGTCGCAATACTTGGAGACAGAGAGCAGTGCCGAGACACAGCATGGGGCCTTGAACGGCCTCAGATGCTAGCCCCTTTCTACCTCAGGCCTTGCTGTGAGTCTGCTGGCAAGATGCAGAGCCTCTCTGGGCTCCTGGTCACCCTCTGTGAGGCAGGATGATGCCCCAGCTCTGCTTTTCTCAGTCTTGGCTTCCCGGGAGGGAAGTCATGGCCATTACTTTCTAGCTGTGTGACCTTGAGCAAGTCACAGCTCTGAGCTTCAGTTTTCTCACTTGAAAACATGAATAGTACCTGCCTTTCAGGTGTCAGTTACCTGAAAAAATAGTGGCTACTGCACTGCCAAGCACCTGCTGTAGGCCAAGCACCGCTTCAGCCGCTTTATCTTTACCGTCTCGCTGACGCTCACAAGCGGTCTGCAACATAGATGTTGTACACCTGGTCAGCTTCCATTGTAAGGCCGTGTTCTGACTGCCAGAGGGCGCTTGCCTGCTGTGTTCATTCCAGAATTATCCTGAGAACTTGGGAAGTCTTTCCATGGACAAGGCTGTGTTCCGGATTAGACTGGGAAGGACTCACCCGAGTCCTGAGACACTTCAGGGACAGGGCAAGGGACAGCGCCCAGGCCTTTGACCTCTGGGCAGGGCTTCCCTGTTCCATCAGCTGGCTGGCTCTCGCAGAGGGGACACTGGTCCCTCTGGATTTTGTTCCTTCTCACGCATCCGAGGGTAGGCCTCCTCAGTGTGGATCTGCTGGAAAACAGCTCCCTGGGGAAAGCTGCCTGCCTGGAGAGCTCAGGACTTGGCTGTGCTCATGGTGCTCATGGGGCCCTCCAGGACCTGTGAGTGTCAGTTCTTGGAAAGAACGAGGAACCACTGTGATTTCCTTACACACCGCTTCATCTTCTTTTTATTTCTTTTTAAAATTTATTTGGCTGCACCGGGTCTTAGTGGCAGCATGTGAACTCTTAGTTGTGGCATGTGGGATCTAGTTCCCTGACCAGGAATCGAACTCGGGCCTCCTGCATTGAGAGCTCAGAGTCTTAACCACTGGACCACCAGAGAAATCCCCTCAATCAGTTCGTTTTCAAGTTGGGAAACTGAGGCCCATGTTAAGTGAGGTGCCCAGCATTAAAAAAACAAGTTAGTAAGGAACTGATTCCAAGTCCAATTTGTGGTTTCTATTATACTGCGTTCCCCCTCTTCCCTGCCCTCACGTTTCCACAGTGCCTATTCAGCACAGAGTTGCTAACTTCTAATAATAATGCTCTCAACTAAATGTTTGTAACCCCCCAAACGCATATGTTGAAACTTCATCCTCATCCTATTTGGAGTGGGGCCTTTGGGAGGTGATTAGGTCATGAGGATGGACTCCTCATGAATGGGATTAGTACCCTCCTAAGAGACCCCTTGCCCCTTCTGCCATGTGAGGACACATTGAGGAGATGGCAGCCTGGGGGTCAGGAAGTAGGCCTTCACTACATACCCAGTATGCTGGTGCCTTGATGACTTTCAGTTTCTAGTATGAGAAACACATTTCTGTTGTTAAGCAAAAGAAAAAAAAAAAGAGGAGCTATAATAGATGTTTAGCAGTTAGATAAGATACCACCCTGGTGGTTCAAATGGTAAAGAATATGCCTGCAATGCAGGAGACCCAAGTTCAATCCCTGGAAAAAGGAACGGCAACCCACTCCAGTATTCTTGCCTGGAAAATCCCATGGACTAGAGGTCTGGCGGGCTATAGTCCATAAGGTCTCAGAAAGTCAGATAAGACTGAGCAACTAACACACACACACACACACACACACACACACACACACTAGATATTTTGCAGTTAGATAAGATACTGCGGGCTGCCTACAAATGCTTCTGTCCTATGCTCTGGGGAAGAAAGATAAGGAGCTCAGCCCCCAGACTCCTCGCCAGGATACGTGGAGCACCAGATAGTGGACCTTGAAGAGGGACACTGCGGGGACAGGAGGCCAAGTGCCGGCAGCAGCAGCTGTCACGGGAGATCCAGGCTGTACCCTAAACGGGTCCTCTGCAAGGGCTGACTGGGCTGTGCAGCGGTTGCAAGCTCTGGGGTTGTCCTGAAGGCTGGGGCTCTTCAGGGTGTGGGTGGGAGCCTGGGTTTGGGCCAATGAGCAGACAGACAGCAGGCGGGCAGTTAGAGAAGAACCATCAGTGAGGCTGGAACCAGGATCCCAGAGGCTCTGAGGAGGATTGTGAGGTCCAAGGAGTCAGGGCAAAAGTCTGAAGTGAAGGGGAGGGACGGAAGGACACGGTGATGAGCAGGGTGGGCCTTGGAGAAGAGGGCAGCGGGGGGCCGCGTGCTCGAGAGTCTGGAATTAGCACCAAGTGAATAGGATAGAGCCGGCTCTCTTGGACTCTGGGCAGAAGCAGGCAAGCCCCCTGGGACAGTGGCCACGTGGCCAAAGGCCAGCCAAGGCAGGTTAGGTAGGCAGAAGCCAGGTTTGCCAGAGGCCCCAGAAGTAGACGAAGTGCAAGTACACAGCTGCCAAGCCCGGCCGAGGAGGAAGCCAGGTAGAGTAGGGTTGCTCACCAAAAGGTCGAGCCGCTTGGAGGCTGGAGGTTGGGAGCCAGGGGTTCCAGGAGCAGATGAAGCAGAGGGGCAGGCAGTGGGAATGGGCGAGTGGATCAGGGATCATCCTGGAGGTGCCAGAGTAGGCGGGGGGCAGGCATGCAGGGAATGAACCAGACTCGGCTGGGGACGTAGGAGGAGGAGAGAAACTTAAAGCAGTGGCATCGGCTGGGGGGTTCACTTCAGACAGGGCAGGCTGGTTCTCCCCACCACCGCCACCACCCCGCCACGGCATGCGGGGATCTTAGTGCCCTGACCAGGGATCAAACCTATGCCTCCTCTCATGGAAATGTGGCGTCTTAGCCACTGGACCGCCAGGGAAGTCCCCTGGGAAGTCTGACTGCACCTCAAACAGAATCCCCCTGAGGCTGCAACAGTCAGGGCCCAAAAGGACTTAGCAAACGAAGAGCAAACAGGATGGGCATTTGATGTCCAGGCTGAGGGTACGGCAACCCACTCCAGTATACTTCCCTGGAGAATCCCATGGACAGAGGAGCCTTGCGGGTTCCAGGCCGTAGGATCACAGAGTCGGACACAACTGAAGCGACTGAGCACACAGCACACTGAGGTGGCCTGGATATCAGGGGCCATGTGGATGCAGGGTCTCCAGAGAGTGCTGTTTCCAGGATGCTGCTGCAGCTCCAGGAGAAAAGAGCATCCTTGCGGGGCCCAGCTGCCACAGCCTCGGGGGAGGGTGGGGTTTTCCTACACGGTCTGTAACATCAGGGCCAAGTGCTCGGTGAGGAGTTGGGGGATCTGCCTCACCCCCTTGGCTCTGCAGGGCTGTCTGAAAGGGGCCACGGTCCGGCGTCCTCTGCCAGCCAGTCTCCCAGGTGGCCTGGGGACGAGCGGGCTTTGGAGGGAGGCAGGTTGGTCCTTGGCCCTGGCCACCAGCCTCTGCCTCTGCCTTGCAGCACTGACCGCTGATGTCACACACCAGTCCCTCTTCATGTCGGCCCTGTCAGCCCACCCTGACCGGTCGCTGTCCGTGTGCTGGGAGCAGCACTGCAAGCTCCTTCCCGGTGTGGCGGGCATCTCGGCCTCAGCAGTCGCCAAGTGGACCATCGATGAGGTGAGGGGCAGGGACCCGTCCCTCTTCCTCTGCCCCTCCTTTGCCCTCACTGCACCCTGGCAGGAGGGCTCAGGAAAGGGCCCCATCAGGTGGAGCCCCATACCACTCCTGACTCATCATCCCTCCACAGCCTCTCCCAGCTGCCCAGTGGGGCTGCCTGAGCACCCTTTGATAGGCCTGTCCTGGGGATGGGGAGAGGGGCGTGCCTCTAATCCGGCAGGAGAGACCGGCTCAGCCCAAGGCCTTGGGAGCAAGGGGCCTCACCTTGGGCCCCCAGCAGCACAGAGAGTCAGGATCCTCTGGGGCTGCTAAGAAAAATTACATTGTCAGAGCCCAGGAGGCACCAACGCCAGGCAGGGCCACCTCCTCCCTCCTCTCCAGAGCCCCATGCCCTTGGCAACACGTCTCCTTTGGTTTCCAAGGTCTTCGGCTTCGTTCAGACCCTGACAGGTTGTGAGGACCAAGCGCGGCTCTTCAAGGATGAGGTGGGTGCTCGGTGCAGGGTGGGGACCGAGCAGCATCATGGTCCTTGAGATGGCAGGGCGTGAGCACTGCCTCCAGCTGGGGAGGGCCTCTGTTGTCCCACCTGAGGTCAGGGGGTTCCAGTCACAGTGACCCACGTCTTTGGGGAAAATCTGGTACGGATGACCACAGCCTAGCTTGGGAACCCAACCCTCTGTGTTCAGACTGTCAGCGGGAAGAGAAACTGTCCCAGAAACACGATTCCATTCACTCCTTTGCTCTCTGTGCAAACTTAGCTTCTCTAATGGCAGCCAATTAAAATGTATTTTGACTGACACGACTATCGCTATTTACTGCAAGGATGCTAACACACACTTAAAATTAAGACCCAAAAGCTTACCAAAGATGAGAAGCAGTGAGTTGTAGGTGAAAGACCACTAGCTTCGTGGGCAGGTGGGTGTGAACCCTGGTTCTGCCGGTTAGAGGTCTTTTGAGTCTGCGTCTCCTCATCTGTAAAATAGAGAGAAGATGGGTATAATGATGACTACCTTGCAGGGCCACGCGAGCACTGGAATTGGTGAGTGGGTCCTGGTACCAGAACGGCAAGTGTGACTACGTCACTAGTGTCTGTATACGGCCACAGGCCCGAGATAGGGAGGGCTCGGTCAGTGGTGGTTCTGGCTTTCACTGTGTAGTTGTCCTTCAACAAAGAGCTTTATCATGACTCTCCTAATTTGTAGTTTGAAATCGGAAGAGACCTTTTGAGTTTATTTAGGAATTCCTTCCAAAGACTACACGTACCTCCTCCACCTAAGAGAGTATAGTCTCAGCTCCCCAAAGATGCCGCTTCCAGGTGAGGTGCCGGAGAGAAAGAAGTCTCCTCTTTCCCAGGAAGCATCTCTTTATCCAGGGCCAGCACGGCCAGTTTCTTCATCGACCCTTGGGCGGTGGCCCTCCCGAACTCCTCTCCATCTGAGTGCTTGCCTTCTTGGTTCGTGATTTTCTTCTTGGACTGTGTGTGTTCAGAGCTGTGCCCTGTGTTTCAGATACCCTCTGATCAACATAGAACGCACTGGGCTGCTGATCCTCTGGGTGGTCTTTCCTTTTGTTTTTAAAAAGACTTTATATGTTTTCAGAGCAGTTTTAGGTCCACAGCAAAATTGAGAGGAAGGTGCAGAGTTCCCGTGTACCCCCGCCCCATTATCAGCATCCCCCATGAGAGTGGTCCCCAAGAGAGTGGTTACACCTGATGAGCCGACACCTAGGTTTTTTTAATGGAGGTGAAATATGCGTGGAGTGAAATGTACACACACATATGTAATTATACTTCTCAAAGCTATGATTCTACAGGTTTTGTGAAATGTATACACCCTGAACCCAATATGTCAATCACGATATGAAACATCCATCATACCAGAAAGTTCTTTCTTGACCCCTGTTGTCAGCTCTCATAGACAACCGCTGTTCTGATTTCTAGCTCCATAGATTAGTTTTACCTGTTCTTGAACTTCATGTTAATGGAATCATACAACATATACTCTTTTGCATTTGTCTCTTCAGTGGAATGTTTTGGAGGTTCATCCACATTATGTGTAGCTAGTAGTCAGCTCCTTTTTATCCCGAGCAGTGCTCTGTTTTATGAATATCCCACAGTTCTCCTGTTAATGGACATTTGGGTAGTTTTCTTCTTGTCCAGATTTGAACCCTATATTTTTGTTGGCAATAGTTCGCACGAGCTTTATTATAGCCACGTCATACCAGCTTGGAATTCATGAAAGCCCCCAGGTTGCCCCTTCTGTCAATTGTCGACTATAGTCTAACCAAATCTTCCAGTGTGTTACTTGTACTGCTGGAGGGTTTTCTTTTTTGTATTAGCCTTAATGTAAAACTTTATGTATCCCTATTAAATGATCTCTTGCTGGTTTCATAGTCTCATTATTTTAAAGCTTGAATTTTGTCATGTCTAATATTAATAAGGCTTCCCATCCTTAGACAACTTGTACTAAGCCTTCTATCTTCCACCAAGTCTTCTCTGCACGTGTTTAGTGAGACAGAGCAGAAGATGTATCACCCACTAGAGATCTTCCTTTGGGTGATGACAGGTTGTAAATCAATGCTCTTTGAGTTAAGAGGCTTAGCCAGCCACTTAACTCCAATCACTCCGGAGTTTGGTCCTCGGGCTTTCTCTGCTTTTTAGGAGGAGTTGTCTCTCCCTTGAGCATCTGCTGTGTATTTCGGTTCAGCATGATCTGTGATGCAAAAAAGCAATGCCAAAGGGGGAACAGTGTGCTGGTAGCCCACTGGCATCCAGTAGAGTCTACCCAGGGTAGACGGGGACTTCTGCAAGGTCTGAGGGTTGCCTTCTCCGGGGTCTGGTCTACATCATCTGTCATCCCCAAGGAGGATGCTGCTCCAAGGAATGGGCTTTCTCTGGCTGAACTGATGCTTTGTGGGACATAAGTCAGGATTCGTTCTAGTCGGGACAGACCAGTCATTAGAGGAATGCTTCATGAGTGAGAAATTGGATCTGCTCCAATTTCAGATCAGTGGTCTGATGGGTAGCCTATCCAGTCTGGTGATCAGCACCGGTGGTCCTAGGGAAAGTCTGCGCAGTCCTCTCTTTGTCCCCTTTATGGTAGCTGTTGGGTATTTGTTCACCAAATAATTATTGATATCTGTATGTGCCTGGCCCAGCATAACGTGATAGAGGGCCGATTCCTTAGTCTTTCTGCCTTAGTTTCCTCATCTGTAATATGGGGGTAATACTGGTACTGCTTCCGAGAAGTGTGGTGAGGATTATTGAATCAGTTAATGCACCACAAGTGTTTAAGAAGAGTGCTGGGCTCATAAGAAACACCATAGTCGTGTTGTGTTTGCCGTGATGTTTAGGGAAGAACCGTAGGAGGGATGGTGCCTCTTTGATAAAGGGGTCCTAGCCTCAGAAGAGGGAGTTCTTCAAGCCAGTGGTCGGACCAGGAGCCCTGTGGCCCTCCTGCCCAGAGGCTCCCTAGCCCAGCCCAGCCCACCTGCCAAGAGACAAAGCCCTTGTACTCACCATCCCCCCTCCTTGCCCCACCTTCCTCCCTCTCTGGCTCTCTTCAAATCCTACCCTCCTCCTTAACAGATTTTCCCCTTCCCTGTCTCTACTTATAACCTCGTCCCAGAGAATTAACAATTATCAACCGCTTTCATATTTGCTTCACCTATTTTTAGGTGAAGTAGCTTTAAGTAAAGAGTGGACATCATGACCTTTCAGCCCTGAGCCCTTCAGCACGCATCTCTTAAAAACTAAAGTCTTTGTCTGCATAACCACCACCTTGTCATCCCACTGAACAAATGGGCAATAGCTGCTTTATATCACTTGTATTCTGCTGTATTCAGATTTCCCTGCTCGTGCCTGGAATATCTTTTGCAGTTGGTATTTTTGAGCCAGGACCCAAGCAAGGTTCACACAGTTGATCTAGATCATCACGTCTCTTAAATATCTTCTGTTCTAGAATAGTTGCCCTCTGTTTGTTTCTTTTTTCACAACACTGACAACAGTCTTGGTGAATGTGAACTTCTAGACTTGTCTCATTGCTTCCTCGAGGTGTCATTTAACTAATTCCACTCTCCCCTGTGTTTCTTATAAACTGGACATCGGGTGCAGAGGCTTGGTTAGATTCAAGTTAGATCTCTCTCTCTTCCTTCCCCACCCTGCCCTTCCTTCTCAAAAAGAGCTCACAGGTAACAAGGTAGAGCTTAGCCTACATCACATGGGATTGCCCGCTGTGTCTGCTGGTTTACTATTCACAGCACTCTCATAGACTCGTGGGTTTATATGAGGACAGCAACAATGGGTTCTTAGAAGCCCCTGTCAGTGAGGACGCAGAGTGGTTTGCAAATACACTCTGAAATCCAGACCAGCCAACCAGAAGAGAGAGAGAGACTGTGTGTGTGTGGACACGGGGAGGCCAGTGGATGTCTTTCTTTCCTTCTCTGTCCCCATCGCTGTCTTCCTTTTTTCCTCCCTCCCTTCCTTGTCCTTTCTCCTTTTTCCTTCCTCTCCTCGCCTTCCGCCGCCCCTCCCCACACCTGTCCTTCACGCCCATCTTCTTTCTCCCTCCCACCCCCCACGCATCACCCCAACCCTCCTCCTTCCCCTCTCCGCTTTCCACCTCCCTCCCTCGACCCCTCAGATGATTGACGGCGAGGCCTTCCTTTTGCTGACACAGGCGGACATTGTGAAGATCATGAGCGTCAAGCTGGGCCCAGCCTTGAAGATCTATAACGCCATTCTCATGTTCAAAAACGCCGACGACACCTTAAAGTGACTGCCTCAGGGCTGGGCCCTCCCTCTGCAGCTGATGCTTCCTTCCCAACTTGAGTTCCTACCATCCCACCTGTGGACCCCCCCACCCACCCTCTGGCCCTTAACCGGGGTGGTCCTTCTCTCCGGGGCCACTTCCTGCAAGGTACAGGGGAGCAGAGGAGCCCTGGGGAGGATGGAGTCCTAGCCCCCTGAGTCCTGGAGCTCATCTACTACCAGGCACACCAGTGAGGGTGTGAGCGGGCCACTGGAGCGTTACTGATGGCGAAGGTTGAAGGTGCCCCACCAATGACGGCCCCACCTCTCCAGCGACCTGTTTCATCACCAAAGGGTCTTTCTCTCAGCAGTTAAAAAAGAGTCTGGTAGAACGGGAGTCCTTCAGCCTGAGGCCCTTCTCTCTTCGGCATCTCTCTGTGCTTCCCCCCCACACCCCCGCCCCGACCCCACCATCTCCTTTCCTCCTTCCAGGAAGCCACCCTGCCACAAACACATTTATTCAAAACAGCACCTCGCCTGTTTCTGTCTGCTGGTTTTGTTGCCCTCATTCTGCTGTCTGGTTTTCCCAGACATTCCCAGAGGTATGTCTTCATAGCATCCACTGAGGGCTGTGGGTGCCTTTCTGTCTCTTGCCCAGAAGTGGGGATTCTGAGCCAGGATGCCTTCAGCATCCAGTTCTGGGATGTTCTTCAGGTCCCAGTTCTGGACCACTTGGTATTTGAGTGTCCCCCATGCCCTGTCTTGTTTCCAGCAGAGGGTGGTTAGAACCTGTTTGGCTTCTGCAGCAGAGGCTAAGGTTCCCCAGATGTTCCCACACACACCCTGCGTCAACTGTGGAGAGGAGGCAGGCTGGCCAGCTAGGTAGCCGAGGCCAGCCCCCGGGTACATCAGATAATCCCGGGCCATGGGCCTGCAGGGTAGCCGGCAGACGTGGAGGCTCTCAAAGCAGAGCAGAGCATCCTTCCCTGCCGCCGTGGGTCTCAGCCAGTGTATTGCCCAGGAGGTAAGGGCCCCATGCCTGCCAGGCCTTTTGCCATGGGAATGTCTGCCTGGCATGCACTCTGCCTGGCATGCACCTCCCCCCCGTGGCGTCACATTCAACCTGTCTCTTAGATGTCTTGGTTTTGGGAAGTCTTACGAAGACTCTTAAAAAGTGGGATTTGGGAAGAAGATGAATTCCTCTAGCTTTGAATTCTCCATGTCCCTTAAGCTTCTCTTACCACCCTCCATCTGTCTTGCATTGCCAGCCGGATACCTGCCATGGCTCTGGGATTTTGACCTTTCTGTCGAAGTGTGGCTCCACTGAGCCCCTGCCAAACCTGCCTCCCAGCCTACAGGGGCAGGGGGCAGAGGCCGCACACATGGAGGTGAGGTGCCACCGCCAGGCTCTTGTGGAGCCCGGGGCCTCCCCTGGACCCCTCATCTCCGCCACATGATGCATACGTGCAGATGTGCGTTGGACACTCTCAGATGTGCTTGTCAGGGTGCAGACATGAAGCTTGATGTGGGAAAGTGTCAAGGGCTATTATTGTGAAAATATGAAGCTTTATCTTTGGGAAACCCAAAGCTCTGTTGATTACTTGCCTCGGCCCAAGAGAGGACCCTTTCTCACGGAGGCCCGGGTAGCTGGACCAGGGCAGCCGTTCAGCCCCCTGCTGCACTGCCACGGGGCTGTGGACGGACCTCAGAGACACCACCTTCCCGGGAAGGCTTGGCCCGGCCCTGCCCTGGGCAGGGGGCTGGGTTTACCGAGGTTGCACAAGCGTCTCCTTGCTCAGGAGTAAGGAGGAGCCCGTCTGAGCCTCTCTGTCCTGGTTGCTCGGGTGTCACTGAAGCCCACCAGCTCCATGGCCTCGTCTGCTCCCCCATGAGACTGCAGAGAGAGCTCGCTGACTCTGGCGTGAGAAGACAGCAAGCACACACAGCCATGCTGTGGAGCCTCTCCACTTCTAAGGAGCACAGCTGGGACGGCTGAGCCACGTGGGTCTGCCCTCCACTGTCCTAACCCTTGTCTACGGGAAAGACAAGATGGACCAGGGGCCTTGGAGAAAAGGGCCCCCAGGCCCCCGAACTTTGAGCCTCAGCACTGTCTTAACGGGAAAGAAACCAAATCATAAAAAAAAAAAAGGGGAGGGGATAAGAAATCTGCCTTCTGTCCACCCCACTGGTTCTTCACCCCCTCCCTTTGCCAAATGAAATCATTACACCATGACCTGGGCACACAGTGAGGGGTGAAGGGAGGGAGTTGTCACCCCTGTCCTGTGCCCTCCAACCTGCTCTCCAGCAGAAAAAACCACCATACTTTGGCCCTGGCAGCCTCTCCCAGCCCTTGCCCTGGCTTAGGACAGCCAGACGCTTTCTGTTTAATTTCTGAAGCAGAGAGAATGATCCTAGAGTTGGAAAATGAAGCCTGTTTGCACTTTCATTCACACGCACTTTGGTGGAGTTATGTTTTTTTGTACTTGCCTTGTCAGAGTGTGCCTGTGTGTGTGTGTGTGTGTGTGTGTGTGTGTGTGTGTGTTCATGCATGCACGCAAGCGTGCGTGTTCTTTAAGAGAATCTTCTGGTTAAAGATAAAGTCACTCTTGAGAGGAAAATTTACAAATAAAATGTGGTGTATTTTGTCAGTGTGTTGAAACAACATAAATAAACTTGAAGACCAGGATGGTTTGCTGTCAGAGTCTTTCTATTTTCATGGTCAGAGATCCAGAAAGCACAAAATGAATTACCGTTCCATCAATGGAGAGAATAAAGCATTCTTTATTGTAACATAATAAGCTGTTAGAGATCCTAAAGCATCTGATTTTTATTCTATTTTAAAAGATAAGAAACAGGATAAAGATAGATGGCTGTATTAGTCAACATAATGTAAACAATGGGAACCCCTGAGCATAGTGTGAAAATGACCTGATCCTTGATAGTTTATAAACGGTCAAGAGTGGAAAATTCAATAAAGCCTCCAGGTGTTCTGGGTTTTTTTTGTTATTTGCTTTCTGTTCTGTTTTGCTGTGCTGGGTCTTCGTTGCTGTGCATGGTTTTCTCTAGGTGCAGCGAGCAGGGGCTACCCCTAGTTGTGGTGCGTGGGGCTCTCGTTGCAGTGGCTCGTCCTGTTGCAGACCACGGGCCCTGGAGCGCACGGGCTTCTGTAGTTGTGGCTCGCGGATTTAGTCGCTCTGCGGCTTGTGGAATCCTCCCAGACGAGTGATTGGTGTATGTACCCTGCACTGACAGCCAGATTCTCATCCAGTATACACCAGGGAAGTCCCTCCAGTTTTTTTAAATGACCTCTAATTGAGGGATGGGGAAATGTCAAGGTGAGCAGTTAGAATTTGTTAAAGTTCCCAGAGATGGTGTGAGCAGATGCGGAAGTGGCAGCAGTAGTCCATCACATCACGCCAGCAACACCCTTAATTCCTTGGCTCTGCTACTCTTTCAGACTGCTTGGCTAGAAGAATACCAACCATGGAGCTGCCTAAGAGCCCATCTTTCCCACACTTTAACCAGGAATTTATCTTATTGAGCAAGTTGGAACCATGGTGGACTGATGTTCTTTGGCTTCAACACTTAGGGCTGCCCAGGAAGCAACTGGAATTTGGGGCGGGGGTGAATTAACTTTGACTTCCCTTTACCTTGCTCCTCAAACCTCCTACCCCATTACCTTTCACTTTGTCTCAGTAAATGTCTTCACCATCTATGTCACAGAGAAAATGGAGGTCATCAGAAGGAATACCCCACCTTCCTGCCACCGTATATGCCAGTCCCCTCCTACCTGCATCCATCCTTTCCTGCCTATAACAGTGGAAGAACTGGTCCTTCCCTTTGTCTGAAGTTAACCATCTACCAGCCATGGCTGCTATAAAAGGAAAAGAAATGGTATTGAGAGACAAATAAGGACTTTTGGAAATTTCAAATGTGATTGCAGAGATAATTCAGCACAAGGGTTGAAAGATTAAGTTGATATTGTCCCAAAAGTAGAATAGAAAAAGAGATGAAAATGGGGAAGAGTAAGAAAATTAGGAGGAGAAGGGGATGACAGAGGATGAGATGGTTGAATGGCATTACCAACTCGATGGACATGAGTTTGAGCAAGCTCTGGGAGTTGCTGATAGACAGGGAAGCCTGGCATGCTGCAGTCCATGGGGTCGCAAAGAGTCGGACACAACTGAGAGACTGAACTGAACTGAACTGAAGAAAATTAGAGGACTAACTAGAAATCCAATATACGACTAATAGAAATGCCATTAATAGAGAACAGATAAATTATTATAATAAAAAGGAACTTAAAAAAGGAAATTTCACAGAAATGGGAAGATCCCACTACATGCCCAGGCCAGTGGATGTAAAAGGAATGACACCAAGCTATATTATTGTGAGATGTCAGAATAATGAGAACAAAGGGGAGCTAAAAGCTCCCAGAGGAATAAAACAGGTCATATCCAAAGGAACATTAAGTACAGTAGCATTGACCTTCTCAATAGCTATGCTGGAAGCAAGAGAAAAGAGAGCAATGTCTTCACAACTTCAAAGAAAAATTCTGTGCCCAGTCAAGCTGTCAATCAAATATGAAAGCAGAACATTTTCAAACATTCAAGGTTTCAAGCTTTTACTTCCCATGCACCTTTCCTCAGAAAGCCACTGGACAATGTGTTCCATCAAAATGAAAAGAGTAAATCAAAAAAGAGAAAAATCCCAGGAATTCAAAGATATGTCTTTTCAACATAAGAAAATCAATCTATATAATATTCCACATTACTGGAATGAATGGGAAAGTATATGATCATCTCGATTGATATATTAACAGAAAAGCCATTTGACAAAAATCCAACACCGTTTCACAATAAAAACTGCCAGAAAACTAGAATAGAAGGAAACTTCCTCAACATGACAAATGGCAAGACAATATTCATGGGTAGGAAGACTTAACATTGTTAAAACATCAATACTTGCCTGCAGTGATCTATAGAGTCAGTGTAAACTCTGTCAATATTCCAGTGTATGTTTTTGCAGGAATATATAAGCTGATTCTCATATTTGTATGAAATTGCAAGTGGCAAAATCTTGAAAAAGAACAAAGTTGGAGGACTCAGACTTTCTGGTTTCAAAACTTACTACAAAGGTAATGTAATCAAAATGGATGATACTGGCATAAGGGCAGGCATAAAGAACAACTGAATAGAACTGAGAGTCCAGAAATAAACCCGTATGTTCATGGCCAATTGACTTGTTTTTAATCTTTAGCAGTACTGCTCGGCATGTGGGATCCTGTTTCCTCTATACCAGCAATTGGTGGAACTGGTGTCTGCTGTATTGGAAGTATGGTATCTTAACCACTGAACCTCCAGGGACATCCCAGCAACCAAATGATTTTCTTAAATTTTTGTTTAAAGCCAATTGGTTTTTGATGAGTGTCAAGTCCATTCCATGGGGAAGGAACAGGACACTGAGATTTCCACTTGTGAAAAAGTGAGGTTGGATGCCTATCTTACACTCTATAGAAAACTCCAAATGGATCAATGACCCAAAGAGCAGAGCCAAAGCCATAAAACCCTTGTAAGAAAACGTAGAGGTAAATTTTTATGACCTTGGAATTGACAGTGGATTCTAGATATGACACCAAAGTGCAAGCAACAAAGGAAAAATCAGACAAGTTGTACTTCATCGAAATTAAAACCTTTTGTACATTGAATGAAAAAGGTGAAACAACAGTCTACAGAATGGGAAAGAATATGTGCAAATTACATATCTGATGAGAGTTTAATATCTAAATATATAAATAATTCCTAAAAACTAAACAACAAAAAGACCATCCAAATAAAAAAATCGCAGAGCACTTGACTGAACATTTCTCCAAAGATACACAAATAGCTAATACACACAGAGATGTTCAACAGCATTAGCATTAGAAAAATGCAAATCAAAACCACAATGAACTACCATGTCACACCTACCAGGACCACTATAATAAAATAAAGGAAAATAATAATTGTTGGAAAGGATGTGAAGAATCTGCTGGTTGGGTGCAGCCACTGTGAAAAGTTTGGCACAGTTTGGCTCCTCAGAAAGCTAAATATAGAATTACCATTCTACCCAGTGGGCTTTCCAGGTGGCGCTAGTGGTAAAGAACCCGCCTGCCAATGCATGAGACATAAGAGAGACAGGGGGTTTGATCCATGGGCCAGGAAGATCCCCTGGAGGAGGGCATGGCAACCCACTCCAGGATTCTTGCCTGGAGAATCCCATGGACAGCTACATGTTCTCTGGCCAGCTATAGTTCATGGGGTCGCAAAGAGCTGGACATGACTGAAACGACTTAATACACACACAGCACATATTACCCAGCAATTTTACTCCTAAGTGTGTATATAAAATGGAGAAGGAAATGGCAACCCACTCCAGTACCCTTGCCTGGAAAATTCCATGGGTGGAGGAGCCTCGTAGGCTACAGTTCATGGGGTCACAAAGAGTCGGACACTTCACTTTCACTTTTCATACATCTAAAAGATTTGAAAACAGATTATTTTTATGCCAGTGTTCATTTAAGCATTATTCACCGTGTTCAAAAGGTGGAAGCAACCCAAAAGTCCATTAATAGATGAATAGGTAGACAAAATATAGATGAATAGATAGACGTGTGTGCTAAGTCCCTTTATTCGTGTCTGACTCTTTTCGACCCTGTGGACTCTAGCTCGCCAGGCTCTTCTGTCCATGGGGATTCTCCAGGCAAGAATACTGGAATGGGTTGCCATGCCCTCTTCCAGGGGATCTTCCCTGCCCAGGGATTGAACCCACATCTCTTATGTCTCCTGCATTGACTGGTGCCATCTGGGAATCCTTGAATAGATAGACAAAATGTGGTAAATCTATCCATACAGTGGAATATTATTCAACCATTAAATGGACTAAGCAACATGGATGAATCTTGAAAATATTACACTAAGTGAAATAAGGCAGGCACAAAAAGACAAATATTGTATGATTCCACTTACATGAAATATCTAGAATAGGCAAATTTATAGAGACAGAAAGTAGACTGGAGGTTACCAGGGGCTGGGTGAAGGGGGAATTGGGAGTTATTGCTTAATGGCCACAGAGCTGTGCTTAGGGGTGATGAAAAAGTTTTGGAAAGAGATACTGATGATGATTGCACAACACTGAACGTACTTAATGACACTGAATTGTCCACTTCTTAATGATTAAAATGGCAACATAGATTTAACCACAGTTTTAAAAGTTAAGAATAAAAAAGAGGACTCCCATAGGATCCAGGAAATAGGACATCCAACAAGAAGAGGGACAAAGAAAGGGCTTCTCCGATGGTTCAGTGGTTAAGATTCCACATGTCCCCTGCAGGGGGCATGGGTTCATCTAATTCATGCTATTTAGGCACGTGGAAGTATTAATAAAATTCTGCATGCCACATGGCACACTCAAAAAAAATTTTTTTTAATTTTTTAAAAGGAGAAAGACAAAGGGGATTTCCAGAGTGATGGAAAAAGAAGGGCCAGGCTGACAACTGAGCCGTTGTCCAGATGAAAAGCGAAGGATGAAAATCTCCAGGAAGGATGAGAAAAAAAAAACAAACAAACCCAATGAAATTGGCCAAAAAGTTCATTCAGGTTTTTCCCTAAGATATTACAGAAAAACTCAATTGAATTTTTTAGGCTAACCCAATATTATTGCATTAGGAGGCTATTTTCAGCTTTATCAAAGAGTTTGAGAATGATTTGCATGTGTGTTTGTACAGGTGTACAATATATGCAGACGTGTTCATTGAATATTTCAAACAATCAAATGAGACAATGACCAATTAATTTTAGAAAAAGCAGAGGTGAATGTTTGAAGGGGCGAGATGGAAATATTGTAAGGAAACCACTTGAGAACTTCTAAAAAATGACAGATGGAGGGAATCTCAGTATAATCATGCTATTTAGATACATGGAAGTATTAGCAAACACCAAAGGAAGCTCTGTGACAACCTAGAGGGGTGGGATCGGGTGGGAGGTGGGAGGGAGGTTCAAGAGGGAGGGGATGTATGTATACCTATGGCTGATTCATGTTGATGTGTGGCAGAAACCAACACAATATTGTAAAGCAATTATCCTTCAATTAAAAATAAATACATTTTAAAAAATACCAAAGGAAGCAGTTAAAGTGCATTCCTTGTCCATGAGGAAGGAAATGGGGAACAGACCTTTCTCATTATCTGCCTCATAGTCCAGCTCCACTTTTAAAATTCTGTACATTTATCACTTTCTGAAAATCTTTTTCTTCTAAAAGAAAAGTAAGTGGGGCGGGAGCTGGGGGGCCTCATCTCTAGCCTGTGTGTGAATTCTGTTGACCCAAGGGTCTTGCACTCAATCCACATGGGTAACAGGCTTCTCAGTTCTGACCCCTGAGTTCCCTCTGCCTATGGATGAATCTGCAGGTGTGAGAGAGTATGTGTAGGTGGGGGTATTGGCGGGAGTAGGGATGGGGCGGGACAGATAAAGCAGGGAAAAGTGGGCCGAGGGATTCCAAGGTGGAGGGAGTGTTCACAGAGGTGGATTCCCATTGGTTCAGACTGTTTCCCCTTCTCATCCCTGAGAACAAATCTTTGACCATCACATCCAAGCTACAGAAGCCAGCCAGCTGAAAGAGAGGATACAGGGAGGTTGGGAGGGGAAAGAAAAAGGAAAATGAAGGGGGGACGGGGGATGCCTTCCTGCCATGGCCTCAGGGCAGGAGTGTCCTTGGCCATTTTCTGCAGCATCTTTGAGAGGAAAGGGCAAGTTTAAGCACCACCGCTGATAGTGTGTCAGTTGGTACAACTTTTTAGAGTAACTTGGTAGGTAGGTCAAAATGAACCCAGAACTCCCACTTGCAGGAGTTACCAGGGAGAAACACTTGCCAAGGTCACATGATATTAACAGAGATATTCTCTGCAGCCTCCTTAAAATTACTGTGATTTTGGTTAACAGTCTGAGTGTCCATCAGCAAAGGAACAGAGGACGGAAAATAGTAGTGGGGAAATTAATCCCACCTTTAGGAGTGTGACACAGCGAGGCATGCGGGATCTTTAGTTCCCCGACAAGCCCGTGCTCCCTGCAGGAGGAGTGTGGAGTCCCTGATACAGATATTTTTAAAATGTTGTATGTGTTGACACGGGCTTCCCAGATGGTGCTAGTGGTAAAGAACCCACCTGCCAATGCAGGTAGACTTAGGAGAGTTCCATCCCTGGGTGGGTGAAGATCCCCTGGAGGAGGGCATGGCAACCCACTCCAGTATTCCTTCCTGGGGAATCCCATGGACAGAGAAGCCTGGCAGGCTGCAGTCCATGGGATCACACAGAATTGGACATGACTGAAGTGACTTAGCATGCAGCACGCACACATGTGTTGACACAGAGAGCTGTGTGTGAGGGGGAAAAGCGAGTTGCTGAACAATATGTACAGTATAGTCCATTTTTGGGGGTGGGATGGATGAGATATGCAAATGAAGGTGTAGGCAAAAGTCTGGAAGAAAAGTCACCTTTGAGTTAATAGCAGTTATCTCTGGAAATGAGATTGAAGATAGGCTGGAGGAGAAGTTTTCACTTTTTATTTCAAGGTCTTCAGTGTGTTGGAATGCTTCCATACTGATTATGCAATACCATCTTGTGGGATTTTTTCAAACTGGCTGGAAGAGAGGAGGAGGTTGGCAGAGGAGGAGCAGCTCAGCCCAGGAAAGGGGCAGGACCCTGGGCTCTGCCCTGATTTGCTCAGTGCCCTAGAGCCGGCTGCTGCCCCTCTCTGGGCCAAAGCCAGGCAACTGCTGCCGTGTGTGCTGGTGGAAGAGCGAGGCATGCAGAGCTGTCGAGAGCACATTCACCAGTTTCTAAGGCACTGGAATGACTGGGAAGTTGTTGACATTTTTAAAAATTTATTTTTGGCTGCACTGGGTCTTTGTTGCTGTGTGCGGGTTTCTCTTATTGTGGAGCACAGGCTCTAGGCATTTGGGCTCAGTAGTTGTGGCAAAGGACTTAGTTGCCCCAAAGCATATGGGATCTTCTCAGACCAGGAATCGAACCAATGTCCCCTGCATTGGCAGGCGGATTCTTAACCACTGCGCCACCAGGGAAGGCCTGTTGACATTTTAATTAAAAAAAAAAAAAAAGGCAGCAAAGGAGGCAGCATGGCAGTCAGCTCTGAGTTCCCTGCTAAGAAGAGGGACACAGGGCAAAGCTTTGTTCACCTGTCCAGCAATCCAAGCTCCACCCCTGCCCTGAGTTAGAACACTCGGTCTGGGCAGCTACAGATCAAACAGGACAAAGCCTGGGGTGAGCTGAGCCCTGGTTCCTGAATCTCAGTTCTCCAAAGGGAAAAGTGGAGCACGGGTCTCCACTCAGACAGGGTGCTCCTCCCACATGGGTGCCCAGGCAGTGCCGGGGCAAGTGAGCTCTGGGCCCAGGATTTGGCTCAACACAACAGAGTGCCAGGAGTATCAGGTGGTCAGGCTGGCACGGTGGGCAAATGAGCTGCTCCTCCCCAGACGGATCCACGATTGGGCTAATCAAAGAGGCTGGTGGTCCCCATTAGTGAGAACTGTGCAGAACAAGCGCCTTCCTTGGTCAATTTCTCAGACTCTAAGCAAAAGGGATAGTGACTCTGCTAATGGAATCAGGGAAGGCTGCGATTTCAGCAGGGCTTGGAGGTGGGGTTGGTGGGGGCAAGATTTCAGAGAGTGAAATGTGACAGCATTAAAGGGACTTCAGAGCCCCTCCCTGTTGGGCATCATCACAGATTCACACGACGTTCCGGGAGCTGGAGTCACTTGCCCGAGGTCACATAACGTAAGCTGTGCTGTACCTTTTAAAAGACGGTCCCCAGGGCAGGGCCCAGTGGAGGAGCCAGTGAGCACTGCCAGCATTGTGATTCAGGTCCAGCGGTTAATTAGTAACCGGAAAGCCCGGTAGCCAGTGCCCAGCCAGCACGGCTGAAGGTTGAACTTCAGCTGGTTTGGGAGCCTGAGAGAGTGGGTGACAGGTCGCTACTGCCTGGGAAGGTTGTTCGGGCAGTCAGGATTGGGTTGTGGGTCAGAGGGACCATGCAGAGAGACTGGAAGGCAGAGCTGGGTATGGGGCTGGAGCCCAGGACCTGAGCTGGGACCTAGTTTTTTTCAGGTGAGTGACTCCACCGTGAGCAGGACACCTGCCTGCCAACGTGTTCGTCTGCCAAAACGGGAAACTAGTTACCTAGCTAATTTCCTTCCTAACTACCGTATTGACTTCCTTTCCTTTCTGACACCCTCCTCCCTAACTCCTTTCCTTCATTTCTTCTTCCTATCACTTCCCTCCCTTCCTTCTTCCCTTCTTTCCTTCCTTCCCTCTCAACTAATCATCTACCTGTGCTGCCTAACTTTCTTCCTTCCTAACCAATCCATTTCATCCTTGCTTCCTTCCAAATAACTTCATTCCTTCCTTATTTTAATTAAAAAAATTAATGTTTGTTTAATTTCTTGTCGGTGCCACGCAGTATGTGGGAACTTGGTTCCCCAACCAGAGCTTGAACCTGCACCCCCTGCATTGGAAGTGCAGAGTCTTAACCACTGGACCGCCAGGGAAGTCCCCCTTCCTTCCTTTTCTAAATTCCTAACTTCTCCCTGAAATTCCAGGCCATGGGCTTTGGCGTCAGACTGGCTGGGTTCAAATCCCAGTTATATCATTTGCTGCCTAGATGTCTGAGTCACATCACTTCACCTCTCTGTGCCTGTTTCCTCCTTTTCAAAACAAGAATGATGATAGTTCTTAACCCATGGCACTGCAGAAACAAAATAAGGCCAAAGTGGTATGTAATGTCACTGGTATGTCATTGCAAGGCACTGGGCAAGCAGGCTTACAAATGAATAAACGACAGTAAAGTGAAGACAGTGTAGTAACAGAAGTGGGCACAAGGAAGGGAGCTAGGGTTCATGGGGTTGGGGGTGGTCCGGTGAAGCTTATGGGAAAGGCTGGTGAGGACAGATGCAAAGGGTTAGCGGAGCAGACCTGATCGGTTGGTTGAGAGAGTGTTCCAAAAAGAGGGAACTGTGTGACCACCACCACCCCATTCCCACTGCATCCAACATGTCCAGGAAGATGAGGGCAGGAACATGGAGTGATGGGGCAGAAGGGTGCACGTCTAGGCTGGGGCAAGGTAGAGGAGGAAACAGGCTTGAGGGCTCTCAGAGGAACTTGGACCACCTCCTGAGAGTTTGCAGGGGTCTCTGTAGGTCTAAAGAGCTGGGAGAAAATGCTGATGCTCATTCAACCTCTGGTCGGAAAATCAGAAGGCAGTGGTGCGGGAGAGAAAGAGGCTGAGAACTGCTCAGGTGTGGGCACCACAGTCAAGGTCATGGGACAGTGTGGTGGTGGGCAATGAGCCAAAGTTCCCACCAGGACTTAGTACCCAAGTAGTAAATGAACAGCAACACCTTGAGAATTTTTACATAATGGTACAGAGATAAAAAGATAACTACGATAACCTACCCCCACTGTCACCTTGGGTCATGTCTCTCCAGCCTTTCTTTGGTGGTTATGTGCATTATGTCTTTATTTCCTTAACAAAGTCACCTACCATTGGTCACCTACCATTTGGAAACCTGCTTTTTTGCCTTGACATTGTTTCGCGTATATGTTCCCATTTCTGTTTACATAGGCCAATATGTCATTTTTTAAGTGAGTGATTTTCCAAATTATAGATGTACTCTAGTTTATCTTATCAATTCATCCCTTGATTCATTAGTCACATATGTACTGAGCTCCAGCCCTATCCCAGGCTCCGATCTGGATGATAGAGATTCAGAGTGAATGAGAGTAGTCTTTGCTCTTGCAGAGCCAATGTTCAAGTTCAAGACAAAAAATAAACAAAGCGTTGTAAGATAAGGTGTCAGAGAGTGATGTGTTATACAGTAAAATATAAAGCAAAAAAATGTGGATGAGGAACGGGTGGGACTGGTATTGCAGAGTGTTCAACCATCCTGGTTTGCCCAGGATTGTACGGGTTGAAACACGGAAAGTCTCACATCCCGGGAGACCCCTAACCAGGACAATCGGTCATGGAAAGGGCCTCTCTGGGAGGTGATGTTTGAGCAGAGAGCTCTGTGATATGAGTGGAAGGCGATCATGCAGATGTCTGGAGGAAGGGTATTCTAAGCACAGGGAAATGTAAGGGCAAGGGGCAGGAGGTCAGAGGGTGCTCCGTGTTTCTGAGGGACAGCAAAGAAGGAGCTGGAGCATAGAGAAAGGAAGCGCCTGGAGACCAAGGAGCAGAGGGAGTGGGAGCCATGTCACGTGGAATCTCCTAGACTGTGGTAAAGACTGGATTTTAATCCTAAATTTGGTGGCAAGTACACTGGAGTTTTTGAGCAACAAAGTCACATGATCTGACTTCCAGTTTTAAAGGGTCACTCTGGTTTTTGGTGAAGAAAGACTGTAGAGGGTCAAGTAAGAAATAGGAACACAGTGGGAAAGTGAGTGGGATAATCCATGCAAGTGATGATGGTGGCTCAGGGCCAGCTGGTTGCAGCAGTGGTGTCTGGATATATTTAGTTTCATTTATTTACTTATTTAGCATACAATTGCTTTGCAGTGTCATGTTAGTTTCTGCTGTATGATGAAGTGAATCAGCCATATACGTACATACATCCCCTCCCTGTTGGACCTCCCTCCTACCTACCCCCATCCCACCCATCTGAGTCATCACAGAGCAGCAAGCTGGGCTTCCTATGCTTTTTTATAGCCCGTTCCCACTAGTTTTCTGTTTTACACATGGCAGTGTATATATGTCAATCCCAATCTTCCAATTCATCTCAGCTTCCCCTTCCCCCACTGTGTCCACATGTCCATTTTCTACATCTGTGTCTCTATTCCTGCCCTGCGAATAGGCTCATCTGTACCATTTTTCTAGATCCCACATATATGTGGGATTTTGAAGGTTAAGTCTAAGGTGATTTTATGGTGTAGTGGTGGATGCAGGGTGAAGGAGCAAAGTTTCTAGGATGAATTTTAGTTGCTGGTTCGAACCTTTGAGTAGGAGGAAGTACCGTTTCGGGGATAGATGCCAATGGAGGAGCAGGCTGGGGAGAGTGGAAAGAATGCAAGTCAGGACTTTCATTTTGGACACGTTAAGAGTTAGGTGCCTCTAGACCTCTAACTGGTGAAGTGTCAGAGAATCCAGAGTCAGGAGTGCATCAGAACTAGAGAGATGAGTTTGGGAATTGTGGAGTTTAGTCGACACTTAAATCTGTTAAACTGGTTGCTGTCAACTGGGGAACAAGTATAGAGAAAGGCCAGGCCAGTGTTTCAGGGTAAAAAAAGAGGGAATGCAGTGGAAAAGATGGAGAAAAAGCAGTTGGTGAAGTAGGAGGAAAACCAGCAGATTCTAATGCCAAGTGGGAAGAGGGGGTCATATCCTCAGGACACTGAATGACATGAGAACAAAGAGTTCATCGCAGGCTCTGGCACGTGGAGGTTACTGGTCTATTCTTTTGGGGGCATGTTGGGATAACAGCCTCTTTGGAACGGCTCCAAGAGAGGAAAGGAAGAGGGAATAGGAACTGAGTCCAGACAACTATTCCAAGGAGTTTAGCTGAAAAGGGAACTTATCAATGGGACAGTCTCTCAGGATGTAAGTCCCAGAGAGGGGACTATTACGGTCAGCGAGTATTCTGATGTACCCTACGCTTGGCCCTTGAGGTTACTATTATTTTCATTATTGTTTTCCTGTTCTAAGCAGTGCTCCTAAATGAAGGCTGCATCAGGGTCTTGTCATTGAAAAGAAATGACCTTGTTCTGGGTGTTATGTTTTGTCAACATAATATCCTGCCCATCTGTGTGTTGGTTCAACATTTCCATTTTCTTTAAAAATGAAAGGCTCTGATACTGTTCACTTGGGCTTTTCTTGGATAACTGCCCCCACCTACATCAAATCCTACAGAGAACCCCCCCACCAAGGCCAATGGGCTCAGGTCCCTTTCTGATGAGCCCCCTTGGCCCCAGCTCCATAGATCCCCACACTGTGGTGAATTACAGAGGTCTGAGTGTGGCATGTGGTAGCCACACAGAAAGTTCCAGAAGAACAGGGGCCGTGTCAGGCCCTGTCAACTCCTTCATTCCCCAGAACACCCCGTATAACCTCCTTGAGAGATACCCTGTGAGTACCTGATTATTGCACCAGGCCATCATGCACCAGGGTGCCGCTGGGACCCTGCTTCCTGGTGATACCGACCACGGTTCTTGATCTTCACAATGATAGAAATTGACCAGAGACCAGGCAAGAAATTCAGACAGGGGCCCCTGTTGCAGCAGGGGGAGCAAGAACAAACAATAGATCCTCTTGCTTGCTCACTCCCTGAGTGGGGGACAAGCTTGTTCCTTGTATGGGTGAGAGTAGGGGTGTGTCTGGGGCTTTCGTGGTAGCTCAGTTGGTAAAGAATATGCCTGCAATGCAGGAGACCCCAATTCGATTCCTGGGTTGGCCAGATCCCCTGAAGAAGGGATAGGCTACCCACTGTAGTATCCTTGGGCTTCCCTGGTGGCTCAGACAGTAAAGAATCCACTTGAAATGCGGGAAACCTGGATTTGATCCCTGGGTTGGGAAGATCCCCTGGAGGAGGGCACGGCAACCCACTCCAGTATTCTTGCCTGGAGAATCCCCATGAACAGAGGAGTCTGGTGGGCTACAGTCCATGGAATCGCAAAGAATCGGATGTAAGGGGGTGACTAAGCACAGCACAGGGGTGTGTCCAAGGGTCAGGCCGAAAGAGTAGCTTTAGGTATCTTGCCCCCACCCTTAAGTGGTATTGAGTGAAGGAGGCATGCACAGCACCCTGCTCCTCAACAGTGGCAGTTGGATTTTTTGGTTTCTTTGTATCCTTTGGGTTCAGATATTTGCCCCATCTGCCCATGCACACAGTTATTTTTAGCCCCATACAGTTTCTTTGTATTTTGCTGCTAGAGGAGAGGTGTGTCCAGGTGCAAGCATTGCAGCACTGCAGCAAAGAGTGCCAGCTCCCAGTCCTGCTCTGGAGACAGCAGTCAGAACCTGGAGGGCCATCGGGAAGGACCCCAAAGTCCAAGTGTTCAGCAAAGACCAGGCCAGGCTGATCGAACCAGACACCCAAACCTGAAGCACCTGCAAGTTCTTGGGAGCCAAAGTGCTCCCAGGTCTCTGAACTTCATCTTCAGCCCCAGATGGTCTGTAGTGGGCCAGGGTAGGCCCCAGGGAGCATATCTCCTCCCAGACAGGCCCCCTACACACACACACACACACAGATTTACTGATAAACACCAATACGAACACAATCCACAAAAACCACTGTCACACATATGTATTCATAGACACACACATGGACACAACATGTTAACATGTATAGAGGTACACACTGCCGTGTCCACACACTACACTACACAGAGACTCATTGAAGCACATAGACACACAGACCAGTCACCAATGTACAGACGCACCGACAAAATCACACAAACGTGGTCACACTGCTGCACAAACACCTTGACACGCAGGGACACACTGATACACCAGATAGACAGACAGACACACATCTCTGCATGGAACACCTGCACACACACCCGCACCCCACACGCTCATGTGCATTCCAACAAGCCCCAGCATCACCCCAGCTTTCCTGCAGCTGTTGCTCACGCCCTTCTACCCACACCCCCCAGGGGGAGGCGATGTCCCCGAGGGAACAGAGGACTTCGGTCCCTTCTTAAGCCCTGCTGGCTCCCGCGTGACATCAACAGCTCCCTCGCCGCGGCCGGGAGTTCCAAGCTGAGTGCCGGGGCCGGGCCAGCGCCAGGCACAGACACTTCGGCCCTTGTTGGGAGAACAGAGAGGGCTTCTTGTCCACTGTCCACCCTCCGGCTCCCACCACGGCTTCTCCCAGCGGCCTCTCCGCAGGCTGTGCAGGTACGTGGGGCCGGGGAGGCAAGGGCCTGGCAGAGCGGCTGTCAGGGCCCGGCCAGGAGGGGTGTGGGCTGCAGGAGCACGGACTCGGGGCACTGGCTGAAGCCAGGCTATGCTCCGTATTTGGGCAGCTCTGCAGCTCGCCTTCTCAGAGCTCCATGGGGCTGGGCCTCCCAGAGCAGCCTGGACAGGTAAAATTCCCTCGCTTCCCCTGTGGTCACTTTCTCAGCTCCCGAGAAGACCAGGGGGTGGTTGCTCCAGGGCCCCCTTGTAAAGATGAGTGGTCTGTACAGCAGCCCGGGCCCCACTGCAGGCCAAAGCTGTGATCTCAGGAGGCGCAGTACCCAGCAATCCCCAAGAGCAATCTCAGTTTCTGCTCTTGACTTTACAGTCTAGGGTGGGGCTGTGGGGTCCTGGGCCTGCCAAGCCAGGGCCTGGACATGTAAGCGTCCTCCACCTGCTCCTGGTAACACAGACTGCTGTTCACACTCTCCACTGTTTTATCTCAAACAGACACAGCCAGGGGCTTCCCAGCTGGCATTAGTGGTAAAGAACACGTCTGCCAATGCAGGAGATGTGAGAGATGCGAGTTCTATCCCCAGGTCAGGAAGATCCCCTGGAGGAGGGCATGGCAACCCACTCCAGTATTCTTGCCTAGACAGTTCCATGGACAGAGGAGCCTGGAGGGCTACAGTCCATAGGGTCGCAAAGAACCAGACACGACTGAAGTGTCTTAGCTCCTTGCTCATGGGTCTGTTCATGATTCTGGCCCAAGGTCCCCAAGGCAGCTGCCCCTCCAGGGACATTAGGCAGAAGTCCTTGTGGCTGAGACATGATAGTCAACACAGCATCCAACCCAGGGCTCTCTCTAGGGATCCAGGGTGGCAACATGCCTGTATAGGGTCCAGGGGAGCCCAGCCTGCCCCTCGCAAGCTGTGGGACCCTAGGCAAGTCCCTTTCAAGGCCTCAGGCTCCCCGCCTCTGAAATGGGAGGAAGAGTCCAGACTTTATGCCCTGCAAGAGTCCTTCCAGCCTTGGCCTTCCCAGACATCAGAGCTGCCCTGGCCATCCCCAGTGCTTGAAAAGACTCAGCCTGGGAAGGGCCACCCCTGACCATTCTCCCTCCTTCCCTCCTGAGATGTCTGACTAGAGAGGCTGGGCCCAGAGGACATCATTTCTTGTCCCAGACAGGGATTGCTGGCCTAGGGCAGGTGCAGGGAGTCAGGCAGGGGAGGACAGAACAGCAGTGCCTAACACCCTATACAGGCGACACTAATTCCCCAGCAGCACCTCCTTCATCCTGCTCCTCCTTGCGTCCCCAGAGCGTGCCTGATCATTGCTACAGCATGGACTCGAGCCCAGCTGGGACCCCCAGTCCGCAGGTAGGTGGGTCTTGGTTCCCCCAGCCACCACCAGGGGGCTTCCTTCCTCCCAAGGCCGAGGAAACCCAGGGAGATCCTCGTCAGCCAGGTGAATGGTCCCAGTACTGGGATGCCCACCGATATCACTGTGAGCCCATGGAATCAGGCCATTTGCAGGGTAAAGAGAAAAGACACTTGGTCAAGAGCTTCAAAAAGTAAGTGAGGTGGAAAAATTATGGGATTGGCCCCAAGGCCACCTGTATTCTTGTGCCAGTGGGGCTGCCTGTAAGTCCTCCGACGGCTCTCTGCTGGGTCTCAGTTTTCTTACCTTCACATTTGGTACAACAGCCAGTGGCCTCCCAAGGCTATCATGAGAAGCAGGTGAGATGTGGATGGTTGGGTGGGTTGGTAGATGGATGGAAAGAAGGAAAGGAGAAAGGGACGCAGGAAAGAAGGCAGGCACGCTAGCAGAGATGTTGGAAAAGGGAGCAGGGCTTGGGCCAGGGGGAAGGGAGGAGGCCAAGGAGTCGGGACCCTCTGATCTTAATCACCTCTTTCTTTAAATGTCTTTAGCCCCTGAGGGCCAACGGGAATATCAACCTGGGGCCTTCTGCCAACCCAAAGTGAGTTCCAGTCTCTCAATCCCTTTCTTGCCTGGCTCCCCTTGCCTTGGGAATACAACCCAAGTTCTCTGATTCAGCATCAAGACCCTCTGCCATCTGAGCCCAGGACCAGCCCCCAGCTTTATCTCCCACTGATTCCCCAGCCTCTTCTCATGCTGAGCCCTGTGGCTGGAATATCCCCCTGAAGCCTTAATTATTAGCAGCCCCCCACCCTCCAGGCGCTTCTCTGTCTTTGGAGGCCAGAGTCCTTGCCTTCTATGTGGTTGTGTTTGGTTTTTTCCATTTCTTGCCCTTTTTTTACTCCATCGTGAGATCCCCAGAGGCAGGGGCCAGTCTGAGAAGACCCTCTTGGCTGGAAAAACATGGCCTTCTCCAGCTTCAAAGTTAAAGAGAAGCCCTGATTTGAACTAATGTACCCGGTTTCCCGAGCTGGCAAATGCTGACCCGTGTCCCTTCCTCTTGCCCCAGTGCCCGGCCCACGGACTTTGACTTCCTCAAAGTCATTGGCAAAGGAAACTATGGGAAGGTGAGTGACCTGCGAGCACGGGAAGCCTGGGTTTCCCCCCTTTCCGGCCCCTTCCACCCCCTGCTGTCACTCGCGTGTGCAAAGTGGGAGCTTACAACCTGCAGAATCATGGGCACACGGCTGGAACTGGAGGTCTGCACCACCATCAAGAAACCCAAAGCCCAGAGGAGTAGTCACCTGCGGGTTCTGCATTTGTCCTCCTGCTCAGGTCCTCCTGGCCAAGCACAAGTCCGACGGGATGTTCTACGCAGTGAAGGTGCTGCAGAAAAAGTCCATCTTAAAGAAGAAAGAGGTACCAGGGCTTGGGCCCAGGCATCTCCTCTTCTGCCTCTTGACCCCCAGCCTCAGGTGGCTTCCAATGATGGGTCCAACTCTGAGCATAGAGGTGGTCCAGGTCAGGGGGGCTGGGTGGGATGCTGGCCCCTCTCCAGGAAGGCAGGCTAACTGCCTCGCCTGGTGGGCCTGCAGGTGGCCCCGGCCCGGCCCTCTGCCTTCCCCTGAAGATCCAGGGCTCCATGGCGAACCAGTCTTCAGCCCTGTTAGTGCCAGCCTCCCCACCTGTGGGGGTCGCACTTCAGGCTCGCCAAAGGCCCTTCAGGCCACAGCCTTCCAGGAGTTCTAGATGCTTCCACTGATTTGAGTCTCTCTAACGCCAACTCCATGAGAAGGACAGAACAGGCCCCGAGGAAGGATGGAATGTTAAGTCAGAGGACTCAGGAGAGGGAACTAAGGTTAAAAAGGAGCTCACGGGGCAGGTCTTGGTGAAGGAGGCAGCCTCGAAGATAGGCTTTTGATGATCTGAAAAGAGGCGTCCAGGCAGGGGAACAGGAACAGAGGCCTGGATGTGCATAGTGCCTGCCTTCTTTTCTCTGAGAGCTTGTCCTTGGAACTCATCTATTCAGTCATCTTGCAGCTTTGTTGAGGCTTCCCTGGTGGCTCAGATGGTAAAGAATCTGCCTGCAATGCCAGGAGACTGGGTTCAGTCCCTGGGTCAGGAAGATCCCCTGGAGAAGGGAATGGCAAGCCACTCCGGTATTCTTGAGTGGAGAATTCCATGGACAGAGGTGCCCGAGAGGGCTATAGTCCGTGGGGTTTGGTGAAAGAATCAGAAAAGACTGAGCAACTAACACTTGCACTGGGGTGAGGGGGCAGGGAATTTGGACCCAGGGCTGGAGCTGCACCCAGCTGCACTGGCGGGGGATGAGGTGGACCACTCGAGCCCTGAATGCTGGGCAAGGCCCCCCGGGCTTGGGCCTGAGGGCAGTGAGGAGCCATGGTGGGGATTTGAGCAGGGTGGGCGCGTGGGTGGTAACACGACCCGTGTGTGTGTGTGTGTGTGTGTGTGTGTGTGTGCGTGCGCATGCGTGTGTGTGTGTGTGTTCGTAACTCTGCAGCAGAGCCACATCATGGCAGAGCGCAGCGTGCTCCTGAAGAATGTGCGCCACCCCTTCCTTGTGGGCCTGCGCTACTCCTTCCAGACACCCGAGAAGCTCTACTTCGTGCTGGACTACGTCAACGGGGGAGAGGTGGGTGACCCGAGCGCATCCCATGTACCCACGGTGCACCAGGTTCTGGAATGATCTCCCCTCACCCTTACCACAGACCCATTTTGCAGCTGAAAAGACCAAGGCTCGGGGAGGTAACTCACTGGCTCAAGGCTACCCTGCATGCACTTGGCAGAGCCAGGATTTGAAGGCAGGTCTGTCTGACTCCCAGCCATTTTCATTTCTTGACTCCCACGCAAAGCTGCCCAGAATCCCTTCAGTGGACCTGGGAAAGGTCAACGTTGGAGGAGCTCTGTGGTCAGTGGTTCTAATTTTACCCATTTTACACCATAGACCACTGCATGGGAATGAGCAGTCCTTGTGGTTGTGATCTGGGGCCACCTGGTGACCCAGAAGCACAGCTGGGAAAAGCTAGGCTCCCTCCTCTGTCTCTCTGAGCAAGATGGCCCTTCTCAGTGACCCCAGATTTAACCTGTGTGACCTCATGCTCTTTAGCCTGATGCCAAGAGGGAAGTTTTGTGTCCTCCATCCCTAAATTCCCTGGTGGAGGTGTGAAGGACTTTTCTTTGCCAGTAAATTAGACAGAAGCAACTGGCCCAGGGGCAGGTCTAACCTGGGCTCAGTTTGACCATCATAATCATTTTATCACATGGGATAGAGGAAAAGCACATGTCTGACCCACTCAGGTTCAAATCATGGCTCTGCCAATTATAGTCCGTGACCTTGGGCAAGTCACCTGGCTGCTCTGATACTTCCAGTTTCCTTTTCCGTGAAACTGGCCTCCTACTTGAAACCTGGAAGGTAGTCAGGAGAATAAAAGAAAAGTAGAGGTGTATTAGGGTGCGGCTGGAGCCTGGCACACAGTAGGGGCTCCATTTTTGTTAATTCACCTTTCCTGCTGACGCTTTGCCAGCTCTGTAGGATGGCTGGCATGCCCTTCCTTGTATGATGGTGTTGTAGCTTTAAGAGGGGGTGACTTGCCCAGCTGCCTCCAACCCTGCATCTGTGGAGCTGGAGCCCCCCAGGAACCCTCTCACACACCTCCTCCCCCTCCAGCTCTTCTTCCACCTGCAGCGGGAGCGCCGGTTCCTGGAGCCCCGGGCCCGGTTCTACGCCGCCGAGGTGGCCAGCGCCATTGGCTACCTGCACTCCCTCAACATCATTTACAGGTGAGGCCTGCCTGTGGCACAGAGCCAGGCCTGGCCCTTCCGCCCCAACAGCCAGGGGGTGTGTGGATCCCTAGATCCTGATGAAATCCCAGTGAACTTGGTCCTCTGCCTGAGGAGGAGGGCTGGTGTGGCTTCAGCATCATAGTGCCCTTTTCTTTCAATGTCTGCAGGGACCTGAAACCAGAAAACATTCTCTTGGACTGCCAGGTTAGTGTGTGTGTGTGTGTGTGTGTGTGTGTGTGTGTGTGCATGCACATAGTTGCACGTGTGTGCTGTGTGCCCATGAATATATGTGCATGTGCATGCATTGTGCATGCGTGCATACGGCTAGGGACACATTCAGGTGTATGTGTGCATGTGTGCCTATGACTGTGTACATGCATGTAAATGTTTGCTGTGTGTACATGGATGTGCATGTACTTGTGTTCATGAGTGTGTATACGAGGCCTGTGGTGGGGCAGGGGTAGTGTTACACAGAGGCTCGAGGATTTTGTAGTGCTTCCATGTCTTAGACTGAGTTCCCTGGAAATAGGCTCTGGAATGGAGTGTAGGATGCCAAAGGTTATTGGGGAACATATTTAAGGGGTGACGGGCAGGTTTGGGCAGAGGAAACAGCACATCTGCACTGCACACACTTGCTCTGCAGTTGCAAGTGAGACCTCAGCTGGTCTTCCAAGGGTGGGGTGCACCCCAGCTGGGATGGCTCTCTAGAACTGTTCCAAACTGAGGCAAGGATGCGGGCGTCTGCACCACTGTACTAGCCAGTCATCTGATGGGGATTGCCCCCTGAGAGGGGCATGACTTTGGATGAGGGCACTGGTCCAGCATTGGGGATGGGCAGGACATCCTAAAGAGGGGATCTGGGCAGAGCCTGGCAGTATCCACTCACATCATGACCTCCACCAGCTACCCTCTTGCTCAGCCACAGAGTGTGTTCACTCTCTGTTCTCTGGGTACCCCCTACTCCATTAAGGGGGCTGCTGCCACCAGGCCCCTCCAGCAGGGACATTCTGGAACTGCTGGGTGTGGACGTGAGTTGGTGATGAGCTGAGGGCAGACAGTACGATGCCGTCTCCCCATCCCTGTGCTGTTCTTGGCATCCAAGTTAGAAGCATGGAGTGAGTGAAGCCTCCAGCTCGGGCTTGTGCCAGGGACACAGACCCCACAGCCATGCCCCAGATGTGGCATCTGGGCTTTAGGGTTAGACCTGGTCATCCTTTTGGCTCAGATCACCCTCCCATGCCTGCCCTCCCTCCTCTACAGGGACACGTGGTGCTGACAGACTTTGGCCTCTGCAAGGAGGGTGTAGAACCCGAGGAGACCACATCCACGTTCTGTGGTACCCCCGAGGTAAGCTAAACCTCCTGGGAGGGGTGAGGCAGGAAATGGGTGAGGCCATGGCTCCTGACTGGAGCCACCAGGTTACAGCAGAGGGGCTCACTCCTTCCCCCAAGCACTTCCCCTGAGCTGACTGCACACAGAGCCTTGGTTTCCTCATCTGTGTCATGGGCGGACCAGCTCTGGGGGCTTCTGGGACCTGGCTTGTGAACCTCTGCAACAGGGCTGTCTAACAGAAATAGAAACAGAAATGCAAATCATATATGCAGTTTTAAAATTTCCAGCAATCCACACTCACAAAGAAAAAGATGAAATCAATTTTAATAATGAATTTTATTTAACCCAACACATACAAAATAGTGGGTTTCCCAGGGGGCTTAGTGGTCAAGAATCCACCTGCCAATGCAGGAAACACGGGTTCGAACCCTGGGTCGGGAAGATCCCCTGGAGGAGGAAATGGAAACCCACTCCAGTATTCTTGCCTGGAAAATCCCATGGACAGAGGAGCCTGGTGGGCTACAGTGCATGGGATAGCAAGAGTCGGACACGATATTGTAGAGCAATTGTCCTCCAATAATTGTATTTTATTCTATACTTCTCCATATTGTACAATTGTAATCTTTGATAATTTAAAACAAAACAAACAAAAAAACCAGCATGTGGGACTTCCCCAGTGGTCCAGTGGCTAAGACTGTGGGCTCCCAAAACAGTGGGCATGGGTTCGATCCCTGGTTAGGGAACTAGATCCCTTAGGGACCTAGTGCAGCCAAATGCACCCAATGCAGCCAAAAAAAAAAACCCCAACATGTAAAAAAAAAAAGTCAGACATGACTTGGTGACTAAACAACAGCAATACAAAATAGTATCATGCCAATATACAGTCAATGTAAAATTGTTGAAATAGTTTGTTTTATTTTTTCTAACTTAGCCTTTGATCCGGTATGCGTTTTGCACTTACTGTCCCTCTCAGCTTAGCTCGGCCACATTTCAAATGTTTGGTAGTCACACGTGGCTAGTGGTTACTGTGTTAGATAGCACTGCCCTGCAGCATGAAGTCCATGTGCATAGGAGGCCCTGGCCTGACCTGACAGTTAAGATCAAGTGTAAAGATACCGATCTCCCTCTTTCTTCCAGCCACTAAGAGCCTGGAGGGTTAAAATTTGTGAATCTCAGCAATCATTCATACATGTCTCTTTGTCCTGCCAAGGCCTCCCTGCAACTTTGGGGTTAAAAGCCGTTCCTTAAACTTCTACCAGCGTTGAACCTTGGACCTTGAACCCAAAGGGGTTTCCAGCTGCTTGGATGGATGTCTGGGTCAGGGGTGGGGGTCTGAGGCTGCAGGGCTGGCGAGCCCTCTCGAGCTGGCATGGCCCAAGACTTCAGCTTTTGTTTTTTTCCCATAAGCTTAAGAATCTGGGTCTCAGATTTCAGCTGAGCCTTCTCTGTTTGGGTTTAGGAGATAACCTCTCTAACCAGGAGTAGTTGTCTGTGTTTGGGTCTGGGAGGGTGTTCGCTGGACAGAACTGGCCTCCCAAAGCCCTGCCAGCCCAACCATCCCTTCCTTGGCTACTGCCAGGAGCAGATGGATCATGTAGGAGACATGTGGCTCTAACAGGTCATCTCTTCCATGACTCAGGCACTGCCGTGGTGCCGGGGAGCACAGACAAGAGACGCCACAGTTGCTCAGTTGTTCACAGTTGTTTAAGGGCCAGCACATATATTAGCAGGTGTCTTTTTTATGTGTGTGTGGCTGCGCTGGTTCTTTGTTGCAGCATACGGGCTTTGTCTAGTTGCAGTGAGGGGGCTTCTCTTGCTGCAGCACATAGGCTCAGTTGCCCTGCAGCATGTAGGATCTTAGTTCCCCCACCAGGGATCAAACCCACGTCCTCTGCATTGGAAGGAGAACTCTTAGCCACTGGGCCATCAAGAAAGTCCCTCGCCTATGTCCTTAACACAGCCCCTAGGGAGAGATTCTGCAGTTCCATTATGTGGGATAAGCACACCAACATTCTTGGAGGTTCAGCGACCTGCTTGGGGACACACATTCAGTGGGACTCAGTTCAGTTCAGTTCAGTTCAGTCACTCAGTTGTGTCCGACTCTTTGCAACCCCATGAGGTGCAGCACGCCAGGCCTCCCTGTTCATCACCAACTCCCAGAGTCCAGCCAAACTCGTGTCCATTGAGTCAGTGATGCCATCCAACCATCTCATCCTCTGTCGTCCCCTTCTCCTCCGGCCCTCAATCTTTCCCAACATAAGGGTCTTTTCAAATGAGTCAGCTCTTCACATCAGATGGCCAAAGTACTGGAGTTTCAGCTTCAACATCAGTCCTTCCAATGAACACCCAAGACTGGTCTCCTTTAGGATGGACTGATTGGTTCTCCTTGCAGTCCAAGGGACTCTCAAGAGGACTCCCAACATCATAGTTCAAAACCATCAATTCTTCGGCGCTCAGCTTTCTTTATAGTCCAACTCTCACATCCATACATGACCACTGGAAAAACCATAGCCTGACTAGACGGACCTTTGTTGGCAAAGTGATGTCTCTGCTTTTTAATATGGGTCTAGGTTGGTCATGACTTTCCTTCCAAGGGGTAAGCGTCTTTTAATTTCATGGGACTAGGTCTGGGTAACTCCCTGCCCCTCTCCACACCCATGCAGTCTCAGCGTGGCTTGGTCTGTTACTGAGGCCTCTTTCCTTGGTGGTAGAGACCCCAGCCTAAGAGGTTCCCAAGCCCTTGGGTCTGCAGGAAGCACAATTCTGCCTAAGGTTCTCTACTTGTGCGAGGTGCAGATATATAGCATGCATTCAGCTGTCAGTAGGAACTCAAATGCCACCTCCTCTTTCCTGACTCCTTTCCATCCCTCCGTTACTAAGGTCACCTGTGCAAATATGGGCCACACTGACTTATACTTCATCTGTGAGTCTTCCAACTGCCCTGTGAGTATCCCCAGGGCTTTCCTAGTTCCAAGACATCACTTGGATGCTTTTGAGCATATTAAAGGCACTCCCTTTGGGCAGACTAATTATAAAATGTTTCCTGTTTATTTATTTTGTATTTTATTTTATTTTTGGCTGCTGCTCATTACTGCGCATGGGCTTTCTCTAGTTGCAGCAAGCAGGGGCTACTCTTTGTTGTGGTGCTTGGGCTTCTCATTGGGGTGATTTCTCTTGTTGCAGAGCCCTGGCCCTAGGGCACATGGGCTCAGGAGTTGTGGCATACAGTTTTAGTTGCCCTGTGGCATGTAGGATCTTAGTTCCTGGACCAGGGATTGAACCTGTGTCCTCTGCACTGGCAGGTGAATTCTTAATCACTGGATCACCAGGGAAGCCCCAAGTTTTCCCTTTAAACATATGTGAGTTGCTGGATGGGGATTCCTAAGTGCAGCTAGTGGTAAACAACCTGCCTGCCAATGCAGGAGACATAAGAGATGTGGTTTGATCCCTCGGTCAGGAAGATCTCCTGGAGAAGGAAATGGCAACCCACTCCAGTATTCTTGCCTGGAGAATCCCATGAACAGAGGAGCCTGGCGGGCTACAGTCCATAGGGTCGCAAAGAGTCAGACATGACTGAAGCAACTTAGCACACGTGCACACAAGTTGCCAGATACAGCCTTGTACTAGGGGTTATGGTTTGGTGAGTTGATCACAGCCAGGCTTGCAACCCTCTTTACCCCTTTGGCTGGTGCTCTTGTGTGGTACACAACATATACATCTGTACAGGGCAGTCCAGCCAGATTTCCTCTACGTCCTCAGCACCCTGGCAAAGGGTCCTGCACAAAGCAGGTCTTTGATGAACTGATGCTGAATGAACACATGCACAGTTAAGTAAATATCACAGCAGAATCAGCTGCTGGTGATCTTTTCCTCCAAGTACCTTGTTTACAAACGGGGAGATGGAAGCTGAGTGTCTTTCAAATAAGTGTGTTTTCTCTCAACAGTACTTGGCTCCAGAAGTGCTCCGTAAGGAGCCTTACGATCGGGCAGTGGATTGGTGGTGCTTGGGAGCGGTGCTCTACGAGATGCTACATGGCCTGGTGAGTGGGGTAGGGCTGATTCTGGAAGAGATGGGGGGTGGATCTCTCCCTTGTGTGGCCTCCTCAGGCTCCTCAAGTTGTTGAATGAGCCACCTCTTCTCTACAAGCTCAAAAAGGGTGATGCAAACATGAATACGAGGATAAAGTATATTTTTTTCCAATAAAGTCAGTTCCACACTTTATAATATACTATCTCATCTGTTACTCCTTTGGTGCCTCAAAACAGCCTTTGGACGCGGGCACTGCAGGAAATGAGGTTGTTCTTATTTTACTAAGAGGGAAACTTAGGCTCAAAGAGGTCACAGTCCTGGGAGGTGGTAGAACTAGCCCCTGGATCCAATCCTAGACTGCCTGTGCTTCTCGTCTGAAAAATGACAATATGTCTCATAACCATCATAAGGCTGGAATAAAATGATGATGAGAAACTGTTAACTTTGCAAAATGCGAAGTTGGTGCACAAGCTTGATTAAGAGACGTGGGATAGAGGGGGCACCTGGAGAGGTCCACAAGCCTCACGCTGGAGGGGAGAGACTTCTCAGCCTTCCCTGGAGCCTCTCCACTGTGCTGGACGCCCAGAGGTCTCTGTCTCTCTCCACTCTGCCACGTGAGCCATGGCACAAGACACAAGTCTGGCTGAATCCTTCCAGCTGCCCCCCCTGCTTTGCTCCAAGTGTCTCTGAGAACTGTGCCCACTTTAGCATGGATGATCCTCCCATCTCTCTGCCTCTCTCTCACCAGCCGCCCTTTTACAGCCAAGACGTATCGCAGATGTATGAGAATATTCTGCATCAGCCTCTACGGATTCCCGGGGGCCGGACGGTGGCTGCCTGCGACCTCCTGCAAGCCCTGCTCCACAAAGACCAGAGGCAGCGGCTGGGCTCCAAAACAGATTTTGTAGGTGACCTGCCAGCGGAGTGCTGGGCTCTCAGCCTCCTGCTGAGGCAGCCCAGAAGCAGTGTCACACATCTAGCAGTTCCCTAAAGCCAGGCACTGCTAGTTCACCCGTTCAGAGATTCACAGCTGCTGCTGTTTATTTCCTTCAATCTAACGCTTCTAGTCAACCAATATTTATGGAGCACCTACTATGTGCTGGGCTTTGAGCTAAATGCTAGGATTTGTTAGACTGGGTCTCTGCCCTTAAGTTTATGAGGGAAAGGTAGACGAACAAACATAAATTATTATAGAGTGTGACTATGCTAAGAGGCTGGACAGGAATGCAGGCAAGTCTTTACTGGGACTTGTGCGGTAGGATGAGGGAGCAGAAATAAGTAACACATGCCCTTGTTGGCTCTCCAAGGAGGGCGGACTGATTCATTATATGGGGTGAGGGTAAGGGCAGATCTAGGGGGTCAGGCAGAAGTGGCTTAGGTGGTCTGCCCACCCCCTTGGTGGTGTTGTGTGCAGGGTTCACGCACAGTACCCTGCTTTTTCTCCCAGCACCCCAGAAGGGGCAGTTGGTTTTTGGCTTTTTTGTATCTTACAGCTCTTAATTTGTCCCAACTGCGCATGCGTGCAGTTCTTTTTTGTCCCTTATCGTTTCTTTGTATTCTGTTGCTGGATGAGACAGTTCTCTGGGTGTCTGTCTAAGTTCAAGTGGAGACACTCCGGTAAAGGGTCCCAGGTTCCGGCCTGTTTCAGAAAGACATGAACTATGAGCAGAGATAGACAATAATGGGGGAAATTCACCCTGGCACGGTCAGGGAGGTCCTCTATGAGGTGGTGACAATTGAGCTGAGATTTGAAGGATGGGAAAGAACTGGGAGGAGGCATCCCAGACACAGGGCACAGCGTGTGCAAAAGTCCTGCAGGAGGAGCAAGGCAGAGAGAGATAATTAGACGATTGATTAATCAGTATATGCTGAGCAGGAGAGTGGAGGCTCCCGGTTAAGTTTTGACAAATTCCTCTGGCTTCTGTACAGAGAGCAAACTAAACTGCTTTTCACAAATATCTGAGCACTTCCCCCTTGCCAGGACCCAGGCTGGACATCTGAATAGAGAGATGAAGAATTCACAGTCTGTTCTCCAAATAAGTTCATGGCTTAAAAAAAAAAAAAAAAAATAGAGCAAAATTTAAAAAATAATCATACATTCTCTACTCAACAAAAGATCATTTGGATTTATAAGAAGATCACAGTACTTTTCTCCATAGAAGTTTGTTCTTCTAGCGAAGTAGTTGGGATTGCATGAACAGTGAGACAGACTGCCTGGATTCAGATCCTTTCTCCACCAAGCACTAGAGGCAGGATAAATGGCTTAAGCCCTCTTTGTTGTTGTTTAGTTGGTAAGTCACCTTCAAGTCTTTTGCAACCCCAGAGAATGTAGCCTGCCAGGCTCCTCTGCCCGTGGAATTTCCCAAGCAAGAATGCTGGAGTGGATTGCCATTCCCTTCTCCAGGGGATCTCTCACGTCTCCTTCTTGGCAGGCAGATTCTTTACTGTTTGAGCCTCCCGGGAAGCCCCTGCTTTAACGTTTCTTCCCATGTATAGTAACAGCACCCAGTTCGTAGCTCTTATGAAGGTCAAATAACATAAGCAAACACTTAGGTTAGTGCCTGCCATGTAGAAAGTGCTTTTTAAGTGTACAAACTATCCTATATGCCAGATACCGTGAAGTTTAACAACATTTAAGGCTTTTGCCTACCCATCCCTGGACAGTTTAAAGAAAAGGCTTTCATGAAGACAGGTCCCTCCTTCCCAGAGGAAATTTGCATCCTAAAAAAATGTGATTTTTAAAATAAGGTGTACTTTCCCATAGATCAAGATTCAAAGGATATTCAGAAAAAGTCCCTTCAGCTACCTAGTTTTTAAAATTTTGAGGTAACAAGCGTTACCAGTTTTGTGGGTATTCTAGAAATAGTTTGGATCTGGCTTGTTAACAATTCCCCAGGAAGTTCAGATACACAGAGTTAGAGAATCATTCTTTGAGAGACATAGAGAGAGGGAGGGCTCTGCTGGAAAAGGCGGAAGTTTTTGTCAACATTAGTTTGGATTAGGAAAGAAGAGATGAATCATGCCCAAGGCTGAATCCTTAATTCTGGATCTTTGCGAAACTGCAGCTTTTCTTGGGGCTTTATTTCTCAAATCTTCCTTAGTGAGTTGATTTCGTCTATTTCTCTGTCTAGAATTCTGGAAGAGGGATCTCCCTGGTGGCCCAATGGTTGGGACTTCCTCTTCCAATGCAGGGAATGTGGGCTCAGTCTCTGGTTGGGGAGCTGACATCCCACATTCCTTGCAGCCAAAAAAACCAAAACATAAAACAGAAGTAATATTGTAATAAATTCAATAAAGACTTTTAAAAAAAGAGTGTATTTAAAAAAAAGAATTCTGGAAGAGTCCGGATGCACTGAGAGAGTGGAGTAAGATTCCCCAGGACCCTCCAAGAGCAGGGTCTGCTCTCTTTCTCACTGACATACTTCTACAGCCTAGTATGGCACAGGGTAGGTGCTCTATAAATAGCTGTGGAATAAACAGATGCTACAGGGAAAAGGTCTGGGCTTGAGATAATGGCTAAGGGGAGAGGTCTTATTGCAGACACTCCTTTGTTCCAGGAAACTAGCCAGCAAGTTACCTTCCTAGTAAAGATTTTGGGGCTAGACAACCGGTTGCCAATACAGTTAGAGCTCCGAGGCATGTGGGGTGGGGTGGGAGCGCCAATGGAGAGGACTGCTACTGATTACCTTCTTCCCACAGCTTGAGATAAAGAGCCATGTGTTCTTCAGCCCCATAAACTGGGATGACTTGTACCACAAGAGGCTGACTCCACCCTTCAACCCAAATGTGGTAAGAGGCCATCACATTCTGGCTTCTGGGTTCCCAGGACTGGTGGAAGCTTGGAGGGTACCTGGGGAGGGTATCCTGGCCTGGCCTCTTCCTACAGATGGGAGAACCGAGGGTCCAAGAAGCTCAGTGATTTGTTCAAGGCTACCCTGTAAGCCAGAGGCAGAATTGGGTCCGGAACCCGGAAGTCCTGACTGCCAGTTCAGCTCTGTATGAGGAGCCAGGTTGCCTCCCTTTACTTTCAATACCAATAACCCTCATGGCAAAGCGCTTTACAGCTTTTAAAGTGTTCTGTGTCATGGAGCACACCCAGACAGAGCCGAGTCCTGTGACGATTTTTTTTCCTATGTTTAGCTTTCTTCCTGGTAATAAATGACATGTATTTATTGTAGAAAGTGTGTAAAACAGAGACATTTAAATCATCACGGAGAGGGACTTCCTTGGCAGTCCACTGGTTAAGACTTTAAGCTTCCGCTGCAGCAGGCACAGGTCTGATCCCTGGTCAGGGAACTTAAGATCCTGTGTGCTGCACAGCACGACCAAGAAATAAAATAAATTTAAAGCATTAAGAAGAAAGAGTGTATTATCTCACCACCCAAGAGAAAGCATGCACCAGTGGCATGTTTCAGATATTTTTTTCTGTTTTTTATGTAGGTCATAGTTCATACACAGATACAGATATCATCTCCCCCAACAGAGATCACAATTCATGTATATAGATAGATCTCATCTCCTCCCTCTTTTTGCTAAAACTATGTCATCATTTTCCTAAGTCACAGAAGACTATGATTTTAAGTGGCTGTATAATATTTCAACCCTATGTCGGTAACATAATTTATTCCACCATGTTCCTAACGGTGAACTTTAGGTTATTACCATTTTTTCTTTATCATAATGGATTAATAACTTTAAGTTCATGTCTTTGTCCAGTTATTTTTTAATTAAATTTTTAATTGGAGTATAGTTGATTTATAATGTTAGGCTAGTTTCTGCTGTAAAGTGAAACAGTCATACATAGATCCACTCTCTTCTAGACTCCATTCCCATATAGGTCATTACAGAGCACCGAATAAAGTTCCCTGGGCTGTACAGTAGGTTCTTATTAGTTACCTTTCATATAATAGTGTGTCTATGTCAATCCCAGTCTCCTAATTTATCCCTCCCCTGTTCCCCTTGGTAACCAAAAGTTTGTTTTCTATGTCTGTGAGTCTTTTCTGTTTTGTAAATAAGTTCATTTCTATCATTTTTTTAGATTGCACATATAAGCGATACCATATATTTGTCTTTCTGACTTCACTCAGTATGACAATCTCGAGGTCCATCATGTTGCTGCAAATTGTCCAGAGTTCCGATTATTTCAGGATGGATTCCAGATGGGGAATTACCAAGTCAAAGAATGTGAATATATTTTATTTTTTATTGTTGAGGTATAGTTAGTTGGGGCTTCCCTCATTGCTTGGTTGGTAAAGAATCTGCCTGAAATCCAGGAATCCCAGGTTCGATTCCTGGGTTGGGAAGATCCTCTGGAGAAGGAAATGGCAACCCACTCCAGTATTCTTGTCTGGAGAATCCCATGGACAGAGGAGCCTGGTGGGGTCACAAGAGTTGGACACGACTTAGCGACTAAACCACCTCCACCACCACAGTTAGTTGACTTGCAGTATTATTTTAGTTTCAGGTGTACAGCATAGTAATTCGATATTTGTACATATTATACTCCATACAGAGTTACTATAAACTATTCACTATGTTCCCTGTGCTGTCCATTACATCCTTGTAACTTATTTTATACCTAGTGGTTTGCACGTCTTAATCCCCTTCACCTGTTTTGCCCTTCCTCCCGCCCCTCTCCTCTCTGGTAACCACTCATTTGTTCTCTGAATCTGTTGTGCACATTTTTAGGTTCTTGATTCATACTTTCATCATGTCACAATCTACCGGCAGCATTTTGAGGGTTGATGTAGAGCAGGCAGGGTGCCAGGCAGGTAGAGGAATTGGTAAATGGTTACTGGACCTTGTGTAACATGATGACTAGTGTAAATGCATGAAAAAATGACACTTAAAGAAGGATGCCCCTGGAGCACTCAGAGGGGAGATCTAACAGCTCTCTCAGGGCTCTGGGCTCCTTTGGCAGCTCTGACCCAGTGTTCCCTTCTCATCGTTGGCTTATATTCACAGGCAGGACCTGCTGACTTGAAACACTTTGACCCAGAGTTCACGCAAGAAGCTGTGTCAAAGTCCATTGGCTGCACTCCTGACACCATGGCGAGCAGCTCTGGGGCCTCAAGTGCCTTCCTGGGATTCTCCTATGCGCCGGACGATGATGCTATCTTGGATTGCTAGAAGAGAAGCTCCCGTGAAACCACCAAAGCCAGCCTGAAATCTGTAAGGAATTACCTTCAGCTGTTGGTCACAGAAGCCCAAACTAACAATGGCTTAAATAAGATTTCCGCCCACCTCCCCCCACCCCCCACCCGCCCGCCAGCACATAAAAGAAGGATGGTGTTAGGTGATCCAGAGCTGGTACGACAGGTCATCAGAGGCTTTCTGTATTTCCACTCTGTCATTCTTGGCAAGTGGCTTCTACTATTAGGATTATTATATTATCCTAAGATGGTACTGGAGCTCTAGCTACTGTTTCTGGGTCCTGGGCAGGAAAAAAAGGAGGAAAGAGCAAAAGGGCACCTTTACAGAGCTTCCCGAGAAGCCCCACCCAATGACTTCTGCTTGCATCTCACTAGCCAGCCACCTTACCTGCACTGGAGGATGGGATATATGTCCAATTAACTGGGCACATGACTCCCCACAATAACGCAGGGGTTCTGACACTAAGGGAGAAGGGAAAATGTTGGGTAGGCAACCAGCACCTCTTAACCAGAGGATCTCTTGGTGTTTGGATTTTGATCTCAATGTGTAAAATGACCAAGGTGCAACAAGCCTATAAGGTATCACCCAACATCCACTTTTCTTCCCTATGTCAATGGGTGGTATTGCACATTTATTAGGTTTGTCTGCCTGGCATCTGAACCCCGGCCTATTCCCCTGGCATCTATTCCCCGGTCAGGGAATCTCCTATTTTATGAGCCATGATGGGAGGCAATTCACTTCCTCCAGTTAACCGTAGCTGAAAATGCTAGACACTAACTTTCCCAGCCTCCCCTGGAGCTCGGGCCAGGCATGTGGCCTCAGGATGCACCTGTTATGAGATTTTTGGCTCAAGGAAGGAACTGGGAGCTCTCTTTCATGTGGCTGCTGTGATAACAAAGCCCACAAGACTGAGTTCCTGGTGTAGAAGTGGCAGCGATGCTCTTATTGGCAACACCAGTTTCCTTATCACATCCGTGCTGCAGTGTCATCCCTGGGAATCCTGGGTTCTCCCTCTCTAGTTTTCCCAATGATTTTGAGAGCTTCTGATACTGTTAATCACTCCTTCTTTTGCTTAACCCATTTTTGACCAGAGACGTGTTAGTATATCTTTTGTCACCTGCGTGTTATTAATAGGAGACGTATCAGTATCAGTTACAAAACAAATCGCCAGCCACAGGTGTTAGTTTCTGCAAAAATCCTGTGGTCAATAGAGTTAACTGCTCAAACTCAGCTTCAGAACACCTGCCTACACTGATCCAGTTTCTGTGCTAGACTTTTTCATGTCTGTTACCAGCTTTCATCCAAATGACCCTAAGGTAGGAATCTCCTTTTTACCCATGAAGAAACACAGAGAAGCTGTACCTTTCCTAGAGGTCACAGAGCTAATAAGGGCCAGAGTTGGGACTTGGAGCCCTATAAACTTACTCTGGGGCTCTCACATGTAACCTTTGTGCTGGTCTGCCTCTCACTCTGGCTGTTAGGTCCAAGCAGAGTAGCTGTCAAAATCTCTAAGCAGAGCCAAGCCAGGAACTGGCTGGAAGAAGCCAGGTAATGGGAAACGGGGTCTTCCAAGAGGAGGCATTCAATTGGATGCTCACGGTCTGAGCCTGGCTGCCAAGTTAATTCTCTGTTCCCTTTTCTGTCTCAGATGGAAAAGAATCTGCCTGCAATGCAGATCTGGGTTTGATCCCTGGGTTGGGAAGATCCCCTGGAGAAGGGAATGGCTACCCACTCCAGTATTCTTGCCTGGAGAATTCCATGGACAGAGGAGCCTAGCGGGTACAGTCCATGCAGTTGCAGAGTCAGGTAGCATGGAGCACCTAACACTTTTTACACACCTCTACCTCATATACCTCTGTATGCTTGTCAAGTCTAGGGCCATAGGGAGCCCAGGCAGGGTCTGTACAGGCCTAGTGATTAGCCATTTCTAAAAGCAATTCTGACCGGACAGAATGTGAGCATATAACACACACGAGTCCAGGACACTCCGCACTTGTTTGATGGATTTTATACTGCCTTATTTCGGTGAAGAAATCTTTTCACTGTAGTTCATCACCTGCTTCAGGGTGGTCCTATTAGCTGGGGACAAGAGGAGAACTTTCATTCTTTTCAACATCAGTGTGTGCTAGTGATTTTATTGGCTTTTCCTTTTAACTCAGTCCCACTCTTCGCCTTACATTTTTGTTTGCCCAGCGCCCTGCCCCAGGAATTATGGAGGATGAAGCTGGAAGACCATGGAAAACACATCGATGACACCACAATGACCTACTGGGAATCAAATCTGGGTCAAGGAGAGCTAGTTACCCTTTGACATGTGCTGAGAATTCTGAAAGAAACATTCTGATTTGATTTACATCTTAAGAGTGTCCGCTAAGAGACAAGTGTCGAACGTGATGAGAGAGAGGCCCAAATTCCCCCAACTTCCCAGAGCCAAGAGTAAGAGCGCTAATCATCAGAAATGGAAATAGTATTGTCAAAGTACACAACTTGCTATGAGTTGTGAAACACCCAAAGGTTCTATCTGTTCTAAGACTGCAAAATCACAAAATGTTCACCAGGAGAGAAAATAAAAATGAAAAAATTATGAATATTCATTAAAAATGAATATCTGTTTAATATCAGATTTGTTCACACCTGTTTATTGAGCACAGAGCTTCATATGCATTATCTACCATATGCATTACGCCAGTATTTAGAAATTATTAATCTCATTTTACAGATAAACACTCACTCAGAGATAGTAAGCGACTTGCCCAAGGTCACCTAGCTGTACGAGGCACAGCCAGGAATTGAACTTGGAAGCCGCTGATTCTCGGGCCCTTGCTCTCTCTACAGTCTCCAGTAGAGCGCGCAGTTCTTCGGGCACGTACTTTTTTTGTTTTCTAGCGAACACTGACTGCAAACAGGATTTACGCAATTTTGTACGGAAAGACAGCATCCTCAGGAAGAGAAATCACAAGCACCCTCTTCTCTACTCTTTAACTTTGTAGGGACAGTAGCTGAGAAAAGGCAACAAGAAAGAGTGTGTGTGTGTGTGTGTTTTAAGACCCTAAAACTCTGCACCTGCTGAAGACTGTAACAAAAATCTTTAAGTCTCTGCATTCATCAGTTTGAGCCAGCGAGACAGGTGCATTGCACACACATCCATGCTCCCTCAGGCAGCCACCAAGTGCTCCCCTGGGGAGAAGCCTGGCCCGTTTGTGGTCACCGCCCTCTAGTTTCTCATTTTCGCGACGGCTCTTTCCAAACGCAATTCCTTCGGCTCAAAAGCCCTTCTCCAGCCCTGGCCTTAATGATCTATTCTTTTTTCTCTTCTCTGCTCAACGAGGATGCCTGTCTACCCAGCTCCAGCCCCTCAGAGCTCCCTCAAAACGGTCTATATTTTTTATTTTTAAATTTGTTTTGGCTGCAGAGGATCTTAGTTTCCGCCAATGGGGATCTTTCATTGCGGCTTGCAGGCTCAGTTGCTGCCTGGTAAGTGCGAACTTAGCTCCCCTACCAGGGATCAAACCTGCCTCCCCTCCCTTGCAAGGAGGATTCTTAACCAATGGATCACTAGAGAAGTCCTATATTTTTTATTTTTTGGTTGGATTGACAAGGTCCAACATCCCTAAAGGATCACGCCCCATCCTGAGTCTGGCACTGTGGCGCTCATAGATGCGGGGCTTATCAAACAGAAAGAACTAAGTCGTATTCCCGTTCTCATCATTAAACCTGCCCGCCCTGCAGCTGGATGTCCCCTCTGGTCTCCCAGGAGACAGAAACTCTCATATAAAACAGCGCCGACCCTCCAGTCCCGCGTTCCCAGTACCGCGACCCTTACTGAAGCTCGCTGGAGCAAACCTCCGCCCTCCAGCGGGCCGCCGCTCTGCGCCTGCGCCCTTGGGATCTAGGCTAGGCTTTCCGCACTCCCCGCCGGAAGACTCCACTAGCCTCGTCAGTCCAGGTGGAGCGAAGTTTCGGCCCTTGGTGGGAGGGGCGGGGCGAGGGGAGTCTCTCATTTTTCAGTTAAGTTCAGTCGCTCAGTCGTATCCGACTCTTTGCAACCCCATGGACTGCAGCACACCAGGCCTCCCTGTCCATCACCAACTCCCAGAGTTCACTCAAACTCAAGTGCATCGAGTCGGTGATGCCATCCAACCATCTCATCCTCTGTCGTCCCCTTCTCCTCCTGCCCCCAATCCCTCCCAGCATCAGAGTCTTTTCCAATGAGTCAACTCTTCACATGAGCTGGCCAAAGTACTGGAGTTTCAGCTTTAGCATCATTCCTTCCAAAGAACACCCAGGACTGATCTCCTTTAGAATGGACTGGTTGGATCTCCTTGCAGTCCAAGGGACTCTCAAGAGTCTTCTCCAACACCACAGTTCAAAAGTATCAATTCTTTGGCGCTCAGCTTTCTTTACAGTCCAACTCTCAGCCTTCCTCAGCGATCAATGCAAAGAAATAGAGGAAAACAACAGAATGGGAAAGACTAGAGATCTTGTCAACAAAATTAGAGATACCAAGGGAACATTTCATGCAAAGATGGGCTCGATAAAGGACAGAAATGGTATGGACCTAACAGAAGCAGAAGATATTAAGAAGAGGTGGTAAGAATACACAGAAGAACTATACAAAAAAGATCTTCACGACCCAGATAATCACGATGGTGTGATCACTGACCTAGAGCCAGACATCCTGGAATGTAAAGTCAAGTGGGCCTTAGAAAGCATCACTATGAACAAAGCTAGTGGAGGTGATGGAATTCCAGTTGAGCTCTTTCAAATTCTGAAAGATGATGCTGTGGAAGTGCTGCACTCAATATGCCAGCAAATTTGGAAAACTCAGCAGTGGCCACAGGACTGGAAAAAGTCAGTTTTCATTCCAATCCCAAAGAAAGGCAATGCCAAAGAATGCTCAAACTACCACACAATTGCATTCATCTCACACGCTAGTAAAGTAATGCTCAAATTCTCCAAGCCAGGCTTCAGCAATACGTAAATGAACTTCCAGATATTCAAGCTGGTTTTCGAAAAGGCAGAGGAACCAGAGATCAAATTGCCAACATCCGCTGGATCATGGAAAAAGCAGGAGAGTTCCAAAAAACATCTATTTCTGCTTTATTGACTATGCCAAAGCCTTTGACTGTGTGGATCACAATAAACTGGAAAATTCTTCAAGAGATGGGAATACCAAACCACTTGACTTGCCTTGCAGTCCCAAGGGACTCTCAAAGAGTCTTCTTCAGCACTACAGTTAAAAAGCATCAATTCTTCGGCGCTCAGTTTCCTTTATGGTCTAACTCTCACATCCATACGTGACTACTGGAAAAACCATAGCTTTGACTAGACGGACCTTTGTTGGCAAAGTGATGTCTCTGCTTTATAATATGCTGTCTAGGTTGGTCATAATTTTTCTTCCAAGGAGCAAGCATCTTTTTAATTTCATGGCTACAGTCACCATCTGCAGTGATTTTGGAGTCCCCCCCAAAATAAAGTCTGTCACTGTTTCTACTGTTTCCCCATCTATTTGCCATGAAGTGTTGGAACTAGATGCCATGATCTTAGTCGTTTTTATAAGCCCTTAATGAAACTAGATATTAAAGGAGAAAATCCAGTGAGTTTGTCTTTGGCCTAAAGTTAATCCACGTTCTGTCTGGATTTCCCCTCTATCCAAAATAATGGTACAGTCCCGCATAAGCCCCGCCCCTGCCCACCCGGGGCTCTGCCTCCTAGAAGAGTTAGTGGTAGCGGCGTCTTCCGCCAGGTCGTTGGCACGTCGCTCTCGAGGTGGGGCTACGCCCTGGTCCACGCCTTCCCAGCGGGCAGTTTCCCAACCGCCGTTGCTAAGCGGCGGTTACCTGGCCGCGCGGTGCTGGGCGGCGGCGGTTGCAGACGGTGGTCACCGGGCCTCAGGTAAGGCGGATTCCTGCTGCGGTGGGCCGGCCAGGGCGCTGAGGCCTGGGAGTTGGCGAGGGCCTCGGCCAGGTGTCCTCGAGGATGCTGGGCATATCCTAGGGAAAACTGAGGTCCACTAGGGTCCAGTCCTCTTGCCTAGAAAATCCCATGGACGGAGGAGCCTGGCAGGCTGCAGTCCATGGGGTCGCGAAGAGTCGGACACGACTGAGCGACTTCACTTTCACTTTTCATTTTCATGCTTTGGAGAAGAAAATGGCACAGAGTCCGATACGACTGAATCGACTTAGCAGCAGCAGCAGCAGCAGGGTAAAGTAAAAAAGGAGCGCAGATAGAGGCCCGGATCCCAGACCTCAGACGGGGCTCGAATCTGACTCGCCTCCTGCTGGAAGGTTTTTGGTCATCCTACCAAGTGGGAAGGAACACTGACATGAAACCGTGCCGTAACATCCTAGTCCCATCCCCTTTTCCCAGGAATCCTGCTCTTAGGAATTTGTTCTGGGACAAAAATTGTGACAGAAGCAGAAATATGTAAATTGCAGTAGGCCAGAAATAGAAAAGATGCTTATGAATATTGAGTTTATTATGGCAGCCATGCAACCACTAACGTAATCAGAAGGCAGGATATAATGTTGTTTGTACACACTGAAAATAAGCATGGGCGTGGATAAATAGAACATGAAAAGATCATGGGGGGATTTTTTTTTTTTTAACCCGTCAAAATCATTTTAAAGTTAAGTTTGAAGAAGGAAGATGTGGGACTAGCCAGGAAAATTCTAAAAATTCTTAGTAATAGAGGGACTAGCTTTTATCAGCAACACCAACATACCTATTATAAAACTATAGTAATTAAAATAATTGAGACTGAGCAGGAACTTACAGGCAGATAGATTATATAGAATATATAATAAAATTCAATTTTTAGGGATTTATTATATAGGCAAGGTGTATTTTAAATCAGCATTGAAAAGATAGATTAGTGTCAGGCAGCTTTTTAGTAATTAAAACAATAACAAAAGTAATTTTAAACACCAAAATAAATTCCAAATGGACTAAAGTTTAAATCTTAAAAATTATAACATCATAAAAGTACTAGAAGAAAGCATTGTGAAATGTATTTATAACCTTAGCATGGCAAAAACTCTTCTAAATACACGGTGCAATTCAGAAGCCAAAAAGGAAAATGTTAATACTTTTGATTCTATTAAATTTAAAACTATCCGTAGAGCCTGCAAAATTCATCCAAGCTAAACCAAAAAAACTACCAGTAACTAAGTCTAAAAACAAACTTCTGAAAATATTTGTTTCATGATCAACTAAAAAGTATTAAACCTAATAGAAAAATGATCCGCATATGTGAACACAAAAATCAGAAGAAATACAAGTGGCTAATATACACAGTGAAGGATGGTCTTCTTACTAATTTCAGAGTGCAGATTAAAACAATAAGTTTTTTTTTTGCCTATCTTATTTGCAAAGATGAAAAAGTTAAAAAGAGTAGTGTGGAAACAGAAATGTATTAGTGTTAGTGAAAGTAAAAATTAGTTTTTTGTAGGGCAATTTAGAAATAATTTACTTAGCCATTCAATAGGAATTTATTCTGAAGATATGCAAAGTGCACCAAAATGTCATGTTCAATGATGTTCTTAGTACTGTTTTACTAGCAAAAAATTGGGGAGAAAAATAGATGTCCATTGGTATATGACTGATGCCATACATCTTGGTACATCCATAAAATGGAATACTGTGCAGCACTTAAAAAAAAAGTGGTATATAGTGACATGGAAAGATGTGAAAGATACAGGTTAGATGAAAAAAGTGTGTTGCAGAATAGTGCATATGGTTCTATTTTGTGAATAAAACTGTAACTGTGTGTGTGTAAAAAGAATTTAGAAAACTATACTCCACATTTCACAGTAGTTAAGGGTGAGGAATCAGGTTGGAAACATGGTTCCCCATGTGGCAGGGTGATGGCAGGGCAGGGCCATGAGAGTGGGCTGATAGGAAACCCAGGGTTTGCCTTGGGTTTCTGCCGCCATGATTATTTATTTCACTTTCAGCCTTTGGGAATTGTAGGTAAGTTGCAGCTGTACTCCTTTTCTTAATGAATTATAGGAAATAGACATTTATTCCTTTTAGGATCTTTCTTTTGAAATATTGTTTATTGTTTCCCTTTTCTGTCCCTTCTTTTTCCCATAAGGAGGTGACCATGGAAAAAGAGCTTCGGAGCACCATTCTTTTCAATGCATACAAAAAGGAAGTCTTCACCACGAGCAATGGCTATAAATCCATGCAGAAAAGACTTCGGAGTCATTGGAAAATTCAGAGGTGACCGAGTATATTGTTTTCCCTTCTGAGCGATAAAAACAGCTTGCTGGTAATACTGGGAAGTATCCATCTTATATAAGAATGGCATTTGCGGTGGGAGGGGTTCCACTAAACATTGTTCAGAAGTAAATTATTAAACCATCTCTCTTGAAAATTGGCAATTAGCATATTTATTAAGTTGTCCCCCCAAATTACAAGTCAAAAATTATTCTAATTATACATATATGCGTTTTTCAGAGGTTAAAGGCTTTCTCCATATTTTAACTCAGGTCAGTACTTCAGTTTAGGGAAAGGAAAAACCAAAAATATCTCTGAGTGTGTATGCATGGTTTTTCTTAATGGGTAAGGATATGTAGTCATGTGAGCTAATGGTAGAGCTGATTGAATTAGTGGTTGGGGGACTTCTTTATGCTCTAGTGTGGTCTAGTCTAATCTAAGATACCTAGAATTTTGGCTTATAGGTATATTTGAACAGAGGCTGATGACTCTGGGGCAGGCCTATTAGAGAGGAGTCTCACTTTTGAGAGAGAAGCTAGACTAGGTACCTCTAAATCCTTCATCTCTGGGCCTCTGTAGCCTCTGATTCCATACAGTTTAGATGCTAAAATAGCTCATAAATTGGTTTAAATCATGGATCTGACACTTGCTTTTAAAATCATATTTCTAGCTTAAAAGATGAAATCACACCTGAGAAGCTCATTGGGGTGAAACTATGGATTACAGCTGGGCCGAGGGAAAAATTTACCGCAGCTGAGGTAAGAAATATTCGTAAAGAAGACTGGTAGTGAGATAGCTAGGAGAATGGGCTCTGAAATCTTGAACGTAAATTCCTCTTCGCCACTTACCTGTGAGGCCTCAAGGTGGTCACTTCATCTCTCTCTCCATCGTGGAGTTGTGATGATTCATGCAGCACAACAGCTATGGTGTGGTGTGGCTGAGTTTTTGCATGAAAAGTGCCAGACAGACAGTGCAGGCGAGTTCAGTATCAGCCATACCTCTTTGCCATATTTTTGCTTTACAAATAGGAAATTCCATTTAAAATTAAACTATTTCGTAGCTATTTTTAAACTCTGTTTCATGGCTAGACAAAGAATGAGAAATGTGAAACCCAAACATAAATGAGTGAAGATGTAAAGAAATTGGACCCCTTGTGTACCATTGGTGGAGAGGTGAAGTGGTGCAGCCACTGTGGAAAACAGGATGGTGGTTCCTAAAAAATGACAAACAGAATTCTGTGATTCCGCAATCCCACTTCTGGGATATATGCAGAGAATTGAAAGCAGGATCTCAAAGGGGTTTGTACACCCACGTTAATCGAGAGCACCATTCCCAGCAGCCAAAAGACAGAAGCAACCCAGGTGTCCACCACCAGTTGAATGGATAAACCATATGGGATCTATACAACAGTGACTTGTAATCTTCCTTTAGCTAGTAGTTTTCCACTTGTGCTGTCCAGATAGTCAACTGGGAAAATGTCATTTCAGTTTGAGTATTTTGGAGCTTTATGCTAATGACAAATATGGAAATCCTATTGAAACATAATAAGTTTTATGTTTTCTTAATATAAACTTATATTTAAGTGCCTTTACAGATTGGAAGTGTTTCTTTTTCAGCTAGTTAAGATCTTATTCACAGTGTTTTTGACAAAGGTCTTTGGCATAAATTTATAGATTGTTTTTTTTTTTCTTTGTGTAGTTTGAAATCCTAAAGAAATACCTTGATGGTGGTGGAGACATCCTTGTGATGCTAGGAGAGGGTGGGGAATCCAGATTTGATACCAACATTAACTTTCTCCTAGAAGAATATGGAATCATGGTTAATAATGGTAATTATTATTACTATTTTATTAGAGGCAGTAACTTCCTATTTATTATTTATATCGTAGTCCTCTGGGCCTGATAGTACAATGGAGAAAGCCCTGGGCTGTGAGGGTGCACGGTCCTGCATTCTGACCTCCCCAGCAGTCTCACTTTTTTGGTGCTTAGCTTCTTCCATGTATGAAATGAGAGTGATTGGAATACAGTTCCAGGATTCCCTTCAGGTCAAAATTTGTACGTGTCTATAATATCAAACTTACTTCTAATCTAAGATGCACCACTTTCTCTTTTCTCCCTAAAGATGCTGTGGTTAGAAATGTGTATTACAAGTATTTCCATCCTAAAGAAGCTCTAGTTTCCAATGGAGTCTTGAATAGGTAAGCATATCAAAAGTGGAAATGACTTTGCCGATGACTCTCCTCTTTCCTCCGTGACTCTTCCCTTCTATCTTCTCACACATTGTTTTCTCCAGCCGTTTTCCTTTCTTGCCTTTTTGTTTTATTTTATTAAATGATAGTTTATTGTATTATATCACTTCTCATCCATCAAATAATATTACTCCCATCTTTTGAAACCCGACTCCACATCACCTTTTGACAGAATATATTCAATTTCAAGTAACAGAAAACCCTGTTCAAATGGGATTAAGCAACGGGGAGATTGTATTGATTCATGTAATTGAAAAGCTGAGAAGTTGGGCGTGCTTTGGATATGGACCGACAGATCACAATGTCATCAGGACTCCAGTCCCATTTCTCTGCAGCTCTCTTGGCTCTGCTCTCCGGTGTGTGTGGACTGAATCCTTCTAACGGTTCCCAAATTGGTATCTTCATGCTACGTGAGTTAGGGCAAGAGTGCAGGCCTTGGTTCCAACCTGCTTAACAAAAGTAGACCTGAGGTGTGGTCTCTTTGAGCTGACCTAGGCCACGGGCTCATCATGAACTGGTCGCTGTGGCAGAGGGCATCGAAGGCCCGGGGTCATATTCACCCCTGGAACCAAAGATGAAACTCGTTTTTTTCTCATCCATTGAATCCTAAACCATAAGAGCTTTGAGAAAGCAGGAACTGAGTGCGTGAGGGGCAACATCAAGGACCCTCTGGTCCCCGTGTCCAGAACAATTCATTCCACACTTCCACTTGCCAGGTATGTAGGGTCTGAAGATCCAGAGTCTAGAATACAAGGCAAGAATGTGGGTCTAACACATATTTGAGCCCTTTCCTCAGGACTCAAGAAAGAGCAACTAACTCTTACATTTTCATATTAACTTTTGCAAACTTCCAGAAGAGATAGAAGTGTGTAGGAGTACTTTTAATTTTTTTAAGAATTGTATTTTGACTGCACAGTCCTCGTATCTGATTGAAAGTTATATTAATGAATGGAGTGTGAAATCCCTACATTTTGTTGTTGTTGTTTACTAGATTTTAATTCGTTTTTCTTCAAGGGAGATTAGCCGGGCTGCAGGGAAGGCGGTGCCTGGAATCCTTGATGAGGAGAGCAGTGGAAACAACGCGCAGTGAGTGTGTTCCCCAAGGCCACCTGAAGAGGGCAGAATTGTCATTTGAAGAGTTTCCTTTTTCAAAATGAAACCATTTTCGTTCTTGATTACAAAAGTAGTTCTCATCAAAAAACCAGTTTGATCAGTTCAAAAGGAAGAAAATAGAACCCTCCACTCTAACTAAATCCGTGCCCTTCTCCCCAAAGATAATCCTTCTAAACAACAATTAGATTTAAAAATCTTTTTTTTCATATATAAAAATAGGGATAGGTACTTTATCCTTTTAATAATGACTGGATTCAGTTGGATGTATCCTAATCTAGCCAGTCTCCTCTTACTGGACATTTAGGTAATTTTATAACATTTTGCATTAATAATACCACCTAACATTTAATGAGCACTTACTGTGTCGTAGGCATGGCATGTATTATTACTTCAGTTAATCTTCACAGCAGCCTCTAAGGTTATTGACGAGTTAACAGAGAGTGTAGTTGCCCAGGCTCACTTGACTAGTGTCGGAACTGAGTTTCGGTGCTAGGCAGTCTGCTCCAAGGCAGACTCTTAACTTCTTTTCCTTATTTTTATTATACACAGTTTGATGTTGTTGTTGTTCAGCCCCCAAGTCGTGTCCAACTCTTTGCAACCCCAGGGACTGCAGCATGCCAGGCTTCCCTGTCCTCCACCATTTTATATTAATTGTCATAAATAACAAAGCACAAAGTGAACATCTTTGTAGGCACAGTTTTTGAGCACTTATGCTAGTATCTTAGTAGGCCAGATTCTTGGCGTTTAAATTTCGGGGTCACAGATGTTCCAGTTGATGCATTGCCAAATGTGGTGCATTGCCAAATCACCCTCCAGGCACGTGTAGCGTTTGCGGTCCCTACGAACATCCCTTTCCTCTCTTGCCAGCATAGAATATTCTACTGAGAAATGATACCACTTTATTTTCAGGTGTAGTTCTTGGATTATGAATAGGATGGTCTTCAAAGTTTATTGACTGATTGTGTTTATCCTGTGAATTTCCTATTCACGCATTTGATCTGTTTTCCTGTTGATGGTATATCTTATCCATTTACAAGACCTCCATTGGTTGCAAGTATTTTTCCCAGTTTATCATTTTACTTTGGGATATTCTGCCCCATAAAAGTTGAATGTTTTTATATCATTAATGCATATTACAAACCTCTAGTAGTTAAAATACTGTGATACTAATTCCAAACTAGTGAAAAACAAAAAATTAGACCCAAAATATATGGAAGATAAGGGTTATTTTATAGTAAAAGTGACATTTCAGATTATTGGGGAATGAATGGTATAATTTTGGCTAAAATGTTTTTCACTTGGAAAAACATTTCTATTTTCATGCCACATCTCAAAATGTATTTCAGATGGGTTAAATTTATAAATATTAAAAATCAGACCACAACAGTACTGAAAGAAACGATAAGTGAATGTTTTATAATCTTAGAGTAAAAAAAAACCTTTCTTAGTATGAAACCACAGTAAAGTCATAAAGGGTAAAAATAAGTAGCAACATATAAGTTAACATTTTTGGACATTTAAGAATCACAATCTGATTCTTGGTAAAGAAGTAAAAGAACTGTGGACTTGGATTTAGAAGGATTTAGAAGTTTCCAATTTCATGCCTTCCTTGCAGGGTGGCCCAGCACAGAGTGACTCTTAGCTGTAGTTGCTATATCTGTGTACTGGGGACGATATGAATCTTAGCTGTTGGGAAACTCCAGCGAGGCATACTTGCAGGAGTGCTTGTAAGGTATGAGGCGTGTAACTTACCTGCTGTCAGAGTCTCACTTCCTCAGTCTCGTGAAGGGCAGATGGCAGATTGTTCCTTTCCTGGGTTATCTCGGAAGCAGAACCGTGTCTTGAGAGGCTCTGAGGTGTGGATAAGCAGCCCTGCTTCGTGCTTTGAAATCTCTTAGCTGTTGGAGTCTCAGGCTGTCCTTTAGCCCCGTGTATTTTATCACTTGTCTTTTTCCTTCTCTTACTCTGCTGTAGCCACCCTGACTTTGTTTGAATTCCTTAAGTATGCTAAGCTCTCTCTCACCTTAGGACCTTTACATATCTGCTTCCTCTTCCAGGAATACACTTTCCCAGCTAATCTTACTCATTCACACATCTTAGGAGAAGTCCTGTATTAGTTTTGGGGGTGGGTGTTTAGCCTTAACACTTAGATGAGATCAGATCAGCTCAGTCACTCAGTCGTGTCTGACTCTTTGCGACCCCATGAATCCCAGCACGCCAGGCCTCCCTGTCCATCACCAACTCCTGGAGTTCACTGAGACTCACGTCCATCGAGTCAGTGATGCCATCCAGCCATCTCATCTTCTCCTCTTGCCCCCAATCCCTCCCAGCATCAGAGTCTTTTCCAATGAGTCAGCTCTTCACATGAGGTGGCCAAAGTACTGGAGTTTCAGCTTTAGCATCATTCTTTCCAAAGAAATCCCAGGGCTGATCTCCTTCAGAATGGACTGGTTGGATCTCCTTGCAGTCCAAGGGACTCTCAAGAGTCTTCTCCAGCACCACAGTTCAAAAGCATCAATTCTTCGGCGCTCAGCCTTCTTCACAGTCCAACTCTCACATCCATACATGACCACTGGAAAAACCATAGCCTTGACTAGACGAACCTTTGTTGGCAAAGTCATGTCTCTGCTTTTGAATATGCTATCTAGGTTGGTCATAACTTTCTTCCAAGGAGTAAGTGTCTTTTAATTTCATGGCTGCAGTCACCATCTGTAGTGATTTTGGAGCCCAGAAAAATAAAGTCTGACACTGTTTCCACTGTTTCCCCATCTATTTCCCATGAAGTGATGGGACCAGATGCCATGATCTTTGTTTTCTGAATGTTGAGCTTTAAGCCAGCTTTTTCACTTTCATCAAGAGGCTTTTTAGTTCCTCTTCACTTTCTGCCATAAGGGTGGTGTCATCTGCATATCTGAGGTTATTGATATTTCTCCCGGCAATCTTGATTCCAGCTTGTGCTTCTTCCAGTCCAGCGTTTCTCATGATGTACTCTGCATATAAGTTAAATAAACAGGGTGACAATATACAGCCTTGACGAACTCCTTTTCCTATTTGGAACCAGTCTGTTGTTCCATGTCCAGTTCTAACTGTTGCTTCCTGACCTGCATACAGATTTCTCAAGAGGCAGATCAGGTGATCTGGTATTCCCATCTCTTTCAGAATTTTCCACAGTTTATTGTGCTCCATGCAGTCAAAGGCTTTGGCATAGTCAGTAAAGCAGAAATAGATGTTTTTCTGGAACTCTCTTGCTTTTTCCATGATCCAATGGATGTTGGCAATTTGATCTCTGGTTCCTCTGCCTTTCCTAAAACCAGCTTGAACATCTGGAAGTTCACGGTTCACATATTGCTGAAGCCTGGCTTGGAGAATTTTGAGCATTACTTTACTAGCGTGTGAGATGAGTGCAATTGTGCGGTAGTTTGAGCATTCTTTGGCATTGCCTTTCTTTGGGATTGGAATGAAAACTGATCTTTTCCAGTCCTGTGGCCACTGCTGAGTTTTCCAAATTTGCTGGCATATTGAGTGCAGCACTTTCACAGCATCATCTTTCAGGATTTGGAATAGCTCGACTGGAATTCCATCACCTCCACTAGCTTTGTTCGTAGTGATGCTTTCTAAGGCCCACTTGACTTCACATTCCAGGATGTCTGGCTCTAGGTCAGTGATCACACCATCGTGATTATCTGGGTCATGAAGGTCTTTTTTGTACAGTTCTTCTGTGTATTCTTGCCATCTCTTCTTAATATCTTCTTCTGTTAGGTCCATACCATTTCTGTCCTTTATCGAGCCCATCTTTGCATGAAATGTTCCTTTGGTATCTCTGATTTTCTTGAAGAGATCCCTAGTCTTTCCCATTCTGTTGTTTTCCTCTATTTCTTTGCATTAATCGCTGAAGAAGGCTTTCTTATCTCTTTTTGCTATTCTTTGGAACTCTGCATTCAGATGTTTATATCTTTCCTTTTCTCCTTTGCTTTTCACTTCTCTTCTTTTCACAGCTATTTGTAAGGCTTCCCCAGACAGCCATTTTTCTTTTTTGCATTTCTTTTCCATGGGAATGGTCTTGATCCGTGTCTTCTGTACAATGTCACGAACCTCATTCCATAGTTCATCAGGCACTCTATCTATCAGATCTAGGCCCTTAAATCTATTTCTCACTTCCACTGTGTAGTCATAAGGGATTTGACTTAAGTCATACCTGAATGGTCTAGTGGTTTTCCCTACTTTCTTCAGTTTAAGTCTGAATTTGGCAATAAGGAGTTCATGATCTGAGCCACAGTCAGCTCCTGGTCTTGTTTTTGCTGAGTGTATAGAGCTTCTCCATCTTTGGCTGCAAAGAATATAATCAATCTGATTTTGGTGTTGACCATCTGGTGATGTCCGTGTATAGAGTCTTCTCTTGTGTTGTTGGAAGAGGGTGTTTTTTTATGACCAGTGCATTTTCTTGGCAAAACTCTATTAGTCTTTGCCCTGCTTCATTCCGTATTCCAAGGCCAAATTTGCCTGTTACTCCAGGTGTTTCTTGACTTCCTACTTTTGCATTCCAGTCCCCTATAATGAAAAGGACATCTTTTTTGAGTGTTCTAAAAGGTCTTGTAGGTCTTCATAGAACCGTTCAACTTCAGCTTCTTCAGCGTTACTGGTTGGGGCATAGACTTGGATTACTGTAATATTGAATGGTTTGCCTTGGAAATGAACAGAGATCATTCTGTCGTTTTTGAGATTGCATCCAAGTACTGCATTTCGGACTCTTTTGTTGACCATGATGGCCACTCCATTTCTTCTGAGGGATTCCTGCCCACAGTAGTAGATATAATGGTCATCTGAGTTAAATTCACCCATTCCAGTCCATTTCAATTCGCTAATTCCTAGAATGTCGACATTCACTCTTGCCATCTCTTGTTTGACCACTTCCAATTTGCCTTGATTCATGGACCTAACACTTAAAGTCTCATCAAAATGTCAGTCTGATTGATTTCTTAGTAATAATAAAAGAAATAGAGGCATATAAATAGCTTGACAGTTTTCATCTTATAAGCGACCATTCTCTTTGCTTTCTTAAGAATTATCTCCCTTGAGTGCACTTGGGAAAGTGTGGGAAAGGGTGGGCCCTGACATACACACAACTGTTTCTCCCTTTTCTTCCTCCTTGGCAACTGTTCACTTCCTTCTGCTCCTGCTCTGGAAATCCTGGGCTGTAGCCCCCTTACTGGGATACTGTTAGGTTCGGGGTAGAAGGAAGAGAATGGGCAATGTGGGGCAGGTACCTCTTCTCAACCACGATGAGACATAGAAGTCATAGCTGTAGGTGAGGCTTTACTGAAGGGACAGGGAGAACTGACACAGGAAGGAAATAATTGAAAACTTAAGCTAAAAAGAGTGGTCTAAAAGAAAGAAAAATTAAAATCTTCATAGGCAGCTCTTCCTGGGTATTCCCTCTGCCCGTTCCTCCCACCTCCTGCCCCAGTTTCTAATTATATGCTCTGCTTTTAAGATTCCTGTTTCTCTCCATTCTGAGAACACTTCTTTCAAACAAATACTTTGGAGAGCTCGTTTTTCTTTTTGGCCACATAGCATGCAAGATCCTAGTTCCCCGACCAGGGGTGGAACCCTCACCCCCTGAATTGGAAACGCAGAATTTTTACCACTGGATCACCAGGGAACTCGCTCCATTTTTCTTTCACTGAAACCCTAGCTCCTCCTGCAGGGCCTGGCCTCACCCAGGTGTGCACGCCACCCTTAGCCCCTCAGTCCCACACCTTTTCCAGGAGTACATTGCCCAACTACTGATTCACTCTAGGTACTCACAGTCTTTGCTAGAACAGTGTAGAGTAGAGGGGGTACTCCAAGACTGGTCTGTGTAGAAGTGTCCAACGTGGGATAAATATACGCCTGTATTCGTATAAGCCCTCAGCCGCTCCACACCCCTCCAGTGGCAGACATTCGTACCTGGCGATAACACCAGTCAGGTTTATGAGGGGGAGAAAACTATGTCTGCAACGTGGTTCCCCAGAGCAGGCTCATGTGTAGTTCTGGTTCAGTTCTTAGATGAAGCCTCCTCTTCTTCCACTTCTTCCATAGGGACTACTTTATTTCTTTCTGTTATAATCATTTACGCATACGATTGTACATTTTTCATTTATATTCACATTTCCTAAAATGCTTCATTAAACTTAGAGCTATACTGATTTTGAGGTAATAAACCAAAGCTTATAGAAGATTTTGATCATAACTTTCTCAAGAAACACTGAGATTATCTTCAAAAACTTTGCTATTGAACACCTTGAACGTTTCTTTCTTTCAGGGCTCTCACCTTTGTCTATCCTTTTGGTGCCACGTTGAGTGTCACGAAGCCCGCAGTGGCTGTCCTGTCCACAGGCTCTGTCTGTTTCCCGCTTAACAGGCCCATCCTGGCTTTCTATCACTCGAAGGTACAGCCTTTCTTAGATATGGGTGGGTATGTAATTTTTATTACTGAAATTGTGAACACTACTGTTTCTATAGGGGTTTCATATACTGTCTGTCTCTTTTTTGGGGGGGTGGGTCGGGGGAGCGCTGCACCACTATGCAGGATCTGAGTTCCCCAACCAGAGATTGAACCCGGGTCCCTTGCAGTAGAGTCCTAACTCTGGTCCACCGGGAAATGCCTATATTTTCTCATTGGTCTTCACAATAGTCCTGTGAAGTAGAATTGCACTGAATTACATTTTACTTATGGGGAAACAGTGGTCATTTTTGGAGTCAAGACCTAAACGTAGCTCTTATTATAAATCCAAAGCTTTTCCAGTGCAGCATGAGGCTGCGTGTAGTACAGCTGCCTCTGACCAGCTCTCACCCTCACTGTAAGAGAATCCATTTAGAGGAAGGTTGATTAAGCAAACTGCACCACAGAATTGTGCTGCTTGTATTTTAGTGCATCCCAGGAAAACATTCCAGGAGACTCATCCTGGAATGTTATCATCCTGGAGTACATGCAAGATACAGGTTCAGGTGGCTTGAGAGGGCATCATCGTCGTCCTCATCACCCCATGTATCCACTGCCTTTTAATTCATGTCTGTTGAACCCACCTTCATCTGTCTACCAAGACGTGGAATTCACCAGTGACCTCCCAGTTTTTGTCCAGAGACCCACATGTCTGTAGTTTAGCAGGATCCTATTTTTCTTTATGGGACCTAGGTATTACTTTTCCTTCTCATATTTAAAATTTCTGACATCATTTTATTAGGAAGTAAATAAATGTCTATACTGTGCTTGAAAGATGATGTTTAGACAAAATTGGTATAGCTATTATGGCAGTTTAGTCTCCTAAGCAGAGAGAAATATTGTTTTAGAATTAAAGTGTTATTAAATGATTCAAGATGCAGAAATGACTAGTTTACATGAAATGTCTATTCAGAGACACAAAAGTCATGAGACACCATCTTAAGGGGCCCCTGGTATTGTATGTAATACCAGAGCTTTGATTGTTTTTAACTAGGCACAGAGATGTTACCTGGCTTAATCAGTGGACTTTATGGAGCATCTGGTGGGTATACTGTTCTGTGCTAAGTGTGGCGTTTCCTCTGGAACTCATGAGATTATCATCTGTTCATTGCCTAGCTATTTAAAGCCCATTTTCTCCTCCTAATAGGCTTTCAGTCCTGCCTTGTAAACAGTCTTTCAGAGAGGTTGCTGCCTGTCACTCTTGTTGGTGAGATGAGGCAGTGATCTCAGGGAGGAGCTCCACCTGGACCCATGAGCAAGGTCAGGCCAGCACTGGAGGGTTCTGCCTGCTTGCCCAGGGCCGTTGCCTTCTCTGGGCTCATCACAAGACTTTCTAGGTCTTCAGTTTACTGGGACAGACTCATTAACACTGAGGGAGCAAATGGTCCTTGAGTAAACATATGCCTATTTAATTGGAACAAGTTATAGACAGATGCTGGAAAAGGCCACTGAAGACAATGGTATAATCTGTCAGGACAGAATAAAAGGATTAAAGAACAATCTACAGTCTATTTGAAATAAATGAAGTAGGGAAAAGAAAATACAGTCGACCCATGAACAGTGTGGGGGTTAGAGGTGCCGGTCGTCTGCATGGTGGAAAATCGTGTGTAATAGAGCCAGGCCTCCATCTGTGCAGTCTGCTTCTGTGAATTCAATCGACCGTGGACTGTGTTGTACAATAGTATTCACTGTTGAAAAAGTTCACTTGTAAGTGAAACCATGCAGTTGAAACCCATGTTCATTCAAAGGTCAACTGTATATTAAGGAAAAGATAAATCTGTGAATAGAGGTTTATGTATTGACTTAGCCTGTGGGGATTCAAATCACAACCCAGTTCATCCAGTCATTTCCCCATTCTTTTTCTAGAATTCCACCCAGTTAATTTCCTATTCTCAGTAACCGATCTGTTTGCAGTGGTTATGGTGTAGAAATCATTTTATTTTTCTTATGAAGCATTTGCTTTTCATGTGGGACCTTTCAGAGTTTGTTTTGCAAATTTTGTTTTATTTGCAGAATTTGTATATTTGTCTCCCAACATCTGTGGCTTAGGTGTCATTCTTTTTCAGTACCATTACAACTGTGTCTTCCTTGTATGTGACTTTGCTAGAAAGTCTGATTTCATTTTGTATTTTTAATTCTGTACTCTTTTTTTCTTATGACAAAATAATATATACTCGGTAATTTAAAATACAGCTATGGAAGGATTTCCCTGGTGGTTCAGTGGTTAAGAATCTGCCTTCCAGTGCAAGGGATGTGGGTGTGATCCCTGGTGAGGGAACTAAGATCCCACATGCTGTGGGGCAATGAAGCCCGCCTGATCCAGAGCTCATGCGCCACACGGAAGACTGAGCGCAGCCACAAAATACACACAGAGATGGAGGGAAAACATGCTGCTCTCGCACTGTTCTGAGGCGGGCCAGGTGGACATCGTGGTCATTTTCTCCTGCTTCTGCTGGTGCTGCATTTTTGTTTGCCTCACAGGCTTTAAACTCTCTACAATTGATGGTATACTTTTTTTTTTTAACCTAATGTTGTGGCAGATGCATTTTTCCAAGTTAGTGAAAATGCTTTCTAATATATAACTTAACAACTGGGAGGTTCCATTGTTCTTAACCGTATTTCTGGGTGAATGTTTGGATTTATTTCTGATCTTCTGTAACTATTACTGTAGAGGTGTGCAGAGTGTCTGCTGTATTTTATACTGCGTTGCTGCTTTTGTTGGCAGTTTCAGCACCGTGTCAGAGACTGTCACTGAAACCTGACCAATAGTTTACAGTCACTTTTTCTTACTTATTAATCTTATAAGGAAAAGTACTTTGTTTTTTGTTTAAATTACTAATCTTAAAGTTTTTTATTATTAGCTAGTCATTTCTTTTGTGAATTTTTCATGCTTGTGGGTTAGTTTTCTGTCTCTTAAACACTTTTTATGGTACTCCTAAAATGTCTAAATCTTTACAGATTGTTTTTCAATTTGTTTTTTTTATTTCCCTTTAAGATTATGATTTTCATTTATAATTTCACTAACTGGGAAAATACTGTCGAACAAATTTACATTACTTTCTGTTTAAGTCAGATAGAAGGGTACAGAAGCGTCTAAATTGAGAGGCAGGTTGGAATTTAGTTGTTGTCATAATTGACATTTCTAGACCATTAAAATACCCATGTAAACTGACACATGTTGGTGTAGAAGACATTTGCTCATGTGATTGTGAGGATAAGTGTTTGGTGACTAGGATGCGCGTGGTCCATTTGGGATCTGAATCACTGACCCTGCTTTGTCATCAGCAGAACCAAGGTGGGAAGCTGGCAGTGCTTGGCTCATGTCACATGTTCAGTGACCAATATTTGGATAAAGAAGAGAACAGCAAAATCATGGTAAGCTCTTTTCTTTTGTCATATTAATGAATATTGTACACGATTTTCATGTCATTTAAAAAATGTACTGCTGAGTTCATCTATTCATTTAAAACCAGCTCTTCAGAGCCCATTCTGTTCCAGGCACTAAGGACACGAAGGTGAGTCAGGCACAGTCTCTGCTCTGCACAAGTGCACAGGACATTGAGGGAGACTGAGAGATGAGGGAGGTCAGTGCAGAGGGATGCGGCGCGTGTCTCCAAACTTGCTGCCCGGGCTGGGAGCCTCCCTGGGGAAGCAGGGAGGAGCAAGCCCATCCAGGGCCTCGTGCGTGGAGCCTTGGAACTCAAACTCTCTTTGAAAAGCCACGGCGAGCCCTTGTAGAGAGTCCAGCAGCTTTGGGCATAGTCAGGTCTTTGGGTGTGGAAGAGGGAAGGGAGAGGGAAACATATGGGCAAGGAGGGGCAAGGACGTGAATGAAGGCAGGGAAGGGGTGAGTGGGGGAGGCACTGGCCAGCACGAGGAGACTGTGATGGGACTGGCTGCTGACTGAGGTGGGAAATGAAGGAAAGGCATGGCAAGTGTGAGGGGAACATGCCCTGGGAAGGATGGCAGGGTGCTGGCCAGAGCTGGACTTTGGCGTGATGCTGGTGGCTCTCTGACCAGAGGGAGAAGATGTTCCTTCAGCCTTAAGGATTGTTGTTGTGTTGAGAGATTGATTGAAGATCTTGTTTTTATAGAATCCACATGAAGTTCCATTGTCTTTAGTCACATTCTGGGACATCTTGCTGTATTCTACTTTTTAAGTCCAGACTGTCATCAGCACATTATACAGGGATTGTTTCAGAATTGTGAACACATTTTAATAGATTTGGGCTTGTGGTTAAAGGCTTGAGTGCCCAAAGATAAATGGTAAATTTCTAACAATAAAAATGGCACTAGAGTGAGAAAGACTTTCAAGTTTTTATATGATTTCACCAAGACAGGGGCGACTGCCCTTTTTCAAATCACTGCTGTATAGTCTCTTTCCTGCCATCATTTTTCTTGATTGATTAAATTCTCTAGTCCTGCCTACAGCTTTCTCAAATACACAGTGTGTAAGTCTGTGTTTTTTTTTTTTAATTTAGGATGTTGTTTTCCGGTGGCTCACAACAGAAGACATCCACCTAAACCAGATTGACGCCGAGGACCCAGAGGTAGGAGGCGGTAAATTACTTAACAACTTTGAAATGAAAAATGGGTCCAGCTTCTCAGCACCACTTCTAAGAGTTCCAAAAACCTATCTATCTCTTACCTTATCTGTAAGACAGATAGCAAGAAATGATGCTTTTTGGCAAGACGAAGCCTATGCTGTTAAAAAAAAAATCAGTAAATTATTAGTCATAGAATTCAGTGGGGTGGGAGCCTCTGTCTGTATATGTAGTAACTGGAACTTAATATATGCTCTCTGGCTGAAACTTTCAGAATCAGTATCTGTAGAGAAATACGTCTTCAAAACTATGAAGGATATAAAAGTACTTTTTCATAAAGAAACAAAGATCATCAGAATTTAAGTTTTAAGCTCCAATTTGGTTGCCTTTAGGAAGAACAATCCTAAAGGCATTATGATAATACTTCATCAGACATGGGAGAGTGGAAAGACCACTTCCCTAGTAGTCTGGTGGCTAAGACTCTGTGCTCCTATCGCAGGGGGCCTGGGTTCAGTCCACAGTCAGGGAACTAGATCCCACACGCCGCAAATGAAGTTTCCTCGTGTGGAACTAAGACCCAGTGGAGCCAAATAAATATTAAAAAAATAAATAAATAAAAGGCCAGCTCTGGACTGGGAACCAGTAACTGCATTCTCGGTCCCACTCCACCATGAGCCTTGAAACCTTAAGTGGGTTATTTCTGACCTTTTTTCATCTTCATTTTCTCATTAGTTTTGGGGCTACCAGTACCTTTCTCACAGGGTAATTATGAGAATCATAATAATAAGTGAATCAACATAAATTTACTTGTTAAACTGAAGTGTATAAAAGGGCTATACATCTATCAAGACTGTTTTAAAAACCTCTTGTATTGGTTATATATTAATACCAGGCCCTATATATCATATACGTCCACATAAATCATTGTTTAAACCGCACTACAGCCCTGGCAAGTAGATGGTCTTATTCTCTTTTTATCAATGAAACTGAAATTCTGCAAGACTGTAATATGCCCAAAGAGCCAGCCAACAGTTACAGAGCCAGGAACCAAACCCAGGGCTGCTGACTCAAAAGTCTACTCCTTCTTCATTTACCTCTGTGTTTCCTAACTGCTGACCTGTCAGGAAAATGATTTTTTGGCTATGGGTAGCACAAGGTAACTGGAGAAGGCAATGGCACCCCACTCCAGTACTCTTGCCTGGAAAATCCCATGGATGGGGGAGCCTGGTGGGCTGTAGTCCATGGGGTCACTGGGAGTCGGACACGACTGAGCGACTTCACTTTCACTTTTCTCTTTCGTGCATCAGAGAAGGAAGTGGCGACCCACTCCAGTGTTCTTGCCTGGAGAATCCCAGGGATGGGGGAGCCTGGTGGGCTGCCGTCTATGGGGTCGCACAGGGTCGGACACGACTGAAGCGACTTGGCAGGCAGCACAAGGTAGCCAGAGACCATCACCGATGGCCTGTGCCCTTGGCTGAGGACTGATTTGGCTGGGAAACCTCGGGCTGACTCAGGTTCGGAAACATGAGAGCCTCACATCTAAAATATCGCTTCAGATGGAAACATGAAGTGTGGGGCTGTTGTGCTTAAATTTCTCCTTAAAAGTAATGTAAGCCCCAAAACCAAAGAATTGGGGTAAAGCCAACCAGGAATTGGCTTTTCAGGTTTCAGAGGACCCAGCTCTGAGTGGATGATGTGTTTGGCAGCCGCCAGCCCTAGTTAGAGTGTTGTGTGCCGAGGGAAGCAGTGCTAAGAGGTGTTGTGTCTGCTCCAGTTCCGTGTGGCCGCCTTGCTCTTGCTCAGTTTCTGTCAGTCCTGTTTTCTAACCGAGGAAACGGAAGTGAGTAAAGTCTTCAAGGTTCCCACTTAGATTAATCCCTGGCCGAGCCATTGTTCCTGGGTTGGGAGATCCCCTGGAGAAGGGAATGGCTACCCACTCCAGTATGCTTGCCTGGAGAATCCCATGGACAGAGGAGCCTGGTGGGCTACAGTCCATGGAGTCACAGAGTCAGACACGACCGAGTGACTAACACGTACTTAAGCCATTGTTAGTACCTGCTTCAGTCTGATTTCAGAGCCTGTGCCTTTCTGCTGTTCTGTTCTTCTCTCTCTACCGTGTGAGACACTGGGCTGGTTCCAAAGCAAAGCCTCAGTACAAAGCCAGAGGAGGGGAGTGTTGTTAAGGCCTTCTTAGCTCTAAAACGGTGCAGTTTCACATACCTTCCAGGTGGGAGACCTGGTGGAAAATGTCCTTTGTCTTGTAAGGCTTTGAAAAGTAAGACACTGAATCCAGTAACATGACACAGTGAGAAATACTGAAAATCTTCCAGGTGGCGCTAGTGGTAAAGAACTCGCGGGCCATCGGAAACATGGGTTCAATCCCTGGGAAGATCCCTGGAAGAGGGCACAGCACCCCACTCCAGTATTCTTGCCTGGAGAATCCCATGGCCAGAGGAGCCTGGCGGGCTGAGGTCCGTGGGGCTGTAGAGTGGGACGCCACTGAGCACCCTCTGGGGCGGCGTGGCCCGCATTCCTCCCTGTGCTGGGCACGCGTCTGTGTCCTGCTCTTGCCTTCATCTCTTCCCTGGTAGAGGGTTGAAGCCTCTGCATCGGCCAGATCAGGCCAGGAAGCACATTTATTTGTTGATGCTTCCCCTTGTTTCTGGTCTAAAAAGTTTAAGGATTGGGGAAGTTTATGATGCTTGGGATATAGAAAAAAGTGCTCCTGTTTGACTCAGAGTCTCACTGACATCAAGCTCAGACACCTCTCCCCAAGCGCTGGCAGTGGAGAATGTGTAGCCGTTTGTTGTGAGTTCAGAGAGCAGTTTTTCAAACTGTTACCAAGTTAGCCTTGTTAGAAGTCCAGGTTAAACGCAGTTCAAAGGGAAATTAGGAACACACAAACTTCCGGTTGCCAGCATGCATTCATTTAAACTTAAATTTATTGCCTGGCTAGGTAATGTCTTCCCATCATTTGAAATTCAAGAGCAGGCACACTGAAGGCTCTCCCTTCTGCCTTTGCCCAGCCACCTGGTTCTCCTCCCCAGTGACAACAATCTTAGCAGTTACTCATATGTTATTCCAGAGACAGTTTATACAGAGATAAGCAAACGTGTGTGTGTATACTCTCCTTCCCCCTTGTTTTACCAGACGGTCCTATATGTATGCTATGTGTATATACTGCCTAGCACCTCGCTTTTTAAATATTATGTCTGGGAGATTTTTCCATATTGTTCATAAAAAGCTTTCTTTTGATTGTGTTTTGGAAGCTGTACTGTCCATTGTTTGTACTGCGGTGTACTGACTGTGGTATACCTATTGAGGGACATAGGTTTTCCTGGTCTTCTGCTGTAACCAAGGTGTCATCACTGAAGGTTCTCAGCAGGGCTGCAGGCATGTCCGCAGCTAGGCGAGAAGAATTAGGGCCTAGTGTCCAGGGAGGGGTAGTCTGTGCCGGGGTCACACGTGGTTCATATATAGGACAGGAGAGAAAGCAGAGTATACAGCACATACGCTGGTGGCTGGAGAGAAGATAGACTTTGAAATGGGAGCTTGTGGATTTTCTTTTATGGTTGCTTCTGATTTCTCACTGAACTAGAAAATAAGGTCACCAAAATTAAGAAAGGGAAAATCATTTTAGTTGGTGGAAGTAGCAGACAGAACTGCCTAGGAGAATGGGAACAGGGGATGAACTTGAGAATTGGGTTGATGACTGAGCCCTCAAGATCACAAAAAGGAGGAGAGCCATCCAGCAGGGTCACGCATTTCTCCAGCCGTGTCCAGCTGTGTGCGTGCCAGCCTGCATCGTGGATTTCTCCAGCGCTGGCGTTTACCCAGGTGACCTTGGTCCTTCTTTCCACAGAAATGGGCATATTTAAGGTTTGGCTGTCAGTAAGTGTAATCAGCAAGATGTTTTAGCAAGAGAAGAGAAATATTGCAGATTCAGACCTGAGGCGTTGGAGACCAGACAGTAAATCCTAGCCCCTGCTCTGCTGAAAGGAACCGTCTTATCACTTTCAGATTTCCGACTACATGATGCTACCCGACACAGCCGCCCTGTCCGAGCGGCTGAGAGTGTGTCTCCAGGAGGGCGATGAGAACCCACGGGACTTCACCAGCCTCTTCGACCTGTCCCTTTACCAGCTGGATACGACCTCCCTCCCGAAGGTCATCAAGTCAGTACTGTGGCTCTCCACTGCTCTGCACTCCATTCTGAGTGTTCGGTCTGCAAACATGAGCCTGGGGCCAGGAGATAGGGTCACAATAAGTGTGGTGTACAAAACGTGTTCTCAGACCTGTGATGAGGTCAGCCGGGACAGCCGGGGGATTGGGGCGGGACTTGATGCAGAGGAAACTGCCTGCAGTTATCAGCCTCTGCTGTGTTCCAGGCTCTGTATCAGGCATTTAGAGGAACCAGCTTGGCCTGCTTTGCCCGAGACTTTCCTGGTCTTAGGACAGAGAGCCCCACGTCCCAGGGACCCACTCAGTGAATCAAGATGGTTAGTCATCCTGTAAGCACACCGCGTTGTGCCTTCTTTTAATGCTTTCGGTGGTCCTCTGAGTTACCTGCCTCATTTTTGGTCGAGGAGTCTGAGGTTTCTTGGGGAAGGATTCTCCCACATTGGGAGCAGGGATTTCAAGCCAGGCCCGAGTGACCTTCAGGCCAGTGCTGGACCCCATATCATTGCCTGTGCTGTTGTTTTTTGCCTTCTCTGTTGGATCCCTAAGGACAGAGGCAGAGACTAACGTTTTTGAGCATCTTGGGCCTGGCACAGGATCTATCAATACATCTCTAATAATAAACCAAAGGCTGAAGGCACAGCTACAGATGCCTGTCTAATGTCCTGTCCCCTGTACTTAGGTACAAGGTCACCAAGTACTTCTAGAGCTCCGACTGTGCTGAACATTGTACCTCAAGTGTAGGGTTTTATGGAGGAGACGGACAGAAGCTGTGATGCAGGGTTATCTGCTAAGTCGCTTCAGTCATGTGCGACTCTGTGCAACCCCATAGACGGCAGCCCACCAGGCTCCCCCGTCCCTGGAATTCTCCAGGCAAGAACACTGGAGTGGGTTGCCATTTCCTTCTCCAATCCATGAAAGTGAAAAGTGAAAGTGAAGTTGCTCAGTCATATCGGACTCTTAGCAACCCCATACACGGCAGCCTACCAGGCTCCTCTGCCCATGGGATTTTCCAGGCAAGAGTACTGGAGTGGGTTGCTGTCATGCAAGTGTATGTTCCTCGGTTCTTTGTCTCCTCACAACAAAGATTTGGAGCGACGGACATTAAAGCCCTAGGTGCGTCACAGCTCTTGGGTCTTGGACAAACCGTGCTACAGCTCTTAGGCAAATCAGTGTTACAGCTCCATTTTTATTTATAAGATAGCAGGAGAATCCAAGACTTGAAGAGAAGAGAGTGGAGGAGTGCGTGGGGAGGGAGAAAGAGAGAGAGAGAGAGAGAGAGAGAGCTCGCGCATGCACATGGAAGAGAGAGTCCGAGAGAAAGTGCTTTGGCTCCTCCTTTTATATGTTTTTTCCTCCACCTGGGCCTGCCCTATGCAAATTGGGCTTAGCCAGGAGTGCTGTTTGTTCTGCCTGAAGTTTTCACTCTGGTCCTCGGACCTTCCTTTGACCTTCCTTGTCTTTTAGCCACCACCATTTTGGACTCCTTTTCCCTAGTCTACCTACCTAACATTCCCCCCTCAAGAGATGGGAGGCCCAATTCTTTGGGAATAGGGGCGTTGAGGTCTTTCTGGCTACTTCCTGCTGAACTGGGGTGGCGAGGGGTATTGGGCCTCCCCATCTTGCTATAGTCTCAATCCTCAGAGTCCTTATAGCAGTGTCCAAGGGTGTGTGATATTTTCCGTGGTCAGCTGTAGTCTTATATCTTTGTTGAACTGGCACTGCATGTTGTAGCTGGTTGACCTGGGCAGAGACAAAACAGGTTAGACAATGGACAGTACATGGAATAATCATAGGCATCATCAATATAGCACAACAAGGACTAGTAGGGACATTGGTCAATTTTAAACTCACATCGCCAGGATAGCTCAAGTCCCTCCTTGTTCAGAGATCAGAAGATCTATCTCCTGTCTTGGAGTACATTCTCTGTCAAGCTGTGTTGGCTCCTTAGAGTTATCCTGAGAAATCTTATCCCCAGAAACCAGATTTCGAGGGTCTTCATTAGAATGGCACTCACTGGTAGTTCTGAATAGGTATTTGAGATCTCCCAGGGGCTCACAGGTGTATCGAGTGTCCTCTTCTGTTTTCTTCTACAGCTTGACTCGTGAGTAGTGAATCCAGGAGTCATGTCCTGGTACCTTGACTGCTGTGGGGGTAGAAAGTATTACAGGGTAGGGGCCCTTCCATGTGGGTTGGAGTTGAGCCTTTGGGGACCCATCTTTCCAGACTTTAATTAGGACTTGAGTTCCTGGAGCGTATAGTGGTGACTCTTTAGAATCTTTTGGGTCCTGGTTCATACCCCACAAGCGTATATCCTGTTGGAATTGCCCAATGGCTATGGTATAAGACTGGAGGGTCTAAACCTCTGGATCTAGGAAGAGGTCATTGACATAAACAAAAGGTCTCCCATATAGCATCTCATAAGGACTAAGACCAACCTGTTCCTTAGGGGCAATGCAGGTGCAGAGGAGAGCTATTGGTAAAGCCTCCTTCCATCCCAGGGAGGTCCCCTGGGTTATCTTTTTTACTGCTGATTTTAAGAATTGATTGGCTTTATACTTTTCCTGAAGATTGAGGCCTCCAGGCACAATGGAGATAATAAGTAATGCCCAATGCTTTCGAGACTCCTCGGGTGACCTTAGAAGTAAATGATGTCCCATTGTCACTTTGTAATGACCTGGGCAGCCTCAGCCTTCTTGGTCCCTGTGGGAAAGCCTTCAATCCATCCTGTGAATGTATCTATCATAACTAATAGGTATTTATACCCTTGAGAAACTGGCATCTGGGTGAAGTTCATCTGCAAGTCCTCTCCTGGGTAGGCCCCATGTCGTTGGACGGGCTGGGCCAACTGGGGTCTTCGAGCTCCTTGCGGGTTGTTTAATAGGCAAGTGGGACAAGAGGAGACAACCTGTCTTATAGTTGTTTGGAGGCCTGTTCCTCTGAAGGACCTTTCTAGTAATCTTTGGAGGGCCTTTTCTCCTAAATGAGTAGTGGCATGTAAGGAGTTAACCAACTTCCATTGGAGGTTTCCAGGCAGAAAAAGGAGTCCTTCCTTTTGGAACCATCCCATATGATCTTCTTGAAAGCTGTCACTCTTAGCTTTAAGAGTCTTACCTTCAGTATATGAAGGAGTTTCTGGCAAATTAGTCTGTGGAACTAAGGTGGAAATCCCTATTAGGTTATGGTTCTCTAATGCTGCTGTCCTAGCTGCCTGATCAGCTGCTTGGTTCCCTCGTGCCACTTCCATGTTCCCTTTTTGGTGTCCTTTACAGTGGGAGACTGAAACCTCAGTGGGCAGGTGGACTGCCTCCAAGAGTCGAAGAATCTGATCACCATATTTGATTGGGGACCCTTGGGTGATCAAGTGGCCCCTTTCTTTCCAAACAGCCGCATGTGCATGTAGCACCAGAAAGGCATACTTGGAGTCAGTGTAAATGGCTATTCTTTTTCCTTTTCCCAGCTCTAAAGCTCGAGTCAGGGCTATGAGCTCAGCTAATTGGGCTGAAGTACCTGGTGGCAGAGGCTTAGCCTCTATGGTCTCAAAATTGGAGATTACTGCATACCTGGCTCTTCTTTTTCCATTCAAGACAAAGCTGCTTCCATCAGTGTACCAGATTTCCTCAGGATTGGTCAGAGGATCTTCTGACAATCCCTCTCGGGGTTTTGTCTAGTGGTCCAAGGTTTCTAGACAAGAGTGAAAGAGGAGAGAGCCCTCAGGGGTAGGGAGGAGGGTGGCCTGGTTAAGAACCTCACAAGGGGATATAGTGAGGCCTGGATTTTCCATCAGCATTACTTGATGTCTGAGGATTCTTTGATCAGACATCCATAAATGGCCTCTCCCATTTAGGAGTTGTTTTACTTGGTGGCTGGTAAAAATAGTTTGACCCAAAGGAGAGTTTTAAAGCATCTTCTATCATGATTGCAATAGCTGCAAGATTTCGAAGGCAGGGGGGCCAACCTTGGGAAGTTGGATCGAGCCTCTTGGATAAGTAAGCTACAGGCTGGGGCTCAGATCCCAACCTTTGAGTTAACACTCCCAAGGCTATTCCCTCTCTTTCATGGACATAAAGTTGGAATGCTTTTTCTGGGTCTGGCAACCTCAAGGCAGGTGCCTGAGTTAAGGCCTGTTTTAGTGTAGCCTCTGCCTCCTTTTGAGGAGTTCCCCACATCAGTGGGATTGAATCATCTCGTCCCTTTAAGCTTTCATATAAACTTTCATATAAGCTTTCAATTAGACCATAGTTGGGTATCCAGATTCCACAATAACCAGTTAGCCCCAGGAAAGCTCGCAATTGTTTTCGAGTCGTGGGGGAGGGCAACTGGAGGATTCCTTGTACCCGATCAGAGGACAGCCTCCTGGACCCGTGTGTAATCTGAATTCCCAGGTAAGTGACCTTTGTCTCGACCATCTGTGCCTTAGTACGGGAGACTTTATATCCCCTTTTTGCCAAGAAGTTTAGAACCTGAATTGCATGTTGTTGGGCGCTTTTCTCATCTTGTGAGCAGATTAGTAGGTCATCTACATATTGTAATATTTTCCCATTAGGTCCCAGGTCCAGATCTAGGAGATCCTGGCTAAGGGCCTGTCCAAACAGGTGGGGGCTATCTCTGAACCCCTGAGGTAATACTGTCCAAGTCATCTGTTGGTGTTTTTCTCCTGGGGCCTCCCACTCAAAAGCAAAAAGGTATTGGGATTCTTTAGCCAGTGGTATGCAAAAAAATGCATCTTTGAGACCCAAGACAGTAAACCACTTGGCACTGGGTGGGATTTCTCCCAAGATTACATAGGGATTGGGTACTGTGGGATGGAGGGGGACTACAGCTTCATTTATAATCTGGAGATCTTGAACCATTCACCAGGTCCCATCTTTTTTCTTTACTGAGAGGATTGGGCTGTTACATGGTGAACTGGTAGGTAGCCTACAAGCAAGGAATTTATTTATTAAAGGCTGTAGTCCCTCCCGAGCCTCTCTTTTGAGAGGATATTGTTTCCAGTCAGGAAACCAAGTGGGATCTCGGAGGACAATGATGGTTCAGCTTGGTGGGCTCGTCCAGGAATCCCCTGATCCCACACTTGGGGGTTAATTTTGTCTTCCCATAGTTTTTGGTCCCTCTCTATTGAAGGTGTAATGGGTTCTTCAGTAGTAGCCAGGAGCTGTAGAGCTCTAGGGGCTGAAAAACTTCCCATCACAAGGGTGGTCCCCAGTTTAGTGAGTATATCTCTTCCCAATAAGGGGGTAGGACACTCAGGGACCACCAAAAACTGGTGGGAAAATATTTGTCCATCCCAGCAACAAAGAAGTGCTCGGGTGAATCTTTTAGTAGTTGCTTTTCCTGTAGCACCCAAAATGGTACAGGTTTGGGAGGAGAAGACTCCGGAGTAGGAGATCAAGACAGAGTAGGTAGCCCCTGTGTCAACCAATAAATTCTCGGACCTACCTGCCACATCCAGTTGCACCCTTGGCTCCAGCCCCGTGATGGTTATCTGTGACAGGTGGGCTGGCGGGAGCAGGCTGCTTCAGTCCTCTTGAAACATCGTGAGGGTAGGCTTGGCGCTTGACCTTGAGGCTCTTGGGTCCCGAGGGCAGAGTGCCGCCCAATGTCCCAGTTGATGGCATTTGTGGCAAGCCGCTCTAGACTTGTCACGGTTTGGACACTCTTTGGCCTAATGCCCCGCCTGTCTACAGATCAGGCATCTGTCTTGTGCCTTGTCCTTCAAGGACTCGGGGTTTGCCATAGGGCTTCTCTGGAGGGCGGCCAGCATCTAGGCATGCCTTGTCTGTTTGTTTCTCTCCTTCTCCTGGGCCTTGGCCTCCTCCTCCTGTTCTCTGTTATAAAAGGTATTGGTGGCTGTCTGGACCATCTCATCTAAGAGGCAGCAGGGTCCTGCTGTTGTAGCTGCTGTAACTTAATTCTGATATCTAATGCACATTGGGACAGGAATTTGTCCTTTAAAATCACCCGTCCCTCATAAGAGTCTAAGTCCAGGTTGGTAAACTTTTGGAGTGCCTCTTTTAGCCTCTCCAGAAAGGCAGTAGGGTTCTCACTGGGCTCCTGAGTTATTGCTGAGACTGGGCAAAGTCCGACAAGTAATAGGCTTCTTTATGTTTCCATGGGTGGACTTCCTTAGGGGTGAAGTCTTTCTAAAGCTTATCCTACCCAGAACTGTTATAACCTGAGAGCCAGGCGTCCCCGGGTCAGGGTGCAGATCCCCAGGCAGACTGAGGTGTGACAGCCTCCTAGAGATCGAATCCCTGGGCAGGTCAAGGCGTGACGGCCTCCCGAGGATTGGGTCCCTGGGCAGGTCGAGGCATGACGACCTCCTGGGACCCCTGGGACTAAAGGATCCCCGAACAGGTTGAGGCGTGACAACCTTTCGAAGACCGATCCCTAGGCAGGTCAAGGTGTGATGACCTCCTGGGACCCCCTGGACTGGAGTTTGGGCGTCCCCAAGATCTCCAGTGTGACCAGTATTGGGTAGGATTAGGGGTTGGATATTATAGAGTATTTCCTTCCCAAGGCCAGCTATTTTCTGGTTGTCTCTCCAGAAGATTGTAGAGGCAACCTTGTGGGTCTGGATGGGGCTCAGGAAAAGAGCATGAAACAGGAGGGAAGGGGCAGAGCACAAACTTTGAAAGAATGACATTAGCACAAGGGAATAATGTAAACCAATTAAAATCAATTGGGTCCAAGATGACAAGTCAAATTCAAGTAAACCCCAATCTATAAGCCAACAGACACACCCAGAGGTGGCAGGACAGCTCCAAGGCACAAGGTCAGAAGAGGGAGGAGTAGGTGGTTCCCCAATGGCTGGGATGATCCTCTCACTCATTAGCATATGAATTCCATCCCCTCACAAAACCTAGCCAGGCCTAATATGGCCCTCGGCAATGGTTCACACCCTGAAGGGTGGCTTCTCTCTGGATCCTAACAAATCTACAATGAATTTTTGCAATGAGACATCAAGAGCCTGAGTTTCGTTAGTTTTGGCCAGGCTTGAGTCCCGGGAGAGAGCTGAAGGACAGGAGGAAAAAGCAGTGGGAAAAACATGCCAAGGAATCCCCTTCATAGCCCACTGGAAGATTTGCTAAATATCTGACCGGTGCTCAGTTTCATTGGTCTGATCTTTGGCACAGAGAAGAGAAAGGACAGAACCCCCACCGGCTTGTGTAACAGCTACTGGGGCTCAGCAGATAGTGCCCTTGGGACATGCTGAGGAGCAGCCTCTCCAGAGTCCCTCAGTTGTGCCCCTGCCGCCTGCCTGTTTGTGGGAGGTTTGAGGAAACAAGAAACGAGAGATTGTAAAGGTCCCTCCAGCCATAGGAGCAAGGACCTCTTTCCTTAACCGGAGGTCTTCTGAAATCTGAGACTGGGCTGCGTGAGCTTTCTGCTGAGTTCATTTTTCACTGTCCCGGTTTCCAGCACGATGGGCCTTCCCCTGCACTGGGTTTCCTCGCCTTCCGCTTCTAGCGCGGGAGCTTCCCTGAGTTGGGCTCCTGCTGTGCTTGGCCTCTTCTGCGCAGAGGTTGTTTCAGCCAGGTTATATCCGAGTCATGGCACCATAGATGTCACGTGAGCGTATGTTCCTCGGTTCTTTGTCTCCTCACAACAAAGATTTGGAGCTACGGACATTAAAGCCCTCTGCACGTCACAGCTCTTGGGTCTTGGACAAACCATGCTACAGCTCTTAGGCAAATCAGTGTTACAGCTCCATTTTTATTTATAAGATAGCAGGAGAATCCAAGACTTGAAGAGAGTGGAGGAGTGCGTGGGGAGGGAGAAAGAGAGAGAGAGAAAGAGAAAGAGAGAGCTCGCACATGCACACGGGGGAGAGAGTCCGAGAGAAAGCGCTTTGGCTCCTCCTTTTATATATTTTTTCCTCCACCTGGGCTTGCCCTATGCAAATTGGGCTTAGCCAGGAGTGCTGTTTGTTCTGCCTGAAGTTTTCACTCTGGTCCTCGGACCTTCCTTTGACCTTCCTTGTCTTTTAGCCACCGCCATTTTGGACTCCTTTTCCCTAGTCTACCTACCTAACAGTTGCCATTGCCTTCTCCCACAAGGTTATCAAAGTGTGAAACATAAAACTAGAGGCCGTGGCATAATGAGGAAGAGAATTCCATTCTGACTGGGGTCGCCAGGAAGGCTTTAAGAAAGAGGGGCCCTTTGAGCCAGCTGTTGATGATTTCCAAAAACATTTCTTGGTGACCTGAGTCTGCTTGGCCGTCTTCTGGATGCTGCATTTTACGGGGTGAGAGGACTTCAGGAGAGGGTTGGGGGTGCTGGAAGAGAGCCTTCTGCAGGGAGGTCACTATGAGGAAAGGCAGGGTGTGCCCAGGCAAGGAAGCTTATCCTTAGTTGCCGTTTGAACTGCATTTAGCCTTGACTTCTAACAAGTATCATGTTAAGTTTTCTATGTACGTTGCTTTATCACGTAAAATCAGAATGTAGTTCATTCTCCTTGTTGTACACTGTGAGGACACTGAGGCACAGAGAAGTTAAGAGGTTTGCCTAAGGTCACACAGCTAGTTTTCAGTGGGGCCTGAAATTGAATCCAGCCAATCTTAACGCTGAACCCAGGAAGAAATTATCTGGGGATTTGTTAGCATAGATTAGATTGTTTCTCAAAAAGCAAAATAGTCATCCAGTGGTTAAGACTGCTCTTCGACTGCAGAGGGCATGGGTTCAGTCCCTGGTCAGGGAACTAAGATCTCACATGCCATGCGGTGTGACCAAAACTAAAACAAAGAGCAACAACAAAACCCAGCAGCAACGTTCCCAGAGCTGCCCAGGCCTCTCTGGCATCCCTCGCCACCTGCAGCTGACAGCCAGTCAGACATTCTGGCTGCACATCTGGCTCTTTACTTGCTTGGTTTTGAGCTCCAGTGTTTGCTCTCTCACTCAGGGCTTCTCTTTGAAGAAAAGTTTGTCACCCTGCCTCACTAGCTGCTTCCAGTCCAAGCGGCCTCTGCAGTTTTGACCTGCTTTTCTCCTCATCGGGGAGGACTGGGCCGTCATAGCCACTCTTGAGTGTTGAGTGAGGGGTTCACTGGAACCGTCTGCGCATTTAGTGTCTGCAGGGCCCGGCGGTGGATGTTTCAGAGGCCTGGACGGCTCTTTTCATTGTTTGTCTTCCCACCACAGCAGAGGGCAGGCGTTCCTGGTTTATGGTTTCTCTGTGGAGCACATACGTATTTTCATTTGCACGTAACAACTTTTGAATGCAGCTCAAAAGTTGCATTATTCAAAAAGAACAGTTTTTTACTCTTTTTGAGTAACAGTTCTATTAATTGTTAAATATTTATATCAACTGTTGGTATTGCTCTGAGGTGACTTCATTTGTCCTTCTGGTCTTTGTTTTTTTAAGATTATTCCTTTAAAAAAATTTTTAATTGAAGGATGATTGCCTTACAGAATTTTGTGGTTTTCTGTCATACATCAACAAGAATCAGCTGTAGGCACACCCATGTCCCCTCCCTCCTACCTCCCTCCCCATCCCAGCCTTCAGCCTGTCACAGAGCCCCTGTTTGAGTTCCCTGAGTCATACAGCAAACTCCCATTGGCTATCTATTTTACATATGGTAATATAAATGTCTGTGTTACTCTGTCCATACATTTCCCCTTCTCCCTCCTCTCGTACCACGTCCATAGGTCTGTTCTCTTGTCTGTTTCTCCATTGCTTCCCTGAAAATAAATTCATCAGCTATCTCTTTAGATTCCATATATATGCGTCAGTATATGGATATTTATATGTGCGTCAGTATATGGATATTTATATTTCTCTTTCTGACTTACTTCACTCTATATAATAGGCTCTAGTTTCACCCACCTCATTAGAATGGATACAAATGGATTCCTTTGGTCTTAGTTGTGGCACACAAGATCTTTAGTTGCAGGCCTGTGGGATCTAGTTCAGTCACCAGGATGCAACATGGGCCCTCTGCATGAGGAGCTTGGAGTCTCAGACACTGGACCACCAGGGAAGTCCTGATCAGTTTTCTGAATTAGGTTTTGCTTGGTTTTAAGATGAGCTTCTCCACTAATCACACCCGCCACACGCCGCCCCCCGCCCCTGCCCTCCGACCGGTACATGTTGGCTCATTGTAGGAGGAAGATTGGGGCAGGTGGTGAAAGGGAAGACTTAGTGGAACTTGTTTTATTAGTAATACGGGGCTTCAGTCGTCAGCTCTGTCTGGGGACAGAAAACAGAATGTCATGGCTAGGATGACCAAAGTGAGGACTGGTAGCAGGGTTCTTTGTGTGTGGATAGTAGGACTTTTATCTTAGAACTGCCTTTCATTTTGCCTTCTGGGTAGACTGAGTCATGGGGCTTCTGATTAGCAGGGATCTGAGTTCTAATCTTGCCTCCGAGGCTTTTTAATCTTGTTACCTTGGGAAGCTACTTCTTCTCTGTACCTGTTTCCTCTTCCTATGAGATTATACCCACTGCCCAGGATTGTTTTGAGGATTCAGTGAAATCAGTGCCTGCTCGAGAATCCTTATTTCTCTTCTCTCCATGGGGTCTTCTGCTCACTGCTAGGAAAGAGGCTCCCCGAACACCTGGGACTAGTAGAGGAGGTGACAGCAGTAAGCTCAGCCACTCTCCTTTCTGCAGTCACAGATCGGTGTGCTTTCTGCAAGCACCCGTGCGGAGAAACAGGCATGACCTTCATCCACACTTGTTGGTGTTTGCTTGTTTAGATGAATTTTGAAAGGCTACACACAAGCATACAGTTTCAGTTGGTTTATTTTAATTTGCCTCGTTTCCAGAGGAGGTCAGCCAGTTGGCAGCCTGTACATGATGCAAAAGGTCAACTGAATGTTCGAGAGAACGGAGGGAAAGGGGAAGTGCAGTAAAAAAAAATGATCTCTGGGGAAAGGTCAGCATGCGACTCCATAAACCCCTTCCTACTGCTCTCCTTGCACTGCAGCCTCGCTGGCTGCCCTGCCGTTCTCTGAAAATGTCTCGCCCCCTTCCCCATTCTCCTTACTGACCTCTGCCCGGGACGGCGCTGAGGGTGGCCGCACGCCCTGGCCCTGCCTTCACTCGGGGCGGCTGGGACCAGCGGCACTCCCACCCCTGCCCTGTCTCTCTCCTGATCTGCTTTTCTTCCTAATGCTTATTAATCCCCAGCATCATGGCTTTTGTTTATTGGGTGTCTCTCTTCTGCTACAGTGTCAGTCCCATGAGGGTGTGCCTTGGTCTCTTTTTTTTCCCCTGCTGCTGGACTCCTGGCGGATAAAACTGTCTGGCACATAGTAGGTGTTCAGTAAATGGAGTGAACGAACGCGCAGAAGTGCATATCCTGCGGCTCTGTTGAGACTTCCCGTTTGATTCCTGTCTCTTAATGATGAAAACAAATAAGGAAACACAATGAGTTGTAGAATTCACAGTGTCCGATGGGTAAAAATTAGAAGCCTGTTCAGGAGAAGCCTGATAGGAAAGTTGACAGATAGGAAAGTTGACAGAACTTTCCCTCTCAATGCTCAATAAAGTTGCACTTACTACAATAGAGATGTCTGAAAGGCTCATTCCATTGCATGTAACAGCACATTTTGTGTGATTTTAATTTTTTTTGCCAAGATGCTACGCTGCCTGATTCTGTGGAGAAGAGCATCGTGTGATCAATTAGACGTGCTTTGCCTTGGTGTCTCATCCTGATTCCCACGTTTTTATCTTCTTCTCTACACAGGGCTTATGAACAGCTCAACGTGAAACATGAACCCCTCCAGCTCATCCAGCCTCAGTTTGAGACGCCGCTGCCAGCCCTTCAGCCAGCAGTGAGTAGGTGTGGGTGGAGCATCTGGCTGCAGAGCCTCGACGTCTGCCCTTCCCTTGCTAGCTGGCCTCATGTGGAACAGGCCTCCTCGTGGAGTCACGTGTCTCTGGCTCTAAATATGCACAGAGACCAAGCCTGTTAGTATTCTGCAGGGACTTCCATTTGATGTGGTCCTCAACTGAGGAATCAAGGGCGTGATTCTGCTTAATAGCCTCTCTGGCTATTAAACATTTCCCATCCTGTTGGGTTAGAGGGCATATGTGAGAATTCCTGGGTGAAGAGGAGGAAGAGCTTTGTGCTAGAAAGCTTTGAGCTTTCCAGGCAGCAGGCACTGAGATTCACAGCACAGCTCTCATAGCCCAGGGGCCAACCATGTGTCTCTAGGTCATAAACACCCCAGCTCAACATGCGCTCCACCTGCCTTTGGAACTGTCTTATGCTGGACTTGTCCCTGGTGGTTTAGTGGCTAAGACGCCACGCTCCCAAGGCAGGGGGCCCGGGTCCGATCCCTGGTCAGGGAACTAGATCTCACAGGCTGCAAATAAAATCCCACAACTAACACCCAGTGCAGCTAAATAAATAAATGAATATTTTAAAAATTGGTCTTATCCTCCTACCTTCTGGAATGTTACAAGGCAGTTAACTGGCTACAGCTTGGTAGCTTGAAAATCGGCCATGGTGGAGGTGTTTATAGAACAGAAAATGACAAGTGCTACAGATCAGGCCTCTTGTTTTAAATGATAGCTCAGCATTTAGCAGCACACTACTGGTTCACACCTGTGATTTCTGGCTGTAAGTTCAGCACTTTCTATATTAATCTACATCCGTTCCCCCAATTTCTGTCACGGTTAGATGAGAAAGTCAAAAGGTCAACACAAATAAAAGCCTGAGAAGCGCCAAGCTTTGTGTCTTTGAACAAGTTAATGGGCGCTGGGACCCCAGCTTGGTCAGTTCGGTGGTGCGGTTGGAGCTGGCTCTGCTGGGTTGCTTCCAGTGGGCCGCCATCGTGCTTCCTATGGCCTCACAGGCGGAGGGGCGACAGGCGCTGGGCGTCTCATCCTCTTGTTTTCCTCCTGTCTCCTTCCGGTCAGTTATGGCTCTGGATACGCTCTTTCATAAAAGACCTCATTGCCTTTTAGGTTTTCCCTCCTAGTTTCAGGGAATTACCACCTCCTCCGCTGGAGCTATTTGACTTAGATGAGACGTTCTCCTCTGAGAAGGCCCGGCTTGCTCAGATTACCAATAAGTGTGAGTTTGGTCAACATTTTTTTTTCTTTTCTGAGTTTTACTAAATTGTGAATTTCTGAGATTTGCCATGAGAGAAAGTTTACAGTTTGTTTAGGGAGAAGAAAATAGGAATGGGAGTATTTAAAATGACAGTTTTGTTTATTTCATGTAAATGATGTTGACTGTAAGAGCTCAGCTTTAATTCCTGCGCGTCTTTATCTCTGACCTGTTGAGTGACCCCAGGATGAATCCTGACCTTGGCTACCGCATAGCAAATCTAGGCCAGTGGTCATAGGAGCACTTGAATAAGAAGATTCGGTTAGGGCCAATTACAGAGGCTTCAGATTGGAAGGGGTCCTGGAGAGTCCAGTGCGCCCACCCTGACCCATGCGTGAGGAAAGGCCCCGGGCTACACAGCTGCTCGGTGAGTGGTGCTCCCGACTCTCAGCCCTGGGCTCCTCCTGACGTGCCCTGCCTCCAGCACAGCACGTGGGCCTGCACACGTGTGCTCAGAGACATAAAAGTAACCGTCCATTTTGAGGCAGTGACCCCACTCCTGGGAATCTAACCTAGGGAGACAAATGAAGGTATACAGATGAGACTACTACATTATTTATTTAATAAATAAAATACAGTTGGGAATAGCCTTAGTGTTCAGTCATAGGGGAATGGTAGTAAACTGTGCCATATTCAGTCAGTGGGATAAAACATACTCATTATAAAAGAGCTTTACAAAGCCCGGGGGGTGACACTGAGTGAATTGGAGATTCCTAAATGAAGAAAGCAAAATATAAAACTGTACTTGTGGTAGGATCTCAACTATGCAAACATCTATATATGCTCAGAGACCAGAAAGGAGTATGCAAAAATGAACATAGTTAAATGTCAGACATTGCATTTCTGTTCCAGTCCAGATATTGTGGCAGGTGCTGGGCAATCAGATATTAGTAAGACCCAGTAAGTACCCTGTAGGAATAACAGACCTGTGAAGGATTAGATGCTTTGACGCAGCATTTCTGATTCTAGCAGTCTATCTTCCAGAATTTCTTGTAGAAATGCGAAAAAAAAGGTACAGCTATAGAGCTATTAACTGTATCATTCAGAAAATTGACAACAGTCTAACAGCCTATCAGGAGGAAGACTGGTTAAAACAGTATGGACCAAACTGTTGAAAGATGATGTTACACCATTAAATGATAAAGACAACTTAGAGAACTATTGTAGTCTGATCCTTACACATGGAGGGATTTTTTTTACACATGTAGATATGCAGGCATACATAGCATTATTTATCCTAGATAATATTGGTGAGGGTTAGAGTGAGATATCATTTATACCATAGCTTTAAAAATGCAAGTCAGAGGGGAAAAAGAAAAGAAGTTACAGTCTAGTATAACAAGGGCAGTAATGACTGTCCATTCTTGATATACAGCCAGAAATCGTTTCAGAGAATTATGGGTGATTTTTTCTTTCATTCCTTTTCTATAACATTGCTATAATAAATGCTCTTTAAAATACCCATATGTCCTTCTCATAATGGTCCCTGCGGCATTCAGAGGATGGTAATTTCATTTCCTGCTGGCTGCTCCTCCTCTTTGTAATGTAGGAATGCCAGATCTGGGAATAGTGAGCCAGAACCAGTGCAGCTTTATTCTGTCTAGGAGTGTCACACTTCTGGCCTACTAATTTACAAAAACAGCACATCAGAGATCTCTACAGTCTATCACTGTTTGAGTCCTTTGGTCACATTACCCAAGGGAGAGGTGAGTGATCTTGAGAGATGTAGGAACCCTACAGGGATACCCAGACCACAATAAGTCTGTACTTGGGGCAGGGCAGAATCAAGGATGAATCTAACCACTGCAACTGTGCTCAGGTACTGAAGAAGACCTGGAATTCTATGTCAGGAAGTGTGGTGACATCCTTGGAGTCACCAATAAACTCCCAAAGGACCGGCAAGATGCCAAACATATCCTTGAGCACATCTTCTTCCAAGTGGTGGAGTTCAAGAAGTTGAACCAGGTACAGAGCCCAGAAGGCCCACTCAAGTGGTCAAGTGGGGATATCATCCACAAACTAGACTTCCCATGGTCTGTACCATTCATTCATTCTGTCGGTATTTCACTGTCTACTAGGTGGACACACAGGTGACGGTCCCTGCGCTTATGGGATGTGTATTCTAGCTGGAGGAGACTGACAGTAGACAGACAACACAGTATCTTAAGTATTAAACCACACGGGATGCCAGGAGATGAAACGTGGTATAAACCAGAGCAGGCTCAGAGGGGTCAGTGTACTGAACGTGGCAAGATTCAGGGGTGGTCAGGGTGGGCCACACACACTGCAGAGCTGGCATGGGAGCCAGGACTTGAAGGTGTCCAGGGGCTGGCCATGGAGATAGCTGGGAGATGAGTGTCCCGGGCAGAGAGAAGACCTGTGCAGAGTCCCTAAGGCGGGACTCTGCTTGGCTCGTTTGAGGAACAGCAGTGATGCCTGTGTGGCAGACGAGAACTTAGCCAAGGACAGAGCAGCAGGGTGTGAGGACAGAAACCATCTTGCCCTGGACTAAGGACTTAACATTTATTATGCCAGGCCTTCATCTTATCTGTCCCCGGACAGGATTTCTAAAATTAAATGCCCAACCACTGCTGGTAAATGGATATTCATTTATATACTACTGATTGGAGAATAAGCTGGTTCCATTTTTATGGACATATTTTTTAGGATATTCAGAAGCCTTGAAATACATGGATACCTCTGACCCAGCAATTTTAATCCTCAGAATTTGTCTTAATAATACAATCCTGGGACTTCGCTGGCAGTTCAGTGGTTAAGACTCCACACTTCCACTGCAGGGGGCACAGGTTCAATCCCTGGTCGGGGAACTAACATCCCAAGTACCACACCACACAGCCAAAAAATAAAAAAATAATACAATTCTGAATATATGTAGATTTACCAGTCAGAACGCTCAGCGAAGCATTGTTTTCATAGAAGAAAACCATCAGTAGGGAACTAGTTAAGTACCTAGGGTGCATGCATAAGATTAAGAATGTTTAGAAGGATGTTCAAGCACTTGGGAAGACATTCATGATACAGCAGTGGGATGGGGGGAGAGGGCTATAAAACAGTAGAAGAGAGTCTGTTTTTCACACACACGCAGATTCTAATGCTGAATAGAAAGACTGATTAGGATCTGAGCCACTGCTGGTGGGCACTGGCAGTGCTGGTATTCATACTGCAGGCCTCAGGTGTGCTAGCATGGCGCTAGACGTCAGGGTTGTGGCAGTGAATGCAGTCCTTGCTGTCTGAGCTCCATGCAGTGGGCAAGGCAGGAATATATGGGCATTTACAGTGCTCTTCAGATAAGTGCCGGGAAGGCACCTCAGAGGCAAGGTGTTGAAAACCTGCTCAGCACTGACATGTGGGGCAGGGGCGAGGCAAGTAAATTCCCAGCAGTACTTACGCTGGTGGCAAGGCAGGGTCAGGCCCCCAGGGCCAAGGTAAGAAGTCTGGTGTGGTGTTTCCATCAGTACCTTCAACTGTATTTGCTCCCCACTCATGGTGGGTAGTGGGTTGTGGTCAGAGCCCTATCTGGTCATGAAAGCTTGATCCCTGGCCTGGATGTAGCCTTAAAGCCAGAGATTACCCGTGTCCCAATCAGAACCGCTCATCAAAGAGTTCACATTTTAGGTTTTGAACTGAAATACTAACATTCTGTCTTGTTCCCTCCTCCAGGAACATGACATTGACACACGGCATTCCAGAACAGCTTCTGAGGACCAAGCCTCTTGAAGCATTTTCTGCCTCCCGATTTTTTGTAAACTTTTTGAATTATCCCTGTTTTTTATGAAAACTGTCTATACAGTCCTTCCTCTCTGACCTGTGGGAAGATCTGTGCATCTTCTGTAGTTCCCAGAGAGGGACAACATTTCTTATGTAAGATATGTTCCATTTTTTAAATTAAATGTTTGAGTCTGTACTTTGATAATTGATGCATCAGTCTTTCATTGAAATCTTTCCTTTCCAGTTCTAGATGTGATTTTCTTTTATCAAAAGCATAAATAATTCTCAAACCTATGAGTACTGTACAGCTTTTCTAGTTCAAAAGGATAGAAAATAAACTTAACCCACAGTCTGTGTGCCCCACTATACCTATGAATAGGCCTCCCAGGGGGCACTAGTGGAAGGTAAAAGAGTTGGTAGGTATCTTCCTTACATGGATGACTCACTCCTTCACCTCCCAGCTGCCCACAGGCTCAACCATTTGGAGGCTGTTGTCTTAGCCCACAGTTTGTCCCCTTCCTTTGAGCTCCTGAACCACTCAGTTTTATCATTTTAGGTTAGACTGTAGGACAAAAGGTGATCATCTGTCCCACGGACAATGGGAGAGATTGTACTTGCTTGAGCATGACAGTCAATACAGAAATGCACAATGTGCTGGGTACACTAGGAACCAGCTTTAGGGAAAGCCTGAAAGACAAAGATTGCAGATCCACAACCATGTATGTAAGGGATGTGGTTCAGTGGGAGTAGCTTAGCTGGTGAGTTCTGTAAAGGTAGGAAGCGTGCAAGGAAGCCCCTTAGGGGGCGTCATATAACTCCAGGAGGAAATAACAAGGGCAGAGATTTAAGATGCTGTTGTAGGGACTTCCCTGGCCGACCAGTGATTAAAAAGACTCGGCACTTCCAATGCAGGAGGCACAGCTTTGATCCCTGGTCAGTAAGCTAAGATCCCTAGGCCTAATCCAGTAAGCTAAGATCACAGGCCTTTGTGGTACAACCAAAAAAAAAAAAAAAGATTCCTAAGATGCTGTTGTAAGAAAACTGGCATTCTGAAATAGATTTGGTCCAGGTGTTGAAGGTCAGGTTGGCAACATTTTGAGTGTCACTGCCTGGAACAGTGGTGAAGCTAATGGAAGATGGGGATTCTAAAGGGTGAGCTTGTTTGGAGTGTAAGAACCGGCTGAGACAATGGTAATTCATGGAAGTGATAAATAACCAGTCAATAGCTGCTGCTGCTGCTGTCACTTCAGTCATGTCCGACTCTCTGCTACCAGGCTCCCCCGTCCCTGGGATTCTCCAGGCAAGAACACTGGAGTAGGTTGCCATTTCCTTCTCCAATGCATCAAAGTGAAAAGTGAAAATGAAGTCACTCAGTCATGTCTGACTCTTAGTGACCCCATGGACTGCAGCCTACCAGGCTCCTCCGTCCATGGGATTTTGCAGGCAAGAGTACTGGAGTGGGGTGCCATTCCCTTCTCCGAGTCAATAGCTAGAAGTCCCTAAATGAGGCTTAGAAAAGATGTCCAGTACCTTAGTTTTTTCACATGGAGTTGATCATTGAAGCCAGAATACACTGTCAAGGAATGAACTTTATTTTTAATTTAAAACCTTGGGATGAGACTCAAGTCACATCCTGAATTTCAAGACTTATTTATTCATGTTAAAGCTGTGTTTGTAGGCTTCCATTCTCTCACACACTCAAGCCCTTGTGCAGGGCCTCCTCGAGTGACCCAGCCAGAGCACTGTGTTGGGGACGGGGGAGACCACTTTGATGAAAGGGCAGAATCTGGGAGCCTGCTGGGGACAAGCAGCTAGGGAACAGCATAGAGTATTGTGGAAATATATTTGGAATTCCAAAAATGTGCTCAAAAATTACCTCCCAACCCATGTGCTCTTACACTCTGGGTCTGGTGCTCCTGCCACTGAGAGGTGAGGTCTGTGATCCATGCCTCTGAATCTGGCACTATGGAAGTGACACTGTGAGTTCTGAGGCTAGGTCATAAAAGGCTATGCAGCTTCTGCCTGGTTCTCTTGGGACACTCATCTTTAGAGCCACAAGCCTCCATGCAAGAAGCATGCGGTTACCTGGATGGCTATGTGGATAGGCCTCGAATAGATGTTCTGGCCAACAGCCAGCCCGTATGAGCATCGCCTGCTAAACTCGTGAGTGAAGAGGCCTCCAAATGCTTCCTGCCCTTGACCTCAAGTCACCCGAGCCTTCTAGTTGTCCTTGCTGAAGTCCCAGATGCTGTGCAGCAAACTGTCCCTGCTCTGACCTTTCTGAATTCCTGACCCACACAATCTATAAACGTTATAAAAGAGCAGCTTAAGCCACTGATTTGGAGTGGTTTATTATGCAGCAATAGATAACGACAATTTTATTTTTGAGGTAACCTTGGTTTGTAAGTTTCGTGTGTACATTTCTTCTTCTGTATTTCCTACAGGGTTTCCCCCGCTGCCCCCAGGCCCTTTCTCTCTGGTAACCACTGCTTTGTACCTATATGCTCATATCTACAGTTTTAGAAGGAACTTTTTGGATCATATCCAAGTTCACTTTCCAGCAGAGACACAGGGGCCTTGTAGACCAAGGGGCAGAGGAGCAGTGACTACCTGCCTGCCTGCTAACCTGGAGCTTCTCCCATCACACTCCTGACTCAAGAAGTTTCCTTGGACGGGGCACGGCCTGTCTTGCCATGAGCTGGCTTTTCCCCTTAATCTATGGATGACTTATGGCAATAATGTATGCTTTCCCCCAACTTCTTACGAAAAATTTGGAACAGAAAACTGCAAAGAGAAGTACAATGAACCTACTTTTCTAAAGTGAACATATTGCCATATATACTAAATGTATGTGTATAATTTTTCTTACTGAACATCTGAAATTAAGTTTCAGTCTTTCTAACACTTTACTCCTTAATATACATCACTGTGTAACTACAGTATACCATTATCATATCTAGTATGTAATACTTACTCAGATGAAGATACAACCAGTCCATCTAAAGGAAATCAGTCCTGAATATTCATTGGAAGAACTGATGCTGAAGCTGAAACCAATACTTTGGCCACCTGAAATGAACAACTGACTCATTTGGAAAGACCCTGATGCTGGGAAAGATTGAAGGCAGGAGAAAAAGGGATGACAGAGGATAAGATGGCTGGATGGCATCACTGACACAATGGACATGAGTTTGAGTAAACTCCAGGAGTTGGTGATGGACAGGGAGGCCTGGCATGCTGCAGTCCATGGGGTCACAAGGATTCAGACACAACTGAGTGACTGAACTGAACTGACTGAACTGAGTATTTAATACTTATTCAAATGTGTTTTATATCTTTTCAAGCTAGGATCCAGTCAAATTTCACATATTGGATTTCATTGTCTCTAGTCTCTTAAAATCTTTCCTTACCTCTTCGTGTTCCTCTTTCCCTTTTTTAAGTGACATTGTTTTTTCTTTTTTTTTTTTGTCATGCCTCTCAGCATACGGAAATTCCCCAACCAGTAAGTGCAGAGTCTTAAGCACTGGACCACCAGGGTTGCCCCCACATTGGATTTTTGAAAAGACTAAACTAGGTGTCATACATTCTAGAAATCTGATGGTTTCACCATGATGTCTATTGTCCCTTTATCTCCTTTATTTCCTGCAAGCTGAAAGTTAGGCACAGAGGCTAGCTTTGAACGAAACTTTTTTGGTGAGACTGTTTCACAGGTGATGCTATGTATGATGTCAGGTCCCCTATTAATGAAATTAAATTTAATCAACTGGTTAAGAGAATGAGTATGAGTAGGGGTGTTTTTAAACTGAAACATGAGCTCTTAAACACATGAAAAGAGGCTCAACATGCTCATCATTAGAGAAAATGCAAATCAAAGCTATAATGAGGTATCATCTTCACAGCAATTAGAAAGGCCACCATCAAAAAAATCTACAAATGCTGGAAAGGATGTGGAGAAAAGGGAACGCCCTTGCACTGTTGGTGTGAATGCAAACTGTTACAGCCACTGTGGAAAACAGTATGGAGATATATTTAAAAACTAGGAATAAAACTACCATCAGTGCAGTTCAGTTCAGTTACGTCCGACTCTTTGCGACCCCATGAATCACAGCACACCAAGCCTCCTTGTCCATCACCAACTCCCGGAGTTTACCCAAACTCATGTCCATCGAGTCGGTGATGCCATCCAGCCATCTCATCTTCTATCGTCCCCTTCTCCTCCTGCCCCCAATCCCTCCCAGCATCAGGGTCTTTTTCAATGAGTCAGCTCTTAGCATGAGGTGGCCAAAGGATTGGAGTTTCGGCTTCAACATCAGTCCTTCCAATGAACACCCAGGACTGATCTCCTTTAGGATGGACTGGTTGGATCTCCTTGCAGTCCAAGGGACTCTCAAGAGTCTTCTCCAACACCACAGTTCAAAAGCATCAATTCTTCGGCGCTCAGCCTTCTTCACAGTCCAACTCTCACATCCATACATGACTACTGGAAAAACCATAGCCTTGACTGGATGGACCTTTGTTGGCAAAGTAATGTCTCTGCTTTTGAATATGCTATCTAGGTTGGTCATAACTTTCCTTCCAAGGAGTAAGCGTCTTAATTTCATGGCTGCAGTCACCATCTGCAGTGATTTGGGAGCCCCCCAAAAATAAAGTCTGACACTGTTTCCACTGTTTCCCCATCTATTTCCCGTGAAGTGATGGGACCGGATGCCATGATCTTTGTTTTCTGAATGTTGAGCTTTAAGCCAACTTTTTCACTCTCCTCTTTCACTTTCATCAAGAGGCTTTTTAGTTCCTCTTCACTTTCTGCTATAAGGGTGTCATCTGCATATCTGAGGTTATTGGTATTTCTCAGGGCAATCTTGATTCCAGCTTGTGCTTCTTCCAGCCCAGTGTTTCTCATGATGTACTCTGCATAGAAGTTAAATAAGCAGGGTGACAATATACAGCCTTGACGAACTCCTTTTCCTATTTGGAACCAGTCTGTTGTTCCATGTGCAGTTCTAACTGTTGCTTCCTGACCTTCATATAGGTTTCTCAAGAGGCTACTATACGACCTAGCAAACATGAGCCCTTTATCCCCATTGCTGTTCACCTATGTACACAAACTTTTTTCTGGCACATAAGGCGCTTGAGATGAAAAAGTTAACTTGAATAAATGTTGTTTCAATTTCACACTTAAAAAAACAAAACAACAAAGCAACCACAAAAAAGTGATAGAACTTGGCCTGGTAGGTAATAGCAACAACAACAAAAAATTGTTGGAGATTTTATTTAGTGAACTCAAATACATCTCTGAAGGAGTTAACATAGAAAGAGTTACCCATGGGTGACAAAAGTTCTCTCCCTCCCAAAGAGCAAGGCGGAAAATTAAAATCTGTGCTATCTTATGACAGATCACAGATCTACTATGTGGCTTTTGCTAAGTTACTGTTTACTTATAAAATCAAGTAAGACAGCTTTTCAAACTCTTCTGTAAAAAGTCCTAGTACACTACTTATGCCTCAATGAAACTGAAGGATATTGGAGAGAGTTTCAACCTCTTCAGCCATTCAGTTCCCCTTTCTGCAACCAAGGCTATTAATTTCTTCCGCTGCCTTCAAGAGACAGGAAGAAATATATACACTTTAAAAAGAATAATAAATCTTGCTCATACCAAATTTTAACATGCAGATGACACCACCCTTACGGCAGAAAGTGAAGAGAAACTAAAAAGCCTCTTGATGAAAGTGAAAGAGGGGAGTGAAAAAGTTGGCTTAAAGCTCAACATTCAGAAAACGAAGATCATGGTATCTCGTCCCATCACTTCATGGGAAATAGATAGGGAAACAGTGGAAACAGTGTCAGACTTTATTTTGGGGGGCTCCAAAATCACTGCAGATGGTGATTGCAGCCATGAAATTAAAAGATGCTTACTCCTTGGAAGGAAAGTTATGAGCAACCTAGATAGCATATTAAAAAGCAGAGATATTACTTTGCCAACAAAGGTCCGTCTAGTCAAGGCTATGGTTTTTCCAGTGGTCATGTAGGGATGTGAGAGTTGGACTGTGAAGAAGGCTGAGCGCCGAAGAATTGATGCTTTTGAACTGTGGTGTTGGAGAAGACTCTTGAGAGTCCCTTGGACTGCAAGGAGATCCAACCTGTCCATCCTAAGGGAAATCAGTCCTGGGTGTTCATTGGAAGGACTGATGCTGAAGCCGAAAATCCAATACTTTGGCCACCTCATGCGAAGAGTTGACTCACTGGAAAAGACCCTGATGCTGGGAGGGATTGGGGACAGGAGGAGAAGGGGACGACAGAGGATGAGATGGCTGGATGGCATCACCGACTCGATGGACGTGAGTTTGAGTGAACTCCGGGAGTTGGTGATGGACAGGGGGGCCTGGCGTGCTGCTATTCATGGGATCGCAGAGTCGGACACGACTGAGCGACTGAACTGAACTGAACTGAACTGAAGCCTACTAAGTTTTCATCCTAAGGCTGTGCTCCTGTAGCTCACAATGTAAACGGTGAAAGAAATTAATCTCTTACGTGGCAAACGGTGACAAACAACACGAAGGAAATCTGCAGCGTTAGGGGCTCGTTCAGGGCTGCTTGCTGAGCCACAGAAGGGGATCAACCGGGCTCTCGGTCGTGACCGCCACGGCGTCGGGGGCCGGCGATGTACCTGCCTTGCTCCCGCTCCCTCCTGAGCATTTCTGTCATCGTCCTCCCACGATCTGAAACAGCAGGCTCTCAGCGAGCACGGCTCTGGAAGGGGCAGGACCGGAGGGATCGGCGGGCGACAACGGAAAGCCGAGAAAAGACGGTGAAGACCCACAACCCAGCAGCCAGACTCCAAGCGGCCCCTGAGCGCCCGCGCCCTTTAGTGACGTCAAGCGGCGCGACTCCCGCCCTGCCTCGCGCGGCGCCGTATCTGGGGCGCGTCCCTGAAAGCCGGCGGGCTGAGACTCAGGCGCCGGCTGCGAGGTTTACCCTGCCTGCCGCCTTCCGCCTTTGTTTACTAGGTGGGGCGCTTCAAAACTGGTCACGTTTCTAATTCCCTGTCACTCGGGGACGCCAGGGACTGCCAGGTGGACTCCAAGGCCTGATTTTCCCTGTCTTCACAGAGAAGAGCGATGTTGCCTCCCAGTGCGGCCCCGGATCCTGGCAGGGCTAGCCGGTGCCTCTGGACTAGGCCTTGGTGTTCGTCGTCCCTTCCCTCCCTGACTGTGTGCTCTAGCTCCGTAGTCGGTGACTTCTTCCTGCTTGATTGCTGAACTGCAAGTGGCCACGTTACAAAAGGAAGAACTAAGTGTTTGCGAAAGCTGATGCCCCAGAAGGCACAGGGTAAGAGATCAGAGGTGTGGGCTGGACTTCGTGTGTGTATAAAAGCAGCCCAGGTCCTGGCACTCGTCTCAGTCTCATCCTCCTCATCAGGCATGCGAGAGATTTGCAGTAAATGGTTTCTAAGAGACCAAATTGTCACCGTTTGGACCTACTGTATAGCACTGGGAACTCTGCTTAATGTTATGTAGCACCTTGAATGGGAGGGGAGTTTGGGGGAGAATGGATGCATGCATGTGTGTGGCTGAGTCCATTAGCTGTTCACCTGAAACTGCCCCAACATTGTTTGCTGATCAGCTATACCCCAATACAAAAAGTTTTTTAAAAATAACAAATTCTCACCCTTTGCAGTTGCATAAATGACACAGCTAGGGCTGGCATGAACCTGGACAAACCCAGGCAGGATTGATTGCTGTGTTCTGTGGTAGTGACCCCACACTTCTCCCAGTGATTGAAGAGGGACCTCTAGAGTCACGCTGAAGGAACATATCCATCACTCCTCCAAAACTACTCGTGTCCCTTTGTTACCCCTTTTCTACAACCGTTGTCACGTTAGATTGGTTCTCTTACTGCTGATTGGTTTGCAGTTTCTAGAGTTGTGCGTAAATGGAATCAGACAGTCTGTACCCTTTGTCTTCTTTCAGCATAATTATTTTGAGATTGATATTGAAGAAGTAATCCCTTTTTATTGTCAGAGTGGATATATTTGTTTTATATCTGTAATTTGTTTTCCCAGTTACCTGTTGGTGGACATTGAGGTTGCCTCCAGTTTGGGCTCTTACAAATAAAACTATGTGAAAGGCTCTGTGTGGACATGTGCGTTCACTTTTCTTGGCTCCATATGGCATTAACAGGTGTGTATATTTTTAAGAAACTGCTGAGCTGTTTCTAAAGTGATTGTACAATTTCATGTTCCACCAACAGTATTTGAGATGTCTGATGACTCCCCATTTTCATCAACATTTGACGTGATTAGTCTTCTCAGTCAGGGATTCTAATAGGTGTGTAAATCTCATTGTAGTTTTAATTTGCATTTCCCTAATGAAATAGTATTGAGCATCCTTTCATGTGCTTTGCCACTTCATATATTTTGAAGGTGAAGTTGGAGGGGAAAGCCAATAGGATTTGCAGGTAGATCAGATAAGTGATGTGAGAGAAGAGTCAAAAATATCTTCAACTCTGGTCAGTCCCTGAGTACTTCCTAATAGTTCTGTCCCTAACATGCACTGGCTGTTCCTGCAGACCGCCTTGCAAATTTCTAAATCACCCAACTTTGAAGAGTCTTCAGTGACATGTTCGTTTGGTACCCACAGCCTTTGCCTTTATTTTCACCCTTAGAAATCTAATTTTTTGTTTACTCATTGTCTCCTCTGTCAGCTGGTGAGCTTCTGGAGAAGATGGATGGTTGGATTGTCTCCAGATGACTAGCCCCTGGTGTAGCCTAGCCCAATCGTTTTGGCATGTTTTCACAAACTCTAGTCTTCAAATTTGCATTTCAAAGTATGGGTGCTTTGCTTCAAGTTATCTGCATCAAGCTGTGTGATCATGGCAGCTTAACATCTGTGTGCCTCAATTTCCTCATCTTTAAAATGGGGACCTGTTGATTGACACCTGCTTCTCATAGTGATGAGTATTAAATGCAAAATGGATGCAAAGCCTTTACTATGTTGCCTGGCCCATGGTGTCTTCCCCAGTAAAATCTAGCTATTATTTTCTGACCTGAATATTTTGCCAGTCCTTTGCTAGAACTCAAATATAGATGCTTTGCAAATAGTTATCCATAAAATCTCAATAATTTGAAAAGTGGATGGGGAAATTTCACTGTTGAAGTCTGGTTTGTTGAATCAGATAATTGAATTGCTTCCCTGCCTTGAAATGGGAAAGTCTCCCATTTCCAGTGCTGGTCCCGGACCTCTCATGCCTCTGGCCACCTGCTGCTGTGATCTACAGTGATACCCTTGGGGGTGAGGCAGAAGTATTTTTGTCTTTTTTAGCCATACCGCAAGGCTTTCGAGATCTTACCTTCCTGACCAGGGATTGAACACTGATCCTTGGCCTTGAGAGCACAGAGTCCTATCCACTGGACACGGTCAGGGAATTCCATGAGCAGAAGTATCGGGAAAACATACTTTGTTTCGAAATCTCTTTTGATGGTCCTTATAAGACAATTCAAACTCTAACATTCCAAGTTCTCCCAATTCTCTTCTGTGCCTTCCTAACAACTCTCCAGCCCAAATGTTAGCTTTAATATTTCATTCATTCATTCAGTTAAGAATGTGTAAAAGCCCTAATGTGAGTACCTGCCAAGAGCCAAACGTGGTCAACCTCCAAAGCTAAAAAAGTGAATGCAGGAACTTCCCCAGTGGCCAGTGGTTAAGACTGAGCTTCCGCTGCAGAGGGTGCACATTTGATCCCTGGTCCGGGAACTAAGATCTCACAGGCATGCTTTGCTGTGCAGCCAAAAAAAATGTGAATATGGGGTTGTCCCTGATCTTAGGAGAGCAGTAAAATCATGGACAGAGGAAGTATGGGTGGGAGGACAAGGACGATAAGGAGGTGCTCCCTGGATAGTCCGTAGGATTGCAAAGAGTCCAACATGACTGGGGCGATTTAGCACACACATAGTAGATGGAGGGGAGACGCCTGGCAAAGGGACTGTGATCCTACTTACCATTTGTGACCCCGTGGACTGTAGCCTGCCAGGTTCCTCCAACCATGGAATTCTCCAGGCAAGAATACTGGAGTGAATTTTCAGAGGCTCTTTCTGACTCAGAGATCAAACCAGGTCTCCTGTACTGCAGGCAGATTCTTTACCATCTAAGCCACCAGGGAAGCCCACTTATCACTGACTTATTATCAATCAGTGTTTGATTTGTGTCTAGCCTGATGCTGCACCCGGAGCATTTGATAAGTAGATTTGATGCTGTCTTCCCAAGCAGGGGCAAGCTCTGGGTCTGGAGCCTGAGGTGGGGCAGATTGTGAAATGACCAAATGACTGAAGTCTCCCTGTCCAAAGAGGCATGTGCAGAAAAAGTTTCCTGATAGAGTGTAATCTGTATGTTATCAGTCCTGGGCCCAGGGACCACTCCCAGCTGTGGCTGCACCCAGGACACTCGGAGTCCTCTCTCCAGGGGTGTCTGTTGGCGTGATGATAACTGGAGAAGACACACTTGTTCAGATAACCAGATTCCATCTGGTACCAGAGTGACCTCCCTGCTCACTGACTCCAGGCTTCTTAGGCTCTGGTGTAGACAAAGAATGCCACCCGAGTCACTTCAGTAAACAAAGGATGTTGTGGCCCTCAGCCACTACAGCTGCCCCTGACAGTGTACCCTGAGAAGATTCAGGGTGGAGAAAAATAGGATACTGGCCCTAGATAGTTAAGGTGCAAATCAGGTGAATGATTTCAATACACCTAGACCCTGGAATCTTGCTGTACATAGAAAAGTGCTAAATTCATTAACTTGAGATGTTTTCTTTAATTAGCAATAATCATTTGATGTTCTGACCCCTTGTTTTTATTTTTTGTTTTATAAAAACTCCTGTATAGGAAATTCCTTGGCAGTCCAGTGGTTAGAACTTGGCACTTTCACTGTCATGGCCCTGGTTCAATCCTCGGTGGAGAAATAAGATTCCACAAGCCACGAAGAGTAGCCAAAAACAAAAAGCGAACAGTTTCTTGGCTCCTCCCTTACTTCTTCAGAACAGTCCCCTCGGAGCTATCTGAGAGGCTGTATGCCAGTCTTAAGTCCTCAGTAAGTCTGCTGAATAAAATGTGATTCTCGACTTTTAGGTTGTACATGTGTTTTTCATTCAGTAAATGTATTGGTCAACTGGCAACTGGAGACAGCTGCTTCCTATCTCTGGCATTGGGCAAATACCTTGCCCAGGGTGCCAGTGTTACAGCAGGTAGGTAAGTGCAGAGAAACGGGCCAGGGACCAAGTGGCAGGAAATCGCGCAGGTTGTAAACAGTGGGGGTCCATGGACAGACAAGGAAAAGCAGGAACCTCCAGACTGACAGGAAACCACACATTTTAAATGATGTGTGTCCTGGAAGCAAAGAAGGGTGACTAAAGGCGGGAATCTCCTGGGTCAGAGTGTAACCTGTTGCTCATTAAGCTCGCATTACAATAAAATTAGCCTTATTAAGTTGGCAGATACAATGTTCCCATCACGCACCAACGCCATGACTCTTTGGATCTAAGTTAGATAAGGACAAAAATCCCTCTTCCCCTTCGGAAAATGGAGCTGGGATGAAAATCCGGGAATATGACCCCCATACTCCTCCTTCCTCAGAGAATCTTCCACCCTTTCATTTGTATCCCCCTCAGAGCCAGCTTGCCAGAGAAATCAGGGCAGCACCTCCCCACCTGTCTGCCTGCTCTGGTTCTGAGGGAGTATTCTTGCTTAAATAAATTCTCACTTTACTTTCCTAATCTCCTTGCTTCCTTTCTAAATTCTCTTGAGACAAAGAACTTTAACCGAGAACACCAGGTTCTATCTTTTTCCTAAAATGAGACTAATTAGCCATGTGAGAGAATGTGCTGTGTGCAGTGCAGCTTCCTAGACCTGAAAGGACAAGCATGAGAGCAGCTGAAGAGTAATAATAATAATAATACAATAAGTAATGTAGAGCTTATCACATGCCAGGGATTGTTCTCAGAGGTTTACATATATCAATGTATTTAATCCTACAACCACCTCACAAAGTAGATAACCAGTGTAGTGATTAAGAGCATAGACTCTAGAACTAGACAGCCCAGGTTTGGCTCCCTGCTTTGCCATTTACTAGCAGTGTGACCTGGGGGAGGCCTGTGGGTCTGTCCCCATCTGCCAAAAGAAGAGACTGCTATTACTAGCTCATAGGAATAAATGAATTAAAATCCATTGTTGTTCAGTCGCTAAGTCACATCTGACTTTTGTGACCCCATGGACTGCAGCACACCAGGCTTCCCTGTCCTTCACCATCTCCCAGAGTTACCTCAAACTCATGTCCATTGATTTGGTAATGCCATTCAACCATCTCATTCTCTGTCGCCCCCTTCTCCTCCTGCCCTCAATCTTGCCCAGCATCAGGGTCTTTTCCAGTGAGTGGGCCAAAAGTATTGGAGCTTCGGCTTCAGCATCAGTCCTTCCAATTGAATATTCAGAGTTGATTTCCTTTAGAATTGACTGGTTTGAACTTGCTGTCCAAAGAGTCTTACAAAGTGGCTGAAGGTGAAAGTGAAAAGTCATTCAGTCATGCCCAACTCTTTGGGACACCATGGACTGCGAGTCCATGGAATTTTTCAGGCCAGAATACTGGAATGGGTAGCCTTTCCCTTCTCCAGGGGATCTTCCCAACTCAGGGATCAAACCCAGGTCTCCTGCATTGCAGGCAGATTCTTTACCAACTGAGCTGAGGGAAGCACAAACCAGTGGCTAGCACATAGTAAAAGCTGTCTAAGTTCTTGGTAAATATCAAGACCTGATAAAATATATCACTTTTATAGATGAGAAAACAGAGGCACAGAGAAGCTACTTTCCTGTGATCCCATAATTAGTAAACACAGAGTTGGGAATCAAATCCTGGGCAGTGTGGCTTCAGAGCCTGGACTCTTAAATACTATGTGCTATTTCAAATCCTGAAAGATGATGCTGTGAAAGTGCTGCACTCAATATGCCAGCAAATTTGGAAAACTCAGCAGTGGCCACAGGACTGGAAAAGTCAGTTTTCATTCCAATCCCAAAGAAAGGCAATGCCAAAGAATGCTCAAACTACCACACAATTGCACTCATCTCACACGCTAGTAAAGTAATGCTCAAAATTTTCCAAGCCAGGCTTCAGCAATATGTGAACCGTGAACTTTCTGATGTTCAAGCTGGTTTTAGAAAAGGCAGAGGAACCAGAGATCAAATTGCCAATATCTGCTGGATCATGGAAAAAGCAAGAGTTCCAGAAAAACATCTATTTCTGCTTTATTGACTATCCCAAAGCCTTTGACTGTGTGGATCACAATGAACTGTGGAAAATTCTGAAAGAGATGGGAATACCAGATCACCTGATCTGCCTCTTGAGAAACCTGTATGCAGGTCAGGAAGCAACAGTTAGAACTGGACATGGAACAACAGACTGGTTCCAAATAGGAAAAGGAGTATGTCAAGGCTGTATATTGTCAGCCTGCTTATTTAACTTCTATGCGGAGTACATCATGAGAAACGCTGGGCTGGAAGAAGCACAAGCTGGAATCAAGATTGCCGGGAGAAATATCAATAACCTCAGATATGCAGATGACACCACCCTTATGGCAGAAAGTGAAGAGGAACTAAAAAGCCTCTTGATGAAAGTGAAAGAGGAGAGTGAAAAAGTTGGCTTTAAACTCAACATTCAGAAAACAAAGATCATGGCATCTGGTCCCATGACTTCATGGGAAATAGATGGGGAAACAGTGTCAGACTTTATTTTCTGGGGCTCCAAAATCACTGCAGATGGTGACTGCAGCCATGAAATTAAAAGACGCTTATTCCTTGGAAGAAAAGTTATGACCAATCTAGATAGCATATTGAAAAGCAGACACATGACTTTGCCAACAAAGGTCCGTCCAGTCAAGGCTATGGTTTTTCCAGTGGTCATGTAGGGATGTGGGAGTTGGACTGTGAAGAAAGCTGAGTGCCGAAGAATTGATGCTTTTGAACTGTGGTGTTGGAGAAGACTCTTGAGAGTCCCTTGGACTGCAAGGAGATCCAACCAGTCCATTCTGAAGGAGATCAGCCCTGGGATTTCTTTGGAAGGAATGATGCTAAAGCTGAAACTCCAGTACTTGGCCACCTCATGCGAAGAGTGGACCCGTTGGAAAAGTCTCTGATGCTGGGAGGGATTGGGAGCAGGAGGAGAAGGGGACGACAGAGGATGAGATGGCTGGATGGCATCACTGACTCGATGGACGTGAGTCTCAGATAACTCCAGGAGTTGGTGATGGACAGGGAGGCCTGGCGTGCTGCGATACATGGGGTCGCGGAGAGTCGGACACGACTGAGCGACAGAACTGAAACTGAATTTAGTGCAACCGATGAATTCTGGGCCTTGGGGATACTGCTGTGAACTGAGGGGCCCCTTGGACTTTAGTAAGCCAATAATAGTTCAAATCAGGACGTGCATAAGTCAGCAAGTAGATTGTGGGCTGTGGGCTCTTAAGGATCAACAGGAACTAGTTCCGGTGGGAGAGGTGGGATGTGTATCCGCCCCAGCAACGGCCAGGAGGCTGAAGAGTTTCCTCTCGCTAGGGGCGGGGTGGTGATCTAGCAGAGTGCTGTAAACCTGATTGCAGAATATTTTACCCTGAGGGAGAGGACAGAGATTTTAAGTTCTGGAGAGGCAACATCAGGTTTGCTTTTTAGGAGGCTTGCTTTGGGCTGCCAGGAGTCCAGCTGAGGAGCTGGAGCCACTTGAGTTCGAGGCTGGAAAGGAAGAAGGGAGTGAGTTCCAAGTCTCAGCCCTGGCCTAGGTGTAGGTGAGGAGGCCGCTTTGGGGTGGCGGGGGGGGGGGGGGGGTCGGTGTAGGGACACAGGAGCTGCTTGGACTAGCGCCGGGCTCTTTGCATAGGCAGTTTCACCCGGCCTCACTCTCCCACCCTTGCGGCTCATTCCCTTTTCTCAGTCTTCCCTCTTCCAGGCCTGCCCCAAGGCTCTTGGGGCCATTCCTCAGTCACCGGGTGGCGGGGTCAACGCCGCGCCCACTAAGCTCCCTGCCCTGGGAGCTTCGGGGAGGTGCCCTCGGGCCCGCAGGCCCCGCCCCGCGCAGGCCCCGCCCCGAGCACGGCCCTCCCGCTGGCCCCGCCCCCGCGCTCCAGCCCGCCCGCGCGCCTGGCCCGGGCGGCGCCGAAGCGCTTGGCGGGAGATAGAAAAGTGTTTCTGCGAGCGCCGGCGGCGGCCGCAGTCTCCGTGAGCAGCGGCCGGACCTGCGGTCACGCTGACGCCTCGCCACGCGGCCCCGGGGCCCGGAGCGGCCAGAGCAGCTCGCACGCTGACCCCGGCCCGGCTCCCGCTCCGGGCTCGGCCGGCGGGCGGGCGAGCGCGGCGCGGCCCGGGCCGGGGGGATGTCGCGGCGGACGCGCGGGTGAGCGGAGCCGGCCGGCGGAGGGCCCTTCCCCCCTCCCCAGGCGCCATCCTCCTCAGCCCTGACCCCTGCCCCCACCGCCACCCTCGCCGAGACCCTTCCGAGCCCGGCCGGGCGCGGTTGGGGTCGGCGGAAAACTCAGGTGTCCCGGTGCGCGCGAAGCCGGGGGGCTCCCGGGAGCCCCTCACTTGGCACCCCCGGGCCTGCTGGGCCTCGGAGCTGGAGCGGGCGGGTCTCCTGGGGCCCGGGCCAAGCCTTGTATGATGTCATTTTGTCTCCCGCCTAATTGCGGGGTGGGGGTGGGACGGTGGTGTCAGCTGGAAGGGCCTTTACCGGGGAGGGAGGCGACCCCTGGAGAAGAAAAATGATTTTCGGAGTCGCGGTGGGTGGGAGGCCAAAGCCTGGAAGACGCTTGTCTTTCGAACCTTTGGGGGGTCTGGTTTTGCCGGTGGGCATTTCTTAGCGTTCGGGGAAGCACGGAGCACTCCCGGCTCTCTCCCCTGACCTAGGAGGGCTGCTGGGGCCGGGAGGGACATTTTGGTCCCCCACCACCTGGGCTCGGGGCCTTAGGTCGGTCTCGCTCCGGAGACCTTCTTCCTGTTCTACATGCGGGGGTTGGGGCAGCTGGGGTTGAATGCTAGGGGAAGAGAGACTGATCTGTGGCAGCAACCCCTGGGGCGGAGGCAAGAACTGCAGTCTCCATTTTACTTATCCCCCCAGAGTGGCAGAGACAAGCCAGAAATCAGGTCTGTGGGTTCCATGTCCCTGTCTTACACCTGTTCCTTCAGTGTCTGAGTTCTAGGCTTTTCAACCAGTCTGGGAGTCACAGTACAGAACCACAAGGGGTTCTGACCTGTTCCCTCCTAGGATTCATGTATCCATCCCAGATAGCCTGAAATCCCGCTTCAGGTGGTGGTTGCCTTCACAGGCTTCTCAGCAAGGAAACATCTGATCCCGGGGCAGTCATCAGGCACAGGGTGTGTCTTCCTCAGGCCATGGTTTCTCAGGGCAACTCCAATTCCCAGGAGTCATTTTCTGGGCAGGCGCTGGTCAGGCCCTGAATTTCTGGTTCAGGAAGTGTTCACTCCAGGCAACAAACCCAAAGCCCCTGACAGCCCCCAGGTCTTCTACCATCTATGCCCTGGGGCTCAGTGGAGGAATCCCAGCTCCCAGTGAGGGATGGGTTCTGCACCCTGGAACCCCACAGCATTCAGTTTAATTCATGGCCACTTGCTGTAACTCTCTTCTGCACCAGTGCCCTACTTCCTGCTCAGCTTCTGACTCACCCCAACTGGAGCAGAGCCCAGCACATGGAAGGGCATAGAAAGGGTGTGTGAGACCTCCACGTGGTTGCCACTACTGACTTAGCCTCTGCTTTTGCTGCTGGGATTATCAGATGAGGACCTGCAGGTGCAGGTTAACCCCTGTGAGCTTTGTGTGTGCGTGCTAAGTCACTTCAGTTGTGTCTGACTCTTTGCAACCTTATGGGCTGTAGCCTGCCAGATTCCTCTGTCCATGAGATTTTCCAGGCAAGAATACTAGAGTGGGTTGCCACGCCCTCCAGGGGATCTGCCTGACCCAGGGATTGAACCTGTGTCTTTTATGTCTCCTGCATTGGCAGGCGGGTTCTTTATTGCTAGTGCCACCAGGGAGCTCAGTTTTCACATCTATTAAATGGGAATAATGAGAATGCATGTGAAGTAGACAATCATTACCGTGATGGTGATATAAATATATTAAACCTCACGGAATTGTCCCAGCCGTCTGAAGTACTGTCCCCATTAAATAGAGTATTGGAGCTCCAGAGAGTGTTCACACAGAAATCACTTTGTCCTTGAAGGAACATTTGCTGAGCTTCTGTTAGAAGCTGGATGTCAGAGAACCACAGATAGTTTCTGTTAGAACAGAGGCCAGGGTCAGTTGATGTTAAAGCCAGCTTCTTTCTGTTATTAGTATCTTGTAGCATTTTTTCCTCCTGTTTTGAGATGGTGGAGTACTCCATGGATTGGGTTGGGAATGATGAGACAAGGTTGAATTCCAGCTCCCGTGACTGGTGTTGCTGGGTTTAGATAGCATCTGTCCCTTCCTTACCTCATTCTAAAAGTTGACTTATGTTAGCATTCTCTGATCAACTAAGAGGCAGCAGCTTTGCATGTTTATTAGTCATTCATTCCAAATCTGGCCATTTCCAGAGCAAACATTTCTTAAGGCATTTTGGTGCCATCCTCCAAAGGCAGATACAGAGGTGGAGGTGACCTCTGTCCCGGTTGTCAAGGAGATATGCATTTGCAACCTAAGGGCCTCTGTTATGAGACAGAAGGATTTCCAAGGTGCTATAGGGAATGTGGGAGTGACTAGGGAGATGCTGAGAAGGGGAAAGGAGTGTGGCTGCAGAAGGACGTCCTCTTCCTTCTTTTGATACCTGACCTGTGCTTGGAGACTCAGACTTTTCCTACGTAAAAATGCATGAATGAGGAATATCCCTGACAGGTCCACCTGAGTTGGGAGGGTGCTCCAGTGAGTCCCCGACATCCCTGGGTGTGGATAGCGTCATCTTCATTTTTGTTAACATTAAACCATGCAAATAGGAAGATTTTGGAGTGACTTGGAAAATTACTTATTAGAAAATAAAAACATTGAGAATTCAAAGTTGCTTGTACTCTGATTTTTTTGCTCCATAAATTAGGCCTGTGTGAAGGCAAGGATTGAGAAGGGGTATGCAAAAATGCACATAGTTACTGAGGTAATATATTTTCTTTTTTAATATATATTTATTTGGCTATCCTGGGTCTTGGTTGTGGCACGCGGAATCTCTAGAACTCTCACTTGGAGTATGTGAGATCTAGTTCCCTGACCAGGGCTCCAACCAGACTCACTGCATTGGGAACATGGAGCCTTAGCCACTGGACAACCAAGGAAGTTCCTGAGATAATGTATTTTAAATGGTTTTCTCAGATAACCAATCTTTCTTAAAATCCTGGTGCGTAATGATTACATACATCTTTGGCTTTAATCCTTAAAATACCCATGCAAGTTAAAGTTTTGTTACTGAAAAGGAAACATGAAATGGGTATCTGGTGTTGAATATCCTAATATTCTTGGTGAAATCTTTTTTCTTGTAGCTTTTGAAGTCATAAGGGTGTTAGTGAAAAGACAAGAATAAAGAAAAAAATAGACCATAACTCTATTTCTTCTTTTAATATTTATTTTAATTTATTTCCTTGGCTGTGGTTGGTCTTAGTTGCCACATGTGGGATTTAGTTCCCTGACAAGGGACCGAACCTGGGCCCCCTGCATTGGGAGCTCAGAATCTTAGACACTGGACCACCAGGGAGATCCCCGTAACCCCATTTCATCAAAAACTTTTTAGAAAGGGGGAGGGTGGAAGTACCTACATTTGTGCCTACAGTAGAAGCCCGCTTCCCTGAAACCTTTCCCTCGAGGTCACTGGCCTCTGTCCACACTGTCCGTCCATCGGGTGGCAGCCCTTAGAGACGCATGTCCTTGACCTTTGGCTTTTTTCCCTGCAGTGAGGAGCTGGATGAGCTGCACTACCAGGACACAGATTCAGACGTGCCAGAGCAGAGAGACAGCAAGTGCAAGGTCAAATGGACCCAGGAGGAGGTGAGTGACACTGAGGGGCAGTTGCGGGAGATGGAAGTGATGGCAGTGTGGGGCGGGGGGCAGACAGAACTGAACCTGGGGTATGTCTGCCCCGACCAGTATGATGAAGGGGAGGCGCTGTTGAACAAGCCAGTGGGCCCTCTGTTTCTCTCTGATGCTTCTTAGAGCATTCCTGGACCCTCTCAGTATTGAGGACTCTGGGAGGGATGTGTCTCTGAGAAGCTGGTGTGTTCTGTATCCTGAACTTTAATTGTGCTGCTTGTCCTGTAACTGCTGGGAGGTTTAGCCAAATCTGCCAACCCCTACTTTATTATCATTTAAAAAAATAATAAATGTATTGTGTCTGTAATACCAAGCTCTGAATTGATTTTCTTTTTATTCTTTAATAGTGTTTATGGAGTGTGTATGTGTGTGTGTGTGTGTATATATATATATATGTAGTCAAATGCCTTTTAAAAGGCATTTAAAAGGACAGTTCCATCACTTCTAATAAGTGTGTGTTACTTACATAAGTGCCATCTTGATTATCCCTGGAAGTTCCCTTTGTGGTTCATCTTTCCCAGCTCCGGGCAGTGGCCCATCCAGTCAGTGTCTCTGTTTGATCTTTTTGCCTGCTCTCTACTGTAAATGAATTCATAGAGCTGTACTCCTTTTCTTTCTGGCTTCTTTTGTTCCACGTAATGTTGCATGGTTCAGTACTTTGTTCATTTTTTCTTGCTGAATAGTATTCCATTGTTTGGATAGACCATGGTATGTTTCACTTGTTGGTGGGCATTTTCGCTGTTTACAGAATTTGCCTATTGTGGCTCGAGCTGCTGTGAACATTCTTGCCTAAGCATTTTTGAGGATTATGTTTCATTTCTCTAGGCGGGATACTTAGGGATGCTCATGGGGTAGGTATATGTTTAGTTTTATAGACGGTCAGGTCTTTTTGTAACTTGACTATACCATGTCAAACGTCTGTTGGCCTTATCTTTTCATTCTACCTCTGTTTGCCTAGATGTGTTTAGGTGTGAGTCTCTCCCCCCCACCCCCTCTTAACTTACTGTTTGAGTTATGAAACACTCTTAAATCATAAAAGATGTTTCTTTACAGGAGTGCTAGGCCAGCCTTTTCTGTTCATCCCACTGTAAACCAGGGACTATATTCTGCTCTTGTGGTCTTAGGAGACCAGACAAGATGGGGCCCCTACCCCAGAGCATCTCTCTGCCTGGGATGGAGAAATAAGACCACGCAAGTCCTTTGGACATGCTGTGGCCATCATGGTGCTGGCAGGACCGATGTTCTTTATGCCCACCATGGTGTCTCCTGTCTTACACTAAGCCTCCTGGACCTAAGAGGTGCCAGTCATTGTCTTAAATGCCTTTAGAAGTTGAGTTTACTGTTGTCTGAGAGGTTAAGGAACGTTTCATGGGTGAGGATTTGGAAATTCAGTGATCAGGGAAATATGCAAAGTGGTGGGTGAGTCAGAACAGGAAAGGGGTTGTAGGTGGGAAAAGGCAAGTAGAAGGGCCCTGGTGTGCCTGGAGGGAAGGGTCCTTGAAGAGTTTCTGAAAAGGTTGATTTAGACGGAAAGATGGAACAGGGTCCAAGCAGGAAGGCCTTGAAGGTTGGGCTCAGAGACAGGCTTGCTCAGCTGGCAGAGAGGATCCAGTGACGATTTTTAAAGCAGATGAATGATGTGACCATAGCCCGGCTTCAGGGAGCTGGTCTACTGGATGTGGGGTGGATAAGAGATCTGGGGGCAGCCTGAGGCTGAGCAAGCAGGGAAAGGCGCTGATTCGTTCAGATAGAAGATGGTTGTGGCGGGACAAGGGCAGTGCAGGTAGGAGTCGACAGGTGGAGGGGCCCATGGGGTCCAGGAGGACTTGGAGAGGGGGGAAATTGTCCACCCTGGTTGTCAGGGAGGATGGTGGTGCTGCAGATGGACCCAGGGGACATGGGCAGAAGGCAGGGGTTGGCCTGACCAGATGGGATGGGCAGCAAAGGAGGGCATGGTGTCCGGAGCTGACTGTGTGGACGTGGGCTGGCCCTGCAAGAGGATTTATGGGGACTTTGTCCAGCTGGTACTGGGTGGTGGCCAAGCTGCAGTTGAGGGTCTGGATGTCTGGTGGCCTTTTTTTTTTTTCCTGCCCAGGAGAGAGAGAGTGAAAAAACACCTAATGTTAAACCATTGTAACTGTTTTTAAGTGTATGTTGAGTACATGAAGTGTATTCTCACTGTGCAGCAGATCTTTGGAACTGTCATCTTGCAAAAAAAAAAAAGCTGAATCATGAAACACTAATTTTCCCCATCCCCTCCCCCCAGCCCTTGGCAACCACCTTGTTTGACTTGCTGCTTTTGGTTTCTTTTTTTGTTTGGCTGCACTGGTCTTCGCTGTAGCACTTGGGGTCAGTTTTTAGGTGCCACATGCAGGATCATTAGTGGCAGCATTTGGAATCTAGTTTCCTGATCAGGGATTGAACTCAGGCCCCCTGCATCGGGAGCACAAAGTCTTAGCCACTGGACCACCAGAGAAGTCCTGGTTTTTATTTTTGACTACTTTCGATTCTTCATATGAGTGGGCTTAGACTGTCTTTGTCCTTTTGTGTCTGGCTTATTTTGCTTAGCATAATGTCCTCAAGGTTCATCCATGTTGTAGCTTGTAACAGAATTTCCTTGTTTTAAGGCTGAATAATATTCCACTGTATGGATAATACTACATTTTATTTATATATATAAAGTTTTAAAAAATAAGTTTGGGGGATTCCCTGGCCATCTAGTGGTTAGGACCCCAAGCTTTCAATGTGAAGGCCTTGCTCGGTTCAATCCCTGATCGGGGAACTGAGAACCTACAAGTTGCAGGGGGTAAAAACGGTCAGTTTGCTGGAGGACTATTTTACACACAATCAGATACAACTGTTGACGTACCATCCAGTGAGTTTCAGTGGATGTGCTGCCGTGAAACTCGGAGCACACCACCCTGCAGGGCGCTTCCATCGCCCCAGGCGTCTCTTGCTCCCTGCTGCTCTTTTCTCCCACCCCCCCAACCAACCCTGACCTCGGACACCACCGACGATCTTTTTGTCCCTATAGCTTAGTTTACCTTTTCTAGAAGTTCCTCTGCACAATATTAAGCAATGTGTACTCTTCTTATGTCTGGCTTCTTTCTCTCATCCTAATGATACTGTGATTTTAATGTTGTTGCGTGAATCAATAGTTTATATTCAGGAGAACGAGTTTATGTTCAGGAGAATGTTCTAACAAATACTGTTTTTCCCTTCCAAGTGCCCACGTTTCCCTGTCTCCAGGGCTGGGTCACTGTGGCCTGGATGCCCGTAACGGCCTCCTATCCTCCCTTCTGCCCTCCTGCAGCCCTTTCTCCTGCAGCTGCCAAAGTGAAGTTCACAACAAGCACGTTGGACTGTGACCACCTGTCAGTGGTGATGCTTCAGTGCATCGGTGGCTTTGCATGATGCAGAGGCCCGAGTCAACCCTGCGCGTGGTCTGGTCCCCGCCGCCCCCACCCCCAAATCCTCTTGCCTCCTTCTCTCCTGCTTCCTGCAGCCTAGCCTCACTAGAGTTCCTTGGAGCCTGTCCCTTGGATCCCCCATAGGCCTCACTGTCCATTTCTCCGTCCGTGCAGCACAGAGTGGCCCTCCTTTTGTTTGCAGGAGCCTTTGATTAGCAGGTGCTTCCCTCTAGACTTTAAGTCCCCAAAAGTTGAGCAGCTCTGATGCTGGCATACCTGGTGCGTAGTTAGATGATCACTTCGTAACGTGACTGGATGAAGGAGGCTGCTCCCTTTGTTGGAGGGAGGGTGGGTCTCGGTCCAGAGCAGCCACCTTCTGCACACGTGTGAGCTGAGCCCTCTGTCTTCCTGGCTTTGGCAGGATGAGCAGCTGAGGGCCCTGGTGAAGCAGTTTGGACAGCAAGACTGGAAGTTCCTGGCCAGCCACTTTCCCGTGAGTGCAGCCCCTCTGCCGCCCGCTCCCCCAGACAGGGGGCCTGGGAGGAGAGACTTGGTATCAGGGAGAAGAAAGGCGAATTCCTTACCAAGCGCCCCTCCAGCTCTCCCAACAAAACAACCTTCCAGCCTCCTGAGGCCCTTTCTACCCAAACTGAAATCAGGGGCACCCTGATGTAAGTGTCCCCACGTGGCAGCCTCTGGGTGCCTGGGGGCCTTAGGCTCCATGATCATGCGTCACATCAGTGGCATATTTGCATTTCTTCCTGCAAGTCATTGACGAGTTGCTGCTCGATTTCTCAACCATGAAACTGAACCTGAGAGGAAACGATACTTGAGCAGGCTTCATGGTGAGGCCCCCGCAGAGCTGACCGGAGCCACCCTGTCCAGCATCTAGAGCCTCCTGGTGATGCGGGTCCCCCTAGGGTCCCCCACCCCCAGCTCTGCAGGTGGCCGACAGGGAGGGGATGTGTCAGGAGCTGCTGTTGGCTTTCCTGGCTCATCGGGCAGCTCGGGGACCAGGAGTGAATGGCCGCATTCCTCACTCCCTGTCCTCTACAGGGTCTGAAACCTTCAGGGAAGTAGCCCCTCTCAGAAGCAAGCGAGAATCCCTGATGTAGCCCGCAGGCTGGCACAGGGCGGTTGTGTGCAGTGGCCCTGCACAGGGTTCTGAGTTTGCCTGCTTCCATCCAGGCCCGCTTGTAGCAAAGGGAAGCACAGTGTCCTGGCCCGTGGGTGTGTAGTGTGTGGTGGTTCTGGAAACGAGGCAGGGCCGTAGGCCAGGAGTTCTCAAGGAAGCCTGTCCTCTTCCCAGAACCGCACTGACCAGCAGTGCCAGTACCGGTGGCTGAGGGTCTTGAATCCAGACCTCGTCAAAGGGCCATGGACCAAAGAGGAGGACCAGAAGGTAACACCTGGGCCTGGGCCTGCCACACCGTGGCATTCACGCACCCCGGGGAAGGGGTCAGGGGACATCCCACTGGTGGGTGCTAGGGTGGGAAACGGGGTGGAGAGGGTCCCGCTGGCCTCACGGCGTCTTTACCCCAAGGTCATCGAGCTGGTCAAGAAGTACGGCACGAAGCAGTGGACGCTGATTGCCAAGCACCTGAAGGGCCGGCTGGGCAAGCAGTGCCGTGAGCGCTGGCACAACCACCTCAACCCCGAGGTGAAGAAGTCCTGCTGGACGGAGGAGGAGGACCGCATCATCTGCGAGGCCCACAAGGTGCTGGGCAATCGCTGGGCCGAGATCGCCAAGATGCTGCCGGGGAGGTGAGCCGCCCGCTGGGCCGGGGCCGGTCAGGGCGTCCCCTGGCCTTTGTGGGCATGTTCAAGGCCTAGTCCGATTTCTCTGGCGTTGTTCACTTTCCCCAGAAGAAGAGTCCTTCAGATTCTTGCCTCGGGCGGTGCAGGGACCTGGCTACTGGGAGACTGGAGCGGGGTGGGGCGGGCCTGGGGGCCTCCTGTTTACTGCGCAGGTTCTCATCTGGTCCCACTTTTGGCTTCGTGCCCTGGCCATGGTTGCATGTGTGCTAAGTTGCTTAAGTCCTGTCCTGACTCTTTACGAGCCCATGGACTGTAGCCCACCATGTTTCTCTGTCCATGGAATTCTCTAGGCAAGAATACTGGAGTGGGCTGCCATGCCCTCCTCCAGGGGATCTTCCCGACCCAGGGATCAAACCCATGTCTCTTGGATCTCCTGCATTGGCAGGCAAGTTCTTTACCACTGGCGACACCTGAGATCTGGGTTGCCTGGTCTTTTTTTTTATAAAAGAGAATATGTCTCTTTCCTCCTGCCTGTGAGATCAGGGCCAGGATCTGGATGTCCAAAGCACTGCTCTGTTTTCACTCTACTCTTCACTGGGCCTGGCCGCTCCAAGAACTGGGCCTCTTGGGGTTCTGCAGGGAGAACTGGAACAACTTGGGACTTGGGCTGCAATCTTGCCAGATCTTCCAGGGTCAACTCCAGTCTCCCGAGTTGTTTCCCACAATTCCTTTCCATCTTCTGGAAACCATAAAAATCTCTTATTCACCACTACCGTCTCCCCTGCTCTCTTGTCTGTATACTTTAGTGTGTGTGTGTGTGTGTTGACCACCCCGTATAGCATGCGAGATCATCGTTCCCTGACCAGGGATTAAACCCATGCCCCCTGCCTTAGGAGTGCTGCATCCTAATCACTAGCCCTGTCCATGTGCATTTTTACTTTGCTTTATTTTTAATCTTTTCTTTACGATGGCATTGTGGTGCCATGGTAAATGGCTCAGAGGGAAAGGAGATAGAATACCAGATGGCCTGTTTTCCCTGGAGTCTGAAATCATCTGTTTCCAAAGTCAGACCTAAGTGTGTTAATCCTTTTTGGTGCTTCCTCTAACCCTTGGATTGGAGACTCTTCCCCGTGTGGCCAGCCTGACCTGGCCGATGCCACCAGCTTCACCTTGATCCGCAGTCACCCTCACTCACCCGTCGGGCTTTGCACTAAAAATGGCAGCCCACTCCAGTGTTCTTGCCTGGAGAATCCCAGGGACAGGGGAGCCAGGGGGGCTGCCGTCTATGGGGTCGCACAGAGTCGGACACAACTGAAGCGACTTAGCAGCAGCTCTCCTCCCACCCACAGACACGGAGCCTGGATGCCCCCCTGCCTTGTGCCCACTGTGTAGCCAGCTCGCTCTCATCCTTTGGTTTTTGATGGGGAATGTTCTTTACTCGGGGAAGGTTGGTCTGTCCTTCCCGACCATGGTGAGTCCCTGGCCACCTCCCCGTAGTGCCCAGACCCGCCTCTGAGACTGGTGGCTTAGTCAAACTGTTATTCTGGTGGAAAAGCGCTCAGCTCAGAGCCCCAAAGAAGGCACTGTCTCTGTCCACGCTTGTGCACTGCTGTGACCCGTGTGCACTGGGGCTGCTCACGCGACACCGATGTGTGCTTCCACAGTCCGTGCTGCTCTGTGCCTTGTGCTGCTCTCCACTCCTGCTTCTCTGCTGCTCTGTCCTTCTCTACCGCGCACCCACCAGCCTCTCTCCGTCCACACCTCCTGAGCTCCTGTACCGCTGTGCTGCCCTCCCTGCTTCTACGTGTCACTGCTCTGACTTAAGCGACTATACGTGTTTCCTCTTTAATCTTTAACAAGTGATGGAGGAGGAAGCGATCTGATTCTCCAGATTAAAAAGCCAAGGCTCAGAGTGGTCAGCAGGGGACCCTGTGTCCTCTTGCTCTGCCCTCTCTGGCCGTTTTCTATCTATGGGAGGTGATCAGGGCTCGTGTTTGAGGACCAGGGCCAGCAGCCAGCAGCTTGCTTCCAGTTTCTACAGATGCCCAGTGAGCTGGGAAGGGACTGAGTGTTGCCAGAACACTTCAGTGTTAGGATTTTTATCCTGTCAGCTGAATAAGATGTTTGCTTACTTCGAAAAGCTGTGTGGAAATACTCTGTAAATCATGCCAGGCCGCAGGCATGTCAGACTTCATCTTAGAGCTGAGAGCCCTTAGAGGTCCTCAGGTTGAACCCTCCTTGACAGAAGCCGGAGCTGAGCTTAGGGAGGCTAATTATGCACCCGGTGGGGCGCGGGCCACCGGGCTAGGGTCAAAGGTCCCGTTGGCCCCTGCAGGACGGACAATGCTGTGAAGAATCACTGGAACTCCACTATCAAGAGGAAGGTGGACACGGGAGGCTTCCTGAGTGAGTCCAGAGACAGCAAGCCCTCCATGTACTTGCTGCTGGAGCTGGAGGACAAGGACGGCCGCCAGAGTGCCCCCTCCTCGGAAGGCCAGGTGAGCAGTGGGGAGTGGAGCTTGGGAGGGCTTGGCCACTGCGCTTGGGGCGCTTGGGTGGGTCAGCTTGTTTTCACGTATATCCGATGCTATCCCACCAACACCTGCTCCTCCCTTTTCACCCATTCCTTCGGCTGTTCTTTGATCCTGCAGGAGGGTCTCTGTGGCCACATGTCTCTCATGAGGGCCTTTTCCCTGTGACACCTGTGTCCACGCTTGGCACTCACCTCCCCACAGATAGAGGATGCAGAAGCCAGCGTCAGGGAGGGTCAGGCGGGGAGGTCTTCAGCCTCCTTCTCGTCATCAATGGCTTCCTTCCCACCTGTTACTCTCTCCAGCTTTTTCATGGTAAAAACATATGTGTACTATCAGATGTGTCAAGGGTGCAATCACAGTAAAATTCATCATTTCTTGTGGAGGTCAGGACCAAAACCACCAGGTCATGTCGCCACCACCACAGTCAGAATGCAGAATGTCCCCATCACCCCCAGGCTCCTGTGCCCCTTTCAGCCCAGAATCTCCCATCCTTAGTCCCTGGCACCCTTCATCAGATTTTTTAATCTGTAATTTTCTAAAAAGTCATATAAATGAAATCATACGGTATCACTTTTATAATTGTTAACATCTCACATCCCTTGTGGCTCAGCTGGTAAAGAATCTGCCTGCAGTGCGGGAGACCTGGGTTGGATCCCTGGGTTGGGAAGATCCCCTGGAGAAAGGCTACCCACTTCAGTGTTCTGGCCTGGAGAATTCCATGGACTGTGTGATCTGTGGGGTCACAAAGAGTTGGACACGACTAAGCGACTTTCACATCCTACACCCTAGGGCACACTTTTTAAAAAAATTAAAGTTTCAGTTCAGTTCGGTTGCTCAGTCGTGTCCAACTCTTTGCGACCCCATGGACTGCAGCACGCCAGGCCTCCCTGTCCATCACCAACTCCTGGAGTTTACTCAGGGTCATATCCATCGTGTCAGTGATGCCATCCAACTGTCTGATCCTCTGTTGCCCCCTTCTTCTCCTGCCTTGGTAGTAAATGTTGGCATATGCATTAAACAGTATATCCGTTCTCTCTAGAAGTTGGGATTTATAGGCTCAGCCTTGCGCCTTAGAGGCTTGTTTCTAACCCTGCAATGATCATTGTATTATTTTTGAAGCACAGAAAAAATTTATAATTGCAAGCATTGTCCAGTGAGGTAAATCCCATACACACAGAAAAAGGTGAGCATTTTCTGGCAGGCAGTCTAACAAAATGCATTCAAGTTTTTAAAGAATGTGTCTACCTACCTCAAGGAACTTCTTAAGAAAGAAGTGAGCAAATGAGCAGTGATTTTAGCTACAAAGACAGTCATTAAAGTTGTTTCTAACAACAAAAAGTCGGATGTTAACTTTAGTTAAATAAATTACCAGCACAATAGAATCATTAAAATGACAGTGGAGAGGAATGGCTGAGGCTGGACCTGTGAGGTCCAGATCCAGGTCTAGGCACCCCCTTGGGCCAGTAGGGCCAGCCCCTCAGACACAAAACATCAGGGGGTGTTTTGTGTAAGATTAGACCTTCAGTTTAGTTCAGTTGCTCAGTCCTGTCCAATTCTTTGCAACCCCATGGACTGCAGCACACCAGGCTTCCCTGTCCATCACCAGCTCCCGGAGCTTATTCAAACTCATGTCCATTGAGTCAGTGATGCCATCCAACCATCTCATCCTCTGTCATCCCCTTCTCCTTCTGCCTCAGTCTTTCCCAGCATCAGGGTCTTTTCAAATGAGTCAGTACTTCGCATCCGGTGGCCAAAGTATTGGAGTTTCAGCTTCAGCATCAGTCCTTCCATTGAATATTCGGGACTAATTTCCTTTAGGATGGACTGGTTGGATCTCCTTGGTGTCTTACAAATGGGCTTCCCTGATGGCTCGGTGGATAAAGAATCTACCTGCAATACAGGAGACATAGGAAATGTAGGTTTGATCCCTGGGTCAGGAGGTACCCCTGGAGGAGGAAATGGCAACCCACTCCAATATTCTTGCCTGGGAAATCCCATGAACAAAGGAGCCTGGTGAACTCCAGCCCATGGGGTCACAGAATCAGACATAACTTAGCAACTAAACCACCAGTTTTACAAACATCTTTTCCCCCTTATATCTTCCCCTGTCGTCATGTGTGTACAGACCTTTGCCTCATTCTTGAGTCTGTCATGCCACCTGTCATATCTTGTATCGATGAGCGTCTTGTCACCATGTATGCTGCAGTGAACATCATTGTTCACATTCCTTGTACATGTGCCTTTTTATGTGTGTGGAATGCTTAGTCGAACAGTGTAGACGTTTGAAATTTTCATAAAGTGAAAAGTGAAAGTCACTCAACCGTGTCCGACTCTTTGCAACCCCATGGACTATACAGTCCGTGGACTTCTCCAGACCAGAATACTGCAGTGGGTAGCCTCTCCCTTCTCCAGGGGATCTTCCCAACCCAGGGATTGAACTCAAGTCTCCTGCATTACAAGTGGATTCTTTACCAGCTGAGCCACAAGGGAAGCAAATTTTCATAAGGCATTGCCAAATTCCCACTCAAAGGGCAATGTCATTCTGCTGTAGCAATAAGTGGAGCTGCCTGTTTTCCCACACTGGGTCACAGCTGGCTAAGATTTTACAGAATGTCTTTGCCAGTTTTATGAGCAATTGTGCAGTACCATTGCTTCACTTACATTTCTTTTACTAGTGAGGTTGACCATTTTCTCTTTTTTTAATTAATATTTTATTTTATTTATTCTATTTTAGCCACACTGTGCAGCCTGCAAGATCTTAGTTCCCCAACCAGGAATTGAACTTCTGCCCCTGCGTTGGGAGTGTAGTCTTAGTCACTGGAGCCTCATGTGTGCTGTGTTCAAGGCTCCTCGGGCTGTCAGGTCAACATGTCAAAGCTTGTTTCCAGATTCTGCCAGGAGAGCTATTGCCACAAACGATCTTCCTCTATTTCTTTTTTCTTTTCCTGTCACAAAATTAGTATCCATTCCTTTTTCAAACCTTCGTTTTGAAATAATACTAAACATACAAAAAAGTTGCGAGAAGAGTGCTCTCCTGTACCCTTTACTGGGTTCATTAATTTTTAACATTGGTCAGATTTGCTTTATCTTTCTCTATGTGCATATGTATTTTTCAACCTGAGCTATGTGAGAGTCGGTTCCATACATTGTGCCTTTCATCCCTTAATACCTGAGTTGTATTTCCTAAGAATAAGGACATTCACCAGTGTACCTTCAGTACACACTTGGAATTTAACTACTTGGAATTTTAACTAATCTTCCATCCAGATTCCATTTTTTTCCTGCCCATGATCCAGTCAAGGATTAGACACTGTTTTGTCCTGTCTCTTTCATTCCCTTTAGCCTTTCATGGTACTGATACTTTTGAAGTACAAGGTTAGGCTTTGTTGTTGTTGAGCTGCTAAGTTGTATCTGAATCTACACCCCCATGGACTGTAGCACGCCAGGCTTCCCTGCCCTTCACTATCCCAGAATTTGCTCAAGTTCATGTCTGTTGAGTCGGTGATGCCATCCAACCATCTCATCCTCTGCCGCCCTCTTCTCTTCTTGCCCTCAGTCTTCCCCAGCATCAGTGAATTGTCTCTTCGCATCAGGTGGGCAAAGTATTGGAGCTTCAGCTTCTCTATCAGTCCTTCCAATGTAAATTCAGGGTTGCTTTCCTTTAGGATTGACTAGTATGATCTCCTTGCTGTCCAGAGGACTCCCAAGAGTCTTCTCTAACTCCACAGTTCAAAAGCATCAATTCTTCAGCACTCAGCCTTCTTTATGGTCCAACTCTCACATCCATACCTGACTGCTGGAAAAACTATAGTTTTTGACTAAGCGGACTTTTGTCGGAAAAGTGATGTCTCTGCTTAGTTGTGTTGTAGACCGTCTTTCAGTTTGGGTTCACTTGAGTTTCCTTACCAAGTGCTAAGGTTGATAGGCTTCCGAAAAGGTTCAGGTGGTACATTTTTGCTGAAACATGACACAGTTTGTATCTCATAATGGGAAACCCAAACTGCATGCCCTGTGTCCCCAGGGAAGTGTCGTGACCAGCTGGCCCCCGGCATTCCCTGCCCTGAAGGAAGAGGAGAGCAGCGAGGAGGAGGTCACAGCAGCCGCCCCCGCCCAGGAGCAGGAGCCAGTCCCCGCGGAGCCGGATGGAGTGCGGACCCCAGAGCCCCTGGAGGACTTCCCCAAGCGTGAAGACCAGGAAGGCTCCTCGCCAGAGACCAGCCTGCCCTACAAGTGGGTGGTGGAGGCTGCCAACCTCCTCATCCCGGCTGTAGAGTCCGGCCTCTCAGAAGCCCTGGACTTGATCGAGTCGGTAATGTTGGTCACGGGACTTCCCAGTGGGCCCTGAGCACCCCTGTCAGGGAGCACTTGTCCCCCTAGACAGACGTCCTTCTGTCTGCTTATCGTCTCGCTGACGTGGCTGAGCCAATGCTGAGCGCCTGGCCAGGGTCTGGCAGCCCCAAGAGAGTGGCTGACATCCCTGTCTTCAGGGAGCTCCTGACTCACTCGTAAAGCCCGGGGTGGTAGGGCATGCTCCCCAGCGGAAGTGAGGGACAGAGTCCTCGGGGGATGGGGAGGGTGTGGAGTCCACAGCAGCACCGCAGAGCACTGGTGTTCATGGTAGCGCTGACGGTCGGGTTTCCTGGAGAGGACTCCGGGAAGGGCGGGGGTTTGGGGCTGCGGCGGTGTGTATGTCCTGGTTACTCAGGGAGAGCCGCCCCTGAGCCACACTGGCTGTGGGCTATGCCCCTTGGGGAGGGGCTCTTGGGGGGGCTGTGCTTCTTGGTGTGACTTCACAGCTCTGTCCGCCAGGCCTGAGGTGTGGAGTGGATTTCAGGAGGTGGTGGGCAAGAGGCTGGTGACTGGGGGGCAGAGGGGTTCAGTGGGCAGTGCCCACACAAGCCTTCCCACTTAGGCTTCCTCTTATTAGCTGAGAATAATGATGCTGTTCATTGAACATCTGCTAAATGTCAGGCTGTGGGCTTCACGTGTGGTCCACATGGTATCTTGGGAGGGGTGTCTTTTCTGTGTTTTTGTAGATGAGGCTCAGAGAGATCAGATAGTGTACCCAAGGTACAGCGAGTAAGGTGCTGAGGTCTTAACCATCGTGCCCAGTGGCCTGCCCAGTGGCCTGCCCACTGAGGGCTTAGACTGTGAAGTCGGTCTCAGGGGGCTTCCTGCTCAGACCCTCTGGCTCTGGGTTTCCCCTCTTGCCACAGTGGCAGGATCTCTGGTGTCTCCTCTACCAGAATGGATCTCAGAGTTAGCTGTGTGTGGCAGTCTGTTCAGCAGACTGCCCGGGGCCACCGAGGGCCAGCTGAGAGCGCTGCCCGCCCTGCTGGAGCCTCACCGGCTTGCCTCGGGCCATCCTCAGACTCCTCTCAGGCACCTGTCACGTCCCGGTCCTGGGGCTCCTTCTGGGAGGCTGGTTTCTAACCCTACACGCCTGCCACGTGCCAGGCTCGCTACTTCCTGCCTGTCTGCGCTCTCGGTCCTTTAACAGCCTGTGAAGGGGGTTGGGTGGTGGACTCAGCTCAACTCAGACAGGTTAGGAGGCTTATCCAGAGTGACACAGCTGGTGAGTGCTGAGCTTGGGCTGTCTCCACGATGACCTTCAGTGACTAATGGGTGGTCAGAGTAGCTGCAGAAACACTGCCATCCGTCCCCCAGGCCAGTCCTCGGCGCGTGTGCTCGGGCCTGTTGGATGCCGTGAATTCCAGGGGCCCCTGAAAGGTTGGCGTTCCATGCTGGGCGGTGGCCCTGGAGTCAGCACTTCCCTGAGCTGCCCTCCACCTTCAGGAATGAACTTGCCAGGCTCCTGCGAGCCCTAGGGACCAGAAATCACCACTGGGGTCCATGTCCATTCAGGGCCAGATGCCCAGGGACCAAAGTGGAGACTTTTGTCTCCAGAAGCCCTAGGGCAAAGGCAGAAAGGACCTAAGCGTTCCTCCCAGAATTACTCTGGGAACTTAGTGACCTTACCCTCTCTGAGTTTGCTGCCTTGGGTTGAGAGGGAGAGGGTCATACTCCCTCAGCAGGGTGGCTAGAGGGTGGACACAATTTAGCTGAAGCACCCAGTGAGGTGCCGTGATGTACAGGCTCATGGAGCCCAGGGCTGCCTCCTGTCTGGGAACGTGCCTGGCAGATGGAGACCCTTCATCCTACTCATGGCCTTGGGCCCAGGTCTTCACTTCCAGGTGTCTGTCAAGAAACAGAAGGTTTATGTCCAAGATGTTCATAAAGAACATCTGTTTTTAATCTTTAAGAATTAAGAGGAAGAACCCAAATGTCCAACAGAAGGGGACTGAGTAACATATATTCAAATGATAGAACAGTTTTTGGCTGTAAAGAATTATTATAAAAGTTAATGTTTTTGCTATAACAACAACTAAAGTCTACTGATGGTAAACACTAAACTTTGGGAATAGAATGAGGTGCCTGCATTGTTCCAGCTCTACAGAAAATTTAAATGGAAAAAGAAGCAAAGTAGAAATTATTTGTATTAAAGTTAGGAACATTGAAAATACTAACTATTTAGGGACACGTGTTAATTGATAAAGAAATGCGTAAAGATGATCAGTACTTAATTTCGGCAGTGGTTTCCTACCTACAGGCAGAGGTTTGCCAGATAGACCTGGAGCTTTAGTGGTAAGGTTTTATTTCTTAGGCTTCTTGATGGGCATATGAATTTTCTTTGTATTTTTCTTGGTGTTTTTTGTGTATCTTAAAAATGCTTAGCACATTTTTTTTTTTTTTTTAATAACAGCAAGCAGCCGTGTGCATGATAGGATTTCAGTTATGTTTACAAATACAGATATGCAGACATAGAAGAATCTTTGAGGAAAGGCAAGGAAGAGTTACGGGTGATTGTTCCTGGGCTGTGGAATCGGGTTTTTTTGTTGTTGGTTGTGCCGCATGGCATGTGGGATCTTGGTTCCCTGACCAGGGATCGAACCTGTGGCCCCTGCAGTGGAAGCGTGGAGTTTTAACCATGGGGCCGCCAGGGGGTCCCTGTGGGATCATCCTTGACACTCTGATATTTTCCAGTGGCACATGAGCCCTGTGGTTTATCGACCACTGGGAAAGCCAGTTACTCCTAACCCCACCCCCGTCTCCGGGCAGGACCCTGACGCGTGGTGTGACCTGAGTAAGTTTGACCTCCCCGAGGAGCCGTCAGCCGAGGGCAGCCTCGTGGGCAGCCCGGGGCAGCCCCAAGCCTGGCAGCAGCAGCCCGCACCGCCCCGGCCGGCTGCTGCTGCCGCGCCCAGCGTGACCGAGTACCGCCTCGACGGCCACACCATCTCCGACCTGAGCCGCAGCAGCCGGGGCGAGCTGATCCCCATCTCCCCCAGCACTGACGTGGGGGGCTCGGGCATGGGCACACCGCCCTCTGTGCTCAAGCGGCAGAGGAAGCGGCGTGTCGCCCTGTCCCCCGTCACGGAGAACAGCGCCAGCCTGTCCTTCCTGGACTCCTGCAACAGCCTCACCCCGAAGAGCACCCCCGTCAAGACCCTGCCCTTCTCTCCCTCCCAGGTGTGTGCATCCCACCCCGACTGCTCACTGGGGGCGGGTGTCGGCCCCCCTGCCCAGTACAGGCCATCCTCTGGGTGTCTGCTGTGTGCAAGGCCGTGTGCCCAGTGCTGGGGACATGGGACCCCAAACCAGGTCTGGCCCTGCCCTCATGAAGCTTAGGAAGACCATTTCAGAGCTACTTTTTTTTTTTCCTTCTGAAAAGAAGCTGCCCTCAGACAGCCAGCTTGCTTTGCCTTAAGTTCACGGCCAGCAGCACATGGGGGTGGGAGATGGACCTCCCGTCAGGCTGGTAAAGGGAGGATTGGGCGATGCCAAGCCAAGGGTCCACATGGACTTGCGTATCTGTCCTGGCCTTTGCTCTCCGGCCCTGAGCTCATCGCCTCGTCTGGTTTCCTTTGTCTTCCTGGCAGTTTTTGAACTTCTGGAATAAACAGGACACACTGGAACTGGAGAGCCCTTCGCTGACATCCACCCCTGTGTGCAGCCAGAAGGTGGTGGTCACCACGCCGCTGCACCGGGACAAGACGCCCCTGCACCAGAAACACGCTGCGTGAGTGCGGGCCTGCCCCTGCACCCCCAGCAGAGACCGGCTCCCTGGGCGAGGGACGCCTTGGGAAAACACCTGGGACTCTTGTTTCATGAAGGCAGCCTCCTCCTGGTCATCACACCTCCTTCATCAGTGTAGTCTGGGGCTTCATTTTTGTTTTAATTCTTTTTTTTTTTTTCTTATTTTGTTCTTTTGGCCACATGGCTTGCGGGAACATAGTCCCCAACCAGGGATTAAACCTGTGCCTTCCGCAAAGTGCAGAGTCCTAACCACTGGCCACCAGGGAATTCCTCTTTTTTATTTTTTTTATTTGATGGTTTTCTAAATTCAGAGATTAGAAATGTGGAGAGTCCACCTTGCCATGAAAAATGTAATGTTTGCATCATTTCTGTAAGTTCCGAGTGCAGATCCACTGTGCTTGAGCAGCTCTGCGGGAAGGACACAAGGCCCCCCAGTTCTCTCCATTTTCTGGTGCTCAGGAGGGACGGCTGTGTTCCACCTTCAGGCCTGTACAGGTGGCTTCCCTGCTTCTGTGGAGGTGCTTTCACAATAAGTTTTCTTCCTTGTATCATCATGACTCTTGAATTCCAGGTAGAGTTGCTTAACTGGTCTTCAGCTCATTACATTTGCTGGGTGGGGGAGAAGCATTGCTATTTATATTTCAGGAGTCAAGCTGTAATTCAGGGATCTGCTCAGGAATTTTAGTTCTCATAATGATAGGTAATTTCAGATAAGCTGTATGGATCCCTTGGTCAGAAATCAGTCTTTCAACAATGGATCTAAAATTTAACATAGATAGGTTTCATGAGAAATGATTCTCCAGTCAAGTAAAAGTCTTGGTCTTCAAATCTAAGCTCTTAAACAGACAGCTGGCACCGCAAATGGAGTAGCTGCTTCTCCGGAGAGACCGGGAGGGGTGTGGTCTTCCTGGCCCCTCGTCTTCCTCGCCTGCCTCTTCTCCCGCTGGGGTTGCGGTCTGGCCACAGGCCGCCTTGTTTTATGGAAAATCCTAGTGACGGCAACATCTTCAGCCATTCTTCCACCCATTCGGGTCTCTTGGACTCCCTCAGGCTCTTCCTGTTCTTTGCTATTTTTGAGGATGGCCCTTCCTCTCTGCCCCCGGAACTCCCCTTGCAGATGGGGAGGTGGGTGGGCGGGTGGGCAGATGGGATGGGAAGAGACCACGTCTGGGGGCTGCCTTTCTGCCGCTGAGGCCAAAGGTCAGTTGGGGGTATGGGAGTCAGGGGCAGCCCACGGCAGAGCCCCCCAGTGCCATCGCCCAGTCTCCTTCTCCATGCCTGGCAGGTTTGTAACCCCAGATCAGAAGTACTCCATGGACAACACTCCCCACACGCCCACCCCGTTCAAGAACGCCCTCGAGAAGTACGGACCACTAAAGCCCCTGGTAGGTGGTGTGGCCGGGCCAGCCCTCCAGCTGTTTATGATCACTCGCCCTGTCCTTCTGAGATCCCATTAGCGTCTCCCGACTGCCCTGAGAAGTTGCAATTCCCTAGTTTGATAAACAGGGCCCCCTGTTACAGTGAGTTACCAGCTTGCCAGATGTCTCCAGAGCAACCACCATGCGGGCGGTCCTGGCTGGTGCTGGAGCCATGGCGGCGTCCTGGTGGAACCGGGGGTGGTGGAGGCTGACGTCCAAAGTGACCGAATACTCAGCTCGTGGCTGTACCAGGCAGAACGCGGGCAGGCGTTGGGATGGAGAAGGACTTACGGGGGCGCTGCAAGCTGGTTGAGGAAAGTGGCGAATTGCTCGTCACGCCTAAGCCTGTTGACTAGCTGCCCATCGGTGGGCTGGAGGCAGCTGGGCAGTATGGAGACATCTCCTGGGTTGCTTTCCCCACAGTGTGAGGACGGCCCTTTTCCCCCAACTCCTAGTTCGTGAAAAGATCCTGCTTTACCCCAGGGCAAAAGAGAGGGCTGGCACCCCGGGTTTTCTGAAGCAGGCTGTTTCTGAGAACCCAGCCACAGGTGGGAGAAAGGCAGGCCATGGAGAAGAATCCCTGCAGTGAGCTCCCCTCCTGGCTCACCACGTGGGGCACAGGTGGGGGGCCGTGGTCTCCCCATCCTCGCTTGGAGCTGGCGGAGTTGCCCCAGGCCAGGCACAGTCAGCCCGGCCCTTTCCTGACTTGGACTCAGCTCCCAGATACTGAAACGCCTGTGTGCTCTTGGGACATCCAAGAGGGCAAGTCCGACCTTGGCAGCGACAGTTCAAGTACACGGGGGCTTTTAGAGTGACTTCTCTGGGTTCACTGTGCCCTACACCCTCTGGCCTCTGCCACCTGAGCGCCCAGGCCCAAGAAAGGGACGTGGAACCAACACCTCTGTTAGTGTGGGGCCAAGGCGTGGAGGAGTTTGGGCTCTGAGTGCGTCCAGGTTCTAAGCTCACAGCTGTGTGGCCCTGGGCTGGGCTCTCGTGCTCTCAGCCTCCGTTTGTACCCAGTGGAGGATGCCAGCTGGTTCCTCGGGCTGAGTGAGGGTGGCTGTGATGAAGTGGAGTGCCCTCAGCCCTCAGGGAGCTGAGGCCAGTGTCCCAGGCAGGACGGTTAATGGCCATGAACACCGTGTGTGAGGCCAGCGTCCCGGCTCCAGGCCGCCTCCTGCATCACCCAGGGCAGCAGAGGTGCAGCCGGGTCTGCCCCGCCGCCCCCATGAGCAGGCTCAGTGCGACTCCTCTGGCCTGGGCGCGGAGCCTCACCCTAGCCATCCCCACCCGCAGCCCCAGACCCCCCACCTGGAGGAGGACTTGAAGGAGGTGCTGCGCTCCGAGGCTGGCATCGAGCTCATCATTGAGGATGAAGTGAGGCCCGAGAAGCAGAAGAGGAAGGCCGGGGTGAGCAGCTGGGGAACGCACTGCGGGTGGCAGGGCTGGGGAACAGGCACTAGGGGCAGGGGGGCGGGGGCGGCCAGGGAACAGGCAGCGGGGTGGGGGGCGGCCAGGGAACAGGCACAGGGGAGCGGGGGGCAGCCGGGGAACAGGCAGTGGGATGGGGGGTGGCCGGGGAACAGGCAGCGGGCAGGGGGCTGCTGGGGAACAGGCACCAGGGGGCAGCAGGGCAGGGGCGGCCGTCCATTCCTGTAGCCTGGGCGTCCATGAAACTGGCCGGCGCAGCTGCCTGCCACCCTTCCCTGTCCCCTTGAACTGGTGCCTCAGTTATTCCGCGTTGTTTGGACCCTCCTGAAGCGGGCTCTGGGCCAGGCGGGGTGTGTAGAGTGGTGGTTAAGACCCAGAGGGCTCACTCCTGGAGTTCAGTGGGCGGAAATGGCAGGCACCCCCAGTGACTCAGTACAGGCAGCATTTGGGGACAGAAAAGGCAAAGAGGATTTCACCATCCGGATGTTGGTGCAGCGTGAGGAGGTGGGGTCAGCCGGCTCAGGTGAGGTGGGGAGCGGGTGGGGATACTGCTCGACGCCCGGGTGCGGAGGCCGGGCTGCGCTGGACAGCCCGTCCCGCCCCCAGCCCACGTGGTTTCCTGACCGCAGGCGGCTCTGTGTCCCCTGTTTTGAAGCCCCTTTCTTCCCAGGGGCTCTCCTCTAGGGAGAAGGGAAGGCGGGAGTGGGCCAGAGTGGTGGTGGGTGGGGAGGGTGGGCGGCAAGGCTGGGAGGGGACCCTCCAGCTGGGCCCCGGGTGTGTGGGCAGCGTGTGACTGGGGCCCTCCCCGCCTCTCTGTGTCTCAGGGTGGTTCCCAGCAGGGGTGTCACCTGTTGGGGGCACAGGGCTGAGTTGGGGGACAGGTGTCAGTCTCAGAGGCCCTCCTTGGGGTCGGAGCCGCCCCCTGATCTGCTTATAGGAGGCGCAGGGCACAGGACTTGGGGGCTGGACATGCCCATAACAGCCTGTGTCCCACGGGGTTGTGTGTAGCTCCCCGGCTGGTGGGTGTTCTAGTTGTGACTTGGCTGTGTGGGTGAGTGTTTAGTGTGGTAGAGACTTGGGCTGCGCTTGGTCCCCTTGGGGGTGAGGTTGGGTGGAGGTGGCATTGGTATCCTCCATACCTGGTGAGCATCTGGCAGGACAGTCTGCCCTGGGGACAGAGTCTACGACGGGGCCAGTGTCCTGGGCCCCGCGGCTCCCCCAGAAGATTCTCTCCTGCCGGGCCTGCTCAAGGGCTCCCTGCACCAGGGCCTGGCTCTGGCCCAGGGCAGCCGAGGCCAGGGTCATCGGGCACTGGGGTGACGGGAATTCAGGCGTGTGCCCTGACCACCACCTCCCCCAGATGCGGCGAAGCCCCATTAAGAAAGTTCGCAAGTCCCTGGCTCTCGACATTGTGGATGAGGACGTGAAGCTGATGATGTCCACGCTGCCCAAGGTTGGTCGGGTCTGGGAGAGAAGCCATCCTGTGAGGCCAGCCCCTACGCCCCATCCAGCTGCAGGAGGCTGAGAGTATGGAGTCTCCCTGGGGGGCCTGCGCCTCTGGAGCCCTTCAGCCTGGGGAGCCCTGGGGGTGGAGTCAGCAGGGCTTCCCTGTGCAGGGCTCAGCGGGGAGGAAGGGGGCAGGTGGCACTGGGCATTCCCCACTGGTCGATCCAGGCGGCCCTGCTCTGGTCCTTCACAGAAGGTTCGGTTGGCAAGAGCTGATTGCTAGAACTTGTTGGGCATGTGTGTTTTCTGAGTCCCCAGCACCTTCCCTTGTATTGAACTGCTAGGGAAGACCCCGGAGACGATCAATGAGGTGCCTTGGGGCCCTGCCAGGTGATCGGGGCACCTCTACCCTGGCATGGATGCTGCCCTATTCCCAGGCCAACCTCCAGAGGGGGCTGCTGCTTCCACAGAGCCTGGGCCCCAAAAACCATGCCAGGCAGTCGATCCCTTGCAGCAGGCAGTGAGGTGAGCTCTTTTTTCGCTGGTGGCTGGTAGCAGACAGTGAGGGCTGTGGAAAGGCCCACGAGACAGATAATTGCCTGGCAGCTCCTACAGGACCACCTGCCACTCTCAAGTCCTGGCAGAGAAAGCTCCATCTAATGAGGCATCCACGCCAGGCTGGAAACTTGGTGCCCTCCAGACAGACCCTTGGGCGAGTGAAATAACTAGCGGGAAGGAAAAAAACCAGGTCAAGTGGTTAAATGCAGAGGATGTGGAGCGGAGGGCCTAGTCTCTGGCGTCTCTTGAGCTGCCTGTGCCTCAGGTTCTTGCCTATAACAAGGACGCTGAGCCCAGCAGGCTGTTTCGAGAGTAAAGGCCTGTCTGGGAGGCTGCCCAGGCCTGGGGCTGCCTTGACTAGGTCCCCCGTGAGTGCTGGTTGACTCAGGCACCTGTGTCCCCATGGGTGCTTCTGGTCCCTGGAGAAGCCGGAACACCTTCATCTCCACCTGAGATGGGGAAGAACCAGCTTCATGTAAAAGGAACCCGGGTTCCTGAGTGTTCATCAGGTGCCAGGCTCTGAAACAGGCACTTGCCAGCTGTTTTCCTACTTCATCTTTAAATGAAGCGGAAGCTGAGGCTCAGAGAAGTATCACCTCCTGCCCAGATCTCCTGGAGGTGGTGGTGCTGGGATGTGCCTGCTCTTCTGTGTTCTCCCTCCCACAGAAAGCCTGTGGCAAAACGCTGAGCCTCTGACTTGGTTTTGCTTTCAGCCAACCAGCATCCTCGCAGCGGGCTCCTCGGGCCTCACCCCATCGGGCAGCAGAGAGGACAGCAGCCTGCTGAACGAGGGCTTCCTGCAGGCCAAGCCCGAGAAGCCAGCGGCCCCGAAGCCCCGGGGCCACTTTGCTACCCCTGCCCCCGTGAGTGCTGCCCCTCGGGGCCTCGCTCCGCACCCTCCACACCCCAGGGCCTTGCACCGGCTTCTGCCTGATGCCCTCCAGTGGCTCTGCTGACTGATGAACATGGGCTTCACGTCTCTGTCCAGATGCCGCTCCCGCGGGGGACCTGGGTACCAGGGATCCCGCTCCGCAAAGCCGCTCCTTCATGATGTGGTCTCACTCGTAATTAAGACAGATCTCCGTGACTTTGTCTTTGAAGGCAGGGATCCCCTGCCTGTTTCCCCAGCCATCTGCAGGTGTCAGCCCCTCTCTGCTGCTCTCCAGCCTGCAGAGTTATAGCTTTTTTCCTCCCGCGGGTGCTGTCCACATGGTGGGCACAGGGGAGGGTGGGGGCTCATGCTCTGGTCCAGTCTCCTTGCTCTATCCCTGAGGATGCCTAGGGATGGCACTAACTCCCCAGGTCCACCAGGAAGGTGCAGTGAGCACAGATTGTGACTTCTACAGGCAGGGAGCATGATAGAAAACGTCCCCACCCCTCCCCAACCAGGGTCTCCAGGCTTCCCTAGGAGCCCTGGCCGCTGCCTTGATGGTAACCCCCTTTCCTCCTCCCAGATGACCAGCGCCTGGAAGACGGTGGCCTGCGGGGGCACCAGGGACCAGCTCTTCATGCAGGAGAAAGCCCGGCAGCTCCTGGGTCGCCTGAAGCCCAGCCACACGTCTCGGACCCTCATCTTGTCTTAGGGGCTTGGCAGTCACGAGCCCGTTCTCATGTTTACAGGGGGCTGGGGGCCGATTCTGGGCTGTGAGTGAGAATCACACTCAGACCGCCTGCAGGGAGCCTGCTGCCACCAGCCCCTCCCAGACTGCTCAGGGGGGACAGGCAGGCCCACCTGCTGTCCTGTCTCCGAGCCCGGCTGCAGCTGCGGGCAGTTCCTGGTGCTAACAGAACAAAGTCCCACCTCTGAGCTGGCCTGGCCCTCCCTGAGTGCCACAGTCCTGAGCCCTGGTCAGGCCTGGCCTCATCTCAGACCTCTGTTTAGGACAGGGGACCTACCTTGCCAGCGTGCTCCTTCCTTCAACTTGTTGGTGCATTTTCTTGAAAGAATAAAAGTTGTCTTTTTCCTGGGCTCTGGTCTCCACCTTCCTCCTGGATCCCGCTTGTGGTTCCCTGGTGACTGTCCTTAGGGCCCTGAGGGATGGGGGGACCTGACCCCCATCCTAAGAGTGCCACCTTGTCTGCACAGCCCAGGCCTGGTGCTCTGGACCCTATTGCCCCTGGGAAGCCAGGGTGCCAAGAGGCAGTTTTCTCTGCATCCAAGCGACTGAAGGCTCCGAGGTCTCTTGGCTGTTGGGTGGGGTTGGGGGAAGGTGGGACAGTGGTGGGCCTCTGCTGTAGGGGGCTGGACTGGCCTATGATGAGCCCCACCTCCAGATCGGGCTGGTAAAGCAGGAGTAACCATCAGCTGGGTGGAACCTGGCCACAGTGGTCCTAACTTCGCAAGACCATGGTAGCAGCTCCAGCCTGGGCTCTGGCCCTCCCTCGTCATGGCCCAGCGCGCAGACTGTGGCCCTTGGCTTGTAAGCTGGGAAGAGTCCTGGGCTGGGTAGACAAGGGGCAGGTCCCAGGTCTGAGAAGGTCTAAATTGAGGAGCAATGTTTCCAGCAGTGGGATCCCTCGGATGGGGCCTTTGGCCATCCCTGGGGGCTGGGACCTCAGTTCACCACAGGACAATCTGTTGGGGGCAGGCTGGTATCCACAACCTGCTTCAGTGCCTCTGGTTCCCCAGGGAGACTTGAGGGCAGGTCGTCTTGCCTGGGGTCGCCATCCTCTAAAGAGGAGTATTGGGAGTTACCGGGGTTCAAGTCCGACTGACACGCCATCTCCATCGAGGCTGCTCACTTGTCACCCAGTCGGTACTGGCAGCCTTCCCCAGGTGGCCCCCATGTGCTCACACATAGTCGAGCCTGGCTGGAACCCTGACCAGCTGCACCTGGTCCCTGTTTGAGACCTGGGACCGGCCTTCACTCTTCCCACCTGCTTCCCACAGTCTCACATGGCTAAACTGGACACCAGCCAGTGCGGTGGCTGGGCCATGCCTGCTTTCCACGCCGTCTGTGACTTTGCTGCTTTCTTGGCTTGGATCGCCACTCTGCCCACTACCAAATTCTTGCCCCTGGTGACCTGCGGGACCCAAGCACAGTCACTGACTGCCCCAAGCAGGGCTGCTGGCTTCGATGGGCGACCTGCCCTGCAGTGAGGTGAGGGTGGGGTGTCTTTATCTCTACTGTGACTGGAACACCCATAGCAGACCCGGCGTGCCTTCGGACAATTTGCACACCGTCTCCCCTACTCCAGGCGCATCACGGGGGGAATGGAGGTGGTGCCAGTGGTAAAGAACCCACCTGCCAGTGGAGCGGATGTAAGAGGCGCAGGTTTGACCCCCGAGTCAGGAAGATCCCCTGGAGGAGGGCATGGCAACCCACTCTAGTATTCTTTCCTGGAGAATCTTACGGACAGAAGAGGCTGGTGGGCTATGGTCCATTGGGTCACAGAGTCGGGACACAACCGAAGCGACAACACGCACGCACAGGTTCATCATAAGCTCCCGGGGGGCGTTTCACAGTGGCCTGGCCTGCAACATGGCAGGGGCTTCTGCCCAGCGCCCCCTCCCCGCAGTCCTACTCACCCACTCTGGCTTATCCTGAGGTTCTTCCCTTTCCCCTGAAGGAGGTGGCCAGAGTAACTGCAGACCTGTTAGCTTGCCCAGGAGTTGTTCGGCTGCATGAAATACACATGGAGTTTTCACAGGAGTCTTTTCAACTCCTCCCACCAACCCCCTGGTGAGGCATGGTTCTGCTGCTTAGCAAAAAAAAAAAAAAAAAGTACCCCCACCTGACCCTACCCTCAAGCAACCTCACTCTCCTGGGTCTTAGATCCTACCAAGGGCAGACAAATCTACACGCTACATGCTGGAGCCAATAGGGGCTTTGAGGAAAAATAGCAAAGGAGTGTTAGCACGGGGGCTGGGCTGTCTGCTGCAAGGTAGGGGGAGGATTGAGATGTGTGTCCACTGTGTAGACAGGGAGGAAACAGCCCACTCGGGAATAGGGGTATTGGGTTCCACTGAAAGGAGGCTGAGGGCCCTGTTGAAGTTTGACCGTGAGGTTTGGGCCACAGTGCTCCAGCGAGGCCTGCGGCTTTGGAGATCTTGACTATTCCAGCTGCTCCAGAGCCTGGTGTTTTCCAGGCTGGAGTAACAAGCCAGGAAGGAACAAGCCTGCAGAGGCCGAGCTGCTAATCTATATACCCAGAAGTGGGAATGTTGGAAGTATGGTATTCCTATTTTTTCCTATTTTAAATTATATTTTGTTCAAATTAGGTTTTTGGTACTTTGAAAAAAACTTCTGGGTTAGTAACACTTTTGCAACGATGATGCAACTCTATCGCCACCTGGTGGCCATTGATGTGTTTGCGGCAGCAGGCAAAGGGCGCCCATAGGTAAGTCCTTGAAGCATTTTTCTGATTTTTCAGACCCTTTCTTCAACATCTACATCAAGCAGTTGTCTGGCCTTTGCTTGAACACTCCCACTGATGAGGAGATGTGACTCTATTATTCAACAGTCAGTTCCATGGTGGACAGCAGTTGTGAAGAAAATGATTCTTTATCCAGAGAAAAAATTTTCTCCCTTGTAATACCAAAGTAATAGGAAAGCTGATTGGAGCACTTCTTGGTGGTCCAGTGGCTAAGACTCCGTGCTCCCAATGCAGAGGGACCCGGACTCCATCTTTGGTCAGGAAACAATCCCATAGGCCACAACTAAGAGCTTGCATGCCATAACTAAATGTCCCACATGCAGCCAAATAAATTAATTCTTTTAAAAAAGAAAGAAAAGTGGTGGGGAAATCAGGCTCTCAGAACAGGTAATTGATGGGCCATATTAGCTTGGGACTGAGATTGTCTAAATGAGCCACTTTCTCAGCAGACCCCAGTGTGAATCATTTCTATATTCCAGCTATTTCCAGAGATCACCAAAGCTCTGATGAATAGTGATGGCAGTGATTTAACTCCCTTTAAGATGGATTTTATGTTTCCACCCTTGGCTGGATATGCTGGAAAGCAATTAAGTTGAATTTCTAAATGAGTGGAAAATCGAACTTTTCACTGATACAGACCATGGTCTCAGCTGCGCAGGATGAAGGTGTTTTACTTGTATATTGACTAGGGCTGACCTAGTTAATAGGTATTTAGGTAGTAGTCCCGGAGAAGGCAATAGCACCCCACTCCAGTACTCTTGCCTGGAAAATCCCATGGACGGAGGAGCCTGGTGGGCTGCAGTCCATGGGGTTGCTAAGAGTCGGACATGACTGAGCGACTTCACTTTCACTTTTCACTTTCATGTACTGGAGAAGGAAATGGCAACCCACTCCAGTGTTCTTGCCTGGAGAATCCCAGGGATGGTGGAGCCTGGTGGGCTGCTGTCTATGGGGTCACACAGAGTTGGATATGACTGAAGCGACTTAGCAGTAGCAGTAAGGTTATAGTCCATGATGAATGGGACAGTCTGACAAGGACAGGTGCAGACCCTGAGTCTCAAATGCCCTGCAGAAAGGCATGGTTGGGGGATGTTCTTCTGAGTGTAGCAGGCTTGGTACCAGTAGCTGTTAATTAATATCTCATCCTGCCATGATGGGATGTGGCACAGAGAGAAGCCGAGGGAAGCTAGAACTAGAAGGGTAGGGAAGGCTTCATCATTTTTAGTGTTAATTCTTAGCTGTATCCTCCTGTTGTCAGGGAGCATAGTCCATGTGACTTTAAATCTTTGAAATTTGTTGATATTTGGTCAAGCATAGGATTGATTCTGTCAGTGTTTCCTATGCATTGGGAAAAAATGTGAGGTTTGCTTGCATGGGCAGCAGTATTCTTTTTTTATTTTTGTCTGCTCTTTTTTTTGTGGGCCTGGATTAGCCAACCCCCAAACGACACGTGATACAAATGTTGCTGGGACTTGCCTGGTGGTCCAGTGGCTAAGACTCCATGCTCCTAATGCAGGGGGCCCAGGTTCAATCCCTGGTCAGGGAACTGGATCCCACATGTGCAAATAAGAGCCTGAATGCTGCAACTAAAAATCCCAAGTACCGCAACTAAAACCCACTGCAGCCAAATAAATAAATAATTCTCTTTTAGAAAAAGAATGTTGTTTGAAGCCACTGAACACTGGGATGTTTTTTAAACAGCATTAATGCAGCAATAACTAGCTCATAGGAAGGTCTGCTGAAGAACTCCGAGGAAAATGAACAATTCATGGTGGGCTCAACGAGGTGGAAGAGGAACTTAGGAGACTCAGAACTTTGCGGAAATGAGTGGGAGGAAGGATTCTGGAATCCAAAGCTCCTGTGAGGATGCTTGAGTCTTGATTGTCACCCATTGTCAGGACATCTGGCAAACCTTCCAGGGCTCTCCTGGTAGCCACGGATAAAGCTCTGACTTTGCATCAGACAGACCCAGATGTGAATCCCAGCTTGTCTCTGAGCCTTGGAGTCCTTGGCTATAAAATGGGAGAAGCTTTAACCTTCCAGAGTGGTTGAAGAAGTTGAATAGAACGCTGGCACACACGTGGGGGCTCAGAAGACACAGGCTCTTGTGATGTTATTACAACACGCTTGTTCATTTCTTTCTTGTGTGCAAGAACCCTGCAAAGGAGAAGTTAGTGTCCAAGTTTCAGCTGACTGTTCTGAGTAGAAGTTACTAGAAAGTGGTCGAGTCAGGACTTGAGCCCAGTCAAGGCCAGCACTTCAGTGACTAGCCAGGGAATCAGAGAGAAACAGTAGAGAAAGCATCTGCATTAGGTATAAGTTCAGTTTTTCAGGACTTTTCATGGAAGTCCAACCTACAGGACAATACACAGATCCCAAGTGAATAGCTGGATGGATTTTTCACAAAGTGAACACACTACCCGGGTCACACAGTACCCGGGTCACACAGTACCCAGGCCACACAGTACCCAGGTCAAGAGATAGACCATGACCAGCACCCCGGAAACCCCTCCTCCTCCCCGCCAAAGGTAACTACCATCCTGAATCCACACATCATTGATTTATCTTGCTTTTTTAAAAAAAGTCTGTGTAAACTGAATTTCACTTTATGTAAGATTTACCCTTGTTGACCAGGTAGTTACAGTCAGTTCGTTCTCAGGACTGCATCGCGTTCCATCATGGATTTTTTCTATACTATACCCATTTCTCCTGCAGGACAGGTGGAATATTTGGGGACTGGCATTACATATAGTAATATTCATTGAATATTAATAGTAATTAATAAGGTTTATTATTAGCTAATATGGCGGAGGAGTAGGACGGGGAGAACACTTTCTCCCCCACAAATTCATCAAAAGAACATTTAAACGCCGAGTAAATTCCACAAAACAACTTCTGAATGCCGGCAGAGGACATCAGGCACCCAGGAAAGCAACCCAAGTCTTCGAAAGGAGGTAGGAAAAAATACAAAAGACAAAAAAAGAGACAAAAGAGGGAGGGACGGAGTTCCGTCCCGGGAAGGGAGTCTTAAAAAGAGAGAAGTTTCCAAACACCAGGAAACCTTCTAACTGCCAAATCTGTGCCGAACCTTGGAAGCACAGAGGGCAACATAACAGGGAGGAAAAATAAATAAACAATTAAACCCCGCAGATTGCGAGCCCTAGGGTAACTCCCCCAGCGGAGAAGCAGCGCAGACGCCTGCACCCGCCATTAGCAAGCGGGGGCTGGGCAGGGAGGCGCGGCGCGGGCTGCATCGCTGAGAGTAAGAATCTGGCCTGAATACCCTGAGCGCTATCTGAGCAAAATAACTTGGGCTAGCAAACCAGACTGTGGGATATCTACCACGCGAAAAGCCAGCCCTAACCTAAGACACTGCCAGGCCTGCGCACAGAACAAAGGACTGAACAGAGATAGCCGGCTGCAGACCTTCCCCCTCCGTTGACAGGCAGCCAGAGCCGGAAGGGGGCAATCGCAGCCCCAGAGAGACATTATCTACAAAACTGTAAGCAGGCTTCTTTGCTAACTAAAACTTCTTGGGGGTCTGGACGGTCAGCATCTGCCTGAGAAGGTGCGCCGGTTGTACACCTAGATAACGGAGTGGCGGGGAGGCGATAAGTCGCAGCAATCGCGCTCGCCAAGCACCTCATCACCTGAGCTGCTCGGACCTGGGAAGGGCACAAAACGCAGGCCCAACCAAGTCTGTGCCTCTGAGGACTACCCAAGTGCCTGAACCTGAGTGGCTTGGACCTGGGAGGTGCAGGCAGCCCAGGGCCGGCCACGGATGGTTCCCGGCAGAGCAACCTAGAGCCTGAGCAGTGTGGGCAGGGAGGCTACACGCGCCCTGAGCTGGGGCAGACCCAGTGTGGCTGAGGCACAGCAAGCACACGCCAGTGTTATTTGTTTGCAGCATCCCTCCCTCCCTCCCCACAGCCCAACTGAACAAGTGAGCCTAAAAAAAAAAAGTGTCCTCCACCGTCCCCTTTGTGTCAGGGCGGAAACCAGACACTGAAGAGACCAGCAAACAGAAGAAGCTATAACAGAGGGAACCGCCTTGGAAGCTACAGGCAATAGATTAAAACCCTGTGGTTAATACCAACTACATAGGAAGGGGCCTATAGATCTTGAGAAACATAAGTTGGACCAAGGAACTAGCCAAAAATGAACTGAACCCACAATACTCACAACAAAACCAGAGAAAGTCCTAGATATATTTTTACTATTTTTACTATCATTCTTTTTTTTTTTAATTAAAAAAATTTTAAGTCCTCTATTATTCCTTTAATTTTCACTTTTATAACCTATTACTTTGCAAAAAAAAGACCCTATTTTTTTAAAGCAAACTTCATATATATATTTTTTATAATTTTTTTACCTTGTTTTTTTTTTCTTCTTCTTCTTTTCTTTAACATTGTATTTTTGAAATTCCAAACTCTACTCTAGATTTTTAATTTTAGCTTTTTGGTATTTGTAATCAATTTTGTACCTATAGTTTTTTTATAATTTCTGTGACTTTTTTTTTTCTGTTTCTTTCTCTTCTTCTTTTATATAACATTGTGTATCTGAAATTCCAAATTCTACTCTAGATTTTTAATTTATGCTTTTTGGTATTTGTTATCAATTTTGTACTTGTATTTTCTTTATAATTTTTGTGACTTTGTTTGTTTTTGTTTGTTTTTTTCTCTCTCTCTTTCTTTTTCCTCTTCTATTTTTTAACATTGTATTTTTGAAATTCCAAACTCTACTCTAGATTTTTAACTTTTGCTTTTTGGTATTAGTTACCAATTTTGTACCTATATTTTCTTTATAATTTTCGCGACCTTGTTTGTTTTTGTTTGTTCGTTTTTTCTCTCTTTCTTTTCCTTCTTTAACATAGTATTTTTGAAATCCCAAACTCTACTCTAGATTTTTAATTTTTGCTTTTATGTATTTGTTACCAATTTTGTACCTTTAAGAACCCAATCTTCAGTACCCATTTTTCACTAGGGAGTGAGATTACTGGCTTGACTGCTCTCTCTCCCTTTGGACTCTCCTTTTTCTCCATCAGGTCTCCTGTGTCTCCTCCCTAACCCCTCTCTACTCTACCCAACTCTGTGAATTTCTGTGTGTTCCAGACGGTGGAGAACACTTAGGGAACTGATTACTGGCTGGATCTGTCTCCCTCCTTTTCATTCCCCCCTTTTATCCTCCTGGCCACCTCTGTCTCCTTCCTCCTCCTTCTCTTCTCTGTATAACTCGGTGAACATCTCTGAGCGGTCCAGTTGTGGAGTGCACATAAGGAAGTGATTACTGGCTAGCCCACTCTCTCCTCTATTGATCCCACCTCATCTCATTCGGGTCACGTCTAACTCCCTCCTCCCTCTTCTCTTCTCCATGTAATGCTGTGAACCTCTCTGGGTGACCCTCACGGTAGAGAAACTTTTCATCTTTAACGTAGATGTTTTATCAATGGTGCTGTATAGAAGGAGAAGTTTTGAAACTACTGTAAAAATAAGACCGATAACTGGAAGCAGGAGGCTTAAGTCCAAACCCTGACTCCAGGGAACTCCTGACTCCAAGGAACATTAATTGACAGGAGCTCATCAAATGCCTCCATACCTACACTGAAACCAAGCACCACACAAGGGCCAACAAGTTCCAGGGCAAGACATACCAAGCAAATTCTCCAGCAACAAAGGAACACAGCCCTGAGCTCCAAGATACAGGCTGCCCAAAGTCACCCCAAAACCATAGACATCTCATAACTCATTACTGGACACTTCATTGCACTCCAGAAAGAAGAAATACAGCTCCACCCACCAGAACACCGACACAAGCTTCCCTAACCAAGAAACCTTGACAAGCCACCTGTACAAACCCACACAAAGCGAGGAAACACCACAATAAAGAGAACTCCACAAACTGCCAGAATACAGAAAGGACACCCCAAACTCAGCAATTTAAACAAGATGAAGAGACAGAGGAATACCCAGCAGGTAAAGGAACAGGATAAATGCCCACCAAACCAAACAAAAGAGGAAGAGATAGGGAATCTACCTGATAAAGAATTCCGAATAATGATAGTGAAATTGATCCAAAATCTTGAAATCAAAATGGAATCACAGATAAATAGCCTGGAGACAAGGATTGAGAAGATGCAAGAAAGGTTTAACAAGGACCTAGAAGAAATAAAAAAGAGTCAATATATAATGAATAATGCAATAAATGAGATCAAAAACACTCTGGAGGCAACAAATAGTAGAATAACAGAGGCAGAAGATAGGATTAGTGAATTAGAAGATAGAATGGTAGAAAAAAATGAATCAGAGAGGATAAAAGAAAAACGAATTAAAAGAAATGAGGACAATCTCAGAGACCTCCAGGACAATATTAAACGCTACAACATTCGAATCATAGGGGTCCCAGAAGAAGAAGACAAAAAGAAAGACCATGAGAAAATACTTGAGGAGATAATAGTTGAAAACTTCCCTAAAATGGGGAAGGAAATAATCACCCAAGTCCAAGAAACCCAGAGAGTCCCAAACAGGATAAACCCAAGGCAAAACACCCCAAGACACATATTAATCAAATTAACAAAGATCAAACACAAAGAACAAATATTAAAAGCAGCAAGGGAAAAACAACAAATAACACACAAGGGAATTCCCATAAGGATAACAGCTGATCTTTCAATAGAAACTCTTCAAGCCAGGAGGGAATGGCAAGACATACTTAAAATGATGAAAGAAAATAACCTACAGCCCAGATTATTGTACCCAGCAAGGATCTCATTCAAATATGAAGGAGAAACCAAAAGCTTCTCAGACAAGCAAAAGCTGAGAGAATTCAGCACCATCAAACCAGCTCTCCAACAAATACTAAAGGATATTCTCTAGACAGGAAACACAAAAACCGTGTATAAATTCGAACCCAAAACAATAAAGTAAATGGCAACGGGATCATACTTATCAGTAATTACCTTAAACGTAAATGGGTTGAATGCCCCAACCAAAAGACAAAGACTGGCTGAATGGATACAAAAACAAGACCCCTACATATGTTGTCTACAAGAGACCCACCTCAAAACAGGGGACACATACAGACTGAAAGTGAAGGGCTGGAAAAAGATTTTCCATGCAAATAGGGACCAAAAGAAAGCAGGAGTAGCAATACTCATATCAGATAAAATAGACTTTAAAACAAAGGCTGTGAAAAGAGACAAAGATGGTCACTAGCTAATGATCAAAGGATCAATCCAAGAAGAAGATATAACAATTATAAATATATATGCACCCAACACAGGAGCACTGCAGTATGTAAGACAAATGCTAACAAGTATGAAAGGAGAAATTAACAATAACACAATAATAGTGGGAGACTTTAATACCCCACTCACACCTATGGATAGATCACCTAAACAGAAAATTAACAAGGAAACACAAACTTTAAACAATACAATAGACCAGTTAGACCTAATTGATATCTATAGGACATTTCATCCCAAAACAACGAATTTCACCTTTTTCTCAAGCGCACATGGAACCCTCTCCAGGATAGATCACATCCTGGGCCATAAATCTAGCCTTGGTAAATTCAAAAAAATAGAAATCATTCCAAGCATCTTTTCTGACCACAATGCAGTAAGATTAGATCTCAATTACAGGAGAAAAACTATTAAAAATTCCAACATATGGAGGCTGAACAACACGCTGCTGAATAACCAACAAATCACAGAAGAAATCAAAAAAGAAATCAAAATTTGCATAGAAATGAATGAAAATGAAAACACAACAACCCAAAACCTGTGGGACACTTTAAAAGCAGTGCTAAGGGGAAAGTTCATAGCAATACAGGCATACCTCAAGAAACAAGAAAAAAGTCAAATAAATAACCTAACTCTACACCTAAAGCAACTAGAAAAGGAAGAAATGAAGAACCCCAGGGTTAGTAGAAGGAAAGAAATCTTAAAAATTAGGGCAGAAATAAATGCAAAAGAAACAAAAGAGACCATAGCAAAAATCAACAAAGCCAAAAGCTGGTTCTTTGAAAGGATAAATAAAATTGACAAACCATTAGCCAGACTCATCAAGAAACAAAGGGAGAAAAATCAAATCAATAAAATTAGAAATGAAAATGGAGAGATCACAACAGACAACACAGAAATACAAAGGATCATAAGAGACTACTATCAACAATTATATGCCAATAAAATGGACAACGTGGAAGAAATGGACAAATTCTTAGAAAAGTACAACTTTCCAAAACTGGACCAGGAAGAAATAGAAAATCTTAACAGACCCATCACAAGCATGGAAATTGAAACTGTAATCAAAACTCTTCCAGCAAACAAAAGCCCAGGTTCAGATGGCTTCACAGCTGAATTCTACCAAAAATTTAGAGAAGAGCTAACACCTATCCTGCTCAAACTCTTCCAGAAAATTGCAGAGGAAGGTAAATTTCCAAACTCATTCTATGAGGCCACCATCACCCTAATACCAAAACCTGACAAAGATCCCACAAAAAAAGAAAACTACAGGCCAATATCACTGATGAACATAGATGCAAAAATCCTTAACAAAATTCTAGCAATCAGAATCCAACAACACATTAAAAAGATCATAGACCATGACCAAGTGGGCTTTATCCCAGGGATGCAAGGATTCTTCAATATCCACAAATCAATCAATGTAATACACCACATTAACAAATTGAAAAATAAAAACCATATGATTATCTCAATAGATGCAGAGAAAGCCTTTGACAAAATTCAACATCCATTTATGATAAAAAACTCTCCAGAAAGCAGGAATAGAAGGAACATACCTCAACATAATAAAAGCTATATATGACAAACCCACAGCAAACATTATCCTCAATGGTGAAAAATTGAAAGCATTTCCTCTAAAATCAGGAACAAGACAAGGGTGCCCACTTTCACCATTACTATTCAACATAGTTTTGGAAGTTTTGGCCACAGCAATCAGAGCAGAAAAAGAAATAAAAGGAATCCAAATTGGAAAAGAAGAAGTAAAACTCTCACTGTTTGCAGATGACATGATCCTCTACATAGAAAACCCTAAAGACTCCACCAGAAAATTACTAGAACTAATCAATGATTATAGTAAAGTTGCAGGATATAAAATCAACACACAGAAATCCCTTGCATTCCTATACACTAATAATGAGAAAACAGAAAGAGAAATTAAGGAAACAATTCCATTCACCATTGCAATGGAAAGAATAAAATACTTAGGAATATATCTACCTAAAGAAACTAAAGACCTATATATAGAAAACTATAAAACACTGGTGAAAGAAATCAAAGAGGACACTAATAGATGGAGAAATATACCATGTTCATGGATTGGAAGAATCAGTATAGTGAAAATGAGTATACTACCCAAAACAATTTATAGATTCAATGCAATCCCTATCAAGCTACCAACGGTATTCTTCACAGAGCTAGAACAAATAATTTCACAATTTGTATGGAAATACAAAAAACCTCAAATAGCCAAAGCTATCTTGAGAAAGAAGAATGGAACTGGAGGAATCAACCTACCTGACTTCAGGCTCTACTACAAAGCCACATTTATCAAGACAGTATGGTACTGGCACAAAGACAGAAATATGGATCAATGGAACAAAATAGAAAGCCCAGAGATACATCCACGCACATATGGACACCTTATCTTTGACAAAGGAGGCAAGAATATACAATGGATTAAAGACAATCTCTTTAACAAGTGGTGCTGGGAAAACTGGCCAACCACTTATAAAAAAATGAAACTAGAAAACTTTCTAACACCATACACAAAAATAAACTCAAAATGGATTAAAGATCTCAATGTAAGACCAGAAACTATAAAACTCCTAGAGGAGAACACAAGCAAAACACTCTCCGACATGCATCACAACAGGATCCTCTATGACCCACCTCCCAGAATATTGGAAGTAAAAGCAAAAATAAACAAATGGGACCTAATTAAACTTAAAAGCTTCTGCACATCAAAGGAAACTATTAGCAAGGTGAAAAGGCAGCCTTCAGAATGGGAGAAAATAATAACAAATGAAGCAACTGACAAAGAACTAATCTCAAAAATATACAAGCAACTCCTACAGCTCAACTCCAGAAAAATAAATGACCCAATCAAAAAATGGGCCAAAGAACTAAATAGACATTTCTCCAAAGAAGACATACAGATGGCTAACAAACACATGAAAAGATGCTCAACATCACTCATTATCAGAGAAATGCAAATCAAAACCACTATGAGGTACCATTTCACACCAGTCAGAATGGCTGCGATCCAAAAGTCTACAAGAAATAAATGCTGGAGAGGGTATGGAGAAAAGGGAACCCTCTTACACTGTTGGTGGGAATGCAAACTAGTACAGCCACTATGGAGAACAGTGTGGAGATTCCTTAAAAAACTGGAAATAGAACTGCCTTATGATCCAGCAATCCCACTGCTGGGCATACACACTGAGGAAACCAGAAGGGAAAGAGACACGTGTACCCCAATGTTCATCGCAGCACTGTTTATAATAGCCAGGACATGGAAGCAACCTAGATGCCCATCAGCAGATGAATGGATAAGAAAGCTGTGGTACATATACACAATGGAGTATTACTCAGCCATTAAAAAGAATACATTTGAATCAGTTCTAATGAGATGGATGAAACTGGAGCCTATTATACAGAGTGAAGTAAGCCAGAAAGAAAAACACCAATACAGTATACTAACACATATATATGGAATTTAGAAAGATGGTAACAATAACCCTGTGTACGAGATAGCAAAAGAGACACTGATGTATAGATCAGTCTTATGGACTCTGTGGAAGAGGGAGAGGGTGGGAAGATTTGAGAGAATGGCATTGAAACATGTATAATATCATGTATGAAACAAGTCGCCAGTCCAGGTTCAATGCACGATGCTGGATGCTTGGGGCTGGTGCGCTGGGACGACCCAGAGGGATGGTATGGGGAGGGAGGAGGTTTCAGGATGGGGAACACATGTATACCTGTGGTGGATTCATTTCAACATTTGGCAAAACTAATACAATATTGTAAAGTTTAAAAATAAAATAAAATTTAAAAAAAAGAAAAGAAAAAAAATAAGGTTTATTAATAGTAACATTCATTGAATATTTGTTGGAGGACTGATGCTGAAGCTGAAGCTCCAATATTTTGGCCACCTGATGAGAAGAGCCAACTCATTTGAAAAGACCCTGATGCTGGGAAAGATTGAAGGCTAAAGCAAAAGATGGCAGCAGAGGATGAAATGGTTGGATAGCATCACCGACTCAATGGACATGAACTTGAGCAAACTCCAGGAATTTGCTCAAGGAAGCCTGGCGTGCTGTAGACCATGGGATCACAGAGTCAAACACGACTTAGTGACTGAACAACAACATTACAAATAGTGCTGTTGAGAATAGCTGTCCTCATCTTTTGGCAAACTCATGTACACATTTCTGGTTTGTACAAATTTAGGAGTGGAATTTCTGGAGATGGATTCATTAGGCTACTCATCACTTATTAACTTTATGAACCAAGGCAAATTATTTAGCTTCTCTAAGACTCACTTTTCATATCTGTATATTGGAAACAAAAATACTTTCCCCTCAGGATTGTGGCTGGGGCTTGGTATCTGCAAGGCAACTGGCCCCAAGGTAGCTCCCCCCACTTTTTTTCTCCAGCTATGCTGAGTCCTTGTTACCTCACACAGGCCTCTCTAGTTATGGTGTGTGGACTTGGCTGCCTCACTGCATGTGAGACCTTAATTCCCTGACCAGGGATCGAACCCACATTCCCTATAGTGGAAGGTGGATTCTTAACCACTAGACCACCAGGGAAATCTCTAGCGCCCCTTTCTTTTTTCCTTCCTCTGTTATGCCAGAACCCCCTCTGCCTGAGCATATGGCTTTTCATGCCAGGCTCCTCCTCTGCCAGGAATCCTCTCCAGGAACTTCGGAAGTTCACCTGCTGCCCAGGGGTCCTGGGGCTGCCATTACCCCCAGCCCATTCTCCTCTGTGATCCAGTTGCTGGCACCCAGCCCAGCACTGGCTTACTGTGCTCACTGTCACTGCTAACATGTGTTTTAATGATGGTCCCTGCTAGAGGCTGGCTTGCCGGGATGTCTCCCCAGAGATAGGCCCAGCAGAGGTAAGGGATGAGGAGAAGACGGAAGAGTTGGCTGAGATGTAACTCTGGTGTTTAGAACAGGCATCCCTCTCTTGCCTGGTCTTTCCTCTAGATTTCCAGCTAGGATGTTTTCTTAGGTTCCTGTATTTCTTTGTTCCTTCTGGAACATGAGTTGGGACGTGAGGGTCAGAAAGGATCAAGTGGGGAACCTGCCTAGGGGTGGACGCTGTCAAGACAGAGCCGACCTCTGTGTGACCTCCTCTGCCTGGAGCCTTGTGTTGAGGATTCCGAAAGAATTGTCCAGGCTCAGGAAAGAATGCCATGATCGATGGTTATGTCTGTTACGTGTATGGGAGGTGGTGGAGGTGGTGGTGGTTTAGTCACTAAGTCGTGTCCGACTCTTTGTGAGCCCATGGACTGTAGCCTGCCAGGCTCCTCTGGCCATGGGCTTCTCCAGGCAAGAATACTGGAGTGGGTTTCCATTTCCTTCTCCAGGGGATGGGAGGTGGTGGCGGCATGTATTTCCTACAGTCTGTTAGTATGATCAAAATGGACATATATTTGATTTAGAAAGATAAATAGGACTTTTAAATAGGTAAGTTAAATCCCTTTACATTTATATGAATATTGATATATTTGGGTTAATTTCTGCCATTTAAAGTTGTGTTTTCTCTTTACCATCTATACCTTTTTTCCTTTTCTTTTCTTCATTGAATTTGTGAAGTTTCTGTAATATCCTGGTCTCTTTCCTCCTCTTGGCTGGTTTGTAACATATAAAACTTGTTTTGGGGACTACATAAACAAAGGAAAGGGCAACCCACTCCAGTGTTCTTGCCTGGAGAATCTTAGTGACGGGGGAGCCTGGTGGGCTGCCGTCTATGGGGTCGCACAGAGTTGGACATGACTGAAACGACTTAGCAGCAGCAGCAAACATTTTTAATATACGTATTTGCTATTCAGTGTTTCTTTCCTTCTGAACAATGCCCTTTCCTAGCTGATTTTTATCATGTTAAATGCAACATTGATGATTTTTCTGAGTTGATTAAATTTGTTTATATATTTTATAAATTGACTTGCTCATCATTTTTTCCCTTACCACATGACATTTTCTTTTTGCTGAATACCTCCACCATTACCAGTACTAGCGGTTAACATTAATGCAGGGCTTCCTTTGTACCAGACACTGTCCTGGTAATCCTGTGTGTGTTAAGTCCTAGTCCTCCACAACATCCTATGAGCTTATCATCTCTGCTCTGCGGATGAGCAAGCACAGAGGCAGGCAGGAGTTGGACATGACTGAGCGACTAACACGACCACAGCAAGGCAGCTGCCCAAGGCCGACGGGGTAGAGGAGAGTCCAGAGTTCTGCTCATGGTGTTGCTCTTTGCTCTGTCTTTAAATTTTATTATTTTGAAATCATTTTAGGTTTACAGAAAATTTGCATGGGTGGTACAAAGAGTTACCCTATACCCTCCAACCAGCTTTCCCTAATGTTAACATCTTGAAAGACCATGGTGCACTCAATAAAATGAAAATTCACGTCAGCAGAATGCTGTTAACTAAACTACAGACTTTAATTGTATTTCACCATGTTTCCACTAATATCTTTTTCTGTTCCAGAAGCCAACCCAAAATACTATATTGCATTTGATGTGTGTGTATATATATCTCTATCTTATTCTCTATTTTTATACAAACTTGAAATATTCATAATATATACTTAAAATAGTGCATATAAATTTATTTATATATTTAAACTTTTTAATTAAAAATGTAATATATAATACACATTTATATGTAATATATAATAGTTTTTAAATTAAAAAATTGAAGTATAGTTAAATTGCAATATTGTGTTAATTTCTGTTGTAACAGCAAATTGATTGTTATATAGTATATAATTATATTACTTACATTATTATATATTTATATTATTGTATATATTATATATATTATTATAAGATATTGAATAACACTATTATATTTATATCACTAATGTATTTATATATATATTAGTACAAGATATCAAATATAGTTCCCTGCACTAATAGGACCTTATTGTTTACCTATTTTATATATAGCGGCTTGTATATGCTAATTCCAAGTCTCTAATTTATCCCTGCTACCTCAGAGAGGGCAATTGACTTTAGCCTTCCCTTGTGGCTCAGCTGGTAAAGAATCTGCCTGTGATGTGGGAGACCTGGGTTTGATCCCTGGGTTGGGAAGACTCCCCTGGAGAAGGGAAAGGCTACCCACTCCAGTATTCTGGCCTGGAGAATTCCACGGACTGTATAGTCCATGGGGTTGCAAAGAGTAGACACGACTGAGTGACCTTCACTTCACCCACTAATATATATATTTATAATATATTAAGTATATCATAAAATATATTTAAAGCTATTTTTATTATGGAAGCCTTCAAATTTATATATAATACATATTTTAAAAACCATTTTTATTAAAATATGACATCTAATTTATATAAAATATATGATTGTATAATATATTTATGTTAAAATATATTGTGAATATATTAAAATACATTTAAACTATTTTTATTATGTAAGATTTCAAGTTTATACAAAAATAGAGAATAATAAAATAGTAAAATAAACATTTAAATAAAAGTAGAGAGAATTAAAATTTATCCTTTACTCAGCTTCAAGAATAACTAACTCATGACCAATTTGTTTCATACTCCAAACCAATTTTTTTTTCCTGATCTTGTCGACCTGAATTTCATAGATGTATGCCTTACACACCACTTTCTTATTTTACCTACTTCTTATGTGGCAATTCTCTAGTCCAAGTATTTTATTAACCATAGAGTTTCTAGGGCCAACACTGGGAATTTCTCTTTTTTTTCCAAAAAGAAATCTTTACATAACACTTTGTATAAACAGTTGAAGGGGCCAGGGGTGGCAAAGTTACAAGTACTTAAAAAAAATGAAAACAATTTAGCACCATAGGTTAGGACACGTGGCCTGGGGACTGACTCATCTGTGTCCTTTGCTTTTGGTCAAGTTCCCCTGGCCATGCCATTTCTTTGGTTTAAACCCCAATCTCCTAATTTACAAAGTGTGGATACTTAATCTACCTCATTGAATTCTTGTGAGGATGCCATTACATAGTATATTTTAAAGCCGTTTTAATATTGTGTAGTTTGTATGCACATTTAAAGTCTTGTACTTCCCTGGTGGGCCAGTGGTTAAGAATCCACCTGCCAGTGCAGGGGCTGCATGTTTGATCCCTGGTCCCAGAAGATCACACATGCCGTAGAGCAAATAAGCCTGTGCACCACAACTGCTGAAGCCCCTAGAGCCTGTGCTCCACGAGAAAAGCCACTGCAGTGAGAAGGCTGGGCACAGCAATGAAAAGTAGCCCCGGCTCGCCGCAACTAGAAAAAGCCCGTGTCCAACAAGGAAGACCCAGTGCAGCCAAAAAATAAAGTGAATCTGTTAGGTAGGTTAAAAACAAACAAAAAAAGCACCCCAGTGTAGTTTGCTTTGTATGCCTTTTATTCCGGTGAATTGCATCTCCCGTCATGCTTTTAAGAGGCTTGTATCTTCTGCTGGCGGTTCACTCTCCCGGTCTGATGATCTTCTGCGGGGGCAGTCAGGGATGGGGTTGTGGTCGTCGGTCTCTGACTCTCTGGTGTCGCTTTCACAAACAAGCTTCTGGGGAATGAAAGACTTAAGGACAAACATGGGGTGGCAATTTGTGCTATCAACATTCCAGAGGTCGGGGTTGGGGAGACGGGGGGACACTGGAGAGGCGTTTCTGTTGCCCTTCTGCCCTGCATTTGGGAGGCTGACCTTCAGGGGACTCAGGCTGTCCTCTTCCTCCATGGTGCTTTTGTTGACACAGGCAGCCTCGTGCTCCTCCAGCTTCTTGATGGGGACCACGTGGCAGGCGTTGTATTTACAGCTGGCCATCTTTTTGGCTTTCTTGGGGTTCTTTCTCTGACATGATGCCAGGTGGTACTGAAATCTGCTGAGTGGGATTCGGTGGTGAGGGTTGTAAGGGCAAGTTTCTAAGGCTTCTGGCTCCATGGGAACTAGTTGTTGAAGCAGGGTAGCCTGCTGCCCAGAGTCACGATGAAATGCCCTTCATGGAAAAGGCCTTTGGCGAGAAGGATGGAGCGGTCCTCCGTGCCAGTGCTGCCCCTTGGAACTCTGGAGCCGCAGGTCTGAACAACTCGGGCTGCCTATTCTCAGGACCACGAGCGGTGGGTCGGAGGAGGGACAAGGGGCTGATAGGAGCATCTGTACAGACAACAGGCGGTCATCAAGCGGCATGTGAGACGGAAGGACCACACAAAGCAGATGCCAGAGCCCAAACCACAGTGGCCCCGCAGGGAGCTGAAGAAGGGACGTGCCAGCCAGCCCTTGCCTTTAACTCTCACTTATGTGATGCTGCCAGGCAGCTGTGGACGGTCACAATGGGCTTGTGAGTCATCAGCCGAAGTCTTGTTGTCCTTTATTTTCAAGGCATGAGCTGGGCTTGGGGAAAGCTGCCATGCGCAACTACTGGTGACCCGTCATCATTTACCTGTCTTTCTGTTTGTTTTTTTTTTCAATTGAAGTTTATGTTAGTTTCTGGCATACAGCCAAGTGATTCAGCTATACACACACATATATCCTTTTTCATATTCTTTATCATTATGGCTTATTACAAGGTGATGAATATAGTTCCCTGTGCTGTAAAGTAGAACCTTGTTGTTTATTTTACATAGAATAGTTTGTTTCTGCTAATCCCAAACTCCTAATTTATCATTTACCTGTCTTTAAACGTACATGTTTAATATCATTTGTGATATAGTTGGGTTTAAATCTACCGTCTTTTATGCTTGGTTCATTTTCTTCTATCTTCCTTTAAATAGACTTTTAAAAGCTCCATTTCTTTCACTAGTTTGTAAGTTATACATTGTAGAACTAATCGTTTCATGGTTACTCTACAAGTGAAAACAAAGATAATTTATCAAGGCTTAAAGTTAATAAGTATTAGCTTCTTTCTGGGTAATACAGAGCTTTTTCTTCATTTACTTCCGTCGTGATTTATTATGTTTTGTTCCCCGTTTTTTTTTTTTTTTTTTTTTGTGGCCGTACCACATGGCATGTGGGATCTTCCTTCCCTGACCAGAGATCAAACCTGTGCCCCCGGCAGTGGAAGCACAGAGTCTTTAACCTCTGCACCACCAGGGAAGTCCCTGTTGCCTGTATTTTAAGCCTAATTTTTTAAAAAACTTCGCAAGACAGTATTGCTATTATCAAAGTTTGATTACACTTGTGTTCACATTTATTTCTCTCTCCTTTTGCACCTCGACTCACTATGTGGGATCACTTTGTTTCTGCTGGAAGTTTTCTATTTTTAGAATTTCCTCTTGACACACTCTTCTGATTTCATTTGTCTGAAACCATCTTTATCTCACCCTCATTCTTTTTTGCCTTTGTATTTATTTTGACTCTGCTGAGTCTTCACTGCTGCACGGGCTTTTCTCTAGTTGCCGAGAGCCAGGACCACGCTCTAGTTGCAGCACGTGGCCATCTCACTGTGGAGGCTTCTCCTGTTGGGAAGCACGGGCTCTAAGGTGCTCAGGCTTCAGTAGCTGCAGCTCCCGGGCTCCAGAGCACAGGCTCAGTAGTTGGGGTGCTTGGGCTTAGTTGCTCCCCAGCATGGGGGATCTTCCCAGACCAGGGATTGACCCTGTGTCTCCTGCACTGGCAGGCAGATTCTTGACCACTAAGCTATCATGGAAGCTCGCACTCTCATTCTTGGAAGGTGTTTTTGCTGACGGTAGTGGTGCTATTTTCTTTCTTCGTGTTGAATCAGAGCCCAATTTCTTCTAACTTCCGTGTTTGAGAATTCAGAATCCCAGTTACCTCACTTCTTTTGAAACCCATCTGTGTCTTTTCATAGGTCTGTTTCAAAGAACTTTTACCTTTGATTTTCCTACGGTTTCACTAGGTTGTCGACCTGTGGATTTCTTTATACTTATTCTCTCCTTATATTTATTGGCCGCACTTCTGGGTTAAGTGTCTTTCATTCGGTTTGGAAAATGCTCAGTCATTGTCTCTTCAAATAGCTCTTCTACTTTATGCTTTTACTTCCACTGAAATGACAACATTTTCATTCTACTGACATTTCATGTCTAAAGTGAGTTTCGTGGCCACACCTAACTTCAGGGATCAAGGAAGTCCAGGCTTCTCGCATGCATAGGAGGGGGAGAATAGGAACTTTGGCAAGAGTCGTGACAATGTCCCCATTCTGTCTTTTTTTGTCACCAGTAATTTTTCCCCCTTTTCTCTACACATGCAGAGTATGCTACCTCCTCCCCAAGGGAGAAAACCCCCAGACTGGGAGAAGATGCTCAGCCAGTGCCCACCGGGACCTTCCCGGGTTCCATGCAGGACCTCACACTGCATGGGTGGGAATTCTAGTGCCTCCAGCTAAGCTGTCCCCTGTGAGGAATGAGAGGCTTGCAGAGTTTTGTTCACTGTACCCCTGCCACCCACTGGAACGTCCTCTACACAAGGACAGCTCCTGGTATATTTTGCTGAGAAAGGGTCCTTGGAAAACTAACTTCCATACCATTTATGCAACAGAGAGTCCATTTTCTCTAAGCCTGAAACCCAGCGTTGAAGGAGCTATCGGGCCCATGGGGAGTTAACAGGTGGTTCAGCATATGCTCTGATGTGTCCCCAAAGCCCAGCATGGTGTTTGTTGATGATGCTGACAATGTTTTTTTTTTTTTTTCCCATTCCCATAGCCTCTTTCATGCCCAAACCAGAGGTGGCTGAGGCTCGAGTGATTTAAGCATCTATAAGTCTGTGAATGGAATTGATAATGAAAGCATTTCTTCTGTCACTGAAATCCACATAATAGGGAACAGGGCATTAGCTGTTGTAGGTTTCTTTGTGGCCAAGAACGCATTAGTGGGGCAGGCTAATGTTAATCCATTACGGAGAAAGGGAAGACCAAGCTCATTAATGCTTCTAATGGACCTCTTGAATGGTCCTCCAGCTTTCAGCCTTCTCGAAGCATCTACTTCATGTCCGGGATCTGACAGGTCACTCACCATAGCAACCGGATGGGGGAGAGGGATGCAGATCCACCTGTCTGCACTTCTCAGGCACTTCTCAGGCCTGTACATGTCAGAGACCAATAATGCAAGTGAGGTCAGATCTGCCTTCTGCTCCCTCCCTCCCCACTCTGATCATCTTGAGAGATGCTGCCGACAGCTGGAGATGCAGGCATGGAGAAGGTCACAGAATGTGCAGAAACAGTGGTTCCTGAGAAAGAAAAACTATGTGTCCTGGGCAGCCAAGTCAGCAATCATCATTATGAGGTGGGATGGAGGATCAGAGTCACCATAAATCCGAATCCTTCAGCCTCAGAGAGACTTCAGGTCAGCTTCTCTCTCAGGGCTAACACCCCCTCCCAGGCATCCCTGAAGGATGATCACATAGTGACAGGGAGCTCCTTGTGACCTTCCCCGCCCAAACATTCCCTAGTTAGCTTTATCCTGCATGCGTGTTCACTTACTCAGTCGTGTCTGACTCTTTGCAATCCTATGCACTGTAGCGACATACAGTCCATGGGGTTGCAAAGAGTTCGACACGACTGAGTACACGTACACACAGTAGTCTACTAAATGTGCAATAGTTACACGATTATGTCTAAAGCAACAATCTACACACTTTAAAATTACTTTACGGCTAAAACATTTCTAATCGTTATCTCAGCCTTCAGCGAACTGTAATCTCTTTACAACAGTAACATCAAAGATCACTGATTACACAGATCACCAAAGGATATTTAATAATAACTTAAAAATTCAAAACACTGCAAGAATTGCCAAAATGTGACACAGGGACATGAAGTGAGCAAATGCTGTTGGAAAAATGACTCCAAAAGACTTGCTTGGTGCAGGGTTGCCAAAAGCTTTCAATTGGTGAAAAACACAATAAGGGCTTCCCTGGTGGTCCAGTGGTTAGGAATCCCAGTGGTTAGGCCTGCCAACGCAGGGGACACGAGTTTGATCCTGTCTAGGAAGATTCCACATGCCTCGGGGCAAATAAGTCCGTACAACTTCTGAGCCCACTACAAGAGAAGCCACCACAATGAGAAGTCTGCACACTTATATAGAGAAAGCCCTTGCACACCTGGAAGACCCAGCACAGCCAAAACACAAACAAAACAACACAATAAAGCAAAGTGCCGTAAAAGTGAAGCATGCCTGTACCAGGACACTTCATAAATAGTTGACCCTCAAGAAATAAGAGAAAACATTAAAATGGGATTTCCTGAAACATGGTCCATGGAAAACTAGCTGCTCGAGGCTGTATGAGGAGTTGGGAGCAACGGCTGCACTCTGGAGACACTGAGCCGATGCAAGGTCCACAGTGACTCTGCCTGAGGGCTTCCTGGGTCCCCGATGGTGGCACCAGAATCCCCGGAGCTACTCGCAGGATCCATGCATCAAGGAATGTCAGCTTGGAAAGAACAAGCTCTGTGTCATAAATTAATACAAACGGAAAAGACATTTCATTCAAGCATCTGTGAGGAACTGAGAGAAACACACCATCCTAGGCCACAGAGACAACCTCTGAGGTGCTGACAAGCTGCCTTTTTCTGGCCACATTATCTGACCACAAAACAGAAATTAAAAACAAAGGGACAAACAGAAAAAAATTAAACCACTTGGAAATTGATTCCTAAATAATTCAAACAATGGAACAAAACTGCAATTATAGGCCATTCAGAACACAACAATTGGAACGCCGCATAGCAAAACTCGTAGAATGTAACAAAAGAGTCCCAGGGCGCAAATACTTGTGTTATTACATGGGGAAGACTGAAAGTTAATGAAGCGTCCAACTCAAGAAGCTAGAAAATATGCCACAAGATAAACCTAGGGAGAGAATTAAAAGTAAGGGTAAAAATTAATGAGACAGAAAACATAAAAATCAGTACAACTGGTAAATCTAAGACTCAGCTACTTACAAACTGGTATAAGACCCCTAGACTTATAAGAGCTTCCTAAAGGGAGGGGGTGGAAGCAAGTGAGAGAGAGAACATGAAAGGAGAAAGAGAAAGGAAGAAAGAAGGGAGAGGGGAAGGGAGGAAATTAAAAAAGGAGAGAGGGAGAGAAGAAGGAAGGAAAGAAAGAAAGAATAAAGGGAGGAAAGAAAGACAGGAAGAAGGGAAGAAAGAAAGGAAATGTAGCCAAAGATGCAGAGAAGAGTTTTCACATTAGAAGAGAATACTAAATACATATTACTAAATACTAAATTTAATAAATACTAAATACATAATACTAGTTAATTTGGAGCATTCAATGGAGAATGCATGTCAACTCAGGCTGCCATAATAAAATACCACAGAGTTGGACATGACTGAAGCGACTTAGCGCACATGGGGGATCTGGTTCCCTGAGTGGGGATCAGACCCCTGCATTAGGCCCCCCTGTATCAGTAGTGCAGAGTCTTACCACTGGACTGCCAGAGAAGTCCCTGTCTCATTCCGTTTTACTATCTGTAAGTGAGCATACATACAAAGGGATGTATGGGTGGCTGAAAAAGCCCAAGTTCATTTTCTCATAATTCTGGAGCCGAGACATCCAAGCTCTATGCTTAAGGGGGTCTCTGTTTGCTCAAGCAGCCTGAAGTCAGCCAGACCCCTTCCTACACCTGGACACAGAAACAACTCAGACCTCATTCCATCATCGGTGTGACACGGGGCTGGGGCCGAGGTGCTAGGAGCCAGCCCTCCTGACGCTCCCCAGGGGTCACATCAACTCTGAGTGTGAGTCGAGGACAGCTGCCCTGTGGATTTGCTTCCCTGCTCCCTGCTGCTTGGAGCTCCCCAGTTTTATGGTTTCCTCCCAGGGATGTGACTCTGTCTTCATCTGGCTTCTTCCAGAAGCAGAGCCTGAAGCAAGGATTCAAGTTCAAGTTGTTTACTCTGGAAGTGCAGGTAAGGTTGGGGAAGTCAGACACCTTTGTATGTATGCTCACTTACAGATAGTAAAACGGAATGAGACAGGGACTTCTCTGGCAGTCCAGTGGTAAGACTCTGCACTACTGATACAGGGGGGCCTAATGCAGGGGTCTGATCCCCACTCAGGGAACCAGATCCCCCATGTGCGCTAAGTCGCTTCAGTCATGTCCAACTCTTTGCAACCCCACAGACTGTAGCCCACCAGGCTCCTCCGTCCGTGGGATTCTCCAGGAAAGAATACTGGAGTGGGTTGCCACGCCCTTCCTCTAGGGGATCTTCCCCACCCAGGGATTGAAGTCTCCCCTCTTAAGTCTCCCGGATTGGCAGGCGCCACATGGGAAGCCCAGATCCTCCAAGCCACGACGACAGATCCTGCATGCTGCAAGGAATACTGAAGATCCTGCGTGCCCCAGCTAAGACCCAGTGTAGCCAAACAAATAAATTAATATATATATATATAAATAAAAGACTGAGACAAAAATGACAGCAGTTTATTCTCTGTACTTTTTAAAAACTTCCATTGAGTATATTTTTTTCATAACAAGAAGAGACCAAGCAAAAATCATACTTAGAAAAACATTTATGTAAACGACTGGAGATTTGCAAATACTTTAACAAGTATTGTAATAGGGTTAGGCGAGCGCACAGCTGTTAGCGTGAGATCTTTAGCATTCGCTCATCAGCGCGCCTGTTTGCTAGTTAGAGTTATCGCGAGACCTTTAGCGCCAGACCCTGAGTGCAAGTTTCGGGGTCCCGCTCTGCCAATGGTCAGCTTGCATGGGTCCTCGAGGCAGAATGCATGAGGGATGGATCAGAGCCTTCTCCCGGGTCCCTCCAGGTCCTTCAACCTCAGGGCAGCAGATGAGCTGGGGTCTCAGGGCCACGCTGAGGGTTGTGTCCCCCAGATCTCCTGCATCCTCACCTCACCACTGCCGCCCACCAGCCAGGCCCCCAGACCCTGAAGCAGGAGGGAACCCCTCCTACATCCCCACCTCTGTGACCTTATGGCGGTGGCTGTATCTGTGGGTCACGGTCCATAGAGGCCTCATCAGTTGGAGTATATGGACACCACCATTAAGGTACTAGCTTCAACCAGCTTCAGTCTCTCCACTCAAGTTTCCAAACTTGGCCCAGCATAGATCAGTTGCCTACTCCTAGGAGGTGGCCAGAGGTCACGGTTAAGTTGCAAGGACACTGTACAGAATTACTTAAGGTCCACCTCTGTGGTCGGGGCTGTTCTCAAAGGAGGACAATTGTGATGAGCTGAGTGGGGAATGAATCTGCTTGGTATCTGTTACATGTATTTCTCTGGGTCCCGTACAAATGACTCTCTCCAGGTTAAATGGCAAGCCCGAGGGCAGGTGGGGTCCTGGGCGCCTGGCTTCCTCGGTGATGACGGCTGGGTGGGGTCTGGAGAACCTAATCCTAAGGGCACCGTCAGCTGAGATCGGTCACCTCACTTGATGTCTGAGCACCGACGGGAGGATGCAGACAGGATGCTGGACGAAGCCTCGTGGGCAGGGTAATTGACCCTCGCAGGAGCCCCGTCTTTTTAGCCCAGGCCTGGACCTTGAAGGATGAGAGTTGAACTTTGGGACTGTGCCCTTTCTTGTGAGATAGAGAATAACATTTGTTTGGTGGAGGCTTCCAGGAACATAGGGATCTGACCTCCAAGAACAAAGAATCTGACACCAAGAAGTTTGCAACAACTAACCACACCCCTCCATCACCTTTCCTATGAAAGGGCTTTGCTGAAAGTTTTCAGAGATTTGGGGTTTTTTTGTTTTTTTTTTTTTTAAGGCGTGAGCCACCCTAATCTCCTTGCGTGGTCCTGCAGTACACGTTTTTGTGCTCCAAACTCTGACGTTTTGGTATTGCTTGGCCTCACCGTGTGTCAGGCACATGGACTTGCATTCAGTAACGGTATGGGTAATCAAGCCATCTCCCTCCCTCTGACGGCCTTTGGGGAAACTTATGGGAAAAGGTATAAAGCACAGAACTCAGAATTACCCCAGCCAAGGGGTAAGGAGTCTGGAACGTGTGTACACCAACTTCCAAAACTCTCATTTGTTGAGGGACTGTAAGTTCCTTGACACTTCCAATCTGCCAAGTGTGGGCAGTTTTGGGAGCAAGAGACACCCAGGTCCCCCACTCCCCTCTGTAAATGCAGAGACTGAGGTGGAAGCTGGCCAAAACACTGAAAAGTCCCATGGATATACAAGAGGCAGTGATCACTTCCTACACAGGAATTTATTTCTTCTTATTCGGTGACTTATTTCTTACTTGGTAAGCTGGTGGTCCCCACCAAACTCAATTTTTTTTCTGATTTGTAGCATCTGCCAATTTCCATGGTGTAAACACTCCTGCTAAGGCCAGTTTCAAGCTACCAATGGTTTAATAACCAGCTCCCAAATTTCAGCTCTTGTGAGCGTCACCCAGCTCACCAGCCGTCAGTTCTTCCTTCCCGTATTACATTTCACCGCAAGGTTGTGAGCATGTGGTTTGGGTTCCTTCCTGGTTTATGTGCTCATACAGATTTTCCTGGGTTTTCTCTTTGATCACTTCAGTGAGCATCTGAATACCACTGTCAGTCACCTGGAAGTCTCTTCACTTTCAACCTTTAGGTGGCATTTCATGGATGTGGACTTTTCGTAAACTGCATTGATGTGAGGACAGGGAGGAAAAGTTGCTGCTGCCCAAGGCTCTCTCTGACTTCTCAGAAGGAAATGCCAACTTCACTGGCGAGACCGCAGATTGGTGAGTCCACTTCTACTAGTGGGAAGGTCACCGGCTCTTCCACGTGCCCTTTCATGTGACTGGGTGAATGCCATCTCCTCTTTCCTGGACCTCATTTTCTTTTTAATTTATTTTAATTTATTTTTTGGCCTTGTTGTGAGGCATGCTGGATCTTAGTTCCCTGACCAGGGATGGAACCTGTGCCCCCTGCAATGGAAGTGTGGATTCTTAACCACTGGATCCCCAGGGAAGTCCCTGGATCTCATTTTCTAATACACCTGCTCTGGTGTGCTGGGTTGCCAAGTAAAATACAGGACACCCAGTTAAACCTGAATTTCAATTAAACAATGATACTTTTTAAGCTCAAGTTGGGCTCCCCTGGTGGCTCAGACAATAAAGAATCTGCCTGTAATACAGGAGACTTGGGTTTGATCCCCAGGTTGGGAAGATCCCGTGGAGAAGGAAATGGCAATACACTCCAGTATTCTTGGCTGGAGAAATCCACAGACAGAGAAGCCTGGCAGGCTACAATCAGTGGGGTCACGAAGAGTTGGACACGACTGAACGACTAACACTTTCGCTTCAAGTCCCAAATATTGCATGGGACATACTTATGCTGAAAATATATACTTATGTGTCCAAATTGGATCATGTTTCAATGCATGGTGGCTGAATTTTCCCCATGTTAGAAGGATCCTAATGAGAGGATCTTTTTTTTTTTTTTTTTTTTTTAAGGTCTTCGAGGTGTAGCTCAGAATCCCCAAGGATAGAAATTTATTACCCCACAATGGGAATGGGATGTTAGCCTCAGTCACACCACAGGGGCTGAGGTAGCTGTGAGATTCTGGAAGCTTAGACATGCAAGCTTCCAACAACAAGTAGTTAAAGCTGATGCAAGAGCAGATAAAAATAATAAAATTAATTTTTTATATTCATTAATAAATGCTATTGTGCCTGGAGATGATCTATCATATAACATGTCAGTTTGGGGAGGTTTATTTTTTTAATTTTTTCGGTCATTTATTACATGACATATTTCTCCAAAGCTAAGTAAATATTTTTATTAAAAAATTAAGAAACAAGAAGTTCTTTGGTGTTTATCTAAAATTCAAATGTACAGGGGCATCCTGTATTTTTACTTGCTCTATCTGACACCCCATGAACTGGTGACCTTGCCCTTGTCCCAGTCCAAGCCTAATCATAATAGTGTGGAAACTTTGGGTTTGTATTTTCTTGTTTGGAGAGTCTGTCTCTTGGGAACTTCATGAGACGGGCTGGTTGGCAGAATAGGAATTAGTATTCCTGGGTCCTCCAGCAAAGCACCATCAAACATCATGAAAACCTTACTTTGAAGTCTAATAATTTGGATTTGCATTTGGGATTCAGCTTAAGTCTCTGATGAATATAACCTGTGAACATTTAATGTCTCACCTACTTTGTTTGGCTTAGTTCTGTCATTTTGTTTCTAATGAGCCATGTTTTCTCTGGTTAGTTTTCTTTGGTGGTTTAGAAGTCATACCTCTTATTTTTATAATACAAGACATTATTCTAAATACAACAATCTAGATCTCCCATCATATGCTTTTTCTTCCTCTCATATATCATACTTTCTGGGGAAATCATTTGGGATTTTTACAGGCAGATGATTATGATCATGGTTATTCAAAATAAATTATTTTAACATATTATATATCTTAAGCTTTAATACTTATTTCTGATAATTGGGAATAAGTTGCATGCATCACTATTTATAGTCAGCATATTTATAGCCTACTATAAACATAGCAATATTTATAGTCATCTTTGCATTGTGGTTGTTAGTTTCTATTTTCTTTGGACTGTCTTTATCCTACCCTTGAATCTGCTGTTTGGATTCTTCAGTCTTTTTTTTGTTTAATCACGTATATGTTTTTGGTTGCACTGAGTGCGTGTTGCTGCATGCGGGTTTTCTCTCATTGTGGTGAGCAGGGGCCACTCTTCGTTGTGGTGTGTGTGCTTCTTATTGTTGTGGCTTCTCATGCTGCAGAGCGTGGGCGCTAGGGTACAGGTGCTGTCCTTGGGGTGCACAGGCTGAGTTGCGCCGAGGCATGTGGGATCTTCCCAGACCAGGGATCGAACCCGTGTCCCCTGCAACGGTTGGTGGATTCCTAGCCACTGCACCACCAGGGAAGTCCTGGATTCTTCAGTCTTATTCTCTGCCACTGGGCCACTGAACTCGAGTCCCCTGGGCTGTTTTCTCTTCTCTCTTCCTGTCTGTATTGTGGACAACTCACCATAAGCAGCTCAAGATCCAAACCACCGCTGAGTGCAAACCCACGAAGCCACTTTGCCAACTGATGCCTCCCCTTGGACGTCTCATGGGACCTCACACCTAGACTGCCCGAACTGTCTGAAAACCACCTTCCGCCCTACCAGGCCCCGTGTTGAAGCTTCTGTCTCAACTGACCATACCGCCGCCTGTCCACTTCCATCCACTCAGCAGCACAGCGGTTCTGATCCTTCCTTTCCCTCACTTCCACCCCCACGTCGAATCTATCGCCACGTCCTGCCGCTCTTAACTTTGGGGCAACTCTTGAATCTATCCAGTTTTCCTCATCCCATCACCGGTGCTCTAATTCTAGGGACGACTGTCTCTGGTCTGGTCTGAAGTCTCCTAACTGGCCTCCCCACCACCCCTCTGGCCTCTTTCTGGACCAGACCCAGAGGGGACATCCAGAAATCCAGATACACTGCCCCTCTTCTGCTTCCCACTGCGATTAAGATATTGGGGAGGGGCAAGAGAGGGGTCGAGAATTAAGGGGTACAAGCTGCTATGTATAAAGTAAATAATCTGCAAGGACATATTGAACAGCACAGGGAATACAACCAATCGTTTATACTAACTTTAAACGTAGTATAGTCTGTAAAAGTTTTGCATAGCTATGTTGTATACCTGAAACGAATAGAATATTGTAAATCAACTGTACTTTATAATAATAATAATAGTAAAAAGAATTCTGATACAGTCAGGATTCCTCAGGTGCCCATGAGACCCTCCACACCAGGCTGGGCCTGGAGGATGTTTCTGCTTCTCTCCTCTCAGCCTGTCATGGGCTCTTGGCATCTCCTGTTTTGAAAATCTGATTTTCTCTTTTGGTGTGATTACGCTCCTACTCGCCCTTAGAGCTCAGCCTCCCCTGAACTCCCTGCGAGGTTAAACTCCTCTATTCTTTGCCCTCATAGTCCTAGTGCCTTTCCTTCACGGCGCTTTATGACGCTGTTGCTTTATGATTCATTACTGTCCCTCTTCTGAGGAGCACCTCCCTCCCCCAGGAGGCTAGAAGCCCCCAGAGGCACGGATCGTGTCTGTATCAACTCCCTACTGTGTCCCCAGTGCCCGGCAGAGCACCAGGTGCCTAGTGGTGCCCAAGAAATATCTGTTAACTGAATGAGTAAGTGACTGATGTGCAGCTGGTCACAAGCGACACTGAAGGTCACCCCTAGTACTAACAGAGCTTGTGGCTGAGACCCCAGCGGAGGGAAGATCCCTGAGAAAGCTGAGGGACTGAGAGTCAGATGTTCAGAGTTTTGAGTTCCCGAGGGCTCTTGAAAGCTTTGGCTTTTGATTACAAGAGCCAGAAGCAGAAGAGAGAGAAATGTTCCTGTTTGCTTGTTTTTGTCATTGTTCTTGAAGCTTGGCTTGGCATATGGCACACAAAACTACAGGAACCCCAAAGCACTATAATTTACACCATAAACCACAGGGTGGGGAAGAATGGGTGGCGATGAAGACTATTTCCCTGCTCTAGAGGAGATGAGTTGAATGAGCGAATGTGGAAGGAACCGGATGAGAAGGCTGGGTCAGGGTTTAGAATTACTGGGTTCCCCGAGAAGGTGTCCCGCATTCTGTCCTCCAAGGTGAGAGCAACCTCAGTCAAGGTGGTAGGGATCCCAGAAAAGGCCTCATAGAAAGTCCAACATGGCGCCTGACTACTGGCGCCTGGTGGCCAAGGGAAGTATAGCAATGGAATGATCTGAGCACAGACAATGTCAGTGAGACCAGCGACCCCAGCACAGCATAGAGGAGCAGGCTGGAGTCCTCAAGCCCCCAGAGAGGGTGTGTATGTGGCTGACAGTGGACAGAGGCTGTCTGAGTGGGTTACAGCTGCTGCTGCTTAGGCACTCAGTCGTGTCAGACTCTGTGCGACCCTACGGACTGTAGCCCGCCAGGCTCCTCTTTCCTTGGAATTCTCCAGACAAGGCTACTGGAGTGGGTTGCTATGCCCTCCTTCAGGGGATCTTCCCAACTCAGGGATTGAACCAGGGTCTCCTGCGTCGCAGGTAGATTCTTTACCAGTGAGCCACCAGGGAAGCCCCGTGGGTTACAAGGTCCCAAGAATTATCAGGGGCCCATGGCCGAATTGTAGTTCCTGCAGCCGGAATCGAGGGGACCCAGACTCAGATGCCAGTGAGGGCTGAGGGCGGCTCGAAGCCACATAGCCCTCCCAGATGCTGGCGCGGTATGTAACCCCTTCCCACCCCAGCTTGGCTTGCCTCTGGGTGGCGCATGCGCACACGTGTGAAACCTGAAGACACGTGGCATTTACTGAAAGAAAAGCTGAGTGAAGTGGCTCTTCTGCTTAGTGTTTGTCACTTTGCTTCCCCACCTTCAGTGGAAACTGGAGCTTACAAGCTAGAATGAATTTAAATAGGAGGAAATAGGGAAATTAATAGATTTTTTTTTCTTTTTCTTTTTAATGTTGGAATTGCTTTTATGGGATGAGCGCAGCAGACCTGCCCATGGACGGGTTAGCGGCTTGGAAGCAGCTGAATCCCGGAACCCCCACACGCCACCTACCTGTGTTAGTGGAACATGCAAAGCTCAGTCAGAGGGTAGAGGTGGGGAGTATTAATAGGTTTTTAATCCCTGAGGAATGTGGTCAGGGAAATTTATACTTACTACATAGACTGACCAACGCCTGTGTTACTTGAGCTTCCAGCAAGAAACAGAATCCAATTCAGGTGGACTTAATGAGGGGAGTAATACTGGGGAGTGGATGGAGTAAAGGGACCCAGTTACCTGGGCGTCAGGGTCCCTTTGGAGAGGGAAATGGCAACCCACTCCAGTATTCTTGCCTGGAAAATCCTATGGATGGAGGAGCCTGGCAGGCTACAGTCCATGGGGCCACAGAATCGGACACGACTGAGCGACTTCGCTTTCACTTTTGCAGGATCCCAGGGATCCCAAGGAAGAGCAGCAGTGAGGAGCCTGGGGGAGCGGGCAAGGGCAGGGGGTTCCACTGAGAACTGGAGGCAGAAAGTAGGGGCCACTCAGCAGGAGCTGTGGTCATGTAGGGGCTGAGCTACTGCCAGAAGGGAGACCCAAAGGAGGGAGACAGCAGGGAAGAAATATTGCCATTTCTGGCTCCTCCCAGCCTCTGGGATCTGGAGGCCAGCCAGCAAGGGTGTCAGGGTGGTACAGTCCACAGGGGCCAGTTTTTTGGGCACAGAGCAGGGTGGGAAGATGGGTAGGTTGGAGTGGGGGTTGAAGAAAAGCTAGCACACCCTTCGGATTGACTGGATGGGGAGACTGAGGCCCAGGCAGGGGAAGGACAGAGGACTGTCCCGGGGACCTCATTCTCCTATTAGAGCTCATTGTCCCAAACTGCTCTGCTGTATTTCCTTAACACACAACTGAATTTTCTCATTTCCAAACCTTATTATGAAAAGGAATCATCAAATGCAAAAACGTAGAAGAACATATCCATAACATGTTGGTGTCTATTCTTCTAGATTTCCTCTGTATGCTTGAACACACACATTTAATAAAAATGAGAGTGGGCTTAATAAGGCGGGACAAGGAGGGGCCAGCACTCAGTGAGTCAGCAGCTGGTGTCCTTGAAGGTGAGGAAGAGGAAAACGGAAAAAAAAAAAAAAAAAAGCCAAACACAAAAATCCAGTGGAGGGGAAGAATGGTGGTTTTGGGGTGGCCTCAGTTTCCCCAGCTGCTCCTGGGCAGGGGTGTTGTGAGGATTAGAGATGAAACAAGCAAACAGCAGAGCACTCATGAGTACCCCCGGGGAGTTCCTTTCACCCTCTGGGCCTCAACTTGCTCAACCATACAGGGTCGTCCCAGCTCCCACGTTCCTCTGGCTTGGGCTCTGCCCTGGGGATTGCCTGGCCCTGACATTTGCATCCTTAGAGTTGCTCTGGGAGGGGCCAGGTAAAGCCTCATGTGCCCCATCTATGAGGTCGCACAGAGTCGGACACGTCTGAAGTGACTTAGCAGCAGCAGCAGCCCCAAAACTTGGTACAGGCCCTATCGGAGGTATGTGAGTGATGTGTGATGGTGTTTCTGTGGGTAGTGCTTCCCTTAATAGTTACATACAGGCTTTAATGAATGTCAGCAGGGCTGATCATAAACATATTTTTAAAAATATTTATTTTTGGCTGCACGGAGTCTTAGCTTGTGCACAGGCTTTCTCTACTTGCGGAGGGTGGGGGCTGCTCTCTAGTTGCGGGGAGCGGGCTTCTCATTGCGGCTGCTTCTCTTGTTGCAGAGCACAGTCTCTCAGGGCACTTGGGCTTCAGCAGCTGTACAGCACAGGCTCAGTTGCCCCACGGCATGGGCGATCTTCCTGGACCAAGGACTGAACTGGTGTCCCCTGCATTGCAAGCTGGATTCTGAACCACTGGACCACCAGGGAAGCCCCCATAAACATGTTTGACAGCTGGCATGACAATCAGGATGGACTGTGTCAGTGACTCGAGTGTGTCTCTGGTTGTCCATAACTGAAGCAGAGCAGCCGGCCTGGTGACTGGGGTGCTGACTGTCCCCCAAGAGTGGTTCATGTTGTTTTCAGCACGCAGGCTCCAAGATCCTCAGACAGCAGTCCTGGGCTCCAGACCTACTCCAAGCTTTAGCTCTGATCACATCCCTGTCTGCCCCCTAGGAGGTGGGGAGGGCAGGAAGGGGTTTGGGGTGGTGTGGAGAGCCTGGGAGACCCCTTGTTGGTCAGCCTGTTTCTGGGGCATTTATCCAAGTGGGGCTTCTGGTCCCACCCAGCTGTTTTATCAGGAGGCTAGGGCCTCTTCAGAGGATTCTAGAGCCAGGTAGAACCCCCGCCCCCCACCATCCCCTACTGCTCACTGTCATTCCCCTTATCTTCAGGTGTGGGTTTGTAAATTACTTGTGTTTCACTGCTTTTTTTCAGTTTTCATCAATTTTCAATGTGGGATAAAAATACAGAAAAAAAAATACATCCAGCTCGTAGGTTCAGGTTTATATGATTGTAACTGCTTCCTGGAACCCCCTCCATCCTTTCCCAATTACAGCCTCCTTCCTTCTCCCAGAGATTACCCATATCCTGACCTTTAGCATAATAATTTCTGTGCTGTTCTTTATAGTTTCACCACTTGGGCAAGTCATTGTTTATATTTGTTTGTAGAATGATAATCTTTATTTTAAAAAAGCCTTGGAAATCCTTGTTTTCTTTTTTCCCCCACTCCATGTTTCCCCCTCCTCCTATTTATGGTAAATGAATTTTTTTCCTCCTTTCTACAGTAGGTATTCAAATTTCTCTTTTAAAATGAGTATTTTATGTACAAATATTTAGAGGGAAAAAAACAATAGTTCAAGTGTCATATGAAATGGGAAAAATGGTGGTGTTACCCAAAGGACCAAAGTTTGGGAAACACTGTGTTCCATTTACAAAGGGAGAGAAGTCCTGGAGAGGTCATTGTAGAGTCAGGGATGGAAGGAAGGGGCACATCCGCTACGGACCCGGTCCTTCTGGAAGCTCAGCAGCTGCAGCGCCACCATGACCACCAGAGGGCAGCACGGCCCCAGTTTCTGCTGCCCTCGCAGCTTCGCTCCCCGGCAGCTCAAGGGGTGGAGGGCTGGGTGGCCCACCCCATCCCCATCCCTCCTTGGGATTCACCCGAGTCTAGAGACCCTGAAACGGAGGTCTGGGACACACGCCCTTCAAAATTACCTGGGCATCCAGAAATTATTATGTTAACAATGTAGATTTGGGGGCCCTCTGGAATCCATTGAATCTGTACCCCTGGAGGTCCAGACGTGGGAAGTGGGATGAGGTGTGTGTGTGTGTGTGCATGTGTGTGCGTGTGTGTGTATGTGTGCGTGTGTGTGTGTGTGTGTGTGCGTGTGTGTGTACACCTACAGTCTGCTGCTGCTGATGGCAGTCGCTGATTACCACGTGGAGCAGAGCAAGTTTGACAAGTTGGAAGCTTTGGGCTTGCGTTTTGGCCCCATTTCTTATCCCAATGGATGGAAAATTTTGTTTCTTAGTATTTTGTATTCATCCATCATCCATCTGTCCATTTATCCATCATCTGTCCAATATAGTACCTAAACTCTCACGAGTCCTTTTTAGACACGGAGACAGAATGATGGCTTCCACCTTCCTGGAGTTCATGCTTTTGTGGAAGGGGCTGCTGCTGCTGCTGCTAAGTTGCATCAGTTGCATCCGACTCTGTGCGATCCCATAGACAGCAGCCCACGAGGCTCCGCCGTCCCTGGGATTCTCCTGGCAAGAACACTGGAGTGGGTTGCCATTTCCTTCTCCAATGTGTGAAAGTGACAAGTGAAAGTGAAGTCGCTTAGTCATGTCTGACCCTCAGCGACCCCATGGAATGCAGCCTTCCAGGCTCCTCCGCCCATGGGATTTTCCAGGCAAGAGTACTAGAGTGGGGTGCCATTGCCTTCTCTGGTGGGAGGGGCAGATAATAGCAAATAATCCCACAAACATGAAATTACAAGTTGTAAATAGCTGCTTTGAAAGGAGAGGAAGGCAGGTGTGATTCGAGTAAAGAACTATGGGACCATGTGGGAACGTGGGAGGAGCTCTTCCTTTAGGAAATTAGGCTTGAATTGAGATCTGAAGGGAGAGTAGGAGTTAGGTAGGCAAAGAGTCAGGAGGAAGAGTGTTTCAGGTGAAGGGCTCTGTGTGTGCAAAGGCCCTGGGGTGAGAACGAGCTCACTGCTTTTGAGGAACTGCAAGGGGGCAGCAGGGAGAAAGGAGGAGAGGGGCTGGACAGTAGGTGGGGATACTCAGGCTCTAAAATGGGGCAGTAAGGCTTGTCTTGGGTTCCCAGGTGGTGCTAGTGGTAAAGAACCCACCTGCCAGTACAGGTAGTCATAAAGGACGTGGGTTCGATCCCTGAGTCAGGAAGAGCCCCTGCAGGAGGAAATGGCAACCCACTCCAGTATTCTTGCCTGAAGAATTCCGTGGACCGAGGAGGCTGGCCGGTTATAGTCCATAGGGTCGCACAGAGTCAGACACAACTGAAGCGACTGAGCATGCATACGCACACGCAAGGTTTGTCTTGCAAAGGTGATTAAGTGTAATAATGAGTCCAAAACATCTTGTTTAGTACACAGCTGGTGTCATAGATGTGGAAGAGTGTGAGGGGAGGGCACCTAGAGGGCACGGCCAGGTTAAAGACTGAGCTGTGGGAAAGCCCCAGGCAGGTGTGGGCACTGGAGGCGTCTCGGTTGATGATTCGTGGCAGGGCACAGCTGAGAAGCATGTTTTCACCACGGTGAAAATTACCGTTGGCATCATTCTCTTGCTGAAAACAAAGTGAAATTGGAGAACAGGCTGTTGTCTTGAACTAGGCCAAGATGACTAATTATTAGATTCGTTTTCTGAAGGTTACCATATACAGACATGTGATTGGGAGGAGAGAGGAGAGTTTGGAAACCTGACTCATTCTGAAACTCCGATTACATGGAACGCGTGCGAGGTTTCTGAGCAGAATGACTGTGAACATTCAGTTTCACTCAGCTGTCACCACAGGCGTGACACAAAACAAAATGTTTGCATCAGCTCCAGAGAGCATCTTGGGGTAGGTCGCGGCAGCACCTGGGGGAACCTCGGCCAGGTTGTACAGGGTGTGAATGTGGGGCCGGTATTGAGTTTAGGGAGGGAGCACCGGACCCCCAGTCCCAGCCATGGCTTTGACCCTTAGTGACCATGCGGCCTTGGCTAACTCTCTCTTTTCTTTTTTAAATATATTTTTTGATTGGAAGATAATTGCTTTATAATGTTGCGTTGGTTTCTGCCATACAACTCGAATCCGCCGTAAGGATACGCATGTTCCCTTGCTCTTGAACCTCCCTCCCTGTTTCATCCCCATCTCACCCCTCTGGGTCGTCACAGAGCACCCAGCTGAGCTCCCAGGGTCAGATGGCAGCTTCGCACTTGCTGGCTGTTGTACACATACTATGTCAATGCATTTACCAAGTTCACCCCCCCCTCCTCCCCCACTGTGGCCGCAAGTCCGTGCTCTGCATCTGCATCTCCATTCCTTCCCTGCAAACGGGTTCGTCAGTACAGTCGCTCTAGATTCCATATGCGCGTTAATATGTGATATTTGTTTTCCCTTTCTGACTTGCTTCACTCTGTGTAACAGGCTCTAGGTTCATCCACCTCAGTTCAGCTGATTCACGTTTGTTCCTTTTTATGGCTGTGACCCGCTCTTTTCTTTGGAGCTTAATTCTCCATCTGGGAAAAGGAGGGCCAGACCAGCTGCACGAGCCCAGCATGGTCCAGTCTTTTGAGATGCACAAGTCCACTGGAGTCCAAATAGTCCCAGATCCAAAGGGCCCCTCAAGGCCCTTGAACCCCTTCAACACTCACTTCCCAACCCTGGGACTTGCGGTGGAGTATTCATGAAGTATCAGGGTTGAACATGGCCGAGGGCTTTCTAAGTGCCCAGTGCAGTACTGGACACTCAGACATACCTGGCCTATTGTCCTCTTCACTTGGCTTTTCACGTGCAAGGCCTTTATTCCTAACTTTGAGGCTTTATTCCTAACTTTAAGGCCTTTATTCCTAACTTTGAGGCTCAGAGGGGCTAAGCAATTTCCCCAAGCCCCCCACTGAATATGGGGCAGAGGTGGCTTGTTCCTCAAGCCAATTTGATTCCAACCCCTTCCTGATTTTGGAAACTGACTCTACCATCTCATTTAATCCTTACAACAACAAAGCCATGAACAGATATCCAGGTTGAAAGGCTTCTTAGCAAAACAGTGGAGGAGACCTTGCCTGTGAGCAGGAGGCCTGATGGTTTCCACACCCTTCCTCCACTTTCCAGCCTAGGACATGAAGGCAGAGAGGTTTCATTGCCCATGTGGCATGAGACTGTCCATCTGCCCCTTCCTGTGGTCAAACTCAATGGTGCCAGAGCATCACTGAATAGAACTGAAGCCATGTTCAGTTCCCTGGGTTGGTTGTCTAAATAATCTTCCAATGGTGGTATTAAAAACACACAATTTTTGCCTTAAACCTTGGCTTCATGGCTAAGTCTTCAAGTCAGATATGTCTTACTGGGTACTTCCTGAATGTACTTACTGCCATCTATGGGTATCTGACACCAAGCAACTAATTGGCTGTGTCTGGACCTGAATCTCACCACCCAACAATGGGATTGCCCAAGAATCAGTCACCCTATAGACCCTAAGCTTGTCATTCTTATCAAGATGAGAATGGTGCTAAAAATGAACACGAGCCACTATTCATTATCAGCAATATATTTAAGAATATAATGCATAATTTAAAGTAATTTTTAAAGATTTTTCTTGATGTGGGCCATTTTTAAAGTCTTTATTGAATTTGTTACAATATTGCTTCCGTTTTGGTTTTTTGGCCTTTAGGCATGTGGGAATCTTAGCTCCCTGACCAGGAACTGAACCTGTACTCCCTGCATTGGAAGGCAAAGTCTTAACCACTGGACTTTCCCACAACCGGGGAAGTCCCTAAAGTAATATTTTAAATCAATGTAAAAGGCTCAACACAAGTAAGTTTCTTGCTCCAAGTAGATACCTGATACCATCTAGGGATGGAGGTGACCCCCCTACTCCCAGCATCTGAATATGGTTTTTTATACTGTTTCCCAAATCTGACCATTTCCACGTTACCACCTTTGGTTATTGCAGGCGTCTCCTCACTGGTCCCCCTCTCCCTGCACCACCACCACCACACCCCCCCACCCCCGCCGCCGACCTTCTTTCCCTGCAGTTATTCTCTGCACAGCAGCTGAAGGATCCTGTTAGAAGCTGGAGTCAAATCACCAGTCTCTGGTCACCGCACTCAAGCAGGGTCAGAGCCGAGGTCCCTGTGGTCGCCTGGTGGCCTCAGATCTTGCCCTGCTCCCTCTCTGAGCTCGTCTCCTGCTGTTCCTCCCTTTGCTCACCTTGTTCCAGCCTCTCTGGCCTCTGTGTTCTTCTTCCAAGGGTCTTCCCACCTCAGGGACTTTACACTTGCTGTTCTCGTGCCTGAAACGCCCAAGCACAGTCCCCCAGGTATGTGGCTCCCTCCCTCGCCTCATTCAGGTTTCTGCTCAACTGACACCTTCTCAGAGACTGTCTTGGCCACTCTACCTAAAATACCAGCTCCTGCACTCTCTCTGCCTGCTCACTTTTTCTTCACCATCTGTCTGCACCTGACGTAGGATGTATTCCTTTATTGTCTTCCTCAACTAGACAATAAGCTTCCTGAGAGCAGGGACTTTGCTCTGCTCACTCTTACATCCGCAAGGCCAAGACCATTGCTTGGGCCGTAGCCGGACATCAGTAAAATTGCTTGAATTAAATGAAGGATCAAACAAATGAAGGATCAAATAAACTGAGCTCCCATTTGATGAGCATTTTTGTCTGTGAAGGAAGCACGTTCTGAGTTTCGTGAGTCACGTTTTCTGATTTCCATATCGAATGTACTACACTGAAGTCATTCACGGGGTCGATTTGAGCTACGCTATGATTTGATATTCCCTTTCAGTGTATATAACTCTACATCTTCACTTTCTTGGATGCCGTCCCTTTTTCCCTTCTATTACCAGCATAAGTAGTTGGATTTATTTTGGAAGCATTTCTCAAAAAAGCAAAGTTCCATTACCTCTTGGGAGTCGTTGGGGGACACAAAAGGGCTGAGAGGGAGCAACAAAGCCCGTTGAAATGCACTGGGGGCGGACTTGGCTCACCCACTTGCCAAGGGACTCTTCAATAACTCCTACACCCAGCTCTGCAGTGTGCGTACTTTGAGTTCAATCCTCAAGGAAATAACAGGTAATCGCATGTTATCCTGTTTGAAGATGTCTTGCAAATAATTCACAGTGACTTCACAAATGCCAAAGAGTCTACTAGGTTTCTCTGTTCAATCTCTGCTCAACCTTGGTGTCTTCCAGGCTTCTGTGACTCCATCACATTCTGAAGTTCTCTTTGTTTACTCTTGGTTCTAGACTCCCAACCACCGGGCTTCCATCAAAATCTCTCACTGGGAGCAGAGAGACATGTCACTAGCTGTTAGGCAGTAAGATGGCTGTGTTTGGTCTCCCAGTGTTCTAATGAACTAAGCTTTTAGCCATGTCCTCCTTCTCCCTTGATTTCTCTCTTACATTGTAGAAAAGTAGACAGTAGTCAGGATTGAAAATTCTGAGATGCTTTTTTTTACCTTTTAAGCTCATGGAGGATTTTACCCTTGGCCTCTTAATATGTGATCCACTGTATTCCAGCTGCATATATTGAGGGCTTGTGTGAACCATGGCCCTCCGTGGGATAGAGGAATGAGCAAGATAGAGCTCTTGGTTCTCAAGGATGTGGGGTCCAGGAAGGGGGTGGAAGTGGCATGGCAATGCCTGTGGAGTCAGGAGAGTGACATGCATGCCCTGGAAGGGAGGGTGTGGAACTGTGACTATAGTTAGAGTGGGGCCAGGGAAGGACTCATTGCTTTCATAAAAATAGTGCATAGGTGTTAAACTGCAAAAATACAGACAGGTACAATAAATAAAAAGACTGCCTCCAGCCCCCTCAAACCATCAAACTATGTTTCTATATGGAGTTTCTAGGTGGAGAGGTAGGTAGCAATATTTTTGTGAAATGGGATACTTTTGAAAGTAAGTCATTCAGCATAACTTTACTTGACTGTGATAGAAGAAAAGGAAACCAATGAAACCAAAGGAATTTCTTTTTTTTTTTAATTTGTTTTTATTTTTATTGGGCTCTAGGGGATGGGATGGGGAATCCAAAGGAATTTCTGAACCTCAGACAGATATTTCGTCAGTCATTACCAAAGAAATTGTTTCCTAAAATATGCTTCCAAGTTCAACAAGAGATTAGGGAAGACATTGTGGTTGGAGTCATTTTTTAAAAATTCTCTGTGCTTTTTTGTTTTGTTTTGTTTTTGTTTGTTTTGACCGAGCCTTGTGGCTGGCTTGTCGGACCTACGTACCCTGACCAGGGATCAAACCCAGGGCTCCAAGCAGCTCCAGTGCCAAGTTCTAACCAGTGGACTTCCAGGGAATTCCCCAAATCTGTGTGTTTTACCATGAGCACAATTAACAGCAGTACTCCCAGATAAAATATTCACTTAGATTAGTTCAACAATGGAATTTTTGAGACAGCAACATAAAATTGCCCATTAAATCAAAAGACATGGCATATTTTGTGAAAAGCCTGTGACTACTGTCTGCGTTCCTGTCCTAATGCATTTTTCACAGAGCAGCGTAGAGTCAGTGCTATGAGTTTTAACAATTGCGTGGTCGTGTAGTCACACCAGAGTCAGTCAAGCTGTGGAATGGTTTGTCTCCCTGCAAATTTCTTGCACCCCTTTGGTCCACCCCTTCTTCCACACATGGACCTTGGCATCCACTGGTCTCTTTTCTGTGCCTGTTGTTTTGCCTTTTCCAGAAAACCATGTAACATGTACAGAACATGCTTTTCAGTGTGACTTTTTTCACTTAGCATATTGCATTTGAGATTAACGGGGGTCACTCTCTTTCATTGCTGAGTCCATTGCATTGACATTTGCGTGTGTGTTCAGTTGCTGAGTCATGTCTCACTCTTCACCACCCCATGGATGGCAGCACACCAGGCTCCTCTGTTCTGCACTCTCTCCCAGAGTTTGCTCCAATTCATGTCCATTGAGTCAGTGATGTCATCCAATCATCTCATCCTTGAGATTTGAGTGTTTTTAAATGACGTATTTGCATGTTAGGTAGAATGGAATGTCCTATTCTATAGGATATTACACTGGTCTTCTATTTATTTCCTACTTCACTCCTCATCTTCATGATTATTATTGGAATTTAATTGCTTTACAATGTTGTATTGGTCTGTTCTGTACAATGAAGTGAATCAACTATATGTATATATATATCCCCTCCTTCTTTCATCTCCCTCCCCCATATCCCACCCCTCTAGGTCATCACAGAGCCCCAAGTTGAGCTCCTTGTGCTATACCACAGGTTCCCACTAGCTGTCTATTTTACACGTGGTGGTGTCTATAGGTCAGTTTCAATCTCCAAATTTGTCCCACCCCCCTTCCCCTTTTGTGTCCACAGATCTGTTCTGTATACCTGCATCTCTATTCCTGCCCTGGAAATAGGTTCATCTGTACCATTAACATGTATGTTAATATATGATATTTTTACATTGATACATTTTAGAACATTGATATTTAAATGAAATAACAATTAGTGTAAACTCTAGTTTTGGATAGACTCATTTCTCATGCTTAGTCCTTTTGCTAGGATGTCCCCCTCTCTGAGTTTTCTATTTTTTTATTTATCTCTTCCTTGCTAGATTTTGTTATTAAGTAGTTTTTCCAAGAGAAAGTCATAAGTAAAGTAGACTCTTAGTTAGCTGATGCCCGTTGCCTTTGTACTTGACCAACATCTGTACAGGACAGAAAGACCTTGGCTCACGTGTATTTTAAATTGAAACACTGTTTTCCTAAATCTTCTGGCTTTGACTGTTGCTGAGTGGAAGTCACAGTCCAGCCTGAGGCCTTTTCTCATTTGTAGATGATTTGCTTTTTCTGCCTGAATGCTTGAAGATTTAATGACTTGGAAGTTTATTTTTCTAAAAAAAAAACCACTTCATTTCCTTAAAAAAAAAAAAAAAGTGTAAATGCACATAGTTTGAAAAGTCACATTGTTTTCCCAGTTTTATAAGGAAAATCAGCTCTCTCCTACTTTTCTTCATTCTTGTCAACCTCCTTCAAGTGTAAGCTATTTCTTCCTAGTCTTACTTCCATATTTCTAAATAACATCTTACATTGCTCTCATTATTGTTTTTATTTTTAATTTACTATTGAGTTACCCCCGTAATTATAACTTTCCCTTTTCTCATCCTTCCTCAGTTGTGTTGGGCTTTTGGAAGCTGTGTTCTGTTTGCTTTGTTCTTTATCTTTCAGGTTTCAAGTTTTCCTCCAACTGTCTGGTGATCCCTGGCTATCCATTTGAATTTAAGAGGAGGGCACCACAAGGCTTATTGGAGTCTCTGAGTGAGTTTGGGGTTGGGGTGGTGTTTGTTGGCTGGGGGCTTCACTTTGGGGTAAAGAAATGGGTTTGAGATGTGCCCTAGGGAGACCTGAATGTCAGTATCTCTAAGTTTTTTCTCTTGGGATAATTCTCTAAGAGGAGGCCTTTGCTCTCCTGCCTCATGGCACCAGGCTGTCAGCCAGTGTTCTGGGGCCAAGCAAGGATAGGACTTCCATCTTCCCCTGTTTAGTGTACAGTCTTGTACTAAATTCTAGTCTTTTCATTAGAGCACCTCATACCAACTAGTTAGCTGTGACTGATGTTCATACGTGAGCCTCTGACTTCAACCTTTCCAGGGAGAAAATGTCTCACTTTCTTCTGCTGCTTGGTGGGAGACACCATCACCTGGATTTGCAGGGTCAGGAAAGCGGGTCTGGAGCTCTGAATGCTCAACATACAACCTCCTGGCCTCTTCTGTTTCAGTATCTGCTGCACCCCAGCCTCACTGGTACTCTGGTCGATGCAGAGTTCTGTGGCTTCAATCAGTTTACTGTTGCAGGTTCTCCGCCCGGCAGGCACACACACATACAAATCTCAATTTTCTCTTTTTTTTGGGTCAGTTACTACTTATCCATTCACTTTTTAACTCTTCAAAATTTTTATGTCTCTGTCATTTCTTCCATTATATTTGTTATTGAGAGTTTATGCTTTTAAAATATTTGTATTCTTATTTTGTAGTTTCATAGTAGCATTTTGGTAAATTTTTCTTTTGCTTTAGCTTATATTTTCTTCTAGACTGGATACTTTAGATGACTTTTTTCTTGGGCTGTTGGCTGAAGTATGTTTGCCTTATGTACAGGCATTTCTCATTTCTATCTAGATTAATTATTATTATTATTCTGCTGTTATATGGAGTGGCTTTGGGACTCAGTGTTCAGTATATCTAAGACAGGTTAGTTTCCTTGGTCATAGTTTCAGGTCTTGATATTTTGTGTTCTGAACACTTGAAAAAAGCCTGACGTGGTGGGATGAGGGGCAGGAAAAAAATGGGAAAGCTCGTGCAGATCAGCGTATAGCCTTTGGAAGAAATAGCTGGGGTGGTTCTCTCACTTCTGAGATTTTTGCTGGCACGTTATGCTAAGTTTACAACCCCTCGGGGAAAAGGATAGCTTTTCTTTACAATCTGGGATAGTTAATACTCATTGCCCCCAATTTTGTAGGGGGTATAGAGACTACAAGTTGCATCTATTAGAAAATAAAATTTAACTGAGTGAATCGAAGATCTAATTGGCTTTATTAAACAATTTATGAGTCAGGCAGCATCTCATCTGGCAACAAGGAGATACACTGAGGGGTTACACAACATGGAAGCCTTTTATAGCAAGGAGGGCAGGGCAAAGAAAGGAAGTCATCAGCAAGGAAGAAAATTCAAGTTCATTGGAGGACAGTAGGGAAAAAATTTAAGTTCATTGGAGGAAAGTAAAAGTTTAGGTGAGCACAGTCTCTTATTGGCTGGACTTGTTGCTGGGCAGAAAGGAAGTCTTCCTTCCTCCTGTTGGGGTAGTAACATAGTAGCACTTCCTGTCAGTGCAAGGTAGGTATCTTCCTGTTGGGGTCAGTAACTGAGGTCTTCCTGTTGGGGGTGATTTTTGTCTTCCTGTTTGAGGTCATTGGTGATGAGTCTGAATAGGAACTAAAGAGCCTCTTGATTGTGAAACAGAAGAGTGAAAAAGCTGGTCCAAGGAGATCAAACCAGCCAATCCTAAAGGAAATCAACTCTGAATATTCACTGGGAGGACTGATGCTGAAGCTGAAGCTCCAGTACTTTGGTCACCTGATGCGAAGAACTGACTCCCTGGAAAAGACCCTGATGCTGGGAAAGATTGAGGGCAGGAGGAGGTGACAGAAGATGAGACAGTTGGATGGCATCACTGACTCAATGCACAGGCGTTTGAGCAAACTCAGGGAGATAGTGAGGGATAGGGAAGCCTGGTGTGCTGCAGTTCACGGGGTCGCAGAGAGTTGGACACGACTTGGCAACTGAACAACAATGAGTAGGAAGGCACTATCTACAGGCCTTCCTGACTACAAGTTTAGTTGCGATTTCCCTTTATCAATTTTCATACACCCAATATCTGAAACAAATGAAGGTGGCCAGTGAACCCAGTGGGGCAGCTGATGGCTGAGTCAGGCTGGTCATTTGGAGTGGTTAGGACAAGGTCCCCCGAATCTGGAGCATCCCTGGTCTCCTTAATGGCCATCATGAGAGTAAGCAAGTGGGGCCAGGTGGGACGGCCCAGTCTGCAAATGGTTGTAGTGGACAAGTGCCCCCATGGCTGCTTTTGGAAGGTCAGGATCAGAATCCTGTAGTTGAGAATCTAGAAGGCTCTGACCCAGTGGCTAGAGGGTCCAACTCCATAATAAGGTCAAATCACCAGGGACCATTTTTTGATGTTTCTAGGGAGAAATAAGAAAGAATATATCAATTGACTAAGATGATGTTCGTTTATTACATCCATGACGTCTTTCAAGGCTTTGAAAAACACTCTTCTTTTGTCTAATTAGTCATTGTGACCAGGTCTCCATGGAAACCATTATGTTTGTATCCACAGTAGACACGCGTGCATCCATTAAAGGGACATAGTTGCCAAATGTGAGCCATGAGCCCAGGGTGGAGTGGCTTTTTACAGCACAGCCATCAGAGCTTCTATGAGAAGTGTCAAAACATGAGCAAATAGCTGTCCCTGTCCACAAAGAGAGACGCTTTCTCTGGTGTCAGGCCCTGAATTTAGAGGAGTGTGAAACTCAGGAAAAGCGAGTGCTCATGTTCATGGTGTGAGCCCACAGGACAGATTATCTTTTTTTTTTAAACAGTGTTAAAAGATTTTTTAACCCATTAATTACTGAAAAAACTAATAAAGTGTTAAAAACTGGTTCAGAAGAGATTCCAGAGAGCAGATATGAATATAGGAAATTAGGAAAGTGGAAATGAATTGGTTAATAGATGCAAAATTGGCTTCTTTCAACAGGGGTAAGGTGAGTGGAGAGAAGGTTTAGGTTTTCATTAAAAAATATTGAGGGAAAAATCCCTGGCAGTCCATGGGTTAGGGCTCTGTGCTTTCACTGCTGTGGGCCCCACATTCATTTCTTGGTCAGAGAACTAAGATCCCACAAGCCATTTGATGTGGCCAAATAGATATTTATGTGTGTGTGTGTTTGAGTGTGTGCTAAGTTGCTTGAGCTCTGTGCAATCCCAAGGACTGTAGCCCGCCAGGCTCCTCTGTCCGTGTCTGGGATTCTCCAGGCAAGAATACTGGAGTGGGTTGCCATGCCCTCTTCCAGGGTAATCTTCCTGACCCAGGGATTGAACCTGGGTCTCCCACACTGCAGGCAGATTCTTTACCATCTGAGCCACCAGGGAAACCCATATATTTACAGAGAGAGAGTGAGAGCCAAGTACCCAGTTGAGGTAAGTGAGAGCTCTGATGGAGGGAAGGATAGGCTGGGATGGAGGGCTAGGATGGGACCATGCTACCCAGACCTGAACTGTCCAAGAGGCCTTCACAGCACAGAAGCAGGAGGCCGCTGGGGGAGGAGGCGGAGTGGGTCCCATCCTGCTTATATCATGCACTCAGTGCAGGTCCAGAATCAGGTAAGTGCACCGCAGACCTTGAGACCTGAGTGGGTGGGGCGGGCTAGCCCAGGAGAGGGGAGCTGGAACAGACCCATGAAAGCCCAGGATTACAGGAGGCCAGCTCGGCTACAGAGTCAGGAACCAGAGCCTCCCAGTATCACTTCAGCACTCATTTCTGCCTCAGAGCCAAGAGCTGAAGAGGCATTTGTGTTCCTCTTGGCTGCTTTGTCTGATGAGATTTCAGGACTACAAAGACCTGAGCTAACTTGTCAGGCACAGACCATCAGCACAAGCTACAGAAATACTACAGGAGTGAGGTCCTCAGACCCCAACCAGAAAACTTTTAATTAAGGCATTCAAAATGAGAAAAAATGTACTGGAGAGGCCCTTGGCTTATCTAGATACTTCATGTCTGTAGACCTAGGAAACAAGCAGAAGTGAAGCTATCACAGATCTCACTGTCTGTAGACCCATGCGAGGCAAGCCCTTATTCACAGCCATTATCTCTTGTTTTGCACACAGTTCTAATAACCCCAGTATTTTTGGCTTCCTGGTCATAATGGATTAGAAGTAACAAGAGCTTTTGGTGTGGTGACTGGCAGGCACATTGACATCGGCAGGAGGGAGCAGCTGAGAGCCTGACAGTGAGGTCAGGAAGCTGAGAAATACAACATATTTTATAAAATATAAAAGCAGTTACAAGAGGCTGAGGGCTAAGGATGCTGGGACCATTTCAAGTTGGAGTAAAAAGCCCCCTCCTTACCCCTAGCCTGGTCCAGCTATTGACTTGCTAGCGATAGCCTTGAGTCAGCCAGGAAAAAGGTTCCTGACAACAGCAGGAATTTGGAGATCATTCATTTCTGAGTTCAGTTCCCTACTTATTGTTTGTGGGACTCCAGGCAAACCACTTAAGATAATGGTTTCATCTTAAGAGTGTTGGGAGGATTAAATGAACTTACCCAGCACATAGTAAATGCTCATTAAAAACTACCCACTGTTAGCTGAGAGGTGGGTGATGGCCAGCTACCTGCCACAATGTGGACAAATCTGAAAAGCATTGTAAGGACTTCCCTGGAGGTCCAGCGGTTAGGACTCCATGTTTCCACGGCAGGGGGCACGGGTTCAGTCCCTGGTAGGGGAACTAAGATGTCGCACACTGTGTGGTGCAGCCAAAAACTAAAGCAAAACAAACTCACACAAAAACACCCCAGAACATATGGGAATCCCCTGGTGGTCCAGTGGTCAGGACCCAGCACTTTCACTGTCCAGGTTCAGCCTCTGGTCAGGGAACTAAGATCCACAAATCAAGTGGCCAAAACGAAAAAGACAAGGGGAAAAAGTCACACATGAAAGGGAAGCTCCTGTGTGGTCCATGTACAGAAATTACAAGAACAGGCAAAACTAATCTATGATGTTAGAGGTCAGGACAGCAGCTGTGGGATTTAGTGAGTCTAAGCAGGCCTTGCCCCTCCTGATGTAAAATAGAGCAGATACAGAAATCCACCTAAAACAAATGTGTGGCATCATAATGGATTCTTGTAAAGCCACCAGGAAAGCTGGTCCTGCTTACAGCCCCCTTCTTCCCTCCAAATGTTTTGTTTCTTGATCTGGGTGTTGGTTGTGTGTGTGTGTGTGTTTAGTTGTGTCCAAATCTTTATGACCCTATGGACTGTAGCCCTCCAGGCTCCTCTGTCCATGGTATTTTCCAGGCAAGAATACTGGAGTGGATTGCCATTTCTACTCTAGGGGTTCTTCCTGACCCAGGGATAGAAACTGAGTCTCTTGCATCTCCTGCATTGACAGGTGGATTCTTTACCACTGCGCCACCTGGGAAGCCCAGGTACTGGTTACCCAGGGGTATTCAGTTTATAGAAACTTGAGGAGCTGTGTACTTAAGATCGATGCATTCTTCTCTATGCATGTTATTGTTATTATTTTGGCCACACTGCATGGCTTGTGGGATCTATGCATATACTTCGATAAAGAATTTAAATGTCAGTTATTATTATTATGGTATTAACTACTATAAACCTCAAATTTTTTATCTGTATCATGGGGATGATGATTCCTTTCTCTGCAGAACTGTTACAAGGCATGGTGTTTCCAGCACATTCATCCATTGGTCCATTCAACAAATATTTTCTGAGCCCCTGTAGGCCCATGCACTTTTCAACGTTCTGGTGATGAAGCAGTGAAACAGACAGACAAAAATCATGACACTTATGTGCTAGTGAAGGGAGAGATATGTGCTCGGCCTTCACTTACAGCACCCTCTAGTTCAGGAAACAAAATTCTGGAGCATGTCTCCACCTCAGCCGGTTAAGATATTTGTTTGGTTTAGTTTTGATTTGGCTCCTTAAGTCATTAGCTTCACTTGTTACGAAACCTTGGTTAGAACAAAGTCAGACTGAGAGAGGCTTGTGTGTGCTACACTGAGAATTTCTGAGTGTTCCAGAATTTCTGGGTGCAGTATAATTGTGACTTAGAGCAAACCACCCTTCGTGGGCTGGGGGATGGATCTCCCAGCAAAAGAAATGTCTTCTTCCTCCTGCTTTGAGGAACTTACGTTTCTAGGCCCTGAGCCCCGCAGGCAGGAAAGTGTTAAGAAAGAAATGTGCATTTCCACTGAACAAGAAAATCAACTTAGAAAAGAAATGTGTATTGGAAAATATCTATTTGCCTGCAAAATAATGTAAAAATAATGAGCTCCTATTCCCCTTTGATGTGCAGCGCACGCTTTTAAGGGAAGATTCTGCATTTCTGAGATACTGGGCCTGGCGTGTAATGAAGTGGTTGTTATGGCAACAACTTTCAAAAGCAAGTATTTTCTGAGAGATGTGCTCCACACAGCCAGCGTGAGAGAGGAAAACATGAAAACAGAGTCAGGGAGATGAGATGAGCCCCACCGAAGGCATCAGATGCCGGAGCTTCTGCTCTGTGCCCGAGGGGGAGGGAAGGGGGCCCCCTCACCTCCACCCCTGCCTGGCTTGGCGAAAACCTGTCGGGGAATCTGGGCCCCTGCCCTGGAAGGAATCCAGGTGGGGGCTGACCAGGGAAGGTCAGGGCTGAGACAATGTCTGTCACCTGGAGATGCAGCTGAGCCTGGGGGCTCCATCACCAGTCCCTCACCCTCTTCCTCCAGGCTGGCCTCCCAGCCTCAGTCTCTGCCCTTCCATCTTTCCATCTGCTCCCTCCTGCTCCCTTGGCCCAAGAGCACCAACGCCCCTACCTCCATTCACTCCAGAGTCCCGTCTTCTCACTAGCACTCAGGCCTGCCAAGCTGGTGTCCAGTGTGAGCAAATATGGCCCCAAGAGCTGGCGTTCATCACCCCCTGTCATCTTCACAACAGCCCCAGGTGCCCAGACACTGCCTGGCACAGAGTAGCTGCTCCCCTCTATTTGCTGAGTGAACGTATGGTCCTTCTGTGGCAGTTCGATACTATCAACCCTGTTTTTTTCTTACGAAAAAAATTTTTTTGGCCATGCCACACTGCAGTGTGAGACTTTAGTTCCCTGACCAAGGATTGAACCTGTGCCTCCTGCACTGGAAGCTCAGAGTCTGAACCACAGGACCACCAGACAAGTCCCTAACATCCCCATTTTTCACGCAAGGCAAGGGAGGCTCAGAGATGTTCAGTGATTGCCCCTGCCCCAGAGACAGTGAGCGCTGGAGCTAGGCTGCCCACACGCCTGCCTGGCACTGTCTCTTGGTGCCCCCTTCCCAGACTCTTGTGTTTATTCATACTGTGTCTCTGCCTTGTACACCCTCTCCTGTGTCCTGTAAGGCCTGGCTCAAAGGCACCTTGACTATAATGTCTTGAAAAGACCACCTCTAAACTAGAGTCCTGGGGCTGTCAGGGTCCAGGGACCGGGCCCTCACTATCAGCTGGCGTGTCTGGGCAGGGGTCGCAGGAACAGAGCTGCTTCTGGGGGACTGTGTCTGTCTCCTTCACTTTCTTCCCCCAAGCAGTGCCTGGCATACTCAGTAGCCCTTTGTTGAAGGAAAGAAACTTTGGAGCCCGGACAGTTCTGGACAAGTCCATTGGGCTGATCACTAGGTTTCTGAGATTCCAGCCAAAGCTTCCTTACGGTTGGGAAACTGGGTCATATGCTGTTCAGGTTAACATCTGACAGTGAGGAGAGGAGCCTATGGGTGTGTAAGTGCACATGCGTGTGTGTACATCAGCCTTTCCAAAGGGAGTTTACTCTAGAGAAGAGTCTGGGGCCAGGTACTAGCCAGCCCGTGCTTCCGAGTCTGGGGTAAGGGGATGGGTGTGCACTCAGGGCTTCAAATCCGCTCTCTAGAGGGGTGTGTGTCTAATCAGTGCATGTGTTTCAGGAGGAGCGAGAGTGTGTGCATGGCCTTGACTGGGGGGACTTACTCTGTAAGAGAGCGTGTGCTCACACGCTTGCAAAGTGTGTGTGTGTGCTTCATGTGCATAAGTGAGGGTGTCAGTCAGTGCATGTACATGCTTGGCCTTGATGTAGTGTGCGTGGGGGGAGTGCGGCAAGGAGACACTGTACAGATGCGTGTAAGGAGTGTGCCTGGGAGTGTGTGGATGGATGTGTGGGGAGAGGGGCGTTTGCATTCAGGGGCTGCTGTGTCTGCCAGGTGCAGGCAGAGGCAGCCTGGTGACCATGTGCGGGATTTTCAGTTCAGTGCCTGGCGAGAGCTCCCGCCAGCGGCTGGCTGACCTGCAGTCACCGAAGGAAGACTATGCCATCGGACTCTCCTCTGGATCATAAAAGGTAATGGTTAGAGCTGGAAGCAGCTTCTACCCCTGATGTCCATGCCTGATGAGAAACAGAGGGAGGTGTGACCTCCCAAGATCACACAGTGAACTCAGGATAAAGCTGGAACTCGGACTTGTACCTGGGTCTGAGATGCCTTCCTTAACTCCGGTCCTCTGCCAGGCCCCTGAGGAGGAGGGAGGAGCTTAACCACAGAGTAATTAATATCAGGCACCAGAGTATTATAAAATTTCATTCCCACTTTAATTAGGGAAAGTTTTTTTTTTGAATAGAAGTCTTTGTTGTGTCAATTAGTTGATTGACTATCATTGGTTTCTGGGTTAGGGAAACTTGATCCGAGGTGAATGAATTTGTTTATCAGGGAAAAGGAGCCAGGGGATGGAAAAAGAAATTCAATTAAGTGTCAGCCTGCTGAGTGACAGGTTGCATTTGATAGGACTTTTAGCTTAATTGCTTGTATTTCATTAAGAGATTTATTTATCAAGAGAATTCTTCATTTTAAAATCTCAGGCGGTGTCTGAGTGGCTTCTGGCTATCTTTTCTGCCTTGATTGAGGATGCTGAAACGTGGACCTGAAGAATTACCCGGCACCTCAGAGATATTCTTGTTTCTACTAAGATCCTGCCTTCTCCTGACTCCTAGGACTGGCAGTCCCTCTCATCCTTCCTGTCCCAAAGTTTTACCCAAAGTTTGGCAAGTGTCTGCATGTCTCTCGGAGAAAAGTCCAAATTTCTCTTTAGATTTCCAAAGAGATCTGAGTCCCAAAGAAAGTAATACTCAGCATGCTGACCACCTTTTGTTGTTGTTGTCGTTGTTGCTGTTTCTACCCCCAGAAACAGGTTCCATTTCATGCAGATTTGTAAAATTGTATGTGAAGGCAGTGCTAAATATTGCTAATAACTAAATGTTCCTCTGCATTAACAAAAGTGACTTTCAAATTAGTATCCTTGAAAATAAAGTCATCCCTACAGGATTTATTTAGCTAATTTACTTTTAAAATGTATTTATTTAAAAAATTTTTGGCTGTTGCTGAGTCTTTGTTGCTTTGTGTGGGTTTCTCTAGCCGTGGCTAGCGGGGGCTACCCTTCGTTATGGCACATAGACTTCTCACTGTAGTGACTCCTTGTTGCGGAGCACAGGCTCTAGGCACACGGGCTTCAGTAGTTGCAATGTGTAGGCTCAGTAGTTGTGGCGCATGGGTTTAGCTGCTCTGAGGCATCCCTCCAAGACCAGGGATGGAACCCGTGTTCCCTGCATTGGCAGGTGGATTCCTGTTCCTATCCATTGTGCCACCAGGGAAGTCCCAAGATTTAATTTAATTGGAGAAATTGTTGCTACTTAAAAAAAAAAAGTCATATAACCTCAAAAATGGATGCATTCTAAATCATATGGGTCTTGATGTCCTAGAAGTAAATAAACTGTGTGTAATGTGACTTATTTGAGCTATTCGTCTTTGAAGACTTCTTGATCCTTCTCATGAGGATTGCCCAATGTATAATTTATAATAGTTGTAGGGAATGTCCACTTTGTTTTATAAATGAGATAACTGAAGCTCAGAGAGGGCAAGAGGTTTTTCCAAGGATACATAGCCAACCAGGAGCAGAACTAGGATCAACACCTGTTCCCCCAGCTTCTTTTCCAACAATCTGGCTCTCTGTGGGGCCTCTGGAATTGCTGAGCTTTGGGTCTATAGGGGGCAGTTCAGCTTCTTTTCCTTCTGATAGAAAAGGGCAGGAGAGCAGAATGGTTAGGACTGCCATCATCGCCTGGGCCTAAATCTTAGATCTGCTATTTGTTATGTGAGCTTAAGCAAGTGCCTGCCTGGTGATTTCTCTGGTGGCTCAGTCGATAAAGAGTCTGTCTGCAATGTGGGAGACCTGGGTCTCTGGGTCGGGAAGATCCCCTGGAGAAGGAAATGACAACCCACTCCATCATTCTTGCCTGGAGAATCCCATGGACAGAGGAGACTTGTGGGCTACAGTCCACGGGGTCGTAAAGAGTCGGATATGACTGAGTGACTCACTTTCACTTTCAAGCAAGTGCCTCAGCCTCTCCAGTAGTTGAGGGATAGTCGGGTTATCTGTTTTACTGCGTTGTTGGGAGGACTCCATGCAATGTGCTTAGACTGTACCCAGTACATAGCAAATGCTTAATAAATATCAGTTGTAATTATTATTGTGCTTTTCAAGTAAGATTTTACTGGGAAATAGGTTTCCAATTCTTAAAACTAATTGAGGACCATTGTTCTGCACTGTGTTAACTCCACTCCCACCCTCATCCTATAAGAGGAAATAATTTGCTCCAGAAGATGAGTGTCCATGAGGACTGGTGGTGAAAGCAGATTTCCTGCCTCCTCAGGCATTGCTTTTCCTTGTGTTCCCTGGTACCAGAATATTTTTATTTTCTTCTCTATGGTAAATATTTATTTGTGGTTCTCCCTCTCCCTTCCTTCCTACCTTCTTTCTTTCTTTTAAAAAGAGTCTTTATTTATATTATTTGCTGCATCAGCTCTTAGGAGTGAGATCTGTTGTGACTCGCGGGCTCTCTAGTTGTGGCACTCAGGCTTAGTTTTCCCAAACGTGTGGGATCTTCATTCCCTGACCTACATCCCCTGCACTGCAAGGCAGCTGCATAACAACTGTACCACCAGGGAGTCCCCCGTCCTGCCTTCTTCATTACTTCCTCCCTTATTTCTCTTCCTTCCATCCATCCACTCCGGTACAAGAACTGTCTTCTACAGACTTGTAAATGCCAGTTTTGCACCTCTCTTTCCAACTCTGGATTCAGGGTTGTCATGTTGGTGGCCAAGGTATCAATATTCATACTATGGAAATTGGGAAACTTGTCATAAGGGCTTTTGGGAATCTTTTTTTTTTTTTTAAATAGCTATTTCCCAACATATGATCACTTCCATCCACCCCTCCTTCAATCATCCATCTCTTTGTACATGCAAACCTCCACCCACCAAACCATCACCCACTGAACTGTCCACCCATCCAATATTTATTAAACAATTTAGGTGGGCTGGGCCTATGTAAGATCTACAGGGAGGGCAGAATTGGCCAGAGCCTGCTCCCTGCTCTTTAGGAATTGACAGTCTAGTGGAACAGACACCTTACATCTGTCTCACATTCAAGGACTGTCTGGACATCATTTCATTTGATGATCATGGTCAGCACTGTTACCTCAGTGAAACAATTGAGGAGATTAAGGCTCAGAGAGGTTAAGTGAATTGCCTGAGGTCACACAGCTGGCTCTACATTCATTTGTTTACCTGTCTGACAAGGCATGATCTTCAGCTTACTGAGCTGCTCAAATCCAGCCAGAATGTCAAGGTGAAAACAGATTTTCAAATCTGTCCTTCAGAAATAAGCCTTCTTTTAAAAAAAATAAGTAAAAAGAAAAAAAAAAAAGGGAAAGAATAGGGAAAGTTATTTTTCTATCTTGCTTAGAAGGGGACAGTTTTGAATTTATTTTTTCGGATTGAACAATCGTTCCTCAAATGGATAGTGATAGGTGATCTAAAAAATAATCTTTAAAAACGTCGCCGAGTTGGGCATTTCCTCCGGGTGACATAACTCACTGTGACAGAATGCATTTAAATTCTCGGAACAGAAATTGAAAGGAGTGGAGGGTGTTGGTGCAAACTGCCAGTTTCTTAACCCTCTGCGTTCACCACCCTCGCCCCTCTCTTCCGTCTCCCAGAGGCCTGTGGGCACAACCATTCTCCCCTGCTACCTTCAGCTACATGTCTAGGATGCATCGAACACCAGAAGCACTTCTGTGGATCGCAGGTTCCAGGATCTAGCCAGGGGTGTATCTCCTGGGGCCAGGAAACAGGGTGTGGATTTCCTGACGGGCCAAAGAAAGGGGTGCTTGGACGTCTTTGAAAGATGATGCTCTCACACTTTCTCTCTAGATTCTTATCTGTTCCTTTTGCGTTTTTCTCTCTCTCTCTCTCTCTCTCTCGTAACCCCTTTGCTTTTATAATTCCCCCAAATGGCCACCACAGTAAAAAGGAGTGGGTTTTGCCCTGGGAAGGCAATGTGAGGCCAGAGGTGGCTCAGGGACAAGGATCAACTTAATGCACAGTGTCCATGGAATCCACAAGTCACAAGTCCTCCTGGTTTGGTGGGCGGCCTCCCTCCAAGAGGCAGAGCTCCAGGGCCATGCTAGGGTTCCTGGCAAGAGTTTTGATGGACAGCATGGCATTCAACACTTTATAGTCTCTTCTGTGCAATATTTTCATTGCACTTCCCAAGGCATTTTTTTTTTTTTTTTTTTTGCTATCTGCAAGCTGATTTCTGTTTTTCTGCATCCTGTCTGCCAATACAGCTCTGGAAAAAGAAGAAAGCAGGTGCCACCTTGAGAAAGAAGAGGCGGATCTGATGTAAGGGAGGGTCTTAGATCAGCTTCCTAGAATCAGAGCCTGAGATGGGGCTTCTTATGAGAGTGATTTATTGCAGAGTGCTCTTACAGAGACACAAGGGAACATGAGAGAGAGGCCAGCTTCAGCCTGATCCCACAAGGAGCTCTGAGCATGAATTGTGTCACCAGAGTTGGTCTCCCCTGGAGACTCGGGGGCTGGCATTTGTACCTCCATGCCATCAGTCAAGGGCCACTCTAATGTCACTGGTTGGCTGGGGAGAGTAACCTCCTAGGGGATGCAGATCCTGCCGAAGGTAAGTGTCCAGGGAAGGGGATAGTAGTATCCTTAGCAGTCAGTTCTCCCAGGATCTGGGGCTTGGGACCACTCATCTGGTAAAAGGGTTCAGCTTGGGAACCAACAGCATCAGTGCAGGGAGAGTCCCAGTGAGACAGGAACAGGAAGCAGAGGGGCGGTTCCACTTCCTGCCCTGATGGATTGTGTGGGGAGATGGGAAACAAGAGGACAAGTAACCAATGAGGCGCTATGTGTCAAGACCCATTGTCTTTGGCTTAGAGATAGACAGGATGGACCCTGAGCCCTCCTTCAGGAGGCATCTGCTTGGCTTTCCATTTGGGCTGCCAGGAGGAGGGAGCTATGTAGGAGGCCCCCCAAAAGTGAGGCTGGCAGTGAGGTGAGGTCAGGCAGAGAGAAGGCTCCAGCCATGCGGGTTCAAGCCAAGAACCTGTCACCAGGGCAGCTCTGGTGAGAGGTAAGAGGATCTTACAGTAAAGGCTCGAGGGCAGTCTGGTGATGCTGCTGTGCTGGTAAGAGTTGAAGGGAGGGGTGGAGATATTCAGAGAAAACCCCGGCCTGATGCCTGCTGGAGAATAGATCACAGACTCAGTGAATGCTGGAGGAATGTCTAGGATCAGGACCTGGTGGAGACAGCTAGTGTTCCACCTACCAGTCCTTTGTGCTTTCTTTCCCATAGTGTGAATTGTTGCTAGGGGGCGGCTGCAGACAAGGACTGTATTTCCCAGTTAAGCCTGCATCTATGTTTGGCCATGTGACAAGTCCTCAAAACATGAGTGAAAATGGTGTGTGTCCGTTCCGGGCAGTAGCTTTTAAGAAGTGGGTGGGACTTCTCTCTGTTATTCTAGGGGCTAGAAGAAGGTTCTGTGGTCTGAGAGGTTGGTAGAGACAAAGATGGGAGGGGCCTAAGACCTTGAATCACCTGGAGGACAGCTGTCCATAGAGGACAGTGGTGCCTGTTTGTGTCTGGTGAAGATGCCTGATCGGGCCTCTAATAACAAATAAATCCCCAAATCCCACGGGCTTAACACAATACCATTCCACCGCCACCCCCCCCACCCCCCAACCCCCCCACATTGCTCACATAACAGTCCAATGAGACAGTTTCCAGTCTATGGGCAGCTTTCTTCCATGTGATGATTCAAGGACTTAAGCTCCTCCCATCTTTGGCTCTGCCAAGCCCCTATGTCTCTCAATGATCAGGTTAAGATATTCATTGAATAAATGTTTATGAAGTACCTACAACATGTCCTTCACCAGTGAGCAAAAACTCACCCCATGGCCATTGATCTTCCTTTTTCTCCAGGTCAGCCCCATTGCTCAAGGGCTCATGCCCAAGTGGCCGTGGCAACAGGCATGCACCCAACACTCAGACTTCCTGGGCTGCCCCCATTGCTCCGTGTCCAATGTTCCATCAGGGCTTGTTCTAGTCCAAGCCCTTACTGAGGAACATGACCACATTGAAGGGACCTGATAGTTGATGGGTTAATTGGCCTCATTTGCTATGGAAGGGAAGGGGTCTGTTCTTATCAGAATAGACACTGGATTTCCATTTCCAACAGGTTCTGGCAGCATCACCATCCACAAACTTGTACACTCGACTTCTAGTGCCCAGCAGCCTCTCCAGATGGTCCTTCTTCACTGTGTCCTGCGTACTACCTACCTTCAACTGGAACTTGAAAGGTATGGGGAGAGGTGGAGAGACTCAAAGGAAAGGAGTCGCTGATTATCACAGCAGCTGACACCTAGAGCTTCTGTGTGATTGGCCACAGTTTCTCCCAAGGTTGGTTTCTGTTATTTCTTATGATCCAGATATTTGGTAACACACTGAGTGTTAGAGAGACCAAATCTGTCTCCTTTTGAAACAAGAACTTGGGCACAAGGCGAAGGCCCTTGAAAGCTGTTTTCTCCTCTGCTGTTGCCAAGGGTTCCTTTCTGAGTTCATCTTCATTTGGGGCCATTGAGAGGGAAGAATGAAGTTATAAAAAGACTTGCTTCCAAAGCGTATCATTAAGGCACCTCTTTGTTCGCTGGCTTCTTCTGCTAGGTTTTTAATAGTGGTCTTTGCAGCATTTGAGGGACTTGCACCTGAGCTCAGAGAGAGGCCCCAGGCACCCTCATGGCTCTGAAACACTCTAGGAAACCCTCTCCCACACCTTAACAGGTGGGTCAGCTGAGATCCATAGATGTGTGATGGGGTTTTGGATAAAGAGGGAAGCCGACAGTTGGCCACTTGAGGAGTGGGGACAGATGCATTGGGCAAGGTTGTTGGTCACACCCTGGGGGATTGCTCTCAAACTAGGAAGATGTTTGGTTGGTAGGGAGCCAAAAATCAACAAATCAATTCTGATTGCCCAGACAACAGAAATTCTTTATTTTGTCATGTAAGTAAGATAACACTTATTCTGATCATATATTTAAAATGTGAATTCTGGTTTGCTAGTACAGAGCTTTCAGGGAGAGACAACATTGTATACCAGATCACGAAGGCTCAAAGAGCTAGACGGGATTGCAGGAAGGGCTGGATCAAGAGGACATCCTGAGAGAACTGTATCGTCGACTCTGCACATCTCCAGGAAGTCACTTTCTAAGCCTCAGTTTGCTCTTTTGTAGATAGAAGTATTGGATTAGAATTTCAAGGGTTCCAAACTGTCAGAGGTATTTCTAAGGGAGCATTTTTCTGTACATCAGCCCAGACTTGCTGAAGTAGAATCTAATCCTTCTGGCACTGGCATTCTGCAATGCTGGGTTTTATGATTATGTAGCTTCTCTTGGGCTTAGGTGAGAAAAGTAGCCAGATTGTATACAGGCTTTCTTTGGGTTCCTGGACCCAATTCCAACATGTGTGGGAGAGTTGCCCCTCACTTCCAACAGGCAATTTTTGGACACCAGCAGTGTCCAAGAATTCAACTAGGTCCTCACACTATCCAGCCAGAGATCACATCAGATTCCACAGCTTAAGGGTCCAGTCCTATAAGACTGCCCCTCCCACCTCCAGCTTACCAACTGCAAGTCCAGGTTATGATTTGTGCTTCTGACTGACTGGCTATAAATCAGAGGTTCCCACGACCCTTGGGTGTGATTCATTTGCTAGAGCAACTCGTAGAACACAGAGAAAACATTTTCCTTACTGGACTACTGGTTTGCTATAAAAGGATGCAACTCAGGAACAGCCAGATGGAAGAGATGCCCAGGGCAGGGTGCGGGGAAATGGCCACAGAGCTTCTGTGCTCTCTCCGCATGCACTGTCCCCAAATCTCCACGTGTTCACCAGCCCACAGGCTCTCGGAGCCCTGTCTTTTTGGTTCTTCATGGTGGCTTCCTTATATAGGCCAGATCGGTTAAATGACTGGCCATGGCTGTTGGTCTATCTCCAGTCCCTCTGAGCTCCCTGGAGGTTAGGAGGTGGAACTGATCACATGGCTGGCTCCAGGGGCAACCAGTCCAGGATTCTTACATGCTTTCCAGAAATTACTTCATTAACATAACAAAACAGACACCTTTATCACTCTCAGTACTTAGGAGATTCCAAGGGTTTGGGGAGCTATGAGTTAGGAACTGTCAACAAAGACCAAATACAGGTGAAAAGTATATTTTGGTCATCTGAACGACCAAGTATGCATTTTTTCTTATAAATCACAGGCCTTTAATGAGCTTTTCTTTTCTCTTAGATGGGAGCCAGTGGAAGGTTTTGAGTGAGGAGTGGTGTGATTTGACTTAGGCTACTACAAAAGGTTCCTTCGGGCTGCTATATTGAGGATAATCTGGAAGATGATCGGGCAAACAAAGAGGCTGTCACAATGGTCCAGGTACGGAACGATGGTGGCCTGAACCAGGGAGTTTGTGCAGAGATGAAACACTGTAAAATAATCAGTGTAAAAACTGACCAGCTTAAACTGCTTAGCCTCCTTAAGTATCAATAGGTTGTGGATTAATCAAGCCTTGAGTTATTTTATAGAGACAGCACTGTGCATGTGCAAGAAAGAAATCCATGTCTCCCCAATGACTCCAGAACCAAGAATCTTCAGTCTATGGAACTCAAAAAATAGAAATGTTGCTGTAGGACCCCTTAAAAAGTGAGAAATCCTTCAATAAGGAAAACCTGACTTCCAGCAACTAGAATAGCTTGTATGGACAGATTTGAGACTAGCCAGTCAGCTTCCAAGTTTGAAATTTTCCTGACACCTTAAATTTTACCCCAATCCTGGGTTGAGAAGTCAGATTCTAGAACCTTGCCTTCTATCTTTTTTGCTGATTAACCTCGCAAATAAAGCACTTTCTTTTCTCAAAAGCCAGTGCCAAAGGATTGGTTTCTGTGTGTGTTGGGCAGCTAGCCCTTTGCTCCGTGAGAGAGGTGGTGATGAGGGATTGAAAACTGAATCTGTTTTGATATCCCCAGATCTGCTATCTATAAAAGAAAGATGTCAGGGACATCAAGGTCTTAGGTCTGAGCAGTGGGAGAGGTAGAGCTATCTCTTCCTGAGATGGAGGAACAGCTCTGGGGCACAGAGGGGCAGTTGGAATCAGGACCTTGGTTTTGAATGTGGTGCACTTGAAACATCAGTTGATACCCAGGTAGAGATGGTGGTGGTGGTGGGGATTGTTGAATATCCACCTGGAATTCAGAGGTGAGTTCTAGGCTGGAGGTGTAAGCATGAGACTCTTAGGTGTACATGAACCTTTTTAAGGCCTCTGAAAATAATTGTCAAATTCCTTTTCAGAAAGTTTCATAAATTCACACTCTCTCAAGAAGATATGGAAATTCCCCAAGGCTGGGTGTTACCTTAAAAAAATCCATACCAACCTGATAAGTGAAAGATAGTGTCTCAATATTCTAATTTGTGTACTGTGGATTTCCAGTGAGATGAACTTCTTGATGTTTTTTGGCCATTTCTCTTTCATCTCCTATGAACTGCATGGTCTTGGTCCTTTTGTCCATTTGAAAAATGAGAAGGATATGTCCTTTTCATATTGATTTAGAAGAAATCTTAAATATTATGTTCTTTTATGTGACAAATAGTTTTTCTGAATTTCAGTTTTGTAGTGCTTCCTGATATATACAAAATTGACGTTTTAATATAGTCAAGTGTATCAATCTTTTCGAGTCCTAACTTTTGCTTTTTTCTCCTTTTGCTTAGAAAGCCATTTGTCTCCTAATATAAGAAAATATTAATCTGTATTTTATTCTAGTTTTTTATGGTTTAATTAAAATAATAACTCTATGCTTCATGAAACTTATTTTGACACGTGGTGTGAGGCCTTGAATTTTTTCCTGGCCCCAAACTGTTAATGAGTTGTTCTTACATCATTTATTGAGCATTCCACAACATTTCTCATTAATTTAAATGCCACTTTAATCGATACTAAATTCTTGCATAGAGTAAGGCCTGTTTCTAGCTTTTAATTTTTTTTCATAGCAATGTCTATTCTTCTATACTGTTTTAATTATTATAATTTTATGACCCATTTAATATCTGGTAGATAAAATCATTATTTATTTATATTTTTGAAAATTTCCTGTATTATTCAGTCTCTTTTATTTTTCTACTCAAACTTTAGACTAACATTTTTAAGTTCCAGAAAGTTTCCAGCCAAGTTTTAATTGTAGTTCCATTAAGCTTACATATTACTTTGAACAGAATCAGTAGATTTATAATATTGCTTTCCTATCCTTGAATCTGGTGTGCTCCCTAATCATGAATAGATCTTCTTTTCTGTCTTTGATACAATTTCATTGCTCTTTTCAATACTAATGCATATACATTAATGGCTTCCCTGGTGGCTCAGTGGTGAAGAATCCGCCTGCAAATGCAGGAGACACAGATTTGATCTCTGGGTCGGGAAGATCCCCTGGAGGAGGAAATGGCAACCCACTCCAGTATCCTTGCCTGGGAAATCCCATGGACAGAGGAGCCTGGTGGGCTGTACTCCATGGAGTCTCAGAGTCAGACACTACTTAGTGACTGAACAACAGCAACATATATCTTAATAACTTTATTCCTAGGTAAAAAAAAACTCAAAAATCACTTCGCATTCCCCCTCCCCAGTCTAATCTATCTTCTATCACAGTAGTTCTCAACCAAGAGTGATTTTGTTCCTCAGGGGACAGTTGGCAATGTCCGGAAATATTTTTAGCTGTCATGAGGGGGAACAGCTTCTAGTGGGGAGAGGCCAGGGATGCTGGTAAGCATCCTACAATGTCCAGGACAGTCCCCACTGGAAGTAATTGTCTGACTCCAGGTGTCAGTAGTGCTGTGGTGGAGAAACTGATCTGTCTGTAATGTGCAAAGAGTCTTTTCCCAATAGGGTGTTCCTACTGGACTAATGGAATTTTCATCAGTACCAGATGTGACTCTACATAAAGTGTCAAAAGGGGTACGCTGTCCTCTGGGTATCTACTCTGTGTCCTGAATTGAGTAGCCTCCCATGAGAGGCTGCACCCCTGGCCTGCATGGCGGCCAAGAGCACTGAGGTGTGTGGTCCTCAACCGTGGCTCAGACTGCCACGGGTCTGTTGGAGAGACAGCCAATCGGCCGGTCTTTGGAGGGAGACCAAAGAAGGCTTGCAAGGCAGCCCGTGGTTCCTTTTTTCTGGCCATGCCGCAGGGCACAGGATCTTAACTCCCTGACCAGGATGGAACCCATGCCCCCTGCATTGGAAGCCCAGAGTCTTAATCACTGCACCTCTGGGGAAGTCCCCTGTGATTCCTTTTAAATAAACTTCAAGAACTGGTAAAAGTCACCATTGGTAGCAAAGCAGGGAAGTGGTTGCTGGGGGTGGTAGGGCCACAAGGGAACTTTCTGGGGATTATTTCTGGCACATTGGGTCTGGTTCTCAGATGAAGAATGTTTCCCCCACTCTTTCCCTTTTTATTCCTTAAAAAATGTACACCAATAACTGAGGCCCCTGGCCTCCATCATCTCATTTCCCTTTCTTTCTCCCCAGAGGCAACCAGCATCCCAAAGTTGGGAGGAATCTTTCACATTCATATTTTTGTATTTTCCCAATAGCATAGTTTTTAGTGTTTTTTTAAACATTAAAGAACCACACTGTGTATATCATCCCGCATTTTCTTTTTCATTTAATATTTTTATATTTACTTATTTCATTTTAACTGCTGCATAATATTCTACTGGGTGTGTACACTTCTATTCATCCAATCTCCTATTATTAGACATTTAGGTGCTTTCCAATTGTTCTTTCAGGTCAATGCTTCAGTGAACATCGTTACTGGTGCCGGTATATTTATTTTGTAGTCCATCTGAATATTGTTTTCAGTTGGCCCTCCTGAGTTCTCTAGAAAGACAATATTATCATGGACTAAAAATGATACTTATCTTTCTCCCCTATAGTTATGATTCATATCTATTTCTTGTCCTTTTATATTGCTTAGCAATTTCAGAACAATAATAAATAGCACTGGGAACGGTAGCCATCCTAGTTTAGTTCTCGGCATTAATGAGATAATTAATTCAGTGTCCCTGTTAAGGATGACTTGGGCTTTTGGTTTGAGGTAGATATTTTTTGTCATATTGAGGTATCATCTCTTTTTATCTGAGCTTATTAGGGATTAATATCAAGAATAATTGCACTTAATAAGCTAATTTCAACATTATGATTTGCTTTTTCTGATTTGAAATAATGTACAATAGTAATAAACTTCTCATATTGAAACAACCTTGCCATTTTTTTAATGTATTATTCTTCTAATTTATTGTAAGATTACCTATATTTTATATAGTATTTTTGCATATGCAACATATTAAGTGTGATTAGCCTGCTCTTTTCTTCGCGGTTACTGAGTTTTTTTCCTAAACATGTATTATTGAAGTATAATTTACATACAGTAAAATGCACAGTTCTGAAGAGTACAACTTAATGAATTTTGGCAAATATACACACCCCAGTAACCATCACTCAGATCAAGGTATAGAGTCTTCTTATGGCCCCAGAAAGTTCTGCTGTGGCTCCTCTAGGTATTCCTCCATCCCTGCCCCCAGCAAACTCTTCTCTAATTTTTATCACCAGACATTAGTTTTGTTCATCCTTGAACTTCATATAAATGGGGTCATAGTTTATACACTGTGTCTGGCTGCTTTCACTCAACGTAATGTTTTTTCAGATTCATCCTAAACATCATGTCAATAGTTTTGCAAGCTTTGGAAACTACTTTGAAACTAATAAGACTTCCATGTTTTTCCATACACTGAAAGGATTTATGTTACAGGGAAATTGTTTGTTCCGTGGAAGGTTGAAGTAATGCACCCACGCAATCAGCTGAAGTTGGAAAGCATTTTTGAAGGCAATTCTTTGACAACTTTATAATTTTTCCTTTGTTATTGGTCTATTGAGGTAGTCTAATTTTCCTGATAGTCTAACATTTTGGTATAGTTTCCCAGAACATAATCCATTTCACTGAGGTTTTGAGAGTATTAGCGTATAATTATGCATAGAGTCCTCAAAGAGTTGTTTTTTTTTATTATTTTATTTTATTTTTTAACTTTACATTAGTGTATTGGTTTTGCCATATATCAACATGAATGCGCCATAGGTATACACGTGTTCCCCATCCTGAACCTTCCTCCCTCCTCCTCCCCCGTACCATTCCCTCTGGGTCGTCCCATTGCACCAGCCCCAAGCATCCAGTATCATGCATCAAACCTGGACTGGTGACTCGTTCCATATATGATATTATACATGTTTCAATGCCGTTCTCCCACATCATCCCACCCTCTCCTTCTCCCACAGAGTCCAAAAGTCTTTTGGACTCTAACAGTTTTAAATCATTAGTCTCCCTTTTTACATTTATAATATTTAGTTTTGCTGCCTCTTAATGGAAACAAAGCTATTTCATGAACCAATCCTAATATTTATCTACTAATTCTACTGCTTTTCTGACTATTAAGATTATTAATCAATGAAGCTTGCTTTAACTGTATTTTCCAGGTTACTTGTAGTTATTTTAAATTTTATAAAAAACCAAATCACTTAAATGAATGTTTATTTTATCTACTTTTATGCTTTTATGATTAACCATAAAGACATTTAAGGTTATGAATTTGCCTGTGAATCAGCTTTGTCTCATTCCATAAGATTTTCTGTGATATTCTCTTTCTTGTTTTTAAATATTCTGTTTGCAGTTTTGATTTTTCCTCTTTAACACAAACATTATCCAGGAAAACACTTAAAGATAACCTAAGTGATCGAGTTTTTTGGTTTGTATGCTAGGGAAGAAATATTTATTATTTTGAATTCCTTATTGCTATCTAGGGAGGGGATGGTTTGGCTCTTTTGGTTTGTGTGCTAGGGAAGAAATATTTATTATTATTTTGAATATTTTACTGCCTTCAAGGGAGGAGGATGGTTCCTGGCTTTTCAGGGTTCTTTGCCTAGTACAGAGATAAAGAAAAGTGATCTTATCAAAAGATAAGAAAACTAGAGAACAGACTAAGAGGGCCAGTGTCCAGATAACAGGAGTTCAAGAATGAGAAAACACAGAAAATGAAAGGGAAGGCATCATAAAAGAAATAATTCAAGAAAAACTGCTAGAATTGAAGGATGTGGAATTGTAAATTGATAGGATCCCTCTGCCGCTCAATAAAACAGACCTACATCTTTGAAAAGTTAGCTTTTTCAAGGACGGTGCAGCTGAAGTTTCTGGTTGATATGGAAGATAAGTCATTTCATGTCATTGGTTTCATGTTGAGAAATAGATATTATGGAAGAATTTTGTAGATCAGAATGAAGCCCAGAGAGGTTAAATGAACTGTCCAAGTTCATAGAGTTTGCAGGTAGCAGATTTGGGGTTTAAAGAGTTTCCCAGTTCTCTTGGTCTGTCTCTTGCAGTCACCTCGAGGTCACAAGTGATTGAAGAAGGTCACAAGATGGCTGAAGAAAGAGAAAGCGTAACAAACCAAGGACAGAAAGGTCTTGTGCTAGTCGAGCCTGCCCTGCCTTTAGTGACATTTCATTGAAGTTTAACCAGCAATGTCTTCTTACCTATCATTTGCTAGATGACATTATGTGGTCATCCCTCTTGGCAAAGGAAACTAAAAAATATAACATTTTAATTTGTTACATAGCTCCTCTGGAACCAAAGTTCTGGTAGGAAGAGAGAAGGAGATTTGAGTAGGCAACCAGGAGTCCCTGGAAGCCAGGAGCAGAAGCGGCCATGTGTCCCTTCCTTGGGGTACCTGGAAGTTACTTACATGGATGAATGAGGGTTTCTTCCTTCTTGACTTTGGATGATGTGCAATATTTTCATGGACTGGAATCAAATTTTCAATATAGTTCATGTATTTAATATTTAAATACCACAGGTTGGCTGGCCTTTTCCTGTGCTCATGACAAGATTATTATGATGGTCCTAAATCCTGTTAAGATTTAATCTCAGTTGTTCTGCTCATAACACAAAGTGATAGCATTTAATGTTCTAAATACCCTGAAAGTGGTTCCTTGTAATTTTCTAGCTTTTCTTTCTGTTCTGGACTATTTCCTCTTTCCCCTTCCCTACTTCCCATTCTCCTCCTCCACCAATTCAACTGCTATCACCTCTTCCTGAAACTTCAGCTCGTAGAATGTCAGGTTGGAATACCCAACCCCTTTTCCCTAGCACTCACAGACAAAGAATGATCTGGCCATAAAAAATGACCACAAAGCTTCGCATCTAAAGTGCTGTTGTTGCAGTGACAGGAAACTAACTTTGTAGTAAATGTTAAAGTTGGGTGTAGCATGTTCATCTGAAAAAAATGACATCTATCATTTACAGTTTGTAAAAAATTCTAAAACAGTAGTGGCCAAAAGGTGAAAGATACGTATTTTTCTGATCTGCACGGCTAATGCTCAATTCATCTTCTTCCAAAATATCTTATAACAACTACAATTTATGTAATGCAAGCATCCATGTAACATAGCATTTGGTTCCCCCAATACCTTTGTGATGTGGGGAGTAACTCACATTTATCCAGGACCTGACATTTTCTAACATACTTAGATTACCTCATTTGATGCTTATATTCCCAGGGCTCACTCCCTTGCAATTCAAACTCAAATAAAATTCAAGCTACTTTCAGTTTGAACACAATGTCCTGTTCTCCCTAAGCCTTGTAGTTCACCTTATGCATGCCTATTTCTCCTTCAAAAGCCAGTTCAGACCCAAGAAAGGTCTTGGTTCCATTGCAGGAAGAGAGAGATGAGCGTAGACACTAAGGTCTCTGAAAGGATCCCAGCTAAAGGACAAAGCACAACCTCACATATGTCACAGACACAGTATTATCTGCTGGCCTGGGCTTTTCCAAGCTCCCTTGCTTCAGGGAAGAAAAGAAAGTCTTCGCAAACTGTATTTCCTTTGCATATTTTCAGGGCATAGGTTGGGAGTGGATACACATTAAATTGCTCATTGCCCATCTTTATCAGTCAAACCTCCATTTGTGGGCAGTTGTCAAATCATTTATTTTGTGGTGCAAGAGGCTCAGGGGGGTGATGATGGTGGCTGAGGGCTGTCCCAATGGGGAATGTCCCGAGGCTCCAGGGTCTGGATAGTCTGAGGCTCTTTTGCTGGACTAGGGTTTTGGGAAAGATTCAGTGTGCTTGGCTGGACCTGAAACTTTCTGCAGTTAAGTCTGGTTGAGTGGAAAGGGAAGTTGGGTGACCTTCAAGCTTTGGAGACCCCAAACACAAGATGTATACATAGGAGCTGTTTCTGGAACCTCTTTTGCACATGCCCTGGGTTGTCCCCTCTGTCAGGCCAGGAAATTGTTGGCATATATGGGTCACGGGTACTCCCTCTCATGCCTACACAGCCTAGTCTGATGCCTGCAACACGGAGAGCCACATCAGATGTCGGTGAAATTGAAACCGCAGTCGACTCCCCCCTCTTTTCCTTGCCTCCTGCCCCAGTTACCAAGCCATTGCTCCATAGCCTGTCACGTGACTGCCTACAAAAACAGATAAAGAATCCCAGGTGACTTTGTGGGTTGAAGAGGTTTCAAAGATCCGGCTTTAGAAGCTCAAGCAAAACTTTTACCCTGTGTTGGTGGGATAAAGCATTCTGTCAGCAAGCCTGGGCTTGCTTAGGACCGGGGGCAGGCGAGGAGGGAAGGTAACGTTGTCACTTTAATTGCATTGGCATAAATATTTGATATTCAATAAATTAGATCTGGAGCAAGGAAAACATTCTTGCAAATGGATTTTTTACCTGGAGCCCAGCCCCATTAGCCGAGAAGTGGAGGGCAGCCTGCCCCAGGGTCGGTAATTAACTCAAGTGGAGCAGAACTAAGCATTTTTGACAGCCTTCCTGGTCTGGAATTAACTGTCATCTCGGAGGGAGAAAGAAACTGCACTGTCACATTAGAGTCTACAAGAGGCTCAGAGTGCTGCCAACCAGCTGAGTGTGGTGTGTCTCTCCCTCATGGCCTGAAATGCCTTTTCATCATTAAAGACAAGCTTAAAAGCAACTAATGATGTATTTTATATCCACGTACCTGAATCACAGATTTCACCGAAAGAGAAGACATTAGTATGGTAATTCAATTTTTTTTTTTTACCTTTTGTCAGTTGTAATGAAACAAGATACACCAGATGCTGTTCTAAGTCACAACACTGTGATATTTGAAGATAGTACAAACTGGATTTTTCTCTCCTCTCTGTATCAGGACTTGCCTATAATGAGCAATAGCTTAGCCACTGTCTCTCTATGCTATCTCCCCCAGCCCCCACCCAGCATGGATGAAAATAGCAATTGCTTCTTAGAAAAGGCAAAACCATTGGAGCCTGAAGCTCCTCCTAGAAGTCACTGCTTGTCTTCCTGTTCAGTGGAAACTGATATCGTGGAAATTGGTATTGTGCTGGGCCTTGACTTGCCAGTGTTGTGTGCAAGCACTTTTTTTAAGTAAGGTTGGGGAACTTTTAGCCAGACTGAGTGTGCAGGTGTGTGTAAGCAGTGCACTGTGATGGGCAGCTGGCTTCAGAGAGGAGAGGCCGAGAGAAGTGTGTGTGTGTGTGTGTGTGTGTGTACATTTGTGTATGTCAGAAGTGGTGAGTTGTGTTGAGTATGCACAGATCGTACATATTGGCTCAGGTTTTCTGCCTCCTTCAAAGCAGTGTAACTACAAGTCACCGTCCTTATCACTGAACCCAACACTGTTGCCCTTCTGTCCTACATTCAGTGGGAGCCTGGACCTCTTCATCATCCCTCTTTCTGCCATTGTATTTACTCTCTACTTCCATCTGGCCTCATTCCCTGCAGAGTTAGATTTGATGATGGGATCATGTCCCTCCCCTGCTTGAAAATCTCTCCAACTTTCTTCTTAATGCCCCAGTAGGGGTCCTCAACCTTGACTTCTCATTAAAAGCTGAGGGACCCAGATGGGCTGGACCAGAGTCCACAAAGTTGGAGAGCAGGCAATTAGGATGCTCTGTTGGGTTGGCAGCCGCTGGCTTACAGCATCAAGCCCTACAATCTTAACATAACATCTTAGCCTCCTTATTAGTTTCTAGCAGATTTTTTGGTTGTTGTTGAGTCTTCAGTGTGTTCCACATATATGATTATGCCATCTGCAAGAAGATACCATTTTACTTTTTATTTTCCAATTTGGATACCTTTCCCCTCATTTATTTACTTATGTTTTCATTTTTTAAAACTGAATTATAGTTAATTTGCAATGTGTTAATTTCTGCTGTACAGCAAAGTCACTCAATTATGCATGTATATACATTCTTTTTATATTATTTTCCATTATGGTTTATCCCAGGATATTGAATATAGTTCCCTGTGCTATACAGTAGGATATTGTTCTCTATCCATTCTCTATGTAATCGTTTGCATCTACTAACCCCAAACTCCCAGTCCATCTCTCTCCCATTGCCTTCCCTTTGGCAACCATATGTCTGTTCTCTATGCTGGTGAGTCTGCTTCATAGATAGGTTTCTTTGTGCCGTATTTTAGATTCCATATAAATGACGTCATATGGTATTTGTCTTTCTCACTTCACTTAGCATGAGAATCTCTAGTTGCATCCATGTTGCTGCAAATGGCATTCTTTCTTCCTTTTTTATGGCTTAGTAATCAGTTTGGATATCTTTTATTTCTTTTCTTTCCTAGTTGCTCTGGCTAGGACTTCTAGCACAGGCATGCCTCAGAGATGTCACAAGTTTGATTCCAGAACCACTGTAATAACGTGGATATTGCAATAAAAGTCACACAAACTTTTCGGTTCTCAGTGCACATAAAAGTTATATTTACACTATACTGTAATCTATTAAGTGTACATTATGTCTAAAAAGACACTGTATGCCTTAATTAAAAAATACTTTATTGCTAAAAAATTCTAACCATCAGATGAGCCTTCAGTGACTTGTAATCTTTCTGCAATGGTAAGAACAAAGATCACTGATCACATATCACCATAAAAAATATAATACTAATGAAAAAGTTGTGAGAATTGCCAAAATGTGACACAGAGACATGAAGTGCCAGTCCATTCTAAAGATCAGCCTTGGGTGTTCTTTGGAAGGAATGATGCTAAAGCTGAAACTCCGGTACTTTGGCCATTTCACGTGAAGAGTTGACTCACTGGAAAAGACTCTGATGCTGGGAGGGATTGGGGGCAGGAGGAGAAGGGGACGACAGAGGATGAGATGGCTGGATGGCATCACTGACTCAATGGACGTGAGTTTGAGTGAACTCTGGGAGTTGGTGACAGACAGGGAGGCCTGGTGTGCTGCGATTCATGGGGGTCACAAAGAGTCGGACATGACTGAGCGACTGAACTGAACTGAACTGAATGAAAAGGTTGTGAGAATTGCCAAAATGTGACACAGAGACATGAAGTAAGCAAATGCCATTGGAAAAATGGTGTGATACCCTTGCTTGTTGCAGGGTTGCCACAAACCTTTAATTTGTAAAAATTGTAAGATATGCAAAGCACAATAAACTGAAGCACAAAAAAACAAGTTATGCTTGTATTATGTTAAACAGAAGTGGGTATTCTTGTCTTTTTCCTGATTCTAAGAGGGAAAGTTTTCAGCTTCTCATCATTGACTGATTTTAGCTTTCTGCCCCTTTTTCCTCTGCACCTTCTGGGATTCCCATAATGCACATGTATTTTTTTCTTGATGGTGTTCTATAAGTCATGCAGGTGTTCATTCTTTCTGATTCTTTTTCCTTTTTGTTTCACTGATTAGCTAATTTCAAGTGATGTGTCTTTAAGTTCACTGATTCTTTCTTCTGCTTGGCTGAGTCTGCTGTTGAAGCTCTCTGTCAAATTCCTGGTTCAGTTATTGCATTTATCAATTCTAGAATTTGTTTGTTTTAATGGTTTGTAGTTGTCAAATGTCTCATTTTCCTGATTTTGTTTAGTTGTGTATCTGTGGTCTCTTGTATCTCACTGAACTTCTTTCAGTTCAGTTCAGTCCCTCAGTCGTGTCTGACTCTTTGCGACCGCATGAATCGCAGCACGCCAGGCCTCCCTGTCCATCACCAACTCCCGGAGTTCATTCAAACTCACGTCCATCGAGTCCATGATGTCATCCAGCCATCTCATCCTCTGTCATCCCCTTTTCCTCCTGCCCCCAATCCCTCCCAGCATCAGAGTCTTTTCCAATGAGTCAGCTCTTCACATGAAGTGGCCAAAGTACCAGAGTTTCAGCTTTAGCATCATTCCTTCCAAAGAACACCCAGGGCTGATCTCCTTGTGGACTGGTTGGATCTCCTTGCAGTCCAAGGGACTCTCAAGAGTCTTCTCCAACACCACAGTTCAAAAGCACCAATTCTTCGGCGCTCAGCTTTCTTCACAGTCCAACTCTCACATCCATACATGACCACTGGAGAAACCACAGCCTTGACTAGACGGACCTTTGTTGGCAAAGTAATGTCTCTGCTTTCCTTTAAGATCATAATTTATAAACTTCTTGTCAGGAAATTCATAGACCTCTATTTTTTAGCATCAGCCACTGGAGCTTTATGTTGTTCCTTTGGTGATGTTTTGTTTTCTTGATTCTTCCTTTATCTTAAAGTCTTGTATTGCCATCTTCACATTTGAAGAAGCAGTTCCCTCCTCCAGTCTTTACTGACTGTTTCAGGAGAGAAAGACCTTCACCAGTCAGCCCAGCTAGAGATTTTGGGGCCTCTTAAGCTTTTTCTAGGATACATCTGTCCTACTTTTTTTGTTCTCTTTTTAAGGGAGAAGTCTCAAAATATTTTTGCCTTTTCTCAATCCTGCAAAGTCAGGATGGGTGCTAAGAGCTTATTTTTCCCAGGGCAATGCCCTGAAATGTTCAAGGTTGTATTCTTCCTATCAATCCTGCAGAGTTGAGCTGCAGCCAGTATCTGTGTGCTGTCCATGGGGATGTGTGTATGCAGATGGCATGGCTTGTGTGTGCCATTTGGGGGAGTGTGTGCACACTGTCTTTGGAGACTTGCATATCTTGTTACAGGCACATATTGGAGTGCTGCAGGTATGCACTGGTCAGTTGGGGGTAGCTGGAGGTGAGGTGTCCTGTGGGGCTCATGGGTAGGCCTCGTATTAGAGTCTGCAAGCCAGGCAGTGGCATCTGTTTCTGGGTTTTGAGATCCATGCAGTAGTTGCTTGGAGCCCCTGTCCATTTGCTCTTCTTCTATTTTCTGCCAGACTATTCAGCCATGCTGATCCTGTCCGTGATATGAGTGGGGTGAAGGAGAAGTGGACAACCTCCCGCAGGCTGAGAAACCGTACACTCATTCTGCTCTTACGTTCTCCCGTGGGGGAAACTGTTGGCTGAGGGAGTCCTTCTGGGCACTAAGTTGTGCCACTTTGAGGGAAGGGTGACACAGGTAAAGTGAGACTGTACTTCTCACCCTTTTCAAGGCATCTTTTCTTGGATGTTTTTGCTTTTGTTTAACAGGCTGCTAGAATCTCTTCAGTGGACTCCCAATTTCCACAGATTACTCACATCTGTGGATGACTGTCAAAATCAATGTTTTTGTGGAGTATGAAGACTGAAATCACTTATTTCACCACCTTGCTGGCATTTCTTCAAGCTTCTCCTTTAATTCTGAAATGTGGCTTCCTTTGGATCTTTAAATATATTTAAAAGAGTTGATTTTAAGGCTTTGTCTACTAAGCCTAACATCTGTGTTTCCTCAGGGGGTACTTTCTATTGACTTTTTTTTTTTTTTGGCTTAAAAACAATGGCATTGGCTTTTGCTTACGTCATGTCTCTGTGTCACATTTTGGCTGTTACTGGTAAGGAAGCTCCTTACTAAGCTCCTCTGGGTCTTAGTTGCAGCATGCAGGAATCTAGTTCCCCGACCAGGGAGCAAACCTGAGCCCCCTGCTTTGGCAGCCCCCCTGCATTGGTTAAGATTGGTCCATGTTAACCACTGGACCACTAGGGAAGTCCCTATTGACTCTTCTTTTCCTGTGTATTGACCATACTATTTTGTTTCTCTGCACGTCTTATTTACTGTTGTAGATTGGGCGTTCTAAATAACATAATGTGACAATTCTGGACATTGGAGTCTCCTTTCTTCCTAGGGTTTGTTGTTTTTTGCTGTTGGTTATTATTGTTGTGTTTATTTGCTAGGGCCTTCCTGCACTAGTTACATAAAATCTGTACTTTTTGGTGTTTCTGGCCACTGACATCTCTTCTCAGCTTAGTAGTAAGTATTGATTGGACAGAGATTTCCTCAAATGCCTGGAACCAATGACTCCCAGGCTTTGCCAAGCGGCTCTGTATGTATGTTGGAGTACACTTTCAATACTCAGTCTGGCCAATTACAACTCTGGCTTAGTCTTCACTTCCTGCTTGCAGGGACCTTCAAGGTTAGCAGGGTGATAGCTTCAGGTCAGATCAGTCGCTCAGTCATGTCCAACTCTTTGCGACCCCATGAATCGCTGCACGCCAGGCCTCCCTGTCTATCACCAACTCCCGGAGTTCACTCAGACTCATGTCCATCGAGTCAGTGATGCCATCCAGCCATCTCATCCTCTGTCGTCCCCTTCTCCTCTTGCCCCCAATCCCTCCCAGCATCAGAGTCTTTTCCAATGAATCAACTCTTCGCATGAAGTGGCCAAAGTACTAGAGTTTCAGCTTTAGCATCATTCCTTCCAAAGAAATCCCAGGGCTGATCTCCTTCAGAATGGACTGGTTGGATCTCCTTGCAGGCCAAGGGACTCGCAAGAGTCTTCTCCAACACCACAGTTCAAAAGCATCAGTTCTTCGGCGCTCAGCCTTCTTCACAGTCCAACTCTCACATCCATACATGACCACAGGAAAAACCATAGCCTTGACTAGACGAACCTTTGTTGGCAAAGTAATGTCTCTGCTTTTCAATATGCTATCTAGGTTGGTCATAACTTTCCTTCCAAGGAATAAGCATCTTTTAATTTCATGGCTGCAGTCACCATCTGTAGTGATTTTGGAGCCCAGAAAAATAAAGTCTGACACTATTTCCACTGTTTCCCCATCTATTTCCCATGAAGTGATGGGACCGGATGCCATGATCTTCGTTTTCTGATAGCTTAGGGCTTTCTAATGTCTTTCCTGGTCATACACACAGCTCTATGCTGGTGTGTGGCTTTCTTTTCCACTCTCTAAGGAATCTTTCTCCAGCTAACCTTGTTTGTCTCAACTGTTATCTCTTCCTCAGGCAGCTACAATGTTAAATCATTGCTGCTTATTGCTTTTAACAAAAGCCACCCCCACCTCCAGGGTTGAAAAGACTTTGCATTGGGTGAGCTCTGAACCAGGTCAGATAAAGAGGAGCCTTAGAAGTAGGGTTTTCCAGAGAACGGCCCGACAGGTCAAATGATGATTTTTCTGAGAATGGAACTTTGAAAACCTCCAACCCTGTTCTGATGATACCAGTGGCTGCTGGGCTGTTAGTCTTCCCTGTGATTATGGGCTGTTACTTTTCAAGGCTATTGTGGGCTGAAGAGCCAGAAATGGGACTGGGGCAAGTTAAAATGGCACAAAGCTCACTGTTCTTATCAAGATTGTTTTTCTTGGGGGAAAAAAAAAAAAAAAAAACACCTCCCAGGGTGCAGCAAGCTTTTGGTTAATTTCTAGAGTTCTGAAGTAGTTGATTCTGACAATTTTTGCCAGTGTTCTATTGCTTTTAAAGAGGAGAGGGTTTTTGGAGATTCTTACTGTGCCACTTTTTTGATGATGTCGCACCCATGAAGATACACTTAGTATTTTCTTGTGCTATCTCTTATAAAATTCTAATGTAACTATTAATAGTCTTCTTCTCAATACCACCATGGATAGGCTGTAGTTGAATAAAGTTGAGTTTATTGACTCAGCGCAACAAGAGAGGCCATATATCCTGGGGAATGAATGGTGAGGCACCTCCTAAGAGGTGTTACAAAGCACTGATAGAATTTGGGGTCATGTCAGGTGATTTTGAGATGATTTCAAGGCAACAAAGCTTCTCTCTGAATTGCATGCTTATGGGAAGTGGAGGTAATTCTATGACTGGATATTTTAATAAATACATTTAGAAAGTGGGAGGAATGAAGGGAGATTAAAGCTGTTACTGGCAAGGAAGCTGCAGTCACTCTCATCAGCTCTGATGGGGAATGTAGCAGGCTAACTAAGGGCTGCGAAAGACAGCAGATCCTCATCCCTGGAATCTGGAATTCCTTACATGGAAAAATTCTTGATATGAAAAAACTGATTCAGTTAAGGACCTTGAGTTGGTTGCGTGTGTGTGCTTAGTCGTGTCCAACTCTTTGTGGCCTCACAAACTGTAGCCCACCAGGCTCCTCTGCCCACCAGGCTCCTCCTCTGTCCATGGAATTTTCCAGGCAAGAATACTGGAGTAGGTTGCCATTTCCTACTCCAGGGGATCTTTCCCACCTAGAGATCAAGTCCTTGTCTCTTGCATCTCCTGCATTGGCAGGCAGATTCTTTACCACTAGTGCCACCTGGAGTCTTGCTACCATGGCTCAGACTGTAAAGAATCTGCCTGCAATGTGGGAGACCCGGTTTGATCCCTGGGTCAGGAAGATTCCCTGGAGAAGGGAATGACTATCCATTCCAGTATTCTTGCCTGGAGAATCCCATGGACAGAGAAGCCTGGCAGGCTACAGTCCATGGGGTGGCAAAGACTTGGACATGACTGAGCAACTAACACCAGTGCCTCCAGGGAAGCCCGTTGAGAAGGGGCCTAAATATAATCACAAACATCTGTGTAATAGACAGGCAAAGGTTCACTCACACCCTCCATCAGTTTGTCTGTCTTTCTGTCTCTGCATCTGTTCCAGCCCCTACCCACCCCTCACCACCCCCATGAAAAGGTGATGTGGAGATAGAGCTGAGAGAGATCTGAAGATGCTGGCATTGAAGATCAAAGTGATGTGGCCACAAGCCAAGGAATGCTGGCAGCCATCAGAAGTGGGATTCTCTCCTAGCACCTCCAGAGGGAGCACAGCACTGCCTACACCTTGATGTTGGTCCAATGAGACTGATTTCCGCCTTCTGGCCTCAAGAACTTCAAAAGTATAAATTCTTGTTGTTTTAAGCCAACGTTTGTGGTGATCTATTATAGTAGCTTTAGAAAGTGAACACAGAGGATGCTTGGATGCTGTCCTTTTGCCAAAAATGCGTAAGTTGCAGGTTGAATTGTGTCCCCTACAGATTCATATGTTAAAGATCTGATTCGAGTATTTCAAAATATAACCATATTTAGAGACTGCATGATTCCAGGTGTAATTAGTTAAGATGGGGTCAGAAGAGTGGGCCTCTAATCTGACAGGTGTCCTCATAGAAAGGGAAAATTTGGACAGAGAGAGCAAATACAGGGAGAGCACCTTATAAAGACTAGAATTATACTGACACAAGTTAAGGAAGTATGCTGCCACAGGTCTCCAGGAACTAGGAGATGGGCCTGGAACGGATCCTTGGCTTGCACCTCCAGAGTCAGCACAGCCCTGCAGGTGCCGTGATCACAGTCTTCCAGCCTCCAGAGCTGTGAGACAATAACTTTCTGTTATTTAATCTGCCCAGTTTGTGGCCCTTCTTGTGGCATCCCCAGGAAATGAATATAGTTCAGATATGATTACAGAGTGGTCTTGCTTTCTCATCTTGCTCGATCATGGTCACAGTGACCTTGTCTGATATAGGTGTTTTGTGAAATTCTTTATGTTCAACAGGAAAAGACCAGAACTTGCTTCAAACAGCGGGCCACCCCTCCCAGATGCCTTCTTTTCTTTTTTTAACCATAAAGTCTAAACTTATCTGATAAGTGTTCACTTGATTTTGTCTTTAAGGGTTTTAACTAATTTTTTTTTTTAATTGGGATATGGTTGCTTTACAAAGTTTTGTTGATTTCTGCTGTACAGTGAAGTGAATCAGCCATATATGTATGCATATATCCCCACCCTCTTGCACCTCTCTCCCACTGTACCCCATTCCCACCCATCTAGGTCACCACAGAGCATCCTTTTAAAAAAAAACATATAAGAGGTGCGATGGGGTGGGAGGGGGGTTAAAGAGGGAGGGGACACGTGTACCTATAGTTGACTCATTTTGATGTATGGCAGAGGTCAATGCAATATTGTGAATCAATTTTCCTTCAATTAAAAATAAATAAGTTTGGGGAAAAATTTTACCTCTTCAATTTATTTTGGAGTAGGGGATGGGGCCAGAGGTGTGTGGTCTCAAGTAGAGGCCACGAGGGTAGAAGTGATTTGAGATGTAGTTTGAAGGCTGAACTTGCTGGGATCTGCGTAGACCTAGTCATCTACAAAGCTGGTTTCCATCGATCTCTTCAAGCTGGTCTGTATATAGAAATAACCTCAAAACAGTCCTTCAGAGCGTTTAGGGGGTCATTTGTTTCTCTTCTTCCTTGTTATTTTTGATGGAAGGAAAGGATACAACATGTCTTTTGCTCGAATATGCCATGGCTGTGAGCACCTTCTCAAGACAGTCATTAATTCAGAGGGTAAATTCATCAGCAGAAAACCCTCCCAGAGCCCCCACGTGCCCCGGGCATCTTCTCCATCTATTTGGATAAGTGCAGCTCAGGATCAATTATGGATGAGGCTCTATGGGAAATGAGTAAGTGGGCTGTTGCTGACTTTGAAAAATTAATGGGAGCTGATTAATACAAGAGTACACTCCCTCTTCCTCGACTCAGGGAGGCTCAGGTCTCTGCAGAAGCCCCAGGTTGGGGCAGCAGCCCCCGTGTCTTTGTGAGGTCAGGTTTGGGTCACAGAATTGTGCTTCAAAATTATCTACCCCCTTGACAGACGAGGACACTGAGCTCCATCAAAGATAAGCAATTTACCCAAATAGCAAAGAAGAAAAGACAATAGTCAATTATTTTAAAAATAAGATTTTTTTTTTTTTGGCTATGCTCTACAGCTTGTAGGATCTTAGTTCCTCGACCAGGGATTGAACCCGGGCCATGGCAATGAAAGCCTAGAATCCTAACCATTAGGCAACCATAGACTGTCCTTCCTTTTTAAGGCTGAATAATATTCCATTGAGTGTATTGCATATTGTTTATTCATTCATCCACTGACAGACATTCGGTCTGTTATCCCTATTTGGCGATTATGAGTAATGCTGCTGTGACCATGGACGCACAGAGGTCTCTTTGAGACCTTGCTTTCAGTTCTGTTGTGTATAGACCCGGAAGTAGAATTGCTGACCAAACAGTAATTTCATGTTTACTTAAGGAGCCACCACAGTGTTTTCCACGGCTGTACTATCGCACATTCCCACGTGCAATTGCATAAGGGTACCCATTTCTCCACATCCATGGCAACACTTGTTGTTTGTACTTGGAGGTTTTTGGTTTTTTTTTAATGATAGCTGTCCTAAGCCCTGGGATTTCTTTGGAAGGAATGATGCTAAAGCTGAAACTCCAGTACTTTGGCCACCTCATGTGAAGAGTTGACTCATTGGAAAAGACTCTGATGCTGGGAGGGATTGGGGGCAGGAGGAGAAGGGGATGACAGAGGATGAGATGGCTGGATGGCATCACTGACTCGATGGACGTGAGTCTGAGTGAACTCCAGGAGTTGGTGATGGACAGGGAGGCCTGGCGTGCTGCCATTCATGGGGTCGCAAAGAGTCAGACACGACTGAGTGACTGAACTGAACTGAACTGAATGGTGATTAATAATTTCAAAATATAAACTATATTTTCCCAACAAAAATTGGTAAGAAGAAAGTCACTGTTTTATATTTTGCAAATGTTTTCGATGTCTGACTTAATAGGCAGCTGAATTCTCAGATCTGCTTCTGTATTTCATCTGTGGCCCCATCACATGCCACTCAGCTTCTGGAAAACTCCACGGTCCACTCATGAGAGAAGAGGAAAAAGCCAAGTGACATGGTCGTGTTATTAGCAAAATAGTTTTGACTTTGCAGGCCTCAGCTTTAATTATCAACTCAAGGTCAATCTTGCTTTTATCTCTTCTTCCTCCTGTGTGCCCCCCAACATCATTTTGAAGCAAATCAATAACCATCAATTGTTACCGGTATTGTATTAGTTGCTTTCCGCATTGCCTTCTCAGTCTTCACTTCAAATCTGCTTTGTTAGCATTTGTGAGGATGGTTGTTTATTTGAGGGAACCAGGCCTCTGGGATGTTAGGAAAATTTTCCAGGTTCATGTCTCTGGAAGGTGATGACACCCAGGATGTCGTCATCCTGGACAGGCACCAGGATGGTGCCCAGGTCAGATCTCCATTACACGGTCTCCTAAATTGGACTTCAGAGCATGAGAGCTATTGGGGCTGTGGCCTGACTGCTGCTTTTTCCCACTGGGACTTTGTGGGGAGGCACTGGATTTCCTCCCTGCCTCCGTCTCTCACTGTGGACGCTCTTTCTCTAGATCTTTAAGAAGTACTCTTGTACCTTGTACCTCGTTGGACAGAGGGCTGAGTTGGCTGTTGCCGTGTGAAGCAATTCTGAATGATTTCTTCGTGAGTGAGCTGAGAAAGCACTTGCACTCCCCATTCTGAGGCCCAGCCCTGGAAGAGGAGGAAAACAGTAGAAGAACCTAGGCTGGTGGGGTTTGGCATGGTCTGCTCCCGGGGATCTTCTCTGGGTTGGGAAGACACCCCTGGGTAGGAAATGGCAACCCAACTCCAGAGTTCTTGCCAGGAAAATCCCATGGACAGAGGAGCCTGGTGCCTCCCCCCTGGTGGCTATAGTCCATAAGGTCACAAAGAATCAGACACAACTGAGCACATGCATGGCCTCACTGTGGCAGCTCCAGTTGGAGCCAGGAACACCTCCACTCACTACAGAATCCTGACATCCAGAGATGATGAGGCTCCAAGGTCATATAATCCTGACCGCCCCCCCCAGAAATCATCTCTGACATACCCTATTCAAAGGCTGCCTGGCCTCTGCTTGTACACCTGTCATGACAGGGAACTCACTACCTACCTCAGTAGACAGCCAGCCCATGGATGAAACTCTTATTGTCAGTTAGAAAGCTCTGCTCACATTGAGTGACCTGCCAGGAACAGCCCGATTTATGCTGTGATGGGAAGAAGCAGATGGGGAGTTGAGATTCCTGGGCATGAGATTAGGGTGAAAGTGAAGTCGCTCAGTCACATCCGACTCCTTGCGACCCCATGGACTGTAGCCTAACAGGCTCCTCTGTCCATGGGATTTTTCAGGCAAGAGTATTGGAGTGGGCTGCCATTTCTTTCTCCAGGAGATCTTCCCAACCCATGAATTGAACCCAGGTCTCCCGCATTGTAGGCAGACACTTTACCATTTGAACCACCAGGGAAGATTAGGGTAACTGTCTGTAAACCATCCTCTCCAGTATTTTGATTTCTTTGTTGTGAAGATTTCTGCTCTTTAGTTCCTTTCCCCACTAAATTCTTTTTTTTTAAAAGATTTATTAATTTTTTTGCCTGTGATGGGTCATTGCTGCACACAGGCTTTCTCTAGTTGTGGAGAGCAAGGGTGATTTTTCGATGTGGTTCACAGGCTTCTCACTGCAGTGACTTCTCGATGCAGAGCACAGGCTCTAGGCATGCGGGCTTCAGTAGTCGTGGCATCTGGGCTCAGTAGTTGAAGCTCACGTGCTCTAGGGCACTGGCTCAATAGCTGTGGCACATGGGCACTGTGACATGTGGGATCGTCATGGACCAGGGAACAAACCAGCATCCCCCGTATTGTAAGGTGGATTCTTAACCACTGGGCTACCAGGGAAGCCCAAACATTCTTATTTCTTATTTGGTTTCCTTTTCTCCAAGAGCCACCTTTGAGGACTTTGAGAACTGAGGTCCTCTGAGTGTGGGCATTGCCATTTGTCTTGGTGCACGATCTTGGCTGCTTATCCAACCATCACCTCTTGAGACATCCCCATCTGCCCTATCCCTCTATGAGGAAATGCACCCCAACACAGACCTCCAGGAGTTCCTGAAGCAGTCCTGAATTCCACAGATCCTGCTGCAGCCCAAACACCCATAGCTGCTTCACCCACTTCCTGTGACAATCCCCAGCCCCTACACCAACATAAGCTGTTCTTTGACTTTACAAAGGTTTTGTAATTGCACAGCCATGAGACTTTCCCTGCCTTTGCCAATATCCTATTGATTTTCAAATAGGTGGACCTTCCGGCAGGAAGAAGAGGGAAAAAATAAAGTGGAAGAAATCCCCAAACAGGTAATTGGGGCTCAAGTTGCCTCTGTGGTTTGGAAAGGGTGTGGATGTAGGTAATCCTGCCCTGGTCTGAGTGTCATTCCAGGCTGGCAGACTGGACAGCCCATCTCCATGGCAACTGTTGTTATTGGTAACTGAATGAGCATCTCCAACAACAGCCGCTGGAGCTGCTGATGGTTTTTCCCTTCTAGATGAAACTAAAAGGAGCCTGGGTCTTTGCTGATTGATCGTAAGTGCTGGCTCTTTGCCCCCATTTTGGGATCATCAATTGATATTGGGCAAGGTGAAGCCACTCTTTAATTATCGCTCTAGCCTCTGTGGCCTAAGAGGTGCGACAAGCTGACTTAACATGTATTTTCCGGCTTCTTTATGAGAAGCTTAGAAACCTGCTCAAGAGCATCTAGCTAGCAAGGTCCAGAACTTGAAACCTGACCTGTCTGATTCTGAAAGCCATGACTGTGACTGCATGGCTGTCGCACCTCTGTCCTTTAACTCTGAGGTCACGTGTCAACTTTGTCAGACTCCCCTTGTAACACCATTGGTTTAACTCTTTGTGAGAACAGGCAACATCTCATGGTGATTCATGGGCCATCATGAGGGTCCTTCTAGACGCTGTCTCACTTGGTTATCCCGCAATGGAATCAGTGGGACCTCAAGATGCTATCTTCCTAGAATTGTAGGGAAGCAGAGGGTCACTGAATTCGCAAGCCCATGTGGGGGAAGCACAGTGAGGCCCATCAATACTAAACATTAGAATTTGGAATAGAGAAAGGTTTATTACAGATTCATACAAGGAGATGGGTGACTTATGCCCTAAGAACCCCAAAGTTACTGAAAGCTTTCAGCAAGTCTCTTCAAAGGCAAAAGGTGAGGGATGGGCACGGTTGGTTGTTGCAGACTTCTTGGTGTCAGATCCTTTGTTTTTGAGGTCTGGTCACGGTCAGGTAACGATGTTCCCATAAATCTCTACCAGATGCATGTTATTCTCTGTCCTGACAAGAAAGGGCAAAATCCCAAGGCACAACTTTCACCCTCCAAAGTCCGAGTCCTGGCTAAGAGGATTGTAGATCTCAGTTGGCAGCTCCTTCAGGGCCAGGTTCCCACACCCTACCCAGCTGTCTTCCCTGAGAGAGCCAGGCATCCAACCCCACTGGCCCTCAGTCTCCTCAGGCCGCCCAAATAGAAAGACCAGGTCTCACAGATTGCAACTCATACAGATGGCCACTGCTAATAGGTTGCAGAGACAGGGATGGGGGAGAGGTTCACCGCTTCTCAAGGCCTGGGCCAAGGCTAGTAGAGGGCCTTAGTGAAGGCTCTGGAGCCCTGCAGGACGTAGTCCCCAGCCTGCTCCTTGGGCCTTCCAGCTCACCTGCTGGCTTAAGGCCGGGGGAAGCTGGAGGGCCTCTAGGAGAAGGCCTGAATCTGCCTCTTACCTCACTCTCTACCTGACGACCACCACAACACCCACCCTTGCCTCAGTCACTTCCCCAGTGGTCCCTCACCAGTGGGCAGGGCCCACTGCGGTGCTGACCAATAACTGAGCAGAACAACTAACAGTCACTCATTGATAGCCAGTTGCTTGTGGGTGGGGCCTACTGAGGCACCGAGCAATGGCTGAGCGAGACCTGTTGCCTAGTAACAGCGTTGCGCGGGGAGTACTAAGGCACAGCAATGGCTGTCTGCTAAGTGCTGTGCTCATCCTGCTCTGTTACAAGGGCACTTGCTCACCCAAGCTGCCTGCTCTCCCCATCATACTCCCTCTTCTTCCCCGAAGATGATGTACAATGAGGCAGAAGTGAGATTCGGAGCACGGTTATAGAGGACCTTTGGGCACCTCATTCAGTTTTTATCATCTTTCTCTCTCTCAGTTCTATTGTTTTACAAAACACCGCAGGCCCACTTCCATGGTTGCTCTTCCTAGATGAACTTTAAAATCACTTTTGCCAGGACTTGGAACTAATCCCATTGAGATTTTGAGTAGATGTACAATGCTCATAATTGGTGAAGGCCCTGTAATACAGAAGTGAGGAAGAACTCAGAGTTTGGCATCTGGCCATCCGTGTCCAAATTCTAGTACCCCTTCTTAAGAAGGACCCTCATCTTTCTTGATCTCTCAGGGGCCTCTGACAGAACTGACCACTCTCTTGATCTTGAAAATTGCCCTGCCGTGACTTCTCTAACCCCAACTTTCTCTGTTTCTCCTCTTGTTTCTGGCTGTTCCTTCATTGTTCCTTTTACTCTTCCTCCTATACTTGACCTCTACAAGTTGGAGGGGTTCAAGGCTTGGTCCAAGGTGACCTCATCCACTATGGCCATGGCTTCAATTCTTACCTTTCGTTCTTTATTTTATGGCTGAGTCGTATTCCATTGTGTATATGTGCACCGCATCTTTATCCGTTCATCTGTTGATGCACATTTAGGTGGTTTCCATGTCTTGGCTGTTGTAAATAGTGCTGCTGTGAAGATTGGGGTGAGTGTACCTTTTCAAATTAGTTTTCTGCAGACGTATATCCAGAAGTGGGACTGCTGGATCACATGGTGACTCTAGTTTTAGATCTTTAAAGAATCTCCATACTGTTTTCCATAGTGGCTGCACCAATTTTAAGATGATTTGATCATCATGAGGCCACCATGCTGTGCGGGAGGCCACCATGCTGTGCGGAAGCCCAAGCCATGCAGAGTCCACATATCAGGGCTTTGGTTGACAGTCACAGAAGAGCCCAGCCTTTGGTCATTCCAGCCTAGGAGCCAATGAGTGATGAAGTTTCTAGATGGTTCTAGATCCCTGCAACTTCAGCCACTGAATCACCCTTATCCATTCATGTCTTCCCAGCTGAGGTCCCAGACACTGAAGAACAGAGACAAGCCATCCTTGTTGTTCTGTATTTGAATTTCTGGTGCACAGAAAGCATAAGAATAATAAAATGGCAGTTGTCTAGGCAGGTTTATTATATAGCAGTAGAAAGCTGGACCAGCATTCAGATCTTACAGACTTCAAGGTCTGCAGGTCTTTACCTCCAACTGACACTCCATACATCTTCTCATCTCAGGGTCTGGAATGTTCTTTTAGCTTTCTCCCACATACTCAGCTGGCTACAACTGACTCATCTTTCAATCTCAGCTCCAGCATCACTTTTGCTGGACACCTTTTCCAACCACACAGAGCAGGTCAGGCCCACCATGGGCTACTATCACATGACAAATATCTTAGTGACCTTTGGATCTTTTTTATTCATTCTTTTGAACTGGACTGTGAGCTCCATAAAGGCAGGGCCCATTCCTGGATCTCCAGCTCCTGGTAGACTTCCTGGCACACAGTAGGCATGCAGTGAATAATGGATGAATGGAAGGATGGATAAAGCTAGTATTATCATTGATACTGTTTGGTGGAATTATTTGAGAAGTACAAGAGCTTCTGCTGTTAGTTCCAAATTACAAGGGCTTTCTTGATGACATTTTTTTACTGCGACCAGGGAGCAGATAGGAAGGAAAGGTCTTGGGCTGTGTGGGTTTCAGGTATGGCGGCATCAGGTAGGAGGAGAGTCTTAGGGCAGGGCAGGGTGGGGTGGTCAGGTATGGTGCACACCGCATGTATGGCCTCTGTACAGGAGCCTTTGGACCTAATTGTCTAAATTCAGCCATGCTGAGTGGAGGAAAAACCCATGCTCGATTTGATGGAGAACTTCAATAGGGTTCACTCACCCTCTCTGTGTCCCATTTGTATACAGGTGTTACACAAGAACCCAACAAAAGCCAGTTCTGGCTTCATGGATCTGTAGTAAAGACAGTCTAGAGACCAAGCAAAGTGGCTTATAAATGACTCTATGATCCAGGCAAAGTCAGTAGGGAGGGTTGCAGTTTGTAATTAAAAAAGAATTAACCAATTATATCCTCAATGCATTCAGTTCCTAATCCCCTTTGAAAAGGATCTTTAGGCATCTAATTGACATATTTTAAGAGACATATTGGCTAGTTAGACATCAATTGACATCCTTATTAAATATCAATTAACACATTCCCTGACTTGATGTTTAATTAGCTTGCTGCAGCTATTCTTTTAAAAGTCAATTAAATGCTTGGAATATTCTTACAAGTTGACTCCACTGATAGTGAGTATGTATGAATTCCTGTCATAAGTGGTTTTTAGTTAAATGCAGGGCAAGCTGATTCTGAATATAGATTATACAGGCCGTTCGATAAGAATTTTAAAATCAATCATTAGGTATCTAATGAACCCTCTTCTTATTGCTGTTTGTGAATAAAAGGCACATCTGGCTCTGGGACTGTGGGCTCTTGTGCTTTAATTTGATTGTGGAAACACTGGGTCAAACAGTCCACACCCCTGCCTCTGGGTAAAGCCATTTTTTATTTTTTTATTTTTTTTAAATTGTGATAAAATACACACAGCATGAAATTTACCACCTTAACCATTTTAAGTGTACAGTTCAAAAGTGTTAAGTACATTCACACTATTGTGCAACCAGTCTTCAGAACTCTTTCATCCTGCAAAACTGAAACTACTTATTAAACAATTCCCCACCCCACCCCCACCCCCTCTCTGTAGCAGCCACCATCCTATTCTGTCTCTGTGAATTTGACTACTTCAGGTACCTCATGCAAAGGTTTTGTCTTTACATGACAAAGACATAGAGCATTTGTCTTTTATGGTGGGTTTATTTCACTTAGCATAATGTTCTCGAAGTTTGTCCATTTGTAGCAAGAGTCAGAATTCCATTGCTTTTTAAAGGTGAGTAATATTCATATATTACTATCAAGGCTATGGTTTTTCCAGTGGTCATGTATGGTGGATGTGAGAGTTGGACTGTGAAGAAGGCTGAGCACTGAAGAACTGATGCTTTTGAACTGTGGTGTTGGAGAAGACTCTTGAGAGTCCCTTGGACTGCAAGGAGATCCAACCAGTCCATCCTAAAGGAGATCAGTCCTGAGTGTTCATTGGAAGGACTGATGCTGAGGCTGAAACGCCAATACTTTGGCCACCTCATGCGGAGAGTTGACTCATTGGAAAAGACCCTGATGCTGGGAGGGATTGGGGGCATGAGGAGAAGGGGACAACAGAGGATAAGATGGTTGGATGGCATCACCGACTCAATGGACATGAGTTTGGGTGAACTCTGGGAGTTGGTGATGGACAGGGAGGCCTGGCGTGCTGCGATTCATGGGGTCGCAAAGAGTTGGACATGACTGAGCGACTGAACTGAACTGAATATTCATATATGGGCTTCCCATGCTGGTGGCTTGGTCTGCGGAGACCAAGGTCAGAAGGTGAGAGTCAAGGACAAACCCAGGTGTATTTGGTGGAGGAAAGGGACACCTGTGAATGCCGGCTTCTGGGTCTTTGGAGACTCTCTCTAGGCTGGGGGCAAGGAGTATGGAAAAGTTTTCTCCCATGTGATAAGAACACTGGGGCCTCCAAGAGTGAAGTGATTTGCCCAAGTTCTCTTAAGTAGCACGCATGCTCAGATGTTCAGTTGTGTCTGACTCTTGTGACCTCACAGACTGTAGCCAGCCAAGCTCCCACCAGTTGGGGACAAACTCTGATGGCATTAGTGGTAAAGAACCCGCTTGCTGATTCAAGGGGTGTGAGAGACATGGATTCAGTTCCTGTGTCAGAAAGATCCCCTGCAGGAGGAAATGACAACCCACTCCATTATTCTTGCCTGGAGAATCCCACAGACAGGAACCTGGTGGGCTACAGTCCTTAGGGTTGCAGAGTCAGACATGACTGAAGTGACTAGCACACACACACGTAGTAACTGAACAGCAACGACAAAGCAGCTAGAAGATCATCTGACCACTTGAGAAGGCTGTTGGACTAAGGAATTTTTCAGGTTCCCAAGCAGTTCATGCCCACAGTCTTTGCACTGACTGTTTTTTTCTGTCTGAAAGACTTCTCATATGTGTCTCCTCATCCTTCGGGTATTAGTGTTACTGTCGCCTCTTCAGAGAAGTCTTCCTTGATTCCTCATTCGAGGTAGGCTTCTTCTTCTTCTTTTCTGCCATTCTCTGTCTCAGGGACCTATTAGATTCCTTCAGAGCATTTTTCACAATTTGTAATTATTTAGTTTGTTTACTGAATTAATGTCCATATCCCCAGGTGGATACAAAGTTGTATTGCTTACCGTCTGTATCCCCAGTGCCTGGGACATAGGAGGTCCTCAGTAAGCATTCCTTGGATGGATGGATGGGTGAATGAATAGATAGACGGGTGGGTAGGTGTGTAGATAGGTGGGTAGACAGATTACTTCCCAGGGTTTCAGAGTCAAGCTTCTCTGTGTGTTCAGGAAATCTATGTATGTGTATTCTCTTCAGAGAGCTTATCTGTGTGTTTCATCTTCAGTTTCCGTGGACAAGAATTATGGCTTCTTTTTGGGGAGTCACTGTGGTGAACTCATAAGCAGATAATTAGAAGACAAATATTTTATGTTTTACACCCCAGAATTAACCACATGAACTTTGATGAGAAGGAAAATCAAGAACTGGGTGAATCCACTTGAATATCATTCCACGCACCCTTTCAGCATATCAGTTCAGTTCAGTCACTCAGTCGTGACCGACTCTTTGTGACCCCATGAATCGCAGCACGCCAGGCCTCCCTGTCCATCATCAATTCCCGGAGTTCACTCAGACTCACGTCCATCGAATCAGTGATGTTATCCAGCCATCTCATCCTCTGTCATCCCCTTCTCCTCCTGCCCCCAATCCCTCCCAGCATCAGAGTCTTTTCCAATGAGTCAACTCTTCACATGAGGTGGCCAAAGTACTGGAGTTTCAGCTTTAGCATCATTCCCTCCAAAGAAATCCCAGGGCTGATCTCCTTCAGAATGGACTGGTTGGATCTCCTTGCAGTCCAGGGGACTCTCAAGAGTCTTCTCCAACACCACAGTTAAAAAGCATCAATTCATTGGCGCTCAGCCTTCTTCACAGTCCAACTCTCACATCCATACATGACCACAGGAAAAACCATAGCCTTGACTAGACGGACCTTTGTTGGCAAAGTAATGTCTCTGCTTTTGAATATGCTATCTAGGTTGGTCATAACTTTTCTTCCAAGGAGTAAGCATCTTTTAATTTCATGGCTGCAGTCACCATCTGCAGTGATTTTGGAGCCCCCCAAAATAAAGTCTGACACTGTTTCCACTGTTTCCCCATCTATTTCCCATGAAGTGATGGGACCAGATTCCATGATCTTCATTTTCTGAATGTTGAGCTTTAAGCCAACTTTTTCACTCTCCACTTTCACTTTCATCAAGAGGCTTTTTAGTTCCTCTTCACTTTCTGCCATAAGGGTGGTGTCATCTGCATATCTGAGGTTATTGATATTTCTCCCAGCAATCTTGATTCCAGCTTGTGCTTCTTCCAGTCCAGCGTTTCTCATGATGTACTCTGCATATAAGTTAAATAAGCAGGGTGACAATATACAGCCTTGACATACTCCTTTTCCTATTTGGAACCAGTCTGTTGTTCCATGTCCAGTTCTAACTGTTGCTTCCTGACCTGCATACAGATTTCTTAAGGAATATTAATTTTTGATAAACATTATTTGTAGAAAATTGAGACTAACAATCAAATATAAGCTTAAGGTCGGGAGCACTGTGATTATTTTGACCCTAAGTTCCATTCTCTCTCGTCTTTATCAAGAAGAGGCTATAGATCTAGCAGAAGAAAGAGCAGGTCCTAGTTCGTGCTCTATCACAGATCTGCTGTGTGACTTCAGGTGGGTCACTGTCCTTCTCTGAGCCTCAGCTTCATCATCGGTTAGTCTGCACTAGGCGGTCTCCCAGGTACCCTAGCACGGGCACTCTCTAGAACAGATGAACAATACTGGAGCCAGGATCGTCTCAGAGTATTCCAAAAGCACCCCATCCTGAAGGAGAGTCTGGGGGAGAATGAATACATGCATATGTATGACTGAATCCCTTTGCTGTCCACCTGAAACTATCCCAACATTGTTAATCAGCTCTACTCCAATATAAAATAAAAGGCTTAAAAAAGAAATACTCCATCCAGGGCCCACTGCCAAGGTTCAAAGGGTCCAGGATGGGGCCCAGAGTCTACATTCTAATAAAGCTCAGACTAAACCTCTCTCTGGGTTCTTTGGGCCATACTCTGAAAAAAGCTGGCTGTAACTCTTGGGATATCCAGGGAGGACCCTTCAGAAAGGATAGGGACTTGAATGATATACATTTTTATTACCTGCCTATGGCAGAAAATGAAGAGGAACTAAAAAGCCTCTTGATGAAAGTGAAAGTGGAGAGTGAAAAAGTTGGCTTAAAGCTCAACATTCAGAAAATGAAGATCATGGAATCTGGTCCCATCACTTCATGGGAAATAGATGGGGAAACAGTGGAAACAGTGTCAGACTTTATTTTGGGGGGCTCCAAAATCACTGCAGATGGTGACTGCAGCCATGAAATTAAAAGATGCTTACTCCTTGGAAGAAAAGTTATGACCAACCTAGATAGCATATTCAAAAGCAGAGACATTACTTTGCCAACAAAGGTCCGTCTAGTCAAGGCTATGGTTTTTCCTGTGGTCATGTATGGATGTGAGAGTTGGACTGTGAAGAAGGCTGAGTGCCGAAGAATTGATGCTTTTTAACTGTGGTGTTGGAGAAGACTCTTGAGAGTCCCCTGGACTGCAAGGAGATCCAACCAGTCCATTCTGAAGGAGATCAGCCCTGGGATTTCTTTGGAGGGAATGATGCTAAAGCTGAAACTCCAGTACTTTGGCCACCTCATACAAAGAGTTGACTCATTGGAAAAGACTCTGATTCTGGGAGGGATTGGGGGCAGGAGGAGAAGGGGACGACATAGGATGAGACGGCTGGATGGCATCACCAACTCGATGGACGTGAGTCTGAGTGAACTCCAGGAGTTTGTGATGGACAGGGAGGCCTGGCATGCTGCGATTCATGGGGTCGCAAAGAATTGGACACGACTGAGCGACTTCACTTTCACTTTTCACTTCCATGCATTGGAGAAGGAAATGGCAACCCACTCCAGTGTTCTTGCCTGGAGAATCCCAGGGATGGGGGAGCCTGGTGAGCTGCCATCTATGGGGTCGCACAGAATCGGACACAACTGAAGCGACTTAGCAGCAGCAGCAGCAACCCTCCTACACTGCTGGTGGGAGTGTAATCAGTGCAACCATTGTCGGAACAGTCTGAAGGTTTCTTCCCATATGATCCAGCATATATCCAGAAAAGATGCAAATGCTAATTGAAACAAGATCTGTGCACATCCGTGTTCACAGGAGCACTATTTACAATGGCCAAGACATGGAAACAGCCTAAATGTCCATCAACAGATGAATGGATGAAGAAGATGTGGTATGTATATATATAGTAGTAGTACTCAGCCATAAGAAGACGTACTGCCATTTGAAGCAGCATGCATGGACCCAGGGATTATCATACTGAGTGGAGTAAGTCAGGGAGAGAAAGACAAATACTATACGACATCACTTATATGTGAAATCTAAAAAAAGAATACAAATCAACTTTTTATGAAACAGACTCATAGACATAGAAAACAAACTTATGGTTATCAAAGGGGAAGGAGAGAGAAGTATGGGATTAGTTATTATATGTAAAATAGAGCACAGGACCTATATTCAGTGTCTTATAATAACCTAGAATAGCTGCTGCTGCTGCTAAGTCGCTTCAGTCATGTCCGACTCTGCGACCCCATAGATGGCAGCTCACCAGGCTCCCCCATACCTGGGATTCTCCAGGCAAGAACACTGGAGTGGGTTGCCATTTCCTTCTCCAATGCATGAAAAGTGAAAGTGAAGTCGCTCAGTCATGCCCAACTCTTAGTGACCCCATGGACTGCAGCCTACCAGGATCCTCCACCCATGAGATTTCCCAGGCAAGTGGGGTGACATTGGCTTCTCCCAACCTAGAGTAGAAAGAGTCTAAACCTGTACACCTGAAACTAACACAATATTGTAAATCAACTATAGTTAAATAAAGTAAATTTTAAAATTAAAATATTGTTAATTATTTGAAAAAAACCCAAAGCTCCCTTTACATGCATTAGGGCCTTCACGAGGTACTACACACAGTCACTCCTAGCTGTTTGTTCTTTCATTCATTCACATATTTCTTGAGCACCTGTTATGTGCTAGGCACTGTCTCAGATGCTGGGGAAACAACAGAGAACATGACAAAGCCTTGTGGGTGGCACCGACAATAAACCAGCAAGCAAATTAATGACTTACTACTGTGACCCATACAATGAAGGTGACCAGCATTGCTGTGGTTTGGGTGTCAAGGAGGCAGCCTTCTTCTGATGGGGCGGCCAGGGCAGGCCTCCCTGAGGCATGGAGGTTGCAGGCTGAGAACTGAAGGAGGGGGAGGAAAGAGCCACCTGTTTGAAGATGGAGAGGAAGAGTGGTCCAGGTGTGTGCTAAGGTTCAGGGGTGAGAAAAAGCTTGTAGTTTGTGGAGCCCAGAAGAGGCTTAGCTTCCTGCTGGGTGGGGTGGGAGAGTGAGGCTGTGGAGGGGGTGGCAACTAGATCTGGGCCAGGTCAGCAGGACCAGAACCTGAGGGCATTTCAGCCCTGGGTAAGGAAAAGGCGGGGGGGTGTTTGCTGTCGGAGGGGCCAGAGCAGAAGAGAAACACAAAGTGACTTATGCTGTACAAGAGCCCTCTGGCCCCAGTGTAGACTGGAGGGGAGGGCAGGGTGGCTGCCGGGAGCCCAGGTGAGAGATGCTGGCAACTTGGTCTGGGGAGACCAAGGTCAGAAGGTGAGAGTCAAGGACAGATCCAGGTGTATTTGGTGGAGGAAAGGGACACCTGTGAAGGCCGGCTTCTGGGTCTTTGGAAAATCTCTCTAGGCTGGGGGCGAGGAGTATGGAGAAGTTTTCTCCCATGTGATAAGAACACTGGCTTGGGGCTGGTGCACTGGGACGACCCAGAGGGATGGTACAGGGAGGGAGTAGGGAGGAGGGTTCAGGATGGGGAACACGTGTATACCTGTGGTGGATTCATGTTGATATATGGCAAAACCAACACAATATTGTAAAGTTAAAAAATAAAATATAAAAAAAAAAGAAAAAACACTGGGGCCTCCAAGAGTGAAGTGATTTGCCCAAGTTCTCTTCAGTAGCACGCATGCTCAGATGTTCAGTTGTGTCCGACTCTTGCAACCTCATAGACTGTAGCTGGCCAGGCTCCCTTCAGTTGGGGATGAATTCTGATGGCAGGCAGGTGGAGGCCTTCCTGGAGAAGGTGAGGGAACCACAGGACCAAAGACAAGCCAGTAGGGATGTAAGAGATGCAAGTGAAGGTGGAGAGTGGTTGCAGGTGGGTAGCGGGTGAAAGAGATCCTCCAGGCGAGAGGCTGGAGGGGTACTAGGATAGATTAGAATTGAGCTGGGGAGGTAGGCAGGAGACCTGGCATGCACCCCCACTTCTAGCCCAGGTGACCGTCACATCCCCTCTGTAGGGTCCTTCCCCATGATGGAGCTTTGACGGAGTAGCTATCAGCATTCCCCATTCATGGCCAAAATAATCTCTCCAACCCTCTCTTTCATTTATTTTTAAATGTTTGCTTGCTAAGTTGCTTCATTCAAGTCTGATTCTTTGCAACTCTGTGGACTGTAGCCCACCAGGGTCCTCTGTCCACAGGATTCTCCAAGCAAGAATACTGGAGTGGATAGCCACTCTCTTCTCTAGGGGATCTTCCTGACCCAGGGATTGAATTCAGGTCTCCTGCATTGCAGGCAGATTCTTTACCATCTGAGCCACCATGGAAGCCGATGTTAAAAAATAGTTAATTATTTAAATCAGCATACTATTAAGGATTGTATTACAAAGTTCACATTTAATACAGTTGTTACATAGAGAGACATTTCTTATCTTCATCCTTTAAAAAGACATACACAAAATTAATTTCTTTTGGATTAATTATGTAACAAACTACACAGTTTGCTCACAAATACATCTTTAAATGATGTACTATGTTTGATTTGGGGGAACAAATGCATATTAAAATGTAGACTGACATTTAATCATGTGTTCATCATTGACACAGAGAGAAATGGCTTCCATAGCCGGATGTTTGGGAGCTTTGCATTTTGTGGCTAAAATGAAAGCCACCAGCTTACTAGTTCATTTTGAGGTTTTTGTTTCAAATTGACTAAATAGGAGAGACGGCTTTGGGCTGGTGTTGGTGAGACCTACTGAAGGAACACATTGTGGGTTCCTTTTTTGCCTCCAATAAGTGAAAAATCAAGTCAGTTGTACTCATCCCTGAATTTTCTCTCTTTGTGGTTGATTTTTGAGGAGCCTGAAGCCTATGGATGTGCTTTGTAAGGAGTGTGATCAGATGGAACCAATGGGAGTTACCACGAGGCACATAAGTGACTTATCATCAATGCAACAATGCTCATTCACTTGTGTCTCAAATTCAGAGTCCCCAGGCTTCCTGTCCTTAACCAATATTCTGTTGTGGGTATAAATGAAACAGAGTGTGAGTAAGAATGTGAGCAACTTGAACTGTCATACAGCCAAGGTCCTACAAACAAACCTTAAATGACAACCGCGGTAATGCTCACAAGATGCCTGAGTAGTGCATGGAGTATGCTGGCGTTGGCCAAAATGTTCATTCCAATTTTTCTGTACCATCTTACAGAAAAACCCGAACGAACTTTTTGGCTAACCCAATAGTAAATACCCAATAAAGGTTAGCTCTGGGGGTGATGATTAATGCTCTGAAGGAGAGGAAAGTGGTGCTGAACGTGTATAATAGAGGATTCGGTCCAGAGAGGGAGGACCCTTGAGCTGAGCTCCTGTGTGGCCATGAGCAAACTGACGAACCTTTCTGTGCTTCAGTTTCCACCTGGAGCATGAAGGTGGTTAAGGCGCCTGCCTCATCGGTTTGTTGGGAGGTTCACATGAATAAGACTCGCAATGTCCTTAGAATGTTCTGAATACACGGTAAGAGCTAAAAGGCTACTTTAAAAAAAAAATCATCATCCTCATTTATCATCATATTGTTATATAGTCAAAGCAGGCTTCCCAGAGGAAATGACTTTGAGCTGAGCTATGAAAGATGAGTCAGTGGTAGCTAGGCAACAACGGGGACAAGCATCCCAGGCCGAAGGAACAAAAAGTCCGATGTTCCAAAAAGCCCTATGTCGGGAAGGAGCGGGGTGTGTTGGGGAGCTGAACAAAGCTGGAGCAGCTGGAGTAGAGTGATTGAGGGGGAGCGCGGTGAGAGAAAAGGCTTGAGAGACTGGCTGGGCCAGAGCAAGTAGAACCTGGGAGCCTTTCCTAGGGCTTCTGGTCTTTATCCTGAGGGGGTGCCCACAAAAGGCTTTAAACTGGGGAGTATCCAGATCTGATCTGTAGGTATGATTTGAATAGCCCCCTCTAGTGGCCTTGGGGAGAATGATGGGACCAGCTGCCCGGGCCTTTGATAGGGTGAAGCTGACAGCGATGGAGGGAGGGTATCCATTGTGTGTACACTCATCTCAGCCTTGCACGCCTTATGCTCCAGCCACCCAGTGTGGAGGGACATAACAGAAGGGGCAGACCTGATCCTGCCCTCCCACCAGTGAGCCCAGCTTCTAACCGATGCTCCCCCAGCAATGATCTTGGGCCAGTAGGTTAGGTGAGAGGCTGTGCTGGGCACTTCCAGCCTGGTCTGTGTGCCGGCATCACCTCTCCAAGGAAGCTGGGGATGGGGGTTATGCTGGGGCGGTGGTGCAGTCAGCAGGGGACCTTGACACCTTCCACGGCAGAGCAGTGTGGGGTAAAGCCAACACCCTGCCTCTCCTGGTTCTGCCTTTAGCTGCTGAGGCCAGAGTTCCCTGCCATTGGGTAGGTGATCCAGATCCCAGGCTCTCTCGTCAGTGAAGGCATTTCTGCCAGCAGACCTCTGTGTCTTCAAGGTTGAATAAGATGTAAAGAGTCAACCAGGAAAATGGGTCAGAGGCCCATTAACTTGGACTCAACTGTTGCTGAAAGCCTGTGTCACCAATGTCTGCTATAACTGTCACATGGTTCCAGGATGAGGCCTGGTTGGAGTCACCTGAACTTGCCCTTCCCTCCACCCCACAGCCAGGGAGTCACTCTCTCATTCATTCAACAAACATTTATTGAGCACCTACTATGTGCCAGGAGCTGTTCTAGGCTCAAAGGAGAAACCAGCAAACCAAATGGACAAAACTTTCTACATTCCATCTCAGGGAGACAAACTAAACCAGAAACATAAAAAAGAAGCAAAAGAAATGTGTTAGAAGATGGAAAGTACTGTGGAAAAAATAGAGGTGGATAAGAGGAAGTGGGAATCTTGGAAGATTAAGCCAGCAAGACTTCCTAATGAATTGGATGTGGAATGTGAGAGGAAAAGAGGAGTCTGGGGTGACCCCCAGGTTTTGGCATGAGCATCTGAAGTGCAGAATTGCCAACACTTGAGTAAGGGTAAGGGTGGAGCAGGGTTGAGGGGACGACCAGGAGACCAGTTTGGACATCTGAGGGTTGAAAGGTTGGACATCTGGGGGTTGAAAGGCCTCCTAGACATTCAGGTGGAGATGCTGAGAGTGAGCTGGTTTTGTGGAGCTTGAGTTGGGGAATGAGGCCGAGGCTGGAGTTGCTGGCATGAAGGGATATAAAGCCATGGCCTGGATGGTCACCAGGGGCTAAGCCTCGGGGTGTGGGGAGAAGGGAAGGATCACAGAAGAGGCAGACAGGAGTGGCCACTGAGGTAGGAGGGCAAGTAGGAGAAATATGATGCAATGGGTCTAGTAAGTCAGGCTTAGGAACTAAGGGGGTCGTCCGTGGCCTTGCGGGAGGAGCCTGGCTGCAGTAATTCTCCATGTCTGGGTGACTTATCTTTTACCTTCATGGGAGGCTGAATGATAGCCTCCAGATATGTCAGGTCCTAATCCCTGGAACCTTTTGTTACCTAACAGTGGGAAATGGTCTTTGCATGTGTGATTAAGGATTTTGAGACTGGAAGATTACACTGGATTATCTGGCTGTCTTTGTAATAGAGGCAGAGGGAGACCTGACCCAGAGATGACACTGTGACCATGGAGGGGAGCTCGGAAGGCTGCAGCACAAGTCAAAGAATGGGGGCAGCCCCCCGAAGCCGGAAGAGACAAGGATCAGATTCCGTTCTAGAACCTCCAGAAGTGTCGCCTTGCTGACATCCTGGTTTCAGATGTCTGGCCTCCAGACCTGTGAGAGAACGAACGTCTGCTTCTTTACGCCGCCGAGTTTGTGGCATTTTGTTACAGCAGCGACAGGAAGCAAATACAAGCCGCCTGGTCTCAGATAGTTCCGCCCCTAACTTAGTCGTTGTCATCATCCAACAATTGTAACAGCCCCGGCACCAGACTGCCTGCCCCAAAGCCTTGCCCTCCACACATAGACTGATGGGTAATTCCTTCCTGAATTCCCTCAGCACAGAGCCAACATTTACTAGCCTGAAGCACAGGGCTTTTCCTGACATGGTCCCTGAGTACTTCTCCTCCTTTATTTCTCACCACGTGGCCCCATCACTTTTGCTCCAGCTGTATCAACCTCCCTGCAGTTTTCAGCTGTTACATGTTCTCTCAAACTGCTGAGCCTTTGCACATGCTGCCCCCTTTGCCTGGAACACTCTTCCTCACCCCAGATATCGACACGGCTTGTTTTCTCATTGACTTCAGGTCTTTGCCCCAAAGAACTTCCTTGATGATAGATTTCAAAGCTCAACCCCCTCTTCACCTTCACGTTTCTGATTCCTTTGCCCTACCCTATCTTCCCCCCATGGTACTTATCACTGCCATGTACTTAACTTATTTGTTCATTGTCTGTTGCCCCTGATTAGAATTAAATTTCACAGGAACAGGGAATTTAAACTGGGTGGCTTAAACAATAAACATTTACTACAGTTCTGGAGGCGCCGGCACACAGAGTCAATGCCTGCAGAGAACTTTGAGCTCTTCATCCCCTTATAAGGGCACCAATCCCATCCTAGGGGCTCCACCCCATGACCTCATCCAAAGCTAATCACCTCCCAAAGGTCCCACTTCTAAACACCATCACACTGGAGATTAGGTTTCAACATATGCATCTGGGGAGATACAAGCATTCAGTCCACAGCAGGAGGATTTGGGGGTGATCTGGAAGGTCTCCTGGGATTTTCAGCCCCTTGTAATCCTTGAGATCAAAGATTCCTCTCCTTTCTGAGCCATGGATCTCTTCACTGAGCAAATCTTTTGAATGCATAAGATACGTTATATTACAAAAGATTCTAATTATTTTGAACTGCAGTTATCAAAATATTAAAAGAAGACATTTTGATATAGTAATAAGTGTGTTTCTTTATTAATGAACTGAATACCAAGAGCTAGGGACAGGTCTAATTAGTACCATAATTTTGAAGCAGTGATGAGCATAAGCGATCTTTCAAGATAGCAGCAGCAACAGAAATGTGATATGAAAATATCTGTGATTTCTCTTGGTGACAAACACTGACAGGCACTGCAAGCACTGTGGTTTGCCATTGGTCTTCACAAGGGAAGGAAACGGTGAATTTCAGTAAGAGGTGAGTAAAGAGAAAGATGATTTTTTTTTTAACGTCCAAACCAGCCCTCTCCATTAAGATCCCCTGTCATTAATGGAGTTAGAGGTGAGCTTGGACCCCATGATTTTTCAGTGTGGAGAGACGCTTCTGACAAGTGTACCCCCCTCGCTAAAATAGGGACTCCTGGGGGGCAGCCTCTTCAACAGGCAAACCTGAGCAACGTGTTGGGCCCCCTCCTCCTTTCAACCCCTGGCAGTCACAGACCGTCCGTTCTCAGGAAGACCAAATATAAACATTTCGAGATTATCTCGAGAACAAGATGTTTGTTTACTTTAGAAATTGCAGACATGGCGAAGCACTCAAGCCCACAACTGCAATTAATAATAATTTAGGTCAATCTTTCCTGGGGCGAAGCTACATCTTGATTTTAGAGACAAGACAGTGTTTTTCTTGTTTTGTGTTCAGGTAACATTATGTTGTTTATCTGTTCTTAGTCATAGATATTTGTATTGCTTTTTTCCCCTTCACTTATACGAGCATTACATGCTCACTGTAAACATTTCTGAACACTGCAGAAAGTGAAATTTCCCCCGTTGTAACCTGTTCCCCAGAGAGAACCACTGATGACGGGGCAGAATGCATCATATGCGCCTTTTGTCATCACGGGTGTGCTTCCTCACGTTACCACTCATTTAATTCTTTTTTTTTCCCAAATAGCATTCTATGGAAATTGTTCTATAACTTGTGCTTTTCACCTAAGATACCACAAGTGTTATTTGCCTATATGTCTGTCTCCTCAACTGGAATTCGGGGTTTAGAGGGGGAAGGTATCTACGTTTTAGTAAAAGTGAAAGTCATTCAGTCTTGTCTGACTCTTTGTGACCCCATGGACCATATAGTCCATGGAATTCTCCAGACCAGAATACTGGGGTGGGTAACCTTTCCCTTCTCCAGGGGATCTTCCCAACCCAGGGATCGAGCCCAGGTCTCCTGCATTGCAGGTGGATTCTTTACCAACTGAACCACAAGGGAAGCCTGAGAATACGGGAGTGGGTAGCCTTTCTATGCTTTATCAATCTTTATAAATCTAAAACCTCGCCAAATAAATTGTACATAATAGGATTCAACAAATATTTGCTGAGCTAATAACCAAATGAATGACTAAGCGAACTTTTTTCAAAACTATGTCATAAACACCTTTCGGTGTTTGTCCACTGACAGATCTTTCATTGTTACAGGGTAGCTGAAAATTACATTGTATGGATGTGATTAACTTTCAATAACCACTAGCGGGTACTTGAACTTGGGCTGCTTCCAACTTTTCAAGCTTATATTTATTCTGCACTGAAAATCCTTGTAACATATATATGTTTGCTTACTTCTTTATGCATTTTTTTAGACTCAGAGAAAGGTTTATTTTGATAGGTATTGCCAAATTTCCCTTTCTCTAGTTGTACCAGCTTATAATCCTATCACCAGAGAATCTGTGTTTCTGTTCCCTCACTGAATATTTTTAAAAATAATATACTTTGAATTTTCAAGCTAATAGGAAAGTTTCTGGAGAACTCCAAAGAACTCCCATAGAGCCCCTCACCCAGATTCTCTTTTTTTTTGGGAGGGGGGTGGCGGCAAGAATACTGGAGTGGGTTGCCATTCCCTTCTCCAGCCAGATTCTCAAACTAACATTTTTATCACATCTGTGGTCTCTTTCTCCATGATTCTTTTTCTGAATCCTTGGAGGGCAAGCAGCAGACATAACATCCCTCATCTCTAAACACTTGCAATGCATATTTCCCCAAACCAAGTTCATTCTGCTACACAACCCCCATGCAACCCTCCAAATCAACAGCATTGCTACAGGCACCACCACCCAATCGACAGAATCAATTGTGCAGACTTTGTGCCTTTTCTCTTCTTGTCCAGGATGTTCTCTAAGAATATGTATTGCATTTAGTTCTTAGGCACCTTCAGTTTCCTCCAATCTAGAGCAGTGCCTGCATTTCCCCCTGTCTTTTGAGTTCTCAACAGTGCTAAAGGGTATGAGTCTTACATTCTGTAGGATGACCCTCAATCCAAATCTGCCTCATTCCCTTCATTCCATATTCAGGTCATGCTTCCTGGGCAGAAGGACCACAGAAATTATGCTGTGCTCAATCAAGGCACCACGGGACTCCCCTGGTGGCCCAGTGGTTACAGTTCATGCTTCCAAAGCAGGGGACGTGGGTTGATCCCTAATCAGACACGACTGAGCGACTGAACTGAACTGAAGATCCCACAAGCTGAGTGGTGTGGCCAAAAAAAAAAAAAAAAATCAGTGCCCCATATCAAGAGGCATGTGGCAGTGCTTCATGCCACCCTGGAGATGTTAAACTTGGTCTCCTGGTCACATTGGCGCTTGCCAGCTTTCTCTACCTAAACTCACCGTCCCCTTTTGTAATGGACCTATATGTCGTGGGTAGGCTCTCTGAGATTATGTCAATATCCTGTTCCTTGTCAAATCTCCATGGATTACTCCTGATGAATCAACCACCTCTGTGCCTGTTGCCAAATGGAGATTTTCTATTCCCATCATTCCTTCTACATGGATTCGTTGGCTTTCTATCATAAGGAAAAACTTTTCCCTTTCTCCAGTTTATTTGTATCACCAAGAGTTCATGGATTCTTATTTTATAATCAATTTCTATCATTGTTTATTTTCATGCTCAACGTGTCCAACAGGAGCCCCTTCAAGGACAAAGTGTCTCCTGTGGCCTTTTTGACATGCCTCCATGTTTCACTGATCATTTCCTTACTTCTGGGCACAACGAGAATTTCTAGGTTCATCTTCTCCCCTTGCATTTTCCTGGCCTCAGCCTTGGAATCAGCCATTTATTTGATTAGTTTTGATTCATTTCAGTGGAGGATGGTAAAAACCAAGGTATGGGTGCTCAGTGTGCTTGTTGCTACTAGGATGTCTTGCTTCTGTCTAGACATCGCTTGGTTATCTTGGAGTTGGTGATGAACAGGGAAGCCTGGCACGCTGCACTCCATGGGGTCGCAAGGAGTCGGACAGGACTGAGCGACTGAACTGAACTGACCTAACCTATCTCTACCTATCTGTGTATGTATGTATCATCTATCTTTGTATCCATTTACCTTTGTGTAACTATATACCCATATCAGTTCAGTTCAGTTAAGTTCAGTCGCTCAGTTGTGTCCAACTCTTTGCGATCCCATGAATCGCAGCACACCAGGCCTCCCTGTCCATCACCATCTCCCGGAGTTCACTCAAACTCACATCCATTGAGTCGGTGATGCCATCCAGCCATCTCATCCTCTGTCGTCCCCTTCTCCTCCTGCCCCCAATCCCTCCCAGCATCAGAGACTTTTCCAATGGGTCAACTCTTCGCAGGAGGTGGCCAAAGTACTGGAGTTTCAGCTTTAGCATCATTCCTTCCAAAGAACACCCAGGGCTGATCTCCTTTAGAATGGACTGGTTGGATATCCTTGCAGTCCAACTTATAAATTAGTTCTAATGTACTTCTATGTATATTACAGAACCATGAGTTTATATCCATACCTCTAATTCCAATCAAACATCTCAAGGTTCTTTACAGGCTTCCCCTTTTGTGTTTGTAAATATCTTCTTAGGCAATGAAAATCTTGGCTCTTGTTATCCTCAACATTTTTCTTTATTTCTTTAATTGATTTGCTTATTTTCTTAATGTCACCAACCTCCCAATCTTGCCTTCTGTCTTCTTTGCCCACCAGCTCAGCATCCCCGTCGTCATCCTGCAGCTTTGGCTGCTGTGACTGTCAGCTCATGTCTCCAGGCTGCCCCGCAAGCTTCCCTTACCACTCAGCTTCCTCGGTCATCAGGCCCACAGGCCTCAGGACCTTAGCATGACCACCCTCCCCGCCATGCTCTTGGCCACTGCCTAGTGCCTCCGTGCTCTTACTGCACCCCCCTCAGAATTTTCAATTACTAAATTTTGCCGATTGTAGAGTTTCAAAGAGCTGTCAATGTTGTAATTTGCATTCTTTAATCATCAGTGAGGCTGAGTATCTTTTTATGTTATTTCTTACTTGAAAGGCTTACTCATTTATTTTGCTCATTTTCTACGAAGTTCAGCTATTTTCTTATTGATGTGAAAGACTTCTTTGTACAGTAGAGACCTTGGTTCTTCTGTATATATACTACAGTTTGTCTTCTGATTTTGTTTATGGTGCTCATTACCATTTTAAAATGTTATATAATAAAATTAACCTTTTTTATGGTGTCCTATTCCTCAATTTTGGTGTGTTTTCCCAGTATTTTAATTATTTAAAAATATGTAAACCATTGAACTCTGGAATTTATTTTGGTATTAAGAGGGTGGTTGGGTTTTTAACCCCCAAAGGGCCAACCAATTATCCCACCATCTGTTTATTGTATAAAACATAATCTTCTCACTCGCTTAAAATGCTGCCATTATTATAAATTAAACTTCAATATATTTTTGGCTCCAAATTGGATTCCCCATTCTGTGTCACTGATTTGTCTATCGCTTTAGGCAACCTATCTCATTACTGATCACTATAGTTTTATAGTACATTTTACTACCTGGTAAGGAAAATTCTATTCATAGAAGAGTTAATCCAAACAAGAGTGTAGACAGGAGACAAGAAGTATTTATATTTAGCACCTGTTAAAACAACTTTGGACTTCCTTGGTGGCTCAGATGGTAAAATGTCTGCCTATAATATGGGAAACCCCGGTTCGATTCCTGGGTCAGGAGGATCCCCTGGAGAAGAAAATGGCAACTCATTCCAGTACTCTTGCCTGGAAAATCCCATAGACAGAGGATCCTGGTAGGCTACAGTCCATGGGGTTGCAAAGAGTCAGACACGACTGAGCCATATAACTAAGGAAAATTCCCCTTTATTGTTTTTTTTCTTTTAAAGGATTTTCACAGCTCTGTACATTTATTTTTCTTTGCAAAATTTAGAATTATCATGTTAAGATCACAAAGAGTATTTTTGAGTTTTTAATTTGGATTGTGTTAAATTTTATATGATTTGGGGAAGAATTTATATTTTTTGATGTTAGGTTCTACTTAGAAAAAGGTATCTGTTATTATTAATGCAAATCTTTTTTTATATTTTATGTACCTATGTGTGTTTTATTTTCTTCTTCATTAAAGATTCTACCCATTTCCAGTTATGTTCATTCCTAAGTATTTTCTTGTTTTTGTTACTATTGAGAAGTGTGTCTTTTATTCCATAGTATTTTCTGACTAGTTTTTACTTGTATATGTGAGCATATTGACAGGAAATAGCAGTCCCTGATATGAATCAAGGCAAACTGGAAGTGGTCAAACAAGAGATGGCAAGAGTGAATGTCGACATTCTAGGAATCAGCGAACTGAAATGGACTGGAATGGGTGAATTTAACTCAGATGACCATTATATCTACTACTGCGGGCAGGAATCCCTCAGAAGAAATGGACTAGCCATCATGGTCAACAAAAGAGTCCGAAATGCAGTACTTGGATGCAACATCAAAAACGACAGAATGATCTCTGTTTGTTTCCAAGGCAAACGATTCAATATCAGAGTAATCCAAGTCTATGCCCCAACCAGTAATGCTGAAGAAGCTGAAGTTGAATGGTCCTATGAAGACCAACAAGACTTTTTAGAACTAACACCCAAAAAAGATGTCCTTTTCATTATAGGGGACTGAAATGCAAAAGTAGGAAGTCAAGAAACACCTGGAGTAACAGGCAAATTTGGCCTTGGAATATGGAATGAAGCAGGGCAAAGACTAATAGAGTTTTGCCAAGAAAATGCACTGGTCATAACAAACACCCTCTTCCAACAACACAAGAGAAGTCTCTACACATGGACATCACCAGATGGTCAACACCAAAATCAGATTGATTCTATTCTTTGCAGCCAAAGATGGAGAAGCTCTATACAGTCAGCAAAAACAAGACCGGGAACTGACTGTTGCTCAGACCATGAACTCCTTATTACCAAATTCAGACTTTAATTGAAGAAAGTAGGGAAAACCACTAGACCATTCAGGTATGACCTAAATCAAATCCCTTATGATTATTCAGTGGAAGTGAGAAATAGATTTAAGGGCCTAGATCTGATAGATAGAGTGCCTGATGAACTATGGACTGAGGTTCATGACATTGTACGGGAGACAGGGATCAAAACCATCCCCATGGAAAAGAAATGCAAAAAAGCAAAATGGCTGTCTGGGGAGGCCTTACAAATAGCTGTGAAAAGAAGAGAAGCAAAAAGCAAAGGAGCAAAAGAAAGATATAAGCATCTGAATGCAGAGTTCCAAAGAATAGCAAGAAGAGATAAGAAAGCCTTCCTCAGTGATCAATGCAAAGATATAGAGGAAAACAACAGAATGGGAAAGACTAGGGATCTCTTCAAGAAAATCAGGGATACCAAGGGAATATTTCATGCAAAGATGAGCTCGATAAAGGACAGAAATGGTATGGACTTAACAGAAGCAGAAGATATCAAGAAGAGGTGGCAAGAATACACAGAAAAACTGTGCAAAAAAGATCTTCATGACCAAGATAATCACGATGGTGTGATCACTGACCTAGACCCAGACATCCTGGAATGTGAAGTCAAGTGGGCGTTAGAAAGTATCACTACAAACAAAGCTAGTGGAGGTGATGGAATTCCAGTTGAGCTATTTCAAATCCTGAAAGATGATGCTGTGAAAGTGCTGCACTCAATATGCCAGCAAATTTGGGAAACTCAGCAGTGGCCACAGGACTGGAAAAGGTCAGTTTTCATTCCAATCCCAAAGAAAGGCAATGCCAAAGAATGCTCAAACTACCACACAATTGCACTCATCTCACACACTAGTAAAGTAATGCTCAAAATTCTCCAAGCCAGGCTTCAGCAGTATGTGAACCGTGAACTTCCTGATGTTCAAGCTGGTTTTAGAAAAGGCAGAAGAACCAGAAATCAAATTGCCAACATCTGCCGGATCATGGAAAAAGCAAGAGAGTTCCAGAAAAACATCTATTTCTGCTTTATTGACTATGCCAAAGCCTTTGACTGTGTGGATCACAATAAACTGCGGAAAATTCTGAAAGAGATGGGAATACCAGACTACCTGACCTGCCTCTTGAGAAATCTGTATGCAGGTCAGGAAGCAACAGTTAGAACTGGACATGGAACAACAGACTGGTTCCAAATAGGAAAAGGAGTACGTCAGGGCTGTATATTGTCACCCTGCTTATTTAACTTCTATGCAGAGCCATCATGAGAAACGCTGGACTGGAAGAAACACAAGCTGGAATCAAGATTGCTGGGAGAAATATCAGAAACCTCAGATATGCAGATGACACCACCCTTATGGCAGAAAATGAAGAGGAACTAAAAAGCCTCTTGATGAAAGTGAAAGTGGAAAGTGACAAAGTTGGCTTAAAGCTCAACATTCAGAAAACGAAGATCATGGCATCTGGTCCCATCATTTCATGGGAAATAGATGGGGAAACAGTGGAAACAGTGTCAGACTTTATTTTTCTGGGCTCCAAAATCACTGCAGATGGTGATTGCAGCCATGAAATTAAAAGACGCTTACTCCTTGGAAGGAAAGTTATGACTAACCTAGATAGTATACTGAAAAGCGGAGACATTACTTTGCCAACAAAGGTCCATCTAGTCAAGGCTATGGTTTTTCCAGTGGTCATGTATGGATGTGAGAGTTGGACTGTGAAGAACGCTGAGCACCGAAGAATTGATGCTTTTGAACTGTGGTGTTGGAGAAGACTCTTGAGAATCCCTTGGCCTGCAAAGAGATCCAACCAGTCCATTCTGAAGGAGATCAGCCCTGGGATTTCTTTGGAAGGACTGATGCTAAGGCTGAAACTCCAGTACTTTGGCCACCTCATGCAAAGAGTTGACTCATTGGAAAAGACTCTGATGCTGGGAGGGATTGGGAGCAGGAGGAGAAGGGGACGACAGAGGATGAGATGGCTGGATGGCATCACTGACTCGATGGACGTGAGTCTGAGTGAACTCCGGGAGTTGGTGATGGACAGGGAGGCCTGGCGTGCTGCGATTCATGGGGTCGCAAAGAGTCAGACTGAGCGACTGAACTGAATTGAACTGAACTGATGTGTATAAACACATGGGCTTTGGAATGTGACTACCTGCATTTCCATCCTAGCTCTGTTATTCACAAGCTGTGTGACTGTGAGCAGGTAACTTTGCCTCTCTGAGCCTCAGTTTCCTCGTTTTTAACATAAGAATAAAAATGGTACCTATTTGATGGCAATGTCCCAGTAAATCCTTGATAAATATTTGCTATTGCTATTATTATTGTTATATAGCTACTGTTATTATTTAAAGTTTTGTAATGAGTTGTTTTCCTGAGCTATTATAATGTATATTAATTTATTTTCCTAAATTAGCATATTATTATTATTCTTGTATTATATTGCATTATTGTATTATTTCTGATAGTTTACTAGGGATTTTCAAGTTTTCTAGAAATGCAATAATACAATACATGAATATTTTGCTTACTCCTTATCAAAAGCTATACCTTATTTTCTTAGTTACTTATGGATATCCTGATCTTATTTCTGATATATAATCAGAAATGCTGCTATTGCCGGACCTTTGAGTTAAATGGTTATTGTAGACATGTATTTCTTCATCCAACAGATATCTGTAGATATCTAAATATAGAGGTATATATTGGTACTGTTATGAAACTATTTTTATTAGAAATAAAGATTTCATTTCATCAAATGCCTTTATTTGGCATCTAAGGAGATGATCTTGTCATTTTTCTGTTTTGACCTATTAGTGTGGTAAATCATATTTATGAATTTCCTCATATTATACCATCCTTGTAGTCTTAGAGCAAACCACTGCTTGGGCATATTATGGCAGTTATTTAATGTATAACTGTAATTGATTTGTTAATATTTTATTTAATGTTTTGAAATCGGTTTTCTTTTTTCCTTTTGTTTTCAGCTTTCATTTGCCTTTTTTGGTTTTGTTTTCAGCTTTTAGTGTAATTTATATGCCTGCCTTCTTAAAATATTCAGAAAATTTCTTCTTTATAAATCCTAGTGGTCACTACCCTTTCTCCTTAATCATATTTTTATAATTATCCTAAATTGACTTTTTTAATTTAAAATTAATTAATTGATTTTAATTAGAAGTTAATTACTTTACAGTATTGTAGTGGGTTTTGCCATACACTGACATGAATCAGCCATGGATGTACATGTGTCCCCCATCCTGAACCCCGCCCCCACCACCCTCCCCATCCCATCCCTCAGGGTCATCCCAGTGCACCAGCTTTGAGTGCCCTGTTTCATGCATTGAACTTGGACTGGTCATCTGTTTCACATATGGTAATATACATGTTTCAATGCTATTCTCTCAAATCATCTCACCCTCGCCTTCTCCCACAGAATCCAAAAGTCTGTTCTTTACATCTGTGTCTCTTTTGCTGTCTCACATATAGGATCATCGTTACCATCTTTCTAAATTCTATATATATGCGTTAGTATACTGTATTGGTGTTTTTCTGACTTACTTCACTGTATAATAGGCTCTTTTTTGACTTTTTTGAGGGGATGTACAATTCTATAGATTTTAATACATGTATAGATATGTGCAGTCACCACTATAATGGAGGTACTGAATTATCCTATGACTACATACAACTGTCTGTGGTTGCTAACCAAAGAGGTGGGGGCAAAGAGGGAGAGAGCAGTGATGACCAAGAGGAACTCCTGGGGCACAAGTTGTGGGGTTCCCAGGAATGCTTTCATGGGGAATGTGGCAGAATGATGGACTCTAGTTAGTGGGATGGAAGGCTGAGAGTCATAATAATTGGGGTCTTAAAATTACTTTGTGGCCATTGCGTATTGAAATCTGAGGGCATATCAGTTAACATTTGTTTGAAATGTAACCGTTTAAGCCTATGAATTTTCTTCTCTTTATGGCTTGAGCTGTTTGTATTGATTTCTTCTTTGAGGCAAGAGTGGTTGAGGATAGAAAATGTCTCAATTTCTGTTTTCTTTTCCCTTTACTATTACTGTACATTTTTATTGCATCAAGGTCAGTGTTGGTGACCCATGGTATATCTACTTTTAGAATTTTTAGGTTTTTTTTGTGGCTTAGCGTATGGCAAACTTATACAAATCACATTGGCACCCAAAGAAGAGTAATATTCTCTGCACCCCATGTACAGAGTGTAAAGATACCATATATACTCATATTTGATCAATTTTTAAAGAGATTTTTAAAAGTTTTAAATTTAATCTGCTAATTTTATTTTTGGCTGCACTGGCTTTTCGTCGCTTTGTATGGGCTTTCTGCAGTTGCTGTGAGCTAGGGGCTACTCTGTTGCAGTGCACGGGCTTCTCTTGTTGTGGAGCACAGGCTATACGCACACGGGCTGCAATATTTGCGGCACGTGGGCTCGGTAGATGCGGCTGGTTGGCTTAGTTGTTTCGTGGTGTGTGGAATCTTCCCAGACCAGGGATTGAACCCGAGCATTGGCAGGTAGATTCTTAACCACTGTGCCACCAAGGAAGTCCATAATCAATTTTATTAATCATATTAATAAGATCATTTATATCCTTACTTGTTCAACTTAACTATCAAAAATCAAAAAAGGGGGAGTTCCCTACTCTTGTATTTCTATTGATTCCACATTGTATTTATATCTATAATTTTTTTTAATTTGATTTTGTTTTTAAACTTTACATAATTGTATTAGTTTTGCCAAATATCAAAATGAATCCACCACAGGTATACATGTGTTGCTTCATATATTTTGATGCTACTTTATCTGGAACAGAAAATGTCATGACGGTTATTCTAATGTTTTCTATCCTTTAGAGTTATGGGCAATGCTTTTCTTTTCATTCAATAATTTTTGTTTTCAATTCAACCTTTTCTGATATTCATAACGTAGTAAACTAACATGTAGTTTCTTTTTTTCAAGTTTAAGGTATATAATGTAATCATTTGATATATGTGCATATTGCAGTATTACTACTACAATAAGGTTAGTTGACACAGCCATCACTTCACATGGTTATAATTTTTTGTATGTGGTGAGAACTTTAAAAGTCGACTTGATTGTGGTTTCTTTTAGTCTGCGTTTGCCTGGCACATCCTGGAAAATCATTTTACTTTCAACTTCTGTTCAGTCCTTCTCCTGGCCTCCCACTTTCTCTGAAGGATTGATATTTCCTCCCCAACCCAATTTAGTTATGATCCGAGAGGGCTCAGTGGTAAAGAATCTAGCTGCCAATGCAGAAGACACAGGAGCCACGGGTTTGATCTCTGGGTTGGGAAAATCCCCCAGAGGAGGATATGGCAACCCACTCCAGTATTCTTACCTGGAAAATCCAATGGACAGAGGAGCCTGGTGGGCTTCAGTCCATAATGTCACAAAGAGTTGGACACGACTGAATATGGACGCATGGCATGGCTGTCTGGGTTTTATGACCAAAACTGTTTAAAGAGAAATGTTGATGGATCTTACGTCCTTGAGTAAGTACGGATAAAGTATTCGTCGGGTATAGCATTCTTAAGTCACACTTGTGTTCCCTCAAAACTGTGCAGATGTTACTTTGGTCTTTGGACATCAAACGTTAGTGTGGAGAAATTGAAGGGATTCTGATATTCTTCCTCTTGCTAATAATTTGGTATTCCTGGGTGGGGTGTTTATATAATTGCCTCTTCGATTCTTTAAGTTGAACATCTTGAACATCTAGATTTTCATATACACTTTGAATGTTCATATTCACTTTTCCCTTTTTATATGATGGGTTATTTTTGTGATGTATTTGTTTTGTCTTCTTTAAGGCTACTCATCTTTATGTTAACCTCCTTTGTCTGTCATCCATAACAATTATCTTCTCTAAATTGCTCCTAACTCTTTGTTTCTTTTGCATTTTGTATGGTTTTCTTTCTTTTTTTTTTCCCTGTAGACTATCTTTAACATTCCCAAGTTATTTTTCTGCTGTGTCAGTTCTGCCCTCATGGTTTCTTATCTGTTTAGTAGCAGCCTCGTGGTATTACTCTGATCCATAATTTCTTAACTTGGCCCTGCAATTCTTCTAATCTTACTTTGTTATCATCTTATTTTCAGTTTCTTTGGGATTGTGATACATTTGTGGTCTTTTTTTTTTTTTTCTGTTTCCTAGCCCATGTCTTTTTTCAAACCTGTCTTTGTTTTTAACATGATCTACCCCTTCCTTTCCTTTCCTGCTGTGTTTTGAAAATTTCTGTAGTTTTAATATTATTTTGTTGTTATTTCTGTTGTTATTTCAACTTATTTATCTTTGAACTGGAGGAGTTATTATCACGTCTCTTATTTGCCTAGATCCAGAACAGCTGGAGTCTCCCATACTTCCTTGTCTGTTTACCTGGGTCTTCTCTGTACCCATCACATCTTGAATATCAAGGCTGCTTTTCTGGTGCCTAGAAGGTAACAAAGGAGGAGCTGGGGACCTGGATGGGAGTTACAAGTGAAACTTTTGTGACTTTCTCCATATAGCACCTGGAGAGCTTAAAGCCATGCAGGAGAGTCACTCAGTGCAGTTAGGGACACATCCAGCTGGGGACAGTGGGGAGGGGGGACACTCTTAGTTTCAGATAGTGCCAGCAGTTTCGGAGACAGTCCACCTTTGGAGACCACGTCTCGGCTATCAGAACAATCAGTTTCAGACCATGGGTCCAGCCAAGCTCTTCCCTGTTCTTGTGAGATGGAATTTTAAAGATCTCAGCTCCTCCAGCTACTGACAGGGAGGGAGAGAGGCCAAGTGGGTTATTCTTTGCATTCCACATCTTTCCTGGGCTGCCTTGCCCACAGGAAGTGTTGTTTTCTCTCCCCATTCTGCAAAGCCTCTATTTGTTGTCAGACTGTTTGTCCTGATGTTCATCCCCTTGAAAGAGCTTTGCTTCCCTCTCAGCTACAGGCAGGGATCCTAGGCTTGTCTGCATTTGGCCAACTCACTCTTTTCTGGGGTAAGGAGGGTGGTCTTCCAGACCTGTGATTCTCACCTAGAAGTGATACTGGCCCCTTCCTCCCAGGAAACACTCAGCAAAGTCTAGGGATACTTTTGGTTGGCACAGTTTGGGGGGGACAGACCAAAGTGTTAGTCGCTCAGTCATGCCTGACTCTTTGTGATCCCATGGACTGCAGCCCACCAGGCTCCTCTGTCCATGGGATTTTCCAGGCAAGGGTACTGGAGTGGGTTGCCATTTCCTTTCCAGGGGATCTTCCCGACTCAGGGGTCAAACCCAGGTCTTCTGCACTGTAGGCAGATTCTTTACCAAATGAGCTACCAGGGATCAAACCTGGGACAGACCAAGGATGCTATTAAGCATTCCACACCACCCAGAAAAGCAAAGAATTCTCTTGTCCCATGTTTCCATCCTGTGAGGTTGGAAAGCCTGCTCTAGACTGACATACCCTGGCCTCTCTCTTGGACAGTGCATTCTCCTGGTTCCCACCCCACCAAACGGGGTGATGTCATGAGGTTCCTCTGAATGTCATCCATTCAACCTTTTCACCATTGCAGGGGTAATCAACATATCCGTTCTTAAGTCCTATTTTTCCTGTTTCCAAATTGGTCCTATTTTTTTCTTTTTCAGGAAGACAGTTTTCAAAATTCAACCCAGGGGGTTGCAGTCCATTCCTAGCTTCAGAATTGCTGGCTAATTCTTGGTTATTTAAAATGTCTTATTTCCTACTGTATATACAGGGGACTGTGCTCAATGTTATGTGGCAACCTGGATGGGAGGGGAGCTTGGGAGAGAATGAATACGTGTGTATGTATGGCTGAGTCCCTTTGCTGTCCACCTGAAAATATCACGACATTGTTGTTTGGCTATACTCCAATATGAAATAAAAAGGTTGAAAAATAAAATGTATTCTTGCTCATTCTATTCAGTTGGAAGCAAGGGATGTTTAGTAAGCTCATATTGACTCTTCTATCTTCCTTGAATGTTTCAGATAATTTTAAAGAAAACCTTACAAATAATTCAGTTATTTGATTTCCTATGACTATTGGGGGGTACATTTTCAAATCTCTCTTTCCTGTGCATCATCTCATTTAATCCTCCAGCAGCCTATTGAAGTAGATATGATTGTGCCCATGTTTTAGTGGGTTTTATTTGTCTGTGGCTAGAGAGCCCATGTGGCTTAGATCTGCTTGACTCGAAATTTTCTGTCCTTTCCACTACACTGCAATCTTTCTCAACAAATGAAATAATAACCTCCTTGTCTGCTGGCAAGTGTGTTGATCAAGGAAATTGGATTCTGACAAGACATTTTCCACCGTATCTGTTCTACCTACGGGTATGTTTAATTGAACTTAACTGGAACAACTACCCAGGGTTTTCGCGTTTTTGTTATTTCTTTGTCTATCTCATTGTTGGACAACTGTAAAAATTCACCATTGTTATGTTATTAGAAATGCGACGATATGTGAATGTGGTTTTCTCCCCTGCCTATTGGAAGTGGAAGAAATCTCACCAAAATATTGGCTCACCTTCGGTTGGAATTTTCCACCTGGACCCCTTATATTGAGGAGTCATCCTAGACTATGAGAAGAAAGTCTAACCACAATAAGGCTCATTTTTGGAAGGATCGCCAACTCCCTAGGGTACCCTTCTCTCCACAAGTCTATAATAAGAAGTTCAGTTGTCTCAGGACTCCTTTATTGGAGGACAGAAATATTTCAAGCTAATCCCATCCCTCCGTTTCCTGCCAGCAGCTGCTTTTCCTGTGAAGGCTCCTTACCTCTGTGCCCGACCCCAGCACGGAAACCAGTGACTTGTCCAGGATTCTTCAGTCTTCCTCAGTTTCACCATCCAATTAATTATTCTGTCCTGCCTCTGTCCCCTACACAGCTCAATCATACATCCCCCAGTCTGGCTGGACCCCTTTCCTCGTAGAGAAAGAAAGAGGAGAGAGGAAAGGTAAGAGGAAGGAAACAGTCTCTTCTCTTTGTTGCCAGCGTATTCTAAGGAATTTGATATCACGTGGATTGTGTCAAATCCAACTTGGCTTTGTGTCCTTGGCAAAGCAACACATCCCATTTCTGAGCTTGTTTTCTCAACTCGCAAATGGGGGTAACGACACAGGTTTTGAACATGAAATGGCACAGTGGATCCGGCACACAGGGGTATATTTGTGCCAGCCTGCCTGTCCTCCCTTCCTTCCTCTTTCTTTCCTTTCCTCATGGAGAGTCTGCCTACTGAGTTCTATTTATCCATCCAGGCAAATGTTTTCCCCACCCCTGCCCTCCTAGTGTGTGCACTGTTTGGGAGGGTGGGCCATGAGATGAAGCTGTGAGTTGCAAACACATCAGCTCCTCCAGTTGCCGTTGCTGGCCTACAAATGTCAGATTCATCCAAACAGCGATTTCAGGGCAGACGTCTTTTTTGATGTGTTGGTGCTTCTTAAAAATTAAATGGAGAGAACATTGAGATGTCAGAGGACATGATGAACTCATGGCAGGAGAGAGCTTCCCCGGCCCCTAAAGCTCTCGGATTAGACCCCGTGAGGAGGGCTTGGTCCACTCCTCCCCCAAAGCAAAGGGTGTTCCACTTGCCCCGAGGTCCTGAAGTTTAGGGGGCAGACCCTCAAGGCTGCCCTGAGTTTATGGCATCTCATCCCTTTGTGCACTTCCATGTCGAACTGGGTCCCACAGGAGACCCATACACCTGCCAGTCAGCATATCCCTGACTTGTCCTTCCTTTTGAAGATCGACTTACTGAGGTATAATTTACATATGGGAACATGCACCCATTGTAGGTGTCCAGCTCAAGGAGCCTTAGCTGGGGCCCACATTCATGTAACTACCATCACAATCAAGACAGAACCTCAATCAGTTTTTTTAAATTTAGAAATATTGCAACCATCAAAAAAAAAAAAAAAAAAACAAGAGTTTAGTATTTCAAAATAGCACGAATTTGCCACCAGGGTTTTTGTTTTGCTGTATTTGCTGTGGTTTGTTCTATTTCTCACTCTCTCTTCCTCTCCCTTCATCTACTCTCCGTTTTTAAAGAAATGGAATAAAATTCTTTTGAAGAAATTAAGCGTTGCAGATACGCTTGGAGACTTCCTCACTCCAGTCCCCGAAGGTAACCGCTGTCACTTCTTGTTGCTTAGTCTCTTCAGTCCTATCTTTGTGACCCCAGATAGACTGTAGCCCGCCAAGCTCCTCAGGCCACGAGATTCTCCAGGCAAGAATACTGGAGTGGGTTGCGGTTTCCTTCTCCAAGCGAGCTTCCTGATCCAGGGATCCAGTCTGCGTCTCCTGTGTCTCTGGCATTGGCAGGCAGATTCTTTACCACTGAGCCACCAGAGAAGCTCAGCCACTGTCACTACCTGTGTTTAAAGGTAACAAGCTCTCCCCAAGTTTTAAAACTCATTGCATTGTATGTGATCACAGATAATTATACTACACTGTTCTGGAGACTTCTGATATTTACATAAAATAGTGTCACAATGTATGTGCATAATGCACACAACTTATTTTTACTCAGCGTGTGCTTTTAAGATCCATTTACCTTTCTGTTAGTAGATGTAGTTCATTTGCCGTAACATAGTGTTAGAGCGTAAGAATGGTTTTAAATTTCCTTAGCCAATACCCTACTGACAGGCCATGAGTTTCTTTCCTTCTTTTCTTCCTATTTATATTCATGCTGGAGTGACTATTCTTGAGCCCATGTGTAAGAGGGACTCTCAGGTGTTTTCCTAAAAGTGGGAGGATTGGATCATAGGGTCATAGGATCACAGGACAGACACATCTCCGACTTCACTGGGTTTTGCCAAATCTCCAAGGTGAGAGTACCAACACCCTCACCCAGAATGTATGAGAGGTACTGTTTATCCCACCTCCTCCACAACATTTGGTCTTGTCAGATAACTCTCCTCAAACTGGTTTTATGAAATGGTCTATCAGTTGTTTTAATTTGTATTTCCTGGATCATCCAGCTGCCCGGCCAGCGCTGGTGGTGAACAACCCGCCTGCTAATGCAGGAGACATAAGAGACACGTGGTTCGATCCCTGGGGGAGAAGAGCCCCTGGAGAAGGAAATGGCAACCCACTCCAGTATTCTTGTCTAGGAAATCCCATGGACAGAGGAGCCTGGCGGGCTATAGTCCATGGGTTTGAAAAGAGTCCGACACAACTGAAGCGACTGAGCACACAAGCATGATCATCAGTAATGCTGAGTGTGTTTTCATATATGTATTAGTCTTTCAAGTTTTTTCTGAGAATGCCTGTTGATACCTGACTGTTTCTATTTCCTCTACAAACTAAAAGACAAGGTCCACAGTTGAGGTGGTGGGGATTGGAGATTTGAGAGGAGAGGAGCTGAAGAGTGTGAGTTATCTTCCTTTGGGCTGCTCAAAAGCAGTATCTGAGACAAGAATCCCAGAGCATGTGGTTTATTTGGAAGGTGATCCTAAGATACACAGGCAGGGGATGGAGGCAGAGAAGGAGAGGAAGCCAGTAAGAGGAGCATGGTCAAGCCCATTGCCACAATGGGCAACTGAAGGCCCATCCCAGTGGAGAATTCTGGGATCCACCCATGAGGAGAGGGAGCTGAGTTATCTATATGCCAGCTTGGGTGGTATTTGCTTGAAGGCTGCTCCTGGCTGGACATTCCTTTAGGTCCCCAGCACTTAGACGGATGCAGGGGTGGGGAGACAGCTCTGGCCACCAGGGAAAGCCCTTAGGCAATATGCAAATGATGGCAACTAGAAGTTGGGTCAGCACTGGTACGGTTAGGGTCCAGGGGTCAGAATGAATTTACCAGCAACAGACTCTGAGCAGTACCATAAAGGGTCTCTTGGGGTGAAGGGTGGTGGTTTAAAGGAAGCCCCAGAGCATGACAAGGGCTCAGAGGACCTGGGCTATCACCAGCCCTCTGGCTTACAGATGAGAAACTGAAGTACCCAGAGGAAAAGAGGAAAAGAAACTTTTCCAAAATCATAAAGTACTTTTAGCATGCCAAGGTGGCAAGTTGAATTCCCTTGGGACCTTGTACAAAAGAAAAAAGCCATTTAAAAACATTTTTATTTTATGAAAGTAAGACACAATTGTTAGAGAAAATTCAGAAAAGATAGCTGGAAGGAAAATTAAGAATCATATATATAACCCAGAGACAACTATTGTCAACAACTTGGTCTGTATCTTTCTAGTCTTTTATTCTAGACATATTCATATCATATCTGTATGCTGGTTTGTTGGTGTTTTTTTTTTTTTTTTGCCAAATTTCAAGCACATTATACATGCAGAAACTACTGTCCTGTAATATGATATTTTTCATGTTACAGTGTATCATGTATCTCTTTCATTATCATTGAACACTCTTCTACATCAGTGTTAAAGTGCTTCCCAATATTCCACTGTTTAACATTTAAGTTGTTTGCATTTTTTCATTATTATAAACACCACTGCAGTAAATTTCCCAGAAACTAACTCTGAGCATGACCATGCTTCTTTCCTAAGAATAGATTCCTAGGAATAGAAAAACAAGAGTAACATTTTTTAAGGCTGTCACTGCTGCTGCTGCTGCTAAGTCGCTTCAGTCGTGTCCGACTCTGTGCGACCCCATAGACGCAGCCCACCAGGCTCCCCCGTCCCTGGGATTCTCCAGGCAAGAACACTGGAGTGGGTTGCCATTTCCTTCTCCAATGCATGAAAGTGAAAAGTGAAAGTGAAGTCGCTGAGTCGTGTCCGTGTCTGACTCTTCTCGACCCCGTGGACTGCAGCCTACCAGGCTTCTCCATCCATTGGATTTTCCAGGCGAGAATACTGGAGTGGGGTGCCAGCTGTCACTACATATTGTCAATTTGAGAAACTTTGCTAACTTTAGAAACTGTACCCAACTGCTCAGGTCAAAATTCTTGAGTCATTCTACATATAGTAATTTTGTATTTTGAGGTAGAATTTCTGTAGAGTCCCTGGAATTGGGTTTGCTGAATAAAAGGGTATAGTTATTTTCCACTTAGATAGACACTGTCAATTACCTTTTAAAAGTGTTTACCCCAACCAATTTGTTCTTATCCCCCCAAATATTATTTTTCTTTTTCTTATTTTTTTTTAAACTATTAGATACTTTAATAAAGTTAAGTAGTAGTTTTTTTTTTCCCCATATAGATCAGGAATAGTTTTTAAAGTTAATTTTTAGGTATCTTTTACGTTTATTGTTTATATGAATGCAATTTTTAAAATCTGCCATATTTTCTAATTGATCATTGTTGGAAATCTAGAAAAACTATTGATTTTAGTGTATTTATTTTTAAACCACCTGCTTTCACTGAGATGATGATTATTTCTAACAGGTTTTTAATTGATTTTCTTGTTTTTTTCCCCCTACATAGAAAATTATATAATGTGCAAATATTGATCGTTTTGCTTTTATTCTAATATCTACACCTCTTATTTCATTCTTTTGCCGAGTGACGCTGATAGCACCTCAGAAGAGAGTGCAAAAAGGGTAGTGATAGCAGTCTCTTGTTTTTCTCATGATTTAAGGGGAATGTTCCTGAATGTCTTCCCATTGATTATAAGGCTAACAGTCATTTGTTGTCAGTGTGAAATTTCAGGGGGCAGGGAGGAGTTCATGCTATGAAAATATCCCTCTATTATTATTTTATGAAACATTACTATCAAAGGTAGATACTGTTTTTTAAAAATGATTCTTAGGCATTCATTGAGATTATTCTTTTTCTTTCTATATGGATAGTCTATCAAATTTAGAACAATCATGGCTTAATCTCACACTTTTTTTCTGTTAACGTTTTTAATCTCATCTCACATTGCCTCTTATTTGCTTTATTTTATTTAATATTTTTTCAGGTACATTTAGAATTGGGTTTATAGTGGTCCATTTCATGCTTTGTCTACTTTTTTACACTGAGTCTGCATAATTTGTAAAAATAATTGAATTTTAACTTCATTATGCATTGGAATTATTTAAATGGCAAGAGACTGCTATAGTATTTGAATGTTTAAGAGAATTCTACTTTGATGTTAGCATTGCAGCTCTGCCTTTTTCTTGTTTGTTAGCAATTCCTAGAACATCTTTGCTTTTCCTCTCACTCATAATCTTTTTGAATCATTTTGTTTTACTTGAATGTTTTGTTGACATCCTGGAACTGTATTTTATGTTTTAATTCAAGTAAGTTTTTTTTTTTTTAAATATGTGTATATCCCATTTTCATTTATTGCCATAATAATTTCTGTTGTTTAAAAGTGTTGTTAGGCTATTGTGTCTTTTGTGCTGTGATTCACAGCAGTGTTATTTGCTTTGAGTCTTTTGCTGTATTGCTTATAATTTTAAAAGTAATTAATGACCACATAGATTCCATGCTTTGGATCTATTAATAATTGAAGACAGTTAACCCTATATTCTCTAATTCATCAGTTTTAGAAGACCTGGTCTTTCATCTCTCTCTATAAGAGTAAGAAAATATACATTTTTACTTCCTTTTATTTTTTTCCTCAGTCAACCTCAACTCCAAATCTAAACTACCAGATTTACTTATCTATGTATCCTGAATTTTTGTTCCACTGTATTATGTGCATGCTAAGTTGCTTTAGTCACGTCTGACTTTTTGTGACTCTATGGACTGTAACTCACCAGGCTTCTCTGTCCATGGGATTTCCCAATCAAGAATTTGGAGTGGCTTGCCATTTCCTCCTCCAGGGGGTCTTCACAATCCAGAGATGGAATGAATGCACATCTCTTACATCACTTGCATTGGCAAGAGGGTTCTTTACCACTAGTAATTCCAGTGTATTACAATGAAATTATTATTAATTCTTGTATCATATGCCTTTCTCTGCAAGGAACTGAATATCTTCATTCTGTTTTATATTTCTCATAGTTTTTAAGTCAATTCCATATTTGGGATTTGAGGTTCACCACAACCCTTCCATGACACAACTTTCCTGTTCAAAAACATTTATTTATTCGAGTAGTTCTTGAGGAAGAGTTTTAAAGTAATCTCCTCCTCAAATTCTCCAATGTTTAATAACATCTTGTCTGTTTCTTTAACAGGTAACAGGTATCTTGTCTGGGCTTAGAATTCTGGGACCAAGTTCCTTTTATTCCTTCAAACCTTTTTTGTCTTCTGGCAGCAATCTGAATGGCAGAAAAGTCAAGATTCTATTTCTTCTCCATGGATATTTACATAAATTTCTATTTATATGTAAAATGAAAGAATTATATCAGAATTTGCCTTGCTATTGTTTTTTATTTTTCCTCTCTTTGGTGGGCTGCTTCCTGCTTCAATCTGAAGTCCTCTTTCATATTAGGAAAGATTTCTTCTTTTATGTTTCAAATGTTTTTTCAGTTTATTCAGGTCTTTCTTTAAGAATACCAATTACCATATATGGGATCTCTGTTGTTTTTCCTATTTGGGTTTTCTTATTCTCTTGTTTTTCACATCTACGTTTTGTATTATTTTCCTCACATCTTCCTGCAGTCTTGCTAATTTGGGTCCCTTCAATGATGAGTTTGCTTTTCATTGCTTCTTATGCCATTTTTAAAAATGTTACAATATCATTGTTCATTTTCTTAATATTTTTCTTAGTATTGCCCATTCTTTTGTTAACTGATCTATTGTTCTAGGACCTCATTCTTCATCCTTTTTCTTTAAGAGTGTTTAATTTTTCCCCATGCTGTTGAAAATTGATTCACCCCAAATTTTCATGCTTTATGGGTTCAGTTTTCAGAAACATATTCTTCACATCTCTATACTGCTGTGTTTGCTTCCTTCTCTTCTGTGGTGAAGTTTTTGCTTATGTCTCCTTTTTTCACCTTTGACTATGATTCTATTTAGGATTTTTATTTGTCTCAGACTAACATGGCCAACTGAGCACCCAAGAATTGATGCTTTTGAACTGTGGTGTTGGAGGAGACTCTTGAGAGTCCCTTGGACTGCAAGGAGATCCAACCAGTCCATTCTGAAGGAGATCAGTCCTGGGATTTCTTTGGAAGGACTGATGCTGAAGCTGAAACTCCAATACTTTGGCCACCGGATGCGAAGAACTGACTCATTGGAAAAGACCCTGATGCTGGGAAAGATTGAAGGCAGGAGGAGAAGGGGATGACAGAGGATGAGATGGTTGGATGTCATCACCAACTCAATGGACATGAGTTTGAGTAAGCTTCGGGAGTTGGTGATGGACAGGAAAGCCTGGCGTGCTGCAGTCCATGGGGTTGCAAAGAGTTGGACACAACCGAGTGACTGAACTGAACTGCACATGGCCAGATTTTCCTTGGTGATTCCCCATACCTCACACTCCATCCCCTATGTATTTGAGTGGCTTTGGAATCACCTTACAAGTACCATCTAAGTGTCTACATATTTGGATGCAATTAGAGAAAAATTAAGAGGGATACAAAACCAACAGAATCTATCAATTACTTCAAGGTAGGAGTAGAGGGAGAGAAAAACTCAATTTTGTTCTTTAAAAATCTCTTTTTAAAAATAGGCAAACATTATGAATGGCAAATAAAATTTGCTTGTAAAAAGATGCTTGAGTTCACTGATATCTATTGAAATGCAAATTAAAACAACACTGAAACATCATCTCTTGGAAAAAACATTAAAATTCTATAATATCTAGTACAGTAAAAATATGGGGGAAGATGCACTATTACAAGAAATTTTTTTAAAGGCAATTTTAAAACTGTGTCATGTAACTTAAAATGCTATTTCAGGCATTTAAAACCCACACTGAAATGGGGCTATGGATAGAGTGGGTGAATTTAGTCTTAGTGTATTTTGTTTTCAGTGGAGAAATAATTCATATACTCTTAAGAATACTATGAACAAATTCAAGATCAGACTTAATTTTGCATTAGGATTGCTTTCAGTTTTTCTGGACTGATATTTCACTTACAATGCTGGTATCTCTCCACTGCTTTATCATATACCAAATACATCAACATTGGGAAATAGATATATACAAAGCCTGAGGGCTACAAGATGACCTTTGAGCCCTAGTTGGTGGCTCTTGTCCTCAAACTCTACCCTGGAGAAACTGTAGAACTTAAATTTGAGGAATTAACAAAGAAATACTGGCAAATTCCCTGGCAGTCCAGTGGTTATATCTGTGCTTTTCTACTGCAGGATTTGATCCCTGACCTAACAGAAGCAGAAGATATTAAGAAGAGGTGGCAAGAATACACAGAAAAACTGTACAAAAAAGAGCTTCATGACCAAGATAATCACGATGGTGTGATCACTGACCTAGAGCCAGACATCCTGGAATGTGAAGTCAAGTGGGCCTTAGAAAGTATCACTACGAACAAAGCTAGTGGAGGTGATGGAATTCCAGTTGAGCTATTTCAAATCCTGAAAGATTATGCTGTGAAAGTGCTGCACTCAATATGCCAGCAAATTTGGGAAACTCAGCAGTGGCCACAGGACTGGAAAAGGTCAGTTTTCATTCCAATCCCAAAGAAAGGCAATGCCAAAGAATGCTCAAACTACCACACAATTGCACTCATCTCACACACTAGTAAAGTAATGCTCAAAATTCTCCAAGCCAGGCTTCAGCAGTACATGAACCATGAACTTCCTGATGTTCAAGCTGGTTTTAGAAAAGGCCGAAGAACCAGAGATCAAATTGCCAACATCCGCTGGATCATGGAAAAAGCAAGAAAGTTCCAGAAAAACATCTATTTCTGCTTTATTGACTATGCCAAAGCCTTTGACTGTGTGGATCACAATAAACTGCAGAAAATTCTTCAAGAGATGGGAATACCAGACCAACTGACCTGCCTCTTGAGAAACCTATATGGAGGTCAGGAAGCAACAGTTAGAACTGGACATAGAACAACAGACTGGTTCCAAATAGGAAAAGGAGTACGTCAAGGCTATATATTGTCACCCTGCTTATTTAACTTCTATGCAGAGTACATCATGAGAAACACTAGGCTGGAAGAAACACAAGCTGAAATCAAGATCGCCAGGAGAAATCTCAATAACCTCAGATATGCAGATGACACCACCCTTATGGCAGAAAGTGAAGAGGAGCTAAAGAGCCTCTTGATGAAAGTGAAAGAGGAGAGTGAAAAAGTTGGCTTAAAGTTCAGCATTCAGAAAATGAAGATCATGGTATCTGGTCCCATCACTTCATGGCAGATAGATGGGGAAACAGTAGAAACAGGGTCAAACTTTATTTTTTGGGGCTCCAAAATCACTGCAGATGGTGATTGCAGCCATGAAATTAAAAGATGCTTACTCCTTGGAAGGAAAGTTATGACCAACCTAGATAGCATATTCAAAAGCAGAGACATTACTTTGCCAACAAAGGTCCGTCTAGTCAAGGCTATGGTCTTTCCAGTGGTCATGTATGGATGTGAGAGTTGGACTGTGAAGAAGGCTGAACGCCGAAGAATTGATGCTTTTGAACTGTGGTGTTGAAGAAGACTCTTGAGAGTCCCCTGGACTGCAAGGAGATCCAACCAGTCCATTCTAATAGAGATCTCTAATGGAGATCTAATGGAGATCCTGGGTATTCTTTGGAAGGACTGATGCTGAGGCTGAAACTCCAGTACTTTGGCCACCTCATGGGAAGAGTTGACTCATTGGAAGAAAGCCTGATGCTGGGAGGGATTGGGGCAGGAGGAGAAGGGGACGACAGAGGATGAGATGTCTGGATGGCATCACCAACTTGATGAACATGAGTTTGAGTGAACTCCGGGAGTTGGTGATGGACAGGGAGGCCTGGTGTGCTGTGATTCATGGGGTCGCAAAGAGTCAGACACGACTGAGCGACTCAACTGAAGTGAACAGAATGGCCAAAAAAGCAAAAACAAAAAAACTGTCAAAAATTCTTGAGGACTTTGAAGGTCGCCAGGTTGCCTTGAGCTGGTGTGTGTGTGGTGTGAGTGCATGTTCATAGTGTGTATGTGTGGTGTGGCGTGTTATGTGCGTGATATGTAGTATGTGTGGTGTATATGTGTGTATTGCATTTGGGGTGTGTGTGTGTGTGTGTGTGTGTGTGTGTGTGTGCGCTCATGTGTGTTGATGGGTAGGGGATAAGGCAAGTAAAGGCAATAGTGGGAAGATGGCTTAGAGCCGTGATTCTCAATCCTGGCTGCACATTAAATATTACCCAAGGAAGCTTCTAAAAATATTCACACCCGATAACAATAGGAGAATGTTGTTGTTCTTAGGAGAGTCATGCTGAAGTCTTAGAGATGAAAAGTTATGTCTGCAAGTTACTTTCAAATGGTTCAGCAAAATAAAACAAAACACTCTGTACTCCCATGAAGCGGGGAGAGAGAGAGAGGAAGGGAGAGAAAGAGACAGAGAGGGCAAAAGCAAGCGTGGCAACGTTTGGTGAATCCAGGTGAAGATCACACTGGTGTTCATTATACTATCTTTTTCAACTGTTTTATAGGTTTGACTTTTTTTTTTCCCTAAAATACAGGGTTGAGAAAATCAAGGCACACCCCCAGACCTCTGGAGATGCATATTGTAAATTTCCAGGTGTTCTGATTTTATCAGTGTGTGAAGAGCTGGCACTTTTAAGAACGAGGATAAAAACCCGTTGTTGGGATGAAGGAAAGCTTTTTAAAAGTCCTGCCTTTGCTGCTCCTGAAACGCCGTGATACCACCTTGGACGGTCACTTCACCATAGAAACTGGAAGCAACAGCCCAGACCTCCAGTGTCAGCAGAACCAAAACAGAACAGCAAGGGGCTCTGCTGGCATCATGGAGTCACGGACTCACAGCCCCCAGAATAACTAGACAGGGAGTGCCTTTCTTAGGGAAGACGGGAAACTAAATGCATCCCACCTGACACAGAATTATTGAGACCGATGGATCCAGAATTTAAAATAAGCATTACAAAAAGACTCAAAGAAATAAAGCAAGATGGAAAGAGTGTGAAGAAAAACTAAGAAATTGTTTAAAAGAAGCGATATTAAGCATGAAAAACAGAACAGCTGGAGGAAAGAATACAAGAGATGGGATGGATCAAGCAACAATTGATAGAACCTCAAGGAGATGTTGATAATTCATTATTTGCCATTGGACATTTTATCATATTCTACTCTGAAATGGACAGATTAAGTAGGCTAAAAATAATCAGAAATATTTTTTAAAAAATCTATTTGCTCCCAGTGTTTTGAAATTTCACAATGATATCCTTTCGGTGGACCCCAACTTTTTTGGCACGTGGGACAATTTTGTGGAAGACAATTTTTCAGCAGATCAGGGTGGGGGCATGATTCAAGTGCACTGCATTTGTTGTGCACTGTATTTCTTTTTTAAATTTCTAGTCTAATGCCACTGCTGATCTGACAGGAAGTACCGGTCCATGGCCTGGAGGCTGGGGACCCCTGCTTTAGTCTTTTTTTGTGTGCGTCTTGCTAGATACTTGTGGATTTTTTCAATCTGGAAGTTGAGATCCTTCTCTTTGGGGAGAATTGCTATTATTTTGTTACTGACATACGGTAATATTGTGATTTATAATGAGAAATATATGTTTAGTCTTTGACCCCTTTCCTGGCACAGAGCTACTAACACCCTTCGAATTTCCCGTGAGAAGAGTGTCTTGTTATGTTATTGAGGTCACTTTTGGCTAGCCCTTAGGTAACCTAAGGATGGAGGCTGGTTGCCAGGGGAAACAACCATGTCATTAGAGGGTTAGAACTTTCAGTACCCCACCCTCCATCCCCCACTCCAACCTCTGAAGTTGGGGAGAGGGGCTGGAGGGTGAATCAGTCACCAATGGCAGATGATAATGAAGCCTTCAAAAAACCCCCAAAGGACCTGGTTCAGACAGCGTCCAGATTGGTGAACACATGGAGATGCGAAGACAGTGTCTGTCCTGGAGAGGGCTTACAAGCCCTGTGCCCTTCCTCCACACCTTGCCCTGCACAGCTTTTCCATCTGGCAGTTCCTGAGTTTTATCTTTTCTATAATAAACCAGCAATCTAGTAAATAAATTATTTCTCTGGGTCCTATGAGCCACTCCAGCAAGTTGCTGAAACCTGAAGAGGGGGTGATTGGAATCTGATTTCTAGCCAGTGGGGTCAGAAGCACAGGTGAAAAACTGGACCTGTGATTGGCCTGGGTGAGGGAGTCACATAGCATTGAACCATTTACCCGTGGAATCTGATGCCTCATCCAGGTAGATGGTGTCAGAATCCAGTTGAATTGTAGGACTCCCAGCTGGGGTCTGAGAATTGCTTATTGGCGTGGGGACCTTCTCCCACATTGAAATTGCTACCAGAACCCATGTATATACTCCCCTATGCTCCTCTGGAACTCCTCTTATTTGGATCATTTCTTACCTTTCTTGCCAATTTTCTGTATCTTTGTCTTTTTGGTCCATTTTCTGGGAGATTTCCTCATCTATATCTTCCAACCCTGCTGCTGATTAAAAAAAAAAATTCTCCTATCTTATTTTTAACTTTAAGAGCACCCTCTTGTTCTCAGAATGTTGCTTTTATCAAAAATAGAATCCTGTTCTTGTTTCATGCTTGCAACCCTTCATACCTTTGAGGAAATGAATACTTAGTAAAAAGAGGTCTTCTTCCTAAATCATATCTCTTTTTTGAAATCCCTTTGTATTGATTTTTATTGCTGTTGTAACAAATTAACATGACACAAATTTATTGTCTTACCATTCTGTAGGAAAAAAAAGTTCAATATGAGATGGTTAGATAGCATCACCAACTCAATGGACATGAATTTGAGCAAACTCCAGGAGATAGTGGAGGACAGAGGAGCCCGGCGTGCTACAGTCCTTGAGGTTGCAAAGAGTCAGACCTGACTGGACGACTGAACAACAGCAGATTTCACTGGGCTATAATCATAGGACTGTGTTCCTTTCTGGAGACTCCATTTTCTAGGCTTTCGCAGCTTTTAGAGGCTACCACATTCCTTCCTCACAGCCCCATTTCTCATCTGCAAAGCCAGAGACTCACAACCCTCTGACTCTTTCTCTAGTTGTCACATCTCTGTCTGACCATAGCCAGGAAATGTCCTCAGCTTTCAAGGCTGCGTGTCATTAGACGGGGTTCATCCGGATAATCCAGGATAATCTCACCTCAAAGTCAGTTGATTATCAAGCTTACTTGCCTTTGCAGCCATGTAACATATTTAGCACATTTACAGGTTCTGGGGATTCGGACATGGACGTTTTGAGGGGTCATTATCCTGCCTGCCATTTTTTTAAAAAACAAGTTTGAGTTCTGATTTTCACATTAGAGGTTTTCTCAGATATCTGGTAGTCCGATATCTGAGTTATCTGAACATATTTAATAATAGGGGACTAAGAAATGTATCAGAAGCTCTGAAAGCATGAGCCGAGCTTGTTGACTGTGAAACTCCCTGTGAGTAATTTGACTGGTCATGCATGCGTGCCCAGTCACTTCAGTCGTGTCTGACTCTCTGCGACCCTATGAACCATAGCCCACCAGGCTCCTCTGTCCATGGGATTCTCCTGGCAAGAATACTGGAATAGGTTGCCATGACCTCCTCTAGGGGATCTTCCTGACCCAGGGATCAAACCCGAGTCTCCGACCTTGCAGGTGGATTCTTTACTGCTGAGCCACTGAGGAAGCCCCTTAACTGGACATATCCATGGGCAAACTCAATGTTAGCAGCTTTGGGACTTTCCTAATGCACTGCTCTGATTCCCAGAGAAAACTTTCACAGTCGCCTGCCTGGAGGAAGAGGGCCTGCCTTCACACTCTGAAGATGAATAAGGGAGGAGTCGGGGGTTTCAAAATCCAGGGAGTGAGTGTTGGCTTTGTTCTTTGTTTCCTTCAGTGTGGCTTGGTGTCCTTTTTTCAGGGACTAGACCTTCAGTCCTCTGTCTGGGTATGATCAGTCGGGGAGGGGAAGGGGCAAGGGTATTGGACTGTCTCCCCAAGAGACTTCCAACCCCCCATCCAGCTTCTACTTGAATCTTCTCTGCCTCTAGAGATTCCTGATAACAATTGCCGATTATTTTGGCAAGGTGGAAGGGGGTTTATATAAATTGAGTTGGTTCTTGGATTTACCCCTGCTGTCTTAGAACTCAGCTTTCTTAATTCTCAGTTAAATATGTTTCACTTGTTCCATCTTTCAAAATGTTGTTGTTGCTTTTCCTCTTACTGGTCCTTTTTAATCTGTGCTTTATTTGTTGTTGCTAAATCCCCTTTTGTTGTTTTCATGGAATTTCTAAAGAGAGCAGAGTGCAATGCTTGGGTTCAATTCATCAATTCATCATCTTTAACTGGAAATTGGTACATTTTTCTATATTTGTTGTACCTATTGGGCAACATGCAGATGGGGAAGTGCCCTGGCCTACTGGGGGGCGCCTCTTCTGATTCTCATTTTTCTCCCTTTTTGGAAGTGGATCAATCAGATTGAAGAGATGTCAAGCTAAAGGAAAAGCTCATTACTATAGGCTTTCTGTGTTGAAGACTAAGGATATTCTCACCCCAACCTTATTTGTTGATGATGTTGGTCTATATTTGTGAGAATAGTCTCAAGATGACTGTCCCCATCTTCCATGATTCTGCCTTCACCTTGATAACATCTGGCATATGTGTGTGTGTGTGTGTGCATGCACGCATGCACATGTGCGTGCATACACTCCTCATTCTTTAGAATGCTGTACCCTCAGCAGTATTCAGACTCTGGCTCAGAGAAATGTGATAGGAGCATTGCTCTTGTATGGCTCCATTACCATGGTTTCAGAATGCTGTTTATGCAGGGACCTCAGTCTCAGATTTTCTCAGGACTCACCTAGGTCTTTCTCTTCATGCCTCCTATGTGGAGATAGTGCCGTAACTTTGCATTAGTTTTACAGCCATGTGTGCTAAGTCTCTAAGTCCGACTCCTTGCTATTCTATGGACCAGAGCCCACCAGGCTCCTCTGTCCATGGGATTCTCCAGGCAAGATTTCTGGAGTGGATTGCCATGCCCTCCTCCAGGGGATCTTCCTGACCTAGGGATCCAACCCAAATCTCTTACATCTCCTGCACTGGTGGGTTCTTTACCACTAGCACCACTTCGGAAGCCCCTCAACAGCTGGGTTGCCATTTCCTCTTCCAGGGGATCTTCCCAACCCAGGAAATGAACCCAGGTCTCTTGCATTGCAGGTGGATTCTTTACCATCGGAGCCATCAGGGAAGCACTTTACAGCCATAGGAACATCCAATACCATACATGTTTAATTAACTACAGGGCAAACCAGAATATAACATATATCTCCATCCATTTTCCAATTTAGAATAGCCTCTGGAGAATCCCAGGAACGGGGGAACCTAGTGGGCTGCTGTCTATGGGGTCACACAGAGTCAGACACAACTGCAGCAACTTAGCAGCAGCAGCAGCACCAGATTCTTCAGTTCAATTCGGTTCAGTCGCTCAGTCGTGTCTGACTCTTTGCAACCCCATGAATCGCAGCACGCCAGGCCTCCCTGTCCATCACCATCTCCCGGAGTTCATTCAAACTCACGTCCATTGAGTCAGTGATGCCATCCAGCCATCTCATCCTCTGTCATCCCCTTCTCCTCCTGCCCCCAATCCCTCCCAGCATCAGACTCTTTTCCAATGAGTCAACTCTTCGCATGAGGTGGCCAAAGTACTGGAGTTTCAGCTTTAGCATCATTCCTTCCAAAGAAATCCCAGGGCTGATCTCCTTCAGAATGGACTGGTTGGATCTCCTTGCAGTCCAAGGGACTCTCAAGAGTCTTCTCCAACACCACAGTTCAAAAGCATCAATTCTTCACAGTCCAACTCTCACATCCATGCATGACCACTGGAAAAACCATAGCCTTGACTAGATGGACCTTTGTTGGCAAAGTAATGTCTCTGCTTTTGAATATGCTATCTAGGTTGGTCATAACTTTCCTTCCAAGGAGTAAGCGTCTTTTAATTTCATGGCCGCAGTCACCTTCTGCAGTGATTTTGGAGCCCCAAAAAATAAAGTCTGACACTGTTTCCACTGTTTCCCCATCTATTTCCCATGAAGTGATGGGACCAGATGCCATGATCTTCGTTTTCTGAATGTTGAGCTTTAAGCCAACTTTTTCACTCCCCACTTTCATCAAGAGGCTTTTCAGTTCCTCTTCACTTTCTGCCATAAGGGTGCTGTCATCTGCATATCTGAGGTTATTGATATTTCTCCTGGCAATCTTGATTCCAGCTTGTGTTTCTTCCAGTCCAGCGTTTCTCATGATGTAATTTGCATATAAGTTAAATATGAACAGATTCTTAGTCATCTTAAATATTAAAAAAAAAAAAAAACTTTAGGGCATAGTGGAAACAGGTGTTTACTTACAAAATTTTTTGGAATAATTACACACATTTAGAATTATATATTACAAAAATAATTTTATTTATTGCTTTATTGCTTTTTTCCATTTATTTTTAACAAAATTTATTTATTATTTATTTTCGGCTGCCCTGTCTCCACTGCTCCTGTTCTCTAGTTGTGACGAGCAGGGGCTACTCACTGTGGTGGTTTCTCTGGTTGCAGAGCATGGGGTCTGGAGCACATGGGCTTCAGTAGATTAAGCTTACAGGCTTAGTTGCCCTGAGGCATGTGAGATCTCCCCTGTGGGGAACAAACCCATATCCCCTGCATTGGTAGGCCGATTCTTAACCACTGGACCACCAGGGAAGTCCTGCCACTCATGTTTTAAGGAGCAGTTTTGTTCAAAGTCTTCACCAGTATCTCGGACATCAGTGTTCTTGTCATCTGTAGGGCCATTTTGGGGGGAATCATCTTAAGTTTTCCACACCACATTATCTTTATTTCCGTTTAAGGCATTTGAGATACATTAACGTTTGAATCTATATTTTTGCTTTCACAGAAACCTGTATCCCAAGCCACAGTAATGCATTGTGTCAGGACAGGTTTGGGTTGTTTAATTTGTCCTGGTGGTGTTTGTGCATGACTTCCACAGACAACCATTTCCTGTATTGATTTTAAAGCAAGCTTTAAGAGGCTTGTTTACAAAGACATCGGACGCCTGCAATTGTGAGGTGATACCTCCAGCAATAATTACTAAATCTGTGTCAAATTTCTTTGCCTTCCTTATTGACTGACTCTGTCAGGTGCCATCTCTAATCATCCCAAACCAGCATTGATTGAGGTCATTTCAGGTCGTTGTTTCCTCCCCAGCCAGGATTTTTGTTCGAAACAAAGAAATTGAGAGTGACTTCCCATAATATGAGAGATTTTGTAAGGACTAAAATTTAGGGCAATTCTTTTCTGAGAGTTAATTTTTAGAAATATATAATACTTTAAATTCGTACTGAATTGGTCTTATTACTAATTACCAGTCCTCTTTCATCATGATCTCCTTGTTTCTGGTTCTACACTTTGATCCAACAATCAGCAGGCTTTGAGTACAGTTGTTTTTAAATATCATTTACACACTGATGACTTTCAGTTTTATACTTCTGACATCTCCCTTGATCTCAGCTTATATATTCACCTGGCAACCTAACACTTCCAATTGATGTCTAGTAAGCATCTCCAATGTAAACCATCCAAAGCAGAATACCAAAGTACTGATTGATCCCCTCACTCCCTACTTTAGAATCTGTTTCTCCTTCGTGCGTGCATGCTCAGTCACTCACTTGTGTCCGACTCTTTGCAACTCCATGGACTGTAGCCCGCCAGGGTCCTCTGTCCGTGAAATTTTCCAGGCAACAATACTGGAGTAGATTGCCATTTCCTCCTCATTTCCAGGGGTTCTTCCTAACCCAGGGATCTAAACCCACATCTCTTGCAGTTCCTGCATTGGCAAGGCAGATTCTTTAGTGCTAAGCCACCTCACTCCTCCTTATTTCAGTTAATGACTTCACGCATTTTTCTGCTCAGGTTCAAACACTAAAAAGTTATTCTTTATTCTGTTCTTTCCCTCATCAACCCCCAGTACCGAATTCATCCCAAATTCTATTAACACTTCCTTCACAATCCACTCATTCTCATCTTCAAACCTTTTATGTGCTACTTCCTCTTTCTGTAACATGTCCCTTTGGACATGCATAGGACTCATTTCATTCAGGTCTCTGATGAAAGAGATGTTTAGATGTCCTCTTCCCAAAAGCAACCCACTGACATCTTACTTTCAGCTTTTCTGTATCCTTCTATTTCAGATTTATCTCTTGTTAAAGAACATATGAGTTTTATACTTTTTAATATGGTTTATCTTTGTATTAATTTTGACCCTTTTGACTATTTATATTTAGTGTAATTAAGAATGTATTTAAGTTTAAATCTACCATTTTACTGTGTAATTTCTATTTTCCTCTATCCTTTATTTTTTTCTGTTGAAGTTTGTGTTTTTGTGGCCTCTTTTGTCACCTCAGTAATTATACATACTTTTACTATTCCTTTAAAGGCTACCATAGAGACTACAACAAGTGTCCTTGACTTATCAAAGTCCAACATTAATGTGTATTTTTATCTTCTTCCCAATCAATGCAAGGGTCTTAGAACACTTTAGCAGTGTTTACCTCTTCCCAACCTGGTTGCGAGATTTAAATGGAGTAGGGTATGTAACGATAGGGACCAAATTTTGCTCAATCTTTCTCTTCTCTCATTGAGGGAGAAGCTTCCTATCCTGTCTTCACCCTTTGGTTCTATGAGCTGTCAATCATTGCAGCTTTTTTCCCCTGGACCAGAGCTGGAGAATGGAGCCCATTGGGCCAAGCAGAAATCTTCCTAGGAATTTTCAAATTGGAGTTAAAGGAAGAGGTGTAGCATCTTTCAGATGGGAGAGTGAGGGAGGTGTGAGGCAGGGAGTTGGTGGCGTCCAGGTGGCCCAGGAAGTCAGTGTGGAAGAATGAAGCCTAGAGAACGCTCTGGAGGCATTTCTCCTTGGTTTCTGGTTATTTCTGCAGCAGCTGTAGCTCGTGCTGTATTAAACAAACATACACATCACTTATTCTATCTTAACCAAGCTAGATTACCATAGATTTCTGACTCACGTCTAAAGTCACCTAATTCAGTGATCAGACACCCAAGGACCCTCAGATGAGGTCATTTTGCTCCTTCATCCTTTCTCTTTTCAGAGCCTTTATCACTCCAGTTTTATATCATTGTCTTCTCTGTGATTCTTACTTTCCCATCAGATCTGAGGTTGTGTGCAGAGAAATTTAGTCATTCGACTTGGTCTTCCTGGTGAGCTATCTTGGGGTTCAATTGGTGTTTGAGGATGTGTTGATTAACTCACAAGGCTCAGGCAACAACAGTTGAGCATCAGAGTCCTTGCTAAGGGAGTGAAGGTACTTAGAAAACTCCAGTATGGTTGCCAGGACTTCTGCCAACTCCCAAGGATGGCTAAATTTGGACTTCTGTGAATTTCAATGGCTAATTTCATTTCCACTCAGTTCCACCAAACCCAAGTTTCTGGAAGTGCGTCCTGAGACTCCACATATGTATCAAGCAACTGGGAGATTTTAGCATGACCAAAACCCGAGACTCTCTGGACTGAGTCTTTTATGCAACTCTGAGTTAACAGTCTTACTTCTTCAGATTTCTGAGCAGAGCATTTTGGGAAAAGTTATGACCAAAACGAGCCAGTGAGCTTAGTTTCTTATGCTAATGGTTCCAGAGGCCTCATAATTACATGACAACACGAGTGTCCCATAATTAGCGTCTGCTGTTCTGTTCCTGGGGGTCAATTGTTCTGCAACAATGGCCATGCTCAGCCCTGGACAGCCCGCATCCCGCTCAGCTGCTCCCCTCCACATTCCATTCTCATGAGAGAAGAGCCCCGAGTTCTCAGGGCTTTAACCCTCTCCTGCCAGGACCCAGGGACCAGAGCCAAGCTGGGAGGGGTTCACGATCTGCTGCTGAGCACCTGAGGGAAGTGGAAGAAAGATTCCAAGAAATGACTGAGTGTTTGGAGCAGCCAGCACTTTGCATCTAAGACTGTGTTTCTCACTCTGATCTAACGAAGCATTAACTTTGGGGATGGAGGCATAGGAATCCTCCCGGTGACTCTGATTATATTAGGATTGGGGACATATCGGCTCAATCCTTACCTCTTTCAGGCTGAAGAGTTGGCTAAGAGGGCAGGAAAACTTACCCCTGACACGTTTCGGTCATTCAGACTCCCAAAACAGGCTTTCTCCTTCTCGGTGGAATGACGAGTGACCAAGCAGCAGAGTAGTGTGGTGACAAGAACACCACTGAATCCGACCTGGAAACCTGTGTCAAATCCTGGCTATCAGCCACCAGCTATGTGACTCTAGGAAGCTTGTTTCATCTCTGAGCTGCTAATTCCTTACCTATAAAATGAGGATAAGCATGCTTGTGTGCATGCTAAGTCACTTCTGTCATGTCTGACTCTTTGGGACCCTGTGGATTGTAGCCCACCAGGCTCCTCTGTCCACGGGATTCTCCAGGCAAGACTACTAGAGTGGGTTGCCATGCCCTCCTCCAGAGGATCTTCCTGACCCAGGGATAGAACCTGCATCTCTTATGTTTCCTTGCACTGGCAGACAGGTTCTTTACCACACGTGCCACCTGGGAAGCAAGGATAAGCATACCCACCTTTATTACTTGGATATTTCTTTCCCCCTCTTCTCTCTCTCTCTCTTTTTTTTTTAAGGAAAGATCCTTTTATTGGGGTGGACATGGAGCACGCACTAGTCTATGATAAAATGACTTAAGAGAAAGATCCTGAAGGGCTGACTTCTCCCCCTTACTCAGTCTTAGAGCAAGGTCTCGGCACAGAATAGGTCCCAGTGGAACTTGAGACAGGGCCAAGTCTTTAAGGCCTGGACTGGTAGGAGGGGGCTGGGAGAAGGGCCCCCCACCTTTGCCGGCCAGCCGCAGCAGTGTTCCGGCTCTAGACACTCACAGACACGCTCCAGTTTTCCAGAGGAGAACTGGGGGGCAAGAGGAGGAAGGAGAACTGGACGGGGGTGGGGGTGGGGAGGTGAGTAACAATATATATATATTTTTTTAAGCATCTACCAACATCACACTACTGGATCTGACGTCCCCTGTAACCATCACTTGGTACATTTTACCAGCGTAAATAAAAACTCAAGGAAAATAAGTACATTGGCTTCTATGAAGTTGGAGGCGGTGTGGAAGGGGCACGGTGGGCCGCTGGAGGGGGTGGGGGTGGGGGTGAGGGTGGGGGTGGAGGTGGGGGTCGGATGGGGGTGGGGGTGGGGGTGGGGGTGGGGGTGGGAGGGCGCTACCACAAGGCAGGTGAGCGAGGAGCAGACAAGACAGGAGGCGCCTGTCGGGGAGCGTGAGCCTTAAGTGTCCTCGTACACGTCGGGCTGTCCTCCGTGCGACCTTGAGGGGGCGCGGGGTGCCGAGCTCTCGCCCCCCAGGGCCACTAGCTCCAGGTCTCTCTTCCTGGCGGCATTCTTTCTGTCCCATTGCTGATGTAGGAAGCGCAAAAGAATGTTTTTTCTGTCACGATGATCTGTTCAGACGGGTACTCCCGAGTGGGCAGGGAGACCGAGGGACGTCTGTTCGAGGCTTTGCACCCAGAGTCGGCATGAAATCTACTAAAATTGCTTTTGTTGTAGACAGGCAGTGCTTTCAGAAAATCTACCATCTTGTTTCCTCAGCTGCGGCCACCACAGCTGCCTTCTTGCCCCCAGTAACTCACCCCCTACTTTTACAATATTCTTGGCATTATGAGTTTAGCACCCAAGGTTCTGACCAATGGATGGTACTTGGGTGTCCACAAAAACCACGTGGGGAGCTTTTATAGAATGAAGACCTGACCAGTTGAGCTAGAATCCTGGCAAGGGCATGATTAACTTGGGAATAAGTGTTTGGGGAGAGCTCTGAAGGTCCTCCTGATGACACTGCTCACACCCATTCATGAGAGACTCGAAAGGACTGTGATGTGTAAAAAGTGCGTGATTTTACAGAGGTATCAGCTTAAATTGTGCACGTTGATACGTTCAAGTTAGCAGGGAGTCAGCCTGGCATGGACCTGTCTGTCTTCTTTCTAAGATTCACAGGGGTCCAAACACTTTATCTGATTCTCTTATTTAAGCTTGGATTTGTACTGCTAGCCTGGGCTACTGCCGTGAGCTCCAGACTCATGCATCCACCTACCTGCCTGCTCTCTGCACCTAGAAGTGAACAGACTTCTCCAGTGAATTTGTTCCAACAGCTCCTGATCTCCCCATGCCTGTTCCACTCTCAGTCTCAACAGTGACTCAATTCTTATACTGTCACAGGCTGAACCTTCTAGCCCTTACTACATCTTCTTCTCCTTCTACTCCACCTCCCCAAGGCTCAGCGGTATAGAATCCACCTGCAATGCAGGAGACACAGGAGATGCAGGTTTGATCCCTGGGTCAGGAAGATCCCCTGGAGGAGGAAATGGTAACCCACTCCTATATTCTTGCCTGAAAAATGTCATGGACAGAGGAGCCTGGCAGGCTACAGTCCACGGGATTGCAAGGAGTCGGACATGACTGAATGACTGAATACATGCGCGCGCACACACACACACACACACACACACTCAGGGTACGGTATCTTTACCATCTTCATGGCTGCCCATCCTAAGCCACCATTACCTCTCTCCTCAATAATCACTCTAGCACCTAAACGATCTTGCTTCTTTCACCCTTGACTTGCTCCAGTCAAATGTCACCTTAACAAGAGTCCTTTCTGCCTCAAACGCAAGCCCCTCACTCCATCCCATTTCCTATTTTTTTGCTTTTCTTTTTAGCATTTATACTAGCTCTGATAATTTTGTTTATTTTCTTATTGTCTGTTCTTTCCTAGAATGTAAGTCCCAAGAAGGTATGAGTGTTTGTCTGTTTTATCAAACATGCTGGGTTCCCAGTGTTAAAAACAACACCAAGTGCGTGACAGGCACTCTGTACATGTTTGTTGAATGAATGAATGAATTGCCCACAACAACTACATATTACTGCCTTCATTTTACTATCCAGGAAACAGAGGTTCAGAAGGTGTTACTTTCCCCAAGGCCACACTATAAACAGAGTATGAATAGATTTTTGAACCCAGGACTGATGAGTTTAGAAATCATTCTTCTGCATGTAGAGGAGGGGCCACTTTTGCAATCTACCATAATTTCCTTCTAAATGTAGCTCCTGCAATGGCATTTCAAATCGAGATTACTATTCTCATAGATGAACGTGGAAGCTTAACTCAAAGACAAAGCTCTCTGCTCTGAGCCAAGATAACCCTGTAAGGCAACCATGGTCAGTACTGACATGATAAGGAAATCTACCCTACGTGGCTCTTTTGCTCAGTGTTTCCCACTGGAGAGGAATCATAAAGAGAAAAATACTCAAACCATGGGAAGCCCGTTTGTAAAAAGATTTTATTTTATTTTTTTAAGACATGTAATGTCAGTAGTTGCAGTGCCCAGGCTTCACTGCCTCGCGGCAAGTGGGATCTTAGTTCCCTGACCAGGGATCAAACCCTGTGTTCCTGAATTGGAAGACAGATTCTTAACCACTGGATCCCAGGGAAATCCCAGCACAAAGATATCTATCACTTAAGTACTCATTTATTTAGGAGAATCCTTGAGAATTCTAAGTCTGAGCTGCAGGGCCCATTTGAGAAGTCTGGGAGCCGAGAAGGAGTGAGCAAAAGATTCTATGAAGGAGCCATTTGGGAGGTAGGAGGAAAAGAAGGGGCATGTGATGTTCTGGGAGTCAAAGCAGAACAGTGCATCAAGGTGGGTTCCTGGAAACAAGATCAGAAAATGGTTTAATATGGAGAGAATAACGAAAGAACGAGAAAGAGAAAATAATGAATCTCCACTCAAGGATATAAAATAGAACTTTAATCAATAAAATAATAAGTACATGATAGGGCTTCCTATCCTGAATAGGAAGTGTTGGTATAGAAAGGATTTACATTCTTCTTAGATTAGTCTTTATTTTAAAAAATTAAAAAAAAAAAATTTGGCCACATCACATGGCATGCAGGATCTTAGTCCGCCGTCAGGGGTTAGATCGTACCCCCTGCAGCGGAAGCTCAGAGGCTTAACCACAGGACCACCAGGGAAATCCTCTTAGATTAGTCTTTAATTCAAGGTAATCCCGATAAAAACATCTCCCTCAAATTGATGGGACTTTAACAGTTATTATGAATCTTGACCATTAGGTTTGAAAGAATAGAATAGCCTTTCCTGAAAAGGAAGCAAGAGTGGGACTCGCCCATTCATAAAACATGTTGCCAGTTAAAGAGATGGGGTGATGAACTGAAGAGGGCCCAGAATGAAAATATAGACTCAAAGGTCCATGGCTATTGTCAAATAATGAAGTGAGTATTTCACATTTGGGGAAGAAATGATGAATTATTTATTAAATTCTATCTAAAATGGCTCACCCTTGGGATACAAATTTAAGTTAAAAACTATCGTCAGGTCTTACTCCAAAATAAACTTCAGAGATAAATCAAGGATGAAAAGAGGGGGGAAAAAGCAATCCTTAAATCCATACAGCATAAAAAAATTCAAGAGAACATTTTCATGATCTTTTAGAAAAACTAAAGGAAAAGATTGACAGATTTAATTGCAAGAAAACAGATTTCTCTTTTAGTTTGCTATTGTTTTTTAGAGGACATTTCTATAGAGCAAAAGAAGGCTTGAAGCTAAAAGACAAACACTAATGTGGAAGAAAAACTTTAAAACATCTATGAGAGAAGGGGTTAATAGCATTAAGATTAATCTTGAGGTTAAAGTTGAGGGTTAAATAAATGCTTAGGTTGACTGCCTTAGACTGCATTGGCCCTTCCTCCAGTAGGTTTCCACCTCATCTTCCAGGTGGGTAGGCTGGGCCATGGGGAGGTTGCTAAGTACCAGGAGCTGAAAGAACCCCACTCTTCCACCCAGAGGCCCCCCTGGATCCTCCTGTTCCCTCCCCACAAAAGGGGTGGCCATGGGGACCAGGAGGAGTCATCCAAGTCCTCTTTCCCTGAGGCTGATCCCAGGGAAATTGAGGCCATCCTGGGCATCCACCCTGGAGGGTGAGCGGCTAGAACTGGTGGGTAGGGGGTAAGGGGTGTGCAGCCTGAGGGTAGATGGGGGGAGATGTGGAGGTTGTGAGCAACATCAGGAAGGGGATTGGAAGAGAAGAAGATCTGGGGATGAGAGCCATAGGTGGGTAGGATTTGAGGTCAGAGGGGAGTGTCATAGGCCCCAGAAATGTCATTTTTGCACACCCCAATCCTCCAGTTTGCAGTGAGTTCCCTTTGCTAAAGGGGAGGTACACTCACGTCCTTGTTTTCAGGAAATGATGTGATGTATGAAAGCCCGTCTTGGGACATTAATTACCTAATTGCTTTATTCATTCAAAGATGAGTTGTTGATCATTTGCTCTGATCCACACGGTGCTGGGTGCTGGTAATACTCCCCATGCCTTTGTTGACACATTTTAAGGCAATGTGAGAACACAGGTTTAAAATGAAAAACCACGAATAACAGATTTCTCAGCAACTATAAGTCGCTGCCTTCTAGGGGAGTGAGAGGGGGTCAGAGAAAAAACAGGGTTTGGGTTTCCATCCTGTTTCCTAAACCTGCTGTGTGCCAGGACTGGGGGAGACACTGAGATAAAGGGCTCATGAATCTCCATTGCTTATTAATTTCATGGAGGCGCAAACACAGGGTCACACAGTGTCCACAGTGAAACAATCTTTGAACTGACACAGCCAGTTTCAAAGCAGCTGAGATGGGTTGCCTTTTTGGCATTTGATTTTTGGTGCTAGGCCAAAAAAAAAAAAAAAAAAAAGAGGGTGGGGGATCTTATCATAAATACTGCTATCTAATCCTCTGTCACTTTGTAAGGGTCCCTTTGAATTTTTGATGGAAAAGATGTTTGTGTCCGGGTCCAGTTTCAGGACAAAGGGATATTAACGAACACAGAGCTCAGTTGATAGTGTTTAAAAACAAGTTCAAAGATCCTATATTTTGTAACCGAGTTGCTGAGCAATAATGGAAGAATTCCTGACCCAGCAGGGAGAGCCTGGCCAAGCCCTGCCCACAGAGGCTGACAATAAAGGCTCCTCCTCCCAGCTGTCAGTAAAAGCAAATACTCAGTCTTGATGGCCACAGGCTGCTCTCTCCAAGCTCAGGCAGAAGAGAGTGATGCACTGGGCTGTTTTTCTGAAATGACACAAAAATCTCAGTCGTGCTCTGGGGGATTGATTTAGAGGTCGGGGACTAGGTGGGTCAGCACAAGACTGGGAAACAGATGCCCCGGGTTCTAGTTCTGGCTTCTGACTTTGGCCAAGGTCTTCTCTGAGGCCCTGTTTCCTCATCTGTCTAAAAGGGGTCATGAGCTGGTGAGTTCTATTTCCCAAGACTCCATGAGGATCCAGCGTGAGTCCATCCCCACCCCCACAAAACTCACCTGCATGGTCCAGTTAGAATCTCAAGCAAGGCTGAGAGCTCAATCTAAGGCTCACTTGGTGGCTGCTCTTGTCCTTGGCCATGACCGCACCTCTGTACCCACCTTCTTCACATCCCTGTCACCTCCTGTGTCCATGAACCAAACATCAGGGGCACCCCTTCCATTGTTCTGAAAAGGCGTCTTTCCAGGTGTCGACTACATTTCCCAGCCTGCCTTGCATCCAGGGTGAGCTGTGGACCAGTTCTCATCCAGAGAACGGGAGCGGAAGTGATGGGTCACTTCCTGATTGGGGTTTGTATGAAGTAGCTGGAACTTCTCCCTTCTCCTGGCCTTTATCTGCCTGCTCAATGCAAAGGGCTCCAAGGCCCTTGGGGTATGATAGAGCCTGAGAGAGAGGAAGCATGGATCCCTGAATCACCACATGGAGGAAAGCTGTCAATCAAAGAGTAACAGTGAGGTTAAACCACTGATATTGGGGTGTTTTTTGTTACAGCAGCTAACATCACCCTAAAAGAGACACTGTCTCTGTGTACTTGTTTCCTCTGGCACACCTTCCCTTCCAAACCTCTCAGGCATTCACAGGTAACATTCAGAATATTGGGGTCATTGATTTTATCAATTCAGCCATTAATTGAACAAATATTTATAGCTCATTTTCCATGTATGAGAAACGGGGCTGGGCGCCTGGAACACAAAGCAGATTCCACCCCATCCTTCCTGGAGGAGCTCATGGTCTAGTTACTGGCCTGAGGCTTCACCCTCCCATCTCAGGAGCCAGTTCACAGCCTAATCTTCTGGTCCTGGACTTCACCTTCTCTCTGAAGGCCAGCCTACCCTCACTGCTGAGGACACACCCTAGAGACAGTCTCTCCCACTCCCCCGTATTAAATTAAAACCTGGCGGGCCTCACTATACCATCCTCAGCCTTCTCATAGTTCCTCTAGCCCAATCCCATGGAGACCTCAAAAACCAGAACCTCCACCCCTTTGCATACTCCGTCCCCTCCTGCCTTCTCTTCTCTTAACGAGGATTGACTTGGAGATTGAGAGTTTTCACTGTTCCTTTGCAAATACCTTCACCCTGTGTGTGGAAGGCTAGAAAATTTGGGTGGACTGGAGTGTGCATGTTCCTGGCAACCCAAGCAGGCCCTAATGATCCTGGGGAAACTGCTAATTTATCCTGATTCTTGCCTGGCCTTCCTTTGGACTTTTCACCACCTCCCCTCAACAAACGCTGCCTGGAGCTTGGACTGAGGAAACTGTTGCCCACCCCTGGGAATGGGCATCTGAGTAATTTATGTTTTTTCAAACTTACTTTACTGCCTTTTTAAGTAGAGGGATTTGGACGTGGCCACCGGGCTTAGCCAACAGAATGCAGGCTGGATTTCAACTCTACTTGCCTCCTTTACCCAGTACACAACATGTACAACTGTTCATGGTTGCCCTGGCTTTGAGTTCCTAAGCCTGGCTCATAGGGTCCTCCCTCTGGCTTTGTCTCTCCAGCATTATCCAGGCCTCCCTGCCACGCTCTGTACTCTCTACCTATTGCCAGCTTCACAGGGCTATTACATATCATGAACTACTAATACTTCACCACTCTGCCTTTTTGCTTTTGCTGTTTTATCTGAACAAAGCATTGTTCTTTGCTCAGCCAGCTCTGGTCATTCCTTTGTTTGGGAGTGTCCTCGGCCTGGAAGTCTTTCTGTACTCCTTGCATCCTCCCTTCTTGCTTCCTGCAGCCAGGGTCACTCCCGCATTGGGCTCTCGCTGTCCTCCACTGCAGTGTCTGCACACACAACTGTCTGAACGCAGCCCTTGTTGGGCAGGGACCACGTCTGTCACCCGGATAGCCTGCTCCAGCCCTGGACCTGCCAACAGAGGACAGCAGGAACGGAACTAAATGAGGAAGATGACTTTGACCTCAAGGAGGGTTTGGTACACTGAAATGAATCCGTACTGAGAGATTCGCTCATTCTTGATCCACTGGTTCAACAAATACTTTCAGAGTACACCTTGCATGCCAGGCACTGTGCTGGTACACGGTGAATAAGACAGTTCTGGCTCTGTTGGAGACTGAAGTCCTAGCTTCTATTAATACATACATCGCTGGATCAGAAAGAGGAATGTGAAAGGTGATGCTGATGGGAGCAGTGATAGAGAGCATGAAAAATGCTGTAAGAGCCTCAACTGAGCCTAACCTGCAGGCAGAAGGCTCTGGCAGCAGACGGAGGGCCATGGGTGTAGCCTGGGTCTGGGGCTGTTCTCTACCCACCAGTGACCTTGAAGAGCCTAGGCCTGGAAGTCAGGATGCTGGGTTCCTAGCCTTGCTCTCACACGACCATTTCAGTCATCTCCCTAGGTACTGCCCAGCCCTACTTCCTCCCCGGGGTTTCAGCTTTCCAAGGCTGAGTGGCACACTTGAGCCCCAGATCTGGTCAGAATATGTGAGGGGTGGTCCCCTGTCCTTAGCACAAGCCCCTTGCTCTTGGGAACAGAGATCATTGCAGATCCAAGGGTGGCCAACACTCTTTTCTGGGCCAGAGCCAGGCCGCTTGCTAAAATTTGAAGAACCCATTTGCTCACCCACTGCTGCTGGAGTTGCCATTTAATAACCAAGTTTAGGAGATTCAATTAAGATTGGGAACCACATCCCTCTTCCAGGGAGGCCTCACAATTGGTATTTTTTCTTTGCAAGAGCATGAGTGGGGCCCTTTGCAGGGGTTTTTATACAGCGAGCAGCACAGAGAGAAAAAGGGGGAAAAAAACAACTTTGGCTCAAAGATGCCAATAAAAGGGGATTTCTTTTCCCGGTCTCCCCATGGAAGGTTGTCAACAGTGCAGGCATAATCGGGCCGGCGGCTGCCCTGCTCAGAGAGGGGGACGTGCGCTCCTTTGTTACGATGGGCTGAATAGGATGTCCCTGCACCCAGACCTGGCCTCCCGGCTAACAAAGGGCCCCTTTGTCACCCCGGGCAAAGAGTGCTGCTGAGGTTGCCACAGCAACTCAGGGACAGAGACTTAACGTGCAAGTGACATTTCAGATGGGAAGCGGGCATTCAAAAATTCAAATTTCTTTATGTATAGTGGCTTCCTTCTCTGGATATTTTAAAGGAACCATATGGCAAACAAAAGAAAAATAAATAAGCCAATGATAAACAAATAGCCAAGGAAACGAACATCACTGCAAGTCGCAAAGCAAGCGGGTTCGTCCTCCCTTGATGGGTAAAAAGGCTTGTCGACAGCATCACTGGGGCCCCTGAGCGAGCTGTGTGTTCTCCTTATCCAAAAGGCAATCGGACACCAGTAAAGAAAGTTTGAAAGCAAAATCATCTAGAATTCTACCTGCTGGATTCAGGACACTTTTTCTCTCTCTCTCTGCATTCCTTAGACAGTCCTGTATGATCCCCTGCATGCCAGATGAAGACCTGGGGTGGGGGATGCAAAGATAAGACAGATTCTTTCACTCCAAGGTGGATGGTATGGCAGGGTTCCCAAGTACCATGCTCTCCTTGTAACTCCAAATGGACTTTAGTTGGAACCGAAGACAGTTGCTCATCAGAGGGAGTAGCCAGTGCTGCTTGGGGAAGGGGAGCAGCAGCATAGAGGAGGGGAACCTGAGAAGGGATTTGCTGCCAACCCAGCATTGGCACTTAGTCGCTATTTCCTGGATGAAATGAGGGAGGAAGGGAGGGAAGGAAGGAAGAGTGGGAGGCAGGGCTCTCTCTCCATTCTTTTAAAGGGGAAAGCATCGTAAATACCAGGATGCAGGCAAAGCGGCAGGCAAACAAAAAAGCTCTTTAAACAATTGCCACCACAATATACCAAGATCTTTTCCTTCACCGCTTTTTCATAACAGTTTAGTAAACAATACTGGAGGAATATTACAGCCAACACCCGTATGCCCACCACCTGAATTTGGCTATTGACATTTTACATTTTCTGGCTTTATTACATATTTATCCATCTAGCCATTTCTCCACTCATCCATCAATCTTTATTTTTTGGACACATTTCAAATGCTGGCATGGTTTAACTCCCCTAGAATATATCAGTATGTGTGTAATTAATAAAAGTCTGATATTTGTTTACCTTTTTTTCTCTTGATTTGAAATTTACGTGCAATGAAACATGCAAATCTTTTTTTTTTTTTTTAACAAACTTCTATTGAGAGTCTGTTACATTTTTTTTGCTTTGTTTAGTTAGCATCTAATCCAATAACTGGTGCATGCTAAGTCACTTCAGTCGTTTCCGACTCTGTGCGACCCCATAGACGGCAGCCCACCAGGCTCCCCCGTCCCTGGGATTCTCCAGGCAAGAACACTGGAGTGGGTTGCCATTTCCTTCTCCAACGCATGAAAGTGAAAAGTGAAAGTGAAGTTGCTCAGTGGTATCCGACTCTTAGCGACCCCATGGACTGCAGCCTAACAGGCTCCTCCATCCATGGGGTTTTCCAGGCAAGAGTACTGGAATGGGGTGCCATTGCCTTCTCCAACTGGTGCATACTGGTTGTTTAACAAAGGTAGTTTTTTTTTATTTTATTCATTTTTATTTTTGGCTCTGCTGGGTCTTCGTTGCTGCATGGGCTTTTCGTTAGTTGCAAAGAGCGGGGCTACTCTCTAGTTGCAGTGCGAGGGATTCTCGTTGCAGTGGCTTCTCTTGCTGCCGAGCATAGGCTCTACGGCACTCAGGCGTCAGCAGTTGCAGCTCCTAGGCTCTAGACTGCAGGCTCAATAGGCGTAGCACACGGGCTTGGTCGCTCTGCAGCAGGTGGGATCTTCCCGGATCAGGGATCAAGCCAGTGGCTCCTGCATTGGCAGACGGTTTCTTTACCACTGAGCCATCAGGGAAGCTCTGTACAAATCTTAAATGTACATTCTCTGAGTTTTGACAACTGCATATGCCTGTGTAACCCGAGATACAGAACATCAGGATCACTCCAGAAAGTTCCCTCATGCTCTTTCCTAGTCTATCGTTAACACACACGTGTGTGCATGCACGCACACACAGACACACACACCACCACCACCACCATTTTGTTATTTGTTTTTCACTTACCACTGTAGGAAAATAATTTTTCACATTGCTTACTAGCCTTCATGGTAATTTGTGCTTTTCACTGATTCCATTCTTTAGTCTCCTAAGGTCTGCTCTGTCCCAGGCATTGGAGACACGACCCCATATGAGATGGTGCATGAGGGTTCTGGAACTAAGTTGCTTGGATGTGAATCTCAGGTCCAGAGTTCTTTAGGGCAAGTCACCTAACCTTTCTGAGCTTCACTTTCTTGACCTGTAAGCTGGGAAGGCTGACAATGACAACTTCACAGGTGGTTGAGAGAATTAGGTGAATAATACACGTCAGACACTTAGTACATAGTAAGTGCTCAGTGGAGTTCTTCAGAGTCCATAGCTGAGTGGTTGCTGTCAGTATTCCAGGACCGAGAAACTCTTCTTATTTCTCACTGCCATAGCCAGATTTCTCTCTGTCCAATTTCAGCGACTCTAAGCCCTACTTTTCTGAACATCTTTGGACCAGGAAATTTAGGCTTCTCCCAAGTAGTTTCTTGAGACCCCCAAGGAAAAGAACTGGAAGAGAGTGATCAGAGAGTTGTACATCTTTTATTTTAATGTACTTGTTCTGATATTTCTTCTAAGGCTGGGCCTATTTACAAACCATCAGCAATTGGGGAGTGGCTGTCACTCTAAGGGGCTTTGTCAAATATCTTCTTCAACATGAGAAGTACCAATAAACTCTATATTTATTCTCGTTTGCCCAAGCCTGTATATCACTAAGGCTACTACAGGTGATGGAGAATATAGACCAGAGGGGTGTCTGGGCCCAAAGTGGAGTCTTATCCTTAGAAGAGGGAAATATTAGCAGATATTCTTAAGCTGAGTCAACTGAAGATGGGCCCACGGGTAGAACCAAGAGATACCCAATTTCTGTACTTGCCTAACTCCTAAATATCCTCCTGTGCCCAGTTCATCATCACCTCCTTCAGGAAGCCCTTTTTTGTGTTCCCATTCCCACTCTTTTTCTCACCTCTATTGTGTTTCCTACACTATTTAATTGACCATTTGTTTGTCTGCCTTCTCAGTTCAGCTGTGAGCTCCTTGAGAGCACAAATTAAGTCCTTATCATAGTTCAATCTCTAGTCTCTGATATGTGATCAAAAACATTTTTCACATATTAGCTTTACTAATATTTGCCAAATACTTTATAATTGCCAGATAATTTATAATTGCCTTTCTTTAAAATTATTAATTTTTAATCCAGTTGCTATAGAAAATTTGTGGATTAGAGGAGAATATAGAAAATAGAACATATATAATACAGAAAAAAATATAGTCTAATGACAAAGACAAACCTTGATAAAGAAAAGGAGAGAGAAAGAATGGATAATAGATACAGAAGAGTTCTTAAAACCATAAGACTAAAACACCTTTATACTAATACATTTGAAAAGTTAGAGAAAATGAGCAACTTTCTAGAAATATAATTTACCAACATTTACTGGAGAAAAATATGACATAATGATACAATTATAATTTAAGCAGTTGAATCAGTTACCAAAAGTCTCCCTCAACTCATTAGGCAAAATGAATATAGCCTTGACATGCAAAGCTTGGCAATAACAGAAAAAAATTTTAAGAACAGTTTCAACTACTAACATAGATGCAAAAATTCTAAATGAAATGATGCAAATGGCTTTAGCAGTGAGCTGAAAAATGAATTATGACTTAATAGAATTTCCAACAGTTATCCCAGGAATTCAAGGATGGTTCACCATGAAAATACATATTAACATAATATAATTTACAATGTTAGTAAGTTAGAAGATAAAATCCAGATGATTATTTTAATAAATGCTTAAAAAGTGTTATAAATTAGAATTAATCCATGATCACCAGAAAAATCTCTTAGCGGAAGAGGAACTAAAAAGAAACTTTTTAATTGATAAAGAGTATTAACAAAAGTTTTCGGAGAAGGAAATGGCACCCCACTCCAGTACTCTTGCCTGGAAAATCCCATGGATGGAAGAGCTTGTTAGGCTGCAGTCCATGGGGTCGCTAAGAGTCAGACATGACTGAGGGACTTCACCTTCATTTTTCACTTTCATGCACTGGAGAAGGAAATGGCAACCCACTCCAGTGTTCTTGCCTGGAGAATCCCAGGGATGGGGGAGCCTGGTGGGCTGCCGTCTATGGGGTCTCACAGAGTCGGACATAACTGAAGCAACTTAGCAGCAGCAGCAGCATTAACAAAAGTTTACAGTATCTTACTTAATAGCTTAATGGTGAAATGTGAACTGTGTACCTATTAAAGTAAGGAAAAAGACAAGCATTCCTGATATCAACATTTCTATATAGCATTGATTCTAGAGGACGTGGACAATGCAATAAGAAAAAACAAACAAGTAATAAGGTGATTGGAACAGAAAAGCAGATTCAGTTTCCCTCCCATCCTCTTTGTACAGATAATGGGACCATTCATGCAGAAAATTCAAGAGAATCTACAGAAAAACTGTTAGAATAAGAGAGTTTAGTTAGTTTTGTTGACACAAGATATTCATCCACAACTTTAATAGTATTCCTTTATATTTATATGTCATTGTTGTTTAGTCACTAAGTAGAATCTGACTCTTTGACACCCCATGGACTGTAGCCCACCAGGATCCTCTGTCCATGGGATTTCCCAGGCAAGGATACTGGAGTGGGTTGCCATTTCCTTCTCCAGGGGATCTTCCTGATCCAGGGATCAAGCCTGTGCCTCCTGCATTGGTAAGTGAGTTCTTTATCACTGAGGCGCCAGGGAAGACTTTATATATATATATATATATATATATAATTTCTAAATATTGAAAGACTTTTTATCAAGAAACTCTCAATTCTATCCAAGTTAATTTAGTAACTAAATACAGTTCCAATAAAACACTAACAGAGCTTTCTTTTTTGTATAAGGTGAAATTTACATGTAATATTAGAGAGATACAGTGAGGTCTAGTGGGCTTCCCTGGTGGCTCACACAGTAAAGGATTTGCCTGCAATGCGGGAGACCTGGGTTTGATCCTTGGGTTGGGAAGATCCCCTGGAGGAGAGCATGGCAACCCACTGCAGTACTCTTGCCTGGAGAATCCCCATGGACAGAGGAGCCTAGCAGGCTGTAGTCCATGGGGTCACAAAGAGCTGGACATGACTGAGCCACAAAGCACAGCCACAGTGAGGTCTGGTGGTTATGAGTGTAGGCTTTGGAGTCAAATCAACTAGTTGAAAATCCTGCTTACACCATGTGCTAACTACAGATAAGTTACTTGGTCTCTTTGTGCCTCAGTTTCTTCATTTGTAAAATAGCAATAAGACTAGAACCTACCTCATGGGGTTGGTCAGGATTAACAGAGGTAATATATGTACAACATTTAACACAGTCAGGCACACATCTGGTACTAGGTACTTTTTAGCTGTTATTAGAATATCTTTTAATTTCTTCTTAGAGAACTGCACATGGTGGTTTATTTAGATTTCTTGTTTCTTTTTTGAGTGGGGTTCATTCACACTTAATTTTTCTGTGTTCTGTCCTTCTGTAACCAGTGCACAGTAATATACAGGTGTGCACACGGCACAGACAGGTAAGGAATCCTTGAGAGTTCTCAGGGAATGTGGCCCAGATAGCGCACTCATTACAAGCTCTTTGTGTTGTAAGACAATCTGCACGATGTAATTTAAACTCAAGTGTAGTGTGCTGTTGCAGAAGGAGCATGAATTCCAAGTACTCATGAGGAATCCCAGCTCTGCAAAGTTCTGGCTGTGTGTCTGAGGTTCAGGGAATTTTCTCTAAGCCTCAGTTTCCTCATTTGTAAAAAGTGCCTTGATAATAATGCCCACCATGAAGGCTGGTGGAGGGAGCTGATAATGGGCTGGTTCCCACAGCAGGGCTCCATGATCTCTAGTTCCCTCCCAAGGGTTCTCCAACCTTTCTCCTTCCTCCCAGCACCATCCCCTCTCCCCATGAAAGTCCAAAGAGTGTAAAGTCTCACAGATGGGTTCTGGCACTGCCCTTCTGGAAAACTGGAGAGGGATTCATGGGTGGGACATCCATGAATAGGACATCAGGGTGGGTGGGACATCAGGGCGAAGTTCCCTCCTTTTCTGAGGCAACTTTAGAGTTGTTGACTAGGAAAATGTGCCTTAATAACAGTGACTCACAACTAACTGGTGCTTCAGAGTTTTAGAAATGTTTTACTATTGATGTCCTCATTGCTTCTCACAACAAACCGGTGGAATGGCACCCCACTCCAGTACTCTTGCCTGGAAAATCCCATGGACGGAGGGGCCTGGTAGGCTGAAGTCCATGGGGTTGCTAGGAGTTGGACACGACTGAGCGACTTCACTTTCACTTTTCACTTTCATGCATTGGAGAAGGAAATGGCAACCTACTCCATTGTTCTTGCCTGGAGAATCCCAGGGATGGGGAAGCCTGGTGGGCTGCCATCTATGGGGTCGCACAGAGTCGGATACGACTGAGGCGACTTGGCAGCAGGCAGCAGCAGGCACTACTTTCCCATTTTTCAGAAGAGGAAACTGAGCCTCAAAGAGGTACATTGACTTGGATAGGGCAAAACAGGGAGTTGAGCAGAGCCGGGGATTTAAACTCAGAGCCCTTGGTGTCTCAGTGCTGTTACATGAAGGGCCTGAATGAATTATCCTGTGCTAAAGTCTCTGCCACACATGCATTTGGTTCATTTGATCTTTCCCAGCAGACCTTTTGAGTGGAAGTTGTGGGCTGACTTGGCCAGTGGTCAGAAATCATAGGTTGGAGTGCTGTTGAGGGGGCACAGTGGTTGGGGCCCCAAGAATGCCCAACGGATGCACCAGACAATAGTCACCCACTTCAACCAAGTTCCTGAAGCAGATGCATGCATGCACACGCACACACATGACATGAGAGTGCCTAAAGATAGCAGAGTTCTGCTCTGCTATTAGATGGACTTGAACCCTGCGGCAGACACTACAGGGGCTCTGCCCACATCCCCACAGACTCACCGTTCCAGTGCATGAAGCCCGAACTGCCAGCTCTTGGAACCTGCATCTCCTTGCCTGTTGACTCTCTGGTTGCCAGAGCCCCATTCTACCTTTCAGGCTGAACTGCCTTCTGAGCACAATCTTCAACCAAGACTATGAGGAGCTGGTGGGTAAAGACTCCAGCTCTCTGCCCCTCAAGTGGAATGACTCTGTGGCAGTGTTCCACATTGTTTTCCAGAATTCCCCAGTGGAGTGAGGCTTCATTTGCCTGCAGTGGTAATTTGCTTGATAACATGCCTTTTACTGACTGTCTTTCTTTCCTGGGATCACTTTTCCACCCCTTTCCCATGTGTCCTGGAATCCCTCTCCAGTACATTACTTGCACTAGGATTCTTGCTTCAGAATCAGCTTTTGGAAAATTCCAACTAAGTGAGCCTTTCCCCAACCCAGCTTAACATATCCATGACATCAAAGCCCGGGTCAGATCTTATGCACAGTGGCCACTGGAGGGGAAGAGACACTGCTGGAAGCCACCCACATGTGCTATACTGTGACTCCCCTGACTGGCAAATGTAGCCCATCTGTTCCCTGGAATCCGAACAATTCAGAGGTGACTTCTTCCTGAGTGTATGTGTGTGTCTCTGTGTATGTGTGTGTGTGTGTGTGTGTGTGTGTGTGTAGATAGGAAATCCCTTGAGAGCTCTAGCTCTCCTGGAAGTGGGCATGAAACATCCATCCTGTGTTAGTCACTGGAGGCACCAAGATGAATGAGGCACCATCATCCCTCCTTAAGATACTGTCAGGGCAGTTGTGTTATTACGGTTGGGTGAAATCTAACTCTAACAGTCCCGTGTGCAGACAGTTATTGGAGCAGCAAATTGCAGCAATGAGTTGGATTCTTGGAGAAGTCTTCACTGAAGAGGTGTTACTTTCATTGAGTCTTAGTGAATGAGCTAGAACTTGTTAGGGTTTTCGTGGTGGAAGGAAAAGAGAAGGGGGTTAAGAATGCCCAGACACTTAAATCTCCCACCTGGAAGTGACACACACCACTGTGCTCATGTTTCCTTGGCTAAAGCAAGTCACAAGGTCATATACCTAAGTACCAGTGGATGGGGAAGTACAAGTCTACTACATGTCCACATGGAAATGATTCAAACTAGCCAATCCTAAATTTGTTTATGCTGCTCTGGTTGTTCCTTCACTTGCGTGTATGTGTGTGCTCAGTCATGTCCAACTCTTTGCCACCCTATGGACTGTAGCCCTCTAGGCTCCTCTGTCCATGCAATTTTCCAGCCAGAATGCTGGAGTGGGTTATTTCCTCCCCCAGGAGATCTTCCTGACCCAGGGACCGAACTGGCATCTCCTGCATTGGCAGTGGGATTCTTTATCACTGAGACACCGGGGAAGCCTGTTCCTTCACATGGTAACCACAATAAACATTCTTGCCTACAATTATTCCCTGTCCCTTGCCTCCTACCTGAAGCTGGTATTTCCCTATGTGGCCCCTACGGTATGGCCTGCCTCTTCTCTTGGAAACTGTGAGCAACAAATTATCTTTTCAATGTCAATTGTTTCCTGATCTATCTTCCTTACCATAGCTAAATAATAATAAAACATATTAAGACACATCCATATTCTGAGATATCAGCTATTGATGATATCAGAAACTGAGAACTGGGAAATGCAAAAGCAGACACTCTGGGTCCTCACACTGGATTGTGGCAGGCAGGGCAAGACCAACCCAGCCTCAACCAGCTGAGAGACTCCCATCTCTCAGAGGAAGAGAAGCCCCACTCCCATTCTGAGAACAACAAATGAGGCTGAGGCATTTCTTTGGGGGAAATGAGTCATTGACTTCCTATCTGATCAACTCCCAACAAAAAACGGGCAAACCCAAGCTCTGGGGTCTGCATGGCTTCCTTGCTGGGCTCCACTGCCAAAATGCCCAGAGATCTCTTTGGTGCTGACCTTGCTCAGGGAAGGGAATGGACATAGGTGACTGACAGGGTGGCTGAATTGCTTCCCGAAGCTGACCCACTGCACTTGGGCCTCCATACTCTGGTGGTAATTGTTCTACAGCCTCAACCAGAGTCAGCGAGACCAAGACTGTGGAAATATGGGCAATGGAAAGTGGGATTCCAGGCTTAGGTACCACTGATTGATTAGTCCAGCTATTAACACTGTGATGCTGAGGATTCCTCACTAGGCCTCACACTTCTTATCTGTAAAATCACGACAGCAGTCTTATTCCTGACCCAGAAGATTTACTGTGAGGACTGACCTCCTCAACCTGCAAAAACAAAATGAAATTAAACAAAAGAGCAAGTAAAAAAAAAAAAAAAAAACTACAGCAGGCAACATAATAAATGGTGAAATATTGATAGTGTTCCTTTGAGATCAGGAATGAGATAAGGATGCCTGTTACTATTACTTCTTTCCAAAATGTACTGGCAATACTAGCCAGTGCACCAAAGCAAGAAAAAGAAATAAATGTTTAAAGATTGAAAAGGAAAAATGAAAACTCTCATTTTTATAGATGAAGTAGAATGTTCGCCTGAGTGCATTTGTGCGTGCTCAGACACTCAGTTGTGTCCAACTGTTTGCAACCCCATGGACTGTAACGTCACAGGCTCCTCTATCCGTGAGATTTTTTAAGCAAGAATACTGGAGTGAGTTGCCATTTCCTCCTCCAGGGGATCTTCCTGACCCAGGGATCAAACCTGCGTCTCCTGGGCCTCCTGCATTGGCAGGTGGATTCTTACCACTGTGCCACCTAACAATCTACAGAAAAATTGTTAGAATAAGCGAGTTTGGCAGGGTTGCTAGATATAGAGGCATTGCACAAAAATCTATTTCTATGTATGTTCCAGATCTCTATTCCCAAGTTACAAATCGTTCCAAAACTTTATGATTTAAAATTATAATTGTTATTAACTCTCATGATTTCTGTGCATTTTGGATTGAGGAAGAACTCAGCTGGATGTTTCAGGGTTTTTCATTGTTTCAGGATTTCGGTCAGTCCGTATATGGAGCTAGAAAGGCAGGGGACTGGTGGCATTTTCTTCTCCTTTTTCAGTCTTAAGGTCACTGCATATGGATTCTCTGTGTGGGCTACTTTAGACTTCTTCAAAGCATAGCAGCCTAGGGCTTCTTACATACTGCTTAGTGTTCCAAAGACAAATGTCCCAAGACAAAGAGCCAGGCAAAAGATATATCAACTTGCATAACCTAGACTCAATTCTGTATCACTTCTGTGACATTCAACTTATTAAAAACCATTAAAACCAACACTTTTAAAGAGGAAGGTTTTTAGGCTCCACTATTTAGGAGGATATCAAATAATTTGCAACCCACTCCAGTACTCTTGCCTGGAAAATCCCATGGACGAAGGAGCCTGGTAGGCTGCAGTCCATGGAGTCGCTGAGAGTCGGACACGACTGAGCATCTTCACTTCCACTTTTCACTTTCCTGCATTGAACAAGGAAATGGCAACCCACTCCAGTGTTCTTGCCTGGAGAATCCCAGGGATGGGGGAGCCTGGTGGGCTGCCGTCTATAGGGTCACACAGAGTCAGATACGACTGAAGTGACTTAGCAGCAGCAGCAAATAATTTGCTGACGTATTTTAAAACCACCACACTATACTGGCAGCAAACAGAAAATTAAAAAAAAATCCTCACATATAAAAAAACCATTGATAATAGCATCAAAACCATAAAATATCCAGGACTAAATCTATTAAAATGTGTGCAAGTTCTGTATATAAGAAACTACAAAACACTGCTGAGATGACTTTTTTTAAAAACCTAAATAAATGAAGGGACATACCATGTTTATGGATAGGAAGACTTAATATTTACTAATGTCAGTTTTACTCAAATTGATCTAAAGATTCTATGCGATAGCAATCAAATCTCAGCAGGATTGTGTGTGTGCCAGTGTGTGTGTAAACAGACAACCTTTATTTTAAAATTTTTATGAAAGTGCAAATGTCAAGAATAGGCAAGGCGCTCTGGAGGAAAGGTGGGTAGATTTAGTCTATGGGACATTAAAGACTTATTGAAAATTACAGAAGTTCAGTCAATGCGACAATGGCTCAAGGAGAGACAAACAGGCTAATGGAACAGACTAGAAAATTCAGAAACTGTCTGATGAACATATGGATTACCTGGTTTATGACAAAGTTAACACTGTAGAGAAGTGGGAGGAAAGGTGATCTTTTCAATAAATGCTGCTGGGTCAGTTGGATTCAGATTGGGGAAAAAAAAGGAGAGGGACCAGTGGGAAATTCATTCTAATGAGATATGACAATGAATTTTAGAAACAATTATTGATGAAATGTATTTAGAAGTTCTTTCCTTTCTGAGCTGTAATTTCCTTCTGTTGTTCCCAAACCTTTAGTGAAAGCCTCTTTCCCTCACCTATCTTGTATCAGGGCATCCTTATGGTCATAAATAAGTGGAGAAAGCAATGGCACCCCACTCCAGTACTCTTGCCTGGAAAATCCCATGGACCGGGGAGCCTGGTAGGCTGCAGTCCATGAGGTCGCTAAGAGTCGAACACGACTGAGCGACTTCACTTTGACTTTTCACTTTCATGCATTGGAGAAGGAAATGGCAACCCACTCCAGTATTTTTGCCTGGAGAATCCCAGGGAGGGGGGAGCCTGGTGGGCTGCCGTCTATGGGGTCGCACAGAGTCGGACACGACTAAAGCGACTTAGCAGTAGCAGCAGCAGCTTGAAGCCAGGACCAGCAAAGCCCAGATCACAGTTGGGAGCTAAGTTCCAAGCTGGTTCCTGTGAGGGCAAGGGGCTCACTCCCTTTTCTCCAGATGCCATCTCATGTTCTGCTGCCACTCAAGACTCCCATTCTGACCTGCTTCCTTCCACCTCCTGGCCTCAGACCCTTCCCAGCTAGGCATCCTGAGTGTGCCAGAGTCGGGAACCAGAGGGCAGGGCTGGTGGCCCAGTCCGTGGAAAGTGAGGGCATAGAGGCCCTCCGAGTAGACAATTCTTAGATGGGAAGGGGAGGAGCAACAGAGGCTAGCTATCCGCTGGTGATGGGAGGAGTGAGGGGCTTTTTTTTTGGGGGGGGGGGGGCCGTTTCAGTCACCTCTCTGCCCCACTGTGGGAGCCATCTCACTTCCAGTCTCTCGCTCCAGGAGACCGTGGTGGTTAGTGGTGGTGTTTGTTGGTCGTGGTGATGGGGGTGGCCGATTCTGGCCGCTCCCCCAGAACTCCACGTCCTAGTCTATTCTTTCTATGACCCTTCCCTCTCTCTGTCATTAAAGGATGCTTTAGACTCCTCCAGGTGGCTTCAGTCCTGGATCCTCTGGGTACCGCGGAGCCCACTCCATCACCGATCCCACAAGTCCTTGCCTCAGTTTCCTCATCTGTAAAGTGAGAATTTAAGCAGCAGCCCCCCACCCCGCTCAGGGCCACTCTCTCAATGATTCAGATCAGTGGGACCGGGAGCGGGGACATCCTACGATCGGCCGGCCTCGGGCTCTGGGCAACGCCGGGTAACGCAGCATCCATCTCCGAAAGTGTTCCTTCTCTTCTGCCACCTTCAGGGCTCAGCAACGCCCTGATATCTAGGGCGGGGAGAGTCCCACTACTGGGGAAGGGTGTAGTACGGCTTTCTCCCTCCCCTCACCCTTGGTGGCGGAGGGCGGGACGGGAAAGGGCCGTCTGGACGGGCGCGCAACCCTCCGGGACCCGCGGGGGCGGCGAGCCGGGCCGGGGACCCGGCGTCTGCCCGGACCGCGGGAGCGATCTTCCCCCGGGGCCCAGGCCCCCGGCCCTCCGCTGCGCCCGCGGCCGGAACAATAGCGCGCGCTGGCGGGCGGGCGGGCGGGCGGGGGCGGGGCGCTCCGCCGGGCGCCGCCCCCGGCCCGCCCCCCGCGCTCACACACCCGCTCGCACACTGGCTCCCACCCGCCGCCCGCCCAGGCACTGCCCGCGGGAGCCGCCGCCGCCGCCGCCGCGCCCGCCATGGACGTCCGCCTGTACCCCTCGGCGCCCGCGGTGGGCGCGCGGCCTGGGGCCGAGCCGACCGGCCTGGCGCCCCTGGACTATTACCACTGCGGCAAGGTAGGCGGGGGCGGGGTGGGGGCCCGGCGGGCGGGGCCTGCCCGCGCCTTCGGACCCCGCGCCGCGCCGGAGCGTCCCGGGCTGGAGCGCGCGGGCAGCGGTCACCCGGCGGCTCGGGACACGGGCGCTCTCGGGGACACGCGCGGGGAGATGCCGGCGGTGCGGACGCGCGGGCACACGCACCCCCCCCCCCCCCCAGCCCTGCCGACGGGCACACACGCCGCTCACGCCGATCCCCTTGGTGGTGACACTCAACGCCCGGAGTTGTTGGGATCACAGGCAGAAGTCACCCGACAGTTGCTCACACGAAGTCACAGTGACACACTCACCACGTCCCCCCTGACGGCCTCGCCTGCATTCACGAGCCGACGCGCAGTGACCCACTCTCGCCCAGCCATGCACCTGCTCACACTACCGTCCTGCACAGGTCACCCTCATCCGTACACAATCACACGCAGTCACGCGCCCACCTGCACTGTCACCCCGCCACGCACAAGTCACCGTTCTCACGCGACGCCGCCGCACACCGCGTCCCGTGCCCCCACGCCGCCACACGCAGCCACAACTCGGGACAAGCACACAAAGAAGTCGCTCCGACAGTCACTCGCCCGCGCTCCCAGTGACTTCCACAGTCGCACGCTGTCACCCACAGCCACCCACCCCGTGGACGGTGAACCTCAGGCACACGAATCGCCCTGACAGTCACCCAGTCACGCGCGGTCACACCCAGGGGCAGCAGCATCCCGCCCCCTCTACCCCGCGCCCGGCCATCCACACCCGCGCGTCGGGGTTTTTTAACTTCTTGCCGCCGAAGCGCACGAATTGGGCCGTTTACGAATCGGTAAATCCGGCGGAGCCTCGGATTCCGAGCTGGCAATGGCCCATCGAGGCCTTTCCCCTCCCCGGAATGGCGAGCGGGCGCTCTCCCGACTGGAGTTGTGGTGAGGGGAGCCCCTTCTTTCCCGAGATCGCCACCCCTTCCCGCGACCAGGTCCTACCTGGAGCCAAGTCCCCGCCGCGCTGCCCGGCACGGGCGAGATGAGAGCTCGCGCTTCTGAAAGCCGGGACGGGCGGCGTCCGACCCTGCTCCGCGCTGCCAGCCCAGCCCCGGACCCTGCGCGGCAGCGCCGCAGTCCGAGACTCTTCTTTCGCCCGGGAGGGAACTTTCAAACTTAAGTTAGGAAGCTGGACAGTCAGTGCGTCCGCTAGTCGGTTCGTCGGTCCCGGGCCGGCCGGAGCCGAGCGCGGCTTTTCGTCACTCGGAGCCCGGATTGAACGGCGCGCGTGGGTTTCCCCGGGGCCAAGGCGCAGACGCGCGGGCTCCGTGGCGCTGCGTGGTGAGTGCCAGTCCGGTGGCTGGGTCGGCGCCCCTCCGGGGTCTTAACCGCACCCCGCAGGCTCTTCATCAAGCTTCTTGCTATGGGGATGCTGCGGGGAGGGGGCGTCCCCGCGCGGAACCTGGGGGCCGCCCCGGCTGAGCCTCTCTGGCTGCGTCCTCAGGCCTTGGGGAGCGGCTTCTGGAGTCTAGGGGCAGAGAGCCCTGCGCAGTTCCCCTGGAGCATGGGGTGGGGTCCGGGGCCCCCAGACCTGGGGCGGGGACGGGCGGTAAGTGAGATCGCGCGGAGGATGGGGCGATTTATCTTTGGTCCAGTGACTGGCAAAGTTAGAAGCAAAAGAGGAGGATGGTGTCTTCAAGAGAAGGCCAGTTCTCTGGCCGCTTCCATCTGATGGAGGGAAAATTGATGAGAAGTAGTAAGTGGAATCTTTAGGAAGCAGAAGACAGTTGGATGTGTGTGTGGGGGGTGGGGGGCAATTGTCTATCTGCTGCCCTTGGCTTTGTTATTTTTTAAAATATGAAGTTGGCAAGGTTCCAGCCTCTGGTCTTGGGGCATGGGTGAGTCTGGGGATGTGTGCCTCAAAGTCTGGTTAGATGGGTGCCCCTCGCCTGCAGTGCTCCTTTGCAGGGTGATGTTTCTGTAAACCCCTTTAGAGTGGGGTGGTCTCCTGAGGGGGCCTTTGGGAGGTGGCATTCAGCCGAGGCCCCTGCTTTATTCTGATGTTCTGTAAAGCTCTGACTCAGCACCAAGATCCAGTGTGAAACCCTGGTGGGAGGAAACCAGTCAGGGAAGGAGAAGCTGGTGATACTGGTTTCTGTCTGCGATCTCCCGACCCCTAGCCCAGAGCTCAGGGTGTGTCCAGGTAGGAGATGGGTGGCGGTTGGATCACTAGGGTAGGTGAAAACCAGATCTGACTTTCTACTTGGACGTGGGAAATGCTTCTCAATCCTGCAGCCTGGGGGCAGGGGGAGACAGAGGATGTCACTTGGCTCAGGGAGGGACGAGTCAGAAGCCTGTTGGTAGCAGATCACCAATGGGCACTCGCCTTCAGTGCTAGTGGTTGGGGGTGGTGGTGCAAGTTGTACCAAGGAACTGATGCCCCTTGTTCTACCAGGCTTCTTGGTACAGCAAGGAGGGATTGGGGAGATCCTGGTCACTCTCCAGACTGGAGGGGAGACACACCCAAGATGCAACCATGACCACAATTGGGATCTATAGACTGGGGTGCACAGCCAGGACGTGACCCACACGTTGGGGGCTTGGTCACTGGAGTCTAGATAAGAGCCAGGTTCCAACAAGGACCCAAACCTGAGAAACACAAGGACAAGCCTTTGCCAAGTGATGCTGGACAACCATGGGGCAGTTGACCTGGAAGGGCCCTTGGTGACTGTCCCCTTAGTAACCCTCTAACATAGAGATTCCAGCCTCTTTAAACCAAAGTCATGAGCAGTGGCTGTTCTTTTGGTTATCTTTTGTTTGAGAAAATGCACAGTGACAAAGCTGCTATGGTTTCATTTTTGCTTTGAAATAGATGTTTATTTTATTAATCACAATAATATTAGCATACATTTGAAAAATAGCTTATAAGATATGAAACAGGCACATTACTTATTTCATGTAGTGATGCTGCCTGGTTGAGCATAGGGATTTGTGGCCTTGTAGCTCTATATGTGTCTCCCTACGGGGAACAGCTGATCCCCTCCTTCTTCCTTCACACAAGGGGAAACTGAGTCATGGAGTAGTACACTCACAGGTTACACAGCAAATGAAGAACACAGCGGAGGCCTGAACCCAAGTTCCTGGACTCCCAGTTTGATGCTTGACTGGCATTCCCCACAGGTCTCTGTCATGGTTTGGGAGTTAGAAGTTATGATATCCTTCTAGGGTAACTATGAAGTCCCTTTATTTGGGTTTTGGCAAGGTGGTTTAGCAGGATGAGCGCATTGTCTGGGGCTCCCCGCTCAACTACGGCAGACTAGTGGAAACTGGCCAGTGGCATTGAACAAATCTGGATTCAAATCGCGACTTGTGTCTTTGTGACCTAGGGCAAATGATTTTAGCTCATTGAGGTATGATTTACACGCAATAAAATGGAAATTTGAAGTGTACTGTTCCATGAGTTTTGACAAATATAACCACCCTTGTGACCCCTATCCCAATCCAGATATAGAACATTCTGTCACCCCAGAAAGTTCCCTCATGCTTCTTTCCAGTCAATACCACTACGTCTGGAGGAAATTACTTACCTGATTTCTATTATCAGTGGTTTTTTAAATTCAGTGTATGTGTACTAAGTCAGTTTAAGTCCTAGAACTTCATATGAAGCATATACATTTTGGCATCTGGGTTCATTTTGCTCAATGAAGTGTCCTTAAGATTCGTTCATGTATTTATCCCTAATTTGTTCTATTTTATTCCTTAGTAATATGACATTGTGTTGGTTTATTTGTTCACCTGCCGATGGACATTTGTGTTTGTTTCCATGTTGGGGCTGTTATAAATAAAGCTGCTGTGAACATCCTTATACAAGTTTTCTGTGAGTGGGGCAAATTATTTAATATCTTTGAGCCTCAGTGTCCTCTTAAGGACATCACTGTCTACTTCTGAGGTTCGGGAGAGTTAATTGAGTTAATATAGGGTATAAAAGTTCTTGGCACATACTGGCTAGTAGTTAGATAGTAATGGTATCAACCACTTGGGACCTATTCCAGTGAGAGGCTTAGCATCTCTGTGTTCCACATATCCTTCATCCCTGTTTCAAACATCCTTCAGGGCCAACTTGGGTACCACTTTCTCTATGCAGTGCTCCATGGTCAGTAACCTTCTGTCTTTTTCCAGGCATCCCCCCAAGAACTGGTTACTGCATGGGTTTTGGCAGGTTCCGCCATCCATCATTCAGTCAACAGTTACCGAGCACATGTTTGTGCTAGGCACTGTACTTGGCAATAGAAGTGAAACAAAGTGACTCAAATTGCTTCCCTCTGGAGCTTATGTATCAGCATGGGAAGTCATAAATATATGGATGAGATCGTTATGGTATTGTGACCGATGCCATCAGTACAACTATGGAGAAAAAGGAAGCAGGGAAGAGAGTTAGGGGTGTCAGGTCCAGGGACTGGTTTGCCGTTTTAAGTAGTGAGGTTGGGGAAGACCTTGTGGTCTAGACCAGGAGTTCTCAAATTCATGTACACAATAGCAATCATCTGGAAAGATTTGAAACACAGGTTCCGGGGCACCCCTTCCTGCCCTGAGATTCTGATTCAGCTAATTTGTGCTGGGGTCCTGAGGGTCTGTGTGTCTGACGAGCTCCCAGTCCTGCCGCTGCCACTCCGGAGACCACATGTTATGCAGCAGTGGTTCGGTTGTTTGTATACAGGGCTTTGTGGGCTCCCACCAGGCAGGAACCATGCCCAGCACCTGGCACAGTGCCTGACCGATAATTACTCAGGAAATTGTGCTGGTGGGTGAATGATTCAACTCTCCACCCCCACAGTTCTGGGCACGGCATCTTGTCCCTGGATGCGATCTAGACAAGCTTGGGTAGTGCATGATTGGTGGCTCCTTGTGACGAAAATCCACTAAGTGGGAGGGGCTGGTCCCACCTTCACCCAGACTTGAGATTGGAGAGGCCTGCTCAGCATCCCTGGTAGGTGAGGTCCCCACGGCATCTTTCTCCTGGGACACTGGTGGCTGTGGGCAGGTCCCTGGGGGAGGAGCCCTGGGCTGGCTGGTCCTGGGGGAACTCTGGAAGGGCACCTGTGTTTCTGTTAGGAGGCTTTTTCACTTTCTGTCCAAGGATGTTCTCTATAGGATGTCCTCTATAAGATGTTCTGTATAGGATGTCCTCCCCCAGCCTGTCCCAAAGATTCCACAGCACCACACTTCTATACCTTACCTATGTCAGGAGCAGCAGCCCAGGTCTGGCACAGCTGTCCCCAGTCTACTGGATGACCTTGAGCATGAAAATGCCATACCCTGGGCCTGTGTTCCCCTCTGTGCAAAAAGGAGAGCAAATTAGTGACCCTTAGCCTTGTGAGATAGGGGGCTGTGGTGTGGAAATATAATGAAATAAAGTCTGGGCATGTCTTTATAACTGAAGAGTGTGGTAACTGTAAACTATAAACTGTAAACTATAAACATGTCCTTTATAACTGTAGAGGATTATGCTTTTGGAAGAGATGGGCTCTCATATACTTCAGTAGGTAGGTACCACCGTCTCTGTCTCCCTTTACTTTTGTGTTTCCTGGCTCATAGGTGCTAGGTAAATATTTGCTGAATGAATGAATTCAGAGCTGGCCTGTTGTTCCCTGTGGCTTGAAGAACTTAGCATCTGTTTGGCTCTTATAATCTGAAGACTTTTGTAGTGAGCGCCTGGTGTTCAGGGCAGGGTAGAGGCCAAGAGTCTTTTGGCTGACCTGACATTCCTAGAAGAGCTTCCCTGCGTAGGCCCGGGGGACTGAGCCCAGCATGGAGAGCAGCCAATAAGCTGGGAAGAGCCTTACCCTTATCCCAAGGATCCCCGTGTGGCATAGCTGCCAGCCCCATGTGGTTCTGTAGGGCATTTATTTTGCTCCTCTAATTTCCCAGTGCTGGTCTCAGGTTAGAAAGGCAGTGTAAATTCTGTAACCCAGCAGACTTGGCTTTGATCCTCAATGCAGGCAAGTTATTTCACCTCCCTGTGCCTCAGTCTCCTTATCTGGAAAATGGGCACATCAATACTTACCCCCCACCACCCCCCGCCCCAACCCCCATAAGGTTGCCTTGAGGACTAGAAATCCTGCTTGTAAGGCACTCAGCACCAGCAGGAAATGCTTTCATTTCTATTCACAAAGAGCAGCACAATTGAAAGTTAAAATGCAAGAGGAATCTAGTTTCAGCGCAGGCTGCTGGGGGAAGGGTCTTCCTAACGTGAGATCTTTTCGTGCCATAGTCTCTAGATCTGATTTTCCCGGGCCTCTGGTTTGAAACGATCTCTGCACAGCATTATGGAGGGACAAGGGCTGTGCACTTCCTTTGCGTCTTTTTTTTTTTTCTTCCTTCTTGAATCTGTGTGGGAGGGAAGGTGGGTTTTGGACGCAGAGAAGACCAGTACAAATTGCAGCTGCGTGGTTCACTGGCGAGGGCTGGTGACCTGTGCACATCATTTAACCTCTCCAAGTCTCAGTTTTTTCCATCTGTACAATGGCGGCATAATGCCTTCCTCATATTGTTGCTATGAGGCTCAGATTAAAGTAACAGATATGGAAGTTCCCTGTAATCTAGAACAGTGTTTCCCAACCTCAGCAATATTGACATTTTGGACCTGACAATTCCTTGTTGTGGGGGTTGTTCCATGCGTAATAGAATGTGGAGCAGCATTCTTGGCCACTCCCAATTGATGCCAGTAGCACCTCCCCTCGAGTCATGACAATCAAAAATATTTCCAGACTTTGCTAAGTGTTCCCTGGGGTGTGGGGAGCAAAATCACCCCTGTTTGAGAACCACTGATCTGGAAAGTGGTGCAGGTAAACTAGGAGATGATGGTGATGAGAGTGGCAGAGATTGAGGTTCACGCTTTCTGTCTGGTGTTTTAGTCCTGTGTCTCCCTGTCAGCAAATCCTTTATCCACATGGTTGGCCATTATCTTTTTTTATTTGTTTACATGGACCAAAAACCTACGGTAGTGATGTTTCAGCATGGTTTGGGAGCAGCAGGAAAAACATATGGTAAGTCATTATTAACTTAATGAGTCGTGGTAAATTGTAATTTTATAACTTAGTGAAAACATGTTGTATAACACAAGATAATAAATTTTGATCAATTATCCTGAGGCTTAAATTTCCTCCTGTACAGTTGCTGTTTCTGGTGTCTGCAAGAAGGAGCAACAGGGCTGTGGTTTTACAAGGCTGGATTTTCTGCTGGGTTTTGCTGATGCTCAACAAGTTTTCTTGAGTGCCTACTGTGTGCTAGGGGATTCAGTCCTGTCCTGAAGGCTCAGTGACTCAACAGGAAACTTGGCTTTCCTAGATGAAAGACCATGTGGATCTGTAATATTTTGGCTCAAAATGCAGAGTCACAACTATATAACTGTCTGGGGAAATGATAGTGTCAGAGGTATGAGTAGGCTTCAAACAGCAGAGTCTTACAAGAAACACCAAGCAGGCTATGTGGGGTGCATGCAGAGTGGTGGGAAGACCTTCTAGGCAGAGGGGCAGCTCTTGCAAGGCAGTTTGGGGATACTGTCAGCCTAAGTTGGGGTTACCGGCCTGCAGGAGAGAGGAATACCAGTAGGGGTCATTATACAGAGGGTTGAATTCGAGCTGCTTAGGTTTTAGGTGGAAAGATGCGGGGCCGCCACAGTTATTGTTCAGAGTATGAAATATTCGTTGTTGCTGGATCCAGACCATTGTTGGTGACCATCTCTAGGTCTTCTGCCGTAGGAAAATTTTTGTTTGTTTTTGGTAGAGGGTTTAATATTATTATCAGAGATCAGATCAGTCGCTCAGTCGTGTCCGACTCTTTGCGACCCCATGAATCGCAGCACGCCAGGCCTCCCTGTCTGTCACCAACTCCTGGAGTTCACTCAGACTCACGTCCATCGAGTCAGTGATGCCATCCAGCCATCTCATCCTCTGTCGTCCCCTTCTTCTCCTGCCCCCAATCCCTCCCAGCATCAGGGTCTTTTCCAATGAGTCAACTCTTCGCATGAGGTGGCCAAAGTACTGGAGTTTCAGCCTTAGCATCATTCCTTCCAAAGAACACCCAGGGCTGATCTTCAGAATGGACTGGTTGGATCTCCTTGCAGGCCAAGGGACTCTCAAGAGTCTTCTCCAACACCACAGTTCAAAAGCATCAGTTCTTCGGCGCTCAGCCTTCTTCACAGTCCAACTCTCACATCCATACATGACCACAGGAAAAACCATAGCCTTGACTAGAAGAACCTTTGTTGGCAAAGTAATGTCTCTGCTTTTGAATATGCTATCTAGGTTGGTCATAACTTTTCTTCCAAGGAGTAAGTGTCTTTTAATTTCATGGCTGCAGTCACCATCTGCAGTGATTTTGGAGCCCCCAAAAATAAAGTCTGACACTGTTTCCACTGTTTCCCCATCTATTTCCCATGAAGTGATGGGACCAGATGCCATGATCTTCATTTTCTGAATGTTGAGCTTTAAGCCAACTTTGTCACTTTCCACTTTCACTTTCATCAAGAGGCTTTTAAGGGTGGTGTCATCTGCACGTCTGAGGTTATTGATATTTCTCCCGGCAATCTTGATTCCAGTTTGTGTTTCTTCCAGTCCAGCGTTTCTCATGATGTACTCTGCATATAAGTTAAATGAACAGGGTGACAATATACAGCCTTGACGTACTCTTTTTCTGACTTGGAACCAGTCTGTTGTTCCATGTCCAGTTCTAACTGTTGCTTCCTGACCTGCATACAAATTTCTCAAGAGGCAGATCAGGTGGTCTGGTATTCCCATCTCTTTCAGAATTTTCCGCAGTTTATTGTGATCCACACAGTCAAAGGCTTTGGCATAGTCAATAAAGCAGAAATAGATGTTTTTCTGGAACTCTCTTGCTTTTTCCATGATCCAGCGGATGTTGGCAATTTGATCTCTGGTTCCTCTGCCTTTTCTAAAACCAGCTTGAACATCAGGAAGTCCACGGTTCACATATTGCTGAAGCCTGGCTTGGAGAATTTTGAGCATTACTTTACTAGCGTGTGAGATGAGTGCAATTGTGTGGTAGTTTGAGCATTCTTTGGCATTGCCTTTCTTTGGGATTGGAATGAAAACTGACCTTTTCCAGTCCTGTGGCCACTGCTGAGTTTCCAAATTTGCTGGCATATTGAGTGCAGCACTTTCACAGCATTCACTTATATGGATCTGGCATCCTCTTTCCCTTTTTATTGCAGTGTAGTTGGTTTACAATATTGTGTTAGTTTCAGGTGTGCAACAAAGTGATTTAGTCGTCATATATGTATTTTTTTTTCAGGTTCTTTCCCATTATAGGTTACAAGACACTGAATACAGTCCCCTGTGCTATACAGTAAATCCTTGTGGTTTATTTTATGTGTGGTAGTGTGCATCTCTTGGGCTTCCCAGGTGGCGCTAGTGGTAAAGAACTCACCTGCCAATTCAGGAGATGTAATAGTTGCAGGTTCGATCCCTGGGTCAGGAAGATCCACTGGAGGAGGGCATGGCAACCCACTTCAGTATTCTTGCCTGGAGAATCCCATACATGGACAGAGGAACCTGGTGGGCTATGAGTCCATAGGGTCACAAAGAGTCAGACACGACGGAGGTGACTTAGCGTGCATGCAGCGTCTATCTGTTAATTGCATACTCCTAGTTTATCCCTCCTCTCCTTTCCCCTTTGTTAATCATAAGTTTATTTTCTATGTCTGTGAGTCTGTTTTTGTTTTGTAAATAAGTTGATTTGTATTATTTTTTAGATTCCACATGTAAGTGATGTCATATATAATTTTTCTCTGTCTGACTTACTTCACTTAGTATACTATTCTTTAAGTCTGTCCATGTTGCTACAAATGGCAATATTTCATTTTTTATGGCTGAGTAATATTATATATATGTATGTATGTATATAAACACACACACACACATCACATTTTCTTTATCCATTCGTCTTTTGTTGGACACTTAGGTTGCCTCCATGTCTTAGCAATTGTAAATTATGCTTCTGTGAACATTGGAGTGCATGTATATTTTTGAATTAGAGTTTTCATTCTCAAAATGAAATTAGAGTTTTCATTACTCAAAAAACTATAAATAGAGGCTCATCTGAGGCACATTCTTCAAGACCTCTTTGCCCTGCCCCAGTGTAAGTCAGCAGCCATGGTGGTCTCTTTACCAATCTTTCATCTTCTCTGAGTAACCAAGAAGCTCAGAGGCAAATGCCTGGGTCACTTGTAGGCATGATCTAGGATATCATGGGACATCTTTTGCTCATTAATTCACTCTCAATTTCATTTCATTCTTCTGTCATTTCCCTCTTTGTCTTAAAAGTGAAAGTGAAGTTGCTCAGTCATGTCCAGCTCTTTGTGACCCTGATGGACTATAGCCTGCCAGGCTTCTCCATCCATGGGATTTTCCAGGCAAGAGTACCAGAGTGGGTTGCCATTTTCCTTCTCCAGCAGATCTTCCCAACCCAGGCATCGAACCTGGGTCTCCTACATTGCAGGCAGACGCTTCACCTTCTGAGCCACCAGGGAAGCCAATATTATTTTTTATTTTATTTTTTAAAAATTTTAGCTGCACTGGGTCTTCATTCAGGTGCATGGGCTCTTAATTGCAGTGTGTGGGCCCAGTAGTCACAGCACGGGCTTAGTTGTCTCGAGACTTGTAAGGTCTTAATTCCAGGGATCGAACTTGCATCCCCTGCATTAGAAGGCAGATTCCTAACCACTAGACCACCAGGAAAGTTCCCCGCCTTTCTCTCTTTTTTAAAATTGTTTTTATTCTCTATAAAATACCCTGAAATATGTTAAGAGTTAAAAAAAGTAGAGCCTCTCATTCTCTTTCATTTTCTCCCTGCCCTCTCAGCCCTGCTCCCTAGGGTTAATCATAGAGTGAAGTGTAGTGGGTATACTTCCAGGCATAACCATTCTTTAGTTCAATGCTTCTAATAAGTATCATTTCTATTTCTGTAATCACTTTTTCATTTCCCAGAATACTGTATTGTTTCTTGATTGATCTTATGTTATAGTAGCCCATCCTTTTCTAAATGGATATATGAACATCTTGAATCTTTTTGAAGACGATAATTCAGTTGTTTAAAAAAGTCATTTTCTGTTTGCTGCATTAACTCTGTTTTCTTGTTGACTAGCTCTTCGGTTCACTTCCTGGTCCCTCTTTTATGCTGATATTTTCTACAAATGCCTGGTGAGTCTTGGTTGACATTTATTTGTAAACAAGGTTCTAGATTGATCTATCCTGTGGTTGAAAGTTTCCTCAACATCTGTGAAAGCCACGAGCATGTAGGTAGGCAATGCAAATGTTGGTTTTAGGTGCCCTGAGTATGGTCTGTGTGTAGACATTTGAAGCTGGGGACTTCTGCTGGAGCATGGGGCAAGCTCACTTGCAGCTGGGTGGGGACCTCTATTTCTCTTATCAGCAGTCACCCGTGGGCACTAGTGCACTTTGTTCTTCCTGCATCATGCCCATCCATGGCAAGGGGGAATCCTTGAGACAGATTTCTTGCTTAATTCTAGAGTTCTTCTCCCTGGCTTGGTCCTAGATGAAAGCCAACAGTCAGCTTCTCTGAGGACTGTTGTTGTTCAGTCACTAAGTGTGTCCGACTGTTTGCGACCCTGTGGACTGTGGCACGCCAGGCTTCCCTGTCCATCGCCAACTTCCAGAGCTTGCTCAAACTCATGTCCATTGAGTTGGTGATACCATACAACCATCTCATCCTCTCGCCCCCTTCTCCTGCCCTCAATCTTTCCCAGCATCAGGGTCTTTTCCAGTGAGTCAGCTCTTTGCATCAGGTGGCCAGAGTATTGGAGTTTCAGCTTCAGCATCAGTCCTTCTAATGAATATTCAGAGTTGATTTCCTTTAGGGTTGACTGGTTTGATCTCCTTGCAGAGGACTATAGGTTAACACAAAGGTCAAGTCTCTTAGGGCTTTCAGCCCTTGCTGCCTGTTCTTTGGGATTTTCTGGGTTTCAGTTAAGAAAATAGCTTTTCCTCTTCTAAACCCCACTAGAATGACAAAAAAGGGGAGACAGATATAACACAGATTTTCATAATTCATATACACACATATATATTCATAATTCAGATAGATGAAAGCTGAATAACTCCAAAAGGGTCGGTAAGAAAACAAGAAAGGAGTGGGCATCAGAAACATAGAGAGGGTGCTGGAAAGTAAGAAGTTGAAGAGAAAGAGGGTTGAACTGAAACCCAAAAAACCCCAGTCTAGTGGGTTTAGAAGAGGGGAGAGGTAAAATTATGTGTTCTATGCACCATCTTGAAAAGAAAAAGCACAGTCTCACTGACTTTTATTTCTAAGGTTTGTGCTGTTTTATGGAGAAAAGCAGGCTCAAAATAAGCACAAATTATTCTCTGAGCATTTACTGCAGGCTCAGCCAGGCTCTCTTACTTATATCATCTCACTAAATCTTTGTAAGAACTGTGCTAGACACACACATCCCCACTGTGGAGGTGAGAAGACTGAGGTCCTAGGAAGTCACGTTACAGAAGGCAGCAGAGGAGCTGGCTGGCGGAGCTGGGGTTCAGACTGCCCTCCCCGCCTCTATCTCCTGCAGCCTCCGTGGTGCCAGCTAGAGCTTCCTCCCTCTGCAGGGGTGCAAGAGTGGACCAGCTCACCCCTTGTTTCAACTGTTTCGGCATTGTCTATTCTAGGGATCAGGGGATTCCCAGCTGGGCCTCCTGCCTTGGTTTTCAGCTTCAAACAGCATTTGGTAGTAGAATGCCTTCACATTAGAGCTAATTAAAACGTGCTTATGTTGAAGTTGGGCCTAATTGGTAGGAATGATTTAGAAACTTGTTGGAAAGGAGTCTACCTCAGTAGTCTAACCCAGGGTCATGCATAAATTTTGTTGTCGCACTGTGCTGTGTTTTGACTTGAACTATACTTGATAATTGGTGCTAGTGGTAAAGCAATGCCTGCCAATGCAGGAGACACGAGAGACCCGGGTTCCATCTCTTGGCCGAGAGGATCCCCTGGGGGAGGGCATGGCAGCCCCCTCCAGTATTCTTGCCTGGAGAATCCCATGGACAGAGGAGCCTGGCAGCCCACAGTCCATAGCAGAGCAAAGACTCAGACACAACTGAAGTGACTTAGCCTGCACACGCATACTTGATGATGTGGAAGATGGACACTGGGCCTTTCATTGCTCATTTGTTCTGCAAAGATTCACTAAGTGCCTATTGGGTGTTACCTACATTATTTAAGGAGATCCCTTTACTACCCCCACCAACCCCCGCAAAAAAAAATCTGGGATGGTTCCTTGCTGTCCTTCAAGGGGCCAAACGACCTGAGCAGCAACCCCCGCCTCTGCCCTGTGTGTTCTTTGCCTCATACGTCCACCTGAGCTGTAAGTGAGCTTTTATGCAAAACCAGGTAGTGGATTCAAATATGGCTTTTGACTTCTGTGGAGGTACTTGGGTTCATATCCTGACACTTACAAGCTGGGTGACTCTGGACCGCTCACTTAACCTCTCTGCTGCTGCTGCTGCTGCTAAGTCACTTCTGTCGTGTTCGACTCTGTGCGACCCCATAGACGGCAGCCCACCAGGCTCCCCCGTCCCTGGGATTCTCCAGGCAAGAACACTAGAGTGGGTTGCCATTTCCTTCTCCAATGCATAGAAGTGAAAAGTGAAAGTGAAGTCGCTCAGTCGTGTCTGACCCTCAGTGACCCCATGGACTGCAGCCTACCAGGCTCCTCCATCCATGGGATTTTCCAGGCAAGAGTACTGGAGTGGGGTGCTCTTGCCTTCTGAGCCTCAATTATCCTACATAACTGTATTTGCATCTCAGGTTTGTGGTGAGGCCTCTGGGAGGTCAAGTAAGTTGTATCCTCCCTTGTTCTAGTCCTGGGTGTTGTTCAGGTCATCTGGGCCCTTGAAGGACAGTGAGCATAGGTGTCATCCCAAGTTTTTTTTTTTTTTTTGGCTGCATCTCGCAGCATATAGGATCTCAGTTCCCTGAGCAAGGGTTGAATCCACACCCTCTCTTAACCCCTGGATTGCCAAGGCAGTCCGCATCCCAGGTTTTCATGTCTTTTGTAAAGGAGAGGTCTAAAGAGCTTTCAAGTTCAGAATAAGTGTAGTGGTGTTTCTGATTGGAATAGTCTCTTTCTTCCTCTACATCAGTTCTCTTCTTTCTCATGGACGCTCTCACAAAGACTGTAAGGTTCAATGAAACATGCAGCTTCGTAAGACTCACTCAGGAGACCCTTGGTACCTGTCTTCTCGAAGGACTTGGAACAAGAACCACTGCTTGGCCAGCAGGACACACGATCTGTGCCCAACCAAAATCAGACCTCTGCTTAAAACCTTCCAGTGCTTCCCCTGGGTGTGTAGGTAACGATAAATGCCTTGTTTGGTCCAGACATCCTGGTGTGATCTAGCCTGCTTTTCCAGCCTCACTCCCAGCTGCTCTGTCCGAGGCCCTGGGCTTTGAGTTGGGGATACGATGGGGAGCAAAACCAGCCTCCATTGACTCCATTCTGGCCACCCCGGCCTTCTTGCTTTTTCCCCAGATGCCCCCACCCGCATGCTTATTTTTGCTTGAAGGTCTTTGCATATGCCATTGCCTTTGTGTGAAATGTCCTTGTCTTCATTCTGCACAGGGCTGTTTCCTGCTCATCCTTCAGGTCTCAGCTTTATCCTCACCTTCTCCAAGACTCTGACCCCCTCATCTTTGCAGTTACCCTGTTATTTTCTATCTCAGCCCCCACTGTGTTTTTCCCCCTTGTATGCTAGATCCGTAGGATGACTTGAGGGCCTGCTCCACCTTGAGGACGGTAAGCTTTCCAACCACTGGAGTCTCGCTTGTTTCTTTCAGCACTGAGTCTCCAGCACTTAAACGTAGTGTCTGCTGGGTAGTAGGTGCTCGGTGATAAGTTGTTGAAAGAATGAATGAATAAGTGTGGTGGTTATGTTTGCCAGAGATAGCCATCATAACATATCCCAGGCTGTGTTTCCAAGAATAATTCGGTGTCACCCTCTCTGGGCCTCCATTGGGTATTTGTGCATTGTTGCCAAGAGGATTAAATGCATAAATATGAGAGACACAGTGTCTGGGGCTTTGTAAATGTTAATAAATGTGAGTTCACATTGTAAAGACCGTGCTGAGCCCAAGGAAGACGGTTGAAATGGGAGTCAAGAGGGTTGGTGGTAGAAACCCTTAGGATTTTTCATCAATGCTTGACTTGTTGGGGGAAGGGCTGGTGGATCTCAGCCCCATTTTGTCCACTTCCAGTCTCCCTCTGGGTGATGACCTTGCCATTTTTAGGAGGGAGGCATCACTCCCAGTTGCTTGGGTTGGGGGAGCTGGAGTGCAGTCAGCCTGACCTTCAGAGATAAGGAAATCTCTCTCTAGCCCATGGGAATGCTTCTGTTGGGCAGGCAGGACTTTTTTTTTAAACGTTATAAGGAAAGGTTTTTAATTACTTGTGAAAAACTAAATTCACCTTGTAAAATAAACCATGTAGAGCAAAATCACAGTTAACTGAAGTGTTAACATCCATAGTGAATGATAAATATCGTAGAGAAAGGTTCCACTGTTAATGTACTACCCCTCATCAAGGTTGCTAAAGGTCTTCCTTAAGTGGTGGCATCAGGCTATAATCAAGATCTCTGTGTGGTTGGGGATTTCCCTGGTGGTCCAGTGATTAATCCACGGTATAATGCAGGGGACACGGGTTCAATCCCCGGTTGGAGAACTAAGATCCCACGTGCCATGGAGCAACTAGGCAGTATGTTGCAGCTAGAAAATCTGTGCACCACAATGAAAGAGCCTACGTGAGTTCACATCGTAAAGACATGCCAAGTCCAGGGAAGAAGGTTGAAATGGGAGTCAAGAGGGTTGGTGGTTGAAACTCTTAGGATTTTTCATCATTGCTTGTCTAGATGGGGGACAGGCTGGTGGATCTTAGCCCCCAGTTTTGTCACAACTAAGACCTGAGGCAGCCAAATAAATAGAAATAAATAGATAAAAAATAAACTTCTATAAAAAAATCAGTGTGGTCACGCAAGATCACCTGCTTCTTCTTACTAAACTATAAATCGTGAAGACTGTGTTCCCTGCCAAGATGTTTAAGGAATGGGGGAGAAACCACCCGCTACTGTCCAATCACACAGACTCGAGAGCATGTTTATTTGGGCACTTTCCTTCCTTACAATTTAATGCTGCTGATTTCTCCCTTCCACCCAGTCCATCAGAAACCCCTTACCTGTCTTTTTCTTTTCTCTTCTCATGTGTCATTTGCCTATTCATTCTGTGTATTGTTTTTGTCCCACTAGATTATCAGCTTCACAAGGGCTGGCTCTCTGCCGGTGGCTCGTGGATGTAGCTACGAGAGCTGTTCTCACTGTGGTGCCTCTGGTTTTGGCATCTTCCTCCCGCCTGGCAGACTCCTATGGACATGTCTTTTAAGTTTCTGCTCAAGTGACACCTCCTCCAGGAGGCCTTCGCTGCTTGCCCCGCCTCCAGCACCTGGCCTACCATAGCCTCCCAGAGAATTGGAGTAGTTTCTGCTCCAGGAGATGGGCCCTTGAAGGCCATGTCCAGGAGTTTGGACTTTGTCTCAATGGTAGTGAGAGTTGAGGTGTGCTGCTCTTATCTTTGTGGCTGTCCTATGGGGAAAGCAGTGGATGGGACAAAGAATGTCCAAGGGGACAGTGGGGAGGTGGTCACTGTGGTTTAGAAGAGGATTGATGATCGCTGCACACTCCAAAATGGTAGCCACTGGCTACATGTGACTATTGAGATTTAAAGTAAAATCAAATAAAATGTAGCTCCTTCATCATGCAAGCCATATTTCAAGTCCTCTGTATCCCCCATGGACAGTGCAGATATAGAATATTCTTGTCATTGCATAAAGTTCTGTGGACCGCACTGGCTTGGACTATACTGCTGGGATGAGAGTGGAGAGAAGTAGAAGGATATGGGAGATGTTAGGAGGTAGACTATATGTGATTTGGGGATGGATTGGCTCTGGGGTATGCTCGAGATGGGGTGTCAAGGTTCAGACCTAGGCTGCTGGCCACAGCCAAAGTTGAACTCCTGGCTCAAAGGAGTGAATGTTTTTATGTCTCTGGATTCAGGACGTGGTGCCAAAGTGTCAGCCATGTCCACCAACAGCCCAAGAAAGCACCCATCTTAAGGCAGCCTCCTGGCACGGCTAATTGTCTTTTGAAAAACCTTCAGTTGTGTATGTCTCTTGTCAAATCCGCCTTCACTTGGGGTCTAAAATGTGGATCATGAGATCTTTGTGATCAGGGAATTATATGTATATTAATTCAGATTTCAATCAGAAGAGTTATGTTTGCCATTGTGGTACGGTCTGATGCTGTTTAAATGCCTTCGGTAATACCTTCAATCAGACGGCAAATAGAAAACAGGAAAGTTAGTAATAAAAAATGAATTAGAGCGATTAGCAAAAGGTGAACCACTTCCCTCCTCAGGCAACAGGCAGAGATGACAAGCTTTGCACGGTTGCTCCTGTCCAAACACCCGGCAGGATTATTGCAGCCTCCGGGAATGGCCCTGGGGTCTGCTAGGCATGTAGGACTTGGTTATTGCCTTTCCTTTTGCAAAGGTCATAGGCATCCCCTTGGAGGGGCTCTGTGGGGCTCATTCCCTGGGGTGGGCTGGAATGGGGCCTCTGAAGAGGGGTTTCTGACTCATGGCTGGTCAGGAATGTTCTTCTTCCAAGGCAGTGACATCAGTGGCCTTGCTCCCCCTCCCTCCACCCTCCAGGGCCCTGGGGAATCTGGACCTCTTTGCACCATCTTCCCCTAAAAGTGCCCTTGAGGAAAATTTCCTAGCTGTCTGGTGTGGGGTTGGGTCCCTTCAAGAAGGCAGTAGAGGACTTCCCTGGTGATCCAGTGGTTAAGAATCCACCTGCCAATGCAGGGAACATGAGTTCGATCATGGTCCAGGAAGATGCTACATGCCGCGGGACAGTTAAGCCAGTGTGGCACAATTACTGAGTCTGTGCACCTAGAGCCCGTGCTCTGCAAAAAGAGAGGTGACCGCAATGAGAAGTACGAGAGCAACTAGAGAGAAAACTCATTGCAATGAGCTCGCCCCACTCATTGCAACTAGAGAAAAAGTCACACAGCAATGAAGACCCCCTACAGCCAAAAATAAATAAATAGTTTTTTTAAAAAAGAAGGTAGTAGAGGCAGACACTCTAATTGACTAATGCAAGCACTGGGACTGGTTTCTGGGGGCATGAAAGAAAAGCAGAAGAAAGAAAAACAGAATTCTGGTGACCGTGTAAAGTGTGTGAGACTGGAACTCAAATCAGAAGAACATAGTACTTCTACCTCGGTTATGCTGGAGCCCACATCCAGCCAGAGCATGGAGCACGGAGATGACATAGCTGCTTAGCCATACAATTGCCACAACAGATGGGCAGGTTTGGGCAATACCATGGTTAGATGATCCCCACGATGGGATAACTATCTCTGTTAAGCCAGAGCGTCTCAAATCATAACTTGCATGGAAATCACATGTAAGTTGGTTTCTATAAAAAGGCAGTTTCTGATTTAGCAGATCTGGGTGGGGTCGGAGAGCGTGTGTTTCTCATGAGGTCCAGATGATGCTGTGCTGCTGCTGGTGAGTGGACCACAATTTGAGGACTGAGGACTTTGTGTCAGGCTGAGCTCCCTAGCGGCAGAGCTGCTTCTTATAAAAGAGAATCGGTGGGAACTGCTTTTATGAGAAGGGGAGTGGGGGCAGCAGGGCAGGGAGAAGATAAGCAAGGAGGTGGTCTGCCTGGAGACCTGCTTCATCCTACAGGGATCCCTGAAGCACGAATGATGCTATAGAACTGGTCCCATCTTGAGATGGAGGGTGGCCTTTTGTACCTCCATCTCAGGTGGTCATGGCCATGGGCTTCTTCAGGAAGGGTGGGGAAGCTGGGTCATGCCCCCTAGGCTTGTCTATTAGCCAAGAGCAGTTCTACGGAGAAGAACAGCTTGTATTGTCACTGAGGGGCGGTTGCACAGCCTGAAAAGGAAGATCGGGGTATAGGAGTGGAGACCCCATCAACACCCACACTGTATCCTTGCCTGACAGTGACCTTCAGGCGTGTGGATGGGGGACAGGGTTCTTGGCTTTTGTTTGAACTCACTGTGTGACCTTGGGTAAGCCACTGTGCTCTCTTGTGCTGTAGCCTCACAAGATTTTGGTTGTGATTGGTCCTTGGTCCCTATACTCAGGTTGTAATGGGGCCTGGGGTAGGGTTGGGTGGATTGGTTTCAGTTCAGTCGCTCAGTCGTGTCCAACTCTTTGCGACCCCATGGACTACAGCACTCCAGGCTTTCCTGTCCATCACCAACTCCAGGAGCTTGCTCAAACTCATGTCTGTCGAGTCGGTGATGCCATCCAACCATCTCATCCTCTGTTGTCCCCTTCTCCCGCCTTCAATCTTTCCCAGCATCAGGGTCTTTTCCAGTGAGTCAGTTCTTCACATCAGGGGCCAAAGTACATGGGTTTGGGGCTTGGGAAGGGCCTGGAGTGTCAGCCCTCAGGGTTTGGATCCTGTAGCGGGGGCCATGGAAGGCCATGGGGTAGGTGTGACGCTTGCAGGGGGAATCATCCAGTGTTGTTCCCCTCTGCTCTGGGAACCTTCTGTCCCCATGCGGGGCCAGCTCCCCGACGTGTCAGCCCTCCCTGGATTCAGCCTCATCAGTGTGTGTTGGGGCGGGGGGCGGGCAGTTGCTGATTCCATCCTGGAGCCTTCCTGACCACCTGTTGACATTAGGGGTCCTTGGGGCAGAGAGACCTCTGCATTTGCGGTAGGTGCTTTGTTGGACAGAGGCCAGGCTAAGATGCCGACGTGCTCATGCTCATCTGTGCCCCCATGGACTGCAGCCCACCAGGCTCCTCTGCCCGTGGGATTCTCCAGGCAAGAGCACTGGAGTGGGTTACCATGCTCTCCTCCAGGGGAGCTTCCCGACGCAGGGATCAAACCCACATCTCCTGCATCTGCTTTATTGGCACGGGGTTATTTTTTTTTACCACCAAGACACTTGGGAAGCCCAAGATGCTGACTGCGGCCCAGGAATCATTCAGGGGTCTCAGAGCTGGTTGCCTTGCCCCGTGATGTGCCCACCTGCATCCTTCCTGAGTGGCCAGTGCCAGGCTGCCTGCTGGTGCCTTGGCAGTGAATGGAGGAAAGACCACAGATAATCATCCTAGATGAAGACAGATGTGGGCTTGGGGTGTGTCTGCCTTCAGGGCAGGGGCTCAGTTCTGAATCATCTCCATTTTTCTTCATGCTCTTCACTACAGCCTGAGTTTTCTCCCCTTGTCAGAGCTGCCAACATGGAGCTCTTTTCCTCTCATCCTTCAAGCAAGCCTTTCTCTTTTTCTCTCTCGATGTTATGTAAGCTACAGTCACAACTTGTCACCAGGCACAAGATATTGATCTGAAACATGGGAACTCTTACTCCACATGGTATGTTGGGGCAAGGTGGCAGAAAGAGGTGCCGGTGGAGTAGAGGTGGGGACAGAGGAGGAACTACTATTTATAGAATTTCTATGTGCCAGGCACAGTGTTCCATGACTTATGTATACTGTCTTATTTAACCCTCACCATAGCCCTGCATATTATGTATTGTCACCAGGTCAGGGGACATGTATCAGGTGACACCTGAAGCTCAGAGAGGTTGAGAAACTTGCCCAAGGTCACTCACCCTGACAGCAGCAGAGGGAATCAGGAACCAGAATCCGTCTGCTCTGAAGTTGTGATCCTTCTTCTGCAGCACGTGTCTACCAAAGAGTCTTTAGCTTCCTCTGGGCAGCTCTTTCACATCCACTCCCTGTTTAGACTCAGTCTACCCCTCCTAGGGAAACTTGGTTTGGGATGTGTCATTCTCACTGCAGAGATGGGCAAACTTAGGCACAGAGGCAGTGGCCACCTTGTCTAGGCTCAAGACAAAGTCACAGACCAGCAGGGCTCAAACCCGGAGACGTGACCTTCACCTCCCAGCTGCTTTCCACTTCCCAAGAAGCTTTTGTTGTTTTCAGCTTGATGTTGTATTGGTCAGACCTGAGCTCTTTGGTTGTGAGCATATCTTAGCTCCTGTATCAGCTACCTTTTGCTGCATAACAAGTCACCCCAAATTAGTGCTTTAAAACAACCACCATTTTATTTGGTCACAATCTGTGGGTTGGCTGGAGGGCTTTCTGAGCCAGTCTGGCCTCTTCAAGGCTCTGTCCTGCATCTGTGGTCAGTTGGCCGGTCAGTTGGCCACTAGCTGATTGAAGATCGCCTCACTGATGTATGTGTCTGGCAGTTGACAGGTGGGAGGCTGATTGTTGGGTCAGCTCTTCCCAGTCTCTCATCCTCCAGCAAGCTCCCTCTGGCGTCCTCATCTGCTGCTCCCGGGTTGTGAGTGCAGCGAGTGAGACTGTCCTGGGGCAGAAGTGCTTTTCAGGCCTTTGCTTGCGGCACATTTGCTGCCATCTCATTGGCCAAATGGAGTCACATGGTTAAGCCTGCCTTCAAGGCATGCACAGACAGACTCCGGTGCTTGATGGGAGGAGGTGTAACATTACAGTGCAGAGGTTGCATGTGAAACCTGAGACCCTGTGGCATCATTTTAATCCACCACAGCTGCCCACACTCTTTCAGAACAGCAAACACTTATCAAGTCCCTGCAGTGTGCCAGGCACTGTGCCAGGGACCCCAGCACAGACCTAGTGCTGCACTTACGTGGCTTTCAGTCTAGTTAATAAATAATCCCATAACGAAACCCAATGTGACCATGACAAGTATGATTAGCAGGGCTGCACGAGTGCTGTCTGACTGGGTAACAGGGAGGGTCAGGAGGACTTCTGTGACCCTTAAACTGAGACTTGAAGGAGAGCTAGGAATTGCTAGATGGTAGGGACTAAGGGGAAGCATTCCAGGTAGGATGGCATGTGCAAAGGCCCTGTGGAGGGAGGAACCTGGCACATTTGAGCTCCCGGTGAAGTGCCAGTTCCCTGGCAGTGTCAGCAGGCTTGGCTGAGAAAGGAACTGTTGCTTCATAGCTGTCCCACGTAACACAGGAGTGAGGAGAGACCCTTCCATGGGTGGCCCTCTCACAGGGGCAGCTGGGCTCCGTGGCCTTCGGGAGGAGTGGGGATTGATGCTCCCATGGGCACCCAGGAAATTCCGATGGAAGAGGAGGGATCTGAGTATTGGAAAGGGCAAAGAGACAGCGAGGGAAGGGACATAGGCATAAAACTGAGGATGTGTGGGGTGCTGGTTAAGTGCGAGGCTTAGATTTAGTTCTGTTGGCCAGCGGTCTTTGAACTGAGAATGGTGTGGTCAGATCTGGGGTGGGGACCTGAGTGTCAGGTCCCCCTGGGGAACTCCCTGCTCACTCCTGTGAGCTGCCGTTGATGTCTCTGAGCATTGGATAGGGTCCTCTCAAGGCATATCAGGAGGTGCAGTTTTGGGAAAAGGCCTGAGTTTCCTGGGAGTCAGAGTAATGATCATAAATGAACCAGCACACAGCTGGAAAAAATGGGACAGGTTAGACAGATCCAAGTTTGAATCCCTGCCTCTCGCTGACCCTGGGCAAGTCACGGCCCAAGCCCAAGCCTTGGTTTTCTCATCTGAAAGTGGGGTTTGGTTCCATCCACACTGGATTGGGTAGAGGGGGGACCTGGGGGTGCTGAGTTACCACCAGTGCCTTTGCTTCTGTGCTTGCAGGCTCTAGCCTGTGTGCAGCTAAGGACAGGGCAAGGGACCTCAGTGATTACACGGTCAGAGTGTAGCAAACACTCGTCTTTACCAGGCCTGGATGTCAGGGAAGCTGTCTTTCCCAGAATAAACAGAAACCATGGCAACCGTGATGTGTCACGTGGGCCAGCAGCCCATCCTGCTGCGGATGGCCAGGGGGAAGGCCTGTCATTGAGGCCGACTAGAGGTGGGGTGACCCCCAGAGACTTCCTTGATCCCCTTCCCTTCTTGAGGTAGGATGGAGAAGTTCTGGAAAGATCAGTCCTGATTCGGGCTTTCTATTCAAACTCAAATTTTATTACTTAATTTTTTTTGTCTTGTTCCAGAAGGCATGTCTTGAATGAGGTAAGTTGGAGCAAACCTCCCTGGCCTCCCCAGCCCTCTGGCATCTGCTGATGGAGGCCTTGGAAGGGTTTGCCAGGACGATGCTGGAGGTGAGGCAGGCACCACTTGGTTGGCAAATCTACTCGGAGAGAGAGGCTACGGGTGCAGTGGGCTCTCCCCTCTCCCCAGATATGCAGTGAGGCGGTGGTTTTAACACTCAGTATATGGAGAGGCTCACCCTCATCCAGGGTTCACAGCTAGTAAGTGGCAGAGCTGGGATTTGAACCTGGCTCTTCATGCTTCAAAACTCATTTCCAGGGACTTCTGTGGCGATCCAGTGGATAAGACTTCGTTACTTTCCAATGCAGGGGGTGCAGGTTCCATCCCTGGTCAGGAAGCTAAGATCCCACATGGCTCACAGCCAAAAAAAAAAAAATCCAAAACATAAAACAGAAGCAACACTGTAACAAATTCAATAAAGACTTTAAAAGTGGTCCACATTAAAAAAAAAATTCTAAAAAAATTAAGTTAAAAATACCAACAAAACAAAAAACCCTCACACTGCCTTTGACTGAATTGGGCACTCAGCCACCAGTGTGGCAGGGAAGAGGCCTGAGTCGGGGTGGGTGGCCTGGGATGCCTGGCCCCAGCACCAAAGGGTCCAGGGCAGTGGTGGAGAGACAGCTGAGGTGGCCTTCATGCGTGTGCGTGTGTGTGTGTGTGTGTGTGTGTGTGTGTGCACTCAGTCGTATCTGACTCTTTGCGACCCCATGCACTGGGATCCTCTGTCCATGGAATTATCCCACCAGGCCATTCTATCCATGGGATTATCCCAGCAAGAATGCTGCAGTGGGTTGCCATTCCCTTCTCCAGGGGATCTTCCCAACCCAGGGATCCGACACGAGTCTCCTGCATTGCAGATTCTTTAAAACTAAGTCACCTGGGAAGCCCTGAGGTGGCCTTGGAAGACTCGGAATGCCTTCAGTCCTCGTGTTTCTCCCTGGCAGTTTCCCTTTGCATCTCTGGCAGGAGTGAACTTGTGCCCTGACTTCTAGAAGTGCAGCCTTGGCTTGGCCGGGAGTTGGGAGAGGGGCTTCCTGGAGTCCCTGGCTTCTCCCTTTGTGCCTGCAGCCATCCGGACTGGACAGTCAGAGCCCAAGCGCGGCGAACCCCTGGTCTCTCGAAACCTCACGTCCTTATCTATAAGATGAGGGACTCAGTCTACAGCATCCTGCTGGGAGCATGCACAGTAGAGCCCAGAACCTTAGTTCCAGTCCTCTCTGTGACACCTAACTAGCTGTGCACATCCAGTAAGTTACCCAACCTGTACCTCAGTTCACGCCCCTGTAAGATGGGAATACCCTACCTAAGAGGGTTTTCGTGGGGAACACTATTCTTAAATGTGCGGAAACAGTACCTGGGACAGAGGATGTGCTTTTACTAGTGTTACCTCTTGGGGTTGCTGGGAAGTTGGTGTGGACATAGCAGGACCTGTCGTGCTTGGCAGAAAACAGACGCTCGGATGCTGTTAGCCTTTTGGTTGAGGAAAGGAGGAAGTGGATGGGATCAGTATGGAGGGGACCTGGGTAGACAGACTCCTGGACCACCTGTGGGACCCTGGGTGTCTACCTCTCCATGTTTGGCTTTTGGTGCTTGCTTAACTTTGGTCATTCTTTCACAGGAACACATAGGAAGATATAAAAGTATATATAATACATTTAGAAAACTGCTACAGATGAACCCATGTGCAAAACAGGAATAGAGATGCAGATGTAGAAAATGGACATGTGAACACAGGAGGAGGAAAGGAGGGTGGGGCAAATTGGGAGACTGAGGCTGACATATGTGCACTGCATGTCTAGCATAGAGAGCTAGTGGGAAGCTGCTATATTGCACAGGGAGCTCAGCTCGGTGATGACCTAGAGGGCTGGAATGGTGGCGGTGGTGGAGCGGGAGGTCCATGAGGAAGGGGATATATGTATCCATGTAGCTGATTCACTTCCTTGAACAGCAGAAACCAACACAACATTGTAAGGCACTTACACTCCAATAAAAAGAAAATTAGAGCCAAGGAAAATATAGAATAGAACAAATTCTAAGTGAAAAATGAAAACAGATATGTTGGCTTTGGGTCCTATAGTTAGTGAAATTGGCGTACACACATCTGGCTCTCCAGGCTTCCTGGTGGACAAGTAAAAAGGGAAATAGATTTATTCCAGGATTTCTTTATCAGGGGAAGAGGCTTGGCAGCTCCTCAGGTTTAACTGGCATTTGGAATGAAGAGAAACCCCTTACCTGCTTTATTGACGTTCTCAGGGCTCAGTTTCCCCAGGGAGGGAATGAGCCCCTGCTCTCTCGCCTGTCTGGCTGCTTGTGGGCGAGGGTACGCGTGCACGCCTGGCATGCAGTGGGCACCTAGAGGGAGTGGTTCTCAGCCCTCTGTCCCATCATAGCAGCACCTCTCAGTGTCTGGGAATAAGTTTGAAGTCAGTACAACGTCAGCGCACACATCCCTGCTCGTGTTCTAGAGCACAGTTCTACCATCAGAACGCAGTCAGGGGGAGGGTTTTGTGTGTGGGGCATGGAAACTGTTTAATTACAGGACAGTCCTGGTGGTCCAGTGGCTGACTCCGCGCTCCCAAGGCAGGAGGTTCTGGTCAGGGAGCTAGATCCCATGTGCTGCAGGGAAGACCCGCAAGACCAAATAAATAAGTACATAATAAAAAATAGGTCAGCGGCCAAGGCCAATGGAAGCGTTTATAAAATGAGACTGGCACGTGGCGTGGTGCAGAACTCCCACAGGCGAGTCCATGCAGTGGTTGGAGGACCGGCAAGGGCCCAATGGGTGAAACTGTGCGATCAGACGTGAGTTCAAATGCGGGGAGGGCCGTCGGGATGGAGAGGGGAAGTGGGAGGCAGTTGCAGGGGATGTCGGGAGGCAGGGAAGGGAGCACCCCCACGTGTGCAAGGTGGCCCCACGGTGATCAGCGTTTCCAGCGAGGCAGCACGTGGGGTTAAGCAACCACGAACCCTGGTGGTTGTGAGGATCCAGGCAGGACCCCCTAGAGACTCAGAGTGGCTCCAGTTACTTCCCCGGGGCGAGATTTGTTCTACCTCGAAGCAGCTCCATGGCTTCTCAGCACTTGTAGGTGCTGACGGCGGCATCACAATATTGTGAAATTCAGCCGCAAAGCCGACTTCATTACCGGCTTACCTGGCAAGGGAGCGGCCGCCTTAGTTAGCGCCGATGACTGCGTATGACAGAGCTAAAACTGAACTTGGCAATTACCGCTCATGAGTGCGTCTCGGTGCTGTGAAAGGAAGGTTCCATGGAAATCAACCCTGGTAATCACAGGGTTTAAAATTAGTCAGTTACTATTAAGGTTGTTCTGTCAGTGTATGCTTTGGGGTGATGCAGGGGAAAGGGCCATGGAAAGTGGGGTTCTTGCTGTCTTGAGTTACCTTGTGTTCACCTGCGCCAGATCTGTTTTTTTCCATTAGTTCCAGGACAAAGGTTTGAGAGACCCCACCCTGTTGTGCTGCCAGGTGCCTGTTTGAAATCCGGGTCCTTTTTAGAGTCCTTTCCTCTTTATTTGCATGAGCTCACACCTCATTCTCAGCTTTTCGGTTTTATCTGCACTCTGAAGGGGTTTTCCTAACAGCTTCTTGCATCTCCTTGGGATGCTACACAGGCAGCTTTTGTGGATTCCTAGTCCGAGGGGGAAGAAATGGTGTACTATTATTGAAGGTTTCTTTCTGAGCCCTTCATGGAATTATTTTTATGAAGCCTTGGCTTGAAATTTTCCATCATCTGAGAACAATGATTCCGTGTTGCCAGTCAAGAGCAAGGCAGTGAGGGGCTGGTGTGCTTGGCTGGGAGAGTCAGATGGAAAGCACAAGATCGTACAGGTTCAGTTCTCAGTTGGCTTGGGATGTGGGCCCTGATTCTCGGGAATGGGGAGATGGGATCTCGAGGCAGCTTATTGCTTTCAGCCTCAGTTTCCTCATCTGTAAAATAGGAACCTGGGCTGGGCAGGGGTGAGGCTTCAGTAAGATAATGTAGGGACAGTAGGACCTCAGCACAGGTGCCTGCTGGTATTAACAGTGATGTTTACGGTCCACCCTTTCCATAGGAGACCGCTGCTTCGTACAGAGATCCTGCGAGAGATTCTTAATGCAGGCTCAGATAGGCTTTAACTTTGTCCAGGTCTTCTCAGCGAGTGGCTCAGCTGGTTAAGAATCTGCCTGCAATACAGGAGACCTGGGTTCAGTCCCTGGGCTGGGAAGATCCCCTGGAGAAGGGAAAGACTACCCACTCCAGTATTCTGGCCTGGAGAATTCCATGGACTGTATAGTCCATGGGGTCACAAAGAGTCGGACACGACTGAGTGACTTTCACTTCACTTCTCAGCGAGCAAGGACCTGGGTCAGCACTCAGACTCAGACCATCTGACACCCCCCCCCCATCCCCCTAGAGCCTAGCTTTTGTCCCTGTCCCCACTCTGGGAATAGCTGATCATCAAGGAAAACAAGGCAGCCGGGATGAGCTGCCTGGAGGACGGGGAAGAGAGAAGCATTAGAACAGAACCACCTTTTCCAAAAGGGCTGCAGCCCTTTCACAGGAAGCTGAGTCATCTCTCTTTGTTTTGAACCAGAACCATCAAAAATCTGAAAAATAAAAATAAAACTAAGAAAATGCTGAGTTTCATCATGGTGCAGGGGCCCCTCCCTGGCTCTGCAACATGGGCAGCTGAGCAGAGGATCTTTAGAGCTGGGACCCCCATCACCCTGCACTGCTGGGCCAAGTACTCAGCGCCGAGCAAAGAGCCCTCCTTCCGAAATCTAGGTGCTGGCGTTCACCTAGCTGAGCTGCCGGTACCCAACCTGCCAAAGGGGCGCTTCTGCCTCACTCAGCACCGTCTGCCCCATGGGGCTGGGACTCTCAGGGTGAGCGAGTCAGGTTGGGACGCTGCTCTGTCACTGCACACTGAGGACAGCATGGTCACAACCCCAGCGTTCCTCCTTCCAAGACATCCAGAATCTTCTGTCCTCAGACTCAGCCTCCCTTCCCCCCAACACGTGGTGGAGTTGTGTTTGATGGAGAATGTCAGGACCTCCTGCCTTTATCCCATATCAGCCCCCCTCTTAACATGCTTCCTCCGTTCTCCGTGCACCCAAACTTGGCCCCTCCTGCAAATATCAACCCGAATGACACCTGTTCTGTGAAGCCTCACTCAGCCCATGACCCTGGGCCCTTAGTTGTGAACACTGTCTTCCTTCCACCATAACCTTTCACTACTTGTGTGAGCTAGGGGGTCTTTTTTTTTTTAATTTTAAAAACATTTATTGGTATTTATTTTGGCTGCACTGGGTTTTAGTTGTGGTACACAGGATCTCTTTTTAGTTGCGTGTGGGATCTAGTTTCTTTGACCAGGGATTGAACTGGGGCCCCTGCATTGGAAGTGCAGAGTCTCAGCCACTGGGCCACCAGGGAAGCCCCTGGGATGTCTTTTTGATGATACCAACAGTGCCCTGCTCACACATTGCCCTGGCGTCTGGAAGCCCGCCCTTCTTGATGTGGGACCTAGGCAGAGGGAGCAGAACACGCTCAATGAGTGAATGGATGAAAACATGATAACTGAGGGGCTTTTACCTTCACTCTCTCTGTGTCCCAGTCAGCTACACCTTTTACTTATCAGCATCTCTGGTTTCCAGTGATCGAGATTAACATTCAACAAATGTGAGCTTCTTTCCGTAGCAGTGAATGCTGACCATTTCATAGGTGCCTAGTATTCCACTGTCCAGAGAGTTGTGATTTAACCAGAGTTGTGATTTAACCCCTCTCAGTGGATTTTATTTTTGTTACCATATTCTCAAAAATAATGTTGCAATGAAGAATTGCCTGACAGAGGCAGAAGCAGGACTTCTTTCTCTTTGAAGCCTTTTCTTTCTTTTTTGAAATTATTTTAATTTACTTATTTATTTCGGCCATGCGGTACGGCATGTGGGATCTTAGTTCCCCAACCAGGCATTGAACCCGTGCCCCCTGCAGTGGAAGGATGGAGTCCTAACCTCTGGACTGCTCTCTCTGAAGCCTTTTCTAATCTCCTCAATCCATCCTACTGCTGACGTGCTGGGCAGTGACCCCCATTATCATGTGGCAGTTGCTGTTGCCCAGGCCCTTCTCTCTGTCTCATAGTTTATTGTGATAAGTGGGGTGACCCCCCCAGGACCCCTCTCACTTAGTCCTGGATGCCCTCAGCTCTGTGGTGCTTTCTCAGCAGCCTCTGATGGTTCTGTAATGTCCAAAAGATTAAAATTAGCTTCATACCACCCCCTACACTACATGGTATTTAGTAGGCACTGTCATCCCCATTTAACAGATGAAGAAACTGAGGCTCAGGGAAGTTAACTGTTCCAGCAGGCAGCGCAGCAATTCAAACCCAATTCTGTTTTATTCCAAAGTCCACCTTCTTCACCAAGCCCTGATTTAACCGTGCTTGTATGAATGTCAGTGAGGCTGCTGGGGGATCCATAGTGCTTCGGGCCAGCACTGTCCTGGGCTTAATTCCGCTTTATGGTGGGTGACCTTGGGCCTTGCTTGGCCTGCTGGTTTCAGAGGAGTGGGAAAGGAACCAGGGAGGCTCTTATGTTTTTGTTTTAAACTACAAATGTAGTACATGCTTGTGGAAAAGAAAAAAAAAATGAAATAGAAAAAAAGCAGCAGCTGAAAATACCTCCTTCTCCTACTCCCCAGGTTAAGCACTATTAACAGTTTGGCATTTTTTACAGTGCGTATCCAAATACATATGCAATTATGGTTTTTATAAAAAGGGGATCATGTCCTTGACTTTCTCCCAACCGGTTCTAAGTCAGTACCTACACATCTTCCTCATTCCATCATATTCCATAGAATGGATGCACTTCAGTCGATTCAGCCTGACCCCGTTTTAGACGTTTAGCCTGCCTCTAATTCTGCTCTGTAATGAGCAACATCAGTGGGCTTGCATGGTGCACGCAGGTACAGGTATTTCTGCAGAATGGATACTTGGAAGTCTAATTGCCAAATGAAACGGCATGCAAGTTTCACACGTTGACAGATGCTGCCAAATTGCCTTCTGAAAGCCCTTGCAGTCCAGCACCCGCTCCCAGGGCAGTGGACATAAGTGGGGAAGGCTCTTAAGCCACAAATAATACGGAGCCAGGCTGCCTCCCCTTCCGCTCCATGAGACCTGGAGCCACCAGGAGCTCTGAACGCACAGGCCCAAATTGGGATAGAAGATGGATTTTGATAAAAGAGGTTAAATAACAGGTTTTTCCATTTCACCTTATAGGAATGGGATGGGGGGCGGGGGTGCCGGGCCTCCAGCCAATAGAGGACCAAGAGTTGTCAGGAGGGCTTATAAAGCTTGCTATTTCTGGCATTTTTCTCTTTCTCTGCTGATTATGCAGCAGAATTGCACAGAGGCTGTCGCGGGCGCGTTCTCTCGCTGCCTGGGCTTCTGTGGAATGAGACTCGGGCTCCTTCTACTAACAAGACGCTGGTGCATTGCAGGTGTGTTTCAGCAGAAGGTAAGCAGCAGGCGCCCACCACCTCCTGTGTTAGAGGTGGTCAGGCTGGCACTGCCAGGGTGAAGACAGATGATGTCTGGGTGGGGGCCGGCAGGGATGGACAGGTGTCTGTCACGTTGTAGAATGAAGATGCTTTGGAAGGTCCAGGAGGCCTGCAGTTGGCAACTCCTTCCTAAAAAGGAATTCTGGCAGTGGCTGGTGCCAGCCCCTGGAGAGCAGGTGTCGGTGCCTAAATGCTCAGAGAGCATTTGTTCTTTCACTTATCCGTCCATTTAGCATGCCCTGCAGTAGGCCTGGCCAGGTATGGTGGGGCGATATGGCTAACTCAGATTGAAACAAGGGTACATCTGGCCCATGGCATGGTAGGAGCCCAGCAGGTACCTGGGATGAGGGGTGGGAAGAGCCTTTCAAGGCAGCGGGGGTGAGGGGTAGCCGGGGATGTCACCAGGAGCAAAGTTTGAGCTGCCTCTTCCATTGGATTTAGGAGTTTGTGGAGTCAGGAAAAAGCCCTCACCCGTTGTGGTGAGTGCCACCTTTTCCTCTACTCCATTAACGATTTTGAAAAGATAACCAGTTGAAAGGACAGCAAAAAATGAGAAAAGACATGGTAACAGATTTCAGGGGGAACACATACACATGTAACAGGTGACCGGGAATGTGAGTGCAGAAACCCAACATCCGTGGCATTTTCCCCGCTGTCCCTGGGGAGATCGTCTTTGAGATAGGAGTTGGCCGAGTTGGAGGTGGGGCTTGTCACACTTGGCAGGGCTGCACCCCGCTGAGCAGAGCGAGCAGGAGGCCTGACCTCTTCTGGCGCTCTGATTCATCACAGTCACTGTCAGTGTTGCAAATCCAGCAGTGAGCATGTGCGTCCCAGAAATGGAAGCCCTGTAACACTCTCAGGCCTTCTTTCCTGGGTTCGGAAAATCCCAGGTCAACTGAGACCAAGAAGTGTGTGCTCTCTACTTTCTGCACACTGGGTGTCAAAGCAGGCAGTCACAGGCTTTGCTCAGCAGGCTTTGGAGCCAGCCATCCATGGAGGAAGTAGCTGTTGAGTGCCCACTGTGTGTCAGGGGCCGATCAGGTACCGGTTGCAAATGTCAGCTCTGTCTCAAATACGGTCTGTGACACTGGGCAAGCTTCTTGAGCCTTGCAAGTCTGTCTCCTCATCCACAAAATGGGAACAATGATACCTACTTTTCTGTGTGGTGCTGACTGTGTGTGTGTGCGTGCATAGGTGTGTACGACCCGGGGAACTCTCCCCTTGTGCTTGTAGCCTGAGGCTCTGTGTTCTGGTTCTCTTCTTAGGAAGCTTGAATACAGGGCCACAGTCGTTTTTTGCAGCCCTGGCTGATACAAATTTCTCTATGTCTCTGATCACACCCATGAGCTCTTGACAGGGAGAGGAGTAAATTACAGGGGTTTACTGGCTGTCTTGACACAGAACTGACTCTTATTTTTAACACTTCGTGAAGGCTTATCGAATACCAGTCACCGGCATTGTAGAATACAATTGGGATCTCAAGACAGTAGTCCCTTTAGTAAACCAGTGTTAGCTGAGAACCCTGGGTCAGGGAGGAAGACCTGGGGAGGGAGGGAGGAGAGGTCTTGGAGGAGACGGCGTGGCTGGAGTATCACCCACACCCCCCCTGAACTGGGAGAACAGAAGCTGAACCCAGTTAAGACTTGGCCATGAGCTCCCTGCTCGCTGTGTGATCTTCAGCACCTTACCTCTCTGAACCAGAGTTTCCTCTCCTACAAAGTGATGGATTGTTAGGAGGATTAAACAAACACTTTGTTGGTGCTCAGTAAATAAAAACACTCATGTCTCTCTCGAGGAAGGCGCCCTGCAGGGTGTGGCACACAACAGGCACCCCTGAAAATTACGGAAAGAACAAAGGTTCCCGGGGAGTGGGAAACCGGAGTCGCGTGTACGTAGCCTGCTAAGTAATTGCTTCATGATCTGGGGCAAGTTCTCTACCTTTTTTGGCCCCTGATTCCTTCAGAGAAATAATTTAGGCTGGTCCCAGAAACTCCAGATGCTTTATTCCGTGTTGGAAGTCAAGGCTGTATGGGGACCCTCCAGAAGAGGATGAACTGTGTGTTTGAAGTTAATTTCCTTCTCATGATTAGTGGCACCCACAAGGCCTCCTCATGCAGCCACAAACCAGTAATTAATGAAATTAGGGGCAGAGGCAGGGGTGCAGAGTTTCCTGAGCGGGCGCCCCTGTGGCACCCCCTGTGATGGTCTTGGGGGCCCGAGGGCTATCCAGGAGTCATGGTCTCTGTCTAGTCAGGGGGCCTGGCAGGTGTTCACACGTGTGGAACAATGACAAGCAAAGTCCTGAACTATCAGAGATGGGATTGAATTCCCTAGCTTCTCCCAGACCCTGCGGTGCCGTTTTCCAGGGAGGGTGTGAGGGTCCCCCGCTATGGAGTGTCTGTCGAGTTGGACATGAGAATGGGCATAGGAGAGCCTGGATGGGCAGGCTTTGCTCTCGTGATTTCTGACTCTGAGACTTCAGGCAACATTCTCACCTTCTGCAGGTCTTACAGCTGAGGCGTGGGAACCGCCAGCCACTAAGGACGGGGAAATAGTGTAGAGAGGCAGCCTTGGTTTGCACATCCTCAGAGCCGCCAGAAAGTTCATTTGAAGGAGACAGTGGCTCTGAATGGTCCTGATCTTGATGCACGTGCGCCCATCCCCAGACATGCCCGCTCCCGTCACCCCATCCTGGTAAACCTCATGGCCTTCCAGTGCTTGGCTTAAGTCATCCCTGACCCCTCTCTCTGCCCTACTCCCTGATGACTGCACCCCTAGGCCACAGCCACGTCTCCCTGCTTCTCTATCACCTGTGCCTGGGCGACACAGGAGCCTCTATCCAGGACTCCCTAGCTGCACCTTCCCTCTTAGAGTCTGCTCTGTTCACAGACCCTCCCCCAGTGCAGTCTCCACGAGCAGCTCCTCTGCTTGAATCCTTGGTCACTTGGAGCCACTGGATCTGTTCTGAAATCTTTCATATGCCTGCTAGTGGGGCTAGGGCCCCTGTTGGATCTCAGGCTTTGCAGTCAGAGCTGGCTTCTGCCTCCTCCCTCCCAGGCAGAATCACTGCCCTCCTGCTTCCTAAAGCTCCTCCCCGCTAGCCGAGAGAACATGCTTCTTGGTTTTGTGCACCCAGACTCTTTTATCCAGAATATGCTTCCTTTACTCCTCGAACTCCCGCCTTTCTTTTTGTGTTAATAAATTGGCTCAGATGATTAAAAAAAAAAAAAAAAAAAGCCACTTTCATTGCAGAAGACCTGGGTTTGATCCCTAGGTTGGGAAGATCCCCTGGAGAAGTGAATGGCTACCCACTCCTGTATTCTTGCCTGGAGAACTGGACAGAGGAGCCTGAAGGGGTCCTGATAGCTTCTGATAGGGTCGCAAAAATTCAGACATGACTGAGCGACTAACTCACCTTAAAATTAAGTCATTATTTTTGGCTGTGCTGGATCTTCGTTGCTGTGCGCTTGCTTTCTCTGTTGTGGGGAGTGAGGGCTGCTCTTCACTGCAGCGTGTGGGCTTCTCCTTGCGGTGGCTTCTGTTGCTGCAGAGCAGGGGCTCTAGGTGTGCAGGCTTCAGTAGTTGTGGTGCACGGGCCTCAGTGCTTCTTGGCATGTCGGATCTTCCTGGACCAGGGATCAAACCCGTGTCCCCTGCATTGGCAGGTGGATTCTTAACCACTGGGCCACCAGGCACGTCCCTCTTTGCCTTTTCCTGCAGACCATGTTGTGGCATAACTGCTCCCTAGAAATCCTCTCTGATCGCCACCTCATCCCAGCCCCAACAGTTTGAGCCAGAGGCCCCTCTCTTGTGCCCACTGTATCACAGTCCTTCCCATCAGTGCTATGATGCTCGGAGGGGATTGAAGGCATGTATGATGTACCTAGACAGCATATTAAAAAGCAGAGGCATTTCTTTGCCAACAAAGGTCCATCTAGTCAAAGCTATGGTTTTTCCAGTGGTCATGTATGGATGTGAGAGTTGGACTATAAAGAAAGCTGAGCGCCGAAGAATGGATGCTTTTGAACTGTGGTGTTGGAGAAGACTCCTGAGAGTCCCTAGGACTGCAAGGAGATCCAACCAGTCCATCCTAAAGGAGATCAGTCCTGAATATTCATTGGAAGGACTGAAATTGAAGCTGAAACTCCAATACTTTGGCCACCTCATGCAAAGAGCTGACTCATTTGAGAAGACCTTGATGCTGGGAAAGATTGAGGGCAGGAGGAGAAGGGGACAACAGAGGATGAGATGGTTGGATGGCATCACCGACTTGATGGACATGAGTTTGAGCAAGCCTCGGGAGTTGGTGATGGGCAGGGAAGCCTGGTGTGCTGCAGTCCATGGGGTCACAAAGAGTCGGACATGACTGAGCAACTGAACTGAACTGATGATGTACCTTTATTCTCATACCTTCTATAAGTCTGGATAACACAGACTGTCTGCTTGGTAAACATTACTTTAGATAGTAAATGCAGAGAGCCCCTTGCTAATTTACAGCCTTCAGACCTAGACTGACTGGATCAGAATCCTCAGCCTGTGGTTTGACTTGGCTGTGTGACCTCAGACTAGCCACCTAACCTCTCTGAGCTTAGAGGGTCAAGAGGTTGACAGGATGATACCTATAACAAATTCCTACTTCTTTCCCACTTACTGAACAGGAAGTGTCCCCAAAGATACTTGGAACATTTAAACAGCTCCTCCCTGTTGCTCTGAGCAGAGGAAACCCGAAGAGGGGCTGGGCCCAGCAGCCCCTGGCCCCATGCACAGAGGAGCCCTGCCTTGAACCCCAAACAGGAGCAAAAATAGCAGCCATGGGGGCAGCCTGAGATGCAGAAGCCACAGGAAGAAGCCGCAGGCCGAGCGGATGTCAGCTGCTTGGGGCCCCTCTGAGGTTCCTCGGATGTGCCGGGCTACGTGTGCTGCCCTCACGCCTGCCCTCGCCCGCTCCTCCAACCACAGCATCAGATAAGGCAGGCGGAAAAAGTGCTGCCTTCCTCTCTCCGGGGAGGGGTAATCTCAGTGCCATCTGGGGGTACACTCTCTCCCCTGTTAACCTCTCTGGCCTCCCCTCCTGCCCCCCTCACTAGCTCTGCCCACCTTAGTGGTCTCCACCAGCACACTCCTACCTTTGGGTCTTTGCCCGGCCTCTCCCCAACATACCTGCCTGGCTGGCTCACTCACCTCTTTGCAGTCTTTGCTCGACTGTCACTTTCTCAAGGAGGCCCACCTTGACTACCCTGTTCAAACTCTCACCACTGCCGACTCATCTCACCTGCCCCACCGTTTTTTCTCATATAGGTCTCAGAACCGTCCAACATACTAAATAAATGACTTACTACATTTACCATTTTTCTTTTAAAAAATATCCCCCAGTGGACTCTGAGGCCTTTGGGGACCATATCTACAGTGGATGCAGGGAGCTCTGGGCTTGTGAGGAGGGTCGATGCTCCTGGGCCTGCCTGAGGGGATGCGCATCTTGCAGGCACCCAATTCCTGTTGCACCTGGTCTTTTAAAATATATTTATTTATGTTATTTATTTTTGGCTGTGTGAGTTGCCCTGAGGCATGTGGGATCTCAGCTCCCTGACCAGGGATCGAACCTGTGACCCCTGCATTGGAAGGTGGGTTCTTAACCACTGGACTTCTAGGGAAGTCTGCACCTGGTTTTGGCCAGATCCCAATGCTGCCCACATTTCCTGTAATGCTAAGCACTGCCTGGAATTTCAGCAGCCTGGCAGATCCATGTGTGCCCATAGAAGGATGTAAGATCTGGGGTCTAATCCCAGCTCAGTCGCCTAATAGCTGTGAGACCTTGGGCAGTTTCCTTTACCTTCCTGAGCCTCAGTTTCCTCATCTATAAGATGGGCATACAGTGGGATGGTGTCCCAAGGGCCCAGCACATGTGCGCCCAGTGCTCGAGTCAACTCTAAACTGCCTTATTTGAGATCCAAAAGGCTCTGAAACCAGCAGTTATTTTGCAAATATGCTGCAAACTCATTCAGCTCCCAAGTCTGATCTAAACTGACAGACATAATCTCTACCTAGCCCTCTAGGGATTCACTGTAGAAATCTGAAAGTGTCTTAACTCGGACCCCACAGAGGCTACTACCTAATTTGTGGAATTATCACTTCCTCACTTTTCTGAAATCCAAACAAATTCTGAATTCTGAAACTCTGTGGGTCCTGGCTAAGGGCTGTGGACCTGGGCCTGTGAGTTGCTGCTTGAAGACCCTCCTAGGGTCTCAGAGGCCCCATGGGGCCTTTGACAGCCACAATAAAGCTAGAAACCTCTAGTTTCCTCTTGGTTTCTTGGCAGCCAGTGTCTTTTTAGTTACCTGGGTTTAAATTGAGTTCTGTTGGCTGAGGGGCAGAGGTTAAGGCTTGGGTAGGGTAAGCTCCGGAGTTCAAGCATTTTGGGTTTGAATTTAAACGGAGAAATTTTTTTTTCTTATGAATCATCAGAAAAAGAAATCAGAAGGAAGTGTGTGACCAAGGAGAGGAAATTAGGGTTTGCAAAACTGTGTGAGTCACCCCTTTTCTGACTCCTGGGTGATCCCTTGCTCTTGGCAGGTTTCATTCATCTCTGAGACTCTTAGTTCTGAATTTTGGAAAATACACTGGAGATTGTCGTGGTTTTATTCTGACTTCAACCCTGCTTCCCTTTCTAACCATCAATATAAATTTCTATTTTTGAATCACTGCCATGCTCTTTTACTTATTATTTCTTTAGCAAGTGTTTCTACCCTGCTCAGAGTCCTGCTTCCAGGCGCTGGCCCTGGATCATCACAGAAGCTTCTGCCTGGCTCCCTAGACAGGCTGCAATCCTATCTCCCCCAATCCATTTTCCACCCAAGGCCAGAGGCCAGTTTCTAAAATGCAGCTCATTCTATGAAAAATGCCGTTGGTAATTTGATAGGGATTGCACTGAATCTGTAGATTGCTTTGGGTAGTGTAGTCATTTTCACAATATTGACACTTCCAGTCCTAGAACATGGTGTATCTCTCCATCTGTTTGTGTTGTCTTTGATTTCTTTCATCAGTATCTTACAGTTTTCTGTGTACAGGTTTTTTGCCTCCTTCAGTTCAGTTCAGTTCAGTCACTCAGTCGTGTCCGACTCTTTGCGACCCCATGAATCGCAGCATACCAGGCCTCCCTGTCCATCACCAACTCCCGGAGTCGACCCAAACCCATGTCCATTGAGTCGGTGATGCCATCCAGCCATCTCATCCTCTGTCATCCCCTTCTCCTGCCCTCAATCTTTCCCAGCATCAGGGTCTTTTCAAATGAGTCAGCTCTTCTCAGCAGATGTCCAAAGTACTGGAGTTTCAGCTTTAGCAACAGTCCTTCCAGTGAACACCCAGGCCTGATCTCCTTTAGGATGAACTGGTTGGATCTCCTTGCAGTCCAAGGGACTCTCAAGAGTCTTCTCCAACACCACAGGTCAAAAGCATCCATTCTTCGGTGCTCAGTTTTCTTTATAGTCCAACTCTCACATCCATACATGACCACTGGAAAAATTCTTTTTGTTGCGATGGTAAATGGGATTGTTTCCTTAACTTCTCTTTTTGATCTTTTGTTGTCAGTGTATAGGAATGTAAGTGATTTCTATGTATTAATGTTGTATCCTGCAACTTTATTGAATTCATTGATTAGCTGTAGTAGTTTACTGGTGGCATCTTTAGGATTTTCTATGTATGGTACCATGTCATCTGCAAGCAATGACAGTCTTACTTCTTTTCCAATTTGCATTCCTTTTATTTCTTTGTCTTCTCTGATTGCTGTGGCTTGGACTTCTAAAACTACAGGGAACTCTACTTACTGCACCATGGTGTCCTAAATGGGAGGGAAATCCAAAACAGTGGGAGTATATGTATATGTAGAGCTGATTCATTTTGCTCTGCAGTAGAAGCTGACACGGCTACCCTGGTGGTTTAGTGGTGAAGAACCGCCTGCAATGCAGGAGAAAGAAAGAAAGTGAAGTCGTTCATTTGTGTCCAACTCTTTGGATCCCATGGACTGTAGTCTACCAGGCTTCTCTGTCCATGGGATTTTCCAGGCAAGAGTACTGGAGTGGGTTGCCATTTCCTTCTCCAGGGGATCTTCCTGACCCAGGGATCAAACCCAGGTCTCCTGCATTGCAGGCAGACGCTTTACCCTCTGAGCCACCAGGGAAGCCGAGAGTCAGATTCAATCCCTGGGTGGGGAAGATCCCCTGGAGAAGGAAATGGCAACCCAGTCCAGTATTCTCGCCTGGGAAATCCTGTGGACAGAAGGAGCCTGGTGGGCTACAGTCCATGGGGTCACAGAGAGACATAACTTAGCAGTGAAACAACAACAAGCTAACACAATATTGTAAAGCAACTCTACTGCAATAAAAATTAGTAAAAAAATAAAATGTAGCTTACAATCTGGACTTAGGTCTCCACCCCCCCACCCCCACCCCATGTAGCCCTGAAAAGCCTCATCAGGTCCTGTTTGCCTGAGCAGCTCAGCTCTCACTGCCTCCCTTAAGTGGGTCCTCCTCTCCTGCCCTCTGGCCTTGGCAAATGCTGTTTCCACCACCCTCTCCCACCTGGTGGTTTCTCCCTCACCTGATTAATTCTGCTCAGCCTGCAGGTAGGTGGGCTTAGAAACCTCCTCTGAGAAGTCTCCATGCTCCCGTGAACTCTGGCTCCCAGTGCACTTATCACCCGTTTATAATGGCTGGTCCTTCCTCTTCAGTACACCAGATACTCAGAAGGACAGAGACTGTGGCCTGTCCATCACTGGTACCATCCCCGGCATGAGAACAGAAGCTGCTTCCAGGAAGACTCGGTGGACTTGAGACAAATGAGCAGCGTGGTGAGGGGTGACTCTTGGGCAGCCGGCATTGGTCTCAGGCACTCATCTACCCTGCTTCCCGCTGGCTGTCTGCCTGGGGGCGGCTGCCGTGTTCCTTTCCAGTAGGCTGGAAGCTGCTTTCCACGGCAGGAACGTGGAAAGTATCCCCGTTTCATTACAGTAGGTGTGTTTCATGTACATTTCTCCCGTGTTCACAGAATCAAGCGCTCCGTTTTTCCCTATGTACTTGTCTCTTGCTAGATTGCCTCCTGTGTGACGTTCCTGTTCGTTCTTGCGTCTTCTTGTCTGTCGGCACCTTGCTGTCTCTTTAATTTGACTACGCCGTTTCTGCACCGTATATATTAACTGTCTCATAGTTGGTGCTGCTATTTTCTTAGTCTGATGTCCTTTTCATTTTGGTTTTATTATGCTTCCCTCTACAGAAGATATGAATGCGTATATATTTGAATCTGTCAATCTCCCTCCCTCCGTGATTGCTTTGAGGACTGAGGAAGTTATCCTGCTGCCAGAGATCTGATAAGCATTCTGTCTGTTTTCTGATATTTCCCTGTAACGTGACTTTTTATACTTAACTCTAGAATCTGTTCTCAGGACATGTTGGTGGATGGCTGGCCTGGGTATCTAGTCCAGTGTTCCTAAGTGGGAACAGGATAACCCCTCATCCTTTTCATGAAATAATTGGTCTTTGTCTCTTTGTTTCCAAAAGGAGAGGCAAAATAGAGTGGCTGTTATGGGCAGGAGCTAGCAGAGTTAAGATTCTGATTTTGTCACTTTGTAGCCGTGTAACCTTGAGCACTCTGCTTGCATGGAGCTTTTGTCCTCTGTAAAAAAGGAGTCATAGCATCTCAGTTACAGGCTCAGGCTCCTTGCAAAGGCTGTCTGAAATATCCTAGGTGAAGCACTCCATGCTGTGCCTGGCGTAGAGTAAGTGCCCTCTGTAACCGGAATGTAATGTGTTTCCGTACAGAGTTGGGTCTGATTCTGCACTTTCTTTCTGTTTCATTGATGTGAAGTTCTCCGTTGACATCCCTGCCCCGCTGCTTTAATTATTTAACTGTTTATTTAACTGTTGCTTCGCAGAATGTTTTATCTCAGGCCAAACTAGATGGCACTCCCACGCCCCTATTACTCTTCTCTTAGGAATATTGTTTCAGACTCTCACCGTTGTTTTTCAGTGAATGTTGACTCTTCCCGTGCACTCTATATAGCTGACCTCACAGCCACACACACACACACACACACACACGCACGCACACGCGGTGTTCTCACCCTCCCTGCGGCCTCACGCCCCAGCTCTCTGATCCTGTGGCTCCTCTACCTGGCAGGTGTGCATCTGCTGACCCACCTGGCCTGTCTCTACCTGTGTCTCCCTCATCACCCCAGCTGTCACCAGTGCTGGTGTCTGTACTGCCCCTGGAACCCAACCTTCCCTGGGGATGGTTTCTGTGTCCCTGGTCCCCTCAGAGCCTGGCAATGGCCAGTACATCATAGATTCTCAGGTTGGGGGCTGGGGAATTCAGATATGCTGATACCACCTTGGATTTTGAGGGTAACCAGGATGAGTTTGTCATTTTGGGGGAACACAGGGTCAGAGACCCTAGGAATGTGGTGATTGCAACTCTTGGCATGCTGTTGCCAGTCACTGGGGGCCATCTACCAGGCTCAATTTTCCCCAGAGGGATAATGAGAAGGTCTGAGAGCCCGTCAGCCCTGAGGTTCTGTAATGTATCTCTGATTGGGTGGCCTGATAGTGGAGATGAATCTGAAGAACTCGTTGGCATGTGCTCCGCCTTGGAATGGGGTTTGCTCTCCCTTCCTGAGTCTGGGAAGAAAAGCCCTGTTAAGACAGAGATTCTAACTGCTTCTAACTGCCTTCCTGGCTTCTGTGTTGCAAGGTCCCCAGGGAGAGTCCAGACCTGGGGCATAGGAGTTCCATAGTCAAGAACAGAGGGTGGCCCTCAGCCTAGGCAAGTGGCAGGAGCGACAGAAAGATCTAGCCTCTCTCGGGCACCTCAGGGTGCCCACACACTGCCAGGCAGCACACGCAGTCCTGCCAGTCCCATTTCCACTTTACAGGGGAGACATATGAGAATCAGAGAACTGAGGTCCTTGTCCTAGCCACGCAGCGACCAAGTGCAGAGCCTGGGCTTCCAAAACCGCCCTGCTCCACTGTCCTCCCAGCTCCCAAGTCCGAGGGCTGATTTTCATACACTAAAAAATACAGCAGCAGTGTTTATACAAATCGTTTCCTGGGTTATCTGGCACTGACAAAAGGAAGTGAACTTGGTACTTTGTCTGTGTTAGGTTTTGGGGTTAGAGGCATCAGTGCCAAGTTCAGGTGACCTAAAAAACCTTTCTAGGTCAAATCACAATTTCAAAAGATTTTTTTTTCCTTTCTTTTTTTTTTTTAACCGCCCCACAATTGAACGCTGTCGTTGACATATTTCCCTTCCAACAATACCAGCCCTTTGTGGCATGATTGAGGGCTTGTTTTGTAGCGCTGGGGAGAAAATATCTTCCAAATCATCTGCTTCTCATTGTCTCAGTCACACTCACTCCCCCCATCTCCACGCCACAGTCCCCCTCCTCCCCCAACGTATGCTCATGTGGCTTTTAGTTAATTGTCTTTGGCAAGGATCAGTTTTGGGACTTGTTCCCAACCACTCAGATGATGGATAATTGTCAGGCACAAATACTGGCCGCTCTGGGCAGCCTGAGGCTCTAGACTGCTGACCGCAGCCCAGCCTCTGGGCAGCAGGCTGGAGGCAGGTAGCTCTGTGCCTTTGTGAGTAGCAGCCAAGGCCATGGAAGTAGCCCAGCCCAGTCATGAGAGAATGGGCTCTGGAAGTGGACATCCTGACTTTTGAGTCCTGACTCCCACCACTTACTAACTATGTGGCCTTGGGCAAGCAGCTTAACCTCACTTGACCTCAGTTTCCTCATCTGTAAAATGGGAGCCTTAGAAGTGGTAACTCAGTGGGAGGGGGTGGGAGGGAGGTGCAAGAGGGAGGGGATGTATGTACACATGCAGCTCATTCACTTTGTTGTGCAGCAGAAGCTAACACAAGGTTGTAAGGCAATTTTACTCCAATTAAAAAAGTAGCAGCTCACCTTGCAGGGTTGTTGTAAGGATTATATGAGTTAAAAACTCCCAAAGAGAATGGCTAACCACTCCAGTATTCTTGCCTGGAGAATTCCATGGACAGAGGAGCCTGGTGGGCTACAGTCCACGGTGTCGCAAAGAGTTGGACACAACTGAGCAACTAACACGTTCTCTTTCACTGACATATTAAGCAGGCTGTAAATGTTGCACAGTTTAGTTACAATGAACGGATGATCATAGCTGTAAAGGAAGCTGTTGTAAATCACCCAGATCCCTCCCTGACTAAGATGCTTATCCTGCCAGCTATGAGGAGTGGCGGCTACTGCTACTCACAGTCGAGTCTCTCTCTTGGTATTAACTGCCTTTGGTGGAAGGAGGAGCCTTGTCCAAGTTTATCAAACACCCTTCTCTGCCTCAGCCTGGACCCAATGGCTAGCCTACTTGGGAATGCCATGGCTCCTGACTCATCTTTGCAGAGCCGTCCCAGCTCCAGAGTCTCCTTGGGACAGACTGAAGCCTCTGTTTTTGACTGCATCACAGTTCAACTTGCCCTCTGCCCACCAACTTCCCTTGCTCTTCTTTAGTGCTCCCCAATAAACATCCAGCTGGCAGATTTCACTCTGAGTCTGTTTCCACGGAACTTGCCCTAGAACATCAGTTCATCATCAGATGTGAATGGGGCTTGATATGCATTTTAAAGCAAGCATTTATTTCCCTTGTTTTTCCAGAAGCTCTTTGAGGCGTGGCCTCAGAGCTCTCCACCACCCCTGGTCCGCATCTCTGGGTGGGTGCCTTTTCCCCACTCCATACTTGGTTTGGTAGGCTCCCTCTGCTCCCAGGGTCCTGGCTGAACCTTTGAATGGGGGTTGGTGGCTTCAGGACCACTCTTCAGGTGGGAAAGAGAAAGCTCTTAGCTCCTGCACAAACCGCAAAACTTAAAACTTACTGCACTGCAAGGGGCCCAGAGAGCCTCACCCATTCAAACCCTCCATGTCCCAGTGGGGAAACTGAGGCCCAGAGAGAAGAAGGCCTTGTTCAAGGCCACACAACGAGTAGGTGCCTCTCCTCCCAGCCCTTGGAGCAGAGGGTGCTATGGAGAAATAGTGGGGCAGGCTGGTCTTACGAGCCAGACATGTGGCAGTGGTTACAGCATTGTTGTTTAATTGCTCAGTGGTGTCCAACCTTTTGTGACCCCATGGACTGTATCCGGCCAGGCTCCTCTGTCCATGGGATTTCCCAGGCAAGAGTACTAGAGTGGGTTGCCATTTCCTTCTCCAGAGGATCTTCCCAATGCAGGGATCAAACCTGGGTCTCCCACATTGCAGGCAGATTCTTTACCATCTGAGACACCAGGGAAACCCAGTTACAGCATCAGGGTCCAATAAATGCTTCCATAGCTTCCCCCCAGCAGAGGGGCAGCCAGCCTGATCCGAGAATGGGTGTCAGCAATGGCTTCCTGGAAGGGACAGTGTGGGAGTGAAAGGGAGCTGACAACAAGGAAGAGATTGAAAAGGGAGATTCAGGTGGAGAGTTCAGAGCCACAGAGGCCAAGAGGGAGGGAAAGCATGGTCCATGCCGGGAGGTCCACACATCTCCAAAAGAGCAAGGGAGGAATGTGAGAGAGGGATGAGAGGCCAGCCTCGATGGTCAGGCTGGCAGGACTCAGGTCCTTAAGTGCTTTGAATGCTATGGTAAAGCGTTCTGATTTTCCCCCCACCATGGGGAAGATGGACCTTGGAGGAGAGTCACCTGGACAGAACCAGACAGGGTCCTTATCTGTCATGATCTTCACTGGCCCCTCACTGCCCAATCGAGTCTGTGCATAGTCTGTCACTGTGGAATAGATGAGTGGACACAGGAGGGCATGGAAGGTTCTGGAGAAAGATGGTGCCAGGTGCAATGCAAGGGATGGGTGAGAGCAGGGACAGCTCCTGAGGAGGGAGAGCTTATCGTTCAAGGCTGGGAGTGTGGGTTCCCCTTCCACACCCTAGAGCTGCCCACTGGCTTCAGCTTAGATGAGACTCGGGCTCATTGGGGCTGAGAACATACCTGTGGCATCTTCTGCAGTGGACGCCTGATGGGAAACCATCAAGATCATGAGCCAGGTCTGATGGGGTCCTGGCCCTGCTCTTGGACGTTCCCCTTGGACCCCGCCCTGACCCACTTCTCGGGCCCCAGCTCCCTCTAGCCACAGGCAGCACTGACAGCCCCCTGGGAACCATTCCCCCTCACAGCGGCCAAATGAAAATGTTTGTTGAAAACAACATGTGCATAATTAAAGCTTAATGAGTGCTTGTCTGTTTGGAATGTGCAATTAGATTTATAATCGAGGATGGAAGCGAGCTCCAAATGGCTTTAAATGGAGCTGAGAGAGAGGATAATTTTTGCCATAAATCTGCAGTAACGCAGATGGTATGTAAGTTACCACCAGGGGTAGAATCACAGGCCTGCCAGGCGGCCAGGCTGTGCCCACTGAACCACTCTGTCCATCAGGTTGTCCTGGCAGCTGCTGGGGGTGCTCAGTAGGGGTCTTTGAGGTGGATCTGCTCTGGGTTGGAGCTGGAGTTTTCTTGTGTCTTTCCATCGCTGAGCTCTGTGGTCTGAGCTGACAATGGGGAACTGAGGGGTTGATGCAAGTCCGGCTGCCCCGGCTACCCTAGGGGTCTTGGGCCAGGCAAGGAAACCTGCATCATCACCTTGTCACCTCTGGTCTGGAGTGTGGGTCCACATTTTGTTCTCTGCTGTATCCCAGAACTTAGAACTCACTGTGGACGGTGACTGCAGCCACGAAATTAAAAGGCAGTTGCTCCTTGGAAGGAAAGCTACGACAAACCTAGAGAGCATGTTAGAAGAAAAGACATTTTACCGACAAAGGTCCATATAGTCAAAGCTAAGATTTTTCTAGTAGTCATGTACAGATGTGAGAGTTGGACCAGAAAGAAGGCTGAGCACCAAAGAATTGATGCTTTCAAACTATCGTGCTAGAGAAGACTCTTGAGAGTTCCTTGGACAACAAAGAGATCAAACCAGTCAATTCTAAAGGAAATCAACCCTGAATATTCATTGCAGGGACTGAAGCTGAAGCTCCAATACTTTGGCCATCTGATGCAAAGAGCCAACTCATTGGAAAAGACCCTGATGCTGGGAAAGATTGAAGGCAGGAGGAGAAGGGGATGACAGAGGATGAGATGGTTGGATCACCAAGTCAATGGACATGAATTTGAACAAACTCTAGGAGATAGTGGAGGACAGGGGAGCCTGGCATGCTGCAGTCCATGGGGTCAAAAAGAGTTGGACGTGACTTAGCAAGTGAACAACAGCATTTGTTGAGTGAATGAATGCCTCTGTGCCAGCCTCTTGCCTTAAACATCACTCTCCCTCTATGAGTCTCAGTTTCCCCATTTCTGAGTGGAAAATTGGATTCAGCTTTTGCTATCTCTAAGGTTCTGAGTCTGAAACTGTAGTGGCTGGGACAGCATCTTGACCAGCACTGTCCAATAGAAATATTATGCATACTGTCTATATCACTTCAATTTTTTAGTAGTCATATTTAAAAAAGGAAAAAGAAACAGCTGAAATTAATAAAATATTTTAGTTAGCCCCATATACCCAAAATGTTATCACTTCAACATGTAATCAATATAAATATATTGATGAGGCATCTTTATAGTCTTTTTTGCTACTGTTGTTCCAAGTCTTTGAGACCTGATGTGTATTTTACACATAAACACCTCTCAGTTTGGACCAGCCACATTCCAAGCGCTCATGGACTACTGCACTGTTATAGCCCAGGTCTAGAAGAAGCGAGGTTAGAGCCAGCTAGGAAGGCCCTACTTCCCTGTCTGTAAAATGGGGCAACAACTCTCATCTCCCAGAGGAGCCAAGTGCCTGGTAGCACACTCTGCCACCAAAGTTGTGTTGATCACTGTCTTTTCTCACTACCTCCTAGATAGTTTTTATTGATATAACAGATGGCACCATCTTATGTGACTCTTTTTAGTGGTGAGGAGGCGGTTCCTGCAGTGACCACAGCACCAAACTTGCTCCAGAGACTCCCAGCCCCCCAGCAGGCCACATCCAAGGCATAGTCTCTCCTTCCTGGCAGACAAAGTCCCTGGCCCAGGGTCATGAGGTCACCTGCTCTGGTTCACTCAGCTTAGAAACAGTGGGGGTAGGAAGCCAGTGTGGGCTTTGGGGGTTCAGCAGCATGGAATACAGAAATCAGATTGGGCCCTTGTTGGCTGTGTGGCTTTGGGTAGATCCCCTAACCTCTCTGGGCCTCAATCGGAGCCCTGGATTTCTTGATGGGCAGAATAAGAACGTGCAAAGGACTGATAAGGAGAAAAGCTTTTTTCTTTGGAGAGAAATTGATGTTTGATATTCAGGAGCAAAGCACGAAAGTCATCATCATGGGAAAAACAAACCCAATTAGACTCTCTGACAAAGAGTTTAGTTTGAAAATTTTATTTCAAATTATATGTGGCAGGCGGGCACCAAATTACATATGGCAGGCAGGAAAGAATCCCACTTAAGACCTCACAGGTTTGCATGAAACCCCATTCATTTTCTTCATCTACAAAAGAGAAGCAATTATATCAACCTCCTAGGGTTGTTGTTCCCATCACTTCATGGGAAATAGATGGGGAAACAGTGGAAACAGTGTCAGACTTTATTTTTTGGGGGCTCCAAAATCACTGAAGATGGTGATTGCAGCCATGAAACTAAGAGACGCTTACTCCTTGGAAGGAAAGTTATGACTAACCTGCTGCTTCTGCTACTGCTAAGTCGCTTCAGTCATGTCCGACTCTGTGCGATCCCATAGATGGCAGCCCACCAGGCTCCCCCATCCCTGGGATTCTCCAGGCAAGAACACTGGAGTGGGTTGCCATTTCCTTCTCCAATGCATGAAAGTGAAAAGTGAAAGTGAACATATTAAAAAGCAAAGACATTACTTTGCCAACAAAGGTCTGTCTAGTCAAGGCTATGGTTTTTCCAGTGGTCATATATGGATGTGAGAGTTGGACTGTGAAGAAAGCTGAGAGCCAAAGAATTGATGCTTTTGAACGGTGGTATTGGAGAAGACTCTTGAGAGTCCCTTGGACTGCAAGGAGAGGTCAGGCCTGGGTGTTCACTGGAAGGACTGATGCTAAAGCTGAAACTCCAATCCTTTGGCCACCTCATGCAAAGGGATAACTCATTGGAAAAGACCCTGATGCTGGGAGGGATTGGGGGCAGGAGGAGAAGGGGATGACAGAGGATGAGATGGCTCGATGGGCATGAGTTTGGGTAAACTCCAGGAGTTGGTGATGGACAGGGAGGCCTGGTATGCTGTGGTTCATGGGGTCACAAAGAATTGGACACGACTGAGCAACTAAACTGAACTGAAGGGTTGTTGTAAGAATTAAACAGTGTAAGTAATATATTACCTTATAAGTTATATATATGTGTGTGTGTGTGTGTGTGTGTGTGTAATAGCTAACAATTTTGAGTGCTTTCTCTGCACTAGGCAATGTTCTAAGCACAGAAATTTGTTTAATCCAAATGATAGTCATACACGTTTTCTAGATGAGGAAGCAGAGACATAATAACTTAGTTTACAAGTTGCACAGCTTGAAAAGCCAGCAGATTTGGACCCAGGCAGCTTGGCACCCGAGCCCGTGTTTGTACCCATGGTGCCATCATCCTTCATTAAGAGACAGTGGGCCTGGACTCGAGCGTATGGGATCTGGTCGGAGTTGAGCCCAAGGCCCTCTCCCTGTCCAGTTGCATCTCTACAGGGCCTCTCTGCCCCTCCTCCACCACCTCCCCGCTCCGAGGTGTATCTCTCTGTGAGACTTCCACATAAAACCGCACTCTCGGCAGGACCCAGGGCGCAGCTGCCACGTTTGCTGCCTCGTTGCTTTTGAACTGTGTTTTATCTGCGCAGAACAAGTGTTCTCACGGCCCGGTGTCGGGGCAGGCGGGAGCCGTGTAGGCTGCTTTGATTGTTTCCTCTTTAGATCTCCACGAGGCACATCTCTTGGTGTCTGCAACTGGCCGGGTTGAGGGCTGTGCATCTTTGGTCTTTGATGTGTGTCTCCATGCAGAGGGGAGGGTCAGCAACTTGTACACAACAACTGTTGCTTTGGTACCTAGAATCGAGGGTAGATTCGGAACTGATTGGAGAGCTATACACAAGCTACCAACCACTTTGAGCCTTGCCTTGCTCACCTCTACAATGGGGCTGGTCATGCAATTCCTTGGGAATTCTGGGGCTTTCCAATGAGATGACCAGGCATGGCTCTGGGAGGAGGTCTGAAATAGAGTAGGTGCCCACTGGCCTGTGCTCCCAGCAGCCTCAGATGTCACGTTCCCTGCTCTTTGCCTGGCCAACTCCTGTGTGTTCTCCATCATGGGGCTTCCAGGCTACCCTTTTCAGAAGATTTCTCTTGAAAGACCCATCTCTCTTCTTCCATTCTTCTATGATAACTTTATCCTACCATGATCACATTTGTCAAAGATGAGGCTGCCATTCAATATGATGCTGAATTCATTGTCGTACTTTGCAAAGTTAGTCTGTCCAAATCAAGCAAGAGCTAAGTTTTGTAGGGTTTGAGGAAGCATGGAGTCCTGGCATAGGGGACTTTCAGAAGCAGGAGGTTCTTGGGACAGGCTGACCGCCACCTGTGGACGTGTAGCTACGGTAGTGAGACTGTTAATTGATCTCTTGACTTTCAGAGGATGGGTGGGTGCAAAACTGTCACTGACCAATTAAGACAAGCTTTCAGACAAGGTTTTTATTTGCTCCTGTCGTGAGACAGTGGCCAAAGAATGGCCTGTGTTCATTTCTCAGGTTTGGAGAATAGGAACGTGTTATTTGCCCAAGCTTCTCCAAAGGACTGGGGACTCCTTAGGGGCTGTGTCATTACCATTACAGGATGCCTGGTATCTGTACAATGCCAGGCACATAATCACTAGATACTAGCCAATGAACAATGACTGTTGCCCCTTCTGTGACCTCAGAATTCCTTTGCTGTTACCTCTTTTCAGGGCCCCGTGACAAGCTTTGTTTATCATAAACCCTCGATGTTGGGAGATGTGTTACTCAGTACATTGTAGGTGCTTGGTACCTGATATAAGGGCATTGACTGATTTCATTTTGCCTCAGCACATGTAAATTTGGTCTTAGACCTAAGACCACGAGTGGGAGTGAATACGAGGAAGACACGAGGGGCATGAGGTCAAAGTGGAGGGGCTCACCTTGAACAGAAGGGAGACACTTCACCTATTTAGACTAAAGGAAAGGATGTCAGGAGGGATGTGATGTTAATAAAGTGGGGGAGGGGAGAGAGTTGAGGGGATATCTGATGGCCTCCATGACACAGGAGACATGGTTCTCTGCAAGACTGAGGGCTACTGGGGCTGATGAAGGGATAATAATCTAGCATATTATAATAAAAGATAATATCTATTAAACACTTGTCAAAAGTTATCACCATTATGAAGTATTATGTTATAGAGTATTTAGTTCAGTTCAGTTCAATTCAGTTGCTCAATCATGTCTGACTCTTTGCGACCCCATGAACTGCAGCACGCCAGGCCTCCCTGTCCATCACTAACTCCCAGAGTTTACACAAACTCATGTCCATCGAGTCAGTGATGCCATCCAGCCATCTCATCCCTCTGTCGTCCCCTTCTCCTCCTGCCCCCAATCCCTCCCAGCATCAGGGTCTTTTCCAATGAGTCATCTCTTTGCATGAGGTGGCCAAAGGATTGGAGTTTCAGCTTTAGCATCAGTCCTTCCAATGAACACCCAGGCCTGATCTCCTTTAGGATGGACTGGTTGGATCTCCTTGCAGTCCAAGGGACTCTCAAGGGTCTTCTCCAACACCACAGTTCAAAGCATCAATTCTTCAGCTCTCAGCTTTCTTCACAGTCCAACTCTCACATCCATACATGACCATAGCTCGTATCTAATATATGATAACAGATATAAAAAACTTTTTAAGGCAGTAATAATTAACTGCCATCATTACCATTTTACAGGTGACGAAACTGAGGTAAGGAGAAGTTAAACCCAAGGTTACACACAGCTAGAAAGTGTTGAAACCAATACTTCTATTCAAGAATCAATGCTGTTGACTGGGATGTCACACCATACAGGGAAGATGAATTAAGTCCAAAGCTAACTTGAGATGGGGACTTTAAAATTGGGCCCAAGAATATGGGTTGATAGAAGCAAGCTGCACTGGTTACGGTTGGAGTGTGTAGCCAGAAAAGAAAAAAACACCTAGAAAGAGTTGGCTTTCAGTGGGTAGAGAAAGGGAGGAGGGTGCTCCAGGCTGACGATGGGGAAATATGTGCAAGCTTCAAGATTCTGGAGGTTTCTGCAGCCTTAATGGGAGCTGAGGCTTAGGGCTGGTTGTTATGGAGGGTCCCGTATGCCAGAGCTAGTGATGTGGGGTCACTTCAGGGTTTTGATCTGAGCAGTGAAATGATTACCAAAAGATCGCTAGTGATAGCCAGGGTGGAAGGAAGATGGATTGGGTGGGAGGAAGCTGAGCAGAGGACTTCTGCTGGTGATTGATCAGGAGGATGTAGGATGGAAGGGGTCCAGAGTCACCCCAGGGGAACTCTGTAGAATGTGACATCTCTCATGATGGCCAACCGCCAGAGAAAGAGCAGGCTCATCCATGTGTCATGTGTTCAGTGTTGGGTGGGTTGAATTTGAGGTGCGCATGAGCCAAATGGGGCAATGTTCAGGGGTAAACTGTGCATTGGAATCTGGAGGCAGCTTGGCTGAAGATGAATGTTTGAGAGTGACACGTGGCAACCCTAAGAAGCCATCAGCTCAGTTCAGTTCAGTTACTCAATTGGGTCTGAGTCTTTGCCACCCCATGGACTGCAGCATGTCAGACTTCCCTGTCCATCACCAACTCCTGGAGCTTGCTCAAGCTCATTGTCCAAAGCAAGTGTGGATAGAGGAGGAAATACCAGACTTATCTATCCCACCCACCTGTTCAACCCATTCCATCAACCCAGGCATCTCACTCGCCCATGCCAATCATCTACTTGTTTATCTCACCCACCATCCCAAGCATCTTCCCGTTACCTGTCTCTTCATACTCACTCACCCATCCCAGTTCATTCATCTATCTCTCATCCCTCTCATCTCAGCCACTCATCTGCCCATCCATCCATTCATCCCACCTTCTAATTCCATCTATCTGACCCTTGAGTCATCTCTTTGTCCACCTACTGGCCCATCTGTCCCATTCCTTCCCTAAACCACTCAACTCACCTGACCATCCACCCATCCATTCATCCCACCCATATACCTCCCCACCATCCATCCACTCATCTTACCCATCCCAACTATTTACGTCTCTATTTACCACCAGCCACTGGTGACTTTTGAGCACCCAGAATGTGGCTAAGTCTAAACTGAGCCATAGTGGAAGGTTAAATACACACTGGATTTCAAAGACAGTACCAAAAAAAAAAGACTATAAACCATCTCATTTACAATTGTTTTGTATTGATCATGCATTGAGATCATAATGTGAATATATTGGGTTAAATAAAATGTCTTTAAAATTAATTTCACCTGTTTATGCTTTTTAAACTGTGGCTACTAGAAAATTTTATATTACACTTGTGGCTTGCTTTACATTGCTGTGGAACTCTGCTGACTTGTACCATCCATCATCCACTTATCCATCCATTTATCCATCCATCCTTCCCATCCTTCATTCCCTCCCTCCCTTTCATCCATCCATCTACACAGTTATCACATTTGTCCATTCCACAGATATTTAATTCACACCTACTATGAATCAGTGGCTCTGTGGGTCTTAAGAATAAGGAAACTGAGGCTTCAAGCAGTTACAGAGCTTGCCCGAGGTTTCACAGATGGAGCTGGCATCATCTGACTTGCAAAAATCAGGGCGCCTTGCCTTTCACCTTGCCTACCTATTTGCTAAGTTTGCTTAAAGATAGAAAGGGGATCTATCCTTTTCTTGGGGTATGTGTGGGGTGGCTGTTGGACTAGAGGACTAGCTACCCCTCTCACCAAAGGGACCACACATTTTGAGGAGAGACAGACTCTTCAGAAGCCTCTCCTTGGTGGCCGTCATGAAAGGGTTATCCTGACACATTCGCTGTTTGCAAAAATGTGGATTCTTTCAGATTCCCAAACTCATTTCCATGACAAAACTCTTGGGAAGAGAAGATGAAGGGCTGGCTTTTGCAGAACAATCTTCCAGCTGTAATGACGACTGAAGATGGCGCTGGGAAAAGGAATTATAATTAGAATATGAAATGGGGAAAATTAGTCTATTCCAGTCAGTGGTAAGAGATGTTCTCCTGGCGTTTCATGGAAATTCTTAGGCCCTTGTCCCCCACCCTCCCATACACACACATATTTTTTTTTCATGTTTTAAAGTGTGCAGAAGGTTGTGTGATGTGAAAAAAGATTTTTGACTGAGGGATTGAGAAGCTGAAATATGCACAGAATTTAAGTTCCTGGGTGTCTGTGTGTGTCTCTACACGCTCATGTCATCTTTTGTGTGCACGCTTCTGTGAGTTATGCACGGATTCAGTCGCAGATGGAGGGTGTATTTATTCGCGTCGGGCATCCCCTCCCTCCCCTGTGTGCAGACTCTAGGTGTTGTGTATGTTGTGTACCGGTCACGTAAAGGGTCTGTGCTGTGTGCACTCATGCTTATGTTCCGGACACCTTTGTCTGGGACGGTTGGTGCTACCCATGCTGGGGTACGTGTGTAACTGAGTGGGGTCTTGAACACTCTGTGGTGTGAGCTGGGCCCCCTGCCAGTTTGTGTTGCATACGTTGTCGCCGTGCTTGGGCACACTCGTGCATCACGTACCTGTGTGTCCATGAACTCACAGCGTCACCGCTGTACGCTGGGTGTCCATGCGGGCGCTTTGGAGCTTTTCTGCGCACGTGGAGGAGGTGGCTCTGCTGTGTCCAGGCTTTGCGACATCTCCCCTTCACCCTGGGGGCCAAGCCAGGGGAGCCCGGGGGGTCTCAGGGGCCCCTCCCCTCCTTCCTTTCCCCTACAAGGGCTCAGAGGTGGTGGAACACTGGACAGAGGCTGGCAGAGAACAGAGCCCCCAAACCACCCACTTGGGGCCTTCTTTTCACAGCTGCTCAGTAGCCAGTCCCAATCCTGTGTTCTAGGGCACCATGCAAAGCAACCAGTGGGAAACCCAGCAGAGGCTGACCCAGCCCTGCCTTGGGAACTTCTGCCAAATTCTCAGATTTTCCTTGAAGCAGGAAACAAGCTTTACTCTGCCACATGGCTGCTCTTTCTTGTTTGAATAAAGGGCAAGTGAATAAGCCCACTTGAGGGGACTCTGATGACCTCATGGGAATCCCCTGCCCAACCCCTGGCACGCACACCTCAAAATCTAGGATCCCTGCTGCTCTTCCCAGCGTCGTTCCCCACTGCTCACTGTGGGTAGGTCCTCCCTGCATGAACCACAAACACATACTCATCAGATCCCTATTATCTGCCAGGCCCTGAAGAATGACTGGTTATGTCTGGGGAGGGGGGGCTGCAGCCAGGCCGTGATTCCTGCTGCCAAGGAGCGTACACGCTCATGGGAGAGACCAAGCCCAAGAAGCAAACAGACCACTGCTGTGCAGTGTCTCCCTGACTGTGTGATCTTGGACAACTGTTTATCTTCTCAGCTTATTTCCATGGTTTGAAACGTTGGTAGCTGTTGTTGTTGTTTTAGTCACTCAATTGTGTCCAACTCTTTGCAGCTCCATGGACTGTAGCCTACCAGGCTCCTCTGTCCATGGGATTCTCCAGGCAAGAATGCTGGAGTGAGTTGCCATTTCCTTCTTCAGGGGATCTTCCCCACCCAGAGATCGAACCCGAGTCTCCTGCATTGGCAGGTGGATTCTTTACCACTGAGCCACCAGGGAAGCCCAAAATGTTGGTTGTTGAAAAAGCTAAATGAGTTATTTTATGAAAAGCATTTTGCTTGGTGCCAAGTATATTCATTCATTCACCCAATGAACAGACACTCATCAAGTATTTGTTCATCGCCTGCTGTACATGTTGGGGAGCAGGGCTGGGGTGGGGAGAGAGAGCAGACCAGCGTGGCTCTGTTCTAGCCAGGAGTTAATAAATGGGATATTACGCAGAGTTTGGGGGCATATCTTTTAACCTACATTAAAAGATATGCCCTGTATCTTTAACATACACCATACTGTTTGATGACTATTGCTTTATAGAATGTTTCAAATACCTTGTTAAATTTAGTCCCCTCAGACTTCCCTGTGGCTTAGTTTACACTTGCCAATACAGGGAACAAGGGTTTAGTCCCTGGTCTGGGAAGACTCCACAGGCCATGGGTTGACTAAGCCCATGCACCGCACCTACGGAGCCTGCATTCTGGGGCCTCTGTGCCTCAACTACTGAAACCCGCATGCCTGAGGCCATGCTCTGCGACAAGAGAAACCACTGCAAGGAGAAACCCGTGCACTGCCACTAGAGAAAGCCCAGCAACAAAGACCCACCTAACCCAAACTATCCCAAAGAAAGGCAATGCCAAAGAACGCTCAAACTACGGCACAATTGCACTCATCTCACACGCTAGTAAATTCTCCAAGCCAGGCTTCAACAATACGTGAACTGTGAACTTCCAGATGTTCAAGCTGGTTTTGGAAAAGGCAGAGGAACCAGAGATCAAATTGCCAACATCCGCTGGATCATTGAAAAAGCAAGAGAGTTCCAGAAAAAACATCTATTTCTGCTTTATTGACTATGCTAAAGCCTTTAACTGTGTGGATCTCCACAAACTGTGGAAAATTCTGAAAGAGCTGGGAATACCAGACCACCTGACCTGCTTCTTTAGAAATCTGTATACAGATCAGGAAATAACAGTTAGAACTGGACATGGAACAACAGGCTGGTTCCAAATAGGAAAAGGAGTATGTCAAGGCTGTATATTGTCACCCTGCTTATTTAACTTATATATAGAATACATCATGAGAAACACTGGGCTGGATGAAGCACAAGCTGGAATCAAGATTGCCAGGAGAAATATCAATAACCTCAGATATGCAGATGACACCACCCTTATGGCAAAAAGCGAAGAGGAACTAAAGAGCCTCTTGATGAAAGTCAAAGAGGAGAGTAAAAAAGTTGGCTTAAAGCTCAACATTCAGAAAACTAAGATCATGGCATCCAGTCCCATCACTTCATGCCAAATAGATGGGAAAACGGTGGAAACAGTGACAGACTTTATTTTGGGGGGCTCCAAAATCACTGCAGATGATGACTGCAGCCATGAAATTAAAAGACACTTACTCCTTGGAAGGAAAGTTATGAGCAACCTAGATAGCATATTCAAAAGCAGAGACATTACTTTGCCAACAAAGGTCCATCTAGCCAAGGCTGTGGTTTTTCCAGTAGTCATGTATGGATGTGAGAGTTGGACTGTGAAGAAAGCTGAGTGCAGAAGAACTGATGCTTTTGAACTGTGGTGTTGGAGAAAACTCTTGAGGGTCCCTTGGACTGCAAGGAGATCCAACCAGTCCATCCTAAAGGAAAGCAGTCCTGAATATTCATTGGAAGGACTGATGTTGAAGCTGAAACTCCAGTACTTTGGCCACCTGATGCAAAGAACTAACTCATTTGAAAAGACCCTGATGCTGGGAAAGATTGAGGGCGGGAGGAGAAGGGGACGACAGAGGATGAAGTGGTTGGATGGCATCACTGACTCAGTGGACATGGGTTTGCGTAAACTTTGGGAGTTGGTGATAGACAGGGAGGCCTGGCGTGCTGCAGTCCATGGGGTCGCAAAGAGTCAGACACACCTGAGCAACTGAACTGAACTGAACTGAACAAAAAATAAATAAAATTTTTAAAAGATATTTCATTATTATTTAATTATTTAAAAATTTTAGTCCCCTTCCACTTCCCTGACCCCATGGACTCGCCAGAATACTGGAGTGTGTAGCCTTTCCCTTCTCCAGGGGATTTTCCCAACCCAGGAATTGAATCCAGGTCTCCAGCATTGCAAGAGATTCTTTACCAGCTGAGTCACAAAGGAAGCCCTCTTTCTTTTAGAACATACTTATCAAATATGTGTGATTTTTAGAATGGTCTAATTTTTATCAAAGAGTAAATATCGGACCACGGTGACCTATCAGATAGAACTTAGGAGCTTTCGTTGAGAACTCTCTATGCTGCCCAAGTCATAGTCCTATCCTTGATACCAGTCTTATCGGGCATTGGGGGCTTGGGAAACCATCAGGACACGGTTCCAGCCTTCACGCTGCTCCATTCTGGGCAGAGGACAGATGGAGAGACAATCTAGGTTGTTAGAGGGACAGCCAAAGGAAATGAAAGCAGTGATGTCCAGCCTCTTGCAGAAGGTGGTTTCTGAGCAGAGACTTGAAGCCTGAACTCCGTATGATGGATGAAGCCCTGCATTTGGGGTCATGCTCAGACTCTAGACACGGCACAGCCTTTTCTTTTGTGAATCCAGCAGTCACTGAAGGACTGTCCATCCCTGTGTTGGGAAGGCACTTGGGTATAAGTCCTAATGCCACTGCCCTGATGAAAAGATTGGCCTGGTAAAAGACAATGCAAGCGGTTGCTTCATTCATTCATTCAAGAAGCATTTATTGAGTGTCTGTTCCGTGTCGGGTGCTAGTCTAGATATTTGGGAGGCATCATCAGTGTACAGAAAGACTAAGACCCCTTGGCCTCGAGGGCCCTTCGTTTTCATAGGGGAAATCCAACTGTGAGCAATGAATGTGGTAAATAAGTAAATTACATAGAAAGCTAGAAGGTGACGGGGCGATGGAACAATGAACAAGGGTGAGCAGGACAGGGGGAGTCGGGCGTGCTGGGCTTTGGAGCCCACCGAGATCGGAGGCTGGTGTCTGAGCCAGTTTGTTATGAAAACCTCTCTGAGCAAAGAGGGTCTGGATGAACTGATGATTGCAGGAATGTGGGCTTTTCCAACCTCCGTATGGACCGCTTGGTGATGTCCATCCAAATTACAGATGCACCCACAGTTGGATGCAGCAATTATTCAGACTAATCCTACAGATAGACTCACACCCCTGCAAAATGACGGATATACAAAAATATTCACCAGAGCAATGTGGAATAGCACAAACCTGGAAACAACTCAATTGCCCATTTGCTCAAGTAGTTCAATATATATGTTATAGCCATGCTAGGGCATACCAGAAGACAAAATTATGATCTGAGAGAAAACACTTTCCAGGATGTGTTGCTAGGAGAAATATAAGGTGTGAAATGGTGTGTATAGAACATTGTCATTTATAGAAAAGAAGTGACTCTAATGTATTTCAGGGACTCTCTCTGAAAGGATATGGAAAGCTGGTAGATGCAGTGATTATCTCTGGAGAGGGGCAGTGGATGCCTGGGAGGTGGGGGCAGGCGACTTTTCATTCTGTTGCTCTTTGTGTACTTTGGGAATTTTAAATCATGTGAATATAACCTAATAAAAAATTCTTTTCAATTACAATAAAATGGACAGCTGGTGTTGGTACTCCACCCAGATCTCTTTATTGTCCAGCACAGCTGGACAATATTGTCCCCCATCTGCTGTGAAAGTATTAGTTGCTCAGTTGTGTCCGACTCTTTGTGACCCCATGGACTGTAGCCCACCAGGCTCCTCTGCCCATGGAATTCTCCAGACAGGAATACTGGAGTGGGTTGCCTTTCCCTTCTCCAAGGGATCTTCCCGACCCAGGGTTTGAACCTCGCTCTCCTGCATTGCAGACAGATTCTTTACCGTCTGAGCCACCAGGGATGAGTACAGGCTGAAAATGGCTCACAGCTGGCACAGTTCCCTGGAAAAATGTCCTTGGCCAAATGGGGGCCACCCTTCTCAGGTGATGACTCCCTTCTGCCCCTTAAGCCGCCACCAATGACTGACATATATGGGTTACAGAAGCCCCCCCTGGTTTCATGCAGGAACAACTCTGCGGTACCAGCCATGCCCTGGAGCAAGCTTGTGGTGGGATAAGCCTACAGCAAGCCTCCCACTGGGGCTCCCTCCTTGCTTAGCTCCTTCCCGTACCCTATCCTGATCCCTCCCTCCCTTACAGGTTATTGCTAAAGCACACTTCTCAAAGATCACATGCCTTTGAATCCTTGTCTCAAGCTCTGTAGAGAACCCGATCCCAGAGGCTTGTCTCAAGTGAAGGGAGCTGGAATGGAGCCAAGCGCTTTGCACTTTCCGGGGCAGCGTCCCCTGGAGAGAGGTTTACTGTTGTCAGCCCCTTTTGACAGACGAGGCACCTCTGGAGTGCAGTCTCCAGCGAAAGATCACACACCTTGAGAAAGGGGAGCCAGCTACTCCAGAGCCCCTGCTTCTCCAGCTACACCTGCTCCCTCTTGCAGACGAATTTTCCCAAATCCAGCCTTGGCAGCGTCTCAAAACACAGGGTTGTAGTTCCTGTACCTGGTTTCTACTACAGTCCTCAGTGCCCGTGGTCAGGGACGGCATGGGAGGCCAGGGTAAGGGGACAGAGCCCTTTGGGATGGTCATTCCTGGAGGATGGGACGGGGGCAGGCTGTCCTGATCCCAGGGCTCTGGAGATCTTGGCCTCCCTCCAGCATGTGGAATTCCAGCTCTAGCTGAAAGCCTGATGTCATTTTGGCCAGGAGAAATATTTGCATACTTCTAGAGATGGGGAGCTCAGTACCTGACAAAGCCATCTGTCACATCTATGGACAAGGTGTAAAGGGCAGAAAGGTATTCCTCTCTGTATCCTGAGTGTGATGAACCCAAGCTATGGAGGTCATGAAATAAGGACACTTCCTTCTACCCTAGAGGTAGCTCTGCTGAAATGGAGACTGGGCATCTTGGGTTCAATCTTTGCTTCTCTGGGCTCCAGCCTTTTCCCCTCAGCACTATAGTCCCCTGACCTCCTCGGGCTTCTCCTGGGCCCTTCTGGAGAACATTTTCATCAGAGCTGCCTCTCTGTTTCTCTGTTCCAGTTTGATGGTGAGAGTGCCTACGTGGGGATGAGTGACGGAAACCCAGAGCTCCTATCAACCAGCCAGGTGGGTGCCCAGCCTCCCTTGGGCCGCTGGAGCTGAGCTGCTCCCAGGGCGGGGTGGCAGGGGTGCAGAGCTGGAGGCATAGCCCACTACTGTCCTCTCTCAGAATGATCAAGAATATCAATTGATTGTTAACATCCAATTGTTGTAGATGTTATATAACATCTAATTGTTAGGGACTTCCCTGGTGGTCCAGCGGTTAAGACTCTGTACTTCCAATGCAGGGGGCATGGGTTCAGTCCCCAGTTGAAGAGCTAAGATCCCAGATGCCTTGCATGCAGCAAAAAATTTAAAAAACAAAAAACATGTAATTGTTAAGAGGCCTGTCTAAATCATAGATGTCATTGTTCTTGTACTGGTGACTTTCCAAATTAGACTATAATTATTTAACAGGAAAAAAAAAAAGCCTTTATAAGCTTTTTTGAACCAAGTCTATAAACTTCTGATTTTTTTTAGAAAGTAATGTCGATTGAGTTTTCCTTCAAATGGACAAACTGGGACTATAGTGTTTCCTGTAAATCAACTACCTGGCTACTCTTGGCATCATTGAAAACTTGATAAAACTCGAAACATATTGTCTACACTCTCCACGCACAGAGGGGAGATTTTCAGCACCAACGAATACACATGTCACATGCCCCTGGTGGCCCTGCCTCTTACTGCCACACAGCAGCCATGGGGACAGGTGCTGGTGTGGAGGCACTCATACCCATGCATCAGCTTTCAGGGTTCTTCTGTCTACCTGGCGTCGTCTCATGCTCTGGGGAGGGTTGTGGACATGGAGGAAAGGGAAGAGAGTGGAGGCTTCCTGGGCAGCTTTTCTTGGTGGGGATGGGAGCTGAGTCATCCCAGGGAAGACCAGCCCTAGGCCCAGTCCAGCCCGCTGTGAGTCCCAGACACCAGTTGGACAGATTGTCCACTGTCAGCCTGGTCTCTCTCAGCCAGGAGCATCCTCAGTCTAGACTCAGATGCCACAGAGGGTCCTCACTGCAGTCTGGGACCCCAAGGAGGGTCCTGCAAAGATCCTGGAAGATGCTTCCCAGTGGTGCCTCCAGGGTGGCAGCAGCTCGGGCTGCTGGATGGAGGATGAAGGGGTTTCGTAGCCGTTGACAAATGTGAGGGATCTGGGAGACAAGCCTGCCCCTAGAGCTGCTGTGCCCTCTCTGGCTGTGTAATCATGGCAGTCATGGCAGTTGGGTGGCTGGGGTCACATTTTCCAGCCGGAGAAACAGAGGCCTATTAATTCACAAATATTTATGTGCTATGCTACGTGAGAGGTCCTAGTGGGGACACAGATGAGAAAGACATGGGCTTGTGGCTCTTGGGGAACACTACTGACAAGGAAAGAGACTATGTCTCAGTGTGGCGTGGAAACTCTGTTACAGGGCGCTGGAGCCCACACCCACCCTGACCCCCACCCCACCCCACCCCCGCCATTGCAGCAGGGCGCTGGTGGGCCCACATGCCATCCCCTTCTCTGGTCTGTGACCATGTGAGCACCAGAGGGGCTGCTGAAAAGCTGCCTTTATATTGCACTGACAAGCTGCAAGAACTGGTGGGTAAGACTCCAGTCCTGGAAATGCCCATTTTGGAAGAAATCACAGAAGTCATTTAATTGTCCATAATTGGAAATGTGGTTAGTTCAAAAGCCAGAGCTTACTCCTGAACCTCTTATCTGAGTCCTTTCACAGTGTTTTGATTTGTCGTTGCTCAGTCGTGTCGGACTCTTTGCGACCCCATGGACTGCAGCACACCAGGCTTTCCTGTCCTTCACCATTTCTTGGAGCTTACTCAAACTCCTGTCCGTTGAGTTGGTGATGCCATCCAACCATCTCATCCTCTGTGGTCCCCTTCTCCTCCTGCCTTCAATCTTTCCTGGCATCAGGGTCTTTTGCAGTGAGTCAGTTCTTCACATCAGGTGGCCAAAGTACTGGAGCTTCAGCTTTGGATTGCGTTTTGTTAACATCCTGACTCAGAACTGTGCTATGCTGGAGTCTGCTCTGGCTCCGTCCCTAATGGAGAGGGTTGGTACTGCACTTTGACCGAGAAGGGCAAGTGAGACTCAGGAGCTCTGTGTCTGCTCTAGGCTTGGGCAGAGGGGCACAGTCCCTCAAACGGGAACTGCAGGACAAATAAACGTGGTTATTTCAACTGGCTTTCACGACAGCTTTGAGAAGTGTCATGAAAAAGTAAGATGTTACCATTAACCCCATTTCATAGATCAGGCAACTGAGGCTCTAGGATGTTGACTGACTCAGCCAGGGAGCGGTAGAGATGGAATTTGAATCTGCACGGCTAGAACTCAAAGCTCCGAGTCCCTTACTGTGTTTATGGAGAGCTCCGTTCCCACCTCAAGGCTATTTTCAACTTGCTTCAGCCTAAATGTCACTTACTTACAGAGCTCTTTGTGAGCCCCAAATCCAAGTAGGTCCCTTCTCCATTATTCTTTCTCATGGTACCTCATCCTTTTAGTTCACAGCGTTTGTCACTGTGGTTTTTGCTTATTTGCATAATGACTTGGTTAACATCTGATTTCCACCCTAGACTGTGACCTCCCTGAGGGAAGGATCTGGTCTCTCTTATTCTTTGTTGTGCCTTCCTACTGGGCCATACTGCCTGGCACAAAGGAGGCATTCAGGAAACACTTATGTAATGAATGCATTCCTTAACAGTGGAACAATGTGGCTGGATTCCCTAAGGGTCCTTCTTGGTCTCATGCACTGTTGCTCAGAGAGTCTCCCTAACTTAGAACTTTATAAAGGAGATAACAGGATTCCCAGAGTCCATATGGTGGTGTGAGCCAACCTTGAGACGAGCAGACTTAGCAATTACAGTCTAGACTTCTTAAAGTGTACCAGTTGGCTTAACTTGCACACCCCACCCCCCAAATTTAGTGGCTTAAAACAACAAATATTCATCTAACTCATGATTCCATGGCTTGGAAGTTTGGTTGAGTTCAGCTGGGTGGCTCTTCTGGTCATGGCTAGGATCATTTAAGTGCAACAGTCAGCAGCCAGGTAGGCTCTTAGCTAATTGTTATGAGGGACTCCCTTCTACTTCAGATGGTCTCTCCTGCTGCAGCAGGCTAGACCAAATTTGTTTACATGGTGGGAGAAGGGTTCCCCGAGCAGCAAGAGCCATAGCTGCGTGACCTCTTGAAGTCTGGCATGTGACTACTTCTAGCACATGCCATTGATCAAAGCAAGCCACAGGGTCAGTCTAGAGTCAAGGAATGAGGAAATAGACTCTGTTGATGGGAACCACTGCAAAGTAATATGGTCTTTTAACAAACTATCACATGTGGGAAACATGTCAGATGTAGTACATGCTAATTTTACTTAAAAATAAAAATAAGACCTGCAGCTCCAGTGGTTTGGTAGGGTTCCACTGACCTCTAGTTCTTTTTGTTTTATGAAGTATAGTTTATTTACATTGCTGTGTTAGTTTCAGGTGTATAGAAAAGTGATTTGGTTATTTTGTGCATACATATACACATATATATGTACATATATTCTTTTTCAGATTCTTTTCCATGGTAAGTTATTACTAGCTATTGAATATAGTTCCCTGTATTATCCAGTAGGTCCTGTTGTTTATCTGTTTTATATATAGCAGTGTGTATCTGCTAATCCCAACCTCCTAGTTTATCCCTCATTCCTTTTCCCCTTTGGTAACCTTAAATGTGTTTTCTGTGTCTGTGAGTCTGTTTCTGTTTTATGAATAAGTTCACTTGTGTCATTTTTTTTAGATTCCACGTGTAAGTGATGTCATAAGTTATTTGTCTTTGTCTGGCTTACTTCACTGCAGAGTGTTATTCTCTAGGTCCATCCATGACTCTGCAAGTGGCAATATTTCATTCTTTTTATCACTGCATAATATTCATTATATATATATATGTATATATATAGACACATATATATACATACCATATCTTTATCTATTCATCTGTTGAATAGATGAAGGACATCTATTGAATAGGACAAGGCCTCTAGCTCTTAATGGCAAAAGTTCTGTGTCTTTCCTTCCAGTCTTTTCCTTGGAATGCTTGCTTGAACCCACACATGCACATTTGTACCTGAGAACCAGTCGTGGTGCATGGTCTTATCAACTGTAGGAATTGTATTGTCCCAGTTATCAAGGCATGGACATAAACATGTGGGCAAACAAAGGCCTCATAGCTAATAGAGGATTCAGAGGATAAACACTTGAAATGGCATGAAATGCATTTATAAATATGTTATAATAATTGTATTTATATGTATAAAATAAATTTCATTTACATTGTATTATTATAAATACAACTGTATTTTATAAATACAGTTAAATACAAGTGTCATCTATTTACCAAGTGTTTATTGGGCACTTATTATGTGCAAAAGCTCTAGGTGTAAGCAGGAAGCTATTTCTAGATGTTTCCTTTCAGAAAGTCCAATCTCATCATGTTAAAAACCTTGCTCTTTAAGGTAACCTTCTGCTGAAACATGGTATTCCTTATCTCTGTACCTGAGACAGAGGTTCCTACAGGATGTATATTAGCCAACTGTGTCCCCTCGTAAAACCTTTCAAACTGGTTCTCATAGGCTTGAAGTTTCTTTTGTAAATCTATGCTTCATTGTTTGCTTTTTTGCAAGTCTACAAAATTCCTGCATAGCAGCTTTAGTTTCCATATATTATCCCTTTTCCTCCCTCCCTTGAGGACCTTGAGTTTCTTTGCTACCAGACTTTCCTGGGTGGTCTGAGCCTGAGATACAGTAGTCAGACATAATTTCTGGCCCATCAGTAGCTTCTGGGGGTGGTGGGCCTGGTAGAGATCAGCTCTTCCCCATCCTGAGAGGATACCCCATTGAAGAGTTACAGGGATTGATTGTTCCTGATCAAGTGACCCGGAAAGAGTTTCCCTCTTCCTGGGATGAGAGTGAGGAGGAAAAGAACTGGGCTTGGATCTTAGCAGACCTGGATTCAGATTTCCATATACCAGATTTCCTGATTACCAAAAATTCCAAATTTCCCATATACCAGCCAAATGCCCTTATTAATTTATGTCAGCTTTCTGTCCAGTGGGAGAAATAATGCCTGCCTCCTAAGGCAGCAATTCCCATCAGTTTGGGCACCAGTTTCCCAAAAGACAATTTTTTCACAGATAGTGTGGTGGTGGTGGTGTTGGGGGCAATGGGTTTGAGATGATTCATGAACATTACATTTGTTGTGCACTTTATTCTTATTATGATTACATCAACTCCACCTCAGATCATCAGGTTGGGGACCTCTGTCCTCAGATGTTTTGAGAACTAAATGAGGTGTGTGATGTGGATTCTATTGGTACCTCCCCCGCGGATTCCCTTCGCCGCTCAAAACATCCATTGCCTAGGTGTTGTGAGTGTTGGCTTTTACCTGTTCACAGCTGCCTCTTCCCTAGACAATTCTCTGCTAAACATGAATCAGGAAGGGGAGTGGGAGATGTTCTAGAAGGCCATGCCCCTTGTCCCTAGAGGGAATCAACAGGGCCACTCCCCATGGAGTTCTAGCCAGCTCAGCTCCATCATCTCTGCCCTGTCCTGCTTCCCTCCCTCCCCTTCGCTAGAGTCACTTCTCAGTAAGTCGCTCTCATGGGAATCCCCATCTCAGTTCCACTTCAAGAGAACCTAACCAAGAGAGTATGTAAAGTACCAGTGTTCAAAAAAAAACTAGCTGTGTCTTCTTTTTATTGTTTTTATTACCGTAAATAATGCTTTGGTCACAGGGGGTGAACCTCTGGTCACTTCTTGTGCTCATTTACGGCTCTGTGCCTCTGTGTGCAGCGTTTCCTCCGATGGGAATCCCCTGGCCACTCTTACCCAGCAAATACCTGTTTGTTCTCTCAGGGCCATTGCAAATGTCACCTCCTCATTACAGCCTCCCTGGCTGTAGGTCGAGTTTTCCAGTCTTGTGCCTGTAAAGACCACTTTTTAATTGAAGTATAGTCGATTTATAATGTTGTGTTACTTTTCAGTGTACAGCAAAGTGGTTCAGCTATATATGTACCTGTATGTTTTTTCATATTCTTTTCCATTATGGTTTATTATTGCCTATTGAATATAGTTCCCCGTGCTGTACAGTATGTCCTGGTTGTTTATTTTATATATACTAGTTTGTATCTGCTAATCCCAGACTCCCAATTTATCCCTCCATCACGCCCATTCCACTTTGGTAACCGTGTCTGTGAGTCTGTTTCTGTTTTGTAAGAAAGTTCATTTTTATCATATTTTAGATTCCACATTTGTGAAGATAGCATATGGTATTTGTCTTTAATCTCTAGGTCCATCCGTGTTAGTGCAAATGGCATTATTTCATTCTTTTTTATGGCTGAGTGCATATACGCCACATCTTCTTTATCCGTTCATCTGTCGATGGACATATAGGTTGCTTCTTGGCTATTGTGAATAGTGCTGCTGTGAACATTGGGGTGCATGTATCTTTTCAAATTAGAGTTTTCTCCGAATATATACCCAGGAGTGGGATTGCTGGACCATATGGCAATTCTATTTTAGTTTTTTTTAAGGAAACTCCATACTGTTTTCTGTAGCAGCTGTGCCAATTTACATTCCTACCAACAGTATAAGAGCGTTCCTTTTTTCTCCACACCCTCCCCAGCACTTATTATTTGTAGATGTTTTGATGATAGCCATTCTGACCAGTGTGAGGTGATACCTCACTGTGGTTTCGACTTGTATTTCCCTAATAGAGATACTGAGCATCTTTTTTCATGTGCATATTGGCTATCTATAAACAGCAGTTCTGCTAAATATTTCAGACTTTGTTTTAAGAATGATTGAAAGAGCTTGTGTATATGTTTGTATGTATGTGTTAGAGAGAGAGAAAACTGGCACATGACTACTTCCAGATGTTTTAATAGTCAAAGCAAGTTACTAGACTTTGTTAGTGAGAGATGGAGAGAGACTGAGATTGAGTGATGTGATCAGATTTGCAGAGGGCTTAAAAATTCTCGATGGCAAGATTGGATACAGGAATACCAAATGGGAGGGTGTGATAATAGTCGAAGTGAAGGATGATGTATTGTCCTAAACTGTGTAGAGGCAGAGGCGATGGGAAGAAGTAGATGGATCTGAAATGTGTTTTGGAAATAAAGTCGGTGGGTCTTGATGATGATGAATGCAGAGGGAGAGAGAGATAGAGGAGTAAAGGATGACTCTTAGGCATCTGTGATGAGTCTGTTTTCCGGCACAATGGCACAGTTTTCTAAGTTGGAAATTGTCTGGGGAAATGCAGGTTTGATAAGGCCAGAATTGGATGTGTTACATTGGAGATGTCTATCCAAGTAAAGATGCCCAAGTAGGTAGATGATTATACAAGTCTGAAGCTCATGGTGGAAATGATTTTGAAAGTCCTTAGCCCATGGTATTAAAACCTTGAGAGGATGAAATTTACAGAGGCAGAAGGGAGTGAGAAGACCAGAGGGCAAATGATTCTTGAAGTGTTGAAGTCTAACATTTGAAAGCAAAATAGAGGAGAAGACAACCATGAGATAGGTTGAAAATCAGTGGCTGGAGAAGTAGGGACCGTGGAGTCTTAGAAGCCAAGGGCAGGGTTCCAGGAAGGAAGGAGGAGATCTGGGGAAAGATGCTGTTGGGCCCAGCCACTTCCCTATCAAAGGATAAACTTTAAATAAATTAAAATTGTAAATGTATTCAAGAAAACCATAATGGCACTAGAAAAAAAGTCTTTACAGTACACATTACAACTTTGGAGTAGGAAAGGTGTTTCCATGACTCAGCCTTAAAAGAAAAGGCATAAAAGGTTGACCATAAATTAAAATGAAGCACAACTTTGGCATGGCCAAAACACCATGAGTCAAGTCAAAGACAAACAAAAAACTGGGCCAGAATGTTTTCAACTTATGATATACTGAAAGGACTGATTTCCCTTCATATATAAAGAGTTCCTAGAAATCAATTCAAAACCCAATGAGCAATAGGTTACAGACAAATAAATATAAATGGATATTAAATATATGGAAAATGCTAAAAATAGTTCATGAGAGAAACAAAACTAACATTTTCATCTATTAGACTGGCAAAAATCCAGAGACTTGATAACAAACTCTGCTGGAGTCAATGGAGGGAAAGAGGCACTTTATACATCACTGAAAGGAGAGTAAATTGGTATAATCCTTAAGGAAGACAAATTGGCAGCATCTATCAAAATTAAGAGTGCATCAACCTTTAGCCTAGTAATTCACTTTTTGGAAATATATCCTACAGATGTATCTGCATACATGAGAAATGATGTATTCAAACTTATTCATTTTTGTACTCTTTATAATGGCAAAACATTGGGAAAAAAATCAAAAGTGCAATAATATGGGACTAGTTGCAGAAATTATGTACATCTAGCAAATGGAATGCTGTGTGGTTATAGAGACAGAATGAGGAAACAGAAGTGACAGAATTCTTTAGACACATTACTTACTGAAAAAAAGCAATGAACAGTAAGTATATTACCATTTATGCCAAAAGTATAGTAAGAATGTAAGTTTCTGTGTGTCTGTATAACTCTGGAAAGATATATAAAAGTGAAAGTGTTAATCACTCAGTCATGTTTGACTCTTTGCAACCCCATGGACTGTAGCTCAGCAGGCTCCTCTGTCCATAGAATTCTCCAGGCAAGAGTGGGTAGTCATTCTCTTCTCCAGGGGATCTTCCCAACACAGGAATTGAACCTGAGTTGCCTGCATTGCACGTGATTCTTTACAGTCTGAACCACCAGGGAAGGATTTATGGAAACTAGTAAAACTGACTTTGTACCTTGTGTGTGTGTGTGTGTGTGTTATGGTTATTGAGGAGGTAGACAAGGATAACAAAGAGACTTTTCACTGTACCTTTGTACATTTTGGGGGTTTCCAACCATGATGACTTATTATCACTTCAAAAAGTTAAATAAAATTTAAACAAGAAGCAGCAGAAGGTCCATGCTTCTGAGGGGTTGGTTGGGGAAGGAGTTGAGATTCATTTGATGGTTTTAGCAAAGAGAAAGTCACCCTGGACCTCAGAAGGAGCAGCTCTGATGTGTAGGGGATGTCCTACCCATCCCAGGGTGGATGGAGGAGGGAGTATGAGGTGAGGACATAAATGGTAAGTCTAGACAATGTTGAGAAGTCTAGTGGGGAAGACGAGCAAGGGCCATAGCTGAAATGAGATGAAGGCTCCTTAGAAGGGGTTGTTTTTTAAGACAAGAGAGTCTTTAGAATTAATCTCAATAGAAGGCATCTAGGAGAAAGGGTAATGCTGAGAGCTCAGGACAGGGAGGAGTTAATTGATGGCTTAAGTTTTGGGAGAGGGTGGGAAGCATGGGTACTGTTGCATCACTGCCCAGAGGTGGAAGCTCTGGCCTTTTAGCCAGAAGGAGGACTGAGGACCAAAGGAGTGCTGCTTTATAGATAGGATGGCTGGGAGCAGAGGGCGTCTGTACCAGTAAGCACCTGTTCTCAGAGAGATTGTGGGTGGGTCACCTGCTGAGAGGGCACTGGAGGTTGGAGAGGGTGGGGAAGGTCTGCGATATTTGTTGTGGGTATGACACCACCCTTATGGCAGAAAGTGAAGAGGAACTAAAGAGCCTCTTGATGAAAGTGAAAGAGGAGAGTGAAAAAGTTGGCCTAAAGCTCAACATTCAGAAAACTAAGATCATGGCATCTGGTCCCATCACTTCATGGCAAATAGATGGGGAAACAGTGGAAACAGTTTCAGACTTTATTTTGGGGGGCTCCAAAATCACTGCAGATGGTGACTGCAGCCATGAAATAAAAAGATGCTTACTCCTTGAAAGGAAAGTTATAACCAACTTAGACAGCATATTCAAAAGCAGAGACATTACTTTGCCAACAAAGGTCCATGTAGTCAAAGCTATGGTTTTTCCAGTAGTCATGTATGGATGTGAGAGTTGGACTGTGAAGAACGCTGAGCACCAACGAATTGATGCTTTTGAACTGTGGTGTTGGGGAAGACTCTTGAGAGTCCCTTGGCCTGCAAGGAGATCCAACCAGTCCATTCTAAAGGAGATTGGTCCTGGGTGTTCATTGGAAGGACTGATGCTAAAGCTGAAACTCCAATAGTTTGGCCCCCTGATGTGAAGAGTTGACTCATTGGAAAAGATCCTGATGCTGGGAGGGATTGGGGGCAGGAGGAAAAGGGGACGACAGAGGATGAGATGGCTGGATGGCATCACCCACTCAATGGACATGAGTTTGAGTAAACTCTGGGAGTTGGTGATGGATAGGGAGGCCTGGCGTGCTGCAATTCATGGAGTCGCAAAGAGTTGGACACGACTGAGCAACTGAACTGAACTGAACTGATGGAAGACTGAGTTCTTGGTTCAGGTGCTGTCGGGGTGGATATTAATAGAGTGAAGCCAGGGCAAGGATTTTCCAAGCAGGTGTACCAGAAGGACATCCAAGCTTCGTTGCCCAAAAGAGGGACTGAAGCGAAGGACTTGGAAGTCCAAGTTTGGAAAGCAGAGAAGAGAGGGCACCCTGGGCTCTGAGAGCCCCTGGGGGAGGAGCTGGACAGTAAGATATCTAAATCACAGAGTGGGACTTGAGTGGTGATTCGAAGTTGAGCAGCCATGGGCGTTGACGGAGGCTCTCCTCTCTGGGGGGAGGGCATTGACAGAGTGAAGCAGGCATTCCTGGGGGTGAGGAGCTGAGGGTCCAGCATCATCAGCATGATGACTGAGCTGGAGGGACTCAAGGTGATGCTGGGGTGTGATGGATAGGAAGCCAGGGCTGAAAGCTGGGAGCATGCTGGGGAAAGGGGACACGCTGGGGAGGCATGAGGCACTGGATGCTGATGGAGCTGAATAGGGTGGGGTGGATTTGTAGGGGAGGTAGACAGAGGTCTGCCTGGGACACTGGGCAAAGAGAAGGATGTCAACCCCATCCTCAGGGATGCCTGGTCTGTTTCTTACCACCTGGATCAAGCATCAACCTCCACTAGGTCGATGGTCTAACCTGGAGGCCAGAAGACAGGTTGCTGGTTAGGGTCAGATCTGCAGTCCCCAGGCACTGCCCCTGTCTTGAAGGTTCAGCCTCCTTCCAGCAGGGGACAGTGTAGGATGCCCAGAAGGGGGAAAGAGCCAGGAGACTCTGAGTTTCAGGTTCAGCTCTGCCCTGTTCCCCTCACCTTGCACTGGTATCTCTCTGAGCCTCAGCTGGCTCATGTGAGTAATGAAGGAAGATGGTCTGTTGGCTTTTTCCAGCCCTAAATAATGCTGGTGATAGTAATGAACATTTACCAGGCACTTCCTTGGGCTCAGGCTCGGGGGCTCCGTGTTCTCCACGGCTGGTGTTCTTTCGTCTCTCAGATAGGTAAGGTTGCTCTCCCATTTTACAGAGGAAGACACTGCAGCCATAGAGAGTCTTTTTGAAGCAAACAAAAATACTTCCAGAAAATGTACCAGGAGACAGAAGACCTCTTGCCACTATTGAAATCTAAGAGTCTAGGCTTTGTAACTCAGGCCCCTGAGTCTGTCTACAATATAAAGGGCAAAGATGACATGACTTTTATTGCTTTAATTAAAACCTGGGTGAAGAGCTCCCGATTCATATGAAAATGAAATTGTGTTCTGCCTGCTGTGGTGCAGAGAAGGGAACGGCAGCGATTACTGCTAAGATTACAAACAATCAAAGAGAAAAGGCCTTTTGCAAGCATTTCCTATTAAAGCCACAAACATCACACTTTAAAAATAATTATGGTTGTGTTATCGGAACATGATTCATGAATTCTGAATAAATATGAGGGGCCTTAAAGGAAACTGTTTCAAGACTGTAGATTGTGTTCAAATCTGATGAAATTTAATATCACTTCGCAGCTGGAGAAGAAAATGCATGAAAGGGGGAAAAAAAACCACGCAAGCTATGTATACGGAGAGAATTGAGTATATGTCAGGCTGAACTAATGAACAGTCCCTCATGTGTCCTACACATGTGCTCGGAAAAATGGACCAACCTCTCTTGTTTTCTTTGAGAGAAAACTGCTGAGAAAGTTGGTGCTTACACCTCACCAGTCTTAATTATGTACTGCAATAGCTAATCTATCTATCTATCTATCTATATATATTTGTTTTCAAGTTCTAGCCTCCTGGCTGTTAAAAGTTTAAATAGTTGAGGGCACAGGCGTGGGAGGCATTAGGGCATGGATTCGTGGGCAGAATTTGGGGCTTCCCTGGTGGCTCAGACAGTAAAGAATCTGCCTGCAATGCAGGAGACCCGGATTTTATCCCTGGGTTGGGAAGATCCCCTGGAGAAGGGAATGGCTACCCACACCAATATTTCTTGCCTGGAGAATTCCATGGACAGAGGAGCCTGGTAGGCTACAGTCTATGGAGTCTCGGAGTCAAACACAACCGAGAAATGAACACTTGGTGGGGCAGGGGTTGGGGAGGACCTTGGTCTGCGCTTACTATGCCTCCCCCATAATGCTGATATTTTTTGTACAATGCAGTGAATGTTTACGGCATGTAGTTTTGTTTCCTTCCAACTATTATGAGAGAAATTGAATCCCAGGAAACGTTCACTCTCTCTAAAAGGGATGGAAACAATGAAGATGGTGCAGGAAGTTTATGGGTTGGGGGGAGGGAACAGCATTGCATTGGAAATGTAATTTCAAGGGTTTTATTGAAAACAACACCCCTTGCCCACTCCCAGCCACCTGGAACTCAGCATCTTCTATAGGGCCTGAGTCTTTCCTGGGGAGGATGGGAGAGTCCCTGGTTTCACACACTTGTCTGTTACAGTGGAAGCTCACCCAGGGATTAGCAAGTTGGAGCGGGCCAGAGGTGGGACCTTTCCAGAGTGGTCCTGGGTCCTTGGACCCTGGAGGGGCCGGAGCCTGACTGCGGCCTCTTCAGCCTCTTTCCCTGGGCGCCCTTGGGTGGTTTATGTGCCCTCTCTGAGCCCTGCTTTTTGCATCCGTGAATGGGGGCTGATTGGGTGTCTCAGGGTTATGTCTTTAGATGGGTTGGCCTCTTCCACCCCCTGCCTGAACCCCAGAAGGGACAGTGGTCTTTTCAACTGACCAGAGACTGGCCTCCCCCAGCTGGCTAAAGTCGCCCCCAGGCTGGAGCAGCCCCCGAGATGGAGTCTGGTGACTCTGAATGAGGTTTTAGCCCACCATGGGCAACCATAAAGAGATGCTGTTGGTCAGAGAGTTATAGAAGTAATGACAGGGGAAGACAGACTGAGCTGGGCTCAAGTTCTAGTCTTGACATTTCATGGCTGGGCGACCATAGTAAGTCAACCAGCTATTCTGAGCCTCAATGTTGTCTTTAGAAGTTCTTCAAAGTGATTTGGGGGGAAGTAAATAAGGTGCATTTATACCCAAAGTTCTTATTACAGTCCTCGGTGTGTGGCAGGGGTATAAGAGCATGAGGTGCTATGTCTCACAGATGAAGAAACTGATTTTCAGCAAGGTGAAACAACTTGCCAAAGTCATCCACCCAGGATGTGGTGGGCGCAGGAGATAAAAACAGCGTCAGAAGTATCAGCAAAGAGGAGGCCGGTCAGTGATTTTATCTAATGACAGTCAAATTATATGAAGGGTTGAAATTGCAAAGATGATGTTGGAACTACCTTGCTTTTAAAATGTACCAATAAATGCCCCCCGATCACAAAAATAGAAGATGCCTCCTGATAATTGCCAGTCGGCTAAAGTGTGACCCCTCCCCACCCCCACTCCATTTGACCACACTCCAGTCTGGTGCCCCAGGCTGGGTTTGCCCAGCCTCCTCTCATTATTATTAAAAATCTGGTCCAGACAGCCAGTGTCTCTGTCTCTGATATAGTCAAAACCTGAGACTCTGATGGGAAACAAAGGCCTGGGTGTGACATGGTTGCCCTGCCAGACCTGGCATCCCGCATCCTGCAGCCCCTGGGAAAGTGTGGAGTGCCAGGGACTCAGGGAGTCAGGTGAGAGTAAGAGGCAGGTCTGGGACTCCTACCTCTGTTTCGTTCTCCCTGTGTGACCTTGACCAAATTACCTAACCTCTCTTGTCTTAACTTTCTGTTTCTGTAAAGTGGGGGTATTATTACCGGCCTTACTTCCCTGATGACTCAGCAGGTAAAGAATCTGCCTGCAGTACAGGAAACACAGGAGACAAGGTTTCAGTCCCTGGGACAGGAAGATCCTCTGGAGGAGGAAAAGCAACCCACTTGAGTATTCTTGCCTAGAGAATCCCACGGACAGAGAAGCCTGGTGGGCTACAGCCTAAAGAGTTGCAAAGAGTTGGACACGACTGAGTGACTTAGTAGCAGCAAGCAGCCTTACCTATCCTGCAGGATAAAAAAACTAGCAGGTATAGCTTAGTTAAGTGGTTCAGTTGAGTTAGACTGGTTAAGTGGGTGTACGTAGTTAAGAAAACCGATTAAATGGGTCTCGAATAACCTGCTTGGCCAGTGATGAATATGATAGGAACTTGATAAAGCTTTTGTTTTTGTTGTTGTTAGAATGTGCCATGCTGAGAAGTGAAATAGTGAAGGAGCTAGGTAAATATTTGGAGGTAGGCTCCAGTTTTTGGTGAAAAAAAATTTTTTTTTTTTTTTTTTTACATAGGGCCAGGGTGGCATGAATTATATGAGGCTTATATTTCAGGTAAACAGAAATCCAGCCCAGATACCCTCAAGCCAGGCCAGCACCACGGCCTTGTAGATGCACTGTTTGCTTGGTGTCAGTCTGATCAACAGCCCAGGGACGTGGAGCAAGGCGGTGGCTCTCAGGAGCCTGGGGGGCTGGGGTGCACAGCCCGGAGGGGAGGTTGTGCCTGGCCGGTGAAGGATGGGGAGATAGGCCGTAGGAATGAGTGTTTTCTTTGGAGAGGGAGATGGAGAAGGAGCGCCTGTGAAAGCCTTGTTAGCATTGTGAGGTGGCCTGACCTGATCAAAGTCCCCTCAAGAAAACCTTTAAGTTTCCTGTAGCAGCTCAAGGCCTTTCAAGTCACTCTGTGCTCCTTTGGGCTATTTCCTGTGCTGGGATGACCCTCCACGAGTGGTGGGTTGTGGCTGGAGATTGTGTCTGTGTGATATGTGAATGTGGAGCATTGATAGTTTTACACTCGCTGTCAGCCTTAGCAAACAATCCAGACAGCAATAGGAGAAGAAGGTATTTTATTAAGTGTTCCCCCCAGAATGTAGAAAGTGGAAAAAATAGAACAGCAATAGGAGAAGAAGGCATTTTATTAAGTGTTACCCCCAGAATGTAGAAAGTGGAAAAAATAGAAGAAACCAAGTTGGGCAAGGCTGTGGAGGCACTGGTGCCCTCGTGTGTGTGTTAGTCGCTCAGTTGTGTCTGACTCTGCGACCCCATGGATAGCCCACCAGGCTCGCCTGTCCACAGGCTTCTCCAGGCAAGAATACCAGAAGTGGGTTGCCATGCCCTTCTCCAAGGGATTTTCCCAACCCAGGGATCGAACCCAGGACTCCTGCATTGCAGGCAGCTTCTTTACCATCTGAGCCACCAGGGAAGCCCATGAATACTGGAGTGGGTAGCCTATCCCTTCTCCAGGGGATCTCCACACCCCTGGAATCAACCCAGGGTCTCCTGCATTGCAGGCAGATTCTTTACCAGCTAAACTACCAGGGGGGAAAAAAAAAATAATAAACTACCAGGGAAGCCCTGGTGTCCTCATACATTGCTGCATAAATTGGTACAACCACTTTGGAAAACCATTTCTCAGTATAGAGCTCAGTGACCTAGTAATTCAACTCCTGAGTGTTCACTCAACAGAAATGCATTCATCTGATCACCCAAAGACATGTATAAGAATGTTCATAGCAGCACTTTTCATAAAAGCACAAAACTAGAAACAGTCCAAATGCCTATGAACAGCAGACTGGATAGATTATTGCAAAATATTCTTACACAGTGAAATACTACACAGCATCGAGAAGGAGCAATTTATAACCAAGTGCATAAATCTCAAACAACAGGGTGAATGGAAGGAGCCAAACACCCAAACACAGCGTTCCGTATGATTCCATTTACATAAAGCACAGAAACAGGCAGAGTTAATCTATGGTGATAGAGATCTGAATTGTGGTTACCCTGGTGGTGGGGGCCAGGGCGGGTAGTGAGGGGCCTTGAGGAGCTTTGGAGGTGCTGGTAAGTCTTCTGTCCTTTTTTGGGTGCTAGTTACACAAGTATTTTTATTTTGTGATGATTTGTCATTGAGTTGTCCACATAGGACTTCTGCACTTCCTATTTATACCCTATGTTTCAACAAAAAGGAAAAAGAATTATCAGGGTATTTGTATAGATGTCTCTATTTTTAGAGATGTGGTATGATGGAGAAGGGAACCTAGCCAGATTCGGTCATTCATATCTTGTGTCAATTGTCTCACCAAGGTAGTGCCTTTTCCCACTGGGAGTGTGGAGGGACTGGCCCATTACAGCCTGAACAATTTATTTAACTTTCTGGGAGGGGCAGAATTCTTTTAGCCTCATAATGGATGATGAGCTGTGAAATTGCTCCAGGGCTACCCCAGGGGAAAAAGGGGTCTGGGCTTCCCTGGATCTGCCGTGCTCTGCTGGCCCCGACTTTCACTCCCATTTCTCCATGGGCAGAATTTTAGGAACTCTGAAAACACGAACATCGAAAAAAATGTTTGTGTGCTCGTGTGTCCTTGTGATGCTATGTTGTGGTGTCAGAAAATCTTGTTTATGGAATATTTAGAGATATCTGTGGAAAAGTGCCTCTGGGCACATGCACATAGCAGCCACACACCCCACGTACACACCAACCCACCAACAGACACACCCACACCAACACACACACACACACACACACACACACGTCTGAAGGCATTCGTGCACAAGTACAAGCATATATGCACTCCACACCCACCCTGTCCTGCTTGCTGATACACAGCCTTGCAAGCACTAAGCATCATTCTGTGACCTGGGGCGAGTTACTCAACCTCTCAGTGCCTCAGTGTCCTCATTGAGATGGAGACAATAAGGGCACCCAGCTGGTGGCACTGTTGTGTGCAGTACACACACATATAGACACACACAAATGATACGTTTATTTGTAGATGGTTGCCTCCCCCCTAGACTGTTGGTTTCATGGGCGTGGGGACCTAGCACTTAGTAGGAGCTCAGTTAATATCTGGTGACATAGTGAGTGAATGAACAACTCTCACTAATGCCCTGGCACACATGCTAACTTTTGGCACATACACATACACATTTTTTAAATATGTATACATGTCTGCCTATACACCCATCCTCATGTGTTGACATATATAGGACATATACATGCACACACCCAAATAGCCATGTCCGGGCCCAGGAATCAGGAGAGTGGGTGTTTAGCTGCAGTTTTGAGACTCTGGACTGGAAGTCAGAGCAAAGGTTCTGTTCGTGGCTCCATGTTTATTACGTGGTCTTGGGTAAGTCTTCCCACCTCTCAGAGGTTAAGGATTCCAAGCTGGGATGTGACAGAACTGGCATTTGAACCATGGTCTATCTGGGTCAGAGTCTATGCTTTTAATACTAAGGCCTTGCTATCCACAGTGTGACCCATGGGCCAGGAGCATCCCCTGGAGCTTGTTAGAAATGTGGCATCCCAGGTCCCACCCTAACCTCCTACGTCAAAACCTGCATTTTATCAAGGTCCCCAGGTGGTTTCTGTGCTCAGTACAGATTGAGAGGCATAGCCTGGGGTACACTGTCTGCCTCAAACATTAAGGAGGGTCCACATTCAAGGGGCTTACCAGCTGGGTGGAGCACAGCCGTACGCCCACCTGAGGACTGCTGGAGAGGAGAGATCAGAGAATAAGGGAGGAGGCAGCCGGGAGCCGCCCATGGAGACAGAATCAACACAGGCCTTCAGCATCATTCCTGAGGGAGCCTGTCCCTCCTATTTATAAAGAGGCAGAATCCCACAGAGATTAAGAGCTAGAATTTTAAATATAAAGACAACATGTATTCATTATCTTACAGTTCTCGTGGGTCAGAAATCCAGGTGTGGCTTAGCTGAATGCCTCTGGCTCAAGATCTCTCATGAGACTTCAGCTGATGTGTTGATCAGGGCTGTGGTCTTATCTGAAGGCTCAACTGAAGGGAGATTTGCTCCCAAGCTCATCAGTGGTTGTTGGAAGGATTCAGACCCCCCTGAGCCAGACTTTCGAGTTGGAATCCTGGTCCTAACCCTTCGCAGCTTTGTGACTTTCAGCCAGTTTCAAATCTCAATGCCTCCCTTTCTTCCTCTGTGAAATGGATTATAATTGTAGGCCCTACCTCCTAGAGTTGTTGTGAAGATAAATAAATTCATGTATGAAAAGTCATAGGGCAGGGATGTGCTGAGTAAATGGTAAGTACTATATAGATGTTTTGCTGTTATTATTATTTGAACAAAGCTTCAGAGAAATGGAACAGCATAAGCTGGCTCACAGTAAACCTTAGGGGTCTGGATAAGCTCTGGGTTGCAGTCTCCTGATGGGACTTTTGGGGCACATTAGAGGGAGTATGGGGTCCAGGCTGTAGAAGGAGTCCTTGCTCCATTCTGTACAGAGCAGGCTTAGGGTGCTGGGCTCTGTCCTTGGTCCCACCACCTGGGAAGGCAAAAGGGTATTGTGGTTGTTCTGAGAATGAGCAGGTGTCACCTGGCAGGACAATGACCTGAGCAGAGGGTCCAGCACACCCAGGGGCCTGGTGGTACCACAGCTTGCAGTGTCTGGGACAGGAGTCCTTGGATGCCAGACAGGTACTGTATCCCTGCTCTGAAGGCAGGTAAGCCTCGAAAGGGTCTGAGCAGGGCAGTGTTCCTGGAGCAATGCAAACTGGGGGTCTTCCCTGCTTATCCTAATATCACAGGCCCTCAGAGCACTCATGGAGACCAGTCTCTGAGGACTTCAGCACCTTCAGCCCCAAATAGCTGGTGTGGCACATTTTTAGGTGATGCTACTTAGGTAGTTTTCAAAAGGTAGAAATGGAAAGGAAAAAAAGCTGCAAATAGACATAATTTTTTCCCAGAAGCTCTTTTAACACAGAAACGACAGGAGAGCCTGCTCATCATTTTAAAATGCTTTTAAAATCAGCACCACTTCGTGTCTGCCTGTGTACCTGCGAATCAGTGACACATACATGGATTGAATTTGGGTTTGAAAATCCATTGGTCCAACTCCCTCTTTTCACAGTTGGTATAACTGAGACCCAGAAGCAGCAGTGCCGGTGAGTTTCCTAAAGTTACACAGACTATGAAGGACAGAGCTGGAATTCAGACACTTTCACAGGAAGATGATTTCTAAGATGGGGACAGGGAACCAAGAGATGTCCATGGGTCAAGTTAGAATTACTTTGTGCTAAGCAGCGTCTCTAAGGAGAAGGCCACCTCAGATCTTTGCTCTAACTTCTTAGAACAGGGAAGATGGTGCTGAGCCAGCCCTCTGTACCATCAGTGGGCTGTTAGTAAATTCATTTATGTATTCATGCATTAAAAAATGTTTACTGAGTACCTACTGTGTGCCACACAGTGTCCTAGGAGCTGGAGACACAGCTGCAAACACAACAGTCCAAAACCCCTATTCTCATTCATTCGTTATTTCATTCAACAATATTTATTGAGGCCCTACTATATGCAAGGCACTGTTCTTGGCCCTTGGGATAATCAGTGACCAAACAGTGGAATTTATATGCTAGAGAAGGGAACAGGCAATTATTGTTGTTCAATTGCTAAGTCATGTCCAACTCTTTGCAACCTCTTGGACTGCAGCACACCAGGCCACACTGTTCCTCACTGTTTCCCGGAATTTGCTCAAATTCATGTCCATTGAGTTGGTAATGCTATCTAATCATTTCATCCTCTGCCACCCGCTTCTCTTTCTTGCCTTCAGTCTTTCCCAGCATCAGGGTCTTTTTCAATGAGTTGACTCTTTGCATCACGTAGCCAAAGTATTAGAACTTCAGCTTTAGCAACAGTCCTTTCAATAAATGTTCAGGGTCAGTTTTCTTTAGGATTGATCTCCTTGCAGTCCAAGGGACTCTCAACAGTCTTCTCCAGCACCACAATTCAAAAGTGTCAATTATTCGGCACTCAGCGTTTTTTATGGTCCCACTCTTACATCTGTACATGACTTTGGAAAAACTATGGCTTTGACTGAATGGACCTTTGTCAGCAAAGTGATGTCTCTGCTTTTTAATACACTGTCTAGGTTTGTCATAGCTTTCCTTCCAAGGAGCAAGAGGCTTTTAATTACATGGCTTTAGTCACCATCCACAGTGATTTTGGAGCCCAAGAAAATAAAATCTGTCACTGCTTCCACTTATTCCCCTTCTATTTGCCATGAAGTCATGGGACCAGATACCATGATCTTCGTTTTATGAATGTTGAGTTTCAAGCTAGCTTTTTCACTCTTCTCTTTCACCTGCATCAAGAGACTCTTGAGTTCCTCTTCACTTTCTGCCATTAGAGTGGTATCATCTGCATGTCTGAGGTTGTTGATATTTCTCCTGGCAATCTTGATACCAGCTTGTAATTCATCCAGCCTGGCATTTCACGATACACTCTGCATATAAGTTGAATAAGCAGCCTTTTATGTAGCCTTGTCATATTCCTTTCCCATTTCCATTTCCCAGTCCATTGTTCTATGTCCAGTTCTAACTATTGCTTCTTGACCCACCTACAGGTTTCTGGAACAGGCAATAAGTATCTTTAAAAAGTCAAGAATTTTGTGTGTTAGATGGTAAAAGTTCTAAGGAGAAGAAAAACCACCTCTAGGACAGGGGTCAGCAAACCATGGCCCATGAGCCAAATCTGGCCAACCACTTGTTGTTTGTGAATAAAGCTTTATTGGAACACAGCTATGTTCATTAGTTTCAATGCTGTCTTGACTACTTTCATGCTCCAGAAGCAGAGGTAAAATAGTTGTGACAGAGGCTATATGACCCACAAAGCCAAAAAGGTTTATTATTTCCACCTTCATAGAAAAAATTTTGCAGACCTTGCCTTTACAACATCCAAGGGAAAGTGTCAAAGAGGCAGTTGGGTATGTGATTGTAAAAAAAAAGTATGTTATTAAAATAAACCTCTACCAGTTATTAGAAAAGGGAGCCTGCTTATCTGTAAAATGGGATAATGATGGTGCCCAGGCCACACCCTGTCACTCAAAAGCTGTGACCCCCAAGTTACTCCCAGCCTTCCTAGTTCAGTTCTCCTGGAATTGCTTTCTCCTAAAGAAGAAGGAAACCCTTCCACTAATTGCTCATTTTTCCAGAAGCATCCCCCACAAGTGGATCAGTCTGGAAAGCTGCCTGAACCTTAAAGTGACTCAGATAATTTCCTGAGCAAAAAACCTGCAGGGATTATCATGTTTGTTCCCAGATACAGTCTTAATAAACAAAACTCATGTCAAGTGGGACTGGTTGTCATTGTCTCATTATGACACCTCTGTCTGCTCCAACCTAAGCATTTCAGGGTCAGGACCACCAGAGGGAGAGTTTTCTGTGGTCTCCTCCATCCCCGTTGCCATGGCTCAGAGGTTCTGCCTGTAAATAAAGGCTTAAAAAGCTATTATATCCTCCTCCCCTCCCCGCTGCCACCAGAATCCACATTTAATTTTAACAATATGGCTTTTTCACTCCTGTTTCGCTTATATATGGCATTGGCTTTTATTTATTTATTTTTGAGAAGCATTTTTAGCCCTGGAAAATGATAGCCCAACAAGAAGGCATTATTGTACTGATTTTCAGAAGGGTGGCAATACTCCAGATCTGATGGACTGTAAGACATGAATCAGAAAAATTCTATTAAACATCTCTGGGACGGAAGACACAGGGGTATTATCCAAGATGATTAATTTGACTCAGTCATTATGGACACAGACAAGCCTGACAAAATTGCATTTCATTCCCCACTGAATTCATAAAAGCACTGTACACATAGTAAGTTATGGCGCTGGGTGCCCTGATCCAGTTGACGGGGCGTTAGGTTGGGGAAAGATGCTGTTTTCCTTATTTTGAATACAGAGTCAGGAAACACTGAATTGAATGACAGTCCTCTATCTGAGATGTTCTTACAGGGTGTGGGTTTGATTTGTTAAGATGGTAGATGGCCATATAATTTACTGTGCAAACCAGGACGATTTTAAGGTGAAAGAGGGCACTATTAAAAATTACCCCAGGACAAGAGGCATAAAGCAGGACAGTTCTGGGCTAATCAGGACTGATATATGTGTTGGGACAGGCGTGAATAATGGTAGAGCATGTGTTGGCCCCAGTCAGTCTGGGCTTCTTGTCTTTATTACCATAAATACTGCCTGTGTGACTTTGGAGAAGTCATTTTTCCATGTTGAACCTCAATTTCCAAAACAGAAAAGATATTAACCCTTGTATTGCTTACACCCTGAGTTTTCTGTTTGTTTGTTTGTTTGGCTTCCTTGCGCATGGGGGAGGGGACTGTGTTGACCTCTGGCCCTATGTTTTCATCTTGTTTCCTTGTATAATTCTCTCTGCGGTGAGGTGGGGTTTGTTCATAGAGAAAGACACCCAGGAGTAGGTAGTTGCGATGAATTGCCAAAGGTCCTTCAGCAAGTAAGTGGCAGGACTGGAATTCCCCCAGCTCAGTGTAAGTCCGAAGCCAGCACTGTTTCTGTAAATTAAAAAAAAAAAAAAATAGTACCCACTGATTGTACATTTCAAGAATCTTCAAGCTTTTGTGGAAAAAGTATTTCAAATACATGAAAGCATTTGGAGCTCCAAAGTCCGGTCTCAGCATAAGGTGTTGCTGTCAGTCTGGGTTTTTCAGCAGACTGGACTCCACAGGGTACAAGAAAGCAGAGGTCCACGCTTGTCCTTTCCTTCCCGGCTCATGGTCTTGGAAATTGCAGTGGGCAGGGGGTGGTCTGTTGCCTCTCCACCCACTCCCGTTTCCTGTGATGCTGCTGGAGGCTCCAGAGTTAGGACAGGGGAAGGCAGGATTAAGGAATAGGATCAGAACATCACGCTCACTAGTCTTGTTGATATCCTCGCCTTTGTGCCTGCTGCTGTAGCAGACCCTCACACATGGCCTTTTTCCCTTGGGGCGCACTGAGCTGGGGATCCACTCTGCAGGTGGCATACCTGTTGACATACCTCCTGCTGCTAAGACACTCCCCCTGCCCTATCAGGCTGCTGTTCTGGGTGAACCTCTTTGGATATCTACAGCCAACCACGGTCCTTAGCTTTCATCTGCCCCCAGCAACTCATCCATCCCGAACTTGCCACACCATGGACGTGCAGATCGCTCTCTGACTCTCCTTGCAGTCTCTTCTGGCGGCTCCAGCTCTCCTCTCATCTTCTAGAACCTCCTAGTCACAGAGCCTCTCGACTCTGGAGACACAATTTGAGTCCTCCTGAAAGCTCTTTCTCACCAGACTTCACCAGGGAATGAGGTGCCACCACCCCTTTTGTGTTGCACTCCAAGTCCTGACAGGTGACAGAGGTCTTTCTCACTTGGCTTGAAAGCGGGGGTTCAGGATGAGAGAAAAGCCAAATCACCCTCAACTCCTATAGATTCCTCTTCAGTGAATCTTCTGCCTTCCACAGCCCTGGGGTGGGCGATGGAAACTGGTAATCCAAATGTCAGCCAGACAATCTTCTGCTGCTGCTAAGTCGCTTCAGTAGTGTCCGACTGTGCGACCCCATAGACAGCAGCCCACCAGGCTCCTCTGTCCATGGGATTCTCCAGGCAAGAACACTGGAGTGGGTTGCCATTTCCTCCTCCAATGCATGAAAGTGAAAAGTCAAAGTGAAGTCGCTCAGTCGTGTCCGACTCTTATCGACCCCATGGACTGCAGCCTACCAGGCTCCACCGTCCATGGGATTTTCCAGGCAAGAGTACTGGAGTGGGGTGCCATTGCCTTCTCCAAGACAACCTCCTAGTAAGCATTAATTGGATAAACCAATTAAATAATGAAAGGTATACTTCTCCAAGATACAATTGTTAATTTGCAAATACATAACAATGCTCTGCAATATATGAAGCCAAAAATGGACATACAGCAAGAAATTGATAAAATCACAATCATGGTGGAAATTTTTTGACCTACCTGTCTTAGAAACCAATAGATCAAAGAGAAAAAAAGAAAGCTAATAGTTATTTAGAAGATTTACACAACAGAATTAAGCTGAAAATAATAAACATTTATGAAAATTAGCCTTATACTCTGTTACAAAGGAATTCTCAACAATAACTTTCAAAGATTCTATGTATTTTTCATTTCTTTTGGGGCATCCTTTTTTTTTCTTGTCAATTTATTATTTTGTTAACCTCTTCAAAAAAAATTTCCTCCTCATATTTATATAAAATTTGTCTTCTGTAGTACTTTTTTAAGTCTTTCTTCTAATGACTTTTGGTTTATTTGTTTTTGTTTCTAGCTTCTTGAGTGCTGAATTCATCTATTTTGTCTTTCTTGTCTTCTAATAAATTCATTGAGGTAGGAAGTTATACATTTTTCATTGTCCACCTCTCACAGATTTGGTCAGGTGGTATTTTCATTGTCTGTAATTTCAGTTGTGATTTCCTATTTGACCCCAAATTTACTAGATTTGTGCTTAAAATGTCCAAGTATTTAAGAAGGTCTGTCTCCCTCCATGTTCTTCTGCTCCCTCTTTCTCTCTCTTCTTTCTTTGTTGTTAAAAACTAGATTAGTGCAAAAAAAAAAAATCATAGAATGTGGCCCATGTCATCTCTACCTTTTGATAAGTTTGTAATTATCTGAGTAGTTAGTACATGGTCATGTTTTTTAAGTGTTCCATGCACATTTGAAAAGAATGTGTATTCTTTAAATTGAGACAAATCAAGAGAGGAAATTGTGTTATTCAAATCTTCTGTCCTTACTCATTTCTATCTGATCGATTTGTCAGTTTTTGAAGAAATGTGCTAGTGTCTCTTTATGTTTTGGGTTTGGTTAAATCCTCTTTGTACTTCTAACAGTTTGTCAACGTTGTATATCCCTGTGGTTTATCCGTCTACATAAAAGACTTTGTCTGTCATTTCTTCTTAGTGGATGTGTCATTTATCAACTTCAGTATTGCTCTTGGTCTCTTTAATGCTTTTTGCCCCCAAATTGTGCTTAACTTGTTATTAATTTTGCCACTTCTGCTTTTTATTTGCCTGATGTATCTGCTTAGTTTTAACCTTCTATGTAATTTTATCTTAGGCATGCCTGTTATAAATGTCATGTGCTGGATTCATTTATTTTAATCAAAATTTTAATTTTTTATATTTTAATAAAGGACTTAAAGTCATTTGTATTTATTGTGATTACTAGTAGTCTTAATACTCTCATTTTATGAAGGTTATAATATTTCATAATTCATTTCTATTTTCTTTTTCTTTTCACATTTTTGTTAGATTGATCAGGCTCTGCTTTCTTTTCCATTTGTTTTTATTTTTGTTCTTGTTCCTCTAATGGTGTGAAATTTCTGCTTTTATTTAAAATTATAATAAATCAATAATAAATGAATTCAGCAAAGTTTCAGGGTGTAAGATCAATATTCAAAGATCAGCTGTGTTTCCATATACCAGCAAAGAACAATTAAAAAAAAAAAAAACTAAGAAAACAGTTTCATATGTCACAGCATCCAAAATAATAAAATACTTAGAAATAAATTTAACCAAGGTGGTGAAAGACTTGAATGCTGAAAACTACAGAACACTGCTGAAAGAAATTAAAGAAGAGCTTAATAAATGGGGAAGACATCTTGTGTCTGTGAATCGGAAGTCTTAATTTTGGTAAGATTGCAGTACTATCCAGGCAACCTACATGTGCAATGCAATCCCTGTCAAGTTTTTTAGAAGAAATAGAAGAACTGATCCTCAAATACATAAGGAATTGAATCCTGAATTGCCATAGCAGTTTTACAAGAGAAGAGCAAAGTTGGATAACACTTCCCGGTTCCTACAAGAGCACCACAGTCAGAACAGCGTGCTCATAGTATTCAGTTCAGTTCAGTTCAGTGCAGTCACTCAGTTGTGTCCGACTCTTTGTGACCCCATGGACTTCAGCACACCAAGCTCCCTGTCGACACCAACTCCCAGAGCTTGCTCAAACCCATGTCCATCGAGTCGGTGATGCCATCGAACCATCTCATCCTCTTTCATCCCCTTCTCCTCCTGCTTTCAATCTTTCCCAGCATCAGAGTCTTTTCCAGTGAGTCAGTTCTTCACATCAGGGGGCCAAAGTATTGGAGCCTCAGCTTCAGCATCAATCCTTCCAATGAATATTCAGGACTGCTTTCCTTTAGGATGGACTGGTTGAATCTCCTTGCTTTCCAAGGGACTCTCAAGAGTCTTCTCCAACACCACAGTTCGAAAGCATCAATTCTTCAGCGCTCAGCTTCCTTTATGGTCCAAGTCTCACATCCATACATGACCACTGGAAAAACCACAGCTTTGCCTAGATGGACCTTTGTTGGCAAAGTGATGTCTCTGCTTTTTAATATGCTGTCTGGGTTTGTCGTAGCTTTTCTTCCAAGGAAAAAGCATCTTTTCATTTCATGGCTGAAGTCATCATCTGCAGTGGTTGTAGTATAAGGTTGGACATATAGACCAATGGAATAGAAATAAGAGTCCAGAAATAAACCTCTACGGCTGTGGTCAGTTACAATTATTTTCATCAAGGATGCCAAGGCCAGTCAACAGAGAAAGAACAGTCTTGTCATCAAATAGTTTGGAACAACTGGATAACCGTGGGCAAAATAATGAAACTGGACTGTACTTCATGCTGTATACAGAAGTTATTTCAAAAGGGATCCATGACCCAAGTCTCAGGACTAAAGCCACAAAATTTTAAGGAAGTTTAAAGCCACAAAATCTTCTAAGGAAGAAAACATAGGGTAACTCTTCGTGACCTTGGATTTGGCTATGAATTCTTAGATAGGACATCAAAAGCATGAGCAACAAAAGAAAAACAATGAATTGGACTCCATGAAAACGAAAAAAATGCCTTTGTATCAAAGGGCATTATCAAATGAAAAAAAGGCCTACAGAATGGGAGAAAAATATTTTGCAAATCATATATCTGTTTTTAAGCTCTGTGCTTAGCTTTTAAGAATATTTCTTTATTTTTAAATGGAGGATAATTGCCTTTACAATTTTGTGGTAGTTTCTGCCATACATCAGCATGAATCAGCCATACTTAAAGGTATGTCCCCTCCCTCTTGAACCTTCCTCCAACTTTCCACCCCATGCAAATCGTATATCTTATAAGGGTCTGGTATGTAGGATATGTAAAGAACTCTTACAACACTACAATGAAAAGACAACCTAATTTAAAAATGAACAAAAAGTTCTAGACGTTTCCCCAAAGAAGATACGCAAATGGCCAAAAAACACATGGACAGATACTCAACATCACTAGTCATCAGGCAAGTACAAATCAAAACTACTCTAAGATACCACTTCATACTCACTAGGATGGCTCTAATAAAAACGGACTTTAAGTGTTGGTGGCAAGGATGTGGTGTAATTGGAACACTCATACATTGCTGGTAGAAATGTAAAATGTGCAGCCACAGTGGAAAAGTTTGAGTTCCTCAATAAGTTAAACATAGAATTATCACATGACTCAGCAATTCCACCCCTAGCTGTATACCCCAAAGAATTAAAAATAAGGACTCCGACAAATATATGTACACACTTGTTCATAGCAGCAGTTTTCCCAATAGCCAAAGGGTGGAAATAGCCCAGATCAGTGGACGAATGGATAAACAAAACTGAGTATATACATATAACGGAGTACTGTTCAGCCACACAAAATAACGAACTACTGATATATGTTACATTGTGGATAATGTAAATTATGCTCAAAAACATTATGCTAAATGAAAGAAGAACGTAAAATTGCATATTGTATGGTTCCACTTATATTAAACTATTCAGAATAGGTGAATCCACAGAGACAATACAGATCGGTGGTTTCCAGGGGTTGAGGCCAGGGGAGAAACTACTCAATAAGTATGGGGTTTTCTTTTGAGGATGATGAAAATATTTTGGAACCTGATAGAGGCAGTGATTGCAAAACGTTGTGAGTGAATATACTAAATGCCACACAAGTGTTAATTTTAAAAGAATTATCTTTTTGTTGTGTGAATTTCACCTCAATAAAATTTTTTAAATTCTAACAGAAGTATTTAAACTTATATTTTCCTTGCAATATAAATTACTAATCAATAGTTGTAATCTTAAGGGAAGGCATAGGTTCTAATGAAATCCTCTAGATTTTTAGTTTGTGATCATTATTAATTTTATAATTCTATCCTGTACCTTTTCTATTTTAGGAACCAATATAGTCACATTACATATTGAATACTATAGTCACCTTATGAACAGATATTTTGAATTAATATACATTGTAATTTTTCAGCTCACTACTCTTTCTAGAATCCTTTTCTTGATTTTTTTTTTATCGTTCTCTGGGTTTGAACTTTGAATATTTGTTTCAGAAAGGGTTATTTAAAAGAATATATATATATATAGGCTTCCCAGGTGGCTCGGTGGTAAAGAATCTGCCTGCCAAAGCAGGAGAAAGAGGAAACTCAGGTTTGATCCCTGAGCCAGGCAGATCCCCTAGAGTAAGAAATGGCAACTCACTCCAGTATTCTCGCCTGGAAAATTCCATGGACAGAGGAGCCTGGCAGGCTACAGTCCATGGGGCTGCAAAGAGTTGGACACAACTGAAGCGACTTAGAATGTACACACACACATATTTATTTTTTTACTTCCTATATTACAGCCATGTTAGTTCCTATGGCTAATTGATTCACTTGTCATTTTATTTTATTGTGGTAAGCAAATGAGTCTATTCTGATAGTTTCATGGAACATAAGCTTATCAGTGGAACAGGCTGTGGTCCATTGGATGTTGTTAGACTCCTTCCTCTCCATCACTTTCTCAAGGCCTAGGGCCCATCCCCCACCCTTGCTTGTTTGTCCCCCTACCTCAAGAAGTCATCAGCTTCCATGTTTAATTAAGCCTCTACCTCCTAGGAATTCCCTGAGAATGCTTAGCCTTCTGACCCAAGGGCAAGCCACAAAGGTTGTTTGGATCATTGCAGTAGTCTTCCTTTCCTGGAATTGGTGCGTGAAAAACCGGACAGTTTCCCGGATGCCCCTTCTACCTCATCTCTATTGCTTTGCTCTGAGTATGGTTGATTCAACTAACTCATTCTTTAGTTGATTTGGAAAGAAAAGCACAAAGGGAGGAACTGAGAAACAAGCTGATTCTGGCAGCTTCCTAACACGCCTCTGCATGGTAGACGTCATGTGTTGATAAACCCCTACTTCCTAGCCCTGCTGTTGGCTGCAGTGCCTCTTTCTCCCCACTCCCACCCACTCCCATAAAGGACACTTACAGATTCTCATCCGCCAGCTCTGAGAAGGGGGGAATGTTGGACTGATTCAAACAACTTGTGTCAGCCTTGGATCAGAGCCTAGAGTAAGCCTTCTCCTTAGAAGGGGAGACTCTTCATGGTCTGCCAGTCCGTTCATTTTCTTACCACTCTTTCTTCAGGCATTTGCTGAGCAGCTCATTTGTTCATTTATTCATTCATTTATCAAAGACTTTTTGAGCACTCATTACATGCCAGGCACTGTTGAAGAAACTGGGGATATAGCAGTGGACAAGACAGGTGAAAATCTCCTCCTCCATGAAGATATTCTAGTGGAGTAAGGTAATACATAATAAACATAATAAATCAATAAAATGTGTAGGATGTTAGAAAGCATTAAGTGATGTGTGCATGCTCAGTCATTCAGTCTGTCCAACTCTTTGTGACCCCAGGGATTGCAGCCCGCCAGGCTCCTCTGTCCATCAGATTTCCCAGGCAAGAATACTGGAGTGAGTTGCCATTTAGTAAGTGATAGAAACAAAGAAATTGTAGAACATGGCTGATGATTTGTGACTTTAAATTGAACAGTGAGGGTAGACCTCATTGAGAAGTGGATGTTTGAGTAGAGACCTTAGGGATGAAGGAATGAGTTGTGTGAATATTTAACAGGAGAATCTGCTAGAGAGAGGAAACAGTCAGTGCAAAGGTGCTGAGGCATAGCCATACCTAGTGTGGCCAGACTGGCGCAAAGAAGGAACACTTTGCGCCGGTGTTCCTGAGGTGACGTCAGGAAGGTGAAAGGGATGTAGGTGGGAGTGGGGGAGCTGGGCCATGTAGCCATTATAAGATCCTTGTTCTTTTTTATTGAATGAACAATTCTTTAAATTCTGCAGTGCTGGACTTTCCTGGTGGCCTCGTGGTTAAGAATCCACCTTCCAGTATGGGGAACATAGGTTCAATCGAGGATTGGGAAACTGAGATCTCACGTGCTACAAGAAAGCTTGTGCCTCAACTAAGACCCAATGCAGCCATAAATAAATATAAAAAGACTTCTACAGTGCTTTACAGTTTTCAAAAGTTTCATATGAAACACACATGGTTTCATATCATCCCATAATAACCCTTTTCCCCTCCTACTCTGTACTCCCCCTTCCCACTTCCCTCTCCCACTGGTAACCGCTACTTTCTTACCTGTATTTTTGTGTCTGCTCCTTTTTTTTTTCTATTTTCACTTTTGTTTTGCTATAATTTGTTGTATTTTTTAGATTCCACGTGTCAGTGATATCATACGGTCTATGTCTTTTTATGTCTGGCTTATTTCACTTAATATAATGCCCTCCAGCTCCATTCATGTTGCTGCAGATGGTAAAATTTCATTCTTTTTATGGCTGAGTAGCCTTCCAGTGTGTGTGTGTGTGTGTGTCTGTATGCTACGTCTTCTTTATCCATTCATCTGTTGATGGACCCTTAAGTTGCTTCCATACCTTGGCAATTGTAAAATGCCACTGTTAGCACTGGGGTGCATGTATCTTTTTGAATTAGTAATTTTGGTTTTTTCTAGATTATAACCAGGAATGGAATTGCTGAGGACTCTGTTATTGAGTAAGAAGGGCACTCCTGGAGGGTGGTGAGCAGAGGAATTATATGAACTTACATTTTGACATGTAATTCTGGCCTCTGAGTGAGAACAGACCATAGCAAGAGCAGAGGCAGGCAAGCCAGGTAGGAAGCTACTGCAGTCCTCCAGGATAAAGAGGATGGTGGCTGGGACAGTAGTGGTTCCATATGTCTCTGTTCTGAAGGTGGGGCCGTTAGCATTTCCTGACAGATTTGGTGTTGGATATGAGAGAAAGAAAGTAGTCAAAGGACAGCTCCAAGGCATTTGGCCTGAGCAACTGCAAGGTTGGACTTGCCATTAGCTAAGGAAGAGAAAACCATGAATTGACAGGTTCTCTTCTAGATGCGTTAAATTTGAGATGTCCATTAAAAGGCAAACAAAGGTGTCAAATAACAGTGGGGTCCATGAATCTGGTTCAGGAGAGAGTTCTGAGCTGGACACATAAGCTGGGGAGTCAGCAGAACATAGATGGTATTTAAATCCAGGAGACTGGATGAAATGCTCAAAGACTGAGTGTGTTTAGAGGAGAGGTCTGGGATCTGAGCTCTGTGACATCATTAATAGGTTGAGGGAAAGAATGGGAACCAGCAAAGGGCATGGAGAAGAAATGGCTTGTGATTTAGGAAGATCAACATCTGTGATGTCCTAGAAATATTTGAAGAAATTTATTCCCAGGTATGTCAAATGCTGCTGAGAAGGTCAAGGGGGACGAGAGGGCAGTGAGATCTGACCATTGGACTTAGTAACATGGAGGTTACTGGAGACCTTGACAAACAGTTTTGGTGGATGGTGGGATGAAAATGTGATTGGAGTGGGTTTGAGAGAGGATGGGTGGATAGGAAAAGATAGCTCTTCCCAGAAGTTTCCTTGTAAGGTTTTGCTAATATTTTTAGCTTCTATAGCTTTTACAACTTGGCATCTCTTTCTGTATTCTCATGAAGACACTGGTGCTAAAGAGCAACTTAGGCATCACTGAGGCCCATCTCTTACTTAGAGGAAGTGAGGAACTTGAGTCTTGAAGAGGTCTCTGACCCAGTGTGGGAAAATGATGGATTCAGAGTCACAAGACCTGGGCTTCAATCCCAACCCAGAATTACTTGTGACACCTTCATTCGCTGAACTTCATCATCTTCATCCACAGAATGGAGAGAACAGTCACTTCTTTGCAGAACTCATGAGTTAAATGGAGAGTGAGTGTGGAAATGCCGGGTCCAGCGACTGACAGACAGTATGAATCCATAGGAGGCTGGGCTGGTATTCAGGTGTCATACATTTAGGATTTAATTGCATTCAGAGGAGGCATGTACATGTTTGCGTGTGTAGTTATTTTTAAGTGTGCTAATTGCCTCTTTAAATGAATTGTCATAATTGTGTGATTCCAATATTTTGATACAACATATGCTTAGTTTTGCAAAAGGCTTCTGGTCCTTTGGGCTGGTTCCAGTGTGTTAAGGTTTTGGTTTTTAAACGAAAGGTGTGGACTCCAGCAGTCATTTGGCTTTCACTGTCGTGTGCCTTGTGACAGCACCTGTTGTGTGTGCAGGGAGTAGAGAGGAAGTCAGCCGTCCACAGACGTGAATAGAGGCTGACTGAGGGACTTCCGGTCTGTTGGGAGGGACAGATGTGGAAATACCCAGATGAAGTCTAAACCCAAAGCCTGGTGCATCACCCTCTTACATGTGCTCACTCATCACATTCTAATTGAGCACCTACTGTGTGCCAGGCACTGGTGACACAACAGCCTTAACCCCTGGCCTGGGGTCTGGAGGAGGGGACACAAACTGAAAGTGAGGAATGAGTCACAAATCGTTGCAGGTGTTAAGAAGGCACGGAGAGTGCATGTGAGGCTGCGGAAGGGAATCTTGACCCAGTGTGGGAAAGGATGGTTGGATGGCATCACCAACTCAATGGACATGAGTTTGAGCTACTCTGGGAGATTGTGAAGGAAAGGGAAGCCTGCCGAGCTGCAGTCCACGGGGTGCCAAAGAGTTTGGACATGACTGAGTGAACAATAACAACAATAGCTGTGGTTATCATGGCTGGACCAAAATTTGTTTTTTAGTGCTTACACTCTCAGTTTGGCCATGAAATGGCACAGCCTCTAATGATTATTAGGACCCAGAGTCCCAGGATCCATGCCACAGACTAGAAAACATTGCCTTCCTTTGCAGACAGTGGAGGGAGTGAGACCTTTTTCTAACTGTGTGACTTTGGCAAGTAAATTCCCTTCTCTGTACCTTAGTTTCTGTATCTGTAAAATGGGCATATAATAACAGAACCTCCTTCATAAAGAGGTTGTAAGAATTCAGTACATTAATCATCTGTAAAATGTTTATAACTAGCATATTTAATGTACAGTAAATGTTATTTATTTATATTTCCTAATTGAAAAAATGCTCAAGGAAGTTGTTTTCAGAAGAACTGATGCCTACCAGGACATGGTTTCCACTTATATGTCAAGCTTGATCAGGAGAAACTGGATCTTCCCTGGGTCCCCTCCCCTGTCCTTCTGTTACTACTGGGTACCAGCTGTGGGACTCCCATCGAGTTGAATTGAAATCTCATCGATTTGATTGAATAGCCAATGTATATCATTAGCCATGGAACTTAAGAGGTGGATGAGCCCATCCCCTGTCCCTCTTAGTGCAAGAGTGAGGACTGAGCCCAGAGAGAGGCGATGACAACCTCAGATCGTGCAGGAAGAGAGATGTAACTTTAGGTGTATGCATATAGAGCAGCTAGGCGGAGGTTGGTCCCCAAACATGTGAGCTTGGCCCAGCACTTGGAAGCAACTTCAGATGGTAGGGAAGAGCCAGATCTTGGTGTGGGAAGACTGAGTCCTATTCTGTAGGGCTGCCAGTGCCCTTTCCCCCAACAGGGTCACTGCTTCCTGGACTGCTATTTGCCTAAAATATGAAATAATCTCACAACATCCATGCAGAGGGAGCCAATGAGCAAGAGCTGGCTTGGGGTCTGGGTCTAAGGGCTGGGCATGAATGTGGCAAGGCACTATCTTCTCAGAGCATGTTTCTGTGAATATCAAGGACAGTCTGGCTTCTCAGGTGGCTCAGTGGTAAAGAATCTGCCTGCCAATGCAGGAGGCACAGGAGAGACAGATTCAATCCCTGGGTTGGGAAGATCCCCTTGAGAGGGAAATGGCAACCCACTGTAGTACTCTGGCCTGAAAAATTCTATGGACAAAGGAGCCTGGCAGGCTACAATCCATGGGGTTGCAAAGAATCAGACATGACTGAGCATGCATGCACGCTCCTCAAAGACCAGTCTAGGGCTCTTCCCCACAAGTTGTGGTGAGGTTCAAACCACAGGCACCCAAGGAGAAAGGTGTTGACACCAAGCAGGGGTTTTAGAGACCGTGTGGTCCCCACTCCAACCATTGCTGTTGTTGTTCAGTTGCCCAGTCGTGTCTGACTCTTTGTGATCCCATGGACTGCAGCAGGCCATGCCTCCCTGTCCCTCACCATGTCCTGGAGTTTGCCTAACTTCATGTCCATTGCATCAGTGATGCCATGCAGCCATCTCATCCTCAGATGCCCTCTTCTCCTTCGGCCCTCAATCTTTCCCAGCATCAGAGAGTTTTCCAATGAGTTGTCTGTTCGCATCAGATGGCCAGAATACTGGCGCTTCAGCTTCAGTATCAGTCCTTCTAGTGAATATTCAGGGTTGATCTCCCTTAAGGTTGACTGGTTTGATCTTCTTGCTATCCAAGGGATTTTCAGGAGTCTTCTGCAGCACAACGGTTCAAAGGCATCAATTCTTTGGCATTCTGCTTTCTTTATGGTCCAGCTCTCATAACCATATGTGACCAGAGGGAAGACCATAGCCTTGACTATATGGATCTTTGTCGGCAGAGTAATATCTCTGCTTTTCAACACACTGTCTAGATTTGTCATCACTTTCCTGCCAAGAAGTAATCGTCTTCTGATCTCATGGCTGCAGTCACCATCCACAGTGATTTTGGAGCCCAAGTAGAGGAAATCTGTCATTATTTCCACCTTTTCCCTTCTATTTGCCATGGTGGCTCAGACAGTAAAGCGTCTGCCTGCAATGCAGGAGACCTGGGTTCGATTCCTAGGTTGGGAAGGTCCCCTGGAGAAGGAAATGGCAATCCACTCCAGCACTCTTGCCTGGAAAATCCCATGGACGGAGGACCCTGATAGGCTACACCTCATGGGGTCGCAAAGAGTCGGACACGACTGAGCGACTTCACTTCACTTCAACAGGGGCGGATGCCATGATCTTAGTTTTTTTAATATTTAGTCTTAAGCCAGCTCTTTCACTCTCCTCCTTCTCCCTCATCAAGAGGCTCTTTAGTTTCTCTTTGCTTTCTGCCATAAGAATAGTATTATCTGCGTATCTGATGTTGTTGATGTTTCTCCTGCCTATCTTGATTCCAGCTTGTAACTCATCCAGCCCGGCATTTCTCATGATGTTCTCAGCATATAGGTTAAACAAACAGGGTGACAGCAGACAGCTCTGTCGTACCCTTTCTCGATCTTAAACCAATCAATTGTTCCATACAGGGTTCTAACTATTGCTTCTTTACCTGCATACAGGTTTCTTGGGAGACAGGTAAGATGATCTGGTATTCCCATCTCTCTAAGAGCTTTCCACAGTTTGTCATGATCCACACAATCAAAGGCTTTAGTGTCGTTGATGAAACAGAGATAGATATTTTTCTGAAATTCCCTTGCTTTCTTTATAATCCAGCAAATGTTAGCAATTTGATCTCTAGTTCCTCTTCCTTTTCTAAACCCAGCTTGGACATCCAGAAGTTCTTGGTTTGCATAATGGTATAGCCCAGCATGCAAGATTTTAAGCATGACCTTACTAGCGTGGGAGATGAGTGCGATTGTCCAATGCACTCAGTACCAATTTGGTACTGCCTTTCTTGGGAATTGGGGTGAGGGCTGACCTTTTCTAGTCCTGTGGCCACTGCTGAGTCTTCCAGATTTGCTGACATAATTAATGCAAAACCTTGATGGCATCATCCTTTAGGGATCTGAATAGTTCTACTGGAATTCCATTGCATCCACTAGCTTTATTAACAGCAGTGCTTCTTAAGGCCCATTTGACTTTGCACTCCAGAGTGTCTGGCTCTGGGTGACTACCCACACCATTGTAGTAATCCGGTTCATTAAGATCTTTTTTATACAGTTCTTCCGTGTATTCTTTCCATCTCATCTTGATCTCTTCAGTGTCCACTAGGTCTCTACCATTTTTATCCTTTATTGTGCCTGTCTTTTGGCAGAATCCTCCCTTGATGTTTCCAATTTTCCTGGAGAAATCTCGAGTCTTTGCCCTTTTGTTGTTTTCTTCTATTATTAAGCACTGTTCATTGAAGAAGCCCTTTTTGTCTCTTCTAGATTTTCTTTGAAATTCTGCATTTAATTGGATTTATCTTTCCCTCTCTCCCTTGCTTTTCACTTCTCTTCATTCTTCCACTATTTGTAATACTTCCTCAGATAACCCCTTTGTCTTCCTGCTTTTCTTTTTCTTTGGGATGGTTTTGTTTACCGTCTCCTGTACAATATTATGGACCTCTGTCCACAGTTCTTCAGGCACACTGTCAACTAGATCTAGTCCCTTGAATCTATTTGTTACCTCTACTGCGAATTCATCTGGGATTTGATTTAAGTCATACCTGGCTGGCCTAGTATTTTTCCCTGATTTTCTTTAGTTTAAGCCTGAATTTTGCTATGAGAAGCTGATGATCTAATCCACAGTCAGCTCCAGGTCTTGTTTTTGCTGACTATACAGCTTCTCCATCTTCGACTAAAAAGAATGGCACTGAAACATGTATAATATCATATATGAAACGAATCACCAGTCCAGGTTCAATGCAGGATACCGGATACTTGGGGCTGGTACACTGGGATGACCCAGAGGGATGCTACGGGGAGGGAGGTGGAAAGGGGGTTCAGGATGGGGAACACGTGTACACCCGTGGCGGATTTATGTTGATGTATGGCAAAACCAATACAATATTGTAAAGTAATTAGCCTCCAATTAAAATAAATAAATTTATATAAAAAAGAATGTAATAAATTTGATTTTGATACTGACCATTTGGTGATGAACATGTATATCATCTCTTGTGCTGTTGAAAAAGGGTATTTGCTATGACTAGTGCATTTTCTTGGCAGAATTCCAAAAATTTGGAATTCTAATTCCAAGAAGATGACTAATTCCAAGTTAGTCTCCTGCCATAACTCCACTCAAATCCTACCCATCCCATCCTTCAATGACCTCATCCAACAAATATTTATTATTGTTAATAATAATAACAAATATTATTTTACCATGAACCAGATATTGTAATGGGCTTGAACTGCCCTAGCTATTTTTTTATACTTTGTTGGTGTATAGTTGATTTACAAAGTTGTCTTAGTTTCATATATACGGCAAAGTGTATCAGTTATACATACACATGTACATGTGTATGTATATCTTTCTTTAGATTCTTTTCCCATACAAACCATTGCAGAGTATTAAGTAGAATTCCCTGTGCTATTCAGTAGGTTCTTGTTAGTTATCTATTCTATATATAGTAATGTGCATATGTCAGTTCCAATCTCCCAATTTATCCCTCCCCACTCCATCTCCTGATAACCATAAATTTGTTTTCTACATCTGTGACTCTACTTTTGTTTTGCAAATAAATTCATTTGTATCCTTTAAAAAATAATATTCCACATATAAGTGATATCATGATATTTGTCTTTCTGTGTCTGACTTACTTCACTCAATATGACAATCTCTCCATCTATCCATGTTGCTGCAAATGCACTATTTTGTTCTTTTTTATGGCTAAGTAATATTCCATTGTATATATGTACCACATCTTCTTTATCCATTCATCTGGTGATGAACATTTCATTTGCTTATATCCTGGCTATTGTAAATAGTGCAGCTATGAACACAGGGTTCAGTTCAGTTGCTCAGTCATGTCCGACTCTTTGTGACCCCATGGACTGCAGCACGCTAGGCTTCCCTGTCCATCACCAACTCCCAGAGCCTACTCAAACTCATGTCTATTGAGTCAGTGATGCCATCCACCCATCTCATCCTCTGTTGTCCCCTTCTCCTCTTGCCTTCTATCTTTCCCAGCACCAGGGTCTTTTCCAATGAGTCAGTTCTTCGCATCAGGCAGCCAAAGTATTGGAGTTTCAGCTTCAACATAGGGTTGCATTTATCTTTTTTAATTATGGTTTTCTTTGGGTATATGGCCAGGAGTGGGATTCCTGGGTCATATGGTAGTTTTATTTTTACATTTTTAAGGACCCTCCATACTGTTCTCCATAGTAGCTGTATCAATTTATATTCCCACCAACAGTGTAAGAGGGTTGCCTTTCTCTATAACCTCTCTAGCATTTATTGTTTATAGGTTTTTTAATGATGGCCATTCTGACCAATGTGAGGTGAAATCTCAGTGTCGTTTTGATTTGCGTTTCACTAATGTTAATAATTAGTGATATTGAGCATCTTTTCATGTGCTTTCTGGCCATCTGCATGTCTTCTTTGCAGAAATGTCTGTTTCAATCTCTGCCCATTTTCTGACTGGATTATTTCTTTTTTTGACATTGAGCTGCATGAGCTGTTTGTATATTTTGGAGATTAATTCCTTGTCGGTTGCTTCATTTGCAAATATTTTCTCCCATTCTGAGGGTTGCCTTTTTGCTTTCTTTCTGTTTTCCTTTGCTGTGCAAAAGCTTTTAAGTTTAATTAGATCCCATTTGTTTATTTTTGTTTTATTTTTATTACTGTAGGAGGTGGATCAAAAAAGATCTTGCCGCAATTTACATCAAATAGTGTTCTGCCTATGTTTTTCCCCCAAGAGTGTTAGAGTTTCCTGTCTTACATTTTGATCTTTAGTCCATTTTGAGTTTATTCTATGTATTGTGTTAGTGTTCTAATTTCATCTTTTTATGTGGAGCTATGCATTTATTGAAGAGCCTGTTTTCCCTCCATTACATATTCTTGCCTCTTTTGTCATAGACAGGTGACCACAGGTCACCATCATATTCACCAGTACCTTAAGTGTCCTTCATCGGTTCTGGAATATTCCCAGTCATTATCTCTTCAGTTATTCCTCTGCTTCATTCTCACTCTTCACCCTCCAGTCTGTTGATTAAAGAGATGTCCATTTTTTCCTCACTTTTTCCTCTATGTCTTGAAACTTCTCTTTCATGTTTTCTCAGATCCATCTTGCATTTCACATATAACTCTTCTCCTAGGTCTAATCACTCTCAGAGCATAGGAAAGGAAGAATGATTTTCCAGGCTAACATAACCTTGGTGCTGAAACCCAATAAGAGCAGTGTGAAAAGGAAAATCATAGGCCCATCCCACTCATGAACTAGATGCAAAAATCCTAAACAAAATATCAGCGATCAAAACTTAATAATGGATAAAATAGTACATTACAGCCAAGTAGGGTCCAATGCAGAAATACAAGGTTGCTTTCGCATTAGGAAAACCAAGTGTAGCAATTTACCATATTTAACTGAATTAAAGGAGAAAAGGCTCATTTGAGCCTTTCAGTAGATGCAAGAGAAAAGAATTCAATAAAATTAAAAATTGATGCCTAATTGAAAGAAGAAGGAATACAATTAACCTGTTATAGAATACCTATAAGAATCTATGGCAAACATTTTGCATGCTGGGTCACTTCAGTCATGTCCAATTCTTTGCAACCCCAGGGACTGTAGCCTGCCAGGCTCCTTTGTCCATGGGATTCTCCAGGCAAGAATACTGGAGTGGGTTGCCATGCCCTCTTCCTCCTCCTTGCCATGCCTTCCCTACTCAGGGATCATGCCGCCTGAATTGGCAGGCAGGTTCTTTACCACTAGCACCACCTGGGTGCTTAGTGATAAAATATTGAGCTACTTAAGGAAAGAAAGCAAGTGTGTCCACTCTTACCATTTCTATTTAGCATTGTACTGGAGCTTCCTGGTCAGTGCAATGAGGTGGGGAAGATGAACAAATAATGTTTGGAGAGAAAAGTGTCCAGTGTGGCTCCTGGGGGAATAGCTTGTGCTCCTGGGGGAATGTTTGTACCATTTACCGAGATGAGAAGACCAAGAGAGGACGCAGATGGGGACACCCAAGAGAAAGTCATCCAGCTGCCCTGGAAGACCACCAGGTATGGAGCCAGGATACTTCAGCTCCACTCCTGGCTCGTCTACTAACCCTGCACAAGCCATTTTCCTCCAGGACCTGAGTTCTTCCATCTGTAAAATGGGTGGATGTAGACAGATGGATTCATGGTGGGCTACAGTGGCCAGATCTGGTGGGAAAACAGAAAAACAGGTGAACAGGTGGTGGCCCCACTCTCCAGGAGGGCAGGTTTCTGTATACAGACTGTCCAGTAGGAGGAAGCACCCACTGCAGATGGGTCAGGAGTCTGACTGCATCATCTTGACTGTGTGCCTTGCAGAGGGACCATCCCCTGTCTGCTTTGCTAAGGGGTGTTCATTGTGGCTATCACTGGTGCTGTCAAGCCTGTTCTGCAGTTGTACAACATTGACCCGCAACAACCTGCCCTTTTGATATTTTAGACCTTCAACAGCCAGAACGAGAGCAACGAAGACTATGAGATCCCCCAATAACACCTCCCAACCTCCCCGAGCCATCCCTCCTGCACCTGGGGGACCACGAAGCCGGCTACCACTCGCTGTGCCACGGCCTCACGCCCAACGGACTGCTCCCTGCTTACTCCTACCAGGCCATGGACCTCCCAGCCATCATGGTGTCCAACATGCTGGCCCAGGACAGCCACCTGCTATCAGGCCAGCTGCCCACGGTGAGTCCCTGTTACCAGCCATGGTTCCTGCCGGGTTACGGCAAGGAAGGGAGGACCCTCTGCTCAGGTGCAGGGTCTGGGCTGTGTCGGTTACTTGCATGGGGGTCAGCAGAATATGGGGGGTGGGCATGGAGGGAAGTTTGTGTTCTCATGCTACTTGTTTCTGAAGCTCTGTTTATAATATATTGATATTATTTGTTTTATTTTTATTTTTAATAATATAGTCTCACCTTGTAAAGGCTTTATTGAAGGAGAATTCCCTGGTTTCCCAGTGGTTAGAGCTCCATGCTTCCACTGCCGGGGGTCTGGGTCCAGTTCCTGGTTGGGGGACCAAGATCCTACAAGCTACCTGGCACGGTCAAAAAAAAGGCTTTATTGAAATTTAAATATTGTTCACCTACTATGAAATTCACCTATTTAAAGTATACGGTTCAGTAGCTTTTAGAATATTCACAGAGCTGTGTGACCATCAACACAAGCTATTTTAGAACCTTTTCATCACCCCACGAAGAAACCTTATACCCTTTAGTCATCACTCCCAACCCCACCCCCATCTCTAGCCCTAGGCAACCACTAATCTACTTTCTGTCTCTGTATAGTTGCCTCTTCTGCACATTTCATATAAGTGGAATCATATTATTTAAAAAATACTGTGTCTTGCTTAAGCTGGGAGGGAAGAGGGTGGTGACTGACTTAGAGTTTTGAGGATAGGAGGGACTTTGGCAGGCAGACCAGCACAGGAACAGGACCTTGCAGGCTGAGGGAACAGCATGTACAAAAGCAAGAAGCAGGAGGCTCATGTTGTGCCCAGGTGTGGCATGTGGGTCGCTCTTACTGGGCTGGAGAGGAAGAACATGGAGTCACGTAGGAAGAGAAGACATGAAAGAATTAGTAGGGCCTGGATCATAAGGATCCTGAGTCCCATGCTGAGCAAGGTTTGAGTTTTCAGCATGAATGAATGACTGGTTTGAACAATCAAGACCTATAGACAGTAGAGAATTCTTTTGTATAATGAGGAAAATCTCCTTAATTCTAGTACTTCTAGAATTCTAGTACTTCTTTTGAATGACTGGGGTATATGTTTCTTTTTGCTTTTTCCTTTACAATTAATATTATATTGATAGTCACACCTCTTAACTTCATTCTTAAGTGACAAGAATAAAATTCAAAGAAGCTGATGCAGAAAAAAAAAAAGACTGAAATATCTAGGTATTGAGGGCTGGACAGAGGGTTTCAGGCATGGCTGGATCCAGGAACTCCAGCAATATCATTAGTATCATCCACACAGCAGGCATGACGGCTACCGGCAGCCAGCATCTTCTCTGATGTCTCTGGTAGGTGGTAGTTTGAGTCTTCCAAGGAGGACCGTGACACCATGGGTGGACCAACCACTGTATCTAGGAGGAAAACAGTCCTTGATTTGGTCAGAAACACACCTGTGGGAGGGCAGGAGGGATTGCTAAATTGATTTCTATAAGAATCACATGATGTTGGATGGATCCTGTTTATCCCTACCAAGGCTGTTCAGAGGTCACAGCCAAATTTGTGGCCCAGTTCTATCTGATGTCTGAGACCTTCATTTACATTGTTTATCATCCACCAATCTTGACTATATTCTATTTATTTATTGTTTACTCTTATTACCACCAAATCTCCTTGCTTAAAAAGAAAAAGAAGAACAACCTGGCATACTCTGTGTATTTTCAAGAGCCACGTCACTTTTATTTTTGTGAAGCTAGGTGAGACGTAGATGAGAGACAGGGAGAGCAGAAGGAAGCCAATTCAAGGCCCACATTTTCTACTGTTCACTAAAGTGCTCAGTGGAAATTGCTGCTCCATTTCTTGAAAAAGGAGCCCATCAATAATGCAGACCCTCAGCTTCCTCTTCTCTCTCGGAGACCTGCAGATTCCACAGTGTATGGTTTTAATTCCATTTTGTTACAATGCTTTTGCCTTAGCTGCTTGCCCAACTAATTTCCTAGCAAAAACTTCACAACTCCAGACGGTCCCGGTTCGGGATTTGTGGTAACCCAGGCGAGGGCACGGCCTGGCTGACATCTCTGTCGTGTACCCTGGGGAGGCCCGTGGATGCAGGCGTGCGTCTGCCTGGGGTTCTCGGTCACAGTGTCACTGGCCTGGGATGCTAGTCTTCAGCAGACACAGTGTCGGGTAGTGGTTAGTGCATAGGCTCTGGCATCCCACAGACCAGTGCTAACCCCGGCCCCACATCCGGAGCTTCAATCCTCTTTTCTTACAGTGATGGGTATCTGAGATAATGTATGTAAAGTCTCAGCAAATGTCTGGCAGAGAGTAAACAATCAGGGAATATTTGCTATTGTTATTATTAGTCATAAAAATGAATTCCCACTGTAACGAGTGGCAGTGTTTTCCGCAAGTCTCACTTACCTAAAGGAACAGTCTCCAGATACTCGCAGGTACCTTGGTAGGGTCACCTGGTTATAAGAGCTCTGATCATTGCAAAGGAGATTATCTGTTTATCAGGATGACCCCCTGATCCCTTTGCCTAGGCTTTGTTGGCCTTAGTCCAGATAGGCACTTTGGAGCCATTTTCCAGATTCCTTTAAAACTAGTGCATGTTTAAGATGCTTCACAAATTCAGATCGCTTTAATTCTTCCATTAGTGAGAGTTATCAACGGTTCACTGGGTTTTCTATTCCCTCGTTATGAAATGAAAGGTAAGCCAAACTATTTTACCCAGAGGAAGGCTGCCAAACCAAGTGGGAAACCAATTAAGAACACGTCCATCCATTGGGACCATATGCTAAAAAGACAGTTGTTTTTAAAAGATGTTTAAAAAATATTTTTATTTATTTATTTTCGGTTGTGCTGGGTCTTCCTTGCTGTGCAGGCTTTTCGCTAGTTGCAGCAAGCGGGGTCTGCTGTCTAGCTGAGGTGCACGGGTTTCTCATCGCAGTGGCTTCTCTTGTTGTAGAGCACAGGCTCTAGAGTGTGGGCTCAGTAGCTGCAGTGCTCGGGTTTAGTTGCACCATAGCATGTGAGATCTTCCCAGACTAGGGATTGAATCCACGTGTCCTGCATTGGCATCAGAGGTAAAGAATCCGCCTGCCAATGTAGGAGATGCTAGAGACACAGTTTGGATCCCTGGGTCAGGAAGATCCCCTGGAGTAGGAAATGGCAACCCACTCCAGTATTCTTGCCTGAAAAATCCCATAGACAGAGGAGCCTGGTGGGCTACAGACCATGGGATCGCAAAGAGTTGGACCCAAGTGAGCGCTCACACATTTGCATGCACACTCCTCCATTGGCAGTCAGATTCATTACCACTGAGCCACCAGGGAAGCTCAACAATTGTTTTAAATTTGTCTGAGCTGAAGCTTGAAGGTGTGTGTGTGTGTGAGTGTGTGTGGACATGCATGCTATGTGGGTGATGCTGGAGTTTGTGTCAGACCCCCGAGATGTGAAGCACCACGCAGGGAGCTTTACAAACATTGTCTCACATAACACTCCCAAGTTCCAAGTGAGGCAGGAACGACTGCGGTAAGGAAACGGAGACTCAGAGCAGGTAGGTGATTGTTAGTTTCCTGCGGCTGCTGTAACAATTGTCACAAACTGTGGCTTAAAAACAACAGAAATTTATACTCTCACAGCTCTAGAAGATGGAGGTCCAAAATCTGTATCATTGGACTGAGAAACGTGTCGGGAGGGGTGACCTTCCTCCGGGGTCTCTGGGAAAGAATCCATCTTGTGCTTCTCCAGCTTTCTGTGGTCGCCGGCTGTCCTTGGCTTGTGGCTACATCACTCCAGTTTCTGTCTGTCATCACATCACCTTCTCTTCTGTCAGTGAAATCTCCCTCTGCCTTTCTTACAAGGATGCTTAGGGACTTACAACATATAGGGTTAATCCAGGATCATCTCCCCATCCCAAGAGCCTTAACTTTTAATTACATCTGCAAAGACTCTTTTTTTTTCCCCCCAAGTACAGAACCATTTACAGGTTCCAGGGATTAGAATCTGATATCTTAAAGGGGCCACTTTTGGGCTTAACCACAGTAATCAGTCTTGATTAAGAGCCAGCTAAGTACCAGACATTGTTCTGAGCTCTGGACCTACGAGATGCCCTTGAGGAACAACCAGTGCAGGTAGAAAGACAGGTGAGGAGCCCACTTCTGAACATGTAATAAATCCTCTGATAGAATCAGAGCATGTTGCTCTGTGCACCTAGAAGAGGCACCTGGCCAACTAAAAGTTTACATGCTGCAACAAAGATCCCACGTGCTGCAATTAAGACCTGATGCAGCCTAATTAATTAATTAAAATCACAAAGAGGAGGCACCTGGCTCAGATGTGAGGTTACTGCTTCCTAGGGGAAGTGATAACCTGACCCTAGTATTAATAGTTTATGTACTTTATGAATGAATGAGTATAACATAGTTATTAAGTCCCCAAACCAGAATTCACTCCCAGCTCTGTCCCCTACCATGTACCTCACAGTTTTTAGCAGCTGCCCAAGGGGTGGAGCAGCTTGGCCACAGGGCCACCGGGGGCACAGAAGATGGCCCAATGACGAGGTGCCCTCTGCATAGGCTGCAATGTGTCAAGGAAGTGGTCCCTGGAGCAGTGGCATTTGACACTAAGGCATTTGACAGCCCTCTCATTAATGCCAGGCCCTCTTGGCTCTGATGCCAGAGGTCACCAGTTCCTTTTGGTCCCCTGCCCAGCCCGCATGGTCTCCCAGCTTGTGTGGGAGTTGGTTCTTCAGTTTTAAAGGTATGGCTGTCGGCAGGAGGCCTGTACAATATTGGCTTCAGGCTTCTTTTACAAAATTAAATATGCTCAAGGCTTCTCCCTCAACTTCAGCATCTTAACTGATTAAACATTCATTTCCAAGACAAAAAGAGTCAATTTAGTATGAAAGATATATTTTGCCAGTTTAATTTAAAGTGCTGCACCTCCATCTGACCCCTATTTTCATAACTCAATAATTTTATCCTGTGTTGATTGTCTCATTTTGAGAGAGATATTGTGTGTATAAATCAGTTTCTAAAATACCCAAAGAAACTAGAAGAGTGGAATTTATTAAACAGCCTCTGTTAAGTCTGAAATAATTTATTTTGGAGTCGTCCTTGGGAAATGTTTGAGCTCACCGTCCTGGCTTACGCAGGAGAGAGGAATTATCCTGGGAAGGGACAAAGCCTGATGCTCCTAGATAAGTTCTCAGGGAACCTGCTCCTTTTGCAAGACCAGAGGAACTCCTTGGAGAGCCTTGAACAGGTGGAGATGGGCCACGATGGGAAATGAGTTCTGGCAAAAGCAGCCACAGGTCCTGGTGATTTGGGTAATCTGGGGTCTCCCTAAGATGAGCGCTGGTCATTGGCCATCCGCTAGGTCACTGGAACTTTGTGGTCCAGTCGTGGGCTTCAGTGAGCACAAGAGTGGCACACAGGCATCATTCAAACATTCTCCTCCAGCACTGACTCTTCTCTACTGCTTTCTCCGGGGATTTGAGTAAGTAACTTCTCTCCCAGCCTCAGTTTTCTTTCCCATCGACAGAATGGAGACTGGAATTCTAGATCTGGTGAACTCGCAGATAGGAAAATGGGAGTGACTGCTTTGTCAGCTGTGACACACTGAATAAGCATATGGGTTTGGGGTTGGATAGACCCCCCTACAGTGACCACCACACATGCCACTGGCCGGGGGGCTCGAGCCTCATCAACTTGGACTCACATCCTGAGTGCTGGACTGGTAGTTTTATACTGTCCATGTTCTAGGTCCTTGTCCCAAAGCATCGTGCCAAGACTGGACTTTCTCCCTGCACAGAGAGGGCTGGGGGCATACCGAGTGAAGGATCTTTCCTGGCTGGAATCCTAGGATAGGCCGAGGGAGAGGGCTGAGCAGTTTCGCAGTTGCACTTCACCCCCTCGCCTTAGAGGTGGTTCCCATGAGACAGCTTGCAGCCCTGGCTGAGGTTCCAGAGCCTGAAGGCAGGGCTCAGAGCTTGGGGGCAGGCTCTGTGTGTTGACCCAGGGAGGGGAGGTCCTTCATATTCATCTCCCCATCACCTTCCCCCTTCTCTTCCTATTCTCACTCTTCCCCTCCAATCTCCTGTTCCTCCCCTCCTCCCATCCCTGACTCACTCCTCTTCCACCCAGAAGACCTGATCTCCCTCTAGATGATTCTCACAAATTGACATGCAAGAGGTCCTGTCTGGAGTCTGAGATAAAGGGACCAAAGGCCCCAAACCTTTGATCCTCTGGATTTCTGAGCCGCAGGGCCAGTGGAAACCCATCACCCTGTCCAACCTATTAATTTGATTGCTCTTAGTGCATAAATTGGTTTTTGTTTTGTTTTACAATTGTTATCAGTTGGTTTTTGCTGTGTAACAAAACTACCCCAACACTTAATGGCTTAAACCCCAACACTTAGTAGCTTAAAGCAAACAATGAACTTTTTCTATTTCCTGTTCTTTTGTGGAACAGCAAGGTAGTTCTTTTGACCTGGACTGGCTTGGCTGGTTTCTGGGGTCAGCTTGCAGCTTGGCTGGAGCTGCATGGCCTTGGATGGTCTTGTTCACAACTTGGCAGTTGGCTGGGTCTGTGCAGGTTATGTGGCCACAGGTGACCTGGGCTTGTTCACATGGCGATGGTGATAGGGCTCCTGAGAGCATCAAGAAAAAGAGGCTCTGACATGCAACCACTTTTCAAACCTCTGCTTGCATCACATGTTTTAATGTTCCTTTGGCCAAAGCAAGTCGTATGGCCAAGCCCAGAAGTAGACCCCAAAGAGAGAAATGGCTGAGTGACGTTGCAGAAAGGTATAGATGCAGCAAGGGCAGGAATTTGTGGCCATTTGTGTGTGTGTGTTTCTTGATGTTTAGTATTATCCAGCAGTTGTAAGACCTTGTAGCTAGATGGTAAAGAATCTGCCTGTATTGCAGGATACCTGGGTTCGATCCCTGGGCCGGGAAGATCCCCTGGAGAAGGGAATGGCAGCCCAACCCCCTCCAGTATTCTTACCTGGAGAATTCCATGGACAGAGGACCCTTGCGGGTTATAGTCCTTGGGGTTGTAAAGAGTCAGACATGACTGAGCGACTAACACACACACAAGTTCCCGTAAGATAAGTAACATTACCTAAATTTTACAGATGAAAAAAAAAACTGAGGCACCGGGGGATTAACTCCTTGCTCTGAGTCACAGGGTGGAGAATAACAAATGGTAGAACTGGGTTTTGAACTTAGGTTGGCCTAACCCCAGAGCCCATGCTCCTAACTGCTGGGTAATGTGTGTGTGTGTGTGTGTGTGTGTGTGTGTGTGTGTGTGTTTGTCATTCAGTTGTCTGACCCTTTGCAACCCCGTGGACTATAACCCTCAAGGCTCCCCTGTCCATGGAATTCTCCAGGCAAGAATATTGGAGTGGGTTGCCATTCCCTTCTCCAAGGGATCTTCCTGACCCAGGGATCGAACCACGGTCTCCTGCATTGCAGGCAGATTCTTTACCATCTGAGCTACGTCTTATGGGAACTTAAGAGAATTCAGTGATCAGATGTAGGCATGTCCCCAGTGCCTGGCACACAGTGGACATTCAGTAAATGTAAGCCACTCTACTTGTTCATTTTACTGATACAGTTTGGGTATCTCTATTGGTCCAGCCTGACCTGCCTGGGGTTGGCTTTGCTGGAGGTGTCATCAGACTCGCCAATGCTCGCCAATCCAAGAAGTGGGTGTTGGGGAAGGCAGATCAGAGGGTGGGGTGGCTGTGGGTGGGGAGTGGGCCCCAGCTGGGGGTGGACAGGGGATGGGCATGGTCATTAAACCAGGACCTCAGTCAAGGCTCAGAGCTTGACAGCAACAGAAAAGTGTCAGTTCTCCTGCTTGCCAATAAAGAGAAAGACCTGAACTCAACTCTTCTTGGCTATGTGACCTGGAGAAGGATCCATCTTCTGGTAAAAGCAGGGCATCCATCACCGATTCGATGGACCTGAGTTTGAGCAAACTCTAGGAGTTGGTGATGGACAGGGAAGCCTGGCATGCTGCAGCCCATGAGGTTGCAAAGAGTCAGATATGACTTGGTGACTGAACAACAACAAGGGCATCCATAGGGCTTCTGTAGCTGAGCTTCTCCTGGCTGCCATGTTTTTGGCTAATTTCCTTCTGGGGAGTGGGAGTCGGGATATTTATCTCCCAAATGGACCTCTGAGAATCCTACGCAGGGTGGCAGTAGACCAGAGGTTCAGAGGTTCCTTTTTATTCTACAGAGTCTGGATGAAACTCACTCCCCCTGTTTTTTAGAGGCAGTAAGCGAAAGAAATATGTCTTTTTACATTTTATAAAACTCAGAAAAATGGCTTTAAACAGCTTTTGCTCTCCTGCTATAATTATTTATTTTCAAACACTCCTGCAGGGGACTGCTCCGTTTTCTTATCCTGCACTCCTTTTTCTCATAAATGAACCATCACTCCAATAAATCATTATGAAAACAGAGACTAACACCGGCTCTGAAAGGTTGAAAGATTTATGTAACACATTTATGTTTCCCATTTTCTCATTCTGGTACTCGGCTGCAAAAGCTAAGCTAATAAAAGCTGCTATTAATATTTCTTGTTGCCTAGCAACCCCAGAGCGGGAGTAATAGCTTCAGCTAGAAAAATAGATGACCGATAAGGAAAAATTCAATTCTTTTATTATCTCAGGGGGAAATGGCCTTTTACTGGAACATTATGATGTACGAGTGTGAAGTTGAACACAAAAGATTTTTGTGTGTGTTTGTTTTTCTATTTTTAATGAACATTATTTTACCTCCACTGACTCTTTCAGGGCACTTTTGTTTTCTTTTGCACTCTGCACCTCCCTCCATCCCTCATGCTTAATTTAGTAGCTATAGTAGTTAAGAACCTGTCGGCGTATTTTAGTTTAAAAGTGGGTTTTGCAAAGGTTTATAACGCAGTCATAAAAATGCAGTCCCTGTTAAAACTCAGGCCAGTGATAAGCCAACACACAGGCTGGTTCTCTGCAAACAGGCTCACGTTCTATTGAGAGATAAGACTCGTGGTTTTCTCTAAGAGAAAGGTCAGAAAAGAACAAAATGTGTTCTTTTCTGTGTCCTAGTTTTCTTTGGAACCCGGGGAAGCTGTTTCTTTTGAGAAGGGTTTGCTCTGAAGTTTGAGGTATGTTCAAAGTTGGAAAAGATAGGGCTATTTATTGAGCACCTGCTGTGTACAGATGTAGTACCACTGCCTTTTCCCAAAAACCCTCTAAAGCAGGTACCACTATTATCCCCATTTTTCAGATCCAGAGACTGAGGCTTAGAGAAGTCAAGGAGTCAGCCCAAGGTAGCATGATGCCATGATGTTCCGCTCCTTGATGTTTAGTATGGCATTTCTCAACTTAGCCCGACCAGCATTGGTGGAGGGATTGTTTTCTGTTGTGGAGGGCTGTTCTGTGCACTGTAGGATGTCTAGCATCCCTGGCTTCCTTTCACTATTCCTGGCCTCTAGGAACAATCGCCAGTCAAAAATTTTAAAATAGCTCCTCTCATGGCCAGATATTCCCTGCGAACAAAATCACCCCTGATTGAGCACCACTGCATGCCATCCCCTCTACTTGGACTCCTCTTCCCCCTTGTCAACCTGGTGGTCTCCTATTCCTGCCTTAGGACCCGATTCAGAAGTCATTTTCTCTCAGAGGCTCTCTGGATCCTTTGAGCTGGATGTAGGGAGAGGCAGGTGAGGCATTTGCTTCCATCACAAGATTTAAGGGCATGTGCCAAAACTCAGGAATCAAGACAAGTCCTTTTTTTATACAGCATTTTTAAAAGGCAGAATTGCCACCAAAAATATGATGAATCGTGTATCAAAAATTTAAATAAAGGTAGTATCTGACTAAATTCCTGGAAATATGTGGTTGTCCATTCAGATGCCTTCCGCACCACCAGCCCGGCACAGCCTGAAGGCTGGGTCTGTGCTTTATGCTTTGCTCTGCACTAGCATCTAACAAAGGGCCTGGCTTGCAGATAATATTCAGTCTCTGTTTATTGATGGAATAAACAGGAGGAGAGATTACTTGTCCAAGGTCCCACAGTGAAAATAAGGGTAGAGATGGAATTCGGACCCAAGTCTCTGCCTCGAAGCCCAGTGCCTTCTGCACCCTTCAGGCTGTGTATGGAGTGAATCAAGTTTGCCTACAGGGTGGCATCTAAGTCACAGGGGACTAAAAGATGCAATGGGATGCTCCCAGCCTGGGGGAGGGGGAAAGGGAACAGCAGCTGTGATTTCAGCTTGGTGTCCACTTGGCTCTCCGGGTGGCTGACTTAAGCAGCCACCAGCCCTGTGCCAGGCAAGAGGCAGCAGCTCACTGATGTAGAGCTTCTCCTAGAACAGAACCGTGACGATGAGCCTCCGGGAGCACCACTAATGCTCCCCACAGTCATGGATTCTGTATCTTGGCCTTTGGAGGGCAAGGAATACTCCTCATTTGACCCCCATTTACTCTAGCTGGGGCTTCCTTGGTGACTCAGATGGTAAAGAAATTGCCTGCAATGTGAGAGACCCAGGTTCAATCCCTGGGTCAGGAAGATCCCCTGGAAGAAGGCATGGCAACCCACTCCAGTATTCTTGCCTGGAGAACTCCTTAGACAGAGGAGCCTGGTGGGCTACAGTCCATGGGGTCGCAAAGAGTCGGACATGACTTAGCAGCTAACACGTTCACTTTCCTCTAGGTGAGCTTTTCTAAATGTGTGGATCCTGTGCTTAGTTGCTCAGTCGTGTCCGACTCTTCATGACCCCGTGGACTGTAGCCCACCAGGCTCATCTGTAATCTGCTAACATTTATTAAAACATTTACTATGTGCTCAACATCCACTTAAAGCCCTTTATATTTATCTCATTCAGTCCTTCGTCCTGAGAAGGAGGTACTATTATTATTGCCATTTTGCAGATGAGAAAACAGAGGCACAGAGAGAAAAACCACCTGGCTACACAACCACCAAATGGTGGTGCTCAGATTTGAAACCCAGGTGCTGGCTCCCCTGCCTGTGAACTCAGTATCCAACCTGTACAGCCTTCACGTGAGTTAATGAATGAGCAAGGGGGTGAGCGAGCCAGGCCTGAGACCCACTTTAACTGACTCTGAGTCAAGCCATTCACGTTCACAGGTAACCACAGCATGAAGCGTGAGGTGCTAGTTCGGAATGAGGAGCAGATGAGTACTAACAAGCTCGGAGGAGAGAGGTAGCAGAGAGCACTTCCTGGAGGTGGCATCCTAGGGGCTGGGCCTTTGGAACCAGACAACAGCAGCAGATGCCTAGGAGAAGGAAATTTCACACCTGCCTGGACTTCCGTGTTCAGACCCAATTGCCACCTGTTCCACTGGGATTCACAAAACGATCGTGAGGTTTTATTAATAGATCACTTGAGCGCCCTCTAGTGTCCACCCTCTGCCAGGCTCCCAGTCGGAGCTGTGATCCTCCGGCCCAGAAGGGTGCAAGGGCCACCAGGCATTTACTTCCAGTCTGGGCCAGATGCCCAGCGTGGCAGAGTACCTCTCCCTCTGAGACCGGCTCCCGAGTCACGAGGGAAAACTCACAGAAAATCTCAGCAACATTCGTCAGCTGCAGCTTCGATATTACCCAATATAATGGCTCTTTCCTCCTAGTGCATATTCAGTACCACGTTTGGGAAAATGAGCTTTTAATGTACCATCAGCATTGCTGAGAAACCATCTCTGGCTCCGCAGAATGTCTGGAGCACATAAAACTTGAGATCTATTGGAGTCATTTTCCCCCGGCTCTGCTGGATAATGAAAAGTCAGTCAGTCCCCTGCCCTCTTTCTCTCGTCTTGCGGCTTTGTCCATTTAGTACTCGGAGTCTTTATAAAACGTGACAAGACAAATAAAACTCATCAAAATATTAAGGCTCCAGAGGAGAGCATCGCTGTATTACTATTGAGGCCAAGGTGTCCTGGGGGAGGTTTCGGCACACTGGCTGGTCTGGGCTGTGGCCCCAGCTGTGGTAGTGGCAGCCTGGGGTCCAACCAGTAGCACTTAACAGGGAGCCTGGAGTCCTGGGGTTCCTCCTCTGCCCTGGTGTGTGACCTTGGGCATTACTCCTCCTCTCCAAGCCTCAAGTAAGATGGAGCTGATGCTGTTTACCCTGCCCCTCGCCCCCCGCCCACCCAGAGTGGCTGTGAGAACCAACTGTACTGTTGGATAATCCTGATGCTTAGCTTTGTGTGGGATGTAACAGGTGTCTGATACAGGTTTGTTGAATGACTGAGTGAGTGAGTGGGTGAGTGAATGAATGAAAAATAAACGGTGCTGAGGCAAACCCTTCACAAACTGTAGAGCGCTGCCTACGCTATTGCTGGTAAGTAAGCCAGATGGGGACTCTATTTCTATTTTCTATTCTATTGAAAATAGTCTATTTCATCTTATGGCCCACCTTACCTAACCCTACCATCAACTTTGGAGGGAGACAGAGTTAATCTCACTTACAGGTATATCCCTGTTGACAAGGGGCTTGTCCAGAGACACACAGCCAGGAAGTGGTGGAGGCAGGATAGGAACCTTCTTCCCTTGACCCCAAGTTTTGTGCCCTCAACACTGCACAGAAGCATCCTTTGCCCAGCCTGTGGTCGGAGTTCTCACCGGACACAGAGATAGGGTCGGGGGGGCGGGCAAAAACATTGGCTATTTCTCGAGACTCTTGGTAGCAAGAAAAAAGTATTTAGACCTTGTCATTGGGTTGTGTTGGTTGGATGAAATTTTGGGCCCCAAGATACTGGAGCCCTGAGGAATCCCTTCCGAATAAGCCATTGCTAGTTATTAGAAGAAGGCGATGGCACCCCACTCCAGTACTCTTGCCTGGAAAATCCCATGGATGGAGGAGCCTGGTAGGCTGCAGTCCATGGTGTCGCTAAGAGTCGGATACGACTGAGCGACTTCACTTACACTTTTCACTTTCCTGCACTGGAGAAGGAATGGCAACCCACTCCAGTGTTCTTGCCTGGAGAATCCCAGGGGCGGGGGAGCCTGGTGGGCTGACGTCTATGGGGTCACACAGAGTCGGACACGACTGAAGTGACTTAGCAGCAGCAGCAGTTCTTAGTATCACCCCGGCACTGGTAGAAAGACCTGGAAGCAGGAAACCTGGGTTCATGGCCCATCTCTCCACCGCTGATGGATGATAGAACACAATCCCTTTCCTCCCAGCCATACTTTCTTCATGTGTTGAATGGACCAACCCCAACGAGAGCTGTGGAGAGGATCAAGAGAGACAACATCTCCAAAGTGTGTCATGAATGGGCCCCGCAGGGGGCTGTTGTCAATGGTTGGGGGGTGGGGGTCTAGAGGAACTCCGAGGTCAGATGTATGATTGGCTGTGTGACCTCAGCCATCCACTCACCCTCTCTGTGCTGCAGTTTCCTCACAGGATTGTTGTGAAGAGTAAATGAGATATTCCAGATGGTGTCCAGATCTGTGCTAGAGGGAGGTCTGCTTGGTTCCGTAGGGAGCTCTCAAGCATGAAGCAGACCACTGGGTGCGGTGTGATCAGGCATTGGTCACAGGCCAGGCTGGGTGGAGCTTGTGCATAACTTCCTAGGCAAGATGGTTCCCACTGGCCAAGGGCAGTTCTTAGAGAAGGAGGCAGCCGGGAACCTTTGGCAGCCAACACTCCCAAGAATCGATCTCTATGGGCCTCCGGCAGTATTGCCATCAAAAATGAGATCATGGCTCAGTGGGTAAAGAATCCACCTGCAATGCAGGAGAATACAGGAGATGTGGGTTCAATCCTGATTCCCTGGAGGAGGAAATGGCAACCCACTCCAGTATTCTTGCCTGAGAAATCCCATGGACAGAGGAGCTTAATGGGCTATAGCTCATGGGGTCGCAAAGAGTCGGACCCGACTTAGCAATTAAACAACAACAAGGCCTGGGACGTTAAGGGATGTAGATTCTCAGGCCCCACCCAAACCTCTCAACCTTTGTTAACCAGTCCCCCAGGAGATAGTGATCCAGCCCAGAGCCGCTGGATGGCCGTCAGCCTCAGCTGAGTCCTGGTTTCCGTTGTTTTAGGACCCTCGGAACTGTCCCTTGTGTTTCTGTCTGCCTTGAGAATTTCATCACACCTGTGACAGTTGCAAACCCTTTATCCCAGAGAATGCAGAGGATCCACACGTGTAACTCCTGACTCCTCCCAGCCCCTCCTGCCTCCTTTTGGCTAGGCCTCGAAGCAGACACCCTGGCCTGGGAACCATCCGCCCCCTGGGATCAGAAGGACTCCAGGCCACGTCTCCTTAGATTGTGAGGCTTCACGGGAAATTGTGTACCAAGGGCCTATGCAGAATTAGAAGCAAAATGTCGTAGGCGGGTAAAGAAAGGGAACCCCGGGCAGGGGATGTCACTGGGACTTCTGTATGACCAAGAGGCAGGGTCTGGGGGACAGTGCAGGTGCTTGAGGAAGGGTGATCAGGGCAGCCTGTTCTTGGAAATCACGAGAGGACTGAGTATGAGGAGTTGGACACTCAAGCAGACACTGCAGTGCTGGCCGCAGCTGGACCCGATGAACTGGGCTTTGGTTAAGGGCGCAAGGTGACAGCAAAGCATGGGCCTCCTGCCCGAGATCCTGGGCCCAAAGGGTCAAGCCGAGATGGTCACTCCCCCACCCCACAAAACTCCTTGCTTGGGAAACCCGGACCTCCGGCCCCTCTGCCTTAGCACGTGAGAGTCCTCCTCTCCACCCCTTTCACCTGCCTCTGTATTTGACATGTTCTTACTTGCTGTGCCCTGCTAGGAGAAGCAGACTAACTCCAGCCAGCAGATTGGCTGAGCCCTTCTCTGCATGTCCCCCCACCCCCACCGTTGCAACCTTGGTCACAGTGATGTATCTTCTCCTAACTCTATGCCCCAGCACATGGCTGAAGCCTGCCACCCCCGCAGGTGTCCACAGCACAAGTGACCAATGGCCGGCCAATGACACTAAAAACAAAGCTGTCCTCTGGGATAGAGGCTTAGCCTCTACTGCCACCCCTCACCCTGGACACTTGCATTGTGTCTTTCTGCCTCTGACCACTGCCCTGCTGAAAGCGGGGGGTACTTTGCAAAAATTAATATCTCTGACTTTGGACTTCCAGAGACCTGGATTTAAATCTGAGTTCCTGGGACTTCTCCAACAGTCCAGTGGTTAAGACTCCACTGCAGGGGAAGTTTAATACCTGATTCAGGAACTAAGATCCCAAGTGCCCACCGCCCTGGCAAAAAATCTGAGTTCCTTCAGTTGCTTGCCGTGTTGAACAAGTTATTCACATACTCTGATCATTAGTTTTCTTATGCATAAAATGGATATATTAATAACCCTTACCTTATGGGCTTGTTTTGAAAATTAAATGTTATAATGCTTATAAAATGCTCAGCATGGTAGCCATAAATATGCTATTATTTGTCTCTAAGCACTTCGTGTATGAGCTGCCTGTTTTTTTTTTTTCCTCTCTGCCAACCCACATGGAGCACTCTGTATCCTTCCTAGTTTTCCCCCAAACATCTACCTACCAAAGTATGGGTGGACAAAGTTACTTCCCTGGGGACCTTCTCGGCGGGGGGGTCTCCATCACAGACAGTTGACACAGGCCTGTGCTCCCAAGTCCCCTCTTTCCCGCACTGACACTGTGATGACTTGTCTGTCTCATCTCTGCCCTCATGGCATGCGTGTCCTGTGTCACAATCCTCTTGATTCTCTCAGACCATAATCCCCCCCAGTTTCAGCATATGCCCCTAGACCCACGGATCCAGACATACCTCTGAGCTCAACTTCAAGAAGATTCCTCCGTTAATAGGACCTGCCTTCCTTGGGGGTTAGTTCAGGGCCCCTTTGGTTTGAACTGAGCATCCTTGGGTCCACCCTCCACCCTGAGCAAGGTGCATTTTATACACCTTGCTCAGTGTATATAAATATATAAATATACTGGTATATTTCTCAGTGCAGTACAGTCAAACAGGGACAGTTTGCTCCCAGAGAGGGATTCTGGTTGGCAGTAGTTCAAGTGCCCCAAGCAGCAGCCCTGGATGGGATGGGACATGGAAGAGGTTTGTTGAGGAGGGAGAAAAAGAAGGCAGGAAGTGGGGGGTGGGGAGGTGGAATTCCAGACCGTGATACCAGAATTCTACATCCATAGAAGGAAGACAAGAAAGAAGGAGGGAAGGAAAGTGGGGTGGCCTGTGGAAAGCGTGGCCGTGGCAAGGGCACATTCATGGAGACAGAAGAGCACAGCTGGGCCCTCAGAGCATTTCCGTGGCCAGCAGAGTCCACACAGACCTACTTTTCCACGCAGGCGAGGGAACGGCATCTCCATGGTTGCGTGGACCTCTGTTCCTGTAGGAAATGTAGTGGAACTCATGACAGCCTGCCTTGCTGGGAACTGTGATCAGTCCTTATCCTCCCGGGCCGGCCTCGGCTAAGTTCCCGTCCCCTTCAGCTATCACCCCCGCTGATCTGGTGCCTTAATACGTGTTACCTGCTCCCAGGAGCTCTGTGTCCCTGGCACTCATACACTTCTCAGGTTCAGGTCACCACACCTGTCCACGTGCAGTCACAGTGGGGAAGGAGATGGCAGGAGGGGGTCACCTCCTTGCCCCCACGGGGCAGCCCTCCGGCCTCCTGCCAGTCAGGGCCAGTTCCTCCTGCCCTGATGGCAGAGTTCTCCTCTCTCATCCACAACCCCAGACATAAGAAGCCCAAAGGGTCCTGAGAGCAGCCAGGACCTCCTGTGTCCTCTGGCAGGAACACACCCTCCGTGGGTACCAGCTTCTCCAGCTCGGCAGAGCCCAGCATTGCTGGGTCAGGGTAATCCCCTCGTGGGTCATGGGGAGTGATGAGGAGGAGGGGCGCTCCTGCTTCCACGCCTGGGTTCCTCAGCCCACGTGTACTGCAGTCAACCATGTGGAGGCCTCCAGTTGAATGCAAATACCACGACTTCAGGGTTAGCGCCCCATCTTCCCAGAGCGTTATCTGCAAGCTCGTGCTTCCTCTGCCTCTGGAGAAGGCCATCCCTGCGTTCTAGAGGCCAGATGCTGGCCTGATAAGTGAGGTGAGCCATAATCCTGTGGTGACAGTTCCATCCCGTGCCTGTGTCTTTGTGAAGTGGGCCCCCTGGTGGGATGCTACGCCAGGTGTGAGTCCATGCCTGGGGACCAGGCTTTCCGTCCATCCCCAGAGTGGTGCCGGCTGAGGCGGGCTTTTCCTCCTCGTCGCAGCCAGGCGTGTGAATTGAGGCAGGGGCACTGGTGCACCCATGTTTTGTGCATGATTTGTGGTCTGCTAGCTCCCTTTTGACCGACTCATGCCCTCTGGTTCCTGCTTGGGTTTGATCCTGGATATACTTCTTTATTTTGGAATTTCATTATATCTACAGGTTAAAGTGGGGAGATTTTATATCAATATACTCGTGAGTTGTCCCCTTCAGAAACAATGTGTATCTCCATTTATTTAAATAATTTTTGCTCTATAGCTGTATATATATAAATCCATACATACAGATCTAACATATTCCATATATACTTGTTTTTTTAGAATTGTATATTTTTGCATTGCTATTGTGGTTAGGACTTCTTGATTATGTTTTCTGTTTTTGTGTGTGTGAGAGTAAATAAGAAATCAGTGTGTCTTTTATGTTTAGTTTTATGTGGCTGTCTCAAATTCTAATTTTTTAAAAATTTGAGGTTTTCTAGAAATGCTATCACATCTACAAAGAAGAAGCTTTTCCATCTCCTTTGTTGTTGTAACTCATCTCTCATCTCTTTTTGTTGCATTGCACTGGGTCAAACTTTCACTTAATAGGGACGATATCAGTGACCAGTGATCTTTACTTTCTCCCTCAATTTAATGCGAATTAGATTCCCCCTTGGCAGGACTTCCCTGGTGGTCCAGTGGCTAAGACTCCTCTCTAAGCTCTCCCAGTGCGGGCGGTCCAGGTTCAGTCTCTGGTCAGGGACCCAGATCCAACATGCTGCAACTAGGACCAGTGCAGCCAAATACATTCTAAAATATGAAAGAAATTCACCTTGGCGTAAAGTCAGTTTTCTTTAGCATACTTTAAAAGACATTTCTAATCTTTGAGTTCACTCATGATTTTTGTTGAGTTTTATCACATGCCTCGAAGGTGTGCATTGTCCTTTAGCATACTTTAAAAGACATTTCTAATCTTTGAACTTACTCATAATTTTGGTTGAGTTTTATCACATGCCTCGAAGGTGTGCATTGAGATAATCATATGCATTTTTCTTTCTTAGTATATTGAGTTAATAAATTTTATTAATAGGTTCCCAGTACCTGTTAATATATTCTGATTGGGTATGGTGTGTATGTATACATACATATTTAAATATATGTACATACACACATATATTTTTAATATGAGGCTGAATTTAATGTTGTACTATTCTACTTAAGATGTTTCTTTTGCATTTTTTATAGTGAAATGGGTCTGTAGTTTTCTTTTTATAAGATAGCTTTCTCATATTTCTGTACTGAAATACAAACTATACCATATATAATTACTATACAGGTTATACCATCTTTGTAAAATGAATAGTTATCTCACTGAGATCTATACAGTCATTACCATTAAATTGTAGTGTAATGTTATATTTTTTATAGCATTGTACCTCTAATTGTACCCCATTCATATTCCAAAAGCTGTGTTTTATAGTTTCTCTTTTTTTTATGCTCATCTTTAATCACATTATTAGTTTATCAATTTTGTTTTATTCATTTTATTCAAAGAACCAACCATCAGAGTTCTGTTTCAATTCTCTTACTTTTCTTTTTTTGTATTCATTTCCCCTTGTATGTTTATTAATCCCTTCCCTCGTTTCCTGTGTATGTTTAGAGTTTCCATTTTAAATTCTTTAATTCATTTACTTTTATTTTTATTGTTTCATAATAAAAAATTTTGTGGTTGTACCTTTTTCCTGAGTATGGCTTTGGCTGTACCCTATAAATTTGAAATGAAGTGTTCTTACATCCTTTACTTCTTTCTGTCAAAAACATAGCTTTATCCATTTTTCTATAAATGGGAGATGGTTGTAGTAAAAATATTAAGCACAAGCAAATACAATGAAGAAATAAGACTGTTAAAACAGCACCATTGGGAATTCCCTGGTTGTCCAGTGGTTAGAACTCTGCACTTTCACAGCTGAGGGCCCAGGTTTGATCCCTGGTCAAGGAACTAGGATCCCACATGCTGTGTGTGGGCTAAATAGCTTCAGTCGTGTCCAACTCTGTGTGACCCTATGGATCGTAGCCCTCCAGGCTCCTCTGTCCATGAGATTTTCCAAGCAAGAATACCGGAGTGGGTTGCCATTTCCTTCTCCAGGGAATCTTCCCAACCCAGAGATCGAACCTGCATCTCTTAAGTCTCCTGCATTGATATGAGGATTCTTTACCACTGGCACCACCTGTGTGGTGCAGCCAAAAAAAACCAATGAAAACCTGCACCATCCGCAGATAACCATGATTAGACTAATGGTTCGCTAAGTATCCTTTAGTCATAGCTTTGTGAAAACTAAGATCATGGCATCTGATCCCATCACTTCATGGCAAATAGATGGGGAAACAGTGGAAACAGTGTCAGACTTTATTTTTGGGGGCTCCAAAATCACTGCAAATGGTGACTGCAGCCATGAAATTAAAAGACGCTTACTCCTTGGAAGAAAAGTTATGACCAACCTAGACCGCATATTCAAAAGCAGAGACATTACTTTGCCAACAAAGGTCCGTCTAGTCAAGGCTATGGTTTTTCCAGTGGTCATGTATGGATGTGCGAGTTGGACTGTTTAAAAAAAAAAAGGCTGAGCACTGAAGACTTGATGCTTTTGAACAGTGGTGTTGGAGAAGACTCTTGAGAGTCCCTTGGACTGCAAGGAGATCCAACCAGTCCATCCTAAAGGAGATCAGTCCTGAATATTCATTGGAAGGACTGATGCTGAAGCTGAAACTCCAATACTTTGGCCACCTGATGCAAAGAACCAACTCATTGGAAAAGACCCTGATGCTGGGAAAGATTGAAGGTGAAAAGAGAAGGGGATGACAGAGGATGAGATGGTTGGATGGCATCACCGACACGTTGGACGTGAGTTTGAGCAAGTTCCGGTAGTTGGTAATGGACACGGAAGCCTGGTGTGCTGCAGTCCACAGAGTCACAAAGAGTTGGACACAACTGAGTGACTGAACTGAACTGAACTTGTGACTTACACACGTGATTTACATAAAAAGGACCATAATATGGTACCATTTCCTGTAGTTTCTGGTCTCTTCTGTTGGAGCCGTTCTGTGACCTGCTGATTTTCTACAACAGTAGGGAGTGTGTGTATTTCCATGCCCATAATTATAGTATGTGCCCTTATTTTTCCTGGTGGCCTAACATTTGATTTATGGATATCTCATTGTGAGTGTAACCAGTATTCTATTGATAGATGTTTAGGCTATTTCTGACTTTTCTCTATTATAAAACCCTCTTGGGATGGGTTCCTTAGGAGTTGTGAAGATGACTTTTGGAGGGTGTGGTGTCAGGAGAGGGAGGAGAGGAGAACTCTGCCCTGGGCAAGCCCTCTTGAGTCTCAATCTTCTCATAAAATGGGAATCACCGTAGTTCCTGCCTCATGGGAGGATGCGAGGATGAAGGAGGAGCCATTTGTGAAAGCTGCAAAACTATTTGCAGGTGGCAGGGGGTCACAGCGGGGAGAGGAGACACATATTCCTCTGACCTGGCCATGGAGAGGGGTGGGAGCTCTGATTTTCAGCCTGGATTCTAATCCAGCCTGCTAACCCTGAATGGTTGTACCTGCTTTGGCAGCATTTGGCCATGGCCCTTAGGAAGCTGGGGAGCAGGAAAGGCCTGGCCTCCTCCTATGTCCCTTGTATTGACTCAAAGCCAGATGTCCTTAGACCCACTTTGTCAGTTAATTTGTGTGGGATTAGGCAGTGGGAACCACCGTGGACTTCTGTGCCTTGGATCTGCTGTGCAACCTCAGGCCCAGTCCTTGCCCTCTCTGGGCACCCCGTCTCTGGACCCTTCCAGCCTGATCACCCACAACTCTTCTGAGAAAGTTTGTCAGAAATAATGTCTGCTGCCTCCCGCCCCCTCCCCAGCATTTCAATCTCCCCTTAACCAGGGACTTCAACAGGCAGCGCTGTTCTCGAGAGTTCATAAAAACATGTAAACACGGGCGAGGATACAAAATATTGAGCGGCAAGGCAGTAAAACATGCCAGTGTTTGTTGTGTTAATTGAATATTCATGAGCTGACTGTTTAAATTACAGTTCACAACTGTTGCAGGGCCTGATGAATAATTTAAACGAGGGTGGCCAAAGAGATTTCAACACCACATTAGCACACCGCTCAGGATCTGCTACAGAGAATTCATAATTAGCTTGCAATATCCTATCATAAATTCTCTGGAAAGATGGTTTTAATTAGCACATGTGTTAATTCAGAATGTAGAATGTTCCCCATTCAGGGGGAGGGGAGTGAGTAACCCTTCCCTTTCCTTGTCTTTCCCTCTCACCTGGGGTCCCGCCACCTGCCAGCAGTCTCTGAGCCGCGCTGGGCCTATCTCCTGAGTCCCTCTTACTTCCACTGATCTCGGCTTCAGGCCCACCGCCGGACCCCAGCTCAGCATCCCCTAGTCAGGGCCGAGTCTGGTACAGAAGCCTGTGAACTTGTCTCTTGCCTCCGTCTGTCCCCTTCTGGTTCATTCAAGAGCTGGTTCCTCCCCACCAGGACCGCTAGTGCAGCTTTCTGAAATGCAAATCTGGTTTCATTCAGAGCCCCTCAATTGAGGAAGCCCAGAGAGAGGAAATAGGTTAAGCAAAGTCACGCGGGTATTCAGGGGTACACCGGGACCAGCCGACCTCAGCCAATCTCTACACCTGTGCGGATGGCCGAGGTCACCACTAGCAGAAGGAACAGCATAAGCAAAAGCAAAGAAGAGGAAGCTGCCATGTGGGGACAGCCAGCGGGGAGCCAGGCGGGGAGAGGCTTGAAGGAAGCGGGGACCTAGCTGTGCCTCGATGCTTGGAGAGGAGGACTGGGAGGCGCGTCTCACGGGGGGCTCAGCCTCCATGGGCCTGGCTTCCGGAGGTTGCCACTGTGGAGCCCAGAGCTCCCAGGCCTCCTTGTTCACTCCTACATCTACCCAATGCCTGCTGGGTGCCAGGCCTGGGGCTGGGCACCGGAGAAACAATTCCAAGGAGAGTAGCCACGGTCCCTGCCTTCACGGATGGAGCACATGACTGGGACCATGTCCACATGCTGGTGAATGTATGATTCTGGACATGACAAGGGAAAAAAAAAAATGCAAGATGCATGAGAGGCCGTCACCTGGGGACTCTGGTTTATGGGGCGAGCCCAAGAGGCCTCCCTGGAGGTGCTGACATTTGAGCAGAGCCCTGTAAAGCGACTCAGGGTTTTGGAGGCAAACTGGGTTCCCAGCAGAGGGAGCTGGGCCCATAGATCAGAGCTGCCCCACCCCCAGAGGGCAGTGCTTGAGGACGGGGGTCTGGCAGAGTCCCCACCAAGTGGTCTGGTGTTGGGATGGGGCTGAGCTGGTAATAGGCATGGGGTCTGGACTAGGAATGAAAAAGGGGTGTCTGTCCACAGGGAACTCATTGCTGGGAGGAAATAACCCCCTTTTCTGGTCCCAAATCTTGACTCCAGTGCTTAAAGCTGCAAGACTTTGAAGAGGACATAGGAAATTTCTCAGCTTCATTTCATCAGGATTCCTTCCTGTGTTTTTTCATTCATTCTGTATGCTTTTATTGAGCATTTACTATGTACCAGGCATGCTCCCAAGCCTTGGGCAGATGAGTCCCTGATTCAAGGAGCTTATATCCAGTGGGGTACACAGAGAGACAGACAAGGAGATAAGGGAGTAAAAGACACCCTTCGTGCCCCCAGATGGGGAAGCCAAGGCTGGCTAACAGCTCAGCAGAGGCATCTTCCCGGAACGAGGCTCAACCCCACAGCTGTGGGCAGGGGCACCAGGCCTCCTTCCAGTAGGAATCGAAGACCAAGTTCAGGAAGATGGAGGATTCACAGTTGGACAGGTCATTTTGCTTATCGGCCTCCCGTGACCGAGGGTGCTGGCTCCCTCCTCAGCTCTCCCTTGTCCATCGCATCTGCCCCGCCTACCTCCCGACCCCACCTCTGGCCTCTTATCCTGAGCACAGGGAATCTGCCAGACTGTCTACTGCTCACAGCTACTTAGGCTCCCACCACCTGCAGGACCAAACCCTCACCACCTCTCATGTGCCCCTGGGGGCTCCCCGAGCTGCATCCCTGCCTTGACCCCAGTACATCCCCAGTCCTAGGAGTGCCTTGGAGCTCAGGGATGACCATCGTGCTGACTCCGGACCCCAGGCTTTGCCTCCAGTCTTGCTTTAATCATAGCAGTTTCCTGGTGGATATTCACCCCCTCCCAGTCCTTCACAGAGACACAGAGGAGTCCAGCAGTAGTCAAAACAAGGCAGGTAACAGAACCATTCCCTCGGGCACTCTAACCCCGGGCCCACCCAGCCCACGCTGCATCCTCCACCCTCAGTACTGAGAAGAGCTCAGATGTGGGGTCAGGCAGACCTGGGGTGGGACCCGGCCCTGCTCCATCTGAGCTGTGGACATGGAGCAGTTAATTCACCTCTGAGACTCCATGGGCTCCTCTGTAAAGTGGAGGCTGCAGCATGTGCCTCACGGGCTGTTAAAAGGATCGCTGGAGACGGGATATCCCGTGAGTGGCAGAGCCAGGATGCCCCCCATCAGTTCTGCAGCGAAGGTCCCCGCGAGGGCGTTCCTGTGACAGGAACACCTGCCCTCCCGGATTGAGCTGCAGCATCTAAATAGAAAGTCATCCTTTGACGCTGTCCTGCTATCCCATCTCACCCAGCAGAACTTCCAGAAGGAGTCACTGGCCCAGGTTGTCTGTATTCCTTCCCCTTGCATTCACTCTGGCCTCCGCCCACCCCACCCCGAATATGAAACCTGGTAGTAGTTTAGGGCCCCGGTGGCCTCCACATTGCCAAAGTGTTGCCAAGTGTTGCCAAAGTGTTGCCAAGTGTTGCCAAAGCCAACACTTGACATTTAGCTCAGTTAGATCAACTCGCCACCCCTTCTTCCTGGAACAGCCCGCTCCTCTGCTTCCTCAGTGTGACAGTGAGGCTCCTGAGGTCCTTCACTGCTCAGAGCACCCACTCCCGGCCTCCTTTTCAGGCCTCTTCTTGGCCCCCTATGCCCTGCCTGATCCTCCGTTGTGGATGGGTACCTCCAGGACCCCAGGCCAGTTTCCACTGCTTAGTCCCCTTCTTATCAGACCACGTAATCGACCATCCCCACATGGAGACCCCACTTCGATGCTGTGCCCGAGCTCGGCCTGTTCACAGCTGTCTGCTCTTCCCCACGTGGCTGGACCTGCCTTTTCTCCCTTGTGACCAGCCCAGGAACATCATTGGCTGTCCAGTGTCATCCTTGACCCTTTGCCATGACCTGTCCCGAATCCTGCCTCTCTCCCTCTGTGTCTCTGATAGCCATCTCTTACTTTCCATCTTCCTGAATCTGTGATGGTGATTGTGTCACTTTTTACCTGGGAGCTGCCACCTGCCACATGGCAGCCAAGCTCGCCTTTGTAAAATTCAAGTCGCTGATCTGCTTTTCTGGACTCCCAGTGATGGAATGAAATCTGAAGGCCTTCACTTGGCATTCCAGTCCTGCTCCAGCCTGGCCCCTTCTTGCATCTCAGTCTCATCCTTCCCTGCCCTTCTTACCCCTCCCCACTCTCCTTCATCCCAGCCAGGCTTTCTGGATTCCTTTCTGGATTTCCAGTCTGCCTCAAACTAGATCCCTGTGGCCTTGGCTTTCCTTTCAGCCCCATCACTGTTGTGACTGCACCTTGATTTAGGGGCGGAATTGATCAATGTGTCTCCTCCATAAGACTGTCAGCTCCGTGGGGCAGAAACCACACCTGTATTAATCACTGTGAATCCCCAGTACAGAGCTGAGCACATACCAGATACCTAGTCCATACACACGGGCTTCCTGCATGTCTCAGAATCTGTACAGAATCCACCTGAATGCAGGAGATGCTGGTTCGATCCCTGGTCTGGGAAGATTCCCTGGAGTAGGAAATGGCAACCCACTCCAGTATTCTTACCTGGGAAATCCCATGGACTGAGGAGCCTGGCGGGCTACAGTCCATGGGGTCGCAAGAGTTGGACATGACTGAGCATGCATGCACACACACAATCAATATAGATGGTTCTTCTGTGATGAGAGATGCTGCAAAATCCTAAAAACAGAGCTTATGGGGAAAACAGGGCTCTCAAGACCTCTGAAGCTTTGTAGTTAGAGAATCGTAATGATCCCTCGGAGAAGGCAATGGCACCCTACTCCAGTACTCTTGCCTGGAAAATCCCATGGACGGAGGAGCCTGGTAGGCTGCAGTCCATGGGGTCGCTAAGTGTCGGACACGACTGAGTGACTTCACTTTCACTTTTCACTTTCATTGGAGAAGGAAATGGCAACCCACTCCAGTGTTCTTGCCTGGAGAATCCCAGAGACGGGGGAGCCTGGTGGGCTGCCGTCTATGGGGTCACACAGAGTCAGACATGACTGAAGCGACTTGCAGCAGCAGCAGCAGCAATGATCCCTAATGCAGATTCTTGCACAGTGGATAGATCCATGTTAAATCCTTACCACATAAACTCTCAGTGAGAACTGGGAGGGTGGCTTGATGGAAGGGTGTGTAAAGATACCTCTTCACCACTGGGTTACAGCAAAATGCACAAAGACTGGGAGACACTTTCATGCCAGGATGTGTGGCCAGATGGGATGAGGGTTAGATGGTGGGGTCCGTGGGCCAGGGGAGCACAGCTGACTCCTCCACTGCTCTCTGAGTTCGGCTGGATTAGCATCGTCTGCAGTCTGAGGCTGTTCCATGGTGGCACAAAATGTTCACGCTCTAGAAGAATCACCTGTGCGTGAGCAGGGCTTCCACGTGGTGCCCCCTCCGCCCGTTCGCAGGGATGGGGTAGTTTGTGTCCCGGGAGCACAGGTTGTAGGGGACACACTGCACTTGTTGAATGGGCGAGTGCATTAATGGTAAATCACGGATTCACATGGTTCGCTCAGCTGTCCCTCTGCTGGATTTGGTGGCCTTTCCTGAATGACAGGGCCTGTACCTGCCTTCCCTGTGTCCCAGGGTCTGTGGCTCAGAGGCAGTGCCCTCTGGACCCTGGGACTTTGACAGATCACAGGCCTCAGTTTCTTCCCTCAAGGAACCAAGAACATCGCTTGTGGTACATGGGAGTAACCCCCAAAATGCTTGCTGGAGACACCCCTGGGCAGCCCAGCAAGAGATGTTTCATTGTCCAGGAAAAAGAAATGAGCTATGTGCCAGTCAGGGTTCTCCAAGGAGACGTAACCAACAGGACGTAGATAGATACATGGAAGAGGAAACTTATTATAAGAATTGGCTTTTGTGGTTTTAGAGGCCGAGAAGTCCCATAATCGGCCGTCTGCTGGCTAAAGAACCAGGAAAGCTGATGATATAATTCAGTCTAAGTCCAAAGACCTGAAATCATGAGCCCCAGTGACTGAGGGCAGGAGAAGATGGATGTCCCCACTCAAGAAGAGAGAGTTCGCCCTTCCTCTGTCTTTTTGTCCTATTCAGGTCCTCAGTGGACTGTCTGATGCCCACTTATGTTGAGGAGGGCCTTCTTTTTCACTCAGCAGACAGATTTCAAATGCTAATCACTTCTGGAAACACCCTCACAGACACCCAGAAATAACATTTTACCAGCACCTGGGCATCTGTTAGCCCAGTCAAGTTGACACATAAAATTAATTATCCCAGGGACTTCCCTGGTGGTCCAGTTGTTAAGAATCTGCCTGTCAATGCAGGGGATATGGGTCTGATCCCTGGTCCAGGAAGATCCCACATGCCTCGGGGCAACTAATCCCATGCACTGCAACTAGAGAGTAGCCCTCGCTCGCCACGACTTGAGAAAGCCTTTGAGCAGCAACAGAGACGAGTGCAGCCCCCCAAATAAGTAAATAAATAAAATTAATTATCCCAGGCTCTGAAGCTGAGCAAGAGGGGTGGATGTGGGAGATGAGGAGGAGATGGCCTTGCCTGACCTGGAGGCGGAGTAGATGTAGGAGGTAAAGGAAGAAGGAGACTGAGCAGACAATTCACTCAACCAACAGCCTGCTCTGTGGCAAGTGCTCTTCCAGTACAAACACCTGTGAACAAAACACAGCTGTCTGCTCATGTGGAAAGTACATCCTGGCAGGGGGAGCACGATGAGAAAGACAATTAATGAAGAAGTCGGATGGTGTGTTCACCGGTGGTCAGTGCTTTGGAAGGAAGACAAAGAAGAGTGGTCCAAAGGGACTTGGGAAGGCAGGAGGGGTGGGGTGGGGACAGGTTGCAGTGTGAGGTGGGATGGTCAGGGAAGGCCTCAGGTAAGGGGAGGTTTGAACGAAGACTGGAAAGAGATGAGGGAGTAAGGCAGGTAGGTGTTCCTGCAGGTGGGGAGGAACATCCGAACAAAGGCGATGGCTAACTTCCAAGCGGCCCGCCCTTGGCACTCTTGGCATATGGGGCTGGGTAGTTGTCCATGGCAGGGGGCTGTTCTATGCCTAGTAGGATGTTTAGCAGCATCCCTGACCTATTCAATGGACATCTGACTCAATGAACGTGAGTCTGAGCAAACTCCAGGAGATGGTGAAAGAGAGGGAAGCCTGGCATGCTGCAGTCCGTTGGGTCACAAAGTGCTGGACACGAGTTAGCTCCCGAACAACAACCAGCCTACTAGATGCCAGTAGCATCTCCTAGTCGTTAACTGAAAAAAAAGTGAAACTGAAAGTGACTCAGTCATGTCTGACTCTTTGTGATCCTGGAATTCTCTAGGCTAGAAACTGGAGTGGGTAGCCTTTCCCTTCTACAGGCGATCTTCCCAACCCCAGGGATGGAACCCAGGTCTCCTATCGTAACTGAAAGTATCTCCATATATTGGCAGATGTCCACGAGGGGGTATCACACTGAGCTAGAGGAGGGCCCTGAGCTTCGATGTGCAAGGGATGGTAGGAGGTACGGGTGCGGAGTGGAATGAATGAGGAAAAAGCAATAGGGAGAGACCAGAGTGGTATGCGTGGAAGTGATGGTGGTGGGTTGTTTCAGAAGCGTGAAATGTAAGTGAAAGTGTTAATCACTCAGTCGTGTCCAACTCTCTGCAACCCCATGGACTGTAGCCCACCAGGCTCCTCTGTCCGTGGAATTTTCCAGGCAAGAATACCTGAATGGGTAGCCATTCCCTTCTCTAGGGGATCTTCCCAACCCAGGGTCTCCCACTTTGCAGGCAGACTCTTTACCCTCTGAACCAGGAAGCCCCAGGAATACTGAAGTGGGTTGTCATTCTCTTCTCCGGGTCCAGAAGCATATAACTTGGTTAAGACTCAGGCCTTAACTCAGAGTGAAGCTGGGGGCTAGTGCAGGCTCCATCCAGAGGAGTAAGAGCCTACATCCTAGATAGGGGAAGCCTGAGGACCACACCCCCTAGGAGAAATCCCAACCCAGCAGAAATCTCACACCCCCAGCAGGACAATCCCAGTGTCTCAGCATCCTGTGTTTGCAAACCTTTCTTCAAAGACAAAACCAGCCCCTAAGAGGACAAATGGCTTTCCATTTAGATCCTTCCCTGCTGGTGCCTACATATTCATAACGGGATGATCACTGTAACCAGGAATGGGGCTGTTGCTTTCAAGAATAAATTAGTCTGACGCTTAACTCAATAATTAAAACTGTGATGGTGCTCGGCCTGCAGGGATAATGTACTATTATTATAGTCGTTTGTTTCAATTAAATGCTTACTGATTTTACAATAGCAGCTGGGCACCTGGGCACTGTAGCTATTACTCTGAACAAGACATCTCAGATTTCTGGAGAAATTTGTCAGTGTGCGACGGATCTCCCGCCAAGCATGAAAGTTTATTAGAAATACTTGCTGATGAGGCTTCAGGGCAAGAGGCAGGCGCTGAGGAATGCTTCCTATTGGCTCCCTATCTCTTCTGTGCTGGAGTTTTATACTTTATTTATTTTTGGCTGCACTGGGTCTTCATTCCAACTCACGGGTTTTCTCTAGTTGCAGCGAGCGGGGGCTCTCTAGTTGCAGGGCGCAGGCTTCTCATTGCAGTGACTTCTCTTGTTGCGGCTTGCAGGCGCTAAAGCATGGGCGCAATAGTTTGTGGTGCACAGGCTTCATTGCCCTGAAGCATGTGGGATCTTAGTTCTACCACCAGGGATTGAACTTGTATCTCCTGCACTGGCAGACAGATTCTTAACCACTGGACCACCAGGGAAGTCCTCGTGCTGGAGTTTTTTTCTTAAAAAAAAAAAAAGCTTTCTGTGACCTCCTAGCTGTCCAGTGGTTAGGACTCTGTGCTTCCACTTCAGGGAACACAGGTTCGATCCCTGGTTGGGGAACAAAGATCCCGAATGCTGCCTGGCATGGCCAAGAAAAGAGTTTTCTGATATTTGACTCTTAAAGCCTGAGGATGCTTCAGAGAGTGCTGTATCTCTGGAAATGTCGATCTTGGGGAGCTTTGGTTGTGACTTTCCACATCACTGATTCTGGGGTGCGGTAACTAAAGAACACCCTCTCCGAGATGGCCATGTCCAAATCTTGGAAGCCTTTAAATATATTACCTTATACAGCAAAAGGGATTTTGCAGATGTGATTAAGTTTAAACCTTGAGATGGGGAGATTATTCTGGATTATTTGGATGGACCCAGATGGGGAAACAGTGGAAACAGTATCAGACTTTATTTGGGGGGGGCTCCAAAATCACTGCAGAAGGTGATTGCAGCCATTAAATTAAAAGACGCTTACTCCTTGGAAGAAAAGTTATGACCAACCTAGATAGCATATTGAAAAGCAGAGACATTACTTTGCCAACAAAGGTCTGTCTAGTCAAGGCTATGGTTTTTCCAGTGCTCATGTATGGATGCAAGAGTTGGACTGTGAAGAAAGCTGAATGCCGAAGAATTGATGCTTTTGAACTGTGGTGTTGGAGAAGACTCTTGCGAGTCCCTTGGCCTGCAAGGAGATCCAACCAGTCCATCCTAAAGGAGAACAGCCCTGGGTGTTCTTTGGAAGGAATGATGCTAAAGCTGAAACTCCAGTACTTTGGCCACCTCATGCGAAGAGTTGACTCATTGGAAAAGACTCTGATGCTGGGAGGGATTGGGGGCAGGAGGAGAAGGGGACAACAGAGGATGAGATGGTTGGATGGCATCACCGACTCGATGGACATAAGTTTGAGTGAACTCCGCAATATGGTAATGGACAGGGAGGCCTGGCGTGCTGCGATTCATGGGGTCACAAAGAGTCTGACATGACTGAGCGACTGAACTGAACTGAACTGAATGTGGCTCAGAGATTAAAAGCATCTGCCTGCAATGCAGGAGACCTGGGTTCGATCCCTGGTTTGGGAAGATCCCCTGGAGAAGGAAACGACAACCCACTCCAGTATTCTTGCCTGGAGAATCCCATGGACAGAGGAACCTGGTGGGCTACAGTCCACGGGGTCTCAAAGAGTCGGACACTACTGAGCAACTTCACTTCACTTCACTTCAATGATGTAAGCAAGAGTCCTTATAAGAGGCAGGCAGGGGGGTCCAACATTGGGAATAGCTGATGTGACAATGGAAGCAGAGAGAGAAAAGGCCATGTGATGCAAAGCCATGAGCCTAAGAATAAGGACCACATCCATCCTAAAGAAAAACAATCACGGAGACATACCAGCCCTACCCACACCTTGAGCTTCGCCCAGTGAGATGGATCCTGGCCTCCAGAACTGTACAGTAATGAGTTCGTGTTCGTTTGTGGTAATCTGTTACAACAGCGATGGGAAACTGCCTTACAGGGTCTCTGCTGCTTCTCAGAGCCCTGGGACAGCTTTCCTCCAGGAAGGCGGTTCTGCTGTAAATCACAGGACACCCTGGTGGCTGTCAGTACACAGACCTGGCTTCTGACCCACCTCTGCCTGAAGCTCTCATCTGGCAGGCACCATCCCCGCAACTCAGCTCTGCACATCCTAGCCTCTGCTACCCCTTTATCCTCATCTCCTGCTCTTCCCGGGATCTGTGGTCAGCAGGCTGGAGGCCCAGGAGAGTTGGCGGTTTGGCTCTGATGTCCCAGCACTCAGGAGGCAGGCTCCCTCTTCAGTTCAGTTCAGTTCAGTCGTTCAGTTGTGTCCAACTCTTTGTGACTCCGTGGACTGCAGCACGCCAGGCTTCCCTGTCCATCACCAAATACCGGAACTTGCTCAAACTCATGTCCATCGCATTGGTGCCATCCAACCATCTCATCCTCTGTCGTCCCCTTCTCCTCCCACCTTCAATCTTTCCCAGCATCAGGGTCTTTTCCAATGAGTCAGTTCTTTGCATCAGGTGGCCAAAATATTGGAGTTTCAGCTTCAGCATCAGTCCTTCCAATGAATATTCAGGACTAATTTCCTTTAGGATTGTCTGGCTGGATCTCCTTACAGTCCAAGGGACTCTCAGGAGTCTTCTACACCACAGTTCAAAAGCATCAATTCTTCAGCGCTCAGCTTTCTTTATAGTCCAATTCTCACATCCATACATGACTCCTGGAAAAACCATAGCTTTGACTAGATGGACTTTTGTTGGTAAAATAATGTCTCTGCTTTTTAATATGCTGTCTAGGTTGGTCATAGCCTTTCTTCTAAGGAATAAACATCTTTTAATTTCATGGCTGCAGTCACCATCTGCAGTGATTTTGGAGCCCAAGAAAATAAAATCTCTCACTGTTTTCTTTGTTTTCCCATCTCTTTGCCATGAAATGATGGGACCAGATGCCATGATCTTCATTTTCTGAATGTTGAGTTTTAAGCCAGCTTTTTCACTCTCCTCTTTCACTTTCATCAAGAGGCTGTTTAGTTCTTCTCTTTCTGTGATAAGGGTGATATCATCTGCGTATCTGACATTATTGATATTTCTCCTGGTAATCTTGATTCCAGCTTGTGCTTCATCCATCCCAGCATTTTGCATGATGTACTCTGCATATAAGTTAAATAATCAGGGTGACAATATATAGCCTTGATGTACTCCTTTCCCAATTTGGAACCAGTCTGTTGTTCCATGTCCAGTTCTACCTGTTGCTTCTTGACCTGCATACAGATTTCTTAGGAGGTAGATCGGGTGGTCTGGCATTCCCCTGTCTTGAAGAATTTTCCGCAGTTTGTTGTGATTCACACAGTCAAAGGCTTCGGCGTAGACAATAAAGCAGAAATAGATGTTTTTCTGGAACTCTCTTGCTTTTTCGATGATCCAGCAGATGTTGCGATTTGATCTCTGGTTCCTCTGCCTTTTCTAAATCCAGCTTGCTCAGCCTTTTTGTTCTGTTTGAGTCTTCAGTTAATTAGATGATACCCACCCACGTTGTGTGCTGTAGTCCATGGAGTTGCAAAGAGTAGGACACGACTGAGCAACTGAACTGAACTGAATTGAACCCATGTTGGGGAAGGCAGGCTGCTTACTCAATCTGCTGGTTCAGATGTTAATCTCATCCAGAAACACCCTCACAGACACATCCAGGATAATGTTTGGTCAGATGTCTGGGTACGCGGTGAGCCATCACACTGCTCCATGCCTCTGTGCCTTTGCGCATGTGGCAACACCATCCCCCCGCTCTTGTCTTCTGCAGACCTCCTCTCCAGGAGCAGCTCAGAGTCTTTCTTGTGGGAAGGTTTGCTGGCTCTCCAGCCATTGGAGGGGCTCCTCTCTGTCCCCCTCCCTGATCCTCCTACACAACCATGCTATTGCCCCGGTTGAAACTGTGTGGCTACATCTTTGCCTTCCCCATCAGACTGTGCATTCCAGGTAGGGTGTTTTTAGTCCCCTGGTTCTATCCCAGGATCTCAGACATAGCAGCCCTCAGGGCAGGTTTGTTGAATGAATGAGTAACAGGAGGAGGACTAGACAAGTAAAAGGACCACAGAGGCAGTTCTGATGAGGGCAGCTGAAGGCAGAGGCTCAGTCGAGGACATGAAAAAGAGGCTCAAGACAGCCACGGAAGCTCAGAGTCAGAGGACAATGGCCAAAGGTCTCTGCCACTCTTCCAGACCTTTCTGATTTGAAACAGAGGCTGTGATATGAGTCAGACAGAGCAAAAGCCCAGCTGGTGGCCAGGGCAGGGTTAGGCCCGGGGCAGCACACTGAGCAGCTGTGTTCTAGGACACGGCTGAGCAGGAGGGTGAGGTAGTACCTGAAGACACAGGGAACTAGTCAACCCTTAATTCAAATCCCAGCTCTGCCACTTACCACTGTTGACCTCAGGCACTTTACTGAGCCTCAGCTTCCTCCTCTGTAAAATGCTCCTGATAAACACACCTTCCTCCCATGACTGGGTGAGAATGAAATGTAGTCAGGTCAGTGCCTGGCAGATGTTAACTGCCAAATACAGAGTAGTGCTTCTATCACCATTTCTATTTACTTAACAGCATTCAAGGGGTTGGCAATCCATGTCTATAAGTCAAACCTGGCCCTCCACTTGTTTTTATAAATAAAGTTTTATTGAAACGTGGCCGTGCCCATTCGTTGACTTATTGTCTGTGACTGCCTTTTGTGCTATAATGGCAAAATTGAGTACTTGCATCTGGTCCATAGAGCCTAAAATATTTGGTATCTGGCCTTTTACAAAAGAAGTTTCCCAACTCCTTATCTAACAACTATGACAAATATCTTTGAAGCACCAGCCCTGTGCCAGGCCTTGTGCTGTTATTTTTATTGTCATCAGTGCCTCCTCTTGGATTCTTGCATATTTCTCTCATATTCCAGAAACTGCCGTTGCTTCTGCCCTCTTAGCCCAGTTGAGATCCAATTCAAGCTTACACCCTGAGCAAGTCCATGAGGGCATGAAGGAAAGGAAACCTCTCAGGTTGAAGACCTACTATGTGCCAGGTTCTCTACAGTGCTCTCTTTTCATTGGCTCCTTACAGCTGCCCTGTGAGAGCGGGTTCATTACCCTCCACCCGTATTAGAGGTGTTGAGATCTGTGGGTACACTGCAGGGAAGCTAAGCCTGTGTGTCACAACTACTGAGCCCATGCTCTAGGGCCCTCCAGCTGCAACTACTGAAGCCCGAGTGCCCTTGAGCCTGTGCTCTGCAACAAGAGAAGCCACCTCAGTAAGAAACCTGCACACCACAGCTAGAGTAGCCCTGCTCCCCACAACTAGAGAAAACCCTGCGTGCAGCAATGATAACCCAGTGGGGCCAAAAATAAGTAAATAAAATTTAAAAACATAAAAAAAAAAAACATCAGCAAATGCAGTAAAATGATCTCAGTCTTTGAAGACAGCAAGAATTCTGACTTTCCCACTACCTAGCTCTGTGACCTTGGGAAAGTTTCTTACCCTCTCTGGGTTTCAGCATCTTTATTATAAAAGGGAGACAATAGGAGGCTTTATGTCAAAGTTTGTTCATGAAGCTCCTACCACAGTGCCTGGGACATAACACTCACTAACTATGATAGTAAGTATTGGTATTATTATGACTATTCTTACCATCCTCTATGAAGCAGAGATATTAGTATATGTTGGAAAGAGCTCCTCTGAGACTATGAAAGGGATTGTAAAATGATGGTCAGTGGCTTGTTCATTTTCCTTTGGGGTTTGATTGTGCTCAGAAATAAGAAGTTTCCAGACCCTTTGGAGCTGAGGTAGAGGTTTCAATAAGAGAATTAAGCAGAGCCACTGTTGCCTCCAGGAAAAAAAAGAAACTCCCAAGTCCCTGGGCAGAGCGTGAGGTCATATTGAATGACACCTTGTCCCTGCCTTAGAGGAAGCAGGGCGGATGTGCGGTCGTGAATCAGCAGAAAGCGGGAAGGAGACGGGTGTGATTGCTTCTCCCCCTGCTATGTGGGGGTGCCTTCGGCATCGGGGATGCTCTCCGTAGAGACTGCAAATGAAGCTTTGCGGAAAAACACCTTTGTGTCCTGCAGCCCTGAGAATCTATTAAGCCAGGCGAACCTAATTATGTTCACAGCGCCGCCACCTTACCATTTCCTCTGTTTCATCCTTCCGGGAGAGGCTCAGATGTGGCTCCTGGACGTGACCATATGTTTCCATGAGACGAGCAGGAGGCTTGGTTCATTTAGTTACCAGCCATCTCATAAGCGCCAGCTGTGGCCTGGGCCACCTGCTTGGTGCTGGGGAAGCACGTTATATCACTACACATAAGCAGATGCACCCTCCCCACCAGGATGAGCCTTGGGGAAGGCCCAGGTAAAAGTCGTGGCCAAAGGAGGGAGGAGCGGAAAGGTCAGGGAAGGCTTCTCTGAGGAGGTGATGTTTCAGATTAGCCTCGAAGATGATGATACAGAGGAAAGGACCAGTGAGCCATGGGGGAAGCAGTCTCCATTCTAGGAAGAAGACCACATGTCCCAAGAAGCTTTGGGAAGAACCTGGAGAGGTTGGGAGGAAAGAGATGGTGCAGAGGGTGGGGGCATCCTACAAGGGTGGGACCATGCCAGCAGGTCGTGAGGGAGCTACTGGAAGCTTCTGAGAAGGGAAGAGACAATTATACTCCTGAAGGGTCACTCTGGTGGCCAACAGAGCACCTGGGCTTGAGGAAGCCATGCTGGGAGCCAAGAGGAGGGCTGGTGTCTTAATTTGTGACCCCCATTTGGGATCCCCCATAAAGCAGACTCCAACACAAATGTTTGGGTGCACATAGTTTGCTTGGGGGTAATCCCAGGATGCTCTGGGAAGGAAGAAGGGAAGAGGGACAGGAAGGGAAGAAAGCCAAGAAAGGGCAGGGTGGTGAGCTGTGACCACTTGGAATCTTGTTTCGGACCCTCCAGGAAGTGTATGGGATGGAACTTAGAATTGTCCTCTTGAGTGGGGAATGCCGAGATTTTATCCACAAACTGCTGTCCCTCAGGGGTTGAGGGTTACTTCTGGGTTCAGCACTTCCAGTGGACAGAAAACACTCTCAGGAAGGGAGACACAGGAAACCATCAGCAGGTACAATAACCCTTGGACTTGGGCGGGGGGACCTCCAAAGTAGGCCAGGGGCAAATGGGCAGGCCCCTCACAGCATCTGCTGTAGTTGATTAGGACAAAAGGCAATGGTTTTCCAACCTGTTGGGCAGACCAGGGTGAATTCTGGTTGGGGAAAGTGTCCTGGGAGCTGATGGAGAATTCTAGAATGTGTGGAGGTATTGACATTGTCTGACCATTTCTGTGTACTGTTCCTCGGAGCTCACCTTTTTTCCTTCCAAATTCTAAAATTGGCTTTAACCAAAACACTTTCTTAGGCAGGATATGGGAATTTGGAATCATCTCTGGGAAATGCCCCCTATTTGTAGGCATCCATGCAGAAGCCACGACTCACCCAGGGGGCCTGGAAGAAAGGAGGGAAAGTCAGATAAAGCTAAAGGAATGCCAGTGTTGAAGGAGTGGGCTGGAAAAGACCAGAAAGGAGCAACTGGTTAGGTAGTTGGGCAACCAGGAGCCAGGCCCTGGACAGAGGGAAGAGGGCTGCCTGGAGAGGCAGCAGTTCTTGGAGTCAGGGACTGAGGGGTGTCTTTGGGGAAGGTGTCATAGCTTAGAGAGAAAGTACAATGGTCTGAGGAAACCCAGCTCCACCTGCAGTAACTGTGTGATCATGGGCAAGTCTCTGAACCTGTCTGAGTCTTGACTTTAGTGGGGATAATGATATTATCCACCTTATTTGATGATTAAATGGGCCATAGATGGAAAAGCTTAGCACTGCTTCTGGCACATATTAAATGCTTAACAGAAGTTTCTCCTCTTCTTCCTCTGATGAGGCCAGTAGTGAGGAAGATGAAGATGATTAAGTGGTATTGGTAGTAATGAGGGTACCAAATGACCAGCTGCTGGTGGGAGGGGAGGGCCTAGTGACAGTGAGGAAGCTGACTGTTCTGGGGAAAGTTGGGGCAGAAGTCCTTAGGAGCCTTGGAAATAAGGGAGATTTTCAGTTAAAGATGGGAAAGAAGTGAGCGTGATTCAATGCCAGTGAGATGCTGCCGCAGAAAGGGTAGACCAGTTGACCAGATGGAGGATGCCTTAGGCCTGAGACAAGGATTCTTGTGTGTGTTGTTTACTGAAGGAGAGGAATCAGGATCCACAGAGTAAAAACTTCAGCACACTTGCACCACAGAAGGTGTTTTTAGGCCTTTATTATATTTTTATAAGTCTCATGCATTTTGGGATTCCCTAGTGGCTCAGGTGGTAAAGAATCTGTCTGCAATGCAGGAGACCCAAATTCCATCCCTGGGTCGGGAAGATCCCCTGGAGAAGGGAATGGCTACCCACTCCAGTATTCTGGCCTGGAAAATTCTATGGATTGATGAGCCTGGTGGGCTATAGTCCATGGGATCATGAAGAATTGGATACAATTAAAAGTCTCTATTCAGATCCTATATAAACACTTTTTAGTGATGTTTTACGTCTTGAATGCCTACGTAAAGCTATTCTTCTGTGTGCGTCCTTCTGAAACTCTTCACTCAGTATTGGTTTGAGTTCATTGTCATTGGTAGGTGTGCCTCCACGCCATTTGCTTGAACTCTGTACAGAATTACATTGTGTGAATACATCACAAATTTCCACCATTTCCCAACTAGCAAACATTCAAATTATTTCCAATTTTTCTGAAGTTAAAAGATGCCATAACAAACTTTGTTGTAGTGTGTAATTTTTGAAAGTTAATATCATAACTCTCATATAAATATAAAATGAAACATCAGATTATTTAATTTATTCATTAATGAAGAAGCCAGTAAAATATTATAATCAGCTCAAAGGAGAATCTGATGAATAAGTACATATATAGGCAATCAAGAGTGTTGAAATAAGATTTCTAATAATTGCAAAACTGATTGATATCTATAGAGCAAGAATATAATGTTCAGGTTCTTCTTTTCTACATGGTAAGATCAATTAGTACCTCTATGAGACAACATTTTTTGCCTTTTTATACACAAGAGTCAGTTGCATTTCACCTCATACCCATTAGGATGGTTACTATCAAAAAAATAAATAAGGGAGAGAGAGAGAAAACAAGTGTTGGCAAGGACGTGGAAAAACTAGAACACTTGTTCACTATTTGTAGGAATATAAAATTGTGCAAGCCCTTAGGATAACAATATGGCAGTTCCTCAAAAATTAAAAATAGAATCACTATATGAGCCAACAATTCTGTTTCTGGGTATATATCCAAAAGAATTGATAACAGGGTCTTGAAGAGGTATTTGGACATCCACGTTCATAGCAGCATTATTCACAATGGCCAAAATGCAGAAGCACCCGAGTGTCCATCAATAGATGAATGGATAAACAAAATGCAGTATATGCATACAATGGAATTTTATTTAGCCTTTAAAAGGAAGGAAAGTCTGATGTATACTACAACATGGATGACCATTAGCATATTATGCTAAGTGAAATAAGCCAGTCACAAAAGAAAATGAACTGTATGATTCCACTTCAGGAGGTACCTAGTGTAATCAAATTCATAGAATAGTAGTCAAATTTCATAGAAGTAAAATAATGGCTGCCACGGACTTCAGGGAGGAAGGAATCAGGAAGTTATGGCTTAACAGATACAGAGTCTCAGATTTGCAAGATGAAAAGAGCTCTGGAGATGGATTGTAGTGACAGTAATACAGCAATGTGACTATACTGAATGCCACTGAACTCTGTACTTCAAAGTCGTTAAGATGATAAATCTTATCCTACATGTGGGTTTCTGTGCTCAGTCATGTCCGACTCCTCTGTCCATGGGATTTTCCAGGTGAGAATACTGGAGTGGGTTGCCACTTCCTTCTCCAAGGGATCTTTCCCAACCCAGGGATCAAACTCAGGTCTCTTGCAAATGGTTTCTTTACTGCTGAGCCACTGGGGAATCCTATGTGTATTTTACCACAATTTCTTTAAAAAATCAATGATAAAAAATAAGCACTAATTTCATTTTTGTACAGCTTACAAAGTTGTAAAATAGGGACTTCCCTGGTGGTCCAGTAGTTAAGACTTCACACTTCCAACACAGGGGGTTGTGTGCAAGTGGGGTTGCGGGTTTGACTCCTGGTCGGTGAGCTAAGATCCCACATGCATTGTAGACAGAAAACAAATAAAATAAAATAAAAACACCTTTTAAAAAAAAAGGCAAGGGGGATTTTCCTGGTGGTCCAGTGGCTTAGACTCCACACTCCCAGTGCAGGGGGCCTGGGTTCAATCCCTGTCAGGGAACTAGATCCCACATGCCACAATGAAGAGTTTAGATGAACTAAAGATCCCACGTGTCACAACTAAATTTGTGAAACAGCAAATAGCCTGTGTGCATGCTCAGTCACTCAGCCGTGTCTGACTCTGCGACCCTATGGACTGTGGCCTGCCAGGCTCCTTGTCTGTGGCATTCTCCAGGCAAGAATACTGGAATGGGTTGCTGTGCCCTCCTCCAGGGGATCTTCCCCACCCAGGGACTGAACCCATGTCTCTTATGTCTCCTGCATTGGCAGGCAGGTTCTTTACCACTAGCTCAACCTGGGAAGCCCATAGCCTAGTCAAAGACAAAAGTATACATTCCTGTAGAAACAGATGACCCTGAGCCAACACCTAGGATGCCATTGAAAGGGCATTCATTTGCCCATTTCAAAGTCTTTCAAATTTTCTGCAGTATATATGTGTTCTTGTGTATGTGGGAAAGCTCTTTATATCTTAATGTAGATTTGCTAGATTATAGGATATGTATCATCCGATTGCTTCCTAAAGTGTGTGTCTTACCAGTTTACACCCCCACCAGTAGTACAAACAGAAACCCAGATGTCCAGGAAACAAATGAAAAGATGTCTGACTTCTCTAGTAAAGAGGGCAGTGCAAATTAGAACAACTTTGGGAGCATTTCAGACTTAGAAAATTTGCAAAAATTCAAAGTCTGCCATTACCAAGTGTTGGTCATATATTAAATTCCTGAGTCAGGAATATCTGGTTGAAGAATTCTAAAGCAGGCACCAGGAAGAAAAAAAGAAAGAAAGAAACAGACGACAAGCCCTAAACACAGAGCCCCAAGGCTAATTTGCCCTTGAAGAAATAATGTCAGGCCCTTGTTTAAAATTCATGGAAAGAAAGGTGTGTACATGTTGGGATGGAAAAGGGGTGCTTAGAGAATAGATATTAAAGGCTACTCTTTTTTAAAAGTGTTTAAAATTTTTCCCAGCTTTATTGAGATATTATTGAGATTTAGCATATTTAAGTTTAAGGGATACAGCTTGATGATTTGATGCATGTATATGAAGTGAAGTGAAGTGAAAATCACTCAATTGTGTCCAACTCTTTGCAACCCCATGGACTATACAGCCCATGGAATTCTCGCCTTTCCCTTCTGCCCGGGGATCTTCCCAACCCATGGATCAAATCCAGGTCTTCCACATTGCAGGCGGATTCTTTACCAACCGAGCCACCAGGGAATGTGAAATAATTACCACAATAAATGTGTGTGTGTGTGTGTGTGTGTGTGGTGATAACTTTTAGGATCTAGTATTTTAACAGCTTTTAACTATATAATTGGAGAAGGCAATGGCACCCCACTCCAGTACTCTTGCCTGGAAAGTCCCATGGATGGAGGAGCCTGGAAGGCTGCAGTCCATGGGGTCGCTGAGGGTCGGACATGACTGAGCGACTTCACTTTCACTTTTCACTTTCATGCATTGGAGAAGGAAATGGCAACCCACTCCAGTGTTCTTGCCTGGAGAATCCCAGGGATGGGGGAGCCTGGTGGGCTGGCGTCTATGGGGTCACACAGAGTCGGACACGAGTATTGTTAATTATAATCACCATACTGTACATGTGGTCCGCAGAATTTATTCATTATATAGCTAGAAATTTTAACTTTTGAAAACCTTCACCCATTTCCCCCAACCCTCTGGCAACCACGTTCTACTGTGTGTGTGTGTGTGTGTGTGTGTGTGTGTGTGTGTGCGCGCGCGCGCGCGCGCGCACGCTTAATCTCTCAGTGGTGTTCGACTCTTTGTGACCCCATGGATTGTAACCCGCCAGGCTCCTCTGTCCATGGAATTTTCCAACAAGAATACTGGAGTGGGTTGCCATTTTCTACTCCAGGGGATCTTCCCAACCCAGGGCTTGAACCCATATCTCTTATGTGTACCTGCACTGGCAGGCAGGTTCTTACCAACTGAGCCAGCCACGTGGGAGTAAGAACACAAAGGATTTGTCTTTCTCTGTCTCGCTCATCTCCCTCAGCATAATGCCCTCAAGGCCTGTCCACATTGCCACAGAAGGCAGGGTTTCCTTCTTTTCTGTGGCTGAACAACATTGTAAGATGTAAAAACCAATATCAGATTCCCAAAACAAAAGCTTCAAAGAAAGATTTTGATGGAAGCAGAAAAGTTATTGGCAACTTAGACAAACGAAGGGGCTTCCCTGATAGCTCAGTTGGTAAAGAATCCGCCTGCAACACTGGAGACCCCAGTTCGATTCCTGGGTCAGGAAGATCCACTGGAGAATGGATAGGCTACCCACTCTAGTATTCTTGGGCTTCCCTTGTGGCTCAACTGGTAAAGAATCCGCCTGCACTGCGGGAGACCTGGGTTCAATCCCTGGGTTGGGAAGATACCCTGGAGAAGGGAAAGGCTACCCACTCCAGTATTCTGGCCTGGAGAATTCCATGGACTGCATAACCCATGGGGTCACAAATAGTCAGACACAACTGAGCGACTTCTATTTTCACTTTAGACAAACCAAAGGAATCGAAATAATCATCACTGACAGGACAGAGAAATGTTACACTATTAATCTGCAAACACAGCTCCAAATACTGTGAAAATACACAAAATTTAAACATCTTTGGGGGGTGGGAAGAATTTGGAGATTGAGATTGACATATATCACTACTATGTATGAAATAGATGGTTCATGAGAACTTGCTGTGTAACCCAGGGAACTCTACTCAGTGCTCTGTGGTGACCTAAATGGGAAGGGAATCTTGAAAACAGTGGATATATTATACATGTATACGTATAACTGATCTCAGTTTGCTCCACAACAGAAACTAACACAGCAATGTAAAGCAACTATACTCCAATAGAAAGCAGGGACTCAAACAGATATGTGTACCACAGTGTTCAAAGCAGCATCATTTACAATAAGTAGAAACAACCCAAATGGATGATAAATGAGTGGATAAAGAAAATAGTATATTCATGCTTATGTGTGTGCTCAGTCACTTCAGTCATGTCCAGCTCTTTGCCACCCTATGGACTGTAGCCCCCAAGGCTCCTCTGTCCATGGGATTCTCCAGGCAGCAGTACTGGAGTGGGTTGCCATGCCCCTCGAGGGGCTCTTCCCAACCCAGGGATTGAACCTGTGTCTCCTGTGCCTCCTGCCTTGCAGGTGGGTTTTTTACCCACTGAGCCACCTGAGAAGTCCAGTATATTCATGCAAGGGAATTAGTATTCAGTCTTTAAAAGGGAGGAAATTTTGACTCATGGGAGAACATGAGTCAGCCTTGAAAACATTATGCCAACTGGAATACTGTTGTGGTTTAGTTGCTAAGTCGTGTCCAACTCTTTGCGACCCCATAGACTGTAGCTCCCTAGGCTCCTCTATGGGATTTCCCAGGCAAGAGTACTGAGGTGGATTGCTATTTCCTTCTCCAGGAAATCTTCCCGACCCAGGGGCTGAACCCATGTCTCCTGCTTGACAGGCAGATTCTTTACCACTGAGCCACCTGGGAAGCCTCTGAGTGGAATAAACCAGACACAAAAGGACAAATACTGTATGATTCTACTTAAGTGAAGTACCTGGACTAGTCAAGCTCATAGAGACAGAGAGTAGAAGGGTGGTTGCCAGGGGCAGAATGAGCAGGAATGGGGGGAGGGGTATTGAAGGGGTACCGAGCTTTAGTTTTGCCAGATGAAAAAAGTTCTGTGGTTGGATGGTGGTGATGGTTGTATGAATGGACTTGATGCCACTGAACTGTAGACTTAAAAATAGTTAAAATGTAAGTTTCACATTATGCATGTTTTACTACAATAAAAAAAGAATGTTAAAAAATAAGCATGTTTGGGTCCCCAAGGAAACCAGAATAAATTCTCTAAAGTACAAATGGTACAGATTATATTCTTTGATCACTTTTGTTATAAGAAATGAATAGCAGAAAGGAAAGAAACAACAAAAAATTTTAACCTCAGAAGTTCCAAAAGTCTTCTTAAACATCGGTTCCATGAGAGAGGAAATTAAAAATAAAATTTAGGAATAAGTATATCAAAAAGGATAATAATGAAAATCTCATGAGATGAAGTCTGGGAAAAGCTAAGGTCATGTTCAGAGGGAAATTCATAGCATGAAACATATTTCTAAACATTGAGGATGAAAATAATGAATTGAAAATGTGACTCAGAATTGAGGGGGAAGCAACACCAACCAAACTGCAAAAGCAGAAGAGATTAATAAATATAAAAGAATTAGATAAAGATACTATAAAGAGATGAATAAAGATAAAGAATTAGAAAGCAGAGAAAGAGTAGACCTGATGAACAGATTTGAGATTTGATTATTTTAAGGAGGAAAAAAAACAATCCCACAAAATAAAATAGAAAACTGAAGAACTTCTCCAATAAAAAGGAAAAGGAAAACACAGATACTAGATATTAGAAATTAGAATTTGACCACAAATTTAAAGGAAATAAAAATAACTATAAGAATATGTAAATTGGTATGCTTCACTGAACAGTGTGTGTGTACCTATATACATGTATAATTTTTAGGTGAAAAATACACACTGTTCTAAATATGATTAGTACGAGAAGTGCCTGTATGTAAAACTCAGTAGTTTTCTTTATATTCCAAAAATAACCAGTTAGAAAATATCCTGGGGAATAGATAGTAAGAACACTACTGACCTATGGTGGCGGGGGGAAAGTGCAAATGTTCTTAAGGGATTTATTTATTTTTTGTATTTAACAAACCCTTATACAGTATAGGGCTTACCGTGTGCCAGGCATATTTAATCCTTAACACCCCTAGAAGGTAGGTTTAATCATTATCCACATTTTTCAGATGTAGAGACTGAGGCACAGAGAGGCTAAGTAACTTTGCCAAAGTCACCCAGTGTACAAGTGGAACCAGATTTCAAAGTGCAGGCGGCTTCCAGCATCTCTGCTCTTTGCTGTTATGCTGTACAGGGAATAAATGCAAAGATATACCGTGTTTCAGGAGAGAAGATGCAATATCATCAAATAACTTATTCACAACTGAAGTGGGCTTTCTCACGAGGGCTGAGATGCTGACCGGCCAGCCGTCCAGCGTGACTGTCAGCAGAATGGCGCCCCCCAGGGGTGCACCGAATCACGCAGGGGTCCCTGAGGAAGCCACAGGTCAGAGCAGACAGCCTCCTCTGAGTCTGACAATGCTGATGTGCTGGCCCTTTCTAACTCAGCAAGCAATCTCCTCCTCTCTTAGATCCAGGAGATGGTCCACTCGGAGGTTGCTGCTTATGACTCGGGCCGACCAGGGCCCCTGCTGGGCCGCCCAGCGATGCTGGCCAGCCACATGAGCGCCCTCAGCCAGTCCCAGCTCATTTCTCAGATGGGCATCCGGAGCGGCATCGCCCACAGCTCCCCGTCACCCCCAGGGAGCAAGTCAGCGACCCCCTCTCCCTCCAGTTCAACTCAGGAGGAGGAGTCGGAGGCACATTTCAAGGTACGTGGGGATGGAGATGCAAAGGCTTCAGATGCCTTAGAACGCCTTCCCGTCAGCAAGGGACAGGCCCTGTGGGAAAATGGGCATCACCTACCTCTAGAAAAGACTACAAGAGTATAACTATCCCCTTTGTCGGAAAACAAGGAAAATTCTGGAAAAACGTGATGACGTCTTATTCCTCAATGGCCAGAGGATCATTTTGGTGGCATTGATGGCAATGGCAAGATCCTCAGGGCCACATCTTGTGGCCACTCTGACCTTTCAGGAGGACCACAGAGATGTGTGGTCCAGCACGGGGCACCTCTGGGCATCACTGTGAGAGGGAGCATTAAAAACAACCCCCCCACTGCGGACATGACCCCTGCAGATCCCTGGAACCAGGGGTTGTCCTGCTTCTTCAAGAACATTCCAGGGAATGAGAACTCACCACCTGTCCAGCTCCTGAGCTTTCTTTGCACTGACCCCAAGCCTCCCTCCCTGTCAAAGAGCATCTTGTTTTACTGGAGCAGGAAACAGAGACCCATCAAAGCCAAGGATGCCTGTGCTTGCCCGGAATCTCCCACAATGCCTCTCCCACAGTCTCTCCTTGAGCCACTGGTAAAATCAAGACTTGCTCCCTCCCACAATGTCTGCCTCCCTTTCTTCTTCATAAGGGCCTCTCACTTCTTTCCACGTGGTGTCCCTGAAGAGGCCTGGGGCAGTAATTGTGGCATCCATCAGAGACCCTGACCTCCTAGCTGGGGTGGGCACATCTGGATCCTGGTCCAGCTTCATCCTCAGGGTAACTTGATCACTACTGTAGTCCAGGCAGGAGGTACTTTTAATTTAATTTGTATTTAACAAATCCTTCTAAAACACTTGCATGGGGCAGATACTATTCTAAGGACATGACAGGTATTAATCCATATAATCTTTATCACAACCCCATGTAGTAGGTGGCTTTATTATCTCTGATTGCCACGTGGGGAAACTGAGGCACAGAGAGGTCAAGTGACTTATCAGGTGTCACTGAACCAGGATTTAAACGAAGGTGGTTGTAGTCTGGCTCTAGCACACGTACTCTAAACCACCCGCAACGCCCCATCTGCTCGGCAGACAGAACTGAGGCTTGGAGAGGTGGGTGACCGCAGAGAAACACTCAAGAATAGGACTGATGTGGCCACAGACTGCCCCTCACTGTCCCTCAGACCCACAGACCTGAGTCTGGCCCGTGGTTTCCTTATCAGTTTACGATATTACCCTCATTTTCTTGGAGCATTAGAGCCACAGTCTTCATAGGCAGGATCCATGGCCTTTGGCCAAAATCCCTGGTCCTTGGGTGGCCTGGGAGTCCTAGTCGGTGGGGGACGTGCCCACCCCCTCCATCCTGGAAGCCAGGTGCCCACAGTACTGAGATCCTGGAGTCTGACTGCATCAGAGGCCAGGTATCCAGGGTGAGGTCACCCTGCTGACAGTTACATTAACCTCTCTCCCATCCAGCAACTTCAAAGAGGGTCAGAGGGACTAAGCCACCTGCCCCAAGTCGCAGAGCTGAAATGTGGTGGAAGAGACCGGTCTCATTCATTCAAGAATAATCTTTGGGGATTATTTGTGATCACAAGAAGGGAGAGGTGTTAAGAAAAGATATATATATATCCAAAACTTGGAAATAGTCCAAAAACAGATAACTGCACAGTCTTTCAATGTATATCACTGCCTTATCGAACAGGCTCAAGAATTATCTGATGATTCTCTGGGAGATTATACTTTCCTTTTGATTCCTCCCTCATTATTGATGGGGGCTTTTACATTCTGTAAAGGAAGATGTTAACTTGGGGTGAGGGCAAAGTGATGAAGAGGTAAGCAATTTTTGTTCGATTGCAAGGCAAATTAATTTTTCCCTGTAGAGACACAAATGACTTCTGTGCAGCAGAAAAGACTAAAGGCTCAGAGGTGATGGTTTTATTGCTCTATAGGGCAGTAACTTGTTTCTTTCTCTTGTGTTTTTTTGAATGAACTTTACCATCATTCTGAATGAAAAACCCAGGGCTCGTACCCAGGGCATGTGTGCTCATTCGCTTGTGTGTGATTTATGTGTGTGTGTATATTCAAACCCAGCGGGTGGCCAGGGCATTGCCAATGTGTGAGGAGGGCTGGGCAAGCTGGGAAAAGCTAAGGAAGATCCAGCTCGGCCTAGGCTGGGTCGGTTAGCTGGAGGTCCTGGGCTTCTCTGGTTTTCTAACTCCCCTCACCCGGGCAGATGTCGGGAGAAAAGAGACCTTCAGCCGATCCTGGCAAAAAGGCCAAGAACCCAAAGAAGAAGAAGAAGAAGGATCCCAATGAGCCACAGAAACCTGTGTCAGCCTACGCACTCTTCTTCAGAGACACTCAGGCTGCCATCAAGGGACAGAACCCCAGCGCGACCTTCGGGGATGTGTCCAAAATCGTGGCCTCCATGTGGGACAGCTTGGGAGAGGAGCAGAAGCAGGTGAGCCCCCATCCCTTTCTGGGCCGTCCCTCAAGGCTCTGTAGTCAGACTTGGAAGGTCTGGAACCAGGTCCAGCCTCTGGAACTAGGGGAACTAGCCTCTGCCCAGCCTCTGCTGAGGACTCTACTGGGCTCACTTCGCCCATCTGTAAACTGGGGAGGTAGGCCCGGTCCCATTTGGCTGTTCTGTAGCTGTGTTCACTAGCGACTTGGTTAAGTGGGGGAGGAAACTGGACCTCTGCTGCCTCGTCTGTTAAATGGGAACAAGCATCTCCAGCCATCGTGTGCCTCCAACTCTGAAAGTCTGGGGTCCAGGTCACAGCTTTCCTACCCACTGGCTGTAAGCCTGTGGCTTCACCTCAAGGGCCTGCGGGGGGGATAGAAGCAGACCTAGCTCAGAGGTTAACGCCAGTTACCAGCCCTATGAGCTCAGGCTGACCACCTGACCTCTCCCCGATATCACCCACATCTTGGATCTTTCAGGCCTACAAGAGGAAGACCGAAGCAGCGAAGAAGGAGTATCTGAAGGCTCTGGCAGCCTACAGGGCCAGCCTCGTTTCCAAGGTAACATCTGGGATCCCTAAGCCCAGCCCTTGAGGAATAGAGCAAGAACCAAAGTCCATGGGAATGGTCAACACCACAGGTCTTGAAAGGGATGGATAAGACCAATGTGGTCCCTTCTCTGGGCTTCCCAGGTGGCACTAGTGGTAAAGAATCTACCTGCCAATGCAGGAGACATAAGAGACCTGGGTTCAGTCCCTGGGTGGGGAAGATCCCCTGGAGGAGGGCATGGCAACCCACTCCAGTATTCTTGTCTGGAGAATCCCCATGGACAGAGGAGCCTGGAGAGCTATAGTCCATAGAGTCGCACAGAGTCGGACTCAACTGAACCGCTTAGCACACACGCATGCGGTCCCTTCTCCAGGGTACCTCCTGTGTGCCAGCTCATGCTGCGTACTTTACACACATCTCATTTCACATGATTCTTCCAACAAGAACCCAGTACACAGGAGTTAAGCAACTTGCCTGGAAGTATCCAGTCTGTTAAATGGCTGTACTAGGATTCAAACCCAGTTTGCCTGTCTTCAAAACTGGCCTTTACTCCTGTCCTACGCTCAGCCTTCTCTGTTGACACCAGTATCACAGGAGGCTCAGCATGGTGGCGGTTGCGTGGTCCAAGCCCGGGAGGGAGGTGGTCTGGCACCTGCTACAGAGGACATGGTTTCTGAATTGGGCCAGAAAGGGCCAAGCAAAGAGGGTGTCCCAAATCAAGGGAACAGCCAATGCAAAGGCACAGAGGCTGGGAGAAGCCCACAGAGAGGATAATCCAGCTGGGCGATGCTCATGCCTCGGGCCAGGCTGAGGAGCATGGGTTCGCCCGTGGACAGGGGAACCCCCAGGGATTAAAATATGGGGTGGTCGGATGGTCAGAGCCAAGGGTGGTGGGTCCTGAGTGATCTCTCGTGAGTCCCCTGCTCTCCCCTGAGGGACGTGAGAGCCAGCCAGTGGGTTACAAAACCATGTGGGTCTCGTGGCCCAAGTTCCAGCTTATCCACGTTGGTTCCGGCTTATCCAGATTGGTGTCTGTTTCCCTTCCAGAGCTCCCCTGACCAGGGTGAGACCAAGAGTGCTCAGGCGAACCCGCCGGCCAAGATGCTACCCCCCAAGCAGCCCATGTACGCCATGCCGGGCCTGGCCTCCTTTCTGACCCCGTCTGACCTGCAGGCCTTCCGCAGCGGGGCCTCCCCCGCCAGCCTCGCCCGGACGCTGGGCTCCAAGTCGCTGCTGCCCAGCCTCAGTGCCTCCCCACCGCCACCGCCCTCCTTCCCTCTCAGCACACCCCTACACCAGCAGCTGCCGCTGCCACCCCACGCCCAGGGCACCCTCCTCAGCCCACCTGTCAGCATGTCCCCAGCCCCCCAGCCTCCGGTCCTGCCCGCTCCCATGGCACTCCAGGTGCAGCTGGCCGTGAGCCCCTCACCTCCAGGGCCACAGGTAAGCAGGACCCAGCGAGAATGCGCTCCTGAGGAACCCCCTTGTGGAAAGGGAAGGCAGCTTGGGATTCCAAATACTGGCCCTGCCACTCACGGCCTGTGAAACCTCAGCCTTGGCACTTTATCCCTCTGAGCCTCAGTGACCACATCTGTGAAATGGGATGAGTACACCTGGCCTGAGATGCACTGGCTGCAGAGAACAGCTGGCAGGTTCCCAGGCAGATTCTTCAGATTCCTAGGGTATCCCAGGCCCTCCTCTCTCAGCTTCTGTCCATTCCTGCTCTCTGGCCAGAGAGGCTAAGGCCACTGAGCCTTAGCTCCTGGCTCTCCCCAAAGCCTCTGAAGCCTGATCCCTGCTAATTGCTCCATGGACACTGGGAATTACAAAGCCTGCTTGACCCTGGGAGGTCACACAGCCCAGTAAGTCCATTTTACAGAGTGGGAAACTGAGGTCCAGGGAAGGAAAGTCCTTCACCACCAGCACCCCACCCTTGCAGCTAAGACTAGGACTGGATTTTCCAGAAGGTGCTCTACCAGGGAAAAGAAAGAAGTAGTCCAGGCAGACGGGCGGAGCAGAAATTTCATATAAGCCGGGGCGGTGTCTCTGCGAACAGCCCCATCCCCTCCTTGCTGCCTGAGAGGCACCCCTTTGGCTCGCCTTTGCTCACCGCCTCCTCCTCCCCTCTCCGCAGGACTTCCCTCACATCTCTGAGTTCCCCAGCAGTTCCGGACCCCGCTCCCCTGGCCCGTCCAACCCCACGAGCAGCGGAGACTGGGACAGCAGTTACCCCAGCACCGAGTGTGGCGTCAGCACCTGCAGGTGGGCCTCACCCCCACCCCTGCCCACGGTGGGAGCTGCTGAGGGCAGTGTGAGGGTAGTATGAGGATGGGGTGATGGGAGGAAAGGGCAAGGAGGACACTGCAGATCACTGTCACCTGCAGGAGGGCCTCGTGGGCACCAGGTGCCCAGCGTCGTCAGGAGAGGAAGTAGAACAAAGCAAGGACCCGTAGGGACTCAGCTGTCTGGGGCCAGGCCTGGGGGATACTGAGGCCCGTCTTCGCTCTTGCTGTTTTTCCTTCCATCCTGTTATTTTTCTTTTCCTTCTTTTTTTTTTTTTTTTTAAGATTTACTTATTTATTTAGTCTTCCCTGGTGGCTCAGATGGTAAAGAATCTGCCTGCAGTGCAGGAGACCCAGATTCGACCCTGGGTCAGGGAAATCCCCTGAAGAAGGGCATGGCCACGTGCTCCAGTCATTCTTGCCTGGAGGATTCCACGGGCAGATTTATTTAGTTTTGGCTGCACTGGGTCTTTGTTGTGGCTCACCAGGCTCTAGAGCTCGGGCTCAGCAGTTGTGGCGCAGGAGCCTAGTTGCCCCGTGCCTCGTGGAGTCTTCCTGGAGCAGGGGTGGCCCCTGCCAGCGGATTCTTCGCCACTGGACCACCAGAGATCTCCACCCTGTTTTCTTTTCTCACAAGTGCTTCCGCGTGGCATTCATAGCTAGAGCAACTGTCTTTGGTCAGCTTCCCGAGGAGCAGAGCCTGAAGCAGGAATTTGGTGCCCTTGATGATGTATATTTGTTCAGGGAGAACCCCGTACCAGTAGTGGGGCTAGGGCAGCGGCTGGGGCAGGGAGGAGCCTAGCGAGGGTATGGCCTCAGCCAGAGACTGGCTTTTATTTTTTAATTTATTTATTTTAATTGGAGAATAATTATTTCACAATATTGTGATGGTTTTTGCCATACATCAAGATCAATCGGCCACAGATACACGGGTCCCCCCAATCCTGAACCCCCATCTCCCTCCCCCCCATCCCTCTGGGTTGTCCCAGAGCACCGGATTTGGGTGTCCTGCTTCATGCATGCAACTTGCACTGGTCATCTGTTTTCCATATGGTAATATACATGTTTCAGTGCTGTTCTCTCTGGCTTTGGCCTGATCTCATGGGAGCTCTGGGTTCCAATCACAGCACAGATTTGGTCCCATTATTTGGTCCCATTTTTTAAAATAAAATAATTTTTTATTATTTTTTGGCCGCACCGGGTGGCATGGAGAATTCTGTGTTCCCCAACCAGGGATTGAACCAGAGCTCCTGTAGTGGAAGAACGGAGATTTGGTCCCAACTTTTAAAAGTTCTAGCTTTTTGTATCCTCAGCGCTGAGGACCGGGTGGTCTCCCACCAGGATTCCAGGAAGGGTGTTTGGTTCCGCGCGCACACACACACCCCCCTCCGACACAAACACACACCCCTCCGACACAAACACACACCCCTCCGCAGCCACACACACCCCTCCGCCGCCACACACACACACACACATCCCTCCGCCGCCACACACACACACACACCCCTCCGACACCCCGCAGGTGGATAGTAAAGACGGGACCGGCCCAGACCTTCACGCATCTTCCGAGGGGCCGCTGAATCCGGGGAGGGGATGAATGGCCAGTGAGCAGCTGTCCCCATGCACTCGGGCCCTGTGTCCTGCCCCGTGAGGACCAGGGGACTCCTGGGTGGGGGGCGGTCACATCAGCTCTGACAGCCCCTCCTTTCTCCCCAGCCTGCTCCCCAGGGATAAATCGCTCTACCTCACCTAAGCCCGTCTCCCTGTCCTCCCTGAGGCTTGCTGGAAGGGCGCTGCTCAGAGCCTGAAGGGCTGACAGCAGAAAAGAGGCCTCGGCAGGAAGCAGGGCGCCGGCGCGGAGCGCAGTGAGATGCCCGGGCCCAGGGCTGAGGCTCTTCCTCACCTCCCGGCAGACTCTGCAGAGGCCGCCCGCCGCCCGCCGCCAGCCCAAAGAACCTGCTGGAACCTCCCGCCCCCTGACCGCTTGCTCCAGGGTTCCGTGGACCCCGCGCCTCGCCTGCCGCCGTCCCCTCCGTCTGGTCGTCTGCGCCGGAGCTGTCCCTGGACCGGTGGCCCCGCCGCAGGAAACCACCCCAGATGCGCCGGGCGGGGGTCGGCTCGGCGCCAGACGTGCAAATCCGGTTTTACAGTGTGAACAAGACATTATGACACTTACAAACTGTTGGCTCCATGTAAGTATTAGTTGACTATGTGTTTTAGAAGCTGTGCTGAAGACACCTGTAAGATTATTTTGTTGGGATGGGGTGGGGCGGAAAGTAGATTCCTTAAAGGTAAAAAAAAAAAAAAAGGCATTTTATATGACCGTTAGCACATTTTTTTTTAAGTTTTATCTCAAGGGAGACGTGCACAAAAGAGGCTGCCAAACCATTTCACCCTCTGTACAGCAGGAACTGGACAATTTATAGCCACACTCAGAGACATTGCGCTTTCTTTTTTTTTAATCATACATTCATCTATTTAAAACAGCCAGCAATGACTTCTGTCTGTTTACGAGGAACAATCGAGAACAAAATTGCAGTTTTTATCATAAAGTGTGTGTGCTTTGGGGTTTGGTTTGGGTTTGGGTTCTTAATGTTTGCAGCTGTTTTCTGACCCTGCAAATGTCTGTCCTGGTGCCCAGTGCTTCTCTCGAATTTCTTTATAATAAAACTGATAAAAAGTTGGAAACAGCCTGTCTCTCTTTACACTTGGTAAGCCAGGGGCAGGCCCTCTGCAGTGATCCTTGGTGGTGGGATTCGCCAGGACAGAGCCCCTAGTGTCAGCCAGGTTGAGGGCAAAGTCCCCCCTGCCCTTTCTCCATCCCTGAGGGTCTCTGTGGGCGACAGAGCCTGGATGGCCTCAGTCTTGCCATCTGTAGAAGTGGGGCGATGATGGTGCCAGCAAGTAGGTTCCCATGATGATTCAAGGTGCCTTGCGTGCTGGCCACACAGGGAGCTCCCATCAGCAGGTGACCACAGTGAGTCCCTCCCGACCACTCCCTTGCCCCCAATGGAGTTTCTGTCCTCTGGAAGTTTCCAGGCTGGTGGAGGTGAGAGGTGCATTTAGGGCAGCAGGAGCCCAGGGTGGGAAGAGGGACTCCTCCAAACCCAAGTATAGCAAGCATCTCAGACAGGGAACTCTTAACTGGTTTTCCTGAAAGATGTTAGGGGTGATAACCTCAAAATAAAGTAATAATTATGTGACTATTTTAGCCATTTCTGGAAAAATCACAATTGCCTGGTGTGGAGGAGCTAGGGGGAGACTGCAGCTCTTGGGCCTCATGACACAGCTATTTTGAGATGAAGAGCAGGTTTAGGCACCCCAAACCAGGCCCATGACCCAGACAGAGGAGGCTGCATGGGTCTGGCCCCTCGTTCTCCAATCACATAACCCTGCTTCACCCAGATAACAACTCCTGGGATAGGCACAATTTCTCTGAGCCATTTCCTCACTGGAGGACTTGTAGTCCACTTTGGAAAAAGAAAAAAAAACCCAGCCCAACAAACAAAAACAACATGCTGTCATGTCAGTAGCGTCGTTGCAGTGTGAGGCATAAATATTTCATGTGGTTACAATTTCCTGTGTGGAGCTTGTCAGTAACACACAGATGACTTAGAGAGTTTAATATTCGACTCTTGCTTCTCTCCATACATTGGAGAAAGCAACATTGCTGGATCACTGGGATCCACGCACACAGTCCCAAATAAGAGTGCTAGGCTATTGGGTTCTTGCTGCTGAGGTGGATGCTCCCACCTGCTCTCCCACCACTACCCCACATCGCTACATCAGGATCTCAGGGTTCCTTTGGCCACATCCATGTGCTGATGCTGGCCTCTCTGTCAGCTCCAGGGATGCTCGGAGGCACCCAGACGGAGTCTGAATACCCTGCCCACACGTATCAGGGGGTGGCCAAGTGGGTGTGTCCCGGGGGGTTCAGAGAGTGGAAGCAGAGTGCATGGATAGTGGAAGGTACAAGGTTGATTTCAGGGTGAGGAAGTCCATGGTGCCTACTATAGGGGAAGATGTTGGTGCCCCTCCCAGACCCCTTTATGGGCTGGCTCCTGAGTATTGGCTGTTCACTGGTCACAGCTGCCCCCTTTGTCCTAGTCGTCGCCCTGGACCAGGAGGGGATGCCCCACGCCCCAGAGCTGCCCTCCTAACCAAATAAGGGAGCAGCCACTCCGTGGTACCTCTCATGCTCCAAAGCTCCTTGGGATCACAATGCAGCGGCTCCCCATCTTTGCTTAGCTCCTTCTCCACCCTACCCTGCTTCCCTCACTCCCCTACTCAGAGTACCCGCCTGGTAAATTTCTTAACCCAGAAACCCCATCTCAGGCTCTTATTTCTCAGACAATGGATCCACAATCCTAGCTGAGCAGAGTGGGGCCACACCAGTAACGTTCCATATTCTTTCCCTGGCTCTGGCCCTGCCTTCAAATGTAAGACTTTGAGCCCTTGAAACCAACCCAAGCCTTACGCAGGGGAGATCTAGGTTCTCACATGTTCGCAAAGAAATCCTCTCAGAACTTCCCTGGTGGTGCAGTGGCTAAAACTCCACACTCTCAATGCGGGGGGCCCAGGTTTGATCCCTGGTTGGGGAACTAGATCCCATGTGCCGCAACGAAAGCTCCCATATGCTGCAATGAAGATTAAAGGTCCTTCGTGCTGCAACTAAGACCCGGAGCAGTCAAATAAATATTTTTAAAAAAGAAATTGTCTCCCCAAGGAAGTCCTCTCTCCAGGAAGCAGTGTCTGCTACCTCTTCCTATTCTGTCCAGAGATGATGCTGGTTCAGCCCATGGAGCCCCTGGAGCCTGATGCCACACCCACTGTAAAAGCACTGAGGCTTCTTCACAGATGCCCCCACCCTGTCCCTGTGCCCCTAAAGCTGCCACCCTGGGCTCAGAATAGACCAGCTACCGTTGCAGCCATGGCGCCCCAATCTGCCAAGGCCAGTCTGTGTGGCCTGGACCCAGTCCTCGAGGTCACATGTTATTGTTGCTTGGTCCCTACTGCAGGGCTCCTGACCTGGTGAGGACCCTCAGCCCCTGCCTGCGGCCCGCCCTCCCCAACCCGTCTCCCCTCTCTGTGGAGCTGATCCAGGAACCAAAACTGCTTGCCCTTCCAGATGCCAAATGCTTGATTCAGCTGCCTGCATCTTCCAGCTCCCCCACAAAACCCTGGAATCCTAGCAGGGGCCACAGCAGGGGCAAAGGCCAGGCTTCTCATCCCGAAAGGAAGGTGTGGCTGGTCCTGAGATTGCCCAGAGCTAATCCCTCCCTCTAGGGCTACGTCTGAATTTCCATATTAGACAGAATGTGGGCAACATGGCCCGCATGGGCTTTCCAATGAATTTTCAGAGTCCAGGATGTTAAAATTCAATTTATTCATTCAGCAGGAATACAAACAAGTGGGCAGTTTACTCTCTGCCAGGCCCTCAGCTGAGCACCCAGGACCAAGTGGAATCGGACACAGAGTCTGCGCGTCTAGGAGCTTACAGCAAGTTGGGGAGGCAGAGAATGAAACCAGTAATATTAAATTAATCCTCAATTTATAATTTCATATCATAAATCATTAAAAAAAACATACATTTAAAACTACTATGTGGCCAGTGCAAAAAGAGGGAGCCGGGAGAAGGCAGAAGAGGGGCCCCCAGTCCAGCTCGGAGTCTGCCAAGGCTTCCTGGGTAGCTGATATCTGGACTGTGCCCTGCCTGGTGACCAGGACTGAGCTGGAGGACTGGCCCGTGCCTGAAGAATGCCATATTTTCCTGATCCTGACCTCAGAGGCTGACTCTGTGGTTGTGATTCTGCAAAGGTGAAGAGGGGCGGGGAGGGATGAATTCAGAGTATGGGATTAACTGATACACACTCTGTGTATGAAATAGATACGCAGCAAGGATTTGTGCTATACAGGGAACTATATTCAATATCTTGTTATAACCTGTAATGGAAAAGAATAGAAAGAAAAGAATATAGATGTGTACCCACGCATGGCACATGGGCACAATGCCATACACATTACATACCACGTGCCTGCCAGGCCCATGCATACACCCCAGTATGTCCTGGCTAGTACATAATACGAGAAACTTTACCTCTGTGTAGAGCTTAAATAACAACAATAATAATAACTTCAAAGAACTTTCCATGTATTAGCTCATTATTATTCACAGCAGCTCTTTGAAGAGGAGACTATTACTCCAAGTTTCATATGAGAAAATGGGGAAGGAGCTTTGCTCAAGGTCATGGGACTCGTAGGATGCAGAGCCAATATTCTCCCAGGCAAGCTGTGCCTGGATCTGTCCCTCATCACCACACACAGCAGCCCTTCGTCTCTCTGGCCTGAGTTTCACCCCGCATTCAGAGCTTACCTGGGCCTCCAGCCTCCCTTCTCTCCAAAGGAAGGGTGTTCCTGCTGCCAGAAGGCACCGCCACCCCCACCCACCCATCTCTGTCCATCTGACCTTGTCAGCCCTTGACCTTCGGCAGGAGAGCTAGACCCTGCAGTGGAGGAAGAGTGCCCTCCAGATGTTCCTATGAAACACAAAGCGGGTTAATTAGCACTCTGTCTGGAAGATCCCCTGGAGGAAGAAATGGCAACTCACTCCAGTATCCTTGCCTGGGAAATCCCATGGACAGAGGAGCCTGGCAGCCTCCTCTGAACAACTTCACTTTCCCTTCTTTCCTTTCACCAGTACTTATAAGATATCAATTGGTAAGGCCCCTTAGAAAGTAAAACTGAAAGTAGCTCTGACGTGTCTGACTCTTTGTGACCCCATGGACTATTCAGTCCATGGAATTCTCTAGGCCAGAATACTGGAGTGGGTAGTCTTTCTCCAGGGGATCTTCCCAACCCAGGGATAGAACCCAGGTCTCGCACATTGCAGGCAGATTGTTCACCAGCTGAGCCACAAAGGAAGCCCAAGAATAAGTCCTCTTAGAAGGGCCCCAAAATAGTTGTTCCGATCAAGAATAGCAGATGGTGGTGTGTTAGGTTGGGAGAAAGCAGTGGAGAAAGGGCTCTTGAGGAAGTGATCCTGGCGGCCCTCACGGCTCCAGCCATCCCCTCCCACGGGATGCACGTGTGGATGGTGTCAGGATGCTGGCTCCAGGAGATGTCCGTTCACCCATTTCTTCTGGAGCTCCACGTATGAGTGTGCTGGGTATGGTGATGTTTGGCCCTGAATCAACTTCTCTAACACATACGCCTCAGAGGTAGCCCTGGTCACCCACTCTGGGCTATTGGAGCTGTTCCCTCCCGCCAACATATTTTATACAAATGAGTAATGACTAAGAGGGATTCCCTTGTAGCTCAGTCGGTAAAGAATCTGCCTGCAGTGCAGGAGACCCAGGCTTGATCCTGGGTTGGGAAGATCCCCTAGAGAAGGAAATGGTAACCTACTCCAGTATCCTTGCCTGGAAAATCCTACGGACAGAGGAGCCTGGTGGGCTACAGTCCATGGAGTCGCCTGAGCGACTAATACATCTTAATGAATAAGATGGCTAGTCGGAGACGGGGACAAATGCTCCAAAGACAACATAGTAGGGTGACACGAGAGGAATGGGTGGAGGGAGTTGTGGCCACTTCAGACAGGGGATGGAGGTGGCCAAGCAGAGCCCTGAGAAGGTAGAGGAAGCAGCAGTGACCATATCTTAGAGGACAGATTGCCTGAGAGAAGAAAAGTCTCGTGGAGGGGACCTGGGGCAGGAAGAAGCCTTCTTGCTCTGGAGTAGCAAGGAAACCAGTGTGGCTGAGGGATGATCAAATGCAAGTGTGGACCAAGATGGGTTTGAGGATGCAGCTAATGGCCTGATGAGGACTCCTAGGCCACAATAAGGAAGTTGGACTTTGTGGTCAAGGCAGTAGGAAGTCACTCGAGTGGAGGAGGGACACGATCCAAACTGCCTTTTCACAAGGTCTCTCTGGCTGCTGGGGGTGGGGAGTGGAAGTGGGGAGATTCGTCAGGGGGGCTGTGCAGTCATCCAGGGGAAGGACAGTGGTGACACCAGACAGGCTAGTGACAGTGGACGAGAGGGATTGAGATGGCTCAGATGCACTGTGTCACTGGAAGTGATGGGGGCTTGAGGTGTAGTTGGCTCAAGGACAGTTGTTGGCCGAGAGAAGCAGCACTTGGGGCAAGGAGTTCATAGTCCGATTAGTAGGAAGCTCATCCCATCTCTGCCCTGCCATACGTTCACCAGTTCCCACCATGTACTGTGGGATTATTATTGACTTTGAGGGCTGGGAAGGAATCAGAACCAGAGTACTGGGCAGGAAAGGGCTTCCTTAACTGCAGCCTCAAAGCAGTTAAAGAAACTAATATGAAGACCTTCTAGTCAAGGGAGATTAGACATGGAGGCCAGCCGTGATTTGGCTGTCGCCCTTGTAGGTATGGACTTAATTCAGTTCAGTTCAGTCACTCAGTCGTGTCTGACTCTTTGCGATCCCATGAATCGCAGAATACCAGGCCTCCCTGTCCAACACCAACTCCCAGAGCTCACTCAAACTCATGTCCATTGAGTCGGTGATTCCATCCAGCCATCTCATCCTCTGTCGTCCCCTTCTCCTCCTGCCCCCAATCCCTCCCAGCATCAGAGTCTTTTCCAATGAGTCAACTCTGCATGAGGTGGCCAAAGTATTGGAGTTTCAGCTTTAACATCAGTCCTTCCAATGAGCACCCAGGACTGATCTCCTTTAGAATGGACTGGTTGGATCTCCTTGCAGGCCAAGGGACTCGCAAGAGTCTTCTCCAACACCACAATTCAAAAGCATCAATTCTGCGTCGCTCAGCTTTCTTCACAGTCCAACTCTCACATCCATACATGACCACTGGAAAGACCATAGCCTTGACTAGACAGACCTTTGTTGGCAAAGTAATGTCTCTGCTTTTGAATATGCTATCTAAGTTGCTCATAACTTCCCTTCCAAGGAGTAAGCGTCTTTTAATTTCATGGCTGCAATCACCATCTGCAGTGATTTTGGAGCCCCAAAAATAAAGTCTGACAGTTTCTACTGTTTCCCCATCTATTTCCCATGAAGTGATGGGACCAGATGCCATGATCTTCGTTTTCTGAATGTTGAGCCAGCTTTTCCACTCTCCTCTTTCACTTTCATCAAGAGGCTTTTGAGTTCCTCTTCACTTTCTGCCATAAGGGTGGTGTCATCTGCATATCTGAGGTTATTGATATTTCTGCCGGCAATCTTGATTCCAGCTTGTGCTTCATCCAGCCCCACGTTTCTCATGATCTATTATGCATATAAGTTAAATAAGCAGGGTGACAATATACAGCCTTGACGTACTCCTTTTCCTATTTGGAACCAGTCTGTTGTTCCATGTCCAGTTCTAACTGTTGCTTCCTGACCTCCATATAGGTTTCTCAAGAGGCAGGTCAGGTGGTCTGGTATTTCCATCTCTTGAAGAATTTTCCACAGTTTATTGTGATCCACACAATCAAAGGCTTTGGCATAGTCAATAAAGCAGAAATAGATGTTTTTCTGGCACTCTCTTGGTTTTTCCATGATCCAGCGGATGTTGGCACTTTGATCTCTGGTTCCTCTGCCTTTTCTAAAACCAGCTTGAACATCTGGAAATTCACAGTTCACATATTGCTGAAGCCTGGCTTGCAGAACTTTGAGCATTACTTTACTAGTCTGTTAGATGAGTGCAATTGTGCAGTAGTTTGAGCATTCTTTGGCATTGGCTTTCTTTGGGATTGGAATGAAAACTGACCTTTTCGAGTCCTGTGGCCACTGCTGAGTTTTCCAAATTTGCTGGCATATTGAGTGCAGCACTTTCACAGCATCATCTTTCAGGATTTGGAATAGCTCAACTGGAATTCCATCACCTCCACTAGCTTTGTTCGTAGTGGTGCTTTGAAGGCCCACTTGACTTGACATTCCAGGATGTCTGGCTCTAGGTGAGTGATCACACCATTGTGAGCTGACTATGGCTCAGATCATGAACTCCTTATTGCCAAATTCAGACTTAAATTGAAGAAAGTAAGGAAAACCTCTAGACCATTCAGGTATGACCTAAATCAAATCCCTTATAATTATACAGTGGAAGTAAGAAATAGATTTAAGGGACTAGATCTGATAGATAGAGTGCCTGATGAACTATGGACAGAGGTTCGTGACATTGTACAGGAGACAGGGATCAAGACCATCCCCATGGAAAAGAAATGAAAAAAAAGCAAAATGGCTGGTGGGGAGGCCTTACAAATAGCTGTGAAAAGAAGAGAAGTGAAAAGCAAAGGAGAAAAAGAAAGATATAAGCATCTGAATGCAGAATTCCAAAGAATAGCAAGGAGAGATAAGAAAGCCTTCCTCAGCGATCAGTGTAAAGAAATAGAGGAAAACAACAGAATGGGAAAGACTAGAGATCTCTTCAAGAAAATTAGAGATACCAAGGGAACATTTCATGCAAAGATGGGCTCGATAGAGGACAGAAATGGTATGGACTTAATTACGTCTCCTCAAAATTGTATGTTGAGGACTTCCTTGGTGGTCCAATGGTTAAGAATCTGGTGGCCCAGATGGTAAAGAATCTGCCTGCAATGTAGGTGTCCCGAGTTTGATCCCTGGGTTGGGCAGATCCCCTGGAGAAGGGAATGGTTACCCACTCCAGTATTCTTGAGAATTCCATGGATGGAGGAGCTTGGTGGGCTACAGTCCATGGGGTTGCAAAGAGCTGTACATGACTGAGTGACTAATGCTTTCACTTTCATTTGCCAACACAGAGGACAGGAGTTCCATCCCTGGTCCAGGAAGATGCCACATGCCTCAGGGCAATTAAGCCCCTGCACCCGAGTGTGTGTACTTTAGAGCCCACGTACCCCAACTAGAGGGTAATCCCCCTTGCCACAACTAGAGAAATGAAGACCCAGTGTAACCAAAAGTAAAAGATAAAAATTAAAAAATCATGTTGAAATCTAAACCTCTGTGTGATAGCACTTAGAGGTGACTGGGTTTAGATGAGGTTATGTGGCAGGGGTGGGGGTGCCCATGCTGGGATGAGTGCTCTCATAGGAAGAGGTACTGTGGATAGTGACTGCGGGCATGAAATTAGAAGATGCTTACTTCTTGGAAGGAAAGCAATGACAAACCTAGACAGCATATTAAAAAGCAAAGACATCCCTTTGCCGACAAAAGTCCATATAGTCAAACTGTGGTTTCTCCAGTAGTCATGAATGGATGTGAGAGTTGGACCATAAAAAAGGCTGAGCACCAAAGAGGTGATGCTTTCAAAGTATGGTGCTGGAGAAGACTCTTGAGAGTCCCTTGAACTGCAAGGAGATCCAACCAGTCTGTCCTAAAGAAAATCAGTCCTGGATATTCATTGGAAGGACTGACGCTGAAGTTGAAGCTCCAATACTTTGGCCACCTGATGCGAAGAGACGACTCATTAGAAAAGACCCTGAGGCTGGGAAAGATTGAGGGCAGGGGGAGAAGGGGGCAACAGAGAATGAGATGGTTGGATGGCATCACAGACTCAATGGACACGAACTTGAGCAAACTCCGGGAGGTGGTGGAGGACAGGGAAGCCTGGTGTGCTGCAGTCCATGGCGTCGCAGAGTCAGACTCAACTTATCAGCCGAACAACAACAAAGAAGGGACACGGAAGAGGTGTAATTAATTCCTCTCGCTCTCTCCTCCCTCTCCTTCCCTCCTCCCCTCTCCCCTTCTCCGTCTTTCTCTGCCAGCAGAGATCACAGGGAGCAGACAGCCTTACATCCTCACCCCAAGACACAGGTCTCATCAGACCCTGGTGGCACCTTGATCTTGGACATCTAGCCTCTAGAACTGTGAGAAAATTGATTTCTGTGGCTGAAGCCCCTCAGTCTGCGGTGCTTGTCATGGCAGCCCAAACTGACTGCTATGCCCCGAGAATTATTAAGGGCTCTGGAGGGGCAGGAAAACAGGGGCAAGACCCCCTGGCGCTTGGGGCGTGCAGAACCGGGCAGGGCTCGGTGGCATGAAATCCTGCCAGTGGGACATCCACAGTAATTTCATGCTGTCTCCTAACAGCAATTATCAGGGACACGGGAGGAAGGATGTTAATATTCAAGGTCCTCGACTTCAACATTTAAACCAATCATACATGTATAGAGCTTAACAGGTCAAACTACCACGCAGCTTGTAACAACACGGCTCTCCACATCTTCCAGCCCCGACTCCTACCACCTGCCCTCATACCCTCAAGGCTTTTAGTATTTCCTCTGCGGCTTCACACAGAAATATGGCTGTACTGCTATTTTGTGATTTATCCACTTAAAAATATTATTCATTCACTTCTTTCCCTCCATCTAAGGGACACTTACAATGAGACAAGCTGGGATCTGGCATCCTTTGCTGCAGTGCTTGCACCTGGATACATAGCTCCTCCTTGAGCACCGAAATACAAAGAAACTATATGGGACTAAAAATAACTGCATACATGTAGAGTTGGGGCAAACGCTGGATGAAAGATATAAAGAGACCAAAAAAATCCCAACTGCCGCTTTTGAAGAGCCTGGAGCAAAAGCAGGGTACTGTGTATATCCCCTGCACACAACACCACCTAAGGGAGGGGGGTGCAAAGCACCCAAACACACCCTTACCCACACCCCACATAAGGAACCAGCTTGCCCCCCTTCGGGGAGCAAGCGAGGGAAACCCTGATGCTTTAGAAGCCCCAGTAAAGCCTTGCCTGAATTTGGCCTCTGATTAATTTCTATCAGTCAACAAGGTCAAGAACCCCGTCGGTAACAATAATACTTTTTGAGGACCTACTCTATATATTCTATATAAAGTCCGTTTTATTTCTCACACAACCCTGTAAAATAGTTGCAATTAACCCCATTTCCCAAATGAAAAAAGCAGATGCAGAGAGAGATGAAAAAAATAATTGATCCCAGAGCAAGTCAGTGGCAGAGTCAGGGTCTGAACCCCAAGCCTGTAGCCTTCATACTTACTCACGTGTCATAGGGTTGCTCCACAGTGTCACATGGACATTTGGGGCTGGATAATTCTTTGTTGGATGGGAGTCGGGGGAGGAGGTGGAGTACTATTTTGAGCATCACAGGATGTTAGGTAGCATCGCTGGCCGGTACCCACTGGATGCCAGTAACATCCCTCTTTCTGACTTGTGACAACCCAAAATACCTCCCGACACTGCCAATGACCCCTGGGAGGCCACACCACCCCCAGCTGAGAACCACCGATGTATCAGAAGCTTGGGCTGGACTTCCTGTTGCTGTGGGCTAGTGCTGCCTTAGGTGGGGAGCCAGGCTTGGCCTCTGGAGGGCCTCCCCCCTCTCTAGCCACTGCTCTCCCTATGGTGTGAGAAGTCCATGGAGCCAAAGAGACATGCCTACCTAGCGCTTCCGCCTTTCTGAACAACATTCTGTTTCCCACGGCCTGCCTGGGCTTGTGGCCAGTTCTCCTGGCTACTGGAGAGTGTCCTTCTACCCCTGAGAGGTGGCCCAGGGTGTTGCTGAGGCTGGAGGGAGGTGCGCAGAGCTGGACATCTGAACTAGGTGGTCTGGACACAAATTCCAGGCCCTCCACTGCAGGCTGCTTGTCCGAGCTGGGAAGGACAAACTGGTGGGTATGGGGGGGGGGCCTCCATTTGTATCTTGTCTTAACCTGCAAACCTCAGAGCTGGCCCCTGGCTGCCAGTGTAGCTGGTGGGGATGTGGTCACACATTTTGGGCACCTCACTTTGAAGAATTTAGTCACCTCTGTTTGTAGAAAAAGAGAGGATTTAGGCTCATCCGTCTCCACCTTTGCTTCCCCCAACTCTGTCCAGATTTCCTCTTCTTATAAGGACACCAGTCAAACTGGCTGAGGGTCCACCCTGATGGCCTAACGTTTGAACTTAATCGCCTCTCCAAAGGCCCTATCTCTAAATACAATTACATTCTTATGTATGGAGGGTAGGGCTTCAACACACAAATTTTAGGGGAGACACAATTCACTCCTTAACAGATGGAGTGATTGATATTAATTAGAAACTCCACAATGCTGATGAAGTCCAACCACTGGGTCAGGGGCCAAGCAAATGGAAATCTAAAAAGACACACAAATTGGACAAGATGCTGCATGGGTCCATGCAGTAGCCAGTCACCCTGATCACCCTGCTTGGGAGGATGCTGTGACGTCAAAACATGTCACATCCACCTCCAGCTCACTGTCACCTGTCCCAGGAAACCCACACATCTGTGTGCCATGCACACTGCAGTTAACTCATTTACTGACACATTCGGGACAGCACTGACGGACAGTGCTGCCTCCCACATCTCTGGAATGACACTGGGCCAGGACCATTTGTCACCTTTCCTGGCTGTCTTCCTAAAACTCCAAGATTCCACCCAGTTTTTTTTTCCAGTCCACCAAATATTATTAGTATAAATGGAGTCAGCACCGTCATTGGCATAAATGGGGTTGCAAATTCAAATGATGTCAGAGTTGGGCAGATAAGATAAACAAAAGAGACAACAGGGCATGGTGAGGACTGTGGCTAAGCGGAGACCGACGTGTGTGTGCTCAGTCGCTCAGTGGTGTCTGACTCTTTGCCACCCCATAGACTGTAGCCTCCCAGGCTTCTCTGTCCATGGGATTTCCCAAGCAAGAATACTAAGAGTGGGTTGCCACTTCCTCCTCCAGGGGAATTTCCTGGCCCAGGGATCGAACCTGGGTCTCCTACATCTTCTACATTGCAGGTGGATTCTTTACCGTGGAGCCACTGGGGAAGCCGACAAGTGTAGACTGATGCCCTGCCCCAAAGCATTTAAATTTAATGTGTTTTAAGGTACCAGCCTGGTCCAAACAAAAGTCTGCCAGCCAAATGCACCCTCCAAGCATTTAGTTTGTGCCTTCCATTGAGGGTATGGTTAAGCGTATGGGCTTTGAAGATGGACAGACAGACCTGGGTTTAAATCTTAGTTTCTAACCTGTGGAACACAGTGGCATTTGAAATCACAGAGCAGTTGTGAGGAATATATGAAATAATGCATGTAAAGTGCTTGGGCAAAGCCTGGCACATAGTAAGTGTTTAATTTATAGTAGCTTTTATGGTTATAGTGAATCACAGAATGGCAATGGTGATGGTTTGTTGTTTTTTTTTTTTAAATAAAAGCAGCGTTCTCTTGAGCACATTTATGAAAGCATTCATGTGTGGAGCAGTGGCGCCCCTGGTGGTCATGATCAAGAACTGCAAAGCAATGTAGCCAGCCTAACTCTGGTCTTTAGGGTCAAATAGACAAGGAGTTTGAATCCAGTTCTGCCACATACAAGTACGTAACACAGGTCATTTACCTTCACCCTTATCCTCCATTCCCTGCTCCCAAACGTTAATATTCCATGGAGTGGCTCTATTTTTTTTTTAATATTTATTTGACTGCACTGAGTCTTAGTTGTGGCATGTGAACTCAGTTGCAGCAGGAGGGATCTAGTTCCCTGACGAGGGATCAAACCCAGTCCCCCTGTATTGGGAGTGTGGAGTCTTAGCCACAAGACCACTAAGCAAGCCCATGGCTCTGACAATTTAATGAGACAATATAATATCACTTGGCATACAAGCGATATTACTAGCTCTTAATAAGTGCTGGCTAGGATCCTAGCACCCAGAACACCACTGGCCACAGACTGCTAATATCCCTCCCTCATGTGAGAAGGGAAATGGGTGGGTGATTATTTATTTTTTCTTCTTTTGGGTACGAGTGAGGAGCTGTTTCTTTGGCTCGGAGCACTTGGCCAGAAAAGATACCCTGTGGATACCTGAAATTTTTCTAGAGTAAAATATTCCTTTGGATAATGCATTGCTCCCTCCAGACTTCTCTTTTCAGGTGAAAACTCCCCTGGAAGGATAACTAATATCCTGTGTCAAATGCCCAGGTGAGGATGAATGAACCAGCTTCTTGCCTCCCAGACCAGAGGGGCCTGGGAGACACTTTGTGTGTCATTACCCCCTCCCGCTCGCTCCACACACACCCTCCACCCCACTTGCTCTTCTGCCTGGAGGGGGGACTTTCTTCCTTTTCAGAGTCCAGAGGCAAGGAGTGAAGCAGGAGGTAGATGCCCCTGCACACAGGGGAAGCAATTGGAGATTCATACCATGTGGACCGATACTTCAAGATGAGAATGGCAGGACAATTGAGCGAGGAGGCTGGGCCCTGCCCAGACAGAAGATAACAGATCACATATTTCTCATTCTCAATGTCAAGAGACCTCCCTGACTACACATGCACAGAAAGGGTTCTTAGAGGTCAAAAGGGGAGTAATGCTGATGCCAAGCTACCCACAGGGGCTTCTTCAGCAGAATCCATCTTGGCTAAGAGATGCATGTGCGCACATGAGAGGACCCTGAGATATACCAAATAGGAACCAGGCAAATCAAAATGATTAGCCAAAGGAAAACTGGAAGAAATGCTCCACGTAAGTGATTTAAACTGCCATGAGGGTGCAACTCTGCAACCGAGTCTGCCTGTGTGTCTATCCACACATACAGTGCTCTTTTTTTCCTTCTAATAAATACTTCACTTGTTTCACTATCTACCCCCCTCCACTCTCCACACCGCGCCCCCCGCCCTGCAGAGCCCGAGGCAAGGCCGGGGCTCAGACCACAGGGTCTCCCTGCTTCAGCCCCCTCTGAAACAGTTCCTCCCATGTCAGCCTTGCTTCTCTTCCCATATCCTGCTCATACCTATTACAAGGTCCTGGGCTCTTCTTCTGGCAAACAGAAGCCCTTTCCAACTGGAAAATGAGGAAGAGGAGCCTCCACTTGCTCCCTGGGCATGCTGCCCCACTGCCAAGTGGAGAACTAAGAATAGGGTAACAGCTCATATTGATGAAGCGACCTTGAAGGAAGTAATCTGCTCGCTTTCAGAGGAGGGGCCGTACGGCCAAGAAGCACTCATGAGGGAGAAGTTTCACCTCTAGAGACAGTCTTTTGGACAAAAGAAAAATGAGCTACCTGAATTTCAGCATACATGCAAGTTTTGTGTTTTAGTTTGGTATTGTGTTTATTTTGAGCTACACATTTGAGGGTGCACCACAGAACTTTTTCAGGCTTGAGGCCGCCAAAAGTCATCATCTGGGCCTTCATCTCTCCCAGCACAGTCAGATCCTTTGTTGGTTCATCAGAAATTATGAAAATTTTCATCTTGCCACAAATCCCTCATCTGGATCCCACAGCTCCCAGGTCCCCCATCTTTTTTTCTGCCTTGGAAGAGTCCTGCCAAGACTCCAAGGCAGTGGTAGTGATCACAGGCCCTGGTTAACATCCACGAGGTGGTTTTAAATTCCTCTATGGCACAAGACACCTTCAAAGGACCTTGGACCTGGCAGCGGAGGACAAACTTCCAGAGGTGTCAGTGGCCAAGGCTGAAAAGGGGACCAGCCAGGCTGTGTGCTGCGCTTCAGCCCCCAGGGGGCGCCGGACTCCAACCAACCTTACCTGACTCCTCGTTCCAGCCGGCTCTGGAATGAGCTTTCCCCCACCACCCCAAACCATTCAAGGGGATTAGAAGGCTGTCATCTGCCTGCCCCCTCACCTCACACTCCCACTTTACACACACACACATACACACAGGGCCAGTCTGCAAATCCCCCCAACTGGGCTGGCTGCCCACTCCCCCCTTCTCTTGGTGCACTTTATTCAAACCTCTGTAGAGTACAACTCCTCCCTCCTCACCCCCACCCCCTCCATCGCCCCTGCGGTCCTTCCAAACCCATCTTTTTTCTTTGGGACCCCTGGATTATTCCAGGGTTTTGACAACCTCTTTACCACTCATGAGCTACCTCATCGGATGCTCACAACCATGATACCTGTAAAGAAGGCAATGGGGCAGGGATGACGGTCTCCTTGGCAAAGAGGAAACTAAGGCCTACAAAGAGGGGGTCTCTGGCATGCAGTAAGTCAGGGATGACACTGGGCAGACAGCCAGGACTCCTGAGCACCAAAGAACTCTGGAACCTGCCTGAACTCAAGCCTACTGGTGAGGGACCCTCCCCTCCAATGCTCATGGGGGCTGTTGGCTTGACTTAGCCACTAAAATAAGTCAAGATAATTGCTTTCCCACCCCTGGCTTGTTGTGTGAACTTGGGCAAGTCTCTCCTCCCATCTAAGCCTCTGGAAGCTATGATGATGGCCTATAGGTCCTTCCTTTGACTGAGACGCTCTGTGACTTTCTGACAGGAGCCCGAATCACCTCCACCCACTCGAGGTTTCTGGGGTTTCAATTAAAATGCAAGAAGCTTGTGAGAGGGCTAATGACTGTACTTCAGGTCAACAGCAATAATGACCCCAAAATGGGAAGTCTGCACTTACTGCTCTCAATTACTGGGCTTTATATGAGCTTTAATGTTTAAAGTTATCCTCACTACAACCCCAGGAGGTAGTAGTATTTTCTCTGTTTTATAGATGAGAAATTGAGGCTCGGAGAAGTGAAGTAAGTATCCTAAGCAGGACTAGAGCCCAGGGAAGCCAATCTCAAAAGGCTGGCTCTTTTGGGACTTCCCTGGAGGTCCAGTGGTTAAGACTTTCAAAGCAGGGGGCACAGGTTCCATCCCTGACTGGGGAACTAAGATCCTGCGGGGTGGGTGGCCAAAGATTTTTTTCCAAAAGGCAGGCTCTTTCTTTTGCTATATGCTGCTCAGGGAATCTTTTAGAAGTTGGCTTTACAAACCCAAGGTCTTCCCTAGAAGGTCTGTGGCCCTGTCAGGACTGAAGCCTTTCAGCCACCCCTCAGGAGGTATTCCCAGGTGGTGCAATGGTAAAGAATCTGCCTGCTAATGCAGGAGCTGCAGGAGACATGGGTTCGATCCCTGGGTTGCGAAGATCCCCTGGAGGAGGAAATGGCAAACCACTCCAGTATTCCTGCCGAGCTGACCCCATGGACAGAGGAGGTTGGTGGGCTACAGTCCATGGGGTTGCAGAGAGTCAGACACGACTGAGCAAGTGCACACACAGGAGGTATTATGGAAACTGTAAGAGAGGCAGGGCCTGACCCAGCATGACCCAGGGTCCTCAGCTTCCCTCCTCCTCCTCAGACCAGTCCCCCATCCTGAGGCCACAAGCAGACCCCACAGCCCAGGCAGAGCCTGTGAGCAGATGCAAGTTTATTATTGCATAGACGGCAGCTTCCTGAACCTTCACCCCAAATACCAACCCCCAAACAAGACCCCACCCAGGAGCCCTGGTAGCCAGAGGCTTATCCCCAACCCTAAGCCAGACCAAAAACCCCAGACAGCGACCTCAGAGCCCAGGCCTGGAGCCTGTCTCCCCTGAGAAGCACCCCCGGCCCACCCTCCTCTTGCCCTACTTGTCCAGAAAAGCCCACACACGATGGCGGAGGCCCTGGAGGACAGCAGAACCCACAGGCTCCTCTCGGCAGAAATGCAATCCAACAAGCTCAAGGCCCCAGCAGTGCTTGAAACAGTAAGTGTGGAGTTGGAAGGAAGGTTCCCAAGTATTGAGGGAGGAAGGGAAAGCTGACCCCATCAGAAACAAACTTTAGGTCAAAGAGCAAGCCCGGGGGGAGGCCAGACTACCCCTGCCCCAGCCCCCAAGGAGCAGAGAAACAAAGACAGAAAAGCAGCTGCTCCCCTCCAACTCAGTTTAAATGTCCTGGTCACGTCCTTCCCCCCGCTCAACGGGGCCTGGACCACTGGCCCTCCATCCTTCCCCAGCGCCGAGGCCACAGCCCCCACCCACTCCCAGCCAGCACCAGGGACAGGAGAAACCAGAATGGTACACAGCACATTGGAAAGGGGCTACATGCAAAGACCGGCTCCTGCCAAGCAAGCCGAGGAGCTTATCACAGATGGCAGGAACCCCACACCTGCTCCCCTCTCCCTGGGACACGCTGGCTGACAAGCAGCCTTCTTCAGCATCGGCCTGAGAGTCTGCCCCAGCGAAAGCTGCCTGGGCTTCCATGCTCAGCACCCCCCACCAATCAAGCCTGCGGTGGCCCCTGGGAGCGGAAGCGGACAAACCAGTTCACGGGCATCCCTGAGGCTTTATCTCACCGGCCCCACGGCTCCTGCAGGGTGACCTCTCCTCACCCTCAGCATCCTCGAAGCCCCCATGTGTAATGCCAGCCCCAGGCTCAGGCGCCCTCAGAAACAGGGCCATCCTAACTGCCCCTCAGCCCTTCTCCCCACACACCCCGCCCCCTGGCCACCTGGTCAGCGGCTTCCCAGCCAAAGGTCCCAAACCCTCACGTCTCCCCCTCGCCTGCTGGTCCAGAGGGAAGCTAACTGGACCGGTGGGAGGAGACAGAAGCACTGTATTCTGGGATATTCAAACAGAAGATGTCCATTTCCTCTGTTGTCATCCTGAGCATCTGGAAGCAAGGGACAGAGTATGGGAGGGGTCGGGACTGAGACAAGAAGGGCCGGTGGGCTGAGAGCATCACCCGCCATGACCCACCACAGGGATCTCGTCACTTCCTCCGCTTGCCTGGGAGGCCTCAGAAGTTTAAAATAAAGCCAGGGAGGGTAGGAAGGAGGGGGCTGGGATTTAACATCCTGGTTTGGTGACTTCTCCCAAAACACAAAAAGCCTGGGGAGGGGGTGACCTAGGGTAGTGGTGGAGGCGAGGGAGTGGATGGGGATGGGGGATGGAGCAGATTGGGAAGTTCAAGACCAGGGCTCTTCTTTCAGGGCTTTCCCTGCCACTGGGCAGAGAGCTCCCGGACGTTGCCCAGCACTTTTCTCTTCCTCTGGGCATTGCCTGTGTCTGGGCACAGATGCCACGGGAAGCCTCCTTCAATGTTTGTGGTGTGGATGCGAGTGGACCCCCAGCAACCGGGTCCAGTCCTCCTCAGCCGCCCTGCCTGGCACTGCAAAAGATGGGTCCATGCATCCTCAGCAGGAACTCCTGGCTCTGCAGAGAAGAAAAGAGGTCCAGGTGAGGGAAGGATGGAGGAGGGATGAAGGCAGGGGCCGGGGGTGGAGGTGAGGCTGAGCCAGGCTCCGGGCAGGGTTCAAGGAGCAGGCCTGATCCTCTCTGGGGCAAGATCTCTATCACCAGCACCATCCCTGCCTCTGCAAGCCCGCAAGCCTCAGCCTTGGGCTCTGACTCAGTGGGACCAGAGACAAGCCCCAGAGGCCCCTCCTTGGCCCATGCAAGGCCCTGCTGGAGGCTGCCTCTGCCTGTTCCCTTTGCCTGGTACATGCTGCCCTCCTCTCCTCCCCTCCCTCACTGCCATCTGGCTCGCCCCTCACCATCCTTCAGGTCAGGAAGTTGGCAGTCCCCGCTGCAACCATTCCCAGATCCCCTAGGAAACACGGACCCCGCTGGGGCCAGCATCTGCTCCCAGGGCAGCACCTACCAGGCTAATATTGTCACTGGCTATTTACCCTTCTCCTTCTCCTCTGGGACTGAGTAGGAACCCCCGGCCCATACTAAGCTAGAGTCAAGGGAGGCGATCTTTGAGGGGAGCAAGGCAAGAGGCAGCAAGTCTTGTTAGCAGCACCAAACACAGGATTCACAGTGTAAAGGCTGGTCCTAGTATGAGGAAGATTTGATTTGCCTTGTGGCTACTTTGGGTTCCCAGGTGGTGATGGTGGTAAAGAACCCGCCTGCCAGTGCAGGAGACCTAAGAGACTATGGGTTGGATCCCTGGGTCGGGAAGATCCCCTGGAGGAGGGCATGGTAACCCACTCCAGTATTCTTGCCTGGAGAATCCCATGGACAGAGGAGGCTGGCAGGCTTCGGTCCACAGGATCACAAAGAGTCGGACACAACTGAAGTGACTTAGCACGCATGCACGTGGCTACTTCACCCTGAGACCAGCGAGGGCCATTTTCCTTCACCCCAGCCCTGCCCACTTCCTTTTCACCGGACCTTACCCAGCTCCTGAGCTCCATCACGGGGAGAAAACCAACTGATGGAACCGACTGACTGACAGCAGGGTTCAGGAAGAGGACTGAGGGAGGCGGGTGGAGAGTGCGAGCAAGAGAGAACCAGAGGACAGGGAAAGAGGATCCGGCCATCCGGGCGACCTCAGTCTAGACTTCCGGGGCTCTGTGGGGAGGAGGTCAGGAACTATTCTGCTTAACGTTTAAACTGCAAGACTCTTACACAATGAGCCATAAGTTAAAGGTTTACTTTCACGTTCGCCTCATTTCTTGGGGCAGGAATGTGTCCCTGCTGTGTCCCTATTCCCAGCAGAGCAGGCGCTCAGTAAAGGGTGGTTAAATGGGCTTCCCTGGTGGTTCAGGGGTAAAGAATCCACCTGCCAGTGCAGGAGACACGGGTTCGATCCCTGGGTCAGGAAGATCCCCTGGAGAAGGAAATGGCAACCCACTTCAGTATTCTTGCCTGGAAAATCCCATGGACAGAGGAGCCTAGAGGGCTACAGTCTGTGGTGTCGCAAAAGAGTTGGACACGACTTAGGGACTAATCAACAACCACAACAAATGAATGGTGAGTTCGTGAATGAATGAAGCCCCCAGCGTTCACCTGACAGCCAGCCAGTGTTCTGTGCACGTTGGGCCAACGAGGGTGCGTGCATGTGTGTGTGCGCACTGGGGAGAGATGATCTCTCAAATCCACACTCTAGGTCCCTGCCCCTGCTGGGGGGTGGGCCTCAATTAACCACAAGACAGTGGCCCAGCAGGCCCTTACTCTCCTCCCCAGAGACTGCCGTGCTCTCCTCCCGGCCTCACCTGGGGGACGAGGTCAGGTCAGCAGGTGAACGAACAGGATGGCCAGGCCAATGTTCAGCAGGATCACCATGCAGATGAGGACGGTGTTGGGGACCTGGGAACAGCCGAGACAGGCTGCCTGAGTCCCCAGGAGAGCACACTCCCCCACCCCAACCCTCCGCAGTGTCCAGCACCTGGACAGACCATCCGAGCTGGAAGGATTCCTGGAGGAAATAATCAACCAAACTGCTCAGGGTCTAGAGAGGATCGAGAACGTATCCCAGGGCACACAGCGGGCAGAGCTGGGACTGGAATCCAAGTACATGGCCGTACCCACTGCTAATTCCTCTGGGGCTGCATCTCTCAGGCCCTCTGAGCCCAGCTTCAGTCTTTGGCACTGTAGCTTCCTGCTCCCCTAACAAGGCCAGAGGGCCAGGACTCACCCCCTTAATGAACCATTCCTCTATCCCCCCAAAGCCCTCCCTGCTACACCATGTAGTAGAGGCTATTGGAGCCCAGCCTAGATCCTTCATAAACAGGAGCAGCCCACAGCCTAGCTGCTTGGGACTCCTAGTCGCCTCCTCCAAAGGAGCGCCCAGACAACTGTACAGAGGCCAGCCCCTGCCCAAGGTGGGGGCACTCTGCCTGTAACCCTGGGTCAGGCTGCACCTAACTAAGCCCACATCCCGGCAGGGGTTCCCCCCTGCCCTGTCCTGTGCCATCACCCTGGTCCCCCGGTCATCTGCCCCCCGAATCCCACTTCCAGCTCCCCGCCCCTCCCGCCCCCTCCCCCCCCTCCCGCCCCCTCCCCCCCCCGCCCCCCCCCCCTCCCCCACCACTTCCACCAGCAGCCTCACCTCCTCCACCTCGACCTCTGTCGCCGCCGCGGCCTCCTTCCGAGCCTTCTTCTTGGCCCCAGCCTTGGTCAGCCCTCGGGCCTCCGTCTTGCGGGCCTTGACCTTGGGTTCGGCTTTGGGCACGATGGGCTTGGGTTCCAGCTTGGCGGGGCTCTCGGGCGCCGACGCGGGGCTTCGGGGCGGGGGCGCCGTCCCGGGCGCGGCGGCTGCGGCCGGGGAGGGGGGCACGGAGTCGGCGGCGGGGGGCTCGGGCTCGTCCTCGAAGGGCGGCGGCGCGGGCGGCGCGGTGCGCACGGCGTAGCTGTGGTAGCCCTGGTACAGCGCCACCTCCGGCTCCTCGGGCCGCGCGGGCGGCGCCTGCAGCGCCTCGATGGCCATGCGTTCGCTGGCCGGCCGGGCGGGGCTGCGGCGACCCGCGCCGTCGGACGGCGTGACCGGCCGGCTGCCCTCGCCGCCGCCGCCGCCGGGTTCACCGTTCCAGGCGCCTGGGCTCAGCAGGCCGTCTTTGGACGCCGCGGCCGGACGGGGCCGCTTGGGCTGCGGGGGCGTCCCGGCCGGCGACGGGGGGCCACCCTCGGGCGCCGGGGTCTCCCGCTCGTGCAGCTCCGGGCTCTCGCGGAGCCGCTCCGGGAGGCCCGCGGCGCCGGGGCCCCGGTCGGGGGAATCCAGCAGGCTCTCCGAGTTCTCCAGGATCTCCTGGAGCAGCCGGCGCTTTTGATACTCCGGACCTGCGGGGAGACCACAAGGGGAGGTGGGATTCGAAGCTGGGTCCCCGCACCGGCTGACCTTGGGCAAGCCGCTCCAACCCCGCTGAGTCTCGTCAACTTACTCAGCCAGCACTGACCTGCAGCCACCAGGTGCCAAGAACACTGTTTTTAAGCCATTCCCCAATACTAACTCATTTACTCCTTTGAATAACCCTATGCTGCTGCGTTGCTTCAGTCGTGTCCGACTCTGTGCAACCCCATAGACGGCAGCTCACCAGGCTCCCCAGTCCCTGGGATTCTCCAGGCAAGAACACTGGAGTGGGTTGCCATTTCCTTCTCCAATGCATGAAACTGAAAAGTGAAAGTGAAGTCGCTCAGTCATGTCCGACTCTTTGCTACCCCATGGACTGCAGCCTACCAGGCTCCTCCATCCATGGGATTTTCCAGGCAAGATTACTGGAGTGGGGTGCCATTGCCTTCTCCGGAATAACCCTATGAGGTGGATGCTATTATTTAGCCTCCACTGCACATAAGAACTCGGAGAAGGCAATGGCACCCCACTCCAATGTTCTAGCCTGGAGAATCCCAGGGACGGTGGAGCCTGGTGGGCTGCCGTCTATGGGGTCGCACAGAGTCGGACACGACTGAAGCAACTTAGCAGCACATAAGAATAAAAGGAGGCTCAGAGAGGTAAAATGCCTTGCCCAAAGTCACCCAGCTGACCAAGAGCGGAGCCGGGGCTGGCACACAGGCTGTCTGGCTCCAGAGTTTATGCTCTTTATGGTCACACCGGCCTCTTTCCATTCTCTTATCTGAAAAACAGGCCTAATGATATCTATTTCATAAATACTAACTGTAAGATTAATCGAGTGGGAAAAAAAAAATGCCTGTGAAATGCTGAGCGCAGAACCTAGCACGTGGTGACAGCTGTTGCTATGACTACCCAAGGCGGAGGCTGCCAGCCAGCGTCGCTCTTCCTGGGACCAGCAGGGGGCGCACTGTGATGGGACGCGCGACTCCTCTTGCCGGGCTGAGATCTGCACTCTGAGGTCTTGTATCTAGCCTCCTTTGCTGCTGCTGCTGCTGCTGCTGCTGCTGCTGCTGCTGCTGCTGCTGCTAAGTCGCTTCAGTCGTGTCCGACTCTGTGCGACCCCATAGACGGCAACCCACCAGGCTCCCTCATCCCTGGGATTCTCCAGGCAAGAATACTGGAGAGGGTTGCCATTTCCTTCTCCAATGCACGAAAGTGAAAAGTGAAAGGGAAGTCGCTCAGTCGTCTCCGACTCTTCGCGACCCCATGGACTGCAGCCTACCAGGCTCCTCCGTCCATGGGATTTTCCAGGCAAGAATACTGGAGTGGATTGCCATTTCCTTCTGCCTTGCTGCTGCTGCTGCTAAGTCGCTTCAGTCGTGTCAGACTCTGTGCAACCCCATAGACGGCAGCCCACTAGGCTCCTCTGTCCCTGGGATTTTCCAGGCAAGAATACTGGAGTGGGTTGCCATTTCCTTCTCCAATGCATGAAAGTGAAAAGTAAAAGTGAAGTCACTCAGTCGTGCCGGACTCTTAGCGACTCCAAAACCCTTCAACATGGAGAGCACCAGTCGCCCACTCTGATGGACTCCCACCACTGTATTCAAGGGCAAAGTCTGGATCAGAGCCAGGAGGTCCTCCTCACTCTGCAGCCTCATTCCCCAGGGAGAGGAGACAGGCTCCAGTTGGGGAAACCTCTTATTACCACCCCAATCTCAGCCTGAGTCCCCTTGACTCATCCCACCCCATGCCTGCACCACGCCCACAGATGCTCACAGGCATGTGTGGACCCAGTGGAGCATCTCAGCTTTCCACCAAGCAAAGAAAAAGGTGTCCACCTCCCCATCCCCACCCCACGGACTTTCCCCACCCCATCCTGGCCAGTCCCCTCCCTGGCTGGCCCTACCTGGCTGGTAGAAGTCTGGAGCCAGCTCCCTGGCCAAAGTGCGGGCAATGTTGGACTCTTGGTTAGCAGCCAGGGCAGCCTGTTCTGCTGCCTCAGCTTTGGCCTTGGCGTGGCTTGTCCTAAGGAGACGACACGGTGGAGTCTCAGGATCCCTCCAGAGAACCAACCCTCTCTGCCCTTCCTCCCCCACCCACAATGAGACACCGTGGACAACACTTTTGTTCACTTGGGCTGTCAATGAATATTTATTAAGCCCTGTGGTCCAGGCTGTTGTGCGTTCCCCCGACCATTTCCTCTTCTCTCAGGGCACACAGATGGACTCCATTTTCCAGCCTCCCTGGGGTTAGGTGTGGTCAGGTGACTGGCTAAAGCATTGTGGGAAGACAGGATGATGCCATTTCCAGGCATGGTCCACAAAAACCTGTCCTGTAATCCACAGTGTCCTCTCTCTTCTCCGCTGTTGCTGGTAAAATGCAGAAGCCAAGCCCCCAGAACAAGGGACTTAACCTCATTTGTGTCACAGCTCTTTTCAACCTGGTGACACCTCTGGACCCTTTCTCGGTATACTGTTTTAAAATGCATAAATTACACAGGATTACAAAGACATGCAATTACACTGACACACTGTTACCAGAATATTTAAAGGAACAAATCTGTAATATAAGAATGTATATTCTTCTTTATAAACACATGAAACAAAATATTCAGCAGGCCTATTGACCACCATAACTTAAAAGTATAGATTAGCATAAAGGATATTTCAAGGATACATGCAACAACAGGAATGTGGCATGAAAATATATGTGATTTCTATGAGTGACAAAGTCAGAGATACTGCTAATACTACTGTGATTTATTGCCGACTTCTGTAATTGAAGAAAATACTAAATTTCAGTTACACGTCAGTAAAAATAGAGATGTGGTTTTCCCTGTCCGGATCCCTTCACTGGGCAAATGCACCCACCCTTGGCTGCTGAATTGACTGCTGATGGCTCACTGCTGTCTCAGAGAATTGCAACCAATAAGAAGCTACCTTGTTCCAAAGGTCCATACCCCTCCCCAACCCAAGGAGCCTATAACCAATGACTACTGACACCAGCCAGCCCCTTTTTGCCCCAAGAGGAACCAACTCTTGAGGTACCGCTCAGGCTCCAGAGCCCCACCGTGGGATGAGGTTGAAGGACTCCAGAACACATCCCTGCTTAGCTACTTCTATGTCCCAGCCTGCCTCTCTCACTCTCCCTTGCTTCTGAGAGCACTTGCTCCATAAATCGGCAGTGCAAGAATCCTCATCTCAGACTCAGCTTCTAGGGAATCTAACCTAAGGCAGCATCCAGATTCACAGACTCGCTGAATTCTATCCACAGAACCCCCGTGGCCCCCAGGGTCAAGAAACATGGTGGAAGGAACTCGGGTCCACAGATGATTATTGCATGGAGCAAAGCCCACCTCCCCAACAGTTTCATATTAAACATGCAACATTTGAGCATTAAATTTAAACATTAAACTCAGCAAGCCTTAAATGTCTACTGCATTAAGCGCCTAAGATTTGGGGGATGTTTATTTCAGCTGTTAATCTAACCTAACTAGGAAAAGCACCTACAAAAATATTAACAGCCCCACTAACCAATGGACTTCAAGGTAAAGAAATTAAAGATTATCTCATGTAATCATCATGATGCCTTAGGAAGCTGGTGCTCTTATTATTGTCCCTATTTTACAGAAAAGGAAACTGAGGCACAGGCAGGGTAAGTAACTTGCCCAAGGTCACAGAGTCCCTAAGTGCAGCAACTGGGATTTTGAACCCAGGCAAGATGATTCCAGACCCTGTGCTGCTCTGAAGAGTGTGCCGTGGTTGGTCAGGAGCCAAGATTCCAGGGGCAAGACAAGCGCCTTTCAAAAGGAGGAGATGGGCTGGACGCAAGCAACCAAAATTATTTAATATAATGTAACCAAATAAAAGGGATTCCCTGGTAGTTCAGCTGGTAAAGAAACTGCATGCAATGCAAGAGATCCCTGTTCACTTCCTGGGTCATGAAGTTCCCCTGGAGAAAGGATGGGCCACCCACTGCAGTATTCTTGGGCTTCCGTAGTGGCTCAGACGGTAAAGAATCTGCCTGCAATGCTAGAGACCTAGGTTTGATCCCTGGGTTGAGAAGATGCCCTGAAGGAGGGCATGGCAACCCACTCCAATATTCTTGCCTAGAGAATCCCACCGACAGAGGAGCCTGCGGGGCTACAGTCCGTGGGGTCGCAAAGTCGGACATGACTGAGCGATTAAGCACAGCACAATTAAGTGCCATTGTGAGAAGTGCCATAAAGGAAGAGTATAGAATGTGATGAAAATGTCCAACAGGAAGGCTTGATGTAGATCAGTGGTGGAGGGGGGGATCAGGCAAGGTTTCCTCGAGGATGTGACAGTTGAGACCTGAAACTGATACATCCATTGATTGGCTCATCAGCACTGAGGCAGGAACAGTGAGCCAGGCAGAGGGAAGGGCATGTGCAAAGGTCCTGAGAGGGGGTACAAGCGTCATGTCTTTGGGGAACTGAAAGGTCCAATCAGTGTCCCCATGAGCAGATGAGTCACTTCCTTGGGGATTTGATCTGCGTGTATCTCCAGCACAAATTGAGCCCCATCTAGAGATGAAGTTTACTAAGCTCCCTCCAGGTGCCAAGCCTTTTGCCTACGTTACGCCTTACAATCCTCAAAACTGCCTGGGAGGTAGCTTTTATTGAATCTACTCCACAGGTGGGGAAACTGAGTCTCAGAGCAATACCTTGCTCAAGGATGCCAAGTAACAACTGACATTTACAAAGCATTTACAACATGCCAAGAGCTTTATAGAAATTAATCCATTTCATTTTCCCAAGTACTCTTTGTGGCCCATCATCCCTCTTTACAGAGGAGAAATCCAAGGCACAAGAAGGTTTAAGGAGCCCACCTACAACTCATCCAACCAGCAAGTGAAAGCAAGGTTTCAAACAAAGGCTTTCTTGGGCCTAGAGTCTGTGCCTTTTGTCACAGGTTTGTCCGTCCACTCAATAGTAAGTAGTGGGGGATTTCCCTGGTGGTCCAGTGATTAAGAATCTGCCTTCCAATGCAGGGGACATGGGTTCTATCCCTGGTCGGGGAACTAAGATTCCAATGCTGCTGGGCAACTCCACCCACACACAGGAACTACTGAGCCCTGCAGGCTCCAGATCTCTGGTCTACAAGAGAAGCCCCACTCACCTCAAGGCGAAGCCCGGGCACCACAACTAGAGGCCCAGCACAGCCAAAGTAATAATAAGTAGTGGAGCTCAAACCCAGAACTGTCTGGTTTCTAAGCCCCTCCACTGCCACAGAAATGTTTACTGAAGAAAATAAGATTATACTGAACGAAAGAATCCATAAAAGAATGCACGCATACATACATGTACACCTGCATGGGCAAGGGGCAGCATAGAGAATAAAGAGCAGGCTTTTGGAATCAGCAGCCCTGGATTCTAACTTTGGCTCGGCCATGGCTGGGGCTAGGGTGCAAATGATGCATTCACCTCGGGCTCAAAATTTAGGGGGCTGACCAAAAAAAATTAAAAACCTCAGTAATCCAGATAAACAATACTTGAATGCAATATTTTTTAAAGTCAAAATTAATGCAGCAATAATCCTTGATGAACAAGTTATGAAAAAAATGTCAATAAAGTCCAAATCCAGACCGTGCACTTCTACGACTCACCTCACTCGCCTCCCCCTAGTCCCAACCCTACAAGGACTCTAGGACCTTGGGTGAATGGCTTTGCCTCTCTGTGCCTCAGTTTCTGCGTCTGTAGGATGATAATTCTCCTCTCTTGGAGTTGATGTGAATGGCTGAGAAGCAACATAGGAAGGTGTTTAGCCCGGGATGGGGCTGAGGGATGGTGATGGTGGTGGTGGTGATGGTGGTGATGGTGATGGTGATGATGATGGTGTTGATGAGGGTGTTGGCAGCGGTAGAGAAGAAAGAGGAGGAGAAAAAGGAGGAGAAAGATAACACTTGTTACACCGAAACCAACTGTGGAACCAACAAGGGCCCACTGTATAGCACAGGAAACTACAGAAAGAATCTGAAAGAGTATACACACACACATATGTATAATCAAATCGCTGGGCTGCACGTCTGAAACTTGCATGATATTGCAAATCAACTATACAATTAAAAACTAAAAAAAGAGAAAAAATGTAGTGCATGCACAACCCCAGACACACGTTTGCCTGTACATGGGTATGTGTGATTCAAAGATCTAAATTTTCAGAGACACTTCCCTGGAAACCTGAAACCCCAGGTTGGGTGGGGGAGGAGGGGAAAGACTGGGCAAACCTTCAAACTGAGAAAATGTCCTTTTTTGGTGGTGTGAGCTGGATGAGGCTTGTTTCCTGGGAAGCTGTGTTGCAGGACGGACTCTTCAGGCCAGAATGGCAGTCTTCACACTGAGCCCTGGAAGGTTCTAGAGGATCAACAATGGACCCTCCAGGGCAACCAGAACAGGGGTCAGAGGGGGATGGCCACACAGCCCCCTCTGTAATAAAGGTAATAAAGGCTGCTGGGCTTGAAGGAGGCACCCTTGACTGATTGAATACCTTACCAGCCCCGCTCCAATGCCTCTGATCTCAGGAATGGCCCCTCAGCTCCCTAGCCCTCAAGCCAGGCATCCCAGTGTCTCCCACACCCTCCTTCCTCATCTTTCAATATTCACAAACAAGCACCACCAACTCCTGTCTCTCCTGCTCCCCCCGAGGCTCTTGATCTGCCTATTCTCCATCTTTCCATGGCTCCTCCTGCCAGGTTCCCCTCTGCCCTCTGTAACCTCCCTGCTTCCAGACTCACTCCCTACAACCGATCACACACAGCTTGCTTGCCTCACCTCTTGCTGACAGTCTCTGCAAGGCTTCCTATCTTGCAGAAAGTAAAGTCCAAAGTGCTTAGCACGGCCTTCAAGGCTACCCAGCCTTGAAGCGGCCCTGAAGCGCTGAAGCGGCCCTGATGGGGTGTATCTGGCAGCTTACCAGGTAAACGGCAGGCTGAAGTGCTGCGGTCCAGAGGCTATCTTCTAGTCCAGTGGCACTCACAGTGTGATCCATGCAGACCCCAACCCCTCATCACCTGGGCACTTGTTGCGAATGCAGATTGGGGGGGCTCCACCCCAGATCCACTGAATCAGAATTTCTCAGGAGGAGCCCAGGAATCTGTGTTTTATAAGCCTTCCAGCTGCTTCCACTGCTCATTAAAATTTGAGAAGCCTGTGCTGGACAGATAGAAACATCCAGCTCTCTCTTGGGCAGTTCCCAGCCTGCTCAACCATCCAGGAGCCTTGAGGGTCTCCCTTCAAGCACCAGGCTCCCTCCCTGAATCCAGGGCCTGCGAGGGAAATGCAGGCACCATTTCTTTTCCTATGACCACTTGGGGAGGGGCTTTTGGGGAGGGTCTCCCAGGAGGGCTCTGCCCCTTCTGTAGAGAAGGGAAGGAGCAGTAACTGGGGCAGGGGGTGGGGCAAGGATCAGTCACCCTTCTTGATTTCATCAGATTTTCTTTCGTCAGCAGGTTAAAAATAAGGCTGGTGGTGGCCCAGGGACAGGGCAGGGCCATAACCCAGTGGGAGCACTCCCGACAGTGTCGACCCTCACTCTTGTCTCCCTTCCCCACCCTGGACCCCTCACCACCCCGGAATAGCTGGCCTCGTTGCCCAGGCGTCTCCATCAAGCTCTGATGGCTTTACTGGGCCAAAGCAGGGGCACCCACAGGAGGCACCCCTGACTCCTCTGCTCTGGTTGTTCCCCCATCTGGAATGTTCCTTTCCCTCCTTCCACCTCCCAGCCTTAAAGGGCCAGCTTCAGACCCACTTTGACTTCCAGATTTATTCAGTTAATGCAACTTTATGGAATGCCTGCTATATGTTAGGAATTTTCTGGGTGCTGTGGCTATGATAGCAAGCCAAGTATCTAAAAATCCCTTGTAGGGGGACTTCCCTGGTGGTCCAGGGACTAAAACTCCATGCTCCCAATACAGGGGGCCCGGGTTTGATCCCTGGTCCGGGAACTAAGATGCTGCCTGCCACAACTAAGACCCGGCATAGCCAAAGTACATAAGTAATTAAGTGAAAGTCACTCAGTCGTGTCTGACCCTTTTCGACCCCATGGACTATACAGTCCATGGAATTCTTCAGGCCAGAATACTGGAATGGGTAGCCTTTCCCTTCTCCAGGGGATCTTCCCAACCCAGGGATTGAACCCAGGTCTCCCGCATTGCAGGCAGATTCTTTACCAACTGAGCCACCAGGGAAGTCCAAAGAACATAAATAAAGATTTTTTTAAAATCCCTTGTAGAACTCACATTCTGTTGTAGGGGTCAGCAAATTAGGGCAACAGGCCATATCCAGCCTGTTTCTCTATCACCTGTGAGCTAAGAATGTTTATTATACTTTTTAAAGCTGTGAAAAAAAACCCAAATAGTAATTTTATGACACATGAAAACTATACAGAATTTAAATGTGTGTCCATATAAATAAAGTTTTATTAGAACAGAGTCACATGTATTTGTTTACTATTGTCTAGAGCTAAGCGGTTGCCACAGGACTGGAAAAGGTCAGTTTTCATTCCAATCCAAAAGAAAGGCAATGTCAAAGAATGTTCAAACTACCGCACAATTGCACTCATCTCACACGCTAGTAAAGTAATGCTCAAAATTCTCCAAGCCAGGCTTCAGCAATACGTGAACCGTGAACTTCCAGATGTTCAAGCTGGTTTTAGAAAAGGCAGAGGAACCAGAGATCAAATTGCCAACATCCACTGAATCATCGAAAAAGCAAGAGAGTTCCAGAAAAACATCTATTTCTGCTTTATTGACTATGCCAAAGCCTTTAACTGTGTGGATCACAATAAACTGTGGAAAATTCTTCAAGAGATGGGAATACCAGACCACCTGACCTGCCTCTTGAGAAATCTATATGCAGGTCAGGAAGCAACAGTTAGAACTGGACATGGAACAACAGACTGGTTCCAAATAGGAAAAGGAGTACATCAAGGCTGTATATTGTCACCCTGCTTATTTAACTTATATGCAGAGTAGATCATGAGAAACGCTGGGCCGGAAGAAGCACAAGCTGGAATCAAAATTGCCGGGAGAAATCTCAATAACCTCAGATATGCAGATGACACCACCGTTATGGCAGAAAGTGAAGAGGAACTAAAAAGCCTCTTGATGAAAGTGAAAGAGAGTAAAAAGGTTGGCTTAAAGCTCCACATTCAGAAAACAAAGATCATGACATCTGGTCCCATCACTTCATGGCAAATAGATGGGGAAACAGTGGAAACTGTCAGACTTTATTTTTGGGGGCTCCAAAATCACTGCAGATGGGGATTGCAGCCATGAAATTAAAAGACGCTTACTCCTTGGAAGGAAAGTTATGACCAACCTAGATAGCATATTTAAAAGCAGAGACATTACTTTGCCAACAAAGGTCCGTCTAGTCAAGGCTGTGGTTTTTCCAGTGGTCATGTATGGATGTGAGAGCTGGACTGTGAAGAAAGCTGAGCACTGAAGAATTGATGCTTTTGAACTGTGGTGTTGGAGAAGACTCTTGAGAGTCCCTTGGACTGTAAGGAGATCCAACCAGTCCATTCTGAAAGAGATCGGGCCTGGGTGTTCTTTGGAAGGAATGATGCTAAAGCTGAAACTCCAGTACTTTGGCCACCTCATGCAAAGAGTTGACTCATTGGAAAAGACTCTAATGCTGGGAGGGATTGGGGGCAGGAGGAGAAGGGGACGACAGAGGATGAGATGGCTGGATGGCATCACTGACTCGATGGACATGAGTTTGAGTGAACTCCGGGAGTTGGTGTTGGACAGGGAGGCCTGGCGTGCTTCGATTCATGGGGTTGCAAAGAGTCGGACATGACTGAGCGACTGAACTGAACTGAACTGAACTGAAACGGTTGCCACAGCAGTCCATGACCTGCAAGGCCAAAAACATTTACCATCTGGTGCTTTACAGGAAAAGTCTGCCCACCTCTGTTCTAATGCATCCACTCAACAATGGTCTCTCCTAATATTCTAATTAATAATATTAGTCTACTATTGGTTGAGCTCTTTGTGCCCAGTTCTGTGCTGTGATCACCTTTACACAAGTGACTTCAGAGAGGTGAAGTCACTTTCTCAAGGTCAAACAGCTAGAAAGTATACCTGCCCAAGCTCTTCCCCATTACACTGAGCTGGCACTTTCTTGGTACTAACTGGACCAGGTCCTCCACATGCTGGTACTAGGGATGGGGATAAATTAGATCCAGCAGGCATCTGAAGAGCTCCCAACCTAATGCAGCCCCTCCAAATCAACTGTGCAGCATCTCTGAAAATCAGCGGATGGCAGGGGCAGAGCAAAGTCGCTAAGCCACAGGGCAGGGCAGCTAAAAAGGGACAGCTCTGGTAGCCTTGGCTCTGCTCCTTATACTCTCAGGCAAGCCTGAGGCCCCTGAGCCCCAGTCTCCTCATCTGTACAATGGGGATAATAACAGCACCTATCCTGGAGAAATGGTATAAGGAGTATAAATGAATAAACATTCATCAGAAGGGTGAAGGGTACAAGCTCCAGTCCATCACATTCTGACTTTTGCTCCCTGGTCTCAGTTTCCTCAACTGTGAAATGGGGTTAATAACATTTACCTCAGAAAATTACTGGGAGTCTGAAATGAGATTGCACAAGAGTACTTAGCATAAACTGAGCACTTAACAAATATTAGCTATTATTATTGTTACAGTTTTGGTTATTATTATAACAATGTTTGGGGATCCCCAGGTGGCTCAGTGGTAAATAATTTGCCTGCCAATGCAGGATACACAGGAGACTCAGGTTTGATCCCTGGATTGGGAACATCTTCTGAAGGGAGGGCATGGCAACCCACTCCAATATTCTTGCCTGGAGAATCCCCATGGACAGAGGAGCCTGGTGGGCTACAGTCCACAAAGAATTGGAGACGACTGAAGTGACTGGGCACATAAGATAGTTTACCAGCAACTCCCTTCCAAAAGTCTAAGGACTGCCAACAAATTGGTATTTAAATAGATATTCTTGTAGCAGGATATGTCATGTAAACTTTATTTCAAAGTTCACCCAGTTTGTAGCATAGTATAGTACTTCATCCCTTTCCATTGCCAATAACGGTCCACTGTGTGTGTGGATAAACCAGATTTAGTTTATCTGTTCCTCAGCTGAAGGACATCTGGAATGTTTCCATCCTCTGGTTACTACGTATAATGCTACTATGGATATTCCTGTGCAAGTCTGGGGATGGATGTAGGTTTTCATTTCTCCTGGGTGTACACCTTAAGGCGTGGAATTGCTGGGTCATGTTGTAGCTCTTTTTAAACTTTTGAGGAACTTTCAGACTGGTTCTGAGTTGAGTGCACCATTGTACTTTCTTCTAGTAACATAAGGGTTCCGATATCTCTACACCCTTGTCTACACTTATTATTACCCACTTTTAAATTTTAGTCACATAATGGTTTGTGAGGCTCATTTCATTGTACTTTTGATCTGCACTTCCCTGGAGGCTAATGATGTTGAGTGTGTTTTTAAATGTTTAATGACCATTTATGTTATCTTCTTAGGAAAAAAAATGTTTATTTAGATTCTTTGCCTGTTTTCAATTTTTTTAAGTTGTAAAAGTTCTCAATATATTCTAGATACAAGTACCTTATCAAATATAGGATTTGCAAATATTTTTCCCATTCTATTGTCTTTTCAATTCCTTGATGGTGTTCTTTGAAGCACAGAAGTTCTTAAGCTTAATGATTTCCAATTTATCTATTTTTCCTTTTGTTACCTATACTGATGCTATCACATCTAAGAAGCTTTTGCTTAACTCAAGGTCACAAAAACTTACTACCATATTTTCTTCTCAGAGCTTTATAGTTCAGTTTTTACATTTACATCTAGGAAGACTACTTCTAATAAGGAAAAATGAGAAATAAACTAAGCGTTCATACTGCCCTAGGAGACAGGCACTACAACCATTTTACAGATGAAGAGACTGAGGCACAGTGGGGTTAAGTCACTTGGCCATTATTTTTATTGTGAACATTACGCCAGAAATGGCCCCTGCTCTGGAAGGATCTAGAGTTTGGTAGGAAAGATAAGACAAGGTGAAAAGTTTTGAGAACAAACATACACAAAAGGCTACAGGGCAGGAGGAAGCCCATGTGGTGAGCTACATGTTCATAATCTGCATTTTCTTATTTTCATATCATATATTATAAATATATAAAAGATGTACTAGAGGACTTCCCTGGTGGTCCAGTAGCTAAAACTCTGTGCTCCCAATCCAGGGGGCCTGGGGTTCTATCTCCAGTCAGGGAACTGGATCCCACATGCCCCAATGAAGACCTGGTGCGGCCAAATAAATAATTTTTTAAAACATGTAATATAATATGGCTTCATCAGCACAAAAGAATATGAAAAATAAACAGATTTTTTTTAATATTTTGGTATTTGAGGTGGTTAAGAGCAGTTTTTTCACAGTGGGTGACATAAATTCTCTGTACTTTGATTTTTTTTTTCCATCTGTAAAGTGGGGATATGAATAGCCCCTGCCTCACAGAGTTGTAGAATTATCGTACATAAAGTATTTAGAATAGAACCTGGCACATAGAAAGCTCTATGCAAGTATTTTAACATTTTAAAAAGTTGATTTGTTTTAGTTGAAGTGGAGGGGTATGCGTTTTGAGTCTGGGGGGCTGTGCCACCCCCTAAGAGCTTAAGCAGAACCTCCCCACCTTGGAAGCCCAGACTGAAATCCCCAGGCCGTGGAGGTGAACGCTTCCAGATTATGTTTTACAAAGACCTTTCTCCTCTTCTTGAAAAGGAATCACCAGCCCAGCTGGGAAATCTTCACCATGTGTGAGTGTGTATGTGACACCCCTTCCCATCCTCCAGTCTCTATGCAGGAGACAGAGTGACAAGCTGCTGTTTACTGAGTGCTAACTATGTGCCAGACACTTGACCTATGTGGTCAGCTGAATAATGGCCCCAGGGATATCCAGGTCCTAAATCCCTGGAACCAGTGAATGTTACCTTATACGGAAAAAGGAGCTTTGCAGATGTGATTAAATTGAAGATCCTGAGATGCAAGAATTATCCTGGGTTAGACAAACAGGCTCTAGATGTAACCACACATGTCCTTATAAGAGGGAGGCAGGAGCAGATGTGACCACAGGAGAGGAGAAGATGATGTGATGATGGAAACTGAGATGAGAGTGATGCCATTTGAAGATGCAGGATGGGACCACAAGCCAAGGAATGGCAGCGGCCAGTAAGAAGCTAAAAAATCAAGGAACTGGATTCTCCTCCCAGAACCCTCAAAAGGAACCAGCCCTGTCATCAACTTGTCTTTAGCCCACTGAGACCGATCTCAGACTTCTGACCTCCAGAACAGTAAGAGAGTAAGTCTGTGCTGTTTTAAGCCCCCACGTTGGTGGTCATTTGTTACAGAAGCAACAGGAAACTGCAGCAACCTGTGTGATCTCATGCCATCCTCAGGCAACTCACTGTGTAGAAGAAAGGAAAGATCAGGAAATTATTTGCCCATGGCTCATTGCCAGGTGACAGTTCAGTTCAGTTCAGTTCAGTCACTCAGTCGTGTCCGACTCTTTGTGACCCCATGAATCGCAGCACGCCAGGCCTCCCTGTCCATCACCATCTCCCAGAGTTCACTCAAACTCACATACATCGAGTCGGTGATGCCATCCAGCCATCTCATCCTCTGTCATTCTCTTTTCCTCCTGGCCCCAATCCCTCCCAGCATCAGTCTTTTCCAATAAGTCAACTCTTTGCATGAGGTGGCCAAAGTACTGGAGTTTCAGCTTTAGCATCATTCCTTCCAAAGAAATCCCACGGCTGATCTCCTTTAGGATGGGCTGGTTGGATCTCCTTGCAGGCCAAGGGACTCTCAAGAGTCTTCTCCAACACCACAGTTCAAAGGCATCAATTCTTCAGTGCTCATCTTTCTTCACAGTCCAACTCCCACATCCATACATGACCACTGGAAAAACTATAGCCTTGAGTAGACGGACCTTTCTTGGCAAAGTAATGTCTCTGCTTTTGAATATGCTATCTAGGTTGGCCATAACTTTCCTTCCAAGGAGTAAGCGTCTTTTAATTTCATGGCTGCAATCCCCATCTGCAGTGATTTTGGAGCCCCAAAATATAAAGTCTGACACTGTCTCCACTGTTTCCCCAACTATTTGCCATGAAGTGATGAGACCAGAGGCCATGATCTTCGTTTTCTGAATGTTGAGCTTTAAGCCAACTTTTTCACTCTCCTCTTTCACTTTCATCAAGAAGCTTTTTAATTCCTCTTCACTTTCTGCCATAAGGGTGGTGTCATCTGCATATTTGAGGTTATTGATGTTTCTCCCAGCAATCTTGATTCCAGCTTGTGCTTCTTCCAGCCCAGCATTTTTCATGATGTACTCTGCATATAAGTTAAATAAGCAGGGTGACAATATACAGCCTTGACAAACTCCTCTTCCTATTTGGAACCAGTCTGTTGTTCCATGTCCAGTTCTAACTGTTGCTTCCTGACCTGCATATAGGTTTCTCAAGAGGCAGGTCAGGTGGTCTGGTATTCCCATCTCTTTCAGAATTTCCCACAGTTTATTGTGATCCACACAATCAAAGGCTTTGGCATAGTCAATAAAGCAGAAATAGATGTTTTTCTGGAACTCTCTTGCTTTTTCCATGATTCAGTGGATGTTGGCAATTTGATCTCTGGTTCCTCTGCCTTTTCTAAAACCAGCTTGAACATCTGGAAGTTCACGGTTCACATATTGCTGAAGCCTGGCTTGGAGAATTTTGAGCATTACTTTACTAGCGTGTGAGATGAGTGCAATTGTGCGATAGTTAGAACATTCTTTGACATTGCCTTTCTTTTGGATTGGAATGAAAACTGACCTTTTCCAGTCCTGTGGCCACTGCTGAGTCTTCCAAATGTGCTGGCATACTGAGTGCAGCACATATTGAGGTGGCACTAGTGGTAAAGAACTGGCCTGCCAATGCAGATGTAAGAGACGTGGGTTCGATCCCTGGGTCAGGAAGATCCCCTGGAAGAGGGCATGGCAACCCACTCCAGTATTCTTGCCTGGAGAATCCCATGGACAGAGGAGCCTGGTGGGCTACAGTCCACAGGGTCCACAAAGAGTCAGACATGACTGAAGGGACCTAGCACAATCACTCACACATAGCTAGTGAGGTCCAGAGCCGGCTGGAACACGACTCCAGGTCTGTCTGGCACCAGACCCTTTGCTGACCCACGCATCTGCTGCACACTGCAGTTAAGCCAGAAGAGCCCAGCAGCTGGAACTGGCTACAACTATGCTATTTCCCCCAGGGGCCTGGGCATCCCTAGCATGCATCCTGCCTGCCTGAGAGTCCAGAGCTAATGGTTACCAGCAGGGACACCGTCAACTTCCCCAGTGAAAGGCTAGTCCATTGGAAACTGGGATCACCTGGATGACTACATATGACTGAGGTCTGGCTATACTATGGCAGCCAGTGAATGGACAGAGAGGGGACATGAGGCCTTGCTCCCCCTCCCCACATGGGACTGGGCTCTACAGTCCAATCTGAAGCCCAGCTCTCAGCAGTGAGGCCTTTTCTGCATGAGTTGGCTGTACAGAGAAGCTTCCTTTTTAAAAAATCTGTGCCAGGGACTTCCCTGGTGGTCCAGTGGCTAAGACCCTGCACTCCCAATGCAGGGGGCCCAGGTTAAATCCTGGTCAGGGAACTAGACCCCACATGCTGCAACTAAGTTCACATGCCACAACAAAGATCGAAAATCCCACGGGCCAGGACTATGACCCTGGGCAGCCAAATAAATAAACAAATATTTTAAAAAACAAAAAGCCTAAGCCAGATTTTAAAATCACATTTTGTGAATTATGAGAACAGTAATATCGAAGCAACAGCACTGTGAACCCACTGTGCTAAAACAAGGGCTATGTTAGCTTTTGAGCCTTCTTTTGAGCCTTTTATGAACAACTGTTAATTGTAAAGCCCAGAATTTAAGAGCATGGAATCTGAAATCACGCTACCCAAGTCTGAATCCCTGAGTTAGACATTAGCTGTGTGGCCTGAGCAAATCACTTAACCTCTCTGTGCATCCATTTCTTCTTCTGAAAAGTGAGCATGGCAAGAAGATTTTTCAGGTGGCTCCTGGTATTCACACCTTTATGGGATTCAGCCCCCACCCCCCGCCACTATGGAGTATGGGCTGAACTCAGTGACAGGCTTCTAACTAAAAGACCATGACAATGGTGATGTCACTTCCATGACTAGTTTACAAAAGACGGCAACTTTGCTTTTGATAACAGACTCTTGCTGGCCTTGATGAAGCAAGCTGCCATGCTGGGGAAGCTTTCATAACAAGGAACTGAAGACAGCCTCCCACCAACATCAGTGAGAAGCCAAGGGCCTCAGTTCAAATGCCCACAAGAAACTGCATCCTCCTACAAACAAGTGCATGAGGGTGGAGTGGATCCATCCCCAGTGGGGCCTTCAGATGGGACTACAGCCCCGACCAACAGCAGCCTCGTGGGAGACCCTGAGCCAAAGGGCCCAGCTGAGCTGTGTCCTGATACCAAATGGACAGAAACTGTGAGATAAGAAATGTGTGCTGTTTCGTGCTGCTATGTTTGAGCATAAGTTATTATCCAGTGATAGACAACTAATACAATTGGGATCATAATACTTCATAGGGTTGTTATGAAAATTAAAGGAATTAAGATACAGAAAGGGCTTAGAACAGTGCCTTGCATGCAGTGTATATACAGTAGTGTTATCCTATAGTAGTATGAAAGTGTTAGCTTTCACTATTATACATTTCTTACTTACATAATTTTTCGTGTTTCCACATATTCATGTTTATCATTTCAGACCCCCTAACCTTTCTTCTTTTGAAATTTAACATCTACCTATTTTTAAAATACGTATTTACTTATGCATTTGGCTGCACCGGGTCTTACTTGCAGCATGCAGGATCTAGTTCCCTGACCAGGTGTTGAACCTGATACCAATCTGCATTGGCAGCACAGAGCCTTAGCCGCTGGACCACCAGGGAAGTCCCAACATCCATGTATTTTTGTGCTAGTGCTTCCTCTTCTGGGAATCCGACCAACTGACATACTCAAACTGTGCAAAATGACACCCATACAAGGGTATTTACTGCAATCCTGTTTGTAAGAGCAAAACACTGGAAATGAAGCCAAAGCAAGAAGGGGGGACTAGTTGACTACATTATAGTATAATCAATACTTGTTGAGTACCTACTATGTGTCAACACTGTGCTTAGACGTTTGCATGTATTATTTCATTGTATCCTCACAATATTCTCTAAAGTAGACATCACTATCAATCCCCATTTTACAAGAAAACTAAGGCTGACAGGGTTAGGTAATCTGTCCCACTCACACGGTCAATAAAGGAGGAAAGCCGAGAATTCCAGTGTGTTTAACACCAAAATAAGACAAAGAAAGCATGTGTTAGTGTTGGAGTCAGACAACCTGGTTTCAAACCCCACCTCCTTCACGTCCAAATTGTACGACTTTTGCCAAGTCATGGAACCCCCTCCAAGTCTCAGTTTCGCCATCTGTAACTCAGGTTAATCACTTTGCCAACAAGAGTCTGTATAGTCAAAGCTATGGTTTTCCCAGTAATCATGTACAGATATGAGAGTTGGACCATAAAGAAGGCTGAGTGCCAAAGAATTGATGCTTTCGAACTGTGCTGCTAGAGAAGACTCTTGAGAGTCCCTTGGACTGTAAGGAGATAAATCAATCAATCCTAAAGGAAAACAACCCTGAATATTCATTGGAAGGACTGATGCTGAAGCTGAAGTTCCAACACTCTGGCCACCTCATGAGAAGAGCCAACTCACTGGAAAAGACCCCTGAGAAAGACTGAGGGCCATAGGAGAAGAGGGAGACAGAGGATGAGATGGAAAGATAGCATCACCGACTCAGTGGACAAGAATCTGAGCAAACTCTAGGAGACAGTGAAGGACAGGGAGCCTCGTGCGCTGCATGCAGTCCATGGGGTGGCAAAGAGTCAGACACAACTTAAGTGAACAACAACTCAGGTTAGTAATTGCACTTAGAACTGTACCGTGAGGATCAAGTGAACTGTGCCATGCGAAGTGTACATTCATTTGATCATGACAAGCATTTACTAAGCGCCTACTGCATGCCAAGTCCTGGGCTAGATCTAGGGGCACAACAATGAACAGAAGAAATCTACCTCCTAGAACTTACAGACTAGCCCAGCATGCGCATAGTGGAACCCCATAAATGGTAGCTGCTACTATTAGAGACTGATTCTTCTTCCCCAGGGTTGGTCTTCCCACCTGGGTCTACTGGTGACGTGGGTCTGGGTGTGTTCTGCTTCCCTCACTCGCCCCCCCCCCGCCTCGGCTCACCCCCACCACCCCCACCACCACCCCCATCCCCGGTGAGCCAGCCAGCAATGGCATCCCAGAAGACTCGAGTCAGCAGACATCTCCTGCCTAAATAAGGACAAGGCGTCCAGGAGAGCTTTCTGCGAGCCGGAGGAATGTGACAGCTGAGCCCGCCCGCCCAGCACCCTCCCCCGCCTCCGGCCCCTCCCCAGGTATGGCATTCCAGCTTTTCCCAGAGCAGCCCCCAAAGTCCCCAACACCCCCTCCCCCAGCCCAGGCCGCTCTGATAACTAACTGCTAAGGAGCCTTCCGGAGGAATTCCAGGCAGCTCCATCTGCTCCTGGGGCTGGCATCCCGGCTGCCACATGGAGAGGAAGAAACTGCAGGGAGGGGCCAACCCAGCCCCAACCCTGGAAAATTGCATCCCTTGGTTCGAAAAGCATTTCCAGAGATATTCTTTGGCCTCGGGCACTGTGTCAGGTGTGAGGGCCCCAGCGGAGATTCTGACCATGCTGCTGTCTCCCCGTCCCCACACCAGGCCCCAGCACTCACACCTGCTCCTGGTGGGGTGGGGGAAGGCAGACACAGCTAGTCCAGAGCATGGGGCCAGGGAAGACGTCTTCGAGAAGTTCTTGCTGAGGCAGGGGTTGAGCAGGGGAACTCTGGCACCAGATGACCGGAGTTCCCATCCTAGCCCTGCTTCTTCCTAGCTGTGTGACCTTGAATGAGTTACCTAACCACTCTGGGCTTTCATTTCCCCATCTGTGAAATGGGAGAATAACAGCACCCACCTCAGGGTCGGGAGGACTAAGTACACTGGTTTTGCAAAGTGCTCAGAGCAGCAAGGAGGAGGTCGCGTCCTCAGGATTTGTTCAGGGTGACCGACGGGAGAGCCTACCATTTAAACCAGGGTGCCTGAGGGTGAAAGCGGGAGCTGTTTATAAGTATACCCTGCACAATCCAAGGCAATCTCGGGCACACGAGGCCGCGTGGTCGTCCCAGACTTGACCACAACTAACGTGCCAACTGTCACCGCCAGCGACTACATATGTCATCTTTGTAAGCAAGCCCTGCAAGAGGTGAACAGCATATCCAGCACACTGATCTGGCCTTCAGATTTCCCAGGAGGAAGACACGTGAAACTGAAATTTGAGCTGGAGTCAAAGAAAAACATAAAGGATTTCAATGCATTAGTTAACACATATCTATTGAGCTTTTTATGTGGGTCCGTACCTGGGCCCTGGGGTGAAGGGGGAGGAGAAAGAAGTATCAGAAGAAGCAAAATAAAGAAGTAAAGGATTCCATTCCCGGTGACCAGCCATAGTTGGTCAGATAATAAGAGGGGATTTGGGGACAGGATTCAAGACAGAAAAGACACCATCAGGGAGGGGTCAGGTCAAAGGTGGACCCTAGGGATGTAACCATTGGCAGATCAAATGCAGAGCAAAGGCAGAGAGGTGGGCAGGAAGGGGACCTCAGGAACCAGATTTTGGACCAGAATTGAGGGTCCAAGTTTCATCTCCACCCCTAACGCGCTGGCTGACCCCTGGCAACTCACACAATCTACATCGCCTCACTTTCCACAGCAATAAAATGGAGCAAACAATACCTTCGCCCTTCAGGGTTGCCCGAATACCAAATGCGATGGAGCCTGTGAAATTCCGTTCAGTTCACAGGCAGGTCGCAAACGGAGAACACGTGCTCTACAAGGGGTTTTGTCCACTGATGAATCCCCAGCACCAAAAACAGGACCTGGCCCACAGTGGGTGCTTAATAAAAATTTGTTGAATGAATAAACAGCAGCCATTATAAATATTATTATCGTAAGTATTATAATACTTATAAGCCAGTAATAGGCCTGGCTGAGCTGGAGCAGAGGAAAACAAAGGAGCTTTTTTACAGGAAACAGGCTGAGACAGGTGAAAGGATTTGCCTGAAGTTACTCTCCTAGTAAGTCACAGAGCAGGGTCTGGGTTCCCGGCCAGGATCTTCAACCCCACCTTCTCTGTCCTCCTGGCCTACCTATTTTTCGCCTGTCTTCTATAAGCATTCCCTAGGTGCCTACTAAGTGCAGGCATCTGACAACATAACAGGAATAAAAAGAAACTTAAAACCATAAATCTGGCCTTAAGGATCTTATAGACCTGTAAAGAAAATCTACAGGAAAATAATCTAGTTGAGAAAATTCAGGTTTGGTTTTTTTTGTTTTTTGTTTTTTTTTTAAAATATGGACTATTTTCTTTTAAGTCTTTATTGAATTGTTACATTATGGCTTTTGTTTCATGTTTGGTTTTCTGGCTGCCAGGCATGTAGGATCTTTAGCTCCCCAACCAGGGATGGAACCGGCACTCCCTGTATTCAAAGGCAAAGTCTTAAACACTGGACCACCAGGGAAGTCCCAAGTTCAGGCTTTTGAAAACAGGGAACCCAGAAGAGGAAGAAACATAGTAAACTTGCCTGCAGATGAGAGCTCTGAGCTACAGCCTGAAACAGAGAAGAGATGGAGAAATCAAGCCTGGTACTAAGCATGTACTGGAGGTGACCTAGGCAAGCTCTTGACAAGACACTGGTAGCTTGAGATCAGCCATAGCCATCTTTACACCATGGAAACTGGCAAACTCCAGGAAGCAGAGTTCAACTCCGTCCCCCACCCGCCAGCCCCTCCAAGAGCTACTTAATCAGCATACTACTTCTCAAAATAGACATGAACTAGAAAAAAGTTAACAGTCTCAGCAGACTCAAATTATGTCTTACCTCCTACCTGGACAATCCCCCACCCCGCCCCATCCCTTTGAAAAACACGTTATTAGCTCTCTTGACAAAAAGCACTTAAATTTGCCATCTCCAAGCACAAAATCTCCCCTCCCTATTTATCACAGGACACTTTCTGAGTGGGTCTCAGGTGGCGTCAGAGTATAAAACCTGCAATTTGCTCTGTGACTGAGCTGGGGAAGCGAAGGGGATCCCTCCAGGCTGTATATAGGCATCCTTTCTTTTCCCTGCGTGTAGTTCTGGGAAAATGACAAAGTCTTATTTTCAATTCTGACTCTTATTTCCATCTGAGCTGGTCAGATGGAAAAGAAAGAAGGGAAGAAAAGGTGGTAAAAATAGAGGGAAGGGCAGGAGTCAAGGCAAAGAAAGGTTGTTTAAAACACACACACAGTTTTCATGAAACTGAGAAAAATAACCTGGCAATGTCACTTCACCAAACTGCTTTCCTCTGCTTCGTGAACACAAGCCTGGACTATTTCCCAGCCTCCCTTGCAGGGAAGTGTGGCCATGGACCAGATGCTGGCCAATGGAATATGAGAAGACATGATGCGCCTTACTTCCTGGCCAATAAGAACTTCCACTTCCTCTTTCAATGCGTTTTTCCTTTTCATTGGCTGGACGCAGAAGAGCGTGATCATCTTGGAAGCCACATGTGGAAGACAGCAGAGCTACAAGACTGGAGGAGACCGGGTCTTTGAATCATTGCACGGAACAGAGCTGCCCACTGGTAAGAGAACCCATTTTGGATTTTACAAGAGTGAAACATAAACTTTGCTGGATGTGTTCTGTGTCTGTGTGTTTGCTGGTTTCTTACAAACGGAGGGACAGAAGCAGATGAGGAAAGACGACAAAGGGACTCCTGTGCATCTTCTCTCCAGCCTGGGGGAGAGGGGGCTTCTGTTCCAGGGCTCCCGCAGCGAGCCTCAGCCAGGAGGTCAACTATTCGCCACTGGAAGCCAGAGTGAGAGCAGGACACCTCCTCTTCTTGGACAAGATTCAGGAAGGCACCGTTAGTCTGAATGCCCATCCCTCTTTCAAAAGAGCCCCACAGGCTCATTAATGAGTCGGTCATTGCCGAGCATTTAATGAACGTCTACTGTGTATAATGCCTAAGCTTGGGCTCCTCCCATCCACAACTCCAGAGTCCAGTTGCCCTTCTAAAGACCGGCTTTCCCTCCCTTTCAGGCTCTGGAAAGAGGGAGAGGAGAAATCTTTCAGGCCAGTGACTCAAAAGCTTACTACTGACAGGACCAAAAATGATAGGTGGTACCAGGACATTCATCGGATAATACTGGCCCTTTAAAATTCAAAGTCAACCATTCTGATTTCTTCAAAAAGAAAGTCTCATTTCATGCTTATATATCTTTTTTTTTCCCTCTTGGCAAATATTTATTTATTTGGCAGCTCCAGATCTTATTTGCTGAATCTTCGATCTTTAGTTGTAGCATGCAGGATCTTTTTTTTAGTTACAGCATGTGCGATCAAGTTCCCTTACCAGGGATCAAATCCAGGTCCCCTGCATTGGGGGCATGGATTCTCAGCCACTGGACCACCAGGGAAGTCCCTTATATATTCTTAATGAGTCTTATATTCCATTTTTTAACAGAGAGAGACCAGAGCAGCAAGTAGCCTTGATCTGAGCTTTTAGTAGGCAACCCTAGGGGGGACAGTTGAATGATGTTTTGCTTCACTGTATTTTTTTCTTTTTCTTGTGTTGTGTGTTCTAGTGTTCTTGTGGTATTATTTCTTTTTGTTTTTTCCCACTAACTCCTCTTTATGTAACACTGGATTTCGACCTATGGTAATGATCTAAAGATCCTTTATAAAAATAAGTTTCGGACTTCCCTGGTGGTGCAGTGGATGAGAATCCGCCTGGCCATGCAGGGAGCACAGGTTCAATGCCTGGTCCGGAAAGATTGCACATGCCACCAAGCAACTGAGCCTGTGCTCTAGAGCCTTCGGGCCCCAACTACTGAGCCACACGATGCAATTACTGAAACCACACACTCTAGGGTCCATGAGCCACGACTAACAAGCCCCTGCACCGCAACTACTGAAGCCCATTCATCTAGAGCCTTGCTCCACAGCAAGAGAAGCCACCGAAATGAGAAGCCCACACACGACAGTGAAGAACAGTCCCCAGTCGTCACAACTAGAGAAAGCCCACGTGAGGCTGCGAAGATCTGGTGCAACCAAAGATAGATAAATAAATAAAGAAGTGTGTTCATGTCCAAAAAAATTAAAAATAAATAAATTTAGGCTTAGGAAGATTGTTGGTTTTTTTTTTTTAATAGTAAAGAAATAGTAACCCAAAGGGTATATATGGCCATGGTTCGGCTTGGGAAGGTACATCAGTGAACGACATTTGGGAAACTCCGGCTCACCCCCCAGGGTCACACCTCTGGGCCTTTGCTCATGCTGGTCCCGCTGCCTGCTCTTCCATGCAGACCTCACTAGGCTCCCGTGGCCTTAGTCCGGGCTGAAGTCATCTCCCAAAGAAGCCATGGTAACAATGTGCACGTGGTCGGGCATGGGGAAGGCCAAGACAAACAGGCAAATCTGGGCCGCTGTTTTTCCCCAAAACAAGGAAAGGACAGTTCAGCAACCTAGGACACAGAGACCAGTGGGGAGCAGGGACTTGCCCAGGGTCATTCAGCAGGTTGGGGCAGAGGCCGTCTCACCCTCACACCATATGGATGGGATGACAGAATACCACCACCACTATTGAGACTTTGGCCGGTAACTGTACTTGGAGAAATTTATTCTAGACATATACTGATCCACGGGTGAAATGATGAATGTACAGCTTTATCTCGCAGAGCAAAATTCTGGAAGTTACCTAAACAATCCCTGCAACAACAGGGGCTTGATTCAACAAACGATGATTCAGCTATACAATGAAATACTATGCGGGAGTTCAAGCAGAAAAGTTCTTTATTTAGAAAGATCAGGAAAGCTCTCTGATATATAAACATAGCAAAGAGAAAAAAGCAAGGTTCAGGGCTTTCCTGGTGGCTCAGTAGTAAAGACTCTACCTGCCAATGCGGGAGACACGGGTTCGACTCCCAATCCAGGAAGATCCCACGTGCCATGGAGCACAGGCCTGTGACCTGCAACCAACGAGCCTGTGCTCTAGAGCCCTGGGAACTGCAACTACTGAGCTCATGAGCTGCAGCTGCTGAAGCCCCACAGCCTGGAGCCTGTGCTCCGCAATGGAGAAGCCACCTCTATGAGGAGCCTGCACCCTGCAACCAGAGTGTAGCCTCCACTTGCCACAACTAGAGAAAAACCCGAGCGACATCGAGGACCGAGCACAACCAAAAATAAATAAATGAATAAGTAAATAAAATTAAACAGAAAAAAAGGTTCAGACAAGTATGTATAATATGCTGCCTTTGGAGGCAGAGAGAGCAAAACAGAAACCTACAGGTTTGCTTGTATTAGATGGCACGACAGGACACTGCCATTTTGCAGGTCAAATGAAGTTCCACCTTAATAGAGTAACTCTGGAAGGAAAAGAAAAAACGGCAAATAACAGTTGACCAGGGAGTGTGGAGCAAGCAACCAGAGGGCAACAAGGGAAGAAGAGAGACTTTACATTTTTGCCTAAAAGTGGGGTTTTGAACCACATGAATGTACAAGCAATTAAAAATATAAAAGAATGAATAATTGGGGCTCCAGGGCCAACTTTTCTGGCACGGAGTGCTTGTGTCTATAACCACACCAGTTGGGGCGCTCAGGGAAGAACTATGTACATCTGACACCCGGTGGGGGTGGGGGCTGTCCCGGGGGGCATCTGACAAATTCCCAGCTACAGGACTTGCTTGGTGACATTTCTGAGCCTACCTGCTGGGTCAGAGCTCAGGGGCCCCCAGCCTTGGCCAGGCTTCTGGCAAGGCTGCTGCCAGTCCTGTGGGGTCACGGGGTTGGCAGCAGGTTTCTGTGACCTTGGGGTGATACCCCTTCCCAGACAGGGTTGCATGGAGTGGGGACTGATGGGAAGAGCACTGGGGCAGTCATGCGATCGCCCTTACCAGGGATGCGGCTTGGCCAAAGGTGGCTTTAGAGAGATGGATCCCCAACGCAGCCCCTCCCCAGACTGTGGTCCCACTCCACACCCCTCCTGGAGACGGGAGGAGAACGGCTGTCCCCAGTCTGGGCTGCTCTCTGGTTCCTCATTCAACAACACCCGAAGGAATCACTGAAGAAGAAGCATGGTTATAATAATAATGACAAATGCCGCTACTGAGTGACACCTGTATGCCAGGCGCCGGGGCTACGGTGCACGCATGCTCAGTCGCTTCAGTCGTGTCCAGCTCTTTGCGACCCCACAGAGTGTAGCCCACCAGGCTCCTCCTCTGTCCATGAGGATTCCCCAGGCAAGAATACTGGAGTGGGTTGCCGTGCCCTCCTCCAGGGGATCTTCCCGATTCAGGGATCCAACCTGCATCTCTTATGTCTCCTGCACTGGCAGGCAGGTTCTTGACCACTAGCACCATTTGGGAAACCTGTGGCTAGTACTTGACATAAACCATCTCATTTTAGCCTCACAACACCCTCATTGGGAAGTTGCCACCATACTACAAGGCCAGGGAAACTGAAGCTCAAGAAGAGTGACCTGTTGAATGAAGCAGTGTCATCTGACCCCAAAATCCATGCTCCTGATCACTAAAGGATGTCTTGTGCCTCTGTTTCTCCACCTGGGAATGTGGAAAAAGCAACAAGGCTTGTAAACAGGGGCTGAGGAAAGGGGCTGGAGATGTTTAGACCAGAGAAGACTCTTGAAGGTGTTAAGATCATAATCTTTGCATCTCCCCAGGGACGTCCGGGGCAGGCACTGCTAGTCGCTCACCAAATATCCATTCTTCCCCTTCTTGCCTCCTAACAGAAGTGTAACCTTGCTCAGGGAAGCAATGTGTCCAGCTAAAAATATTCACCTTCCCAGATCCCTTGCATGCAGGGAAGGCCATGTGATCCACTCTGCAGAAGAAGATGTGAGTCCCCGGTGGGCTTCTTTCCCTATCAAGAGATGCCGGTGCATTCTGCCCCCGGATATGAAGGTGGAGCTAGGGGTGCCGTGGCCATGTCTGAGTACAAGGCCAGAAACCACCTTCTAAGGAGAGCAGAAAGGAAAGACAGAGGGAGGTAGGCCCCCAGGGCATCTTGGAGCTGCCACGTCAGCCTTGCACTGTCTTTCTGGTCTGGGAGAAGATAAGTCAAGTGCTTAAGACAAGTACTGCTACCCGCAGCTGAACACGTTTCTAACCCACACAGTCCCCAAGGGCAGGACTGGGACCAATGAACTGAAGTGACAGAGAAGCAGAGCATTCTCCTGGTTTGAGCCAATCTTAAAGCCAAGGCTGTCCAAAGTTGGTCTGGACCAGCTCAAGAGGAGTGAGTTTCCTCCACCTGGAGACACAGAGGCAGTGACCGAAGGGCCGTTTGGCAAGGATGATGGGCAAGGCATTCTGACATTGCCTGGGGCTGGACCAAATGGCCTTGCATGCTTTAATCATGCCCACTTTGAGAGGTGAAGAAAGGACCCCAGGATGTGTGCCCAGCCATGTGTGGGCCAGGTTGCTGCCCTGCGATGACCTGAAAGGCCCCACCCAGGCTGTGTCTACACGTTCAACAATAAGGGCAACAGTCCACATCTGTGCTGTCCTACCCGATAGCCAGGGGGCCCTTGACATGTGGCTACTGAGACTGAAGAATGGCACTTTCATTTCAGTGTATTGCCATTTGAATTGCCACACGTGCAAGAACAGAGACACAGACATAGAGAACGGGCTTGTGGACACAGCAGGGGGAGGATGCGGAGGACACACTGGGAGAGCAGCAGTGACATGCACACTGCCGTGCTTGGTGGCGTCTGACTCTGCGACCACGGTCTGCAGCCCGCCAGGCTCCTCTGTCCATGGGGTTCTCCAAGCAGGAATACTGGAGTGGGTTGCCATTTCTTTCTCCAGGGGATCTTCCCAACCCAGGGACCGAACCCAGGCATCCTGCATTGCAGTCAGATTCTTTACCCTCTGAGCCACCAGGGAAGCCCATATACTGCTGCCACTGCTGCTGCTAAGTCGCTTCAGTCGTGTCCAACTCTGTGCGACCCCATAGACGGCAGCCCACCAGGCTCCCCCGTTCCTGGGATTCTCCAGGCAACAACACTGGAGTGGGTTGCCATTTCCTTCTCCAATGCATGAAAGTGAAAAGTGAAAGTGAAGTCGCTCAGTCATGTCTGACTTTTAGTGACCCCATGGACTGCAGCCTACCAGGCTCCTCCATCCATGGGATTTTCCAGGCAAGAGTACTGGAGTGGGGTGCCATCGCCTTCTCCGATAGCATGTGTAAAATAGAGAGCTAGTGGGAAGTTGCTGTATAACACAGGGAGCTCAGCTTCGTGCTCTGTGATGACTTTGAGGGATGGAATGGGGGTGGTGGTGGAAGAGAGGCTCAAGAGGGAGCAGATGTGTGTGTGTGTGTGTGTGTGTGTGTTGTGTGAGGGAGGGCATGTATGTATACATGATCAGCATGCATGTATAGCTGATCCCTGGTAGCTCAGCTGGTAAAGAATCCACCTGCAACGCAGGAGACCCTGGTTCAATTCCTGGGTTGGGAAGATTCCCCTGGTGAAGGGATAGGCTACCCACTCCAGTATTCTTGGGCTTCCCTGGTGGCTCAGAGAGTAAAGAATTTGCCTGCAATGCGGGAAACCTGGGTTGGATCCCTGGTTTGGGAAGATCTCCTGAAGGACAGCATGGCAATCCACTCCAGTATTCTTGCCTGGAGAATCCCTGTGGACAGAGGAGCCTGGCGGGCTGCAGTCCATGGGGTCACAAAGAGTCAGACAGGACTGAGCAACTAAGCACAGCACTGCATAACTGATCCAAGGCTTCCCAGATGGTGCAAGTGGTAAAGAACCTGCCTGCCAATACAGGAGACATAAGAAACATGGGTTCGATCCCTGGGTCAAGAGGATCCCCTGGAGAAGGGAATGTCTACCCACTCCAGTATTCTTGCCTGGAGAATCCCATGGACAGAGGAGACTGGTGGGTCCACAGGGTCACAGAGTCAGACACAACTGGTGTGACTTAGCACACAGCTGATTCATGTGTTGCACAGCAGAAACTAACACAACACTGTAAAGCAATTACCCTCAAGTTAAAAATAAATGAATAAATTGCCACATGTGGCTAGCGGCCCCCACATTAGCAGAGTGACCTGTCCCCACCTCACCCCTGCACTCTCCCCAGCCTCTTATACTATGGTTTTCTCTCACTCCACATCAGTCACGCTGGTCTCCTTGCTGCTTTTAGAACATTCCAGGCACCTCCTAGCTCTGTCCTCTGCTGGGATGCTCTCCCCTCAGGTACTCCATTAGCTAATTGGTTCAACTCCTTCATGTCACATATTTAGAAAGGCAACTTGCCCCCTCCCACACGCTCTAAAATTTATTCATGTCTGCTGTGCTGTCTCCCCAGCTAGAATGCAACTCCATGTAGGCCAGGATCTTGAGGTTTTCCTCCCTAAGTATCTACATCACTCCCTAGCACACAGTAGGTTGTTGTCGTTCAGTCACTAAGTCATATCCGACTCTTTGAGACCCCATGGACTGCAGCACGCCAGGCTTCCCTGTCCTTCACCAACTCCCTGAGTTTGCTCAAACTCATGTCCATGGAGTCAGTGATACCATCCAACCATCTCATCCTCTGTCGCCCCTCAGTCTTTCTAGCATCAAGGTCTCTTCTGATGAGTCAGATCTTCGCATCAGGTGGCCAAAGTATTGGAGCTTCAGCTTCAGCATCAGTCCTTCCAATGAATATTCAGAACTGATTTCCTTTAGGATGGATTGGCTTGATCTCCTTGAAGTCCAAGGGACTCTCAAGAGTCTTCCTCAGCACCACAGTTAAAAAGCATCAATTCTTCAGTGCTCAGCCTTTTTTAAGGTCCTACTCTCACACCTGTACATGACTACTTGAAAAACCATATATAGCTTTGACTATACAGACCTTTGTCGGCAAAATGATGTCTCTGCTTTTCAATACATATTTGTTCAATTTGATTGAAAGCTTAACTGAGTCAAATGGAGGGTGCCTCCCCTTACGAGCTGTTGGAGACCTACCTATCAATCAGTCAACAAGGCTTCCTGAGCCTCACTAAGTGCTGGGTGCTGTGCCGTTTGCTGGGACCTGGCAGTGAACACAGCCAGTGAGGGTCCCCGTGCTCTGGAAATGGACAAAGCAGCAGGGAAGACAGAATGAGTCAGGACAATGGTGGGGGAGGCAGCTGAGGCTGGGGCGCACAGGAAACATGTAACAGGGAACCCAGACTAGGAAAGAGCTCAGGGCTCCCCTGAGGAAGAAACAATTGAGCTGGGTGAGGTCTGATACATGAGAAGGTGTTAGCAAGACCAAGAGTAAGGGAAAAGCATTTTAGGTACATGGAACAGAATGTGCAAAGGACCAAGGGCAGGAAAGAGCATGGCCCTTTGGAGGAACTGAGGCTGGAGGTGAGTGATGGGGAGAGTGGTGTGAGATGGGGCTGGTGGGGGTGAGCTTGAGCCAGACAAGAAGGGTCTTGGGGGCCGAAGCAAGGAATCTGGAATTTCTCCGAAGGGCAGACACCCATGATGCCCACATCACACCCCCTCAGTCTAACTCCCAGTTTCATCCATAGCTTTTCGGGACAGCTCCACTCACAGGAAGATGCCTCTGGCATGGCCAGGGTCCCATCCAGGCTTTCTGCCCAGAGCCTGCTCTTGATGCTGCAGGAGGGAGGCCCGTTCAACCCACCCCAAATGCAAGCGCACCCGAAAGGACAGGGGATTTATGCCCCAGAGAAACCTGCCGTGAGTGGAGACTGGAGCCAGAGGATACGGCTTTGCTCACTTTCCCTCCCCGCCATTCTACAGGGGCACAGTCTCAGGAGCGTTCTGTACTGAAGTCCCCATCCAACCCAGTTCCTATGGCTGCCACCATGCCTCCATGACACACATTTATATTTGCTTTTCCTTCTTCTCTGTCTCTCTCTACCCACACCCACTTCCTCTCACCTCCTCCTTCCTAGCATCACTTCCCAAATCCACTTCCTGCACCCAGATCCTCGTTTCAGGCTCTGCTTTCAGGGGAAACCAAACTGAAGACTCCATGAAAGTTTTGCTCGTAAGAGTGATACGTATGGTCAGGCTTACATTTTATTTATTTTTTTAATCTTTGGCTGCACCACAGTGCATGCCAGATCTTAGTTCCCCAAACAGGGATCGAACCTGTACCCCTTGCAGTGGCAGCCTGGAGTTTTTAACCACTGGACCACCAGGGAAGTCCCCAGGTCTACATTTTAAAATCTCACTCCAGCTACTGAGCAGAGTCTAGGGCAGGAAGAAAACTGAAGAGCTGATGAGGGGCCCTTACAGTGGCACAGTGAGAGGCGCTGGTGGCCAGTTTAAGGCTGTAGACTCCAAGGGGCCCTTGGCTGCCCCTCAGGCTGAGAAGCTCAGCAGCAAGGCAGGGTGATGGACAGTTGGCCCCAGCCTGCCTGTCTGTGAGAACCAGGCTCACCAATTTCCATCCTGCAAGCCCGCCCTGGCTCTGGAGACCTGTGGCAAAAAGATGCTATTTTTAGAGAGCTGGGTGTTTACTTGAAGGATTTGAAGACTGGGCTTTATTTTTAACTGCTCTCCCAATGGCAGGGACCCACTGGTGTGGACTTAGGAAGTCAAGTGGAAGTTGGACTGGGCTTTGGAAACCCAGGGGAGTGAAACAGCCTGCGCTTGGGGAAGGATGAAGCTTGGAGGAAATGCCAGCCTGCCTCACTGAGTTCCACGTGCCTGACTCTCTGGTTAAGAAGAATGATGATAAAGCTGGCCAGGGCCTCTCCTTACCTAACACCGAGACTGCATAAAGTCCTCTACACACATCATCTCATTTAGCCCTCATCACGACGTGGGAGGCCAGGCTGTTAACTGTTTCCATTCTGCAGATGAGGAAAGTGAGGCTGAGGAAGGACAAAGGACATAATGTCTGCAAGAAACAGAGTGGGGGACTTCCCTGGTGGTCCAGTGGTTAAGAATCTGCCTCGCAATGCAGGGGACGCTGGTTCGATCCTTGGTGGGGGAACTAAGATCCCACATCGGGGAATTAAGAACCCACATGCTGCGGGGCAACTAAGCCCTGTGCCACAGTGAAGACCCAGCACAGCCAAAAAAGAGAGAGAGAGAAAGAGAGAGAGAGAAACAGAGCGGGATTTGAACCTCAATTTCTTCACCTCCCCAGGCTTTCAACTGCTCTGCCATACAAAAGGATGGCTGGCCAGGCACCAAGGTCAAGGCAGGGAATATCTGACTGGCAGGATAGTAACCTGAAATGTTAGCACTCAAAGACTTTTTCTTCCAACAGTGCTTAGGAGGGTAGAGCCCAGATCAGAAAATCTAAGCCTTGTTGTATCAGTTACTTGGGGACTTTGGGCTAGTTTCCTCACCTGTGAAATGGGTTACTATAATAAATAGCACTGCCCTCATGAGGATTTGGCTCCATTCCGGTGGCTCAGACAGTAAAGAATCTGCCTGCAATGCGGGAGACCCAGGTTCGATCCCTGGGTCGGGAAGATCTCCGGAGGAAGGAAATGGCAACCTACTCCAGTATTCTTGCCTAGAGAATTCCATTGGCAGAGGAGCCTGGGGGTGGGGGGGGGGGGGGGTTGGGCTACAGTCCATGGGGCCTGGGGGTGGGGGGGCTACAGTCCATGGGGCCACAAAGAGTCGGACACAACTGAGCAACTAACACTTTCATGAGGATTAAATGAAATGATGCGTATAAAAGGGAATTAGCACAGAGTCCGGTACCCAGTGGTCAGAACGTGGCCCTGACCTGTGCCTGGCCCCATCCTAAGGGCTCAATCCTCTCATGCGCCCAAGGCTGGTCCTCTCATGATCCCCATCTTAGAGATGAGGAAATGGAGGGACAGAGGGACTTCCCTGGTGGCCCAGGGGCTAAGACTCCACACTCCCAATGCAGGGGGCCTGGGCTCAATCCTTGGTCAGGGAACTAGATCCCACGTGCTGCAACTAAGATCTGCTGTGGCCAAATGAATAAAATAAACTATAATGGTAAAAATTAAAGAAAAACAGAAATGGAGAGACAAACTTTGGAGGGAAGTTACTTGCCCATAAGGCTATCAAGTGTCCAGGACTAGAACCCAGGCAGCCTGGCCCCGAGTCTGAGCCCTCAAGCACTTGGCCGTATGGCCACCACTATCATTCTCACCGTTACTGTTATTCTAACACCCGGTGTCCAGGCCCTTCCAGTGATGCCCCCCGAGTCCCTGGAGCTGCTGCACTGAGGCCCAGCTCAGCTGCCATGGTCAGGGCCACGCACTGGCTTCGCAGGGTTGGACCTTCTACTGGGACATGGGGAAACCCTGGCATTGCAACAAAAAGGTGATCTTTCTCCCCAAAGTGCAGGCTGTTGGCCTGTCTGTTCTCTGACTGCTATTTAGGCTGAAATATCAAGCTGGAAAGGTTCCAGAGCCAGACTGAACCACAGTTTATAGGGCCAGGCGGGGGGGAGATAAAATGCTCTTTTCCACCTCCCAGATCCCTGTCCTCTTCCTGGTTGATCTATTAAACGTGACCCAGAAACCAAGTGAGGTTTTGCAAGAGCCCCCCAACTCTGTCCTCTGGCCATGCTCCTCTCTCTGGGTCACTGCCCCTTTTGAGGCCTCAGTTTCTCCATCTGCTAAATGAACACGTTGGGTGGCATCCTCTGACTAGCTTTGTCTGAGGACTGATGGGAGTGATGCTGAGTGTTTTCTCTGCACCTCCACTCTCCGAGCTCCGAAGGCCTGGCTCCCCCAAACACTCTGCCCTACAGTCTGAACATCGCCCTGCTGCCAGGGACCCAGGCAATCTCTTCTCTCTCCCTAGACCACTGGGCTCAGAGGCCTTAGAGTCACAGCTGCCTCGTGTATATCATGAGAATCCAGCTCTGACAACTCAGGAAATTCCATTCATCCTGGGCTTCGGTCTCTGGGAGCAAGGGGATTTTGTCCATCTGGCACTTCTCAGAAGAGGGATAGGATGCGGGGGCAGGAATCCGGGGTTTGGGGCCCTTCCAACATGTTGAGGCCACCCCCTGGGCATTTAATCCTCCCTGATGGAACCCCATATCCAGGAATCTCTGGAGGTCAGCTGGAAATAGAACAAGGGAGAATTTCTGCTTTTGTGGGCCTGGACAAGTTAACAGGGACCACTGGGTTCATGGAACACCCGACTGTCCTCAAACAATTTGGCAAAGATGCAAAAGACTGATAATCATGGTGCTGATGATGGTGTGAGGAAAATACCCTCTTATACATTGTTGGGTTGGGTTATAAATTTGGTGCAACCATTTTTGGAGATGAACTGGGATTCTGATAATAATTAAAACACACATTCTTTTTGACTCAGCAATTCCACTTCTAGGAATTTAACCCATAAAAGTACATCTGTGCGAGCAAGGATGACAGGCAGAGACATGGGAGCATCCCAGCAGGCTAACAACTTGGCATGCCTTGCAATGATTACTCTTAAATACCTATTGAACATATATGGGGAGGGGGCAGTGGGACCTTAGATAGGGGTGTTTGTTTGTGTTAATCCACTCAAGGGTATCACAGATCTTTTCAGGGGAGAGACCACTGAATTTACATTTTGACCATGAATGTCAAGAGTCAGTCCCTTGCAAAGACCTGGGCTAATGGCCTTATATTTCCAATGCATTCAAATGATGCCTGAGTCGCCCTGAGAGGATAGGGTACCTGGCTGAGCCATCCCTTTAACCAGATCCATGAGCAAGAACATGGGTCCAAGGATGTTCAATGCAGCCTTGTTTGTAATTGTGACAACATGAAATGCTTTCAATCTCCGTCATGAGAGATCTGGTTAAATAAGCCAAGCCACATCCAAACTGTGGAATATTATGCAACTGTTAAAAAGACAAAGGCAATATGTACACACGATGACGAGATCTCAAAACAAAAGCAAAATGAAGTTTAAAAGCAAAATGAAGAACACTATGTAGGTAGTTCGGTTGTGGAAAATAAAAACAAAAAATCACAAACCAGAATAGGTAAACGGAATGATGCTATGCGTGAAGTGTTAACAGTGGCTACTTTAAAGGTACAATCAAAACGGAAGTAGAAAAGATGTTTTATTAGTTTTTATCTTCTATCATTCTGAATTTCCTTACATTTCAGCAAGTATGCTGTTCTGAACAACGTAAAAAAAAAAAAAAAAGAAAAAGAGCAAAGAGAGAAATTACCTATCTGAAGTGGCAGAAACTGTCCCAGGTAAGATCACAGACTCTGGGGCCAGAATAATGGATCTACCTATGTGACTTGGAGTATGTTCTAACAGTCTCTATGTGCCACAGTTAGAATTAGATGAGTGGATTTAGCTAAGCATTTAGAACAGTGCCTGCTGCATAGTAAGTTCCAAACTCCTTTACCCGGCGTTCAAAGCCGTCCTCACCTGGCCCTAAGCTGCCTTCCCAGCCTCATCTCTAATCGTTTTCCCCACCCATGGCACCCCTGCCAATGACTCATGGCTCCCAAAATAAACCACACACATTCCTACCTCCATGGCTTTACCTGGAATGACCTTTCTCTCCCACTTCTCCACCTGGCAAACTCCTAAGCAGACTTACCCACAACCTGCAGGGAATCTCCCAGACCACCTCTGGGGCAAATAGTTACTCTTTGTTCCTCTAACACACCACTGATTGTGTCAGATTCCAGCCTGTCTTGTCCACTAGGCTGTGAGTCCCCAGAGGAGGCTAGCCATGCTGATCCTTTGGGTGCCCAGTGTCCCAGTACAAGCTTGGCCCAGAGTAAGTGCTAATCAACACTTCTGAAAGAAAACCAGCTAAAGGTTAGGTTATGGTTAAGGCCATTCTAGAACCAGATCTCTTGACTCTGGGGTCTCAACTTCCAGCTCTGCCATTACTGAGAGGAATGACCTTGATTGAGACACTCAATCTGTCTGTGCCTCAGTTTCCTCATCCGTAAAATGGGAATAATAGTACCTTCCTCATAGGGTTGTTCTGAGGATTAAGTTAATATAACTAAGGTACTTAGAATCCTTCTGGATCCTAAAAATAAGAACTATATAGATCCTTGTTAAACAAAAATTAAATAATCAGGCGCAAACATGGGAAAACTTAGCCCTAGTCCAAGGCCAGCCCCTCTTCCCAGGATGGTCTGCAAAACCTGGAGGGGCTGGAAATGAGTGCTGGCAGATGTGAAATCACAGCCTGAAACAGCGCCAGGACTTCCCTGGGGGTCCAGTGGTTAGGAATTCGCCGGCCAAGGCAGGGAACATGGATTTGATCCCTTGTCTGGGAAGACCCTACGTGCCACCAGACAACTAGGCCCGTTAGCTACAACTACCGAGCCCACACTCTGCAACAAGAGAAACCACCACATCAAGCCCACTCACTGCAACTAGAGAAAGCCTGTGAGCAGGAATGATGACCCGGTTCAGCCAAAACTAAATCAATAAATAAAAACTCTTCATAAAAAAAAAAGGGAAGAAATAGCACCAGACCCGTTCTTTTTGTTAGTCAAGGACCAACCCTGGTCAGGTGCTTACAGGTCTCTCACACCTGTCAATCTCTAGCCAATGTCTCTTTTCAGCAAAACGGGACCAGACTTCAGGCTTAGCATCTTTGGCCTTAAGGTTGACCTCAGGTTGACCTCAGACTTGAATAGCATTCTGTTTTCAGAACCTCCCGTGATATGGGTCTCTCATTTTTAACAGTGTTCCAAAGTCTTCCTTTTCAGTAAGTGTACATATGTTAAAGTAAGTTGATTTGAAGATAGAGATTAAATTGGAAAGGTCCATATAGTCAAAGCATGGTTTTTCCAATAGTCATGTATGGATATGAGAGTTGGACCATAAAGAAAGCTGAGAGTCGAAGAATTGATGCTTTTGAACTGTGGTGTTGGAGGAGACTCTTGAGAGTCCCTCCGACTGTAAGGTGATCAAACCAGTCAATCCTAAAGGAAATCAATTCTGAATATTCATTGGAAGGACTGATGCTGATGCAGAAGCTCCAATACTTTGACACCTGATACGAAGAGCTGACTCATTAGAAAAGACCCTGACGCTAGGAAAGATTGAAGACGGGAGGAGAAGGGGATGACAGAGGGTGAGATGGGTTGGATGGCATCACCGACTCAACGGACATGGGTTTGAGTGGACTCCAGGAGTTGGTGATGGATAGGGAGGCCTGGCGTGCTCTGGTTCATGGGGTCGCAGAGAGTCAGACACGACTGAGTGACTGAAATGACTGAGATTGGAAAACAGAGGTGATATGTGGATGTAGCAAAAATTGGGACTGTGGCCTGCAGAAATACAAGCCTGGGAAATTGTTTTTGGGACCGTGAGAGATGATAGGCTTCCCTCCAGCTGATATTAATATCATTCTCAAGGGAGACTCAGATCAGTACAGAATGACTCATTATAACACAATTCATTGTTAACAGTGTACACCTCCTTGGACGCTTTCGAAGCAAAGGCCCTTTACATGGGCTATCTCTTTTATCCTCTGCAACAATACTTTGAAAGAGAATGTGATTCCCAGTTGACTGAAATGGAAAGTGAGGCATAGAGAAGTGAGGTAACTTGCTTAAGGTCACACGGTTTGTAAGAAGCTGAACGCAGATTCAAACCTGGATCTGTCCAATGTCATAGCCAAGCTCTTGGCTCTAAGCTTGCCAAGCTCTTAGCTTCTGCTCATCTGAGAAATTCACCTCTCAGCAACTCACAACGCCAACTCTAACCCTGCATTCAACCTGGGAACTTCCAGGGTCAGTCAGGGAGTGGGTGGGAATCGGGGTGGGGACGTGGAGGAGCAGAGAACACATGTGTTCAGGGGACCCTATCTTCAGGGTCACACCGATGCCACCATGGTCCAGAACCTGAGATGTTGCAAACGTCACACCCCGGGGAGGCTGAGAACTCCTGCGGGCCAGCCCCTGCCTCTGCTGCTGTGGCACAATGACAGCAATAACAACAAGAATCCTAGACAATGACAACAGCAGCTAATATTTATTGAGTGCTTCCTACTTCTGGCCCTTGTCCTGAATGCTGCGTATATAGTATCTGGTTTAACTTTTGTGAAAACGTTTCGAGGTAAACATTCATTTCCTTTTAGACATAAGAGAATTGCAATCTGCAGAGAAGACAAGATATGGGCGGCAGCAGCAGAGGGCAAGCTCCCTGTGCTCAGAACCTCTCCCTGTGCTCCTTCCAGAAGGGAGCCGTTTATCAGGGTGTTGGCATGACAACCAGAAGGGCTGAGATGCCTCCTCAAACATCCCAGCTTCCTTCCACAGCCCAGCATCCATGACCTTAAAAGGCATTACAAAAAGCGAGAGTAGCCACAAAATCAGAAACCCTGAAGCTAATACCCCCTTGACCACCTAGTGGCTATGAGCCTTTCTTTGTCCCTTTCCGTACCTCAGTTTCCTTAACTGGTCAGTGAAGGAGCTGGACCATCTCCTTAGGGCCCTGAATGGGTCTAGGAGCAACACTGCCCAAGAAAAGTATAACATGAGACACACATGCAATTTTTTTTTTTTTTTTTTTTACTTTTCTAGTTGCCACATTCAAAAATGTTAAAAGAAACAAGTGAAATTTATTACAATAATATGCTTTCTCTAACCCATTATATCTAACATATAATCATTTCAGGACTTCGGCAGTCCAGAGATTAAGACATCGCCTTCTAACATAGGTGATTGCAGGTTCAACCCCTGGTTGGGGAGTTAAGATCCCACATGCCTCATGGCCAAAAAAAAACCAGAACATACACAACAGAAGCAATACTGTAAGTGGATTCAACAAAGCCTTTAAAAATGGTCCACATCCCCGCCCCCTCCCCCGCAAGAAATATAAACATTTCAACCTGTAATCAATATAAAAATTTATTACTAGGTTCCTTTACATATTTTTCTTATGAAGTCTTTGAAAGCCAGGGTCTGCTTCACACTTACAGTGCATCTCAATTTGTATCAGCCACACTTTAAGACCTCGACAGACACACAAGGCCAGGGGCTACCATATTGGACAGCGCAAAGCTAGAGTCGCCTTCAATCTAGAGCACATTTTAGGGAATGAGACATCTCAGCTCTCTCCCTTCTCCCTGGGAAAGCAGTCCTGGTCCTAGACTTTGAGCTGAGAAGTTCCTTTCAAGCCCAGAGCAGACAATCTGAGGCCACAATGGAGAGAAACCCCAGGCTGCCTGGGCCAAGGAGGTTGGGAGAAAGGCTCTCTGTTCTCTGCAGCCTGATTACTCAACAAAGCCCCCGGGAGCGAGGCTCCTCCTAACCCAAAGATTCCCTTAATTGGAAATTCAATCTGAGCTTAAAACCGAGTCAAGCAGCTACCCACACTCCCCACCCCCACCCCAGTGCCACCAGCTCTGTGGGCATCCAGGATAAGGAATCCTAACCTCCCCTCCCGGTGGCACCACATGGAGGAAGCTGGCACCACCTTCTCACTCCTGAGACTCAGTGCCCAGCCATGGGTCTGGCAGCCTTCTTGGAGGGAGCTCAGTGTCTTCATGTTCAAGGGCACAGCCTTAGCAGAAAGGACAGGGAGGGTAGGGAAAGCAAGGCGGGCGGAGAGGGGCAAGCTTTTGTCCCCAGCAGGGGAAGACCTTGGGGAAATCCCTCCTTCTCTGCAAGCTTCCATTTCATCACCTTTAAAATCGAACATGTTAAACGATGGTAAAGACTGCTTTGCTGTTGGCTGCTCTGTGCCAGGCATTTTTCAGGCATTATCTCATCTACTCCCCCAAACAAACCCAGGAAAGAAAGAAGAGCCAGGGTTCAGAGTGGTGAGGCGACTTGGGCAAGGTCACACAGCAATTCAATACAAGAGCCAGAATTCCAACTCATGGACTTCCAAATCAAGAGTTTAAGCTCTTACCTCATTTAAGCTCTTTGGAGCCCCAGGCTGGCACAGGACAGCCTTGGCTTATGCCTGTCGTAACTATATACACTTGGCATAATAACTTTAAATGTTCCTTTGGAGAGAAGAGACAAATCTTCCATACAGAAGAATTTCTAGTTACGTATATGGATACTTTACCCTCCAAAAAGGCAGAGGTTTAATTCCAGACCCTTCTGAGTGTGGGCTGAACTGGATGTCTGGGATCCAGAGATTAAATTAGGGGGAGGATAAAATGGTAATTTGACAGCAGAGAAACCCAGCAGACACCACCTGAAAGTCTGAAGTTTAGTTAACAGTAAGGTATGAATGTTGGCTTTGATGAATGTGTCACTGTAATGAAAGAAGTTGACATTAGAGGAATCTGGGTTAAGAGTATATGGGAACTCTCTGTACTACCTTTGCAGCTCTTCAGTAATCCTACAATGATTCCAACATCAAAGTACTATTTTTAAAAAGTGACCCCTTGGGACTTCACTGGTGATCCACTGGGTAAGACTCAGAGCTCCCAAGGCAAGGGGCCTGGGTTCAATTCCCAGTGAGGGAACTACATCCCACATGCTGTAAAGATTGAAGATCCCGTGTGCTGCAAACTAAGACTCTGTGCAGCCAAATAAATACTATAAAGTGCTCCTAAAAGCATCCAATAAATCATATGACTATCTGGCTCTGCCCCTGACCAAGAAATCTTAAGAAAATCACCCATACCTTCTTTCTGCCTTAATGACAGTAACTATTCACACATTCCTAGCAACTGAAAGTTTACAATGTTTAGAGTGGGCAAATGTGCCGGTTAAAGCTTTGGAACCAGAAATCCAGGAGCTGAAGCCCTGGTTCTCTCACTTGCTTGTCGGGTGGCCTGAAGTGCACTGTCTTCCTTCTCTGGGTCCCAGCTTCCACATCTGTAAAACGGATTCACGGAAGGTCATGATAACTTGCATCTGTGGAGCCCTTGGCTAGGTGTCCAGCACAGCGGTGGGTACTCTGATGTGCCACCCAGTTTCCCCTTCAAAACCCAGGATTTATTTCTCGCCTCCTCCTGCCCTCAAGCTGCTCAGAGTACAGCCTACTGTCAGTCCTGTCCAGGGACGGCCACTAGCTAGAGAGAGCCGACCAGCCCCAGGTCATGTGCCTTCTGGAGGTCAGCTTGGATTCAATGCAGAGGCTCCAAAGATCCAGCCCCCTCACTTCAACTCGGGAGAACTTTGAAGGTCCTCTCCACTGCAGGGCGCCCCTTGAGGTCTGCTGAGGCACTGTGGAGACTGCATTGCAGCCCAGCATGACCCTCTGCCCAGTCCTGCCTCCTTCCCTTCCCCAGATATTGCTCCTCAGAATGTGCCCGTAAACTCCTGCATATTCATCTCCATCTCAAAGTTGGCTTCTGAGAGAACTCGTCCCATGACAGAGCTGTGAACCACTGGACACGGACTATGTTTCTTAACCCTCAGACCCACCCATTTTTATAGATGAGACAACTGAGGTTGATTTAGCCAAGAACATACACGTAAGAAATGGTGGCATCGCAGACAGGGAACGGAAGTTCAGATGGGCAAACTGAGTTGCCCGTCTTTCAGGTCTGAGCTGAAGGATGAAAGAGCTAAGACTCAGCCCTGCTCCTGCTTAACCCTTAAGACTACAGTGTGAAAGCCTCCATCCCAGGCCATGTCGAGCCACCAGCAGGAGGGTTCTCGGCACGAGGACAGGCTGGTACCTCTCACGGCTGTCCTGCCACACCCTCTGTTGCCCCCGCAGTTCGTCAACACCTGCAAAACGGGATTAACAGCAGTGCCTACCTCCTCATGACCTTGTATAAATGAAATGAGTTACTATACATCCCTGGAAGGAAAGTTATGACCAACCTAGATAGCATATTCAAAAGAAGAGACATTACTTTGCCAACAAAGGTCTGTCTAGTCAAGGCTATGGTTTTTCCTGTGGTCATGTATGGATGTGAGAGTTGGACTGTGAAGAAGGCTGAGCGCCGAAGAATTGATGCTTTTGAACTGTGGTGCTGGAGAAGACTCTTGAGAGTCCTTTGGACTGCAAGGAGATCCGACCAGTCCATTCTGAAGGAGATGAGCCCTGGGATTTCTTTGGAAGGAATGATGCTAAAGCTGAAACTCCAGTACTTTGGCCACCTCATGTGAAGAGTTGACTCATTGGAAAAGACTCTGATGCTGGGAGGGATTGGGGGCAAGAGGAGAAGGGGACCGACAGAGGATGAGATGGCTGGATGGCATTACTGACTTGATGGACGTGAGTCTGAGTGAACTCCGGGATTTGGTAATGGACAGGGAGGCCTGGCGTGCTTCGATTCACGGGGTCGCAAAGAGTCGGACACGACTGAGCGACTGATCTAATCTGATCTGATCTGATACATCCCTGATGGCTTCCCTGGTGGCTCAGATGGTAAACAATCCGCCTGCAATGCAGGAGACCTGGGTCTGATCCCTGGGTTGGGAAGATCTCTTGGAGAAGGGACTGGCAACCCACTCCAGTATTCTTGCCTGGAGAATCCCATGAACAGAGGAGCCTGGTGAGCTACAGTCCATGGGGTCACAAAGAGTCAGACACGACTCAGCAACTAACACACATACGTGAAGACATCAGAATGGTGACTGGCTCACAGGAAGCCCATTATAAGAGTTAGAATATAAACAAATAATATAAGCAGCATAAAGTTGCAACTGTGAATGTTGTAAGAAGACATCTATGCAGCTGAGTGAGAGTCAGGCTGTGACAGGGGGTGAGGCTTCATCAGCTCTATATGGGGGTCAGACTTGACCCGATCTCTGGAGGAATAGAAATTAAGGGGCAGCAAGAGGAAGGAAGAGTAGTCCAGACAGAGGAATCAGCAGGAACAAAAGCCTTCGGACAGGTAGAACTAGAGAAGGATGATGAAAGGCCAGTATGACTAGTACAGAGCCAAAAATCCAGGTCCTAGGATACGATGGTAGAAACTGAGGCTGGATAGGAGGGCAGGAACCACTTACTACCTGGCCACTCACTACCTGGGTGATTTGCAACTTTATCTTTCAGAGCCTCATTTATATCATCTGTAAAATGGGGACAAAAATAGTACAAAGTCATGAAGGAGACTGAATGAGTAGATATTTGTAAACCACTTAAAATAATGCCATGCACACAGCAGGTATTATAAACGTTTGAAGGTAATATTGGAACTTTTTCTGAAGTACAGTGAGAAGACATAGAGGGGCTCGAATATGGATGAAAGTGTAGGTACTAAGCGGATGGAGAGTGGATGGACGAAGGGCTGGGGGATGGGTCAGTGGAGGTGGCTGAGAGAATGGACAGGCGGATGGGTTGCTGGGTCTGTTTGGGTGATGAAGGTGGTTGGATGGATGGATAATGAGTGGATGGCTGGATGACTGGGCAGGTGGTAGAAGCGGATGTTGTTTCAGTAGACAGAAGCATGACTGGGTAAAGGGGTGACTGAATAAATGGAGGAAATCAGATGAATGAAGGTGGTGGGGTAAATGGATGCATGGTTGGATGTTAGGATGGCTGGTGGTTCAGCAGACGGGAGAAGTTGAGTGAATGTGGGTGCTGGGGATGAACGGATGGATGGGTGGTTGAACGGGTGTCTGGGTGGCTGGAAGAATGGTTGTGGATGGATGGGGCGGTGAGTGCTTGGTTGAGTGGGTGTAAAGATGGAAAGCTGAATGGATAGATGAAGAAATGGTTGGGTGGATAAGGTGGATGTTATACAGGGGCTGAGTGGATGGATGGATAGAGGAGTTGGGCGAATGGAGGGATTGCTAGGGTGAGTAGTAGAGAAGTTGGGTGAGCGAAGTGGGTGGATGAATGGATGAATGACAGGGTGGTTGGATGGGCGACTAGGTGGTTGAATAGGTTGTTGGGTGGTTGGATGGGTAACTGGGTGATAGAATGAGCAAACAGAAAATTAAGTGGCTGGGTGGGTGGGATGGACAGTTGGGTAGAGAGATGGTTGTTTAGGTCAATATTATAAAAGTTGGGTGAACGTAAGGTTTAAGTGAAGGGAGGGATTGGTGAAGTGTGTGAAGCTGTGGGTGGGAAGAATCGAGTGTATAAATGGATGGATGATGGATAGACAATGAATGGATGGGTGAACAGGTGACATGAGATCCCGAAGCACCGCCAATAAACCCGCTATATAAAGTCTTGGGGGGAAACCCCTGATGGTGAAGGAAGCAGGAACAGGGCCTCTGAGGTTGCGCTGGCCCGGGACCCTTCCCGGAGTGGGACGCTGCCCATCCACGCCCCGCCCGGGGGTCCTACCTGGAGGCGGCGATCTCGGCCTTCTGGCGCGCGATGGCGGCGGCGCGCTGGGCGCCCTCCACGCTGTGGTCCACCTTCTGGCGGACCTTGCTGCTCTTGAGCGGCAGCACGCGGCGCTTGGTGCCCTTGACCAGCACGTTGTGGCGGTACTTGCCCTCCTCGCGGCGGCCGTCGGGCAGCGTGGTGCAGCCGTAGCCGTGGCGCAGGTTGTCCAGCCACTCGCCCTCGTAGCGGAGGCCGCTGGAGCGCTCGCTCACGCCGAAGCCCGAGCGCTTGTCGTTCTTCCACTCGCCCATGTAGGTCTCGGTGGTGGTGGCGTCGATGTCGGCCTCGAAGGGCGCGGCCTCGTCGGCGCCCTCGCCCAGGCTGCCGGTGGACGCGGCGTCGCTGGCGCCCGAGCTGAGGTCGCTCTTGAGGAAGCTGACGCGGCTGCGCTGGCTGCCCAGGGACGTGCGCGACTCGGCGCGGCGCAGCTTCCCCAGCAGCGCGCCCCGCTGGAACAGGCCGCCGCCCTTGGCCGCCCGCGCCACCGCCTCGGCGTTGGCCAGGAGGCTGAGCGCGAAGCCGCCGCGCGGGATGGCCGGCCCGGGCAGCGCGGGGCCGTCGGCGGCCGGCGAGGCGGGCGAGTCCGGGGCCAGCGTGCCGTTGCTGTGCTCGCTGCGCAGGGACGAGAGCGACGTGCGCAGCGGCGAGCGCACCACCACGGCCATCCCGTAGGGCACGCTCTGGCGCACGCCGTAGCCGTGGCGCATGCCGTTGGTGAACTGGCCTTGGTACGTCCCTGCGGGCGAGGAGAGGACGGTCAGTGGAGCTCCCAGGGCTGCCAGGGAGCCCGGCCGTGCCACGGCCAGGCCGTCGAGGGGCAGGGGATGTGGAGTGACCGGAGCCAGCGGGCCTCCGAGGGTTGAGATTGCCTGAGTGTGTGAGAACACATGCCTGAAAGCCAGGCGTTGATGCAGTGGTGTGAATAGTCCCATTGGTGGGAACGTGTCAAGGTCACGAGCATGCCAGATGGAGTGAGGTGGAATGGCGCAGGGCATCAGTGTGTGAAGCTGTGCCAGCAGGCGAGGTCCCTCGAGTGCATGGAGTTACACGAGTGTGCCAGGACATGAGCAGACAGTGTGTATATTTCTGCTGGTGGGAACACACTAGGGTCTTTAGTGTGCCAAACAGAGTGAGGTTGAGAGAGCCTTTTTAAGTGAAGAGTGAGCCAGGTGAGGCTCTGTGAGTGTGAAGTAAACTGAGCGTGCGTAGAAATGGAATCACACAAGAGAAATGAAAAGTGCCAGAGGGAGAGTGGGTAAGACAGTCAGTTTGTGAGGTAGTGTGAAAATTGCATTTGTGTGAGTGTGCAAGGTAGGGGAGCATGTGGAAGCATGAGTGTGCAAGGCAGTGTGTGCACAGAGGGTGACCAAGATCACACCAACGGGTCATCATGAGATGTATGTAAGGTTATGAGAGCATCTGTGGTCTTCAGTGTGCAAGGACAGGTAAAGTTGTAAAGGTGCAAGACTTAGAGGATCAAAAAGTGCAAACTTGTGAGCAGGCAAGGCTCTGTATGTAGGTTAAATGTTTGTGCATGGTTATCCTGGTGTTCAAGGTGAAGTGAAGGTCCAAGGTCATGAATGGCTAAGGCGGTGTTTTCATGGTGGTATGAATGTTGGAGGGCATGGGCAAGTGTGAATTTGTGCAAGGCCATGTGTAGAGAAGACGGTTGGGGGCATGAATATCAGTGTCTTTTGACTGTATAGGCTCATGTATGTCTGATGCCGTGTGTACACATGGCGTGAGTGCCTAGCGGAGGTGACATTACGGGTATGTGTGAGGTCTGAGTACACAAGGCCATATGAGTGCTGAAGTGCAACGTAATCTGAGATTGAGACACCCGATGCTGAGTGAGGGTGTGAGGTTGGGCGCATTAATGAAACTGAGACCATTGACACTACATGTACGCAGGATAGTGGCGTGTACAGGGAGCTATTAGCAGGAAGGCCTTGCGTGTCCATGAGTATGAACACATGAGCTCCTGGGAACTAGAATCTGTGCACGTGACTGTGACATGCATAGAGGGGCGGAAGAGAGTAGTGGTTAGAAGCACAGACTCCGGAGCCAGGCTGCTGGGTCTGAATCCTGCCTTGGCCCTTGCTAGCTGTGTAACTTTGGGCAAGTGACTTAACCTCTTTGTGTCTCAGCTGTCTCACCCGTTAGAACAGATTAACAGTTGCCTCTAACCTCATAGGGTTGTTGGAGGTTTAAATGAGTTAATATTGCTGATGAACTATGAAGGAAAAGATATGAGTGTGATTTTGTGATTCTGCAAAGTTGTGCTAGTGTGTGTGGTCACCTAGCTGCATGAACAAGCTGATACAAAGCTACAAAATAACTTCATATTCCACCCCCATCCTAAGAGGCTGTGCTCCCTGGGGCTCCATCCAAGACCTCCCTCCATCTAAGACCTCCCACGCCCTCCCCTGTCCTCCCTGGGGGATTGCATCATCTGGTGCTTTTATAACTGCCACCTATCTCTTGCTGGTTATCCTGACTATATCCCCAACCTCTTCCCCTCTGCAGCTCCACCTTGAAGACAGGTGCCCCCAGATGTGACACAGCATCTCCAACTTGTCACCTCCCCTCCCAGCTCCCCAACACCTGTTCTGCCTTCTGGATCTTCCTCCCCGCAGCAGCACCCCTGAAAGCCATTTCTCTGCCTCCATCTTTGTGCCTGGAGTACAGAACAGTGCCTGACACAGCATGTTCGCTGAAGTGAGGGGGCAATTCAGAGCCTGTGTTTTAAACACAAGCTGATATGCAGCCCTGATTAACCAAACAACCAAATGGCTTCCCAACAAATACCCAGGATGGCTGCTGCAGCTGCTAAGTTGCTTCAGTCGTGTCCGACTCTTCGCGACCCCATGGACTGCAGCCTACCAGGCTCCTCTGTCCGTGGGATTTTCCAGGCAAGAGTACTGGAGTGGGTTGCCATTGCCTTCTCCAGGATGGCTGCTAAGGGACCCCTAAGGTCAACCCAACAGGCATGCTCCCATTCATACCTTTGCATTGGCTGTTCCCTCTGCTTGGAACTCTTTTCCCTCCCAATGTCCTTGAAGTGTTTGCTCCCTGAGGCTTACCTGACCACCCTGTTTAAAATTACAATCTGCCTGGGACTTCACTGGTGGTCCAGTGGTTACGAATCCACCTTGCAATGCAGGGGACACAGGTTCGAGTCCTGGTCGGGGAACTAAAATCCCACATGCCGCAGAGCAACAAAGCCCGCGACCACAACTAGAGAGTCCCTGCGCCAAAACAAAAGATCCTGCACGACGCAACAAAGATCCACGTGCTGCAATCAAGACCCAATGCAACTAACTAAATAAATGTTTGTAAAAATAAGTAAAATGCTAACACCCACCCAAATTTCTTTCCCCTTCCTTCTTTGCTTTTTGTTCCTTCATAGCATATCTAATATTACATATATTTTGCTTTTTCTTTTGTTTTTTGACTATCTTCCCTGGGTTTCCTTGGTGGCTCAGTGGTAAAGAATCCACCTGCTGACACAGGAGATGGGAGTTTGATTCCTGGGTCGGGAATATTCCCTGGAGAAGGAAATGGCAACCCACTCCAGTATTCTTGCCTGAAAAATCCCATGGACAGGAGTCTGGCAGGCTACATGGGGTTGCAGAGAGTTGGACATGACTGAGCACACACACACACACACACACACATACACGGCACATCTCCCTAGTAGAATGTAAGTTCCATAAATGCAGGATTTCCATTCTTTTTTGTTCACTGTTGTATCCTTAGTACCTAAAATAATAATACTATTCAATAAATATTGTTGAATAACAATATTCAATAGATATTTGTTGAAGGAATGAGTGAGTAGCATGAATTTTATAACTATTTTCTCTTCTTTCTGCTCTAGCCAGCTGAAAATGGATCTGCAAAAATGACCAGAGAGATGTTTATAATGGCTCCCATAAGACTCACCCAACATGACACAGTTAATAAATGCAGAGTGATAAATGCAGAGTGTCACAACTCACATCCATATCTGACTGTGCTCCTTCCAAAAGTCTCAGAAGAAAAAAGAAAAAAAATGAGACAGAGAAGTGGACGAGACAGCACATTGTGGACAGACAATGAGACAAGAACAGGACAGAGAAGATAGTAAACTGGAGGAAAGAAAAAAGCTAATCTCTGGATTGAATAGCTTGTGAAATCAAATCAACCAATCTACCTTTAGCTTAAATTTGGCATGAGATGGGCTGACGTGGCCCCTTTAAGCCTAAGAAAAACTGAGATTGCAACAGGAGAGTGTCTCTTGGCCTCCAGTTGGGGAGGAAACGGCCAGGCTATATTAGGAAACTTACAAGCAAGTGACAAGAAGCGCAGACACCCAGGGGAGGTTGGGAGTGACAGGGCCCTGGGAAGGGGAAGAGCCAAGTGCTGGGGTCATTCCCTGCCTGACTCTCTCTAAGACAGGACAGTTCTCTCTGGGGACAGGAAGAATGCATCCAAAGAGGGAGAGGGGAACCCACCCAGAGCCATCTGGCTGAGAAGGGCCCTCTGTGTAAGGAAGTGCTTCCTCATACCCTTTGGGATGGCCCCTCACTTGAACTTGTAGACATTACAGGGCTTGCCTGCAGGGTAAGGACCAAGATTCTCAGCAGCCTGCAAGGCCTGACGTGGGCTGCCCCTGCCCACCTCTCCGGATTCATCCTGAATGGCTCTCCAGGAATACTCGCCTTCCTACCTCAGGGCCTTGACACATGCCTCCCCTCTTTTTCTTGGTGTGCTCTTCTCCTCTTTCCTCCCTTAGTCAACTTCTAGTGACATTTCAAGCTTCAGCTTAAATCTGACTTCACCTAGGATGATTTCTTGAGCCCTCCCCCACCCCCCACCAGATACTGCCACATGATGTCAGTACTTCTGGGCGTTGTGTGCAGTCACAGCCAACAATGTTTATCATCGTTTATTCACCTTAAGCCTTTCCTACCAGACTGTGGCTTCCAAGAAGGGATGGGATCCTATCTTGCTTATTTGCCATGATCTCATCATCTACACAGTACCCAGGCATAAGGAAGCCCTGAGTGAACATCTGGGGAACCTGGGAGCATCTCCTGAATGAACCTTACTGTTCTTTCATGGTCAGGAACTGTATCTTGTCTTTTCCCTCACAACTCAGCGTATAGTAAATTCTCAGTTGGGACTGGCAGTGGCTGCCGAGAATATTCACGACTAACTCTGGGAGTTACTGGGATATTTGTAAAAAACTGATGAAGGCTATAACCACAGTAAATGCCATCCTAATATACAGACCAGACTCCTCAGTTTAATAAAACCGAAATAGTGCCTTTTCCTTGCAATCCTTGTTCAGGTTTAGTATAGAATAACCTGGGTTGGGAAAGACTCTGCCTACCAGTGCAGGAGACACGGGTTTGATCCCTGATCAAGGAAGATCCCACAGGCCACGGGGCAACTAAGCCCATGTGCCACAACTATTGAGCCTGTGCTCTAGAGCCTGCTCACCACAACTACTGAAGCCCACGTGACCCAGAGCCCGTGCTCCGCAACAAGAGAAGCCACTGCAACGAGAAGCCTGAGAACTGCAACTAGAGAGTAGCCCCTACTCTCTAAAACTAGAGAAAAGCCTGCACAGCAGCGAAGACCCAGCCCAGCCAAAACTAAATAAATACATAAAATTATAGTAAAAAGAATAACCTGAGTTTTAATCATAACTCTTGACACTGGGTAGTTCTAAAACATGCATAAGTTATTGAAGCCAGTTAAGTCTCAGTTATGTCTATAACTATAACATGGAGGTAATGATACCTCCTTCCTGTGGCTTTTCACTCATTCCTTTGAATCAAGTGTTGGCAACGAACTGGCCTAGGTGCTGGGGATGCAGTGCAAATAAGTAGATGTGGTCCCTGCCCTCAAGGGGCTTGGAGTCTAGTGCCAGCGATAGATTTGATTTAATGGCACCCCACTCCAGTACTCTTGCCTGGAAAGTCGCATGGACGGAGGAGCCTGGTAGGCTGTAGTCCATGGGGTCACTAAGAGTCGGACACGACTGAGCGACTTCACTTTCACTTTTCACTTTCATGCATTGGAGAAGGAAATGGCAACCCACTCCAGTGTTCTTGCCTGGAGAATCCCAGGGACGGGGGAGCCTGGTGGGCTGCCGTCTATGGGGTCGCACAGAGTCAGACACAACTGAAGCGACTTAGCAGCAGCAGCACAGGAATAAACATTAGGCTGCCCCAGCAGTGTGATCCAGAGAGATGACCATCCAGTTCTTGGTTGGCAGTGGAATGGGGAGGGTTGGTTGACCAAAGATTAAGTGAACTCTATGTGAGGCAGCTAGCACACAGCAAGTGCTCAATAAAGGCTAGCTTTTTGGCAGGTCAAAGTCTTTGCTCAGAAAAGCTGGCCCAGAAAGGATTAACTGGGAAGATGAAGAGGAGCCAGGAAGGACAGAGAGAACTTAGAGGGAGAGAATGAGACCAGCTCTGGTTTTCTCCCTAGGTCTGCGTGCTTGTAAGAAAGCGGGCTTGTGTCCTGGGATGCCCAGCTTTTGCTGGTTTGGGGACACTTCTGAATCAGGGAGGCCTCAGAGCGTCTGTCCTTGGGAGGAAGAGCATTTGGGGGATCTGTTCATCAGTGAGACTTGGCCCCCTACACACAGAATGGAGGAGTTTCTGGAAACCATATCTATAGTATAAGATCCACCCCTCCGGGGCCAGAGTTTATGGCTTAATTGACCTGGATACTAGAAAGCATATCAGATGGTTGTAATATGCATTCTGTCAACGTTCTCCACTGACCTCAGCCAGCATGCTCTGTCCCTCTGTTGTAAAGCCTGCTAACTGAGGCCCTTAGCACCCTGATGCACCCATTGGCAGCTTGATCTCTAGCAGATCCATGCCCCTGTTCCCACATGTGGAGTTGTCTATTTAACTGTTCCTAAATGTATTCACTTCTGTTGTACGCATTATTTGTTTGTTTTAATTATCTTTGGCTATGCCAGATCTTTGTTGTTGTGTGCAGGCTTTCTCTAACTGTGGTGAGCAAGGGCTACTCTTTAGCTGTAGTGGGTGGGCTTCTCACTGAGGTGGCTTCTCTTACTGCGGAACACAGGCTCTGGGTGTGCAGGCTTCAGTAGTTGCGGTCCCCAGGCTTAGCTACCCCAAGGCATGTGGAATCTTCCCAGCGCAGGGATCGAAACCACATCCCCTGCATTGCAAAGTAGCTTCTTAACCACCAATAGGGAAGCCCCGGACTCATTATTGAAATATTGTTATTTGTTAACATTTGTTCTCTAAACCAGTGTACTATGAGTATACAGAGAGAGAGTCTAACTTCTCCAAAAACAAGATGAATGTTTTTGGATGTTCATAAGGGAGAGAGTTCCTTAAAAATCGCTCTCAAACTTGCCATGAATGGGCTAACTATAAAAGAATGGGAAAAAAATATAAATTTTTAATTTATAAATTAAATTTAATTTCTTGCTCCATTTTAAAGAAACCAACAGAAACCAGAAATTGTAAATGATATGTTACAGGAACGGAAGGCAGACAATGAGAAACTCCACTGAATATCTACACGTTGTACCTAATGTGACAGGGCTTCCCCGGTAGCTCAGCTGGTGCAGAATCTGCCTGCAGTGCAGGAGACCCTGGTTCAAGTCCTGGGTCAGGAAGATCCCTGCAGAAGGGATAGGCTACCTACTCCAGTATTCTCAGGCTTCCCTTATGGCTCAGATGGTGAAGAATCTGCCTGCAATGCGGGAGACCTGGGTTGGATCCCTGGGTTGGCAACATCCTCTGGAGGGGGATCACAGTCCATGGGGTCACAGAATCAACACAGCACATACCTAAATGTGATATAAATTAAAATAAATATCACAAGAGACTTCCCCTGGCAGTACAATTGTTAAGACTTTGAGCTTCCAATGTAGGGTATATGGGTTCGATCCCTGGTCGGAGAACTGAAATCCGATGGCCACACAGTGCACTGAGAAAATAAATAAAAAATGAATATCTTAAGGTTTATGCTGCCAAGTCCCTTCAGTCGTGTCCGATTCTGTGCGACCCCATAGACGGCAGCCCCCCAGGCTCCTCTGTCCGTGGGATTTTACAGGCAAGAGTACTGGAGTGGGGTGCCATTGCCTTCTCCCCTTAAGGTTTATAAATCATTTAAAAATCTTTCTCTGCTCTCACTAACATTCAGTTAACCAAGTTGCATTTGGCATCAATGACATCAGATTAGAGGGCTTCTACTTCGATTTTAAACATCAGTGTGAGTACATCTGCTGTGACCAAGAGATGGGTCCATCTCAGGAAAGAAGATACCAGATGGGTAACTGAAACTAAGACAAGGAGAATAAAAGCCTGTGTATGCCAGTACCCTGATGTGTGACTTTCCCATAGGGTGTGAATCCAAGGTTTGGATGAGTTTATTTAGGGCAACACTGCACTTTTGTTTTTCTTTCTCAAGTAAAGGATGCTTCTGACCTGAGTCACTGGGGACTCTGTCTTCTACCTGGTCCGCTGGAATTCTCCCAATGTGGTAGGTGCAGGTCATTCTGTTCAGACCACAAGAGGCCAAACTAGAGATATATAGCCTAGAAGATTCTTCCAGCTATACAACCTAATGATCTATTAAGGCAGGCTCTCAAAAAATGTGTTTCTCAAAACTGGTGTTAATAGTTTATCATGAAAAAAAATTCTGAAGTCAAGACAATTTGAGGAGGTTAAATGAAATGAGTTTTTCTGACTGTGAGACTATGCCAGAAGAATTATTTTATATATTTTATATAAACTATTTTAAATATATTATTATATATATATATATATATATATATATATATGTATATATATATGGCAGTGCTTGGGTCTCTGGGTCTTAATTGGGACATGTGGGATCCAGTGCCCTGACCAGGGATCAAACTGGGCCCCCTGCATTGGGAATGCAGAGTCTTAGCAACTGGACCACCAGGGAAGTCCCCAGAAGAATTATTCTTCAAGAATTTTTCTTAATTCTTCACTATTCCTCCCATGTGTCTCTGAGAAAGATTCTCAATCCAGGGGCAAATCCTGATTGCTCTAAGTCAAGCATTAAAGTCTCTCCAGCTTGCCAGTGATTGGATTAGTCGTGAGCGTGTGATGAAATCTGACCTTGAGACTTGAGGGTAAGTTGGCTAGTGGGGTGGGGCAAGGGAGACAAGAGAGGTTTCATAGCTCTTATAAAGAGATACATGGGGAGAAACATACCCTCTTTTTCTGCTGGATGTTGTTGAATGTGGACATGACTCCTGGAGCAGTGGCCAGAGGGTAACTAGCTGAGAGCAAAACCCACACTCTGTGGATGGCAGAGCAAAAAGATAGCAGGAGTCTGGGTTCTTGCTGGTGCTATTGCACCTTCAAATTAACTGATCCTGAGACTTCCCTACCTCTGGAGTGTTGTTATGTGCAATCAGAAATATTCTTATTAAAAAAGATCTGTGCTGCCCAATAATGGTAGCTACTAGCTGCATGTGGTTATTGAGCACTGGATTGAAAATATTTAGTACAGAAAAAAATGTAAACTATCTCACTAATAACTGTATATTGATTACATGTAGAAATGATACTTTTTGGGATAACAAGTTAAATAGAAGATGTGTAATTGTAAAGCAATTTTCCACCAATTTTTAAAAAATATGTGATTAAAATTGATTTCACATTTTAAAATGTGGCTACTAGAAAATTTTAAATTACATTTGGAGCCCACATTATATTTCTATTGGGAAGTGTTGGTTTTAGGTCATTTGGAAGTTAGCGCTTTCTATTACTTACAGACAGAAAAAAATATCCTAAGAGATACAGGTCTAATCATTCTAATTTTACAGCTGGGAAAATTGAAATAAAAAATGTAAATGACTTGCTCATGATCATACTAGTGTGGCAGTTGTTGGAGATCACAGCTGAGTAACCAGACCAGTGCCTCCTCAGCACCTCTAAGAACCTGAGAACACCCTTTACAAGGTAAAGGTTCAGAAGCCTTCACCCAAATCTCAGCCCTAAAGAAGTACAACTATTCAGAAACCCACAGGGATGTAAAGCAATTATCCTTCAATAAAAAATAAAATTTTTAAAAGTATATAAAGAAAATAAAAGTGTGATTAAAAAAAAGAGAGAGAAACCCTCGGGGAGTCTAGAAGACACAGAGTCCACTTTGAGACAGAAAAGAGATATGTGGATCAGACCATGAATTCTGCCTCCAAATACAGACTGCTGCTGCTGCTGCTGCTGCTAAGTCGCTTCAGTCATGTCCGACTCTGTGCGACCCCATGGACTGCAGCCCACCAGGATCCTCTGTCCATGGGATTTTCCAGGCAAGAGTACTGGAGTGGGGTGCCATTGCCTTCTCTGCCAAATACAGACTAGACACTGAGAAAACCATTCCCTCTGGCCAGTGACACCTGCCTATTTCTAGGAAACTGTCTGAGATCCAAATATCAGTGTCCCTAACGGACTGACGAGAGATGGAGAGGAAGGAATCAGGACAGGCTCCTCTCTGGGGGTCCCCACTGTCCATGAAAGTCCTCAACTGACAGTCCAGTGTGTCTGCATGACCTGGTCCCAGCTCACTTTCTCAGTTTTGTCTTCCAAATCCACTAAAGCCCATTTTCAAAGCCACCTGCTTCAGAAAACTACCCAGGCCACCTCCTTCCTCCAAACACTCATCACTTCATACCACTAAGAGCTGCTATCTTGTCAATATCTTGTCTGTTTTGTCCAACAGTGTTCCCTGATCCTTTTCCCCAGGTCCTCTATTTAGGAGTTAGCTCAAGATCTTTGGGCAGGACGGTGAAAGCCTCATCAACAGATTCAGATGGGTCAGACACGACTGAAGCAACCTGGCACACACACACCAAGTTCTTCTCAAGGCTCAAAGGAAGACAACTCTTGGAGCTTCCCAGGTGGCGTGAGTGGTAAAGAACCTGCCTGCCAATGCAGGAGACACAAGAGATGTGGGTTCAATCCCTGGGTCGCGAAGATCCCCTGGAGTAGGAAATGGCAACCCACTCCAGTATTTTTGCCTGGGAAATCCCATGGACAGAGGAGCCTGGGGGTCTACAGCCCCTAGGGTTGCAAAGAGTCAGACGCGACTAAAGCAACTTGGCATGCATATACATGACAGGTAGGGGAGTGAGGACCAGGAAGTCCAATGGTCATAGCTCTTGTCCAAGCACCCCCAAATCAGACCAGGCAAACCAGGTATGCACATTATGGTGAACACACATGCCCACACCATGGACACCCACATAGATGCTCTTGAGTAGAGGGGACCCATCCCAGCTTAGGTCTAACCCACCTTGGTAATGACTGTGGACCCTGTGTCCCAGCAAGAGCAAGTCAAGCAAGCCTGAGGCATCTCTAGGGGCAGCAAAGAATAATGGAAATTGCTTGGGCTTCAGAAACAAACCTGACTCTGAATCTCTCTTTAATACCCCAAAACACCCTTCTCTTCATCTCCATCCCATCCACCTAGTTCGGCTGCACCAGTTCTCCTGGAGAGACAACAGCATCTTCCCTAGTCTCTGCCTCCCGGGATACCCACTTCAATCCACCCTTCGCTGCCACCAGAGTCCTCTCCCTTCTAAGATGCAGATCTGATCACATAAAACCTGGTTTTTGATGGCTTCCCAGTGCCTTGAGGAAGGATTGTCCCCTAGGAAACAGATTCTGAGGCTGAGACTGCACGTGGGTGATTTTGGCGGGAGGGGGACTCTCAGGACAAACACCTGTAAGGGAGGAAGCAGGTTTCCATAAGTGGAAGAAGCTGAACAGATCCCATGGGGTCACTGGAGCTGGTATGACCTTCAGAGTAGTTTGAAATTGAAACAAGGAGGCTTTGTACTCGAGCATCAGCTCATTAACTATGGGTTAACCCCAGAGGGCGGTGCCTCCTTTTGTCAGAAGGCAGTGCCCAGCTATGAGCCATCAGCAGCCCACACTCCCGGCAAATAGGGGAATGAGGACCCTGGTCCTGAGGGATGTCTGATGGTGTCCCACAGCCTCCCCTGTAAGAATGAAATTCAAACTCCTCGTTGTGACCCAGGAAACCCTCATGGCCTGGGTCCTGCCAACCCTTGTCTCATATACGCCATTCTTCCTCTGAGTCTCTGTGCTCCCACTTTTCTCGAACACAAATGCTCTGCTCCCACCTCCAAGACTTTACACTCAATATTCCTTTTATTATAAAAACAGTATTTATTTTTGCTGTTGTGTGGGCTTTCTCTAGCTGTGACGGGGGCCGCTACTCTCCAGTTGCGGTGCGCAGGCTTCTCATTGCAATGGCTTCTCTCGTGGTGGAGCAGGGGCTCTAGGCACATGGGCTTTAGCAGTTGTAGCATGCAGGCTCTAGAGTGTGGGCCCTGGTAGTTTTGGCTCTTGGGCTTAGCTGCCCCAGGGCATGTGGAATCTTCTCAGACCAGGAGTCAAACCCGTGTCCCCTGCATTGCCAGGTGGATTCTTAACCGCTGGACCACCAGGGAAGTCCTCGATATTCCTTTTGCCTGGCACAAAAGTGTGGTCCTCCGGTCACCCATCCTTCAGATCTTAGCATCAAGGCTGATATCACTTCCTCCAGGAAGCCTTCTCTGATTACCCAACCAGATTAGGTTCACCCATCATCAGCTCATAAACCCTTCTAACTTATCCTTCAAATTACAAATACCATGTTGTAATTAAATAACTGTCTGATGCTGGTCTCTACTGTTATAATGTATGCTCTGAGGGCAGGGACCAAGACTGCCTTGCTCATCACAGCATCTCCAACCCTCAGTGTGATGACTGGCCCATAGAAGGCATTCAGCTGCTGCTGCTGCTGCTAAGTCACGTCAGTCATGTCCAACTCTGTGTGACCCCAGAGACGTCAGCCCACCAGGCTCCCCTGTCCCTGGGATTCTCCAGGCAAGAATACTAGAGTGGGTTGCCATTTCCTTCTCCAATGCATCAAAGTGAAAAGTGAAAGTGAAATCGCTCAGTCGTGTCCGACTCCTAGCAACCCCATGGACTGCAGCGCACCAGGCTCCTCCGTCCATGGGATTTTCCAGGCAAGAGTACTGGGGTGGGGTGCCATTGCCTTCTCCCCTAGGCATTCAGCAGATACTGTCAATTGAGTGCATGAGTACTTGGCCTTGGACAAGTTCTCTTTGAATGTATCTCCACCCAGCAAGGGCAGAGCCAGCTTCTTTTCAGGGTTGCTGTGAGTAAAGTATGAGTTATCTAGCAGAGACCTCAGACTCTCAACAGATGTTGGCTCCCTTCACTTCTTAGGAAAAGATTGCAGGGTGACCAGTCTTCCCCATTTGCCCGAGATCGAGGAGTTTCCCAAGAAACTTTACTACTTTCAGTACTAAAGCCAGGACAGGACAGTTCCCAGGCAGATCAGGAGGGTTGGTCACCTAAATCTGGGTGAGAAGGAGACAAGGGCATTTCATATTAATTAGTGCAGTGCTCATGGCATGCTGGTAAAACAGCTCCTTGGAAAAACAACTTTGATTCATGTGTGTGCATGCATGCCAAGTCACTTTAGTCATGTCCAACTCTTTGCAACACTATGGACTGTAGCCCACCAGGCTCCATCTTCCCAACCCAGGGATCGAACCTGCATCTTTTACATCTCCTGCACAGGCAGGCAGTTTCTTTACCGCTAGCGCCACCTGGGAAGCCCTACCCTCATTCACAGTGTTAACCAATTTCTGTCATCTAAATATTCCTCTCATGGCCAATCAAGCTACCAACAGTTAAACAGCCAGTTTGCAACATTCCTGAAAACTTAACAATGGGCTGTCATGCATCAGTAGGAGCTAGTGGCAGCCCTGTAGCCAATACTAACTGCATGTTCCTGCTATCTGCACATGCACCATGTGGTCATAGATGACCTCAGTGCAGGGGTAAGTGACGTTATTTCAGTTCCAAGAAGGGCACAGCTTGAAGAGCATCTAGTCCAAGGCAACAAGTCACCTATCATGTGGGCTACCTATTTCCCATCCATCCTGTGTCCACAGCAGACACTGCTAATCGATCATGATGCTGACTCCTAACATGGCCATGCTGTCTCCCTTCACTGCATCTCCAAGAAGCCACAGTCAAGTAGCTGATGTTGCACATAAGAGAAATTGACTTACCTCTAGGAGTAAGTGTGGTTCAGCCCCTCATTATGCAGGAGAGGAAATTCAGGCACAGAGAGGTAGAGGGACCTGCCCAAGGTCACACAGCCAGGCAGTGGCTCAGCTGGGACTAAAGAACAGATCACCTGCCTGGCTTGCCCTTTCACTCCTGCCTTGCCTTGAAGAGCAGCCTACCCCAGAGTGGGGTGGAACAAAGGGAAACTATCTAGGATCTGAGCCTAGATTCTGGGGGGCTCTGCTTAGAGCTCCCAAAGTCTTTTCGTACCTGAAGGCTTCTTAGCATAAGTGTTGTTCATCTGTTGAAGGGAAGGCACTTCTGAAAATATCACACAGTTGCACAGGTTGACTGCATAAAATTCAAACAATTGAGGAGTATTTAAACTAAAACATTTTGTACTGGGACTTTCCCGGTGGTCCAGTGGCTAAGACTCTGCACTCCCAATGTAGAGGGCCCAGGTTCGATTCCTGGTCAGGGAACTAGATCTCAAATGCTGCAACTAAGACTTGGCACAGCCAAATAGATAAATACATATTCTTTAATTATTAAAAAAAATTCTCTGTACTGTCTCCCCAGGAGTAATCACTGTTAACAATTTTGGTCCTTCCAGGATTTCTTCTGCTTATTTACAAGCCTATGCATAGCACAAGCGGACTAAAAGATTAGCTGTTCCCCACGCTACCACTCTCCCTCTCAATGAGAACACTGCCCCCCCCACAGTAGGCACTCAATAAATATTCGTCCAGTTGCTCTTGTTTGATTAAAATGCTTTAGATTCCTTTCTGTATAAATATAGGTGAATCTGTCTCTTTTTTCCTCCCCTCTCTCTCTTAAAAAAAAAAAAAAAGTTTTTATTGAAGTATAGTTTCACTTCTATTTTTTTCAGAGGGTTATACCACTTGGCATGTGGGATTATGTTCCCTGGACCAGGGATCCAACCCACACCCCTTGCAGTGGAAGCATGGAGTCTTAACCACTGGAACTCTGTCTTTTTAATGGTTTTAGTCCTTCCTGGCATGGTCTCATGGATTCACTGAACAGTCCCTTTGGGTGACTGTATAGACAACATTCCGTTTTTGCTGTAACCATCCCAAGGCCTTGCTCTTTGGCTCGCCTGCAAGGTGGCACCAATGTCTCTTCCCATGGCCTCCAAATGCTCCCTCCCATCAAAGCTCCACTGTCTTCCACTTTCCAAGATTACCACCAGGGGACCCAAAGTGGAGGGACTGTGAGCATGGGCGACCAGCTCCTGGGATCAGGATTGGTTTGCAGTGGGTGTATATAACAGGTCCCGGTAACCTGCAGGGTTCCACCACCCCCACACATAGAGGCTGCTCTCCTAGCTTGCACAGGAGTCAGGGGATTAATCAAGCCTGACACCGCCTGGATGCTGACAATCCTGGAGCCTGGAGGAAAGCAACTTTGCCAGGTCCTGGGTCAGTTCGGCCATGCTGAAGGCCTAGGAAGCCAGGAATAATTGAGGGTGGGGGACGCAAAGGGATCAAGGGGAGAGGGTCTGGGTTCAGACGCCCCACTGGTCGCTCCGAGGCCCCTGTCTGTGTGCAGGCCTGCGCACAACCCTTACATCCACGTGGCTTGTGTAACAGGCATCCCTCACCCTCAGTATCCAACACTGAGCTCCTGACCTTACCTCTTTGAATCCTCATCCCATCTCAGCTCAGGGCAATGCCATCCTTTGCAGCTCAGGCCTTGAAACCTTCCCTGACTCCTCTTTCTCTCCACACACCCTCTCTGCAACCCACGAGGCCAATCTATCAGTTCCACCTTCAAACTCTGTGGTTGACACAGAGTTCAACCACTTTTCCCCACCTCTGCTGCCCCAAGAGGCTGGTCCAAAGCATCATGGCATCTGAACTGTATCATTGCAATAAATGATTCTAATCGATCTCCATTCTTCTACCTTTCTGCACCGTCTCCTCCCCCAGTCTCCCAACACAAAGCAATCCCTTTAAACAAAAGCAGAGAAAGTCATTTTTGTTTTTGTTTTTTTGGTCATGAGGCATGCAGGAATCTTAGTTCCCTGATCAGAGATGGAATCAGTGCCCCCTGCAGTGGAATCAGAGTCCTAACCTTTAGACCACCAGGAAATTCCCTCATATTACTTAAAAAAATTTTTTTAACTTTTTATATTATATTGGAGTATAACCAATTAACCATGTTCTGATAGTTTTCAGTGGACAGCAGAAGGACTTGGCCATACATGTACATGTATCCCTTCTACCCCAAACTCTTCTCCCATCCAGGCTGCCACATAACACTAAGCAGAGTTCTCTCTGCTATACAGTGAGATCTTACTGGTTATCCATTTTAAATATACCAGTGTGTACCTGTCCATCCCAAACCATGTCACTTTTATAGCCCCCATTATTCTCAGGATCAAAGCCAGATTCTTACCATGGCCTCCTAGGCTCTGCATGAACAGCCCTCTCTCCACACTTGCCCCACAGGAATATTACACAAGGGAAGTGACAGCCTTCTCTGTACATCCCACCAAGGGGCCCTGTTGCCAGGTTGTCCTGTCATCAGCAATGTGAAATTTGATCACTTTGTTAAGATGATATACATAAAGGATTCAAGTTGTATTACAAATAAAAGAAAGAGAAATATCGTGCTTGAAACACAGAGCTGTGGGCCACCGTCAGGCCTTGGGGTGGCCCCCACTCCACACAGTTCAAACAGTGGTCAGCAGCACATCATATGCTTGAATGCTTCCAGGCACGAGGTGCTCACTCCTTGCCAGGGGGGAGGGGCTTCTGGAGTTCCTACTGTCCCTGGGTTGCCCTATGGATTCTGCCAGGCAGGTCTGGGCCATTAGACTCAGGAGTGACCACTATGCAGGAGTGAGTAGGGGAATCAGTCGTGACCAGACTTAACCCACCTACTCTGTGGCTCCAGCTTGGGAAGGGATAGGAGAGAACTAGGTCTAGGGCAGGAAGCAAGCCTGTCTCCCTCACCCCACACTCTGCCCTCAACCAGGGCCCTTAGAAAATGAGGCTGGACATTCCTCACAAAGGTGTGGCAGCCAGGGCTGGTCCAGGGAACAGCTGCTGGGGACACGGAATTAGCAGGCACTGGAAACATGCCAGCTCGATGAATGCCAAGGGCCTGGCCTTGGACAGGGGCACGTCTGGGGAGATTTGGCCAGCTGGACACATGCATCCGAGAGAACAAAGCTGCAGAGAGGAGGACTAACGACGTCCACTTCCCTGTCTTACTCAGGGTCCGCTCTGCTCCCCTGGAGGCCCAGATAAATGCCAAGAAGCTGCCATCACAGTAGCCCAGCTGCCTGTCACGCTGACCCCTGGCTGTGAACTGGGATGTGAGATTTTCAAGATGAGGTTCAATTATGCTGATTCTACATTCGCAGTGGAATCCACCTGACGTGGCTTCCACCTGCACTGGCAGGGCCCAGCGCAGAGCTAAGCAAGTCAAAGGCTTGGCTGCTTAAGTGCTCCAAAGTCAAAAGCTGGGTTTTGATATTTTCCCCAGAGGCAGCTGTGGTTCAGACCATCCTGAATTAGTTCGCCCTTTGGTCTGCGAAGGAAACTCGGAAAAGAAGGTGTACGTTTCAGCCCTTCCTCTGAGCCAGGCATCACGCTAAGCCCTTTTCATGGATTATCTCGTTTCATTGTTTCAGCCATATTTTGAGGGAGATTTTGACAGCCTTGGTGGAAAAAAAGGAAATGGAAGATAAAAGAGGCCATACGATATGCCCATGTGTGTAAAATGAAGAGGTGGCTCCACCTGGACTTGGACCCAGATCTGGCCACTTGAAGCCCCAAGTGCTTAAGTAACACATGCCTTTAGTCCCATCAGATTCTCTTAGGTCTTCTACACTTAAGCTTTAACAGCGATCAAGAATTTTTAAACTAAAAGACGTTCCTTTTAAATCTGAAGGAAAAAACCCCAAAAAATCCCACCAAAACTAAGAAATTAATTTAGTAATGTAAAAGGACTGAAGGCTAATGTACAAAAATAATTTTATGTCTATAACCTAGCAATGAACAATAGGAAAAAGGAAATTTTAAATGCCATTTATAATATCATAAGAAATAAAATACTTGTTAATTTTACTTTTTAAAAAAGTGCAAGACACTGAAAATGCTAAAACATTGTTGAGTGAAATTAAAGAAGACGTAAGTAAGAAAGGATATATACCATGTCCATGGATTGGAAGGCTCACTGCTGTTTAGATGTCCACTCCCTCCAAATTGATGTAAAAATCAAATGCATTTTTCTCTAACTATTTTACTCATAATCACTCTTGAGAGTCCCTTGGACTGCAAGGAGATCCAACCAGTCCACCCTAAAAGAGATCAGTCCTGGGTGTTCATTGGAAGGACTGATGTTGAAGCTGAAACTCCAATACTTTGGCCACCTGATTCGAAGAGCTGACTCATTTGAAAAGACCCTGATGCTGGGAAAGATTGAGGGCAGGAGGAGAAGGCCATGACAGAGGATGAGATGGTTGGATGGCATCACTGACTCAATGGACATGAGTTTGAGTAAACTCCAGGAGTTGGTGATGGACAGGGAGGCCTGGCGTGCTGCAGTCCATGGGGTCGCAAAGACTCAGACACGACTGAGGGAATAAACTGAACTGAACTGACAGAATAAAAGGGATGTAATGAATGCATCAGTATGAACAATGCATCCAATTGTCAGAAAACTAACTAGGATCCAAAAAATAGAAAAAAAGAATTTAAAAGCAACAAAAGACTTCCCTGGTGATCTAGTGGTTATCAGTCTGTCTGCCAATGCAGGGAACATGGGTTTGATCCCTGGTCCAGGAAGATCCCAGCTGCCTTGGAGTAACTAAGCCTGGGTGCCACAACTACGGAGCCAATGCTTTAGAGCTCACGAGCTGCAGCTACTGAAGCCCGCACGTCTAGAGCCCATGCTTCGCAACAAGAGAAGGCACCACAATGAGAAGCCCTGAGAATCCAGGCACTGCAACAAAGAGTAGCCCCCACTCGCCACAACTAGAGAAAGCCTATGCGCAGCAACGAAGACCCAGCATAGCCAAAAATAATAATTAAATAGTTTTTTAAAAAAAGCAACAAGATCAACAGTTTGCACAGATCTGTATGGATGAGTCTCTCAAATTCTCTAGTGAAAAGTTAACATAATAACTTCTTTACAAATTGCCTTTGGTTCTTGTGACGTTGTGCTGAATATACTTCCTCACGATCCATCAAATGTGTTTTTAATCAAATTTCCATCAGGCCTTTTTGGTAGAAATTGACAAGCTGATTTTATAATGTACGCAGAAATGGAAATAATCTAGAATAACCCGAAAAGTCTTGAACAAGAGAAGTCGGAGGATTTACTCTGATTGAAAAACTTGTTTTATGGGAGATTGGAATTGACACATATGCACTACTGAATACAAAACAGATAACTAAGAGAGGCTTACTGCATCGCACAGGGAACTCTGCTCAATACTCTATGCCTGTGTGGGAAGAGAATCTAGAAGAGAGTGGGTGTATAACAGATTCACTTTGCTGTACGCCTGAAACTAACACAACTTTGTCAATCAACTATACCCAAAAAAAAATTTACAACAAAAATAAATAAAAACTTATTTTAAAGTTCCAGTAACCATGCTATCATGATATCGGCACAAAGATAGACACCTAGATCAATAAAAATGATATTCTTTTGGGGAGCGAATATAGAAAGAAATATGAAAGTTAAGTTTCTTCAAGGAACACATGTCACAGACCCAGGTCATGTGACAGCAGATATTACTCAGGGCTCTGTGCTGTGCTTAGTCATTCAGCCGTGTCTGACTCTTTGCGACCCCATGGACTGTAACCCACCAGGCTCCTCTGTCCATGGGGATTCTCCAGGCAGGAATACTGGAGTGGGTTACCATGCCCTCCTCCAGGGGATCTTCTCCACCCAGAGATTGAAGCCAGGTCTCCTGCATTGCATCGGATTCTTTACCAGCTGAGCTGCTTAGGGCTCTAGCTTGGAAAGTTCATTTAGCTCCCGTGTTCACTTAGGCTAAAATGAGCTGAAGCCGTCAGCATTGGGAAAAACAAAGAAATCTGTACCCAGAGCATAGAAGGTTCCCTTTTTGACCCAGTTGTCACACTTACACATAAAAATATCATCACTTCAGCATGTAATAATCAAAGCACTAACCACAGGCCTAATTCTGTTCTAAGTATTTAATGTATAACAATGCATCATTTAATTCTCTCAAAAAGAGAAAATAACATTTCTATCAATTGAAAGTCACTCAGTCATGATGCCTCTTTGTGATCCCATGGACTATCCAGTCCATGGAATTCTCTAGGCCAGAATTACTGAAGTGGGTACCCTTTCTCTTCTCCAGGGGATCTTCCCAACCCAGGGATCAAACCCAGGTCTCCCACATTGCAGGTGGATTCTTTACCAGCTGAGCCACCAGGGAAGCCCAATTCTATCAATAAGATCACATACAAGAAAATAGCAAGTATAGCATACAGGGAGAGAAATATTACTTCATAATGACTTGTTTCAGTTTTACATTTTTATATGTATGCATTGAATTATAATAGAAAATACATATGTTAAAGTGGGTTATAATTATAAAAATTTGAAAGCCACTGAGAAGGCAATGGCACCCCACTCCAGTACTCTTGCCTGGAAAATCTCATGGACAGAGGAGCCTGGTGGGCTGCAGCCCATGGGGTCACTAAAAGTCAGACATGACTGAGTGACTTCACTTTCACTCTTCACTTTCCTGCATTGGAGAAGGAAATGGCAACCCACTCCAGTGTTGTTGCCTGGAGAATCCCAGGGACGGGGGAGCCTGGTGGGCTGCCGTCTATGGGGTCGCACCGAGTCGGACACAACTGAAGCGACTTAGCAGCAGCAGTGTAGTAGAAGAGAGAATTAAGAAGCCTCAATAATATAAGACATGTATGATTCTTAGCACATAGTCTGATAAAGACTAGTAAAGACTCCATAAATGGTAGAGATGGTTATTACTACTGTCACGGAGTCTGGTAAAAACTAATAGAGATTCGGGACTTCCCTGGTGGTCCAGTGGTTACGAATCCACCTCCCAATGCAGGAGACACAGGTTCTATCCCTGGTTGGGGAACTAAAACCCACAAGCCTTGGGGCAACTAAGCCCGAGTGCCACAACTAAGACCCAATGGAGCCAAAAAATAAAAACTGGTAAAGATTCAACAAATAGTGGAGAAGACAGTTGTTGCTACTTGGTCTTAATAAGGCCAACTTCATGGGCATTCAACCTGTACACTCACACAAGACTCTGAGCTCAGAAGGGCCCTGACCTTGGTTTAAGGCTCTGATGTCACCATCTTGAAATTCTTAATTTTGAAAAAGGGGCCCCGCATTTTTGTTGTGCACCGTGTCCCTAAACTATGTAGCCAGTCTTGATTATTTTGTGTAGTTGTTTATCATTTGTTAAAATGCTGATTTACAGTATAAAATATTTAATTGTCACTTATGATGATCAAATTCCATCTCGGCCTCTTATCAGTTAGAGGACTGTCGATCTCAGTGTCCTTGTCTATAAAATAGGGGTAATAATAATAATACTTCCCTGTAAGGGTTATAGTGAAAGTTTAAGTAACACAATGCTTGCCATGTGCCCAGATGAGGACCAAGCACATCATTCATACTCCAAAAATGTTAACTATTATTAGCTTTAGGAGGAAAAAAATGTCAACCTTGGGCTTGTTTTTCCTGCTGCACATTTTGGGGAGGGGATTATTGAATTAGATCCATGGTCCTGGAATTTATTTGAGCACCAGATTACTTGTAGAATCTGATGGCTCTTGCAGGAAATATCTCCCAGAAAAACACAGAGAGTCCACGCACAGAGTCCTGCAGTTTCAGGCCATTCGTGGGCCTTGGAATCCTAGGCTCAGGCCCAGGTCAAGATCAGAGGAAAACCAAGATCACTAGTGGCCCTTCAAGTCCTAGAGTCTGTGGGTCTTGGGTGGGAACCGCCAGGCAGCCATGCAGCTGTAGATTACTACTTAAGGGCTGGGTGTGCTGGCTTTGGGCTTTAAGTCAGCAGCTATTTTTAGCTTTGCTATATATGGCCAGGGGAGGAATGTGGGGCTATAGATGGGGGAGGGGTGCCAGGAGGCTTAGGGCAGGGTTTGGAAGACTCCTCTGCCTGGACTACCTTCCCCTTCCTACCAGAGAATTGGAACTTCCAGCCAAAGCAACAAGCAGAGGGGCAGAGGGAAGGTCTGTGCGTTTAGGAATGACTGGGGCAGCCATGAAGATGTCAGGTCAAGTCACTTTACAAAAGTAATATTCCTATTTTTTGACTGTGATCTGCAACAAAAAATACATTTGAATCATGATATACATATAAACAGATGTTTCGATACACAAAATATAGATATATAATCTCCAACTGAACAAACATTTCAGGAATCAATACTTTAATCTCATTCTCTATGAAACACTCTGATATTTTCTATTCTGTTCTGTTCTATACTTTCCTTTCTTTTAAAATGCAGGTCATGACCCACTAAGTTGATTTGGCCAAATGGGTGGACAGCTCCAGTTTGGAAAGCTACTCTTTGGTTTGGAGCAGGCAGACACCTGTAACACCAGACCGCAAGGTAAGCCAGGGAATGGAGGAAAGCAGACGTGTTATCACTTGGATCAATGCTTCTCAAAACTGAGAATGAGACACAAATCTCAGCTTGATCTCCGCTGGACAGCAAGCTTTGGTCTTCAGTCTTTGTACAGTGTTCTCACCACCCGGAGCAAGCGTCCTCACCACTGTCACCTGGCTGACTTTGTACTTCAGAGCCCCACTTGTCACCTCTTCCAGAAGGCCTCCCTGAGTGCCTCAGTCTCATTAGCCACCCGCTTCTTGCTCGCTTAGCCCCCAGCATGTCCCTGCTTGGCACCCAACACAATTTTTTGTTACATTCCCTGGAAGGCGGGGTGACCTCTCCCATCCTGTTCAGTTCTACACTCTCCCCATCCCCCGCCACCACCCACCCAGTGCTGGCTTCCTAATAATCACTCAATAAATATTTACTGGATGAATTAGTGATAGTTAATAGTAATAATGGCAACTGCACATTCATCCCATGAGAAAGCTTAGGAGAGGTTAGCATAAATCCATCTTAGGGATGAGGAAACTGAAGCTCCAAGAGACAAGAGAATACGATAGGGGCAGGGTGGTGATCCAAGGCTGCCCGGCTCCCAGCCGTCCCTAATCCCAGGATCTTATTTGTCCACATTCCCCTCAGTGCTACCCAGGATGGGGCAAAGGGCAGGTCCTTAACAACCCCTGGGAAAACTGATGACAGGTTGATTAAAGAGATTTTCCGAAGCAGTGGCCACGTCTAATTTTGGAGGATTGTGCTTGGGGGAGAGGATCTCTGAGGTTTCCAGACCCCCTGGATGTGGGGCTGTCTCTTTCGAGAGGAGAATATGGGCTTCTGACAAACCAGAGGGGCAGACCTCCCGATGACCTAGCCTGGAGGGCTCCTGGACACACCTAGGCTAAAACCCAGGGCCCTGCAAACCTTCGTGCCCTGGCCCGCCCACATCTCCAGCAGCAGCCCCGGCAGCCCAGCCTGTGCCCCTCATTCACGCCTCTCCCACTGCCCCGGCGTTCTTGCTGTTCCTCGTACGTGCCAAGCCCAGTCCCGCCTCAGAGCCTCTTCAATCTCATTCCCTCTGCCTGGGGTTTTCCTTCCTTCTCCCGTCCTCCCTACCTTAGTACTCAGACACCCGCCCTCCAAAAAAAAAAATTACCCTCTTCCCTCTCTGCTAGTTTTTCCGTAACACAGGTAACTTTTGGAAATTGCATCTGTGTTTGTTTTCCTGTTTATTTCTGTTTTCTTCACTAGACAGGGAGCTTCCTGAGGACTTTGCTTGCTCACTGCCTCGGACCCTGGGACTTGCTGCGGGAGGGCGCCTGACACATCATTGGTACTCTATGAAGGAATGAATGGGTTTTCCCTATTTTAGACATACTGGGACATCAGCCTGTAGTTTCCCAGAAATATTGCTTGCCCCTGTGACTCATATCCATGCTCCCCACACACAAACACACACTGTGTGGGGAGGAGGAATAGGGTAGGGAAGGGGAGGAACTTTCTGCACATGCATATTTGCACCACTTTGCCTGGCTCATTGATGCCCAGCAAGCCTGCGGGGACCATCTCCACTTGGTAACTGGAACATGTGAGGTTTGCTTTCTGCTCACCCCCAGTGCTCTGTGCAGTGACCAGTATAAACACCTGAATCGCACTGAATTGCAGAGGTTCCGCAAACAGCTCAAGGTCACCAAATTAGGAAATGTGAAGCCAGATTTAGTCCAATTCCAGCCAGCCATTGTGCCACGAAAACTCTGTTAACAACCTATTAACATCCAGGTACATTGGAGGTTGAGCCCTCACCAGATAGCCAGCAGTAGGTAACCCAGTCAGGAGCCTGTCCTATACCTGAGACCACTGTCTACAAGCCTCACAAACACAATCTTCCCATCAAGATGCAGTTCCGATGTCACCTCCTCTAAAGCCTCCAATGACCTCCTCAGACCTAACTTCCCTTTACTGCCACGGCACACTATGAGTACTTGCATATAAGTGTTTGTCTGCAAGCATATCTTTGAACCCATGGACTCTACCCTACTTCTCTCTACCTCTAACCCTTTTTACAATGCCTGGTGAATGTGGTACTACAGAAATATTCACTGAACAAAAGTATGCTTGGGTGGATAGATGGATGGGTGGATGAGTAGATGGATGGATGGATGAATGGATGAGTGAATGGATGGATGGATGAGTGGATGGATGGCTGAGTGGGTGGATGGATGGATGGGTAAATGCATGAGTGGGTGCGGGGGTGGATTGATGAATGAATGAACGAACACTTCATGATCTACTGGCTGAAAATAATTTTCATAGCAAAATTGACATTAGACACCAGTTCTTCTGGAGCATATTCCAGAGCTCTTTGTACACCTAGCCTGCCACAGTCGCAGTGGTGTCTTATTGAATGTGTCTTGAATGTGTGTTTCTATGGCAGGCCTTGTACCAAGCATGTCTGCCAATTTTCTCGACAGCTCCGTTATTAGCCTCACTTTTCCTGTCAATGAAATGGATGCAGAGAGAGGTGGAGCTGCTTGCCCAATGCCACACAGCAAATCATATCCTGGCTCCTCCTGCCCCACTCTGCGCCACCTTCCTCACCCCATCTGGCCCCTCCCCAGGTCTGCAGGCTGCAGGCCGGGCTCACCTCCATCCGCGTAGGTCTCGGTGCCATAGCCGTCCTGCAGGCCGTTGTTCCAAGTGCCCTCATACTTGGCACCGCTGCTGCTGCTCTGCCGGGTCCCGTAGCGGCCCTTGAAGCCGTGTGTCCACTCGCCCTTGTACAGCCAGCGTCCCTTGGTCTCTATGCCCAGCCCATGCCGTTTGCCCTGGCTCCAGTATCCCTCGAAGGTGTTTCCGCTGGGCCAGGTGTAGACACCCGCCACTTCAAAGCCAAAGTTCCAGGAGCCCGAGTATTCCCCCTGGCCCTTGGGGCCCGTGCACAGGCCGTGCCCGTGGGCCTTGCCCCCCTCCCAGCCCCCACAGTATGCCCCGCCATCATCAAAGTCAAAGCGACCCCCGCTCATCTCATCGTAGCCCCGGACCTCCTCACCGTTCTCCAGCTTTGGGGGAGAAGGTGATGGGGAGAGGGGGTGCCAGCAACTCTCTCCAAGCAGCTCAGGGCTGGGCGCCCCCCTGACTCACCGCGCCCCGGGAGGAGGGAAGCGAGATGCCACCCGAGGCTGCAGGAACCCAGGAGCCAAGTCAGCACTGGGTCGGGCGGTCAGTGCCATGCCTGGGAGGCCCCCACTCAGTCGGCCAGAGGAAGGCTGCCAGCCGAGGAGGAAGTGGAAAGGAAAGGTTTGAAGTCTCCACGGAGTGTCCCCAACCTGGCTCCCATGGAGTCAAAGGAAAAAGTGCTGTGATCTCTTTAAGAAGTGCAATGGGAAGGGTGGGGTGGAGGGGTCCCCAGTCTGTCTTCAAAAAGGAGAACTTTTCCTCTGTGACAGCCCCCAGCCCAGAGGCTGAATTCCCGGCAGCCGGCTGGCCCCCTTCTCCTCCACCCCCCTGGGTGTGCCGGGCTGTGATTCCGCGCCCTGCCCCGCCCCCCTCCAATCCTACCCTCCTCCTGGGATGGAAAGGTCAGTGTTGCCCTAACAAGGCCATTGGATCTCAGAGGCTGCTCCCAAAATAACCCCCCGGCCGGCCCAGCCTCCTTCAAAGCGGGAGGGGTGTTTCAAACTGGGCTGGCGCTTCAGACTCGGGGAGTGGCTGGAGGGATGAGGAAGGGAAGCTGAAACCAAGTGTGGGTAGCCGTGGAGGGCGGATCGGGCGGCTTTTCTTCTCTTGGGTAAAGAAGAGCTCCCTTCCACCTTCCCGGTCCCTTGAGTGTCCAGCAGGGAGGGGAGAGGAAGACCCAGTCCTGAAACACATTCAAATCCCCCTGAGTGTAGAAGCTGGTGAACCTCAGCCCCAGCGCCACTCACATGCCCCGACAGGACCCGGGGCTATCAGAGCATCGCTGCCAACCCCATAAAGGAATCTGGTGACCTAAAGAGAAAGGAACGGGCATGGGGTCACATATGCTTTTGAAAGCGGAGGAGGGAACTCGGGAAGAAAGGTGAAGTTCTGCAAACAGAGTGGGGTTAGATAAAGTGAATCTAAGTCTGACACAACCCAATTCCCGCCCTGCCCCCCGCACCCTGGGAAAACCCCTGGGAAGAGCCCCGTTCAAGAAGCATCATCTGGATCACTCCGTTTCTCTCTTCTCAAGGGCGAGGAGCCCACCCTCTGCTCTCTAGTTCCAAGACACAGCAGGACTGGTTGTATCGCCAGGAGATCGTCTTAGAAATACTCAACGATCATGTTTTTGTTTTTTTTAATTCTCTTTCCAAGCTCTCTCTTGCTGTGCTCTCCTGAGAGCCTGGGAGGCCAGATTTCAGAAAGCTCCTAGGGCAAGGTCAACAGCAAAGGGACTGACCAGCCCTCAGGTTCCCACCGAACTCCAGGAAAAGGGACAAATAAATCTCCATGATGAGAGACAGTGGCCAAGACCTAGGGATGGAAATTTCAGATTTCCCTGGTGGTCCAGTGGTTAAGAATCCGCCTGCCAGCGCAGGAGACACAGGTTTGATCCCTGGTTCTGGAAGATCCCACATGCCCTGGAGCAACTAAGCCCATGCACCACAGCTACTGGGCCTGAGCGCCTAGAGCCCACGGTCCGCAACAAGAGAAGCCACCGCAATGAGAAGCCCGTTCACCGCAACTAGGGGAAAGCCCTCAAGCAGTGACAAAGACCCAGTGCAGCCAAAACTAATAAATAAATAACAGATTTAGGGTTTTATTTTTTAAAAATGGAAATCCCAGCTGAACCCAGGGTTAATAGGAGCACAGTAATTCTGTGAAAGAGAGGAGCCAGCAAGCACAGGAAGCTGTGCGTATGTGTGTCTGTGTGTGTGAGAGATGGGGGGGTGGGGGTGGCAGTGAGGAGGATAGAAATCACCAAAAAAAAAAGCCCAGAAGGCATTTGAGAACATTCAACTATTATTATCTGACTCCAAACTTATCTGTCATACTCTGAAACCCACGATGACTTAGGCCACTTCAGATCAGATCAGATCAGATCAGTCGCTCAGTCGTGTCCGACTCTTTGCGACCCCATGAATCGCAGCACGCCAGGCCTCCCTGTCCATCACCAAATCCCGGAGTTCACTCAGACTCACATCCATCAAGTCAGTAATGCCATCCAGCCATCTCATCCTCTGTCGTCCCCTTCTCCTCTTGCCCCCAATCCCTCCCAGCATCAGAGTCTTTTCCAGTGAGTCAACTCTTCACATGAGGTGGCCAAAATACTGGAGTTTCAGCTTTAGCATCATTCCTTCCAAAGAAATCCCAGGGCTGATCTCCTTCAGAATGGACTGGTTGGATCTCCTTGCAGGCCAAGGGACTCTCAAGAGTCTTCTCCAACACCACAGTTCAAAACCATCAATTCTTCGGCGCTCAGCCTTCTTCACGGTCCAACTCTCACATCCATACGTGACCATAGGAAAAACCATAGCCTTGACTAGACGAACCTTTGTTGGCAAAGTAATGTCTCTGCTTTTGAATATGCTATCTATGTTGGTCATAACTTTCCTTCCAAGGAGTAAGCGTCTCTTAATTTCATGGCTGCAGTCACCATCTGCAGTGATTTTAGAGCCCCCCCAAATAACGTCTGACACTGTTTCCACTGTTTCCCCATCTATTTCCCATGAAGTGATGGGACCAGATGCCATGATCTTTGTTTTCTGAATGTTGAGCTTTAAGCCAAACTTTTCACTCTCCACTTTCACTTTCATCAAAAGGCTTTTTATTTCCTCTTCACTTTCTGCCATAAGGGTGGTGTCATCTGCATATCTGAGGTTATTGAGATTTCTCCCAGCAATCTTGATTCCAGCTTGTGTTTCTTCCAGTCCAGCGTTTCTCATGATGTACTCTGCATATAAGTTAAATAAACAGGGTGACAATATACAGCCTTGATGAACTCCTTTTCCTATTTGGAACCAGTCTGTTGTTCCATGTCCAGTTCTAACTGTTGCTTCCTGACCTGCATACAAATTTCTCAAGAGGCAGTTCAGGTGGTCTGGTATTCCCATCTCTTGAAGAATTTCCCACAGTTTCTTGTGATCCACACAGTCAAAGGCTTTGGCATAGTCAATAAAGCAGAAATAGATGTTTTTCTGGAACTCTCTTGCTTTTTCCATGATCCAGCGGATGTTGGCAATTTGATCTCTGGTTCCTCTGCCTTTTCTAAAACCAGCTTGAACATCAGGAAGTTCACGGTTCACATATTGCTGAAGCCTGGCTTGGAGAATTTTGAGCATTACTTTACTAGCGTGTGAGATGAGTGCAATTGTGCGGTAGTTTGAGCATTCTTTGGCATTGCCTTTCTTTGGGATTGGAATGAAAACTGACCTTTTCGAGTCCTGTGGCCACTGCTGAGTTTTCCAAATTTGCTGGCATATTGAGTGCAGCACTTTCACAGCATCATCTTTCAGGATTTGGAATAGCTCAACTGGAATTCCATCACCTCCACTAGCTTTGTTCGTAGTGATGCTTTCCAAGGCCCACTTGACTTCACATTCCAGGATGTCTGGCTCTAGGTCAGTGATCACATCATCGTGATTATCTGGGTTGTGAAGACCAAGTCACCACCAAAGATGTGTCCTTGTTTAAGAAATGGATAGACAAGCCTCTCTCCCTTCACCCTTAGCTGATCCTGGTTCTTATTACCACTTGGTTCCTTCCTTCTTCACAGTCCCCTGCCTTAAAGAACCCTTCTCGGCCCACATTTTACCCCCGGATAGAAACACCCAGCCTCGGAGCTCTTTGCCAAGCAGACATGCAGCAAAAAGCAGCAGATAAAGACTGTCTCATCTGGGTTTTGACTCACCCCAGCCTCCTGCCCCGCAGGTTGCCTGACAGCCTGGTCTCCCAGTTCACTGCTGAGACCATCTCAATGCTGCCCCTGTAGAACTCTGCTGTTGCCACTTCTGACCAACCCTGGAAAACCGCGTGTTTCTTTCCACCTCCGCTCTCCAGGGGAGAGGAAAGAGCATCTCCAACTGGAAGCCAGAGGACTCTGAGTTCAAAACCCTTTGTAGTTTAAATGCCCAGCAAATCGGCATAATCCTGTTCTAAGGCTGGGCGGCTGGCTGCTGTGTCCTAGCAAGCTGTTCCAAGTGTAGCAACTGTTCATCCATACGCCTCCCTACAGTGGTTCCTCCCAAGGGCTGGTACACGTAAAAATCACTTGTGATACGTAAAAATGGGAACAGATTCCGGAATCCCACCCCCTCCCCAACCTACCAGATTGTCCTGGGAGGAGGCTCCAGCACTTGCATTCTTTTTAAAATCTCCTCGGACAAATCTGACTCTCATTCCCAGTAAAGAACCACTGTAGGTTTTCAAATTAAGAAACAGTTTCATAATAATGTACAGATCCATGCCTTCACTGTGTAGGGTAGATAGTTATGGAATTAGATTTGTGTTCAGATCCTAGGTCTGACCCTCACAAGCTGTGTGGCTTTGGACTATCTGTTAATTTCTCTAAGTCACAAATTCTTTGTCTGTAAAAGCACCTATCTCAAAGGATTCTCAGGGTTTTTTTCTAATTTATTTGTTTTTTAATTGAAGGATAATTGATTTACAGAATTTTGTTGTTTTCTGCCAAATATCAACATGGATCAGCCATAGGTATACATATGTCCCCTCCCTCTTGAATATCCCTCCCAAGGATTCTCAGTTTCAAGGATAATAGTATCTACCTTATATGGCTGGATGAGGATTAAGTGAGTTAATGGTGTAAAAAGACTTGTGCATGCATGCTAAGTCATTTCAGTCATGTCTGACTCTTTGTGACCCTATGGACCATAGCCCACCAGGCTCCTCTGTCCATGGGATTCTCCAGGCAAGAACACTGGAGCGGGTTGCCGTGTCCACCTCCAGGGGGTCTTCCCAACCCAGGGAAGTCTGCATTGGGTCTGTTACCTCTACGTGCATTGGCAAGCAGGTTCTTAACCACTAGCACCACCTGGGGAAGCCTGTAAAATGGCTCAGAAGACACTAAATACCTAACAAATGTTTGCTGTTATTAATATTATCCTCACAAGATAGGTTGCTTTTCACAACCTAAATGTCCATCGACAAATGAATGGATAAAGAAGATGTGGTACATATGCACAAGGAAATACTACTCAGCCATAAAAAGAATGAAATAATGTCATTTGAGGCAACATTGATGAAGCTAGAAATTATCACTCCGTAAGTGGCAGCTGGTCCCATCACTTCATAGGAAATAGATGGGGAAAGAGTAGAAACAGTGTCAAACTTTATTTTGGGGGGCTCTAAAATCACTGCAGATGGTGATTGCAGCCAGGAAATTAAAAGACGCTTACTTCTTGGAAGGAAAGTTACGACCAACCTAGATAGCATATTCAAAAGCAGAGATATTACTTTGCCAACAAAGGTTCATCTAGTCAAGGCTATGGTTTTTCCAGTGGTCATGTATGGATGTGAGAGTTGGACTGTGAAGAAAGCTGAGCGCCGAAGAATTGATGGTTTTGAACTGTGGTGTTGGAGAAGACTCTTGAGAGTCCCTTGGCCTGCAAGGAGATCCAACCAGTCCATTCTGAAGGAGATGAGCCCTGGGTGTTCTTTGGAAGGAATGATGCTAAAGCTGAAACTCCAATACTTTGGCCACCTCATGTGAAGACTTGACTCATTGGAAAAGACTCCTCTGATGCTGGGAGGGGTTGGGGGCAGGAGGAGAAGGGGATGACAGAGGATGAGATGGCTGGATGGCATCACTGACTCGATGGACTTGAGTCTGAGTGAACTCCGTGAGATGGTGATGGACAGAGAGGCCTGGCATGCTGCAATTTATGGGGTTGCAAAGAGTCGGACACAACTGAGTGACTGAACTGAACTGAACTGAAGTAAGTCAGAAAGAGAAAGACAAATACCATATGATATCACTTATGTGTGGAATCTAAAATATGACAAAAAATAAAGTTATCCATGAAACAGAAACAGACTCACAGACGTAGAGAATAAACTCACCGTTGTCAAGGCAGCAGGCAGGGTGAGGGAGGGATGTGGGGGGAGTTTGCGATTAGCAGATGCAAACTATTGTATATAGAGTGGATAAACAACAAGGTCCTACTGTGGCATAGGGAACTATATTCAATATTCTGTGATGGACCATAATGGAAAAGAATATGAAAAAGAATGCATGTGTACATATAACTGAATCACTGCGCTATATGGCAGAAATTAACACACTGTTGTAAATCAACTATACTTGAATAAAATAAAATAAATTTTTAAAAAATAAGTTGCTTTTCACACTATCATGCTTAATAAAATTATTACCAAAGGGAAGAAAGTGAAAGTGAAGTCGCTCAGTCATGTCCAACTCTTTGTGACCCCATGGACTGTACCGCACCAGGCTCCTCCCTCCATGGGATTCTCCAAGCTAGAGTACTGAAGTGGGTTGCCATTTCCTTCTCCAGGGGATCTTCCCGACCCAGGGATCGAACCTGGGTCTCTCGCATTCCAGGCAGATGCGTTAACCTCTGAGCCACTAGCGAAGCTTAAGGGAAGATCACCCCTTAAATATTAAGTACCTTAACACTGAAGCACTCCTTACTTTTCCCAATGTGTATTTACTCAACATTACCCTGTGTGGTTTTCCCCTTTTCAAACTGATAAATTATATTATTGGCAAAGGGACACTGATTTCTCGACCGTTTAAGTGAGGCGTTCTCTGGCGGTCCAGTAAGAAAGCTGCGCTTCCAACGCAGGGGGCACGGGATCAATCCCTGGTTGGGAAACTAAGATCCCACAGGCCGTGCAGCACAGCCAGAAGTTTTGGTCAATTTTTTTCGGTCAATTTGGTACCGGCCTTACCTGACCAGCCATCACTTCTTTGCCTCTCCCTTTAAACCAGTGAGTTTCAGGGAAAGGGAGACCCCTTGTGGCCACATGTGCATTACAACAGATTTTTCTTAGAAAAACCAAGTTCTACATTTGAAACGTATATACTAAACTTGGAACGAATTTTAAATTGCTTTAAAAGGTAGCTATCCCATTCTCTCTTTTTCGCAGGCTTTTCTCACTCCACAGTGTTGTTCTTGGGTCAGAAGGTGCAGTCACTTGCTTCCCTTGTCTCCTCAATTTCTCTAGCGTGACTGCTTCCTAGGGAGGGAGGAGAGGAAGGGACTGAAAATCCAAAACAGAGAGGAATGCACACAGAAATCTACTCGGGTCTCACGTTCCTTCTCAGCACCGAAGACTTAGTTAAAGAAGCCTCACCTTCCCAGACAAGTTATCTGGCTGGGTTACATGCCTTCCGACACGCTGACTCCTTCCCCCACCTATGAGCTGTCTGAAGCAAAGATTATCTTCATTCCAAAAAAAAAGAAAAAAGAAAGAAGCCTGAATACCTCCTAAGTGCCTGCCTGGCACTCCAGCTCATCTTTTTGTGCCCAGCACCCTCACAAACTACGTGCCCTCATCTTTCCTTCTTATTTGGCAGCTGACAACCCCCTTCTTGAGATGCTTTTTCACTCTACTCCTAGGGCTTGTCTCTCGGTTCTGTCCTGCCTCATTGGCTGCTCCCACACAAGTCTTCTGCAGGTTCCTCCTCATTGCCCTGAGCTCTAGACTTTGGAAATGATCCAGAACTTGGTCCTCTTACTGAGAATCCACATTTACTCTCTAGGTGATCTCCTTTGCCAGCAGAGTTTTCAGTAACACCCACACCCTGATGGCTCCTAACTTTGGATCTCCAGCCTGTCCCACCCCTGATCTTCAGTTGCATATCCAACCACCGACTCAGCATCTCTACATGATATCAAAACCAAACTCCCAAAGTCTCCTCCCAAATCTGCTCCTCCAGCCAACTCCCACTGTATTAAACCTTGGGAATCATCCTTAATTTCAATCCTTCTCTCATACCTTATGTGCACACATGCTAAATTGCTTGTCGTGTCTGACTCTTTGAGACCCTATGGACTGAAGTCTGCCAGGCACTTCTGTCCATGGGATTCTCCAGACAAGAATACTGGAATGGGTTGCCATGCCCTCCTCCAGGGGATCTTCCTGACTTAGGGATCAAACCCATGTCTCTTATGTCTCCTGCATTGGCAGGTGAGTTCTTTACCGCTGAACTTCCCTGGTGGCTTAGATGGTAAAGGATCCGCCTGCAATGCGGGAGACCTGAGTTCGATTCTGGGTTGGGAAGATCCCCTGGAGAAGGGAACAGCAACCCACTCCAGTATTCTTGCCTGGAGAACCCCCATGGACAGAGGAGCCTCGGGGGCTACAGACAAGGGGGTTGCAAAGAGTCGGACATGACTGAGCGACTTTCACTCACTCTTTACCACGAGCACCCCCTGAGAAGCCCATATCCTTATATCCATCACTTATATCCATCAGTAAATCCCTTTAGCTCGACCTTCAAAATAATTCCAGAATAGGTCTTCTCTCCTGCACTGCCAAGGTCTGAGCCACTTGAAATCATTGTCTGATTCACTGCAGTAGCCTCCTGACTGCCTCCTTCCTTTCCTTTTCCTAGCTCCCCTCTTAGTCTACAGAGCAGCCAGTGGTCTTTATAAAAGACAAGTCTGATGTCTCTCCTGTCCTCCAGACCCCCTCAAAGGCTCCCTGTCTCCTCACAAACCAAAGCCTTTAAAACGACCCAAGAGGGTCTCCATGATCTGCCCATCACCCATGCTTCTGTGACCTCGCCTGCTTCAACGAATGCTGCCAGGAATGCTCTTCCCCCAAATATCCACATGGCTCACTCTCGTTATCTTCAGGTCTCAGCTCAGATGTCACCTCCTCACGGAAGCTTCTCTGACCACCCCAAATGAAACAGCAACTCCTCCCACTGCCCTAGCCCTTGCTCTCTCCTAATCCTCCTCTCCATAGCATTTTCTCCACCAAGGATTTGATGTCCTATTCCCAGCACCTGGTATAGCATGACTGTGTTGACAGCACTCAGTGAAGATATGTTCAATGAAGTTACACATCAGGATGCTACTTTCCAAAACATCAGAGTAAAAATCCCTCAAACCACAATTTGAATCTGTTTTCCAGGATGCATCTGACAAACAAACATTGGTCCCGTAAGTTGGACTCACAAATGGTCAACTGTCCCAATTAGGAACACATATTAAAGCTGGCCCAACTGGGTTTGAGTGATCTTGGACTTCCAAGATTCACGTTTAAAGGAAGATTCTGACTGAGATGTAAATCTTACACCTCATTCCTGCAAATCTGGAGTTCCCAAGTTTTTGTCCAAGTGTGGATTTCTCCAACAGGTTACTCAGCCATTGGAACTTGGTCCTTTTCAGTTATGACTCTCCTCCTATCAACTCTGAATAAAAAACGGGCCTCACTCACCCTTCTCGTGTGACTGTTCTGTTAATATACAGAATTAATAATTGGACTGCTGCTTTGAAAAGCAAACTAAAACCTTAAAAGACTTAACAGACTTAGAACTATTTTAGTTCAAGTAACATGTTCAGCTCAATTTACTCCACTTCTTTCTAGTAAAAAAGGTAAAGCAAAACACTAGCTGTGTTGGGGAGTGGGTGGGGGGAGGGGCCATAGGTGCCCTTATAACCAGAAGCCCTAATGGCCTAGATTCAGTTCACTTGCTCAGTCGTGTCCAACTCTCTGCAACCCTGTGGACTCCAGCACACCAGGCTTCCCTGTCCCATCACCAACTCCTGAAGCTTGCTCAAACTCATGTCTATCAAGCCGGTGATGCCATCCAATCATCTCAACCTCTGTTGTCCCCTTCTCTCCTCCTGCCTTTGATCTTTCCCAGCATCAGGGTCTTTTCCAATAAGTCAGTTTTTTGTTATCAGGTGGCCAAAGTATTGGAGTTTCAGCTTCAGCATCAGTCCTTCCAATGAACATTGGAGTATATTCATTGGATATATTCAATCAGAGAAGAGAATGGCAAACTAGTACCCTTGCCTTATATGGCAGCATGTCACTTTGGAACCACCCAGAAAAGAGAGGGTTCTTCCTCCAGTGGAAACTGTGGACAGACTTTTGTTCGAAACTTTAGAGGGAGCTGTGGCCTGGTCGGCCTTTAATTACAGGACACGGCATGGATAAAATTCTCTTTGGGGCCTGCTGGGGTAGGAGGGCAGTACAAAGAGATATCCATCCAGAACATTTGAAACTGAGGTATGAGAGCTATACTGCAAGTGACTGAAACATGCCATATATACCAGAATGCGAGATGGAGCAGATACATGGCAGTGTCCAACATCACACCCCTCTCCCGCAAAGCAGCAGCCCACTCCAAGCTGCTTCTCACGGAAGAAACCTTATGTGACGTGTCTCAGGGCGAAGAGCACCAGCAGGGGTTTGCTTGGTGATGGTTAATGATTCTCTCAAACAATATAGGGCAGGCCAGCCAGTTTATTTATATTGAATCTAAACCTTAGATCTCTGGCTTAACAATAACATAGGAAACCTTTAAAGACACAATAAATCTTAGGTAAATCAGAGATAGTTTAAACCTGTCATGTACTTCTAATACCGCTGGGCTGGCAATTACAGCATGACAAATGTTCAGTCCAGTTACAAAACCACATTTCATTTTCCTTGGCACCCAAATCTTAACACACATCTGAAAAATGCACGGTTTTTTCAAAGGCTTTCACCATAAATATGCTGCTACCAGTCAAGCAATGACCGTTTGTTCACCCCCAGGGACATTTCTAAATGATCTGCTCACCTTGGTGGGTATGTAAGAACTCAGAAAGTTAAGTTTAAAGAACGAAGATTAACTGACTGAGATGCCAAGAAAAGTTTTTATTGCAAGCACAGTGAGCAGAAGGAGATGTCTTCTCACACAAAGTAGCTGCAAGGTCTGCTGTTAACTAACTCTCTGACAACCCTTCATTGGTTAAAGCACAGTAAGGAGCTTCTTGCTCTCAGGTGTACATCATTTCTGCCATGTGGGACATTTTCTTGGGGATATACAAGTAATATTCCATGTAGCCCGACAGGTCCTCAATGGTCACATCATCCACGTAGACACGAGCCTGCTCAGAACAGGAACGGGGAGAGCCAGACAGAGTTCTCGTGTGAAGCGACTGAGAGTAGTCCTCAAGTGTGGATCTTCGTTCTGGGGCCAAGGGGGGGACATTCTGCAGGCCTGAAAAGGAATATACCTCCATGTCATGCCACCTCTTACACTGGCACTCCTTGCCTATGCATACACATGGCTTGCCCAGGTTTAGCTTGGAAACCGATTGAAAGTCAGAGAGATCATTGGCCTGGAGACTTGCTTGGGAGACTTGGGGAGCATCAGAGGAATCTTCCTCCTTACTCTCTGATGGGAGCCTTGGAACCGAAGTTCTCAAAGGCTCAGCAACCGCCCCTGTGTGATTAGTATCGAGAGAAGATGAGCATTCTCCTGCATTGAACTCTTTAGGGGTTGAAATTCCCAGCCCACTGCTGCCATCAGGGGAGTCAGTCTGGCTTTTGTGCTTGAGCTGGCTGCTGGAAGAAGCTATTGTACTGCAATGTATGAACTTTGGAGGATGAAGGACAGGAGACTTGGAACGGCGGCGACGCTGGGTTCTCACTGCTCCTCGTGAAGACTTCCTTGTAGACCTAAGAGGAAAAAACACACAAGAGGATGTTGGGATACAGTGTTCTTCTAAAGAGATCTTTTAAGATGGTTGGGAAATTGCCACCTCTCTGGTGAATGAGTGAAAATAAGTTCTCCACAAAGACGTGTGCCCACCTCCATTGTCAAGCTGCCCGAGCCTGTGCATCTCAAAAACTCCAACACCCCCTTACTATAGGAGAGGTGAAGGGTAGTTTTAAGTCACGTTTCTCAGACCAAACATTTGGTGCAGAAGACCTGTCTGCCCTGTCCCAACCCTTGTCTTAGGAACCTCTGACCAGTGGTTTGGGGAAGCACTCTGCACAGACAACTTAGAAAAACCTCAATGCTGGGCTCCATGCTCTGAACAAGGCAGTTTCAGTACCACCACGGGGCGGGGCGGGGTGGGGGTGGGTAGCTAATGCTACAAATAATCACTCGTTCAACAGAATGACAGATTTAGAATTCATTTCTATCACTGGAAACAGCTGAACAACAGATTTAGACACTCTCAAGTTTTCAGATACTGGGAATTATCAGGCACATTATGTAATTTTTATAAAAAATATTTAATAAGAATTGTGCAAAGAGAAAAAAGTTCAAAATTGCCAAGCAAACTTGAAAGAGATAATGGCCGAGCAATTTTCTGAACTGATGCAAGAGAATACAAACACAAAAAGCACACAAGCAGGACAACTAATTGGAGAAAACCAAAAACAACAGGAACATCTTAAAACCAGCTAGAGACTAGATGGATTATTGCCAAAAGAAGAAAAATTAAGTCTGAAAGTAGGCTTTTCAACAACAACATGGAAGCCAGAAGACAACACCTTCAAGTGCTAAGAGAAAACAACTGCCACCTAGGACCACGATTTCAGGTTCACTAAAGCAGGGATAACTTTCAAGAAAAAGGATGAAATAAAGACATTTTCAGAGAAACATTCTATATGGACAACTAACAGAGAGCAAACACCCCCACTGCGCCTTTTTAACTAAATAACAGACTTCTTTAGGAAGAAAGTGACCCTATACGGAAGGTCTGATGCCACAATGGTGAGAGTAAAGGAAGTGTACATGAGATGAATCTAAACCAACACTCTCTAATTAAATACAATGAAGTAGGGTAAATAAAACTGAACTGGTGAGACAAAAATAATTGACAGAACTGAAGTACCAGGTTGGGAGGGGACTGGAGCAAAACAGTTCTGAGGAGGAGGGCTAAGAGAAACAAAGTATGTAGTTTCCAAACCAATGAAAGGAAAACTGGTATGGAGAAAAACAAACACATTTCAAACAATTTTTCAAATGGGGAGGACAGGGAAGGTGGGAACAAAAGAAATAAAAAAGAAAAAGCAGGACAAACAGCATAAAAGAGCAGAACAAATCCAAATATATCAATAATCAAAATAAATGTAAGTTTAACTCCAGACAAAACAGACTTTAAGACAAAAGCCATTATGGGGGATTAAGAAGGTCACTAAATACAGTAAAAGTCTCAATTCATCAGGAAGAAAACATTCTAAACTGGCATGAACCTAGGCTATAAACAAAACAGCTTCAAAACGATAAAGCAAAGATATAGAACTTACAGGGAAAATAAACGAATGTACTCCACTGGGGGAGACTTCAACAAGCCCCTCAATTATTAATAGGCCAAGCTAACAACACCAACAGAATTATTTGAAAAAAGATCCTATAAATAAGACATTTAAAAGCTTACTTTAATGGACATTTATAAAACCTAAAAATGATGAGAGGAGAGCCATTCTTCTCAAACACACATAGAACATTTATAAAAACTGACTATGAACCAGGCCAGACAGCAAGTCTCAGCAAATTCACAATGAGAAGAAAGACTCTTCTTTAATTGGTGCATCTTGGGTTCTGTATCATAAGACATTCTCTTTTGAATTTTCAGCAAAGAAAATCCAGTACCACGTTAAGGTGCTGGGATAAAAACCATGTGCAGTGAGAAGTTCTTACCCATGCCAACTGTCTTTAGACGCACATGCGGACTTAGGTTTGGCATCCTCTACTGCTGCTCTGACCGACGCTCTGACACTTGCGCCTTCTCCAACAGACAGAGATGCTATGGACCTGAAGACAAGAACAGAGTTTACTGCTTAGAAAACCACGCAAGAAGAACACACTGCTCTCACCAACCCAAATGAAACTTGTGTTAATACCTTTATTGCCTTTTCAGTTTGCTTTTCTCAAGAATTGCTCAGCTTTCACTGTAAACTGTCCTTCAAAACCAAATTTGGAGGATCCCTAAGAGCTCACAGTTGCAAAACTGTAAGCCAAAGAATGATTCTTAAGTATAACCAGCAGTGGGATATAAATAGACTGTTTATCTGGGGCAGATCGGCCGTATGTCCAGGGAGAATGCTAATGACACTGACCGCTTACTTTATGTGGGCAAACCAGAGCTGTGGAGACTAAGTTCAGGAGGATAAACTTTAGGAGACTCAATCTAACTCTGGGAGACTCAATCTAAATGAATCCTTTTTCAAATAGTATACGACTTATACAAAAATATTCTGATTTTTACAACCAATAAACCTGAAATATTATTCAGTTAAATCTCTACAGTTTAAAACTACACAAGTAATGTGGGTTCTCAGTAAAGAAGATGAAAAAATTTAAAAGAGAAAAGAATCAACTCTAATTTCACAATCCAGAAATCAACATTAACATTTAACATCAAATTATTCTGGACCTTTTCAATATACACACACACACAGAGCTCCTACTACACATGCTGCAGCACTGTAGTATCCTATAGAAAGAGACAGTCTACTAAGTAACAAGATGCTCACTCACTGAAACATAATTTAAAAGCTGGCAATAACTAAATGTCTAATAACAGAAAATACCATACTATATAAAATTAGTGGTGTCTGGTACACAATGGGATATTAGGAATTTATTAAAAATTAAGCGTACAAAGAACTTTAATGACATGGGAGAATGCTTATAATATTAAGGGAAAACAGCATGGATGAATACCTGTACATATATTATGATTTCAACTGTGTAAAAACAGTGATATTACAGATGATTTAGATACTAACAGTGGTAATGGTAAGGTGTGATTTTTACTTTTTTATCCATTTTATGATTTAAATAAGCATGTATTATGCTAAAGATATATATATATACAGTCTGAAAAAAAGAACTATATTGTTTTGCAATTAAATATATAGAGTCTATCCTGATAAGACAAATACCATTAGGAACCAAAACCTGTTCAACAGGATCATGCTGAATTCCTTGGCAAGGCTTGGTTAGCCTATGAGTCAGTACCTCACATGTTCCATTTGTAAATCAGCAACAATTCCAAACAACCAACTAGAACTGCATGACACACTACACAAGTCTTATTCTGCCTAGTCACAGTAATGACTCACCCCTTGCACTCTTACTTGGTTTTCTGAAATGCTCTCCACTGCTCCTCCTCTTTATAATTTCACACACAGTAGACTGCAGGCTACAAATACACAGTATCGGACCGTAAACTGTACAGAGTATTTTAAAAGATTTTATGTTCCAAGTAATTTTTAGGGGCACAGAAATAGCTTAATTTTATGTTCCAATGAAAATACCAGGAAAGAAGTCTGTGTATCAAGAGTTAAGTAAATTTATACACTAAGGGATTTACATATACCTGTGCATTTGTAAGTATTTTCCTGATTAAAAAATTGCATAGATTTGCATAGTCTATACCAGAAATCACAGAAAATTACACTATGACTAGAGTCTGGAACTATGTGTTTCTCTGCTTTGTTTCTGCTTCCCAAAATAGCAAGTACTAATCAATTCTAATGGCAAGATGATCATATTGGCAAAATCACTAGAAGATACTTGCTGTATCATGGAAACAATGTCAGCACCTGTAACAGCTGCTGTGCAAATCTATGAGTATAAATTTTCTCATTTGGTAGGTCAAAAACAGGATTAGCAATAGGCAGGCAGCTGTAACAACTAACATCTATTTAATTTTACTATGCACCAGGCACTGAATGTGTTTCTTCATGTTGTCTTCACAAAAATGGTTAAGAGCAGAGGTTCTGGAGAAAAATTATCTGGGTTCAAATTCTGGCTCTACCACGTCTTACCAATGTGACCTTTTATAAGACAATTCATCTGTAGCTCCTCTGTAAACTATACAGTATACTCTGTACTGTCTATCTTCTAAGTTGGTAGTGAGGATTAGATGATATGTACAGAGTACTTCAGTATTGAGGGCATAGTAAAATAAGTAATAAATTTTAACAGTCATTACTGCTCCTTGCTGAGTTGGGTTTCCGTTCATGAAATGAAATATTGTTATATCCATTAAAATTTAAGATATCTTCTGGCCTGGGGCAAAGAATGGGGATGAAAAGAGTCCTGCATAGAACATTTTGCAAAGGGTGAAAATATTAACATTCAGACAGCAGCTGGTCTGCAGGTGCTCTAATTAGTTTGACCAAAGGGTCCAAGACTATTGATCTCAGTGACAGAACCCTAATGAATAGAGGTTTCCATAGTGATAGGCTCAGCGATCAGAGCCCATGAAATTGACAATGTCTGCAGAGATTCCTATTGAACCAACTCACTTTCAGTGAAAAATACTGTGATTCCCTAGAGGTGTAGGAGGAACTCTCTGATGGGACACTGACTGCTAATGTGTGATTAAAAAGAGGCAGGGGGCAGGGAAAGCGGTACTCTACTAAAGTTAAGGATAATTCCCAACCTTGGAATACAAATGAGCAGCTACTTCTCAAAATTTAACAGAAGAGTTTCTTTTATAACAATGTTATACAGAATTTGGTAAAATATCACACTATTAACATTTATACTTCCTACAAATAAAAAGAAACTTTAGAAGAGAAAGAGCTCCCCTGAGGAAATGTCTACTTAAATCTAGTAAACAATTCCCCAATAATATACTTCATATTTAATTACCCTGATGCATCCACTCTTAGTTTCTTGAAAGCAGTTTGTAGACTCTCCTCCTCTCCATCCTTGGCTTCCGATTTCATTGTGAAAGTTTTTACACTATTATGGATGTTCCCGTTAATACTAAAAAAAAAAGAAAAGAAAAATTAAATGAGCAAAGTGAAAACAGGTTAAAATCTGTATTCCTGATACTACCATTGCTTCTTAGTGGGATAGAGTGCAAATTTCTATTTCTAAAAGGAAGTTTCAATGATTAGGAAACTGCAGGTTTTATTTCTTAAGAGGAGACAAATGAAATGATACAGAAAACATGTGTTTATTATGATGGTATTTAAACTGTCCAAATACTTGAAGACAACATCTTGTTTCACAGTTTTGGAAATTAGATCACATTACCTAAAATCTGTGTTTCTGTATACTTTTTAACAGGAAGGGAAATCCTTCCAGTTGTAGAAGTCTAGAAACCTACAGAAAAGATGATCATTGCATTGGGAATAAAAAGGGAAAAGCTTAGTCTACAAGATTCTGATCTTTAAAATGCTACTTAAAAAGTGTATATATGTATATGCAAACATTCACTTTCCTGTGTATTTGAAACTAATACAATATTATAAATCAACTATATATACTTCAACAAAAATTTTTGAACAACAAAAAAACCCACTACTGAGTATGTCTCATCTAACTCTAAACATTTCAGGTAAGAATAACTACATGACACATGACAGCATTTCTCTAAAGCAATCCTGACGCAGATATGAGTATTTATACTCATCCTAATAATCATACAGATAGATATCAAGTTGTTACCACTGTCAAGGCAGGATTACAAACTTGTTTCAATGATACTGACTACTCCACACACTATCTATAAGGTTGATACCTTTGCTTTCTTTAGCTTCTAATACTCTCTCACAAAAATAGATGAACTACACTTGTAACTCAAAATCTTAAAGGTAGCTGAAGAGACAGGAAATAAAGGAAAAAAACTAAAATTGTTCTACAGATATGCCTTTAAATGATCTCTACCTAATCAACTAGCTTGATTAACCAAAGTTCTCCATTTCCCCCACCCTGATTTTTATATTTAAACCAAAAAGGTGGGGGGAGGGGTGGGGGGGAGGGGCGGGGGGGCCCCAGACCAACCAAAACAACGAGATACAATAGAGAAGTTAATCAATTCATTGACTCTAATCTCTCCATTTTTTTTACTTTTAGGGTAAAAACTTTCCTGATACCAAATCCAGAATGAAAATGGTTTCTATAAACATATTACTGGAAATCAGAAAGAAAAAAGTAAAACAAAAAAATAAGAAAATGAGGAATTTTTTAAGCATTCACTTCACCTTCTCTATTTCTAACCTGCTACCCCATCCCCCCCACCCCCACCCCGCCCTGGGCACTCTCCCAGTGAATAGTGCCTGGATCCTTGGAGCCTCTTTGATTTTATATCTGCTCATTTCTCAGGGGTGGGTTTGATGTTATTGTGAGACCTCTAATATTCTAAAGGTCAGAGTGTCATAATATGTTTGTTAATGTAACCACACAGTACCAGAGACAGAATTAGGAAGCAAGTAATCAAGACTATTTGTTTTATTTATGTGTAGAAGGTATTTTAGGCAGACTTCTCTGAGAACACTGAAAACAGTCTCAAAAGAATTTATCTAGTTTTCACCTCAACTTCTTAAAATATTGAAATACACTCCCCACAGATATTTTTGCTGGTTTATTTAACCAGTACGTCACTGTGAAGAAACAATATCAATTCCGTATTTCACTGGCTACTAATTCAGTTCTAGATTTAGAGGAGGATCCTCTCCCAGATACACAATAACGTCTTCTATATACCTGGGGAGAGGGATGGCCAAAGATCAGATATTCTCTTATTTTTGAAGCTCCACAGCATCTAAAACGGTGCTGTCTGTAGGCTGTAAACAAATTCCTCCTGCTGGCAGAACTAAAATAAAGTTTTTATTAGTTTTCCTCAATTACTTTATGACCAAACGCTGGCCCTCACAGAGGAACATCATATGAGCCAGTCTCCCCACTCCTCTGGACCCCACACAATCCCTCTCCGGGCCTCTCTAGAAATCAGCACACATCACATCTACACATGCATTGCTGAATTCTACAGGCAGGAATCCATTCCTTCCGCAAATACTGACAGAATCCCTACGCTGTGCTTTTAGCACTAGTCCGGATGCTCAGGCATGTAGGTGTGAACTCAGGACTATGAACCCCACTCCTGCCCTAACACTGTGCTAAGATGTTTTGCACTCAGATATGGAACTTTTAATTATACAGGGCTAATTTATATACTGTAAGTGACCTCCAGATGTTAATACAAACTCCACTAACATTCTTACTGGCACACTAAAAGAGCCATCATTTACAAACCAAAACAGGCCAGAATAAGACTGGCTACCGACTAAAACTCTAGGAATGAAGTTCCATTTAAACTATTTTCAGACTTCGAGCATTTTGATTACTCATCTTTTCCCTCAGTTAAATTAACCCAGAGCAAAGGTGAATCTCAGGTATGACCTTAACAGCTAAACAGTAGCGTGTCTGTAACTTTAAAAGGCTTTACCATGCTCCTCCCTCTTCCCATTCACTCAAATCGAGAGCTGCACAACCAACTCCGGGGATCTTACACTTGATTTATCTTCATTAAGTTTATGGGAGGCGTTCTTGCCGATTTTTACTGCACTATCTTCTTGAAATTGAACAATCCCCGCAAAGGTCAAACTTTTAAAGTTACTTTAAGTCAAATCACACGGGGATTCGGAGTTTCCCTTAACCTTTCAAAAAACCAAAACAAAAACACAAAATTCTTCTAAGTTCATCCATCAAAAGGGCAAATTCCTGACTTTTCTCTGACTTCAAACGAAGAGTAAGTCTCACAATATTATTTATATCTTGCAATTTTAACCAAGCCCACCTAACAACCACAAGCCTAGGTCCAAATTTCCCGGACCCTGAAAAGACCTGAGAACGATCAATAAAGGATCCGCGCGTAAGCGTGTCATCACAATGTTAAATAAAGCTTTTAGAAAATTTCCCAGCCCAGCAGGAAGCATGGAGTCCGGGAAAAGAAAATCCTGTCCAGCAACTCTGGAAGACGCGAACAAGACGAAGTTGCAACAATCGGCCCCGGAGACAAAACACGTTCATGTCTCTCTCTACCCACTCAACTTCTACACCCTCGGTGTAGAAGAGCTTTGTGCTTTGCTAGAGCACAAAGTTAATTCTTTTCACCCAGAAACTGGGTCGGTCGAGGTTAAACAAGATGGGGTGGGGAAAGGTCAGGGCCTGGGGGGGCAGTTCGGAAAGTGGGGATCTGTCTGGCGCCCGAACCCGCCCGGGCTCTCCCGCTGCAAAGTTTCCCCTTGAGGATACTCCCCCGGCCAAGATGAGAGGCCTGCGTCGGGCCAAAGGGGTGAGGGATCCAGAAGGAGGCGGGAACAGAGCCGAAGAGGCAGCCAACGAGACTGGGGCTCGGGAACCAGCGAGAAAGGGCGGGAAGGGGCAAAGGGCGGCCGAGGAGGGCGAAAAGGGGAAACTATGGACCGGCGGGAGAGGGCGGAGGCACGGCGCGGGGGCCGCGGAGGCGGGAAGGGGAGAGAGAGAAGAGCCTCTGGCAGGGCCAGGCCGCAGTGGCCGAGGGGGCGCGGAGAGGCGCAGGCCCGGCCCGGACGGCCCGGCCCAGGCGGCCAGCGTCGGCGGGCGACGCGGCTCGACGTGCGGCGGGAGGGCCAAAGGAAGCCGCCCGTGGCCAGGCCGGCCCGGGAGGCCCAGACGCGGTGACGCGGCGCGTCCGCGTCACGTCAGGGTACTCACCTTCTCGCAGCAGGGGCGCTCCGGTAAGCCAGTCCGGTCAGTTTAGAACGTCTTTCCCGGATCGCGGCGCCTGACTGACCCGGATCCAAATCCGCGGAGGGACGACCAGCGCCTCCGAAGTCGCACTGCGCCTGCGTCACCCAGGCACGCGCCCCGCCCCCTTCTCATTCTCCTCCCATCTCGGGGAATCGGCGACGGGGGAGGGCAGCGGCTGCGCAGGCGCGAGGTCGTGGCCGCGCGTCTCAAAAGCCTGGCGCCAGCCCCTCGTGAAACACGTGCGCCTGACGTCATTTCCTGTTATTCTCTTCCCTGGCTCCTCCCTCCGCGAAGGGTTCGCTGGGGATGGGATTTTGGGGCTTGCCCGCTTCTTCAGCTTGGTCAGGTGAGCGAGTGGGCGTGCTTCACCAGCCAGCCGCCTCCACTTCTGCGGGTCTCCTGGTGTTTGGTGCCTGGAATTGACAAGGCTGCGGGATTCCTCCGGGTGAGGCCATGATGGGGGAATCTTCACGGCAATGGACCCCGTCTGAGCGATTGGCGAGAGCCCCCTCTACGCCCGAATTGGACTTGCTGCGACATCTCCAGAGCTCCGACGAGAGCCCTCGCCTCCCAAGGATCTTCCAGGGCTGCAGAGAAATCAAGGAGGTATTCGACACGGTCAGAACCGTGAACGTGACACCGGAATCGGAACTGAAATGCCTTTACTATACCCCTGTTGTTTGACTTGAGGCAACTCACTTTTTTATCTCTGGGCCTCAGTTTCTCCATTCGGACTATTTCAGCGAATCTCTGTTTTTGTTTTTGTTTTTTTTCCAGCCATGGACTCCTTTGAGAATCTGGGGAGAACTGTAGACCATTTCGACAGAGAGACGCACATGCATACTAAATTTTGCGAAAAGGTTTAGGCAGGTCACCTAAGTAGGTGATTTTTAGGTATCTTGTCTATTTGTATGACTCATGACAGGCTGAGAAGGTGTGGGCTTCCCTTCAGCTGCCACTCCCTCCATCAGGAGGAGTGGTTCTGCGGAGTTCGGAGTTCGCTGTATGTCTCCTCACCGCACCCAAGCTCCCGTCTGCAGCTCTCGGAGCACCTATCAGCGCTGTATGGGAAAAGATGGCTTTCCTCAATAGAATGAGCTAAAGTTGGTCCTGGCCCAACCTTTATGTGAAGTTGTCACCAGAACCAAAACAGGACCCTCCCACTCCCCAATACCTTAGCTATAATCACCTAGCTAGATAGGCTGCTGAAAATATATATTTAACCTACCTACAGCTAGATCTTGGAAGGCCTGACCCATGTACAGGTCACTGGATAAGGTTGTTAAAGCATGCCATGGGCGCTGGGTAAAACATTCTAAATCTCCTTGTTAGTGGGAGAGGCTCAGTAACTGACAGCGGATGAAAAAAACCTGTTAATTGCGAACTTCCAACATCAAGCCTAATAATGCTAATAATGGCTGTCCTCCATTATGCAACAGCCATGCACATGTTTGCACATTTAATATTCCTGTGGTTTTTGCACATTTTACAGATGAGGATAACTGGGACTCAGATAACTTGTTCTGTCGCCCATTTTCCTGTGTCATACAGTGCTAGAAAGTGACAAAATAAGGATTGAAACAGTCTCAAAAGCCTGGCCATCCACTGCTGCCCATCTCTCAACATCTCTTAGAAAAGATTAAGAAACAGGAAAGTATCCCTGGTGGTCTAGTGGTTAGGATTTGGCACTTTCACTGCTATGGCTAGAGTTTAGTCCTTGGTCAGGAAACTGAAATCCCTCTAGTTGCCTCACATGGCCAAAATTATTAAAAAAAAAAAACAGGAAAATATGATGCATTTTTTTCCCCTCAGTGAATTTCCCGAGTGAATTTCATCATGACCAAAGATGTGTTCTTAAGCTGTTTGAAAATATTGCTTCAGATAAAACCACACATTCTTGAGGGCAAGGACTGTATCTAGATGAGTTGAATTCCCAAAGCTTAAGACAGATCCTGGAAGTTAGTAGGTGCTCCATACAGTTTTGATGAATTCTTCATTTTATCTTATTTATACCCATATGGCATTAAAATATTAAAACAAAAAGTGGTTTTAAATGCTTCATTTTAGGTAAGCATGTTTCCATCATAAAGTTGGATACTTTCTGAGGATGTGGCTCACTTCTCGGGGAGTATTTGGAAGGTGAGAGCCTCTACAAAAGTCTGTTAACTCATACCTCAGTGATGTGGCCTGAAATTTCAAGTCATTAGATACAGGCCTGACTCACTGTGTGGTACCTCCTGACTTAGAATGACGGAGAAGCCACAAACCACGTGACCTGAGGGAACCAGAATCCCAGTCTGCCGCTTACATCAGCAACACAGGATCTTTCTAGCCATAGAAAAGGCCCTGAACTTACGTGGAGACTTTCTGTTCAGGAAATTGACTTGGTATTAAGGCACACAGTAATGCCATCTAATCAGAATCTATGAAATGAAAGTTATTTGCTCAGTCATGTCCAACTCTGCAACCCCGTGGACTGTGTAGCACGCCTGGCTCCTCTGTCCAGGGAATTCTCCAGGCAAGAGTGCTGGAGTGGGTAGCCGTTTCCTTCTCCAGGGCATCTTCTCAATCCAGGGATTGAACCCATGTCTCCTGCATTGTGGGCAGATTGTTCACTGTTTGAGCCACTAGGGAAACCCATCAGAAAGCTAAGGTAGCTGTAAAATTTCATCAACAGTGTATTTCCTTCTTGTTACATGAATCTTATAAGTAATTGAATGCGTGCTCAGTTGCTCAGTGTGTCCAGCTCTTTGCAACCACATGGACTCTAGCCAACCAGGCTCCTCTGTCCATGGGGTTATCCTGGCACGTATACTAGAGTGGGTTGCCATTTCCTTCTCCAGGAAAGTGATTGAATAGAGGAGACTTAACTCCATCAAATTATACTGCAGAAATAATTTATATAGGAAGATGACTTTTGATTGAAAATAAATTTATTTTAAAATCAAAGCTTTTGATTTTCAAAAAATCAGAAGTTGCATGTGAATAGTAGGGGCAGGGAGAGGAAGTCAACAATAACAATTTGCTTTCTAGTTTGAGCAACTGAATGGGTATTGTTGCCTATTTCTCTCTCTCTTTTTTTTTTTTTTTTTTGGCCACACCACACAGCACAGAATATGGGATCTTAGTTCCTTGACCAGGGATCAAGTCCACATGCACTCATCTCTGCATTGGAAGTGTGATGTCTTTTTTTTTTTTTTTAGAAGTCTTATTTTTATTTCTAAAAATTTAAACTGAAGATTAGTTGGTATACAATATTGTATTAGTGTCAGGTGTACAACATAGCAATTAAGTATTTTTATAGATTAAGCTCCACTTAAAGTTATTGCAAAATAATGGTTATATTTCCCTGTGTTTTACATTATATCTGTGTTGCTTATTTAATTTTAATTTTATTTTATTTTAAAATTTTACAATATTGTAGTAGTTTTGCCAAACATCGAAATGAATCTGCCACAGGTATACCCATGCTCCCCGTCCTGAACCCTCCTCCCTCCTCCCTCCTCCCTCCTCCCTCCCCATACCCTCCCTCTGGGTCATCCCAGTGCACCAGCCCCAAGCATCCAGTATCGTGCATCGAACCTGGACTGGCGACTCGTTTCATACATGATATTATACATGTTTCAATGCCATTCTCCCAAATCTCCCTACCCTCTCCCTCTCCCACAGAGTCCATAAGACTGATCTATACATCAGTGTCTCTTTTGCTATCTCGTATACAGGGTTATTGTTACCATCTTTCTAAATTCCATATATATGTGTTAGCATACTGTATTGGTGTTTTTCTTTCTGGCTTAATTCACTCTGTATAATAGGTTCCAGTTTCAACCACCTCATTAGAACTGATTCAAATGTATTCTTTTTAATGGCTGAGTAATACTCCATTGTGTATATGTACCACAGCTTTCTTATCCACTCATCTGCTGATGGACATCTAGGTTGTTTCCATGTCCTGGCTATTATAAACAGTGCTGCAATGAACACTGGGGTACACGTGTCTCTTTCCCTTCTGGTTTCCTCAGTGTGTATGCCCAGCAGTGGGATTGCTGGATCATAAGGCAGTTCTGTTTCCAGTTTTTTAAGGAATCTCCACACTGTTCTCCATAGTGGCTGTACTAGTTTGCATTCCCACCAACAGTGTAAGAGGGTTCCCTTTTCTCCACACCCTCTCCAGCATTTATTGCTTGTAGACTTATGGATTGCAGCCATTCTGACTGGCGTGAAATGGTACCTCATAGTGGTTTTGATTTGCATTTCTCTGATAATGAGTGATGTTGAGCATCTTTTCATGTGTTTGTTAGCCATCTGTATGTCTTCTTTGGAGAAATGCCTATTTAGTTCTTTGGCCCATTTTTTGATTGGGTCATTTATTTTTCTGGAGTTGAGCTGTAGGAGTTGCTTGTATATTTTTGAGATTAGTTGTTTGTCAGTTGCTTCATTTGCTATTATTTTCTCCCATTCTGAAGGCTGCCTTTTCACCTTGCTAATAGTTTCCTTTGTTGTGCAGAAGCTTTTAAGGTTAATTAGGTCCCATTTGTTTATTTTTGCTTTTATTTCCAATATTCTGGGAGGTGGGTCATAGAGAATCCTGCTGTGATGTATGTCGGAGAGTGTTTTGCCTATGTTCTCCTCTAGGAGTTTTATAGTTTCTGGTCTTACATTGAGATCTTTAATCCATTTTGAGTTTATTTTTGTGTATGGTGTTAGAAAGTGTTCTAGTTTGATTCTTTTACAAGTCATTGACCAGTTTTCCCAGCATCACTTGTTAAAGAGATTGTCTTTAATCCATTGTATATTCTTGCCTCCTTTGTCAAAGATAAGGTGTCCATATGTGCGTGGATGTATCTCTGGGCTTTCTATTTTGTTCCATTGATCAATATTTCTGTCTTTGTGCCAGTACCATACTGTCTTGATAACCGTGGCTTTGTAATAGAGCCTGAAGTCAGGTAGGTTGATTCCTCCAGTTCCATTCTTCTTTCTCAAGATAGCTTTGGCTATTTGAGGTTTTTTGTATTTCCATACAAATTGTGAAATTATTTGTTCTAGCTCTGTGAAGAATACCATTGATAGCTTGATAGGGATTGCATTGAATCTATAAATTGCTTTGGGTAGTATACTCATTTTCACTATATTGATTCTTCCAATCCATGAACATGGTATATTTCTCCATCTATTAGTGTCCTCTTTGATTTCTTTCACCAGTGTTTTATAGTTTTCTATATATAGGTCTTTAGTTTCTTTAGGTAGATATATTCCTAAGTATTTTATTCTTTCCATTGCAATGGTGAATGGAATTGTTTCCTTAATTTCTCTTTCAGTTTTCTCATTATTAGTGTATAGGAATGCAAGGGATTTCTGTGTGTTGATTTTATATCCTGCAACTTTACTATAATCATTGATTAGTTCTAGTAATTTTCTGGTGGAGTCTTTAGGGTTTTCTATGTAGAGGATCATGTCATCTGCAAATAGTGAGAGTTTTACTTCTTCTTTTCCAATTTGGATTCCTTTTATTTCTTTTTCTGCTCTGATTGCTGTGGCCAAAACTTCCAAAACTATGTTGAATAGTAATGGTGAAAGTGGGCACCCTTGTCTTGTTCCTGACTTTAGAGGAAATGCTTTCAATTTTTCACCACTGAGGATAATGTTTGCTGTGGGTTTGTCATATATAGCTTTTATTATGTTGAGGTATGTTCCTTCTATTCCTGCTTTCTGGAGAGTTCTTATCATAAATGGATGTTGAATTTTGTCAAAGGCTTTTTCTGCATCTATTGAGATAATCATATGGTTTTTATTTTTCAATTTGTTAATGTGGTGTATTACATTGATTGATTTGCGGATATTGAAGAATCCTTGCATCCCTGGGATAAAGCCCACTTGGTCATGGTGTATGATCTTTTTAATGTGTTGTTGGATTCTGATTGCTAGAATTTTGTTAAGGATTTTTGCATCTATGTTCATCAGTGATATTGGCCTGTAGTTTTCTATTTTTGTGGGATCTTTGTCAGGTTTTCGTATTAGGGTGATGGTGGCCTCATGGAATGAGTTTGGAAGTTTACCTTCCTCTGCAATTTTCTGGAAGAGTTTGAGCAGGATAGGTGTTAGCTCTTCTCTAAATTTTTGGTAGAATTCAGCTGTGAAGCCATCTGGACCTGGGCTTTTGTTTGCTGGAAGACTTTTGATTACAGTTTCAATTTCCGTGCTTGTGATGGGTCTGTTAAGATTTTCTATTTCTTCCTGGTCCAGTTTTGGAAAGTTGTACTTTTCTAAGAATTTGTCCATTTCTTCCACGTTGTCCATTTTATTGGCATATAATTGTTGATAGTAGTCTCTTATGATCCTTTGTATTTCTGTGTTGTCTGTTGTGATCTCTCCATTTTCATTTCTAACTTTATTGATTTGATTTTTCTCCCTTTGTTTCTTGATGAGTCTGGCTAATGGTTTGTCAATTTTATTTATCCTTTCAAAGAACCAGCTTTTGGCTTTGTTGATTTTTGCTATGGTCTCTTTTGTTTCTTTTGCATTTATTTCTGCTCTAATTTTTAAGATTTCTTTCCTTCTACTAACCCTGGGGTTCTTCATTTCTTCCTTTTCTAGTTGCTTTAGGTGTAGGGTTAGGTTATTTATTTGACTTTTTTCTTGTTTCTTTAGGTATGCCTGTATTGCTATGAACTTTCCCCTTAGGACTGCTTTTAAAGTGTCCCACAGGTTTTGGGTTGTTGTGTTTTCATTTTCATTCAATTCTATGCAAATTTTTATTTCTTTTTTGATTTCTTCTGTGATATGTTGGTTATTCAGCAGCGTGTTGTTCAGCCTCCATATGTTGGAATTTTTAATAGTTTTTCTCCTGTAATTGAGATCTAATCTTACTGCATTGTGGTCAGAAAAGATGCTTGGAATGATTTCTATTTTTTTGAATTTACCAAGGCTAGATTTATGGCCCAGGATGTGATCTATTCTGGAGAAGGTTCCATGTGCGCTTGAGAAAAAGGTGAAATTCATTGTTTTGGGATGGAATGTCCTATAGATATCAATTAGGTCTAACTGGTCTATTGTATCATTTAACGTTTGTGTTTCCTTGTTAATTTTCTGTTTAGTTGATCTATCCATAGGTGTGAGTGGGGTATTAAAGTCTCCCACTATTATTGTGTTATTGTTAATTTCTCCTTTCATACTTGTTAGCATTTGTCTTACATATTGCGGTGCTCCCGTGTTGGGTGCATATATATTTATAATTGTTATATCTTCTTCTTGGATTGATCCTTTGATCATTATGTAGTGACCATCTTTGTCTCTTTTCACAGCCTTTGTTTTAAAGTCTATTTTATCTGATATAAGTATTGCTACTCCTGCTTTCTTTTGGTCCCTATTTGCATGGAAAATCTTTTTCCAGCCCTTCACTTTCAGTCTGTATGTGTCCCCTGTTTTGAGGTGGGTCTCTTGTAGACAACATATGTAGGGGTCTTGTTTTTGTATCCATTCAGCCAGTCTTTGTCTTTTGGTTGGGGCATTCAACCCATTTACGTTTAAGGTAATTACTGATAAGTATGATCCCGTTGCCATTTACTTTATTGTTTTGGGTTCGAGTTTATACACCATTTTTGTGTTTCCTGTCTAGAGAATATCCTGTAGTATTTGTTGGAGAGCTGGTTTGGTGGTGCTGAATTCTCTCAGCTTTTGCTTGTCTGAGAACCTTTTGATTTCTCCTTCATATTTGAATGAGATCCTTGCTGGGTACAATAATCTGGGCTGTAGGTTATTTTCTTTCATCACTTTAAGTATGTCTTGCCATTGCCTCCTGGCTTGAAGAGTTTCTATTGAAAGATCAGCTGTTATCCTTATGGGAATTCCCTTGTGTGTTATTTGTTGTTTTTCCCTTGCTGCTTTTAATATTTGTTCTTTGTGTTTGATCTTTGTTAATTTGATTAATATGTGTCTTGGGGTGTTTTGCCTTGGGCTTATCCTATTTGGGACTCTCTGGGTTTCTTGGACTTGGGTGATTATTTCCTTCCCCATTTTAGGGAAGTTTTCAACTATTATCTCTTCAAGTATTTTCTCATGGTCTTTCTTTTTGTCTTCTTCTTCTGGGACCCCTATGATTCGAATGTTGTAGCGTTTAATATTGTCCTGGAGGTCTCTGAGATTGTCCTCATTTCTTTTAATTCGTTTTTCTTTTATCCTCTCTGATTCATTTATTTCTACCATTCTATCTTCTAATTCACTAATCCTATCTTCTGCCTCTATTATTCTACTATTTGTTGCCTCCAGAGTGTTTTTAATTTCATTTATTGCATTATTCATTATATATTGACTCTCTTTTATTTCTTCTAGGTCCTTGTTAAACCTTTCTTGCATCTTCTCAATCTTTGTCTCCAAGCTATTTATCTGTGATTCCATTTTGATTTCAAGATTTTGGATCAATTTCACTATCATTATTTGGAATTCTTTATCAGGTAGATTCCCTATCTCTTCCTCTTTCGTTTGGTTTGGTGGGCATTTATCCTGTTCCTTTATTTGCTGGGTATTCCTCTGTCTCTTCATCTTGTTTAAATTGCTGAGTTTGGGGTGTCCTTTCTGTATTCTGGCAGTTTGTGGAGTTCTCTTTATTGTGACGTTTCCTCGCTCTGTGTGGGTTTGTACAGGTGGCTTGTCAAGGTTTCTTGGTTAGGGAAGCTTGTGTTGGTGTTCTGGTGGGTGGAGCTGTATTTCTTCTCTCTGGAGTGCAATGAAATGTCCAGTAATGAGTTATGGGATGTCTATGGTTTTGGGGTGACTTTGGGCTGCCTGTATCTTGGAGCTCAGGGCTGTGTTCCTTGCTGCTGTAGAATTTGCTTGGTATGTCTTGCCCTGAAACTTGTTTCACCCAGAGAGGTTTACAGCGTTATATGGAGAAGAGAAGAGTGAGGAGGGAGTTAAAGGTGACCCAAATGAGATGAGGTGGAATCAATAGAGGAGAGAGTGGGCTATTCAGTAATCTCTTCCTTACGTGCATTCCACAACTGGACCGCTCAGAGTTGTTCACAGAGTTATATATAGAAGAGAAGAAGGAGGAAGGTGGCAGAGATGGCCAGGAGGATAAATGGGGGGAATGAAAAAGAGGAAGACAGATCCAGCCAGTAATCAGTTCCCTAAGTATTCTCCACCATCTGGAACACACAGAAATTCACAGAGTTGGGTAGAGTAGAGAGGGGTTAGGGAGGAGACACAGGCGACCTGGTGGAGAAAAAGGAGAGTCCAAAGGGAGAGAGAGCAGTTAAGCCAGTAATCTCGCTCCCTAGTGAAAAATGGGTACTGAAGATTGGGTTCTTAAAGGTACAAAATTGGTAACAAATACATAAAAGCAAAAATTAAAAATCTAGAGTAGAGTTTGGAATTTCAAAAATATGATGTTAAAGAAAAGAAGAAGGAAAAGAAAGAGAAAAAATGAACAAACACAAACAAGGTCGCAAAAATTATAAAGAAAATATAGGTACAAAATTGATAACTAATACCAAAAAGCAAAAGTTAAAAATCTAGAGTAGAGTTTGGAATTTCAAAAATACAATGTTAAAGAAAAGAAGGAAAGAAAAAAAAGGGGGGGGGGAAGGTCAAAAAATTATAAAAATATATATATATATATGAAGTTTGCTTTAAAAAAAGGGTCTTCTTTTTTTTTTGCAAAGTAATCGGTTATAAAAGTGGAAATTAAAGGAATAATAGAGAACTTTAAAAATTTTTTTTAATTAAAATAATTGAAAAAAAAAAGAATGATCGTACAAATAGTAAAAATATATCTAGGACTTTCTCCGGTTTTGTTGTGAGTATTGTGGGTTCAGTTCATTTTTGGCTAGTTCCTTGGTCCGACTTATATTTCTCAAGATCTATAGGCCCCTTCCTATGTAGTTGGTAGTAACCACATGGTTTTAATCTATTGCCTGTAGCTTCCAATGCAGTTCCCTCTGTTATAGCTTCTTCTGTTTGCTGGTCTCTTCAGTGTCTGGTTTCTGCTCTGATACAAAGGGGATGGTGGAGGACACTTTTTTTTTTTTTTTTAGGCTCACTTGTTCAGTCGCGCTGAGGGGAGGTAGGGAGGGATGCTGCAAACAAATAACACTGGTGTGTGCTCGCAGCACCTCAGCCACACTGGGTCTGCCCCCCGTTCACGGCGCCTGTAGTCTCTGCCCACGCTGCTCAGGCTCTAGGTTGCTCCGCCGGGAACCATCCGCGGCCGGCCCTGGGCTGCCTGTACTTCCCAGGTCCAAGCCGCTCAGGTTCAGGCACTCGGGTAGTCCTCAGAGGTGCAGACTCTCAGTTGGGCCTGCGTTTTGTGCCCTTCCCAGATCCGAGCAGCTCAGGTGATGAGGTGTTTGGCGCGCGCGATTGCTGCGACTTATCACCTCCCTGCTGCTCGGTTATCTAGGTGTGCACCGGCACACCTTCTCAGGCAGATGTTGACCGTCCAGACCCCCAGGAAGTTTTAGTTAGCAAAGAAGCCTGCTTACAGTTTTATAGATAATGTCTCTCTGGGGCTGCGATTGTCCCCTTCCGGCTCTGGCTGCCTATCACCGGAGGGGGATGGTCTGCCGCCGGCTATCTCTGTTCAGTCCTTTGTTCCGTGCGCGGGCCTGGCGATGTCATAGGTTAGGGCTGGCTTTTCGCGTGGTAGATATCCCACAATCTGGTTTGGTAGCCCAAATTATTTCGCTCAGATAGCGCTCGGGGTATTTAGGCCAGATTCTTGCAATGCAGCCCGCGCCACGCCTCCCTGCCCAGCCCCCACTTGCTAATGGCGGGTGCAGGCGTCTGCGCTGCTTCTCTGCTGGGGGAGTTACCGTAGGGCTCGCAATGTGCTGGTTTTAATTGTTTATTTATTTTTCCTCCCTGTTATGTTGCCCTCTGTGCTTCCAAAGCTCAGCACAGATTCGGCAGTGAGAAGGTTTCCTGGTGTTTGGAAACTTCTCTCTTTTAAGACTCCCTTCCTGGGACGGAACTCCGTCCCTCCCACTTTTGTCCCTTTTTTTGTGTTTTATATTTTTTCCTACCTCCTTTCGAAGACTTGGGTTGCTTTTCTGGGTGCCTGATGTCCTCTGCCGGCATTCGAAAGTTGTTTTGCAGAATTTACTCGGCGTTCAAATGTTCTTTTGATGAGTTTGTGGGGGAGAAAGTGTTCTCCCTGTCCTACTCCTCCGCCATCTTAGCTCCTCCTGGAAGTGTGATGTCTTAACCACTGTACTTCCTGGGAAGTTTCTGTTGCCTGTTTCTAATGTCAGTGTCGAATCCAGTTGACAAAGGACAGACGAAGAACCACAATTAAGTGCAATATCACAACAAAAGCTAATACTTCTTTAGCTTATCCTATGCTTTTCCTTTAGCTTTTCAGAAGACTCATTTTAATTCTCACAATGGGCCCATGTGATTATCCTTCAGATCAGATCAGTCACTCAGTCGTGTCCGACTCTTTGCGACCCCGTGAATCGCAGCACGCCAGGCCTCCCTGTCCATCACCAACTCCCGGAGTTCACTCAGACTCATGTCCATCGAGTCGGTGATGCCATCCAGCCGTCTCACCCTCTGTCGTCCCCTTCTCCTCCTGCCCCCAATCCCTCCCAGCATCAGAGTCTTTTCCAATGAGTCAACTCTTTGCATGAGGTGGCCAAAGTACTGGAGTTTCAGCTTCAGCATCATTCCTTCCAAAGAAATCCCAGGGCTGATCTCCTTCAGAATGGACTGGTTGGATCTCCTTGCAGTCCAAGGGACTCCCAAGAGTCTTCTCCAACACCACAGTTCAAAAGCATCAATTCCTCGGCGCTCAGCCTTCACAGTCCACCTCTCACATCCATACATGACCATAGGAAAAACCATAGCCTTGACTAGAAGGACCTTTGCTGGCAAAGTAATGTCTCTGCTTTTGAATATGCTATCTAGGTTGGTCATAACTTTCCTTCCAAGGAGTAAGCGTCTTTTAATTTCATGGCTGCAGTCACCATCTGCAGTGATTTTGGAGCCCAAAAAAATAAAGTCTGACACTGTTTCCACTGTTTCCCCATCTATTTCCCATGAAGTGATGGGACCAGATGCCATGATCTTCATTTTCTGAATGTTGAGCTTTAAGCCAACTTTTTCACTCTCCACTTTCACTTTCATCAAGAGGCTTTTTAGTTCCTCTTCACTTTCTGCCATAAGGGTGGTGTCATCTGCATATCTGAGGTTGTTGATATTTCTCCTGGCAATCTTGATTCCAGCTTGTGTTTCTTCCAGTCCAGCGTTTTCTTATGATGTACTCTGCATATAAGTTAAATAAACAGGGTGACAATATACAGCCTTGACGTACTTCTTTTCCTATTTGGAACCAGTCTGTTGTTCCATGTCCAGTTCTAACTGTTGCTTCCTGACCTGCATATAGGTTTCTCAAGAGGCAGTTCAGGTGGTCTGGTATTCCCATCTCTTTCAGAATTTTCCACAGTTTCTTGTGATCCACACAGTCAAAGGCTTTGGCATAGTCAATAAAGCAGAAACAGATGTTTTTCTGAAACTCTCTTGCTTTTTCCATGATCCAGCAGATGTTGGCAATTTGATCTCTGGTTCCTCTGCCTTTTCTAACACCAGCTTGCACATCAGGAAGTTCACGGTTCACATATTGCTGAAGCCTGGCTTGGAGAATTTTGAGCATTACTTTACTAGCGTGTGAGATGAGTGCAATTGTGTGGTAGTTTGAGCATTCTTTGGCATTGGCTTTCTTTGGGATTGGAATGAAAACTGACCTTTTCCAGTCCTGGGGCCACTGCTGAGTTTTCCAAATTTGCTGGCATATTGAGTGCAGCACTTTCACAGCATCATCTTTCAGGATTTGGAATAGCTCAACTGGAATTCTATCACCTCCACTAGCTTTGTTCATAGTGATGCTTTCTAAGGCCCACTTGACTTCACATTCCAGGATGTCTGGCTCTAGGTCAGTGATCACACCATCATGATTATCTGGGTCGTGAAGCTCTTTTTTGTACAGTTCTGTGTATTCTTGCCATCTCTTCTTAATATCTTCTGCTTCTGTTAGGTCCATACCATTTCTGTCCTTTATCGAGCCCATCTTTGCATGAAATGTTCCTTTGGTATCTCTGATTTTCTTGAAGAGATCTCTAGTCTTTCCCATTCTGTTGTTTTCCTCTATTTCTTTGCATTGATCACTGAAGAAGCCTTTCTTGTCTGTTCTTGCTATTCTTTGGAATGCTGCATTCAGATGCTTGTATCTTTCCTTTTGTCCTTTGCTTTTCGCTTCTCTCCTTTTCACAGCTATTTGTAAGGCCTCCCCAGACAGCCATTTTGCTTTTTTGCATTTCTTTTCCATGGGGATGGTTTTGATCCCTGTCTCCTGTACAGTGTCACGAACCTCATTCCATAGTTCATCAGGCACTCTATCAGATCTAGGCCCTTAAATCTATTTCTCACTTCCACTGTATAATCATAAGGGATTTGATTTAGGTCATACCTGAATGGTCTAGTGGTTTTCCCTGCTTTCTTCAATTTAAGTCTGAATTTGGCAATAAGGATCATCTTCATTTTCCAGATGAGGAAACTGAAGCCAAGAGAAGCTAAGTAACTTGTGTGCCTAAGGTCACACAGCTGCTGAGTGGTGGATTTGGAATTTGAACAGAGGTGCTCAGGCTAGAGTCTGCTCTCACATGGGCTGTACCTTCCTGTGATAGAATACTTCTAAATGATGAGCTCAGTTTAGACACATTGACCTTGAGAGATTCTGGGGGCAGCCACATGGAGGTGTCCAAGGATCAGGAAGAGACATGGGTCTGAAGTTCAAGTGAGAGATTTGGACTGGAAAGAGATTGTGGAGTCAGCACACAGGTGGCCGATGAAGCCATAGGGAGGGTAAGGCCCTCCCCCCTCCGCTGGAGAGGTGGGAACTATCAGGAGGAAAGAAACAAGTGGGGCTGGGGGTTACTTCCTGGAGTTCCAGTAGCTAAGACTTCATGGTGGTGGTGGTTTAGACACTAAGTCGTGTCCTACTCTTGTGACCCATGGACTGCAGCCCACCAGGCTCCCCTGTCCACGGGATTCTCCAGGCAAGAACACTGGAGTGGGTTGCCATTTATATTTTGCCAAATATTTTTTTTTAAAAGGTGGGGGGAACCCTGGGAGGCAAGCAGTAAGCATTCCAGTTGTGGGGAAGGTACCTTTCCTTTGTACATGAATAAACTGGCATCAGATCTCTAGGTCACCAGCCAATATTCATTGAGTCCATGTCCTTGAATTTGTTCAGATCTGGGGCCCCTGACACGGCAGAGTTCTTGGACCCACAGCCCTAAGGACATATCCTGGGTGGCGATGACCCTCCCAGCTCTTTCCTCCCTGAGATCCCACTTAGTGGCCTGATGGCTTCCTAGACATCTTTTTTTTTTTTTTTTCGATTCTTCACAGCAACTAAAGGGCTTCCAGCTCTTCTGTCTACCCCTTCTCAGCTTTGTCAGCCCAGGGCCCCTCTCCATCTCCAGGGCTCCAAAGTGAGGTGCCTGGAGTCCCAAGTGACATTTCTCAACTCCAGGCACCGCCTCAAGTTAGTTTTTTTTAGCCTTTTATTCATACATTTCTTGTGTCTCTAACTAGATTCTAAGCTTCCAGAGAGCAAGAAGCATATTTCTTCCAGCTTTCCCCCATTCCCGCCCCACCCCAACCTCTATTTCCCCTGCAGGGTTGAATGTCCCTATACCTGGTGCTCCCCTGGCCCTCACATTTCCCCATCGTCGGTGGCATTGCATCATGTGACCAGGGTACCTGGCACAGAGTATGCTACAGAATCTACTGCGTGAGTGAGAGCCCGCCAATTGATCAATCCATCATCTTGCTCAGTAAATAATTATTTGCCTGCTGGCTTTTGAGACCCATAACTTGGGCTGTTGGCTCCTTTGACAAGTTAATATTAGTCAGCAGGGCCCTTCACAACAGTCCCTTGTTTGGGGAAGAATAGGCAAGAGGTCATCCTGCTTATTTAACTTATATGTAGAGTACATCATGAGAAACGCTGGGCTGGAAGAAGCACAGGCTGGAATCAAGATTGCCGGGAGAAATATCAATAACCTCAGATATGCAGATGACACCACCCTTATGGCAGAAAGTGAAGAAGAACTATAAAGAGCCTCTTGATGAAAGTGAAAGAGGAGAGTGAAAAAGTTGGCTTAAAGCTCAACATTCAGAAAACTAAGATCATGGCATCCAGTCCCATCACTTCATGGCAGATAGATAGGGAAACAGTGGAAACAGTGTCAGACTTTATTTTGGGGGGCTCCAAAATCACTGCAGATGGTGACTGCAGCCATGAAATTAAAAGATGCTTGCTCCTTGAAAGTTATGACCAACCTAGATAGCATATTAAAAAGCAGAGATATTAACTTTGCCAACAAAGGTCAGTCTAGTCAAGGCTATGGTTTTTCCTGTGGTCATGTATGGATTTGAGAGTTGGACTATAAAGAAAGCTGAGCGCTAAAGAATTGATGCTTTTGAACTGTGGTGTTGGAGAAGACTCTTGAGAGTCCCTTGGACTGCAAGGAAATCCAACCAGTCCGTTCTAAAGGAGGTCGGTCCTGGGTGTTCATTGGAAGGACTTGATGTTGAAGCTGAAACTCCAATACTTTGGCCACCTGATGCAAAGAGCTGACTCATTGAAAAAGACCCTGATGCTGGGAAAGGTTGAGGGCAGGAGGAGAAGGGGGCGACAGAGGATGAGATGGTTGGATGGCATTATCGACTCAATGGACATGGGTTTGAGTGGACTCTGGAAGTTGGTGATGGACAGGGAGGCCTGGCATGCTACGATTTATGGGGTCACAAAGAGTCAGACACGACTGCGACTGAACTGAACTGAGGCAAGAGGTGGGGAAGCAAAGATTAACTGCACTTTCTTATCATTCTGTTCTTAGCCCCCAAAGCTGTTATGGTCCATTAGTTATCATTGCCTTTCTCAGATGTTGACTGAGGGAATGGGAAGGGAAAGGGGATTTCTGGTTGCCTTGCTAAGTGACCTCACTGTATCCCTCTGCTGACTTAAAAAATGCAGAACAGGAGAGCTGTGAGCTAAGTTTTATTTGGAGCAAAATGAGGACTACAGCCCAGGAGACAGCATTTCAGACAGCTCTGAGAAAGGGCTCAAAGAGGCAGGGGGAAGGTTAGTAAATATGTGATTTTGGTGTACATGCAATCGAGTACATACTTTTTGCAGAGTTTCTGCTAATCATGAGGAGTAGTTGTCACCATGAAGGATTTTAGTGCTTTTCTAGATTTGAAGAGATACAGGAATTGGGCTCATAAAGTGGGCTCCTCAAAGTGTCCAACTATCTGAAGACCTGTTCTGCCATTTTTTCCCAGAGCAGAGTGCCCCATTTCTGCTCTCCACCCTGAACTCCTTTCAGGGGGTGTTGAAAATCAGCAGCAGCAACAGCAGATGATTTAATCCTTGTAGAGGTAAGTGGCAATTTGTACTTGACACCCCTGTGCACTGGTTCACAGAAAGTCTACAGCGACTCGAGTCCCAAACTGCATCCTCAAGAGCCTGGAGAGGAGATGGGAGGCTTTTCCTGGTAACTACTGGTCACCAGCTGGATCATGGAAAAAGCAAGAGAGTTCCAGAAAAACATCTATTTCTGCTTTATTGACTATGCCAAAGCCTTTGACTGTGTGGATCACAAGAAACTGTGGAAAATTCTGAAAGAGATGGGAATACCAGACCACCTGACCTGCCTCTTGAGAAACCTATTTGCAGGTCAGGAAGCAACAGTTAGAATTGGACATGGAACAACAGACTGGTTCCAAATAGGAAAAGGAGTACGTCAAGGCTGTATATTGTCACCCTGCTTATTTAACTTATATGCAGAGTAGATCATGGGAAACGCTGGACTGGAAGAAGCACAAGCTGGAATCAAGATTGCCGGGAGAAATATCAATAACCTCAGATATGCAGATGACACCACTCTTATGGCAGAAAGTGAAGAACTAAAAAGCTTCTTGATGAAAGTGAAAGTGGAGAGTGAAAAAGTTGGCTTAAAGCTCAACATTCAGAAAACGAAGATCATGACATCTGGTCCCATCACTTCATGGGAAATAGATGGGGAAACAATGGAAACAGTGTCAAACTTTATTTTGGGGGGCTCTAAAATCACTGCAGATGGTGATTGCAGCCAGGAAATTAAAAATTTTAAATTTTAAAAATAAAATTACTCCTTGAAAGGGAAGTTATGAGCAACCTAGATAGCATATTAAAAAACAGAGATATTACTTTGCCAACAAAGGTCCATCTAGTCAAGGCTATGCTTTTTCCAGTGGTCATGTATGGATGTGAGAGTTGGACTGTGAAGAAAGCTGAGTGCCGAAGAACTGATGCTTTTGAACTGTGGTGTTGGAGAAGACTCTTGAGAGTCCGTTGGACTGCAAGGAGATCAAACCAGTCCATTCTAAAAGGAGACCAGTCCTGGGTGTTCATTGGAAGGACTGATGCTGAGGCTGAAACTCCAATACTTTGGCCACCTCATGTGAAGAGTTGACTCACTGGAAAAGACCCTGATGCTGGCAGGGATTGGGGCAAGAGGAGAAGGGGACGACAGAGGATGAGATGGCTGGATGGCATCACCGACTTGATGCACATGAGTTTGGGTGAACTCCAGGAGTTGGTGGTGGACAGGGAGGCCTGGCATGCTGTGATTCATGGGGTCTCAAAGAGTCGGACACGACTGAGCGAATGAACTGAACTGAACTGAACTGGTCACCAGCAGGGGGAGCCCTAAGATCGTCCCTTCTGTAATTGTGATAAAACCCTTTTACAGAGTAGAGTGGGTTTTCAAAACTGTTGAAGACTGAGAGTTGTGAATCACTTGCCTTCTTGCTCAAGTTTCGTTCAGCTTTGTCATGGAAACTGAATGATGACATCAGGAAGGTATTAAGGTCAAGAAATAGAATCAAGCAATAAAACTACAGAAGAAAAGAGTCTGTAAATGGTGAGGACCAGAGGGATTATTTATTGAGGATTACTTATTTCCTGGCGTGCTGGTAATTCTGTTTCTTGATCTCATGTCGATTATAGGAGTGTGTTCAGTTTGTGAAGATTCATCAAGCTGTGACATAGTATAATTACATTTTTCTGTATATGTATTAAATTTCAATAAATGTTTTTAAAACTTAAAAAAAATCCTCTTATGTATAACACAAGATATGTATTGGATTAGGGTGATTGTTCTTTTTATCCCTTAGTTCTTAGCCTTATCTGAGTCACAAGACCCTCTGAAAAAAAACCCTGGTTAAGAACTTCTGCAGCAGCAAAACAGAGAAAAGGAGCCAAGGATGTAAACAGATAGTTCACAGAAAAAGAAATTCAAGTGACAAACATGAAATGATGCTCAGTTTTAATTTGCAAAAGATGAATGCTTATTAAAAGTGCACAGAGACACCAATTTTAACCTCTGGTTGGCAGCAATCCCAAAGTTTGACTGCACATCGGGTGGGGTTGGAGGTAGGCCATGGGGGCAGTAAGCAACTCAGATATTGCTGGAGGGATTGCATGATTACAGTATTAAAGTGACAAGTCTAGCAACCCCACCCTGCAGATGACATCTGTACGTCTATGCGATGACTTGTGTAAATGTTAGCTATTGCAGCATTGGTTGTAAGAGCAAAAGTATGGAAACAACCCAGGTGTCCATCTGTACAGACTAGACACCCAAACTGTGGTGCAGCCGCGTGCAGGAGTGTAGGTAGCTGGAAATGGGAAGCTCTCCATGGACTTAGGAGAGCCCTCCGAGATACAGGCAGTAAAAAGAAAAAGGGAAAGGAAGGAAGGAAGGAAAGGAAAAAGAGAAATGGAGAAAGAGGGAGGAAGGAAGGGGAAAAGATGCAAGCTAAGAATATTTATTTGTGTTACTCATGTCTGAATAAAGAATGAAAATACGTGCAGGACAGCAAGAGAAGCAGGTCAGAGAAGGGTGGGGTGGGGGCAGCCAGACTTCTTTGCCTGGACCTTGTGTTCTGATTTTTGAATCCTGTCCCTGTCTTACCTACGCAAAACAAGAGCAGCAAATTTAAAAAGTCCTGCTCTGAAGCTGTTGAGCTAAAGCCTCGAGGCTCTCATACTTAGCTACCAACTTCACAAGGGCGGTTTTTTTTTTGTTTGTTTTTTGTTTTTAATTTGAATGAAGCTGTGTCTTGATAAAGAGTCTTCAGCTTACTCTGTTGATACATTTGAGCTGCTGTGTCAAGGTTTCCTGGCTCAGCCTTGACTCCTGAGAATCCTTTCCTTGCCCCGCCTGTGCTCTAACCCAGTCTGCCCTCTCAAGTGTTGACATTTACCTATAATTCATGAGCGTCTTATTCTGCTTGAGGGAAAAGAAAAAGGTTTCACACGAAAACAAGTGCACCTTTTTTTTTATGTGTCCTCAGACGCCAATGGAGATCTTGTCCTTCGTCCTTTCGTCTTTGCCTGTCTCTGCAGCCATTCTCTTCCCCTTCCTCCTCCTCAGAGGGTCTTCCCTCCGAGACCAGCCCCCCAGCATAGTGTCACTCTGGTGCCTGTCTCTCGTACCTTCTCGGGAAACTCACACTATTTTTTCTGTACGTGTAAACACACCATGTGTCTTCTCCTATATTAAAAAAAAAAAATGAAAACAAAAAACAACCCACAAAACCCAAACCCACAGAGCCCCCTTCTACCTGGATTTCCCTTAAACACCTGTCCTTATCTCCCCTTTAGAACCACAGTCAATGTCTCTTCCTCTTTGATTCTCATTCATCAACCAGACTTCCATCCGCACTGAAGTGCTTGTGGCCAAGGGCAGGAGAGGCTTCCTTGCTGCTGAATCCAGCAGCCCCTTTCTCAGTTCTTAACGTTGCTCGAGTTCTGTGCACCTTCCGACACTGGACGTGGCCTCCTTAACTCAGTCCCCTCCCAGTTTCTGTGGTCCCTGCATCCAGGGCCAACCTCGCTGCTTCTCCTGTTGTGTCTCCTCCCCAGGCTCCTATTCCGCCCTTCTGCCGTGCCGGGGCCTCCCGCACCACGCTTCTTACCTCCCCTTCACTGCCTTGGATGAACCTGTGTCAGAGCATACAGGAATCCACTCTGATTTGCTTGAGTGGAAAAGGAATTGACTGCAAGGCGGTCAGCTCACTCAACAGAAGAAAACGCTGAATCGGCCAGACCTCATCAGGCTGGGGACAGAGCCTTTCCCAGGTGCCAGGAGTTTGCAGGCAGCCTCTCTGGGGCACGGTCATCAGATGCCACGCATTTGCGACACCCTCACCCAGTGCCCCTCTGCACAGGATTCAGGTTCTGAGGAGAGAAGCCCTGGGAGGCTCTGTGGCCGTCGGCAGACTTTTTCCCCCAGTGCCGGTACCCGGGGATGACCCCCATCTGCATTTTGTCACAGTGTTGTGATGTGCCTAAGAGCCAGGCTGGCCCTGTTAGAAGTCTGACTTCACCACATCTACCCCTCTGTGTGGCCTTGGCATGCTGCCCAAGCCTGGTACCTCCATTTACTGCTCTGAAAAATGGGGCTAATGATAGCGGCTCTACCTCAGAGGACTTGGCAGAACTGAGTGAGTGATGTAAGAGGACATTGCCTGGTTCCTGGTGAGTGTCCAACAAATGTCAGCTGCTGTTATTATTATTATTATTAGTGTATCTATTTTAATTGCCGATAAACTTATATACAGTTTTATATTCTGCTTTTTTTCCTGTTAACTATTGGAAGCATCTTACAAGGCACAAAATATTCCCCAAAATGTTAATGACTTTATGACTTTAAGTTTAATGACTTTAATTTTAATTTTAATGACTGAATTCTAGTCCATTACTTAAATATAATTTCTTCTGTAGTTAACCATTGCTTTATTTTTCGGACAGTTGTGTGTGTGTGTGTGTGTGTGTGTGATGTATGTGTGTGAGTTTTCATAATAAAGAACTCTGAAAAAGAGCACATACCATTTATATTCCATTTATATAAAAAGCAAAAAATAGAACTAATCGATGCTCTTAAAAGTCAGAAAAAAGAAGTCAGGGTCAAGGTTACATGGTGGGGGTGGGGGGCAGAAGTGATTGGAAGAGTAGAGCAGAGGGGCTGTCTGGGATGCTCATAACATACAGTTTCTCGATCTGGGTGCTGGGTCCATGGGCCTTCCTAGTTATGAAAATTCATCAAACTGTACTCTTAGGACATGTGCATTTTTTTTGTATGTATATTATACTTCGATAAAAACAACAATAAAAATGAGAAGAACTCTGAGCTGAAAAACCCTTGTTTGTGTGCATATACACATAAAAGGGGGCTTCCCTGGTGACTCAGATGGTAAAGAGTCTGCCTGCAATGCAGGAGACCCAGGTTCAATCCCTGGTTTGGGAAGATCCCCTGGAGAAAGAAATGGCAACCCTCTCCAGTATTCTTGCCTGGAGAATTCCATGGACGGAGGAGCCTGGCGGGCTATAGTCCATGCAGTTGCAAAGAGTCGGATACGACTGAGCTACTAACATACACACACACACACACACATCAAAGGGCTTCCCAGATGGCACTGCAGGAGACATAAGAGTCATGGGTTTAGTCCCTGTGTCGGGAAGATCCCCTGGATGAGGGCATGAGAATCCTATGGACAGAGGAGCCCAGTGGGCTACAGTCCACAGGATGGCACAGAGTTGGACACGACTGAAGAAACTTGGCACACACACATGCACACACATAAAAACGCGTGTGTGTGTATATGTATGTAAGAATGATTATTTGTTTAGAGTAGAATTTTATACCTGGGACACTTGAGTGAGAAGGTATGAACTGTTTAAAGTCTCCGGCAACACACTGATAAGTTGCCTGAATGAAAGATTATCGCCCATTTACACACTCAGGCCCACCTCCCTACACCCTCTCTATCAGTGAGATGAGTGTGTTTAAGTCTGTCTGTTGTGGCTGCCCTTCCTTTTATAAGGTCACTTTTATTTAACACATTTCTCTGAGTTGGTGGGAGATGGTTTCCTGCCCAAGGTGCTTCCGCATACATTACCTTTTATAAAGTTAATAAATTAACTGAGGTGTCCCACAAACCCTAGATGGGGTTTGTATGTCTGTGTTAACTTGCTTCCTGTCTGGTCCATTTTCCCATGGGTACAATTTTCTCAAATAAAAATATGGTCAATTAGATAAAGCTGGCTAAAACAAATGAGAAATTGAAAATAGAGTTTAGAACAGGTCCAGTGCCTATTGGTTAGTTTTTCTTATTCAAAAAGAATAGATGCTCAGAACAGAAAAGCTGCCAGTATTTCAGGTTCAAGTCCCCCATCCTCTGCCTTCAGAATTTCTTGATTGCTCTTCCAAAGCACCTTCTCCCAGCAGACACCCAGGCCCAGGAGCCACCTCCGAGAATCATTTTAGCCCAGAGACATGCCTCACCACAGACCAGGGCTCCAGGACAAAATGTATCCCCAGGCTGACCTTAGGGCCCCCGGAACACCTGCCATGCACTCATCTGCCCAGAAGCCAGGAAAAAAAAAAAAATCCTCAGGCACCTTTCTCAGCTGTGAAACCTGAGATCCACTCACCCATGCATCTCCCAGGCAGCATGGTCAGCCTTTACGGGGCTTCTGCAGAGCCTGGGGCTGCTGGCATGGGCTCTGGAGCAGCAGGGACACTCTCACGTTCCCGCCACTGTCGTCGTTTTCCAGTTGCTAGGTAATATCCGACTATTTGTGATCCCATGGACTGCAGCATACTAGGCTTCCCTGTCCTTCACTAACTCCAAGAGTTTGCTCAAACTCATGTCCATTGAATCAGTGATGCTATCTAACCATCTCATCCTCTGTCACCCCCTTTTCCTTTTGCCTTCAATCTTTCCCAGCATCAGGGTCTTTTCCAGTAAGTTAGCTCTTCACATCAGGTATTGGACCTTCTGCTTCAGCATCAGTCCTTCCAATGAATATTCAGGGTTGATCTCCTTTAGGGTTGACTGATTTGATCTCCTTATGGTCCTATTCTCTCATCCATGACTACTGGAAAAACCATAGCTTTGATTAGCTTTGACCTCCACTGGGCCTTATCCAAATGAAAAAAGGGCTACAGCCCCATCCCAAGCCCAACCCAAGCCCAACCCAAAATGCCAAGGAAGAAGAGCCCCATTCCTTTTACTTGGCTCAGAGCAAGCCACAGCCAGCCTAGAGGAAGTGCCTGTGGAGGATTTGTCAGTATTACCTGGATCCTCCCAGGTAACGTCCCAGGTGGCAGAAATACATAGGCCCGCCTTCAGCCTTCGCAGAGCTCCCAAAGCAGACTTTAAATGTGGGCAGACAGGTGGTCCAGTGGTTAGGAATCTGGCTTCCCGTGCAGGGGCACCAGTTCCATCCCTGGTCTGGGAACTGAGATCCTGCATGCTGTGCACAGTGGCCAAAATAAACACATTTTAAAAAAGCTTTATGAAGTGGGCAGACAGCTCCTGTCCTAGGGCTAGATGGGTGGGCAGGACTTCCGTCAGCAGTTCGGTGCATTTGCTGTGCAGCCTGCTGTGGTTTTACAGGAAGTAATAGCAGATGAGTGCTTCCCCGGTAGCTCAGCTGATAAAGAGTCTGCCTGCAATGTAGGAAACCGGGTTCAGTTTCTGGGTATTGTACCCATTACAGTATTCTTGCCTAGAGAATCCCCATGGACAGAGGAGCCTGGCGGGCTACAGTCCATAGGGTCACAAAGAGTCGGACACGACTGAGAGACTAAGCACAGCACAGCACAGCAAAGGGCAGATGAAAGAGGCTGCCTGGGCTAAGGACTCTGTCTGGTCTCTGGAATCCACACAGACCCCACACAGCAGAATGGCCAGCCTGTGAAGCCATGGATGATGGATATCTGAAACACTTCTGAATTGTGACTTAATGAAATAGAGAGGGAGGAAGACAAGAAGAGAGAGAGCGCTGTCGGAGGCTCCCAGAGGGCAGGGAAAGGAGCGCGGTGAGGGAAAGAGTGCCCATCAGCAAGTCAGGGCCTGCATTCTCCCCCTGACCAGCTGCTTCTCTGGGACACAGAAAGCCTTTTACTTCTTTGGCTATCAGCTTCCTTGCTCATTGGTTATTGGTAACATTAACTTTTTTTTTCCAATGTGAAATTTTCACAAATAAAAACATTGTCAATTAGATCAGTTCAGTTCAGTCACTCGGTCATGTCTGACTCTTTGGGACCCCATGGACTGCATCATGCCAGGCTTCCACCTGCCTTAAATCTTTCCCAGCATCAGGGTCTTTTCAAATGAGTCAGTCCTTTGCATCACGTGGCCAAAGTATTGGAGTTTCAGCTTCCAATGAATATTCAGGACTGATTTCCTTTAGGATGGGCTGGTTGGATCTCCTTGCAGTCCAAGGGACTCTTAAGAGTGTTCTCCAACACCACAGTTCAAAAGCATCAGTTCTTCGGCGCTCAGCTTTCTTTATAGTCCAACTCACATCCATACATGACCACTGGAAAAAGCATAGCTTTGACTAGACGGACCTTTGTTGGCAAAGTAATGTCTCTGTTTTTTAATATGCTGTCTAGGTTGGTCATAGCTTTTCTCCCAAGGAGCAAGCATCTTTTAATTTCATGGCTGAAGTACCATCTGCAGTGATTTTGGAGTCCAAAAAATAAAGTCTGTCACTGTTTCCACTGTTTCCCCACCTATTTGCATGAAGTGATGGAACCAGATGCCATGATCTTAGCTTTCTGAATGTTGAGTTTTAAGCCAACTTTTTCACTCTCCTCTTTCACTTTCATCAAGAGGCTCTTTAGTTCTTGTTCGCTTCCTGCCATAAGAGTGGTTTCATCTGCATATCTGAGGTTATAGATCTTCCTCCCAGCAATCTTGATTTCAGCTTGTGCTTCATCCAGTTCAGCATTTCTCATGATGTAGTCTGCATATAAGTTAAATAAGCAAGGTGACAATATACAGTCAATTAGATAAAGCTGGCTAAAATAAATGAGAGATTGAAAATCAAGTTTAGAACAGGTCCAGCTCCTGTTGGCTAGTTTTTCTTACTCAAAAGTAATAGATGCTCAGAACAGAAAAAGTCAGAAGATAGAGCCAAGCAAAAACTAGCATATAGAAAATTCCTGGAGAACACTCATACTACCATACACCCAGAGACCATGCTGTTGATGTCTTGTTGGGCTCCTTCCAGCTATGAAGTTTTTAATATATATTGGTGAATAGCCTTTGGGGGAAGAGAGTTCAGGAATAATTTTTTTTAATATTGCTGTGCTGGGTCTTAGTTGCAGCATGTGGGATCTTCAGTCTTCTTTGTAGCATGCCAGATATTTACTTTCGGTATGGGAGATCTAGTTCTCTGACCAGGGATCAAACCCAAGCCCCTCTGCATTAGCAGTGTGGAGTTTTAACCCTAGGATGGATAAGGAAGTTCCCTGCCCCCCACCAATGATTTAGCAAACTCCCTCTCATGGGCCATTTAGGATATTTCAGTTGTTTCTCCATTCCGGTGGCCTCTCTCACCATGTAGAGAGAGGCTAGATGAAAAAAAATTAGAACTTAATGAGAAAACAAGAAAAATTCAGTCTGAACACCTGACAAAAACCGCTTTAAAGGACACAAAAGGAGTGCACAAAAATTACCATTCACAGACAGAAAAGATTAAATCTTATTTTCAGCCATTTTAACATTTTCACTTTTCACTTTCAGCCACTTTACATTTACATCAACAAACATTTTCTGGGCAGATGCTCTCACATGCCAGACTCTATGTCAGGTGCTGTGGACCCCACCAGCGGCCCAGCCACTGATCTCACTGAGCTTTCAAACTAGTGGAGACGCACAGCGAAATTATTTCATGCACCAAAAAATAGTGTGTATTTAGCCAAATGGCCTTCACGATTGACGGGCACAGTGGAACCCTGAATTATCTTGGTCCTCTCACTTCCTGACCGAGCCTCCCTGCCTTCCGGGGAGGGAAGGCTGTATGTTTCAGCCTCAAGCAGGGGTCTCCCCCAAGCTCACATCCAATCCAGAGGTTGCATCCAGCTGCCTCTGAACGAAGGCCATTCAACTTCCAAGAACAAGAGGCTCCCTCTGCTTGACTCAGTCCCTTCCTGCTCGTTTGAAACTTTTCCTTCTATTTAACTGCAACCTCCATCCCTATGACTTCCTCTGATTGGCCCCAGAACCTCACAAAACAAGTCTGCCTTCTCCAACCTGCAGATCTAAAGAGATCGTCTTCCTCTTTCTAAAAAATATTTATTTAATTAATTTACACGCACCAGGTCTTAGTTTCAGCACTCAGGATCTTTAGCCGTGGCATATGAACTCTTAGTTTCGGCATGTGGGGTCTAGTTCCCTGACCAGGGATCGAACTTCAGGCTTCCTGCATTGGAAGTGTGGACTCTTAGCCCCTGGAAAACCAGGGGAGTCCATAAAAAGATCTTCCTGTGAAGCAACCACGATCTGGTCCTCAAGTCAATGTCTCACATCTGTGATGTCCTGCCCTGGGAGGAGGGATCTGCAAGCCCCCTGTTGAGTCATCAACCAGTGCGCATGCCCAGACCTTCTAACAAAGTGTCCAAGAGCAGATGCCCATGGTATGCGGGCAGCAAGGCCCAGACCTTTAAGAATAGTCTACCTTTTGAGGATAGACTATGCTGGTGACACTAGAAAAGGTTCTGCAGCCTCAAAAGGGGGTGAGTGGAGATGGGAGAGAAGCTGGACCGGCCCTGATTGAAGGACTAAACTGCTGTCCTCTCGACAAAAAGTTTGTGAGCCTGAGAGCAGTGCCTCTCCCATTCATGTATGTGCTCGTCTCCTCGGGGTCTTGTTGGATTGTGGGTTTAATTTAGCAGGTCGAGGGTAGGGCCTGAGAATCTGCACTTCTTACAAGTTCCCAGTGATGCACTGATACTTCAGCTCGGACTTTGAGTAGCAAAGCCCTAGGACAGTGGAATCACAGTCTCCACTTTAAAAATAAGGAGTTTGGCTCACCCCAAACCTACTGAATCAGAATCTTCTGGTCCATTTATTCAGTAGGTCTCAACATGGATTGCATGTTAGAATCATTTGAAGAGCTTTTTTTTTAATGCTGATTCTGGGACTTCCCTGGCGGTCCAGTGGTTAAGACTCCATGTTTCCACCTCAGAGGGTATGGGTTGGATCCCCTGTTTGGGGAACTAAGATCTCACATGTGGTGTGGCCAAAAGTTGTTGTTTTTTTTAATGCTGATTCTGAAGATTGAGAATCACGTGGTATCCCTCCCTTTCTTCCTCCCTCATTGCTTCCCTTCCTTCTTTCCTCTCTCTTGCTGCTTTAGTTTGTAAATCTCCCCCAGCCCCATTAGACTGGGGACCAGAGGCAGTGTTTCTGAGTCTTGGCTGCACATCAGAGTCACCTGAGAGCTTGACAACAGGTCCATGTCAGGGACCCTCCCTATGGACCAACTGAATCAGAGTTTCTAGGCGTTAGAACCCAGAGATTAGCATTTCACAAAGTTCCCCAGACAATTCCAGGGTGCATCCTGGGATTCTCAGTGAAAGTACAGGTTACCACATTCTCCCCCAAGACATTCAGTTCAGGGTCTGGGATGACGGCTAGGAATCTGTATATTAACAATCTGTATATGCTCACGAGATGGCAAGTTTGGGAAAGGTTAAGATAGAAAAATGATTCCTCGATTGGAAAGACAGTGCTCCTGGCTATGTGACTTCTCATGGGTCGATTTGCCTCTCTGGGATTTGGATCTCCACTGATAAACCAGAGATGATAATAACTGCCTGAGGCAGGGATGGATAAGATCTGTGGATGAGTCTACAGAATAGAGTTGTTGGAAAGTGGCTGCCACAGGCCAGGGACTTACATACCCAGCTCTGATCTGTGTTCAAGTGAGGTGGCCACAGCGTTCTGTCCAACAGTAGGTGGTCAGAGTAAGGAGTGCTCATCTGGTCTTCAGTTTTCTCTCTTCACCATCTGCCCGTTAGTGATCAATGCCCATTGGATGTCAATGCCTGGGTGATCTTTGAAGCCACAGAGGCAGATTGACTGCACTCCCTGCCTCTCTCCTCACCTTCTGCTAACTGGAACAATATGAGTGAAAAAATAAACCTCAACTGCATAAAGTCACTATGACTTGGCAGTTTAGCTGTTACAGTGGCTAGTGCTACATTAACTAACACACTGCCTCCAGGATTGTGGGAAAATTAAATTATCAAAAATAGAGGCTTCAAACTAACTGTATGAGAGTTTAACTCTGACTCACAAGTCGTTTTGTTATGCTTGTCCTGTGGCTTTTTTTTTGATCTACAAAAAAAAATTTTAATTGAACAATTTCCCACAAACCTCTGCATTTCCAAGTTCTTGAAAACCCAGAATAACTGGCAACTGGGGTTGCTTTCCCGTAAGGCAGTATAGGAAGCGTCTGGCCCCATAGGGTGGGACTTGTGGTCTATGACTTGCCACAGCCTTCACCCCGCCCTGTGGGTTCATACCTGGTTAACCTCATATTTACGGCATTTATGGCATTTCCCTGATCCCTGTAGCTTCCCAAGTCAGTGGCTCCTGATGTAATAAACGTAGCCATTAGGTGCATTTGCTGTTAGGATTTTCCCCAGTGAATTCCTTCAGGTGACTTCTATTAATAACTTTCAGGAGAACCATTCATCCTACCCAGAACTTGGAAGGAAAATCTCCTGACTGATGCTTACTGGCCGAAGGATGTCGGCCACCTCCACACCACCCATGTCTGTGACCATTTCAGCACCTGCTCCATGCAGACAGTGGTAGGAGGAGAAGAGAACTCAGGTGTATCTGGGGATCCGGTAGACCTGGAGCCCAGCATGAGCTCGGCTGGTCCCTACATAGTGATGTGAGATTAGGCATTTCATATTTGCTGAGCCTGTTTTACCATGTCAAGTGTGGACATTAGTACTCTTCTTGTGGGATTTCTGTAAAGGGCCTGGCTATAGGACACAGAGCAGCTTCCAGATGCCTCAGTGGTAAAGACTCCGACTGCCAATGCAGGAGATGCAGGAGATGCGAGTTCGATCCCTGGGTGGGGAGGATCCTCTGGAGTATGAAATGGCAACTCGTTCCAGTATTTTTGCCAGAAAAATCACATGGACAGAGGAGCCTGGCAGGCTACAGTCCATAGGGTTGCAGAGAGTCAGACACAAACCACGTTAATTCCTCCCTCTTTGAAGCCTGTAGTGTGGGAACCAAAACCAGCTTTGCTTCCAGGAGTAAAGGGAAATCCAGCAGTATCTTTTTTTTTAAATCAACTTTGAATTCTTTTGAAAATATTTAAATTATGCATTTCTGTTGTAGGTGTATTAATCTTGTTCTGGCTGCCTTAACAAAGCATCACAAATTGGTGGCTTAAAAAACAGAAATGTACTTTCTCACAGTTCTGGGAGCTGAAAGTCCAAGATCAAAGTCCTGCTACAGTTGGTTTCTGGGGAGATCTCTCTTGTGGCTTGTCAAAGGTCACCTCCTCACTATGTCCCCAGATGGCCTTTCTGTGGTGCTCGAAAAGGGAGAGAGAGAGAGAGATCTGGTGTTTCTTCCTCTTAAAAGACACCAGTCCTATTAGGTATCTTGATTATTTCCATAAACACCCCGCCTCCAAATACAGTCACACTAGGGCTTAGGGCTTCAACATATGAATTTTTGTGGTGATGCAAAATTCAGACAATAATGGTAGGAAAACCAGCAAATCCAATTAAGAAGGAAAAAAATCACTCATCATTTCTTCTTACCTCTGTCTCCACCCACCTCAGTCTAACCACAGAACCACTTTTATTGACTATCCTTCCCTGATTCATATATTTTTAAAATTTAAATTGAATTCCACTTACTTTTTTGGTAACCTGCTTTTTATTTTCTTTTTACATTTATGGTAATCTAAGCTACATAGAAAATTTATAGTAACTTATATCATTGTAACTCATTTTTAACTGTAACCTTCCTCCTATAATGAATATAAATTGTCCCCTTGTAAGGATTTACTCATATATTTAACCCTCAATTGTCTAGACAATCATAATTCCATTTTCTATGGACTTGGGTGTTTGTTAGCTGCTGGCTTTGACCTAATAATGACTCCATCCACCTGAGCAGCAATTTCCTCATCTGTGTTATCAGAATGGTAAAAATGTCACCTCGACTGAGACAATGACTGTACGGAGCTTAGCACAGTGTCTGGCACGTGGGAAACCCTCAGAGCTGTTAGTACAAAACATATATTATACATTAAAATCTGCCAGTAGTGGGGCCAAGTGAAATGTTTCCCTAAGACTCTCCATCTCACTGTGCCCTGAGCTCACATTCAAGCCCAGTCCATCCCTACTTGTCATGGAAGAAGGACAGGAGTCCCATCACTAGTGAGGAAGGAACATCTAGCCTCCAATGTGAATTAGTCCATTGGCATGACAGTATGCACGTTTCTGGTACCTAAACTGATGTTACTTCCCTGCTTACAACTCTCCAGGTGGGCTTCCCTGGTGGTCCAGTGGTTAAGAATCCGCTTGCCAATGCAGGGGACATGGGTTCAATCCCTGGTCTGGGAGGATCCCACATGCCATGAGGCAACTAAGCCCGTGTGCCGCAACTACTGAGCTGGGCTCTGGAGCCCACGTGCCGCAACTACGGAGGGTCTGCAGGTCCCAGAGCCTGTGCTCTGCCAACAAGCGAAATCACTGCAGGGAGAAGCCTGCGAACCGCAACTAGAGAGCAGCCCTGCTCTCTCCAACTAGAGGAAGCCTGTGTGCAGCAATAAAATCCCAGAGCAGCCAAAAATAAATTTAAAAACCAACTCTCCAGTGACTCCCCAGTGCCTACGGCATGACGGCATGACGTGACAAGTCCTAAAAGTGGCGAACAGGTCTGACTTGGCCTCACCTCTCACCTCTGCCCTCAGCCACATGAAAGTCCGTTGGTCCCTCAGGCTCACCTAACTCTCACCTCTGGGCTCTGGCACCTGCTGCTCTCTCTGCCTGAAGCACACATCCCGTTCCCCATCTTCTCTTCAACAGGCTCCTGTCTCCGCATCCTTTAAGTCTCTGCTTAGAGGTCCCTGCAGATGCCGGTGGTGCCCTAATGTCTTCACTTTTACCATTTTGGTGCATGCTGGCTGACCCCAGCTAGCAGCACCCACATTTGTTGCCTAAGGGCTTTTGTGGTCACTAGAATCCACTCTGCCAACTTCAAGGCAGGCCTGAAATGCTGGGAAATTAACACTCCCCCAAGGACAAACGTTTAACCAATGACAAACTGGACTTGGTGTACAATTACAAGAGTTCTCTTCCTTTAGCAGATAATGCCAAGGTACTTTACAATGGTCTTAGAATTTGCCCATGGCAACTAAGCTCTAGACATTCACAGTGCTAAGTTACTTGATAACACGCCTTCTTTGGCTGATTTCCTGTCTCATTTCCTGCTCTTGCCTCCAGGATTTCCTTCATTTCCCAAATCAATTGCTTCTCCTTCAATTCTTGTCTCAAGGTCTGCTTTGGAGGAACCCATACCAGGAGCCTCCATCTCCTGAGAGCCTTCCCTGGCATGTCCAGAATCTAGGTGGGGCAGATCCATGGTCCCTTCCCAGCTGTATCTGAACCCCATGTTCCTATCTTGGTCATAGCCCTCATCACGCTGTGCCATAATTGCCCAGGTCCCCATGGAAACACAGGTAATTCACTGGGAGAGAAATCTAAACGGCTTTTAAACATTTGAGAGGATGGTCAACTCCAGTCATAATTAATGAAATTCAAATGAAGAATGCCAGCTGAGAAATGCTACTGAAAGGACAAAATTAGAAAATCACGGTTCAACCTCCAATTATTGACTCAGTCAAGGACCATCCATGGATGAGAAACTGGATACTCCAGGTTCTGATGGAAGAAGAAAAATAGACATTTGGGGAGAGACATGATCACCACCTTACCCTTGAATCAGACTTGGCATCATTAATAATGGGACAGCAAGACATCATGGACCTCCTGGTGAGAGACAGGATAAAGCAAACAGCAACACCCATGATGTGTTGATTAAATTCTTGACGTCAAAAAGTTTAACCTCAATCTAATCTATCCTTTAGACCTAAGGACTAGTTTAAAGAAATACAGGGGGCAGGGCAAGTGGGGGCGCACCAAAAGTTAAAGAATCCTGCAATCAGGCAAATCCCAAAGTGGGACATTGTACAAGACAACCAGTCCAGTCTCTTCATGAGTCAATGTTGGAGGAGAGTGGTGAGAACCATTCTAGATTCAGAGACTTAAGAGATCTAACAGAATTAGAACAGAACTTGTTTTGCATGATCCTTGATTGAAAGCAGCTATAAAGACATGTGAGAGTTGGACTGTGAAGAAAGCTGAGCACCGAAGAATTGATGCTTTTGAACTGTGGTGCTGGAGAAGACTCTTAAGAGTCCCTTGGACTGCAAACAGATCCAACCAATCCATTCTGAAGGAGATCAGCCCTGGGATTTTTTTGGAAGGAATGATGCTGAGGCTGAAACTCCAGTACTTTGGCCACCTCATGCGAAGAGTTGACTCATTGGAAAAGACTCTGATGCTGGGAGGGTTAGGGGGCAGGAGGAGAAGGGGACAACAGAGGATGAGATGGCTGGATGGCATCACTGACTCGATGGACGTGAGTCTGAGTGAATTCCGGGAGTTGGTAATGGACAGGGAGGCCTGGCGTGCTGCGATTCATGGGGTCGCAAAGAGTCGGACATGACTGAGCAACTGAACTGAACTGAATAAAGACATCCTGGTACAGCTGGAGAAATTCAAATACAGTGAGTCCCCTACATACGAACCTTCAAGCTGTGAACTTTCAAAGTTTATTCGAACATGCATTCACATGTCCAATCACGCTACCTAGTTCATATGTCTGGTGTACACTGTCACACGTGTAAATCTTCTACAAGTGGTTGTGCTTTTGCGTACTCTACTGTACAGTATTGTAGAGTACAGTAGTACAGTATCTTTATTTCAAACTACATTTGCAAGAGGACAGCTGCACTGAACCCCTTGCCGTGCACCAGGAGGAACTTACCAATGAAGACCTGATGGAATTGGAGGCCCAAAGAAAGGACGCAGAGAGACAAGAGGAAGAAGTCACTGAAGAGTCAAAGAGATCCACAATGCAGGAAATGGCAAGAGGATTTTCTTTATTCGAGGAGGCATTGTTAGTTTTTGAGATATAGGACCTGAATGTAGAATGGGACGTGAAGGTTGCAACCGCTGTTTACAATGCAGTCCGGTGCTACTGTGTCATCTCTGATGACAAAAAGAGAGCTCCTACCCAGACATCGCTGGATCCTTTTTCAGAAAGGTAGGTAGAATTGAACCCAGCGAAGAACCAGAACCTGTGTCATTGACCTCAGGCCTGAGCGAAACTGCAGCTTGCCCTCTGTCTCCTATTGTTTTGATCCCTCAGTTCTACCATCTCCCACCTGCTTTCTTTCCTCTGGTCAGTAACGCTTCTTGACCATACACTTGATGCCAGCCCCAAATGCCAGATGCTGTACTGTACTACTGTACTACAGCCCGGTACTGTACTATGACTTTTCAAGGCACTGTACTGTAAGATTAAAAATGTTTTCTTCATTTTCTGTTTGTTTATGTGTTATTTATATGTGAAAGATACTATAAACCTGTTACAGTGTAGTAGTATATAGCCGATTGTGTTAATAGAGTACCTAGGCTAACTTTGTTAGACTTACAAACTGGATTTATGAACATGCTCTTGGAACGGAACTCATTCATATGTAAGGGACTTACTGTCTAAGCTAGATATTAGGATGTTATTTTTAACTTTTTAAATGTGAAAATGATGTTTAAAAATGACCTAGGTTAGATACAAAGTAATGCTAAAATATTTAATGAATGAAATATTATACAATTTATTTCAAAATATCATATAATTTATTTCAAAATACTTCAAGTCCTCACTGCACCAACCCACCCCCAATTAAACAAATCTTGTAAAATTTTAACAATGATTCTGTCTTGGTGATTGATTCATGGGTGTTCATTGAGCTATTTTCTTTGTTGTTTCATATGTTGGAATTTTTTATAATAAAAGTCAAAAAAGAAAAGCAAATAAAAACTACAAGATATCGTTTTCACCCATAGAAAATGAAAAAAAAGTTTAAAAGTATGCTTTGTTGTCAAGGGTGTAGAGAAATGGGCAGTTTCATAGATCATTGGTAGGGGAGTGTAAATTGGTATAGGCTTCCCTAGTGGCTCAAACAATAAAGAATCTGCCTGCAATGAAGTAGACAAGCGTTCCATTCCTGGGTTGGGAAGATCCCCTGGAGAGGGGAATGGCAGCCCACTCCAGTATTCTTGCCTGGAGAATCCCATGGACAGAGGAGCCTGGTGGGCTACAGTTCATGAGGTTGCAAAGAGACTGAAGCAGACACGCATGCATAAACTGGTACAGCCTCTTCAGAGGGAACTTTGGCAAAGACATACTTTTGATCCAGCAATTCCAATTTTAAATTTATCATATAGATTATCTTCAAACATGTGCATAAGTTTATATGAATAAGGATATTTACTGTGGCATTGTTTTATAACAAAAGACTGGAGACAGCACATATATTCATCAATTTATGTTGCATCCACACAGCATGAACTGTTATAAAGTATGGGTTATACCTGTGCTGGTAGGAAACTCTTTCCAAGATGTGCTGCTAAGTGAAAAATGCAAACAACAAACCAGTGTCTGTCTTATTACTTTGCCTCAAAAAGTGTTTTGCACATAGTGAGTACACGATTAATATTAATGTTTGTTGAGATAAATAATACATATTTCAATGCGGCTGCTCTGAGTCAGGCTCTCTGTATGCATTCAGGTCAAAGATACAGATAGGGGCCGAGATTTTCCACACTGATCAAATTTCTAAGGTCTTACTCTCCTGTATTCATAGATTTTTGAATTTTCCAAGACATATCATGTCCTTTGCAAAATTAAACTCTGAACAAGACATTTTAAGGAAGAAATAAAACTTTCATAAAAAGAGAATTTGCTAAACTTCTCTGGTTAGCCAGTGGTTAAGGATCCACCTGCCAAAGAAGAGGACGTGTGTTTGATCCCTGGTCCGGGAAGATTTCACATGCCTACTTGGGGCAACTAAGCCGGCGTGCTACAATGACTGAAGCCTGTACGCTCTAGAGTCCACCTTCTGCAACAAGAGAAGCCACCACAATGAAAAGTCCTAGCATCACAGCTAGAGGGTAGCCCCACTTGCCACAACTAGAGAAATCCCAAGAGCAGAAACAAAGACTTCACACAGCCAAAAATAAGTTAATTGATTACATTTTTTAAAAAGAGAGATTTTGCTGAACCAGGGAGGTTGATGTGGCAACTAGAACATGGTTTCAAGGTTCCTGGCAACCAACACAAAAAGGAAACTCTTGGACCACAGAACTGCTGTTATCTGGTAGAAGAAAGGACACTGGTTCCACCAGAGATATGCTAATTGATCTGGGGTGATGGGCTCAAGGGCCCATGGTAGCATGACCTGGGGTGGGCAGTAGAGGGCAAACTGAGAAGCTAACGTTTCTATTTGAATCTATTTGCTCAATGATAAATAAAATACAGCAAGGCAAGCAAGAATATATTAGGGAATTTATGTAAAGTTCCATGAATCGGGGGCCTCTCAGGTGGTACTAGTGGTAAAGAACCCGCCTGCCAATGCTGGAGACGTAAGAGATTTGGGTTCAAGTCCAGGGTCAGGAAGATCCCCTGGAGGAGGGCATGGTAACCCACTCCAGTATTCTTGCCTGGAGAATTCCATGGACAGAAGAGCCAGGGGCTACCATCCATGGGGTCACACAGTTGGACACGACTGAAGCGACTTAGTATGCACACACCCATGAATGTTTAGGGTAAATCATGTGACAACAAAGCCAATACAGGGCTCCTCTAGTTTGCTTCAGTCTTCCGGGGTGAAGATGTGACCTTGGACCAATGACTCGGTGCCTCTGAGCCTCACCTCCCTTACCTGTGAGGTAAGGTGAAAAATTATTACTGTGCAGATGAAATGAGATGATGCATGTAGATTACTTGGGTTGATAAATGCTTGCTCTGCTGTCCTTTATATTAATGTCACATAATGACCTTATGGCTAAAATCAAAGACTCTGGAGCTACTAAGCCTGGGTTTGGATCTCAGCTTCACCACTTACTAGCTAGGTGACCTTGCCTAAGGTCACCTAGACCCTCTGTGCCTCAGTTTCCTCCTCTGTTTATAAAATGAAGCTAATAGGATTATTGTGATGGTTAAATGAACGGATGGTTGAAAAGCCTTTAGGACAAGAGTCTGGAAACACAGGAAGTGCTATGTAAGTGTTTGTTCAATAGATCATAATGTGTTCCCTTTAACCCCTAAAGGTCCTTTTGGAGAAAAGTTAGAAAATAACAGCTTCAAAAAGAAACCAGCTATTTCCAGACTCTAATTGATAAAAGGAATGGATTCCTATAATCCCAGCGGTCCCATTTGCCTTTTCGAAGATTGAGAGGCAGAATGTGTTTGCAATGGTGGAATCTTCGGCAGGTAACTGGCCAGACTGGAGTACTTGGGGACATGGTCCACTTTCCTACGGCGCCTCGCGCCCTTCCACTGAGCTTGACCGAGGACTGACGGCTTTTCCGACACGGGCCAGGGGCGGGCCAAGGGGAGGAGGAGGGAGTGAGCTCCCGGGATCCCCTCGCCCCTCCCCCCCGCGCCCAGTGAGTAATGACATTCACGGGGAAGGGAGGGAGCGAGCGAGCGAAGGAGAGTGGCAGGCTCGGCGAGGCCATGTGATGCTGGGCGAGAGAGCCGCCGCCGCCGAAGCCTTCTGCTTTCCTCCCTCGGATTTCGGGCTGTCATGGCGACCCCCAACAACCTGACCCCCACCAACTGCAGCTGGTGGCCCATCTCGGCGCTGGAGAGCGATGCGGCGAAGCCGGCGGAGGCCCCCGACGCACCCGAAGCGGCCAGCCACGCCCATTGGCCCAAGGAGAGCCTGGTTCTGTACCACTGGACTCAGTCCTTCAGCTCGCAGAAGGTAGCCTGGAGGGAGCCGGGGAACCCGATGCGCCTCGCGGCTAGGAGACTTGGGGGAGGGGACCCGGGAGGGTTTAAGGATCCGAAGATCTGCTCAGAGACTGGAGGGTAGAATCTGGAGTTGGGGGGCCCGGAGGACGGGGGACGCTGGGTTGCTCTCCGGGGAGGTGACTGGCCCTGTCTTGGGCCCCAGGAGCACCGTCCCTCATCCTAGGCACAGCCATTCTGCCTCTTTCCCTCCCAGAAAGACCTGATCTGTTGGAGGGCTGAGAAGAGAGACAAAGGCAAGGGGAAGGGAATGGGCACTGCTGGGAAGGCGGCCTGTTGGAGGGAGCGGCTGCTGCGGGGAGGGGGAGGAGCGCTTCCTGGGGTCCAGCCTCCAGCCCCAGTCCCATCGCAGGCCTGCCCTCTGCGCTTCTATCCCGATACCACAGGCCTTCGGGTCAAAGCTCCCCTGCCTCTCTGTCCGGCTGGGGGACTTCTTCTAACTGGGGTTTGAAGGGTCTGACCCTAGCCCTCCCCTTATACCCCCTAATTTTGAGCTGAGATGCAACGAGTTAACCCGTCTCCCCAAACCTCAGCTCGGCCCATAAGATGTGTGTTTTCTGCTCTTAAAGGCACAGACAACCCCACAGCCCTTTCTCAGACTCAGGGGAGCTGGAAGGTGGTTGGGAATCCAGCCCGTTGTTAAGTTATCGGGGTTCCCGCTTTCTAGGGGTGAGGTCCGAACCCCGCACCTGTAAGACCAGGGCACCTCTAGGGGCGCAATCTCCAACCCTGGGCTGTCCTATCTATGAGGCACAAATTCAGCACCATGGCCAGGTCCCAGCCGCTGGGTCCTGGTGCAGCCTACGGGTCACCCATTGCCTGACCCTTCCGCTTCTCCCTGAAGATCCTTCTGTTCCAGTCACGTATTTTCCAGATGGAGAAATAGATGCCTTAAAGAGAAATGGCCTTGGAACCAGTCTTTGATTTGATTTTGGGGTTCGGGCTCAGTTTTCATCATCTGGAAAATGGGATAATAGTAACAATTATAGCTATTTCCTCTAATTGCAACCCCTTCTTAGGGTTGCTGAGAGAGTTGTTGAAAAGATGTTATAGCTCATAGTTTTACACTTGTTCAGTCGCTAAGTCGTGTTCTACACTGGCACTAGTCACACGTGAGCATACATTACTGTTTCAAACACAGAACACTGGGTCCCACCTCAAAGATTTTGATTCAGTAGATCTGGAGTGGGGCCAAAGATGCTGCATTCTAACAGACGACCAGGTGATGCTGATGAAGCTGGTCCACCGACTCTCCTTTAAAGTACAAACTCTGAGGCCAGACAGTCCCCAGCAGGAGAGCCATCTTCCCCAATAATTCACCATGGAGTTTTTGGCAGGTCATTTTGCCTCCCCCAAAGCCTCAGTTTTATAATCTGTAAAATGGAGCTAATGGCAGTACCTTCTACAGAGGGCTATTTGTGATAGTAAAATGAGATGATACACAAAAAGTGCTGATAGCAGTGCCCGGCACAAGATCAGGGCTCTGTTGATAATGATATCACTAAAGTGTGAGGTAAAGGAGGAGATGGAGTTAACCAAGGTCACGCGGGGACTCGTCCATAAATTCTATACATGCGTGCTGAACACCTACTGCACGCCAGGCTCGACAAAGTTGCTGGGGATTTGGGAATGAGTCAGACCCACTTCCAGATGCCAGGATCTCCTCCTCCCCCAGAACCTCAGGAGACAAGCCCCAATGTCCAGGACTGGACAGGGGTTTGGGGCTGGCACCTCCCATCACCATTTCCCGAGGAAGCCTCCTGAATATTTCTTATTCAGGATGAGCTCAGCTCAGGGCTAAGTTGCCCCCTAAGTCAAGGATGGGACCACCCAATGCAATCCCATTTGTGACCAAGCCTCTGACAAAGGCATTCTCCTGCCTCTCCTGCCAGGGCCTTCTCCTTGCCCAGGTGCCCATGGTGGGTTCTAGAGGCAGTGCAGCCTGGCAGAAAGCTCTTGGGCTGTGCAGTCAGATGGTCCTGGCTTCTGGTTTCATCTTGAGTGCTCACTGGCTGTGTGACCTTGGACAAGTCACTTCACCTCTCAGTGCCTCTATATCCTCCTCTGGAAAGGGGGACATTTGCATCTGGCTCTGCAGGATTTCTGGGGGATTCAGAGGACATGGACACATGTTAAGTGTCAGGCACACAGCAGGAGCTTAGCGTTGCCTTCTTTTCCATCAGTCCTAAAGGACCTTGCCTGTATGCACAGCAGTTCCCAGAGGGCCCTCCCACACATGGCAGAAGGCAAGTAAATGGCCTCAACCTGCCACTCTGGCCTTGCTTGTCAAGCTCCTGGGCACTGGCACCCCAGTCCTGTCCATGTTGCCCTTGGCCATGTTCCAGCTCCACCCCCACTCCCAGGAGTGCCACAGGCGAGGACTGCACAGCCCACCTCTCCTCCGCTCAGAAGTCTGCAGTGGCTCCCAAGTCCCTCTGGGAAAAATCCAGAGTTGTCATAATGGCCTCAGGCCCTCCTGCAGGATCCAACCTTGCCTAGTCGTGGAATCCTCATCAATAGGGGGAAGCCTATGAACTTTTCTCAGAATAGTGTTTTTAACTGAGTAACATCAATACATAGGAGCATTGGATTAGAAGGAAAACCAGTCCTACCGAAGTACAGCTATTGACATATTTTCCAAAACAAATGAATTACATAATAATATGTATTAACCCATCGTATCACGTGATCGAGTGCCAGGACTGATGACTACTGTAATGTTGAAGTCGTGACAGTTATAACTGCAGCAGCTGTGAAGTGATGACAGTATCTGATTCCTAGTGGTGACAATATTGCAGGCACTGCTAACACTACCATGCCTTGTCGCCTACACTCATAATTGAAGAGAATGCTAAGTGTCAGCCTGAGATGACTGAAAATAAACCTGTAATTTTCCCATCCTAGTTCAAGGACTCCCTGATTTTATTCATAGACCCCGGGGTCTAGGAACCTCTAGTAAAAATCCCTGTGCACGACTCTTCCTGATACCCTCTCCTCTGTCTCCCATACATCCTGCTGCAGTCACTCTGGCCATCTCACCATTTCTCAAAAATTTCAGACATCTCCACCTGAGGGCCTTTGCACAGGCTGTCCCCTCTGCCTGGAACTCGCTTCCTCAGATCACTGTTTGAACTACCCCGTCACTTTGTCCTTTGCTCAAATGTCACCTTCTCAGAGAGGCCTGCCTTGATGGATCACTCTGTTGGTTTTTTTTTTTTGGCCGCCCTGGGTCTTCGTTACAGCGCATGGGCCTCTCTAGTTGCGGAGCACTGACTCTACTGCAGGGAGGCGCAGCAGCTTCAACACAGACATTCCAGTTGTGGCATGTGGGCTTAGTTGCCCCACGGCATGTGGGATCTCAGTTCCCCATCCAGGGATCGAACCTGCATCCCCTGCACTGGTAGGTGGATTGTTAACCACTGGACCACCAGGGAAGTCCCTGGATCACCCTATTTAAAATGCCCTGGACCCCCAGTTTCCCTTACCTTGCTCTGCTTTTTTTCTTTTTTTCCCAATGAACTCACTATCTTTTGACACACTATCTCATTTTAACTGCTTGTCTTCTGTCTGCACCCGTTAGAGTGTCAGCTCCCTGTGGGCAGTTACCTTTGTTTTGTTCACTACTGAGTTTCAAGCACTTAGAATGAGACCTGGCGCAGAGTAAGCATTCAGTAAATAAGTGCTGAAAAAGGGCTCATTTGTAAGCTTCAAAATGTTATATTAAAAGGCATTTGATTCTGTAAGCCTAAAACTGCTCTAAGAAATAAAGCTTATTAATTTTTTTCAAAAAAGTATTTGAGACAAATAAACTAAGATTCAGAGACTCCAAGTATCTTTTACAAAGTCACACAGCAACTAAGTGGCTGGACAGAGATACCAACCCAGCCCATCACCATTTGTTCAGGGCCTGGGTGAGGGGAGACAGTGCCTAACCACGACAGTGAAGCACCAGTGGGTGAATTCCAGGCACCCACAGGGGAGACAGTTTGCCCAGAGATGGCTGATGCCTGGTCACACTGAGTGGTGACCACCTGAGTCTGACCCAGCCTCCAAGAGGTAGAGATGGCAGATGGCCTTGATGGCTGCATGCCCTTCCCCCGGGCCTGGCTTCCTCCCACACTCTCCTCCCCCGCAGAATGGCACATGGCCGTGGCCTGCAGCACAGCTAAAGGAGAAAGTCTCCTTGGCTGCTTGCCAGTGTGACCCCGAAGCAGCTCCAAGCAGGACTGTTGTTCCTCTAAAGATAGTCCCCTTCCCAGGCAGGAGTCCCACCACCAGGCATCCTTACTGAAGTTCAAGGCCAGGGCCCTGGGAGTAGACGCCCTGCCAGGATGCACCGTCAAATGTCTGGACCTGCCAAGGGCAAAGGCCTGATTTAGTTTCTGTTTCCATATATCCAGAGATCCCAGCCTGACCCAGAGGCTGGATGGCCCAGCGGAGCTCGCCGGGATGGGCTAGAGGGGAATGGTTGGGTTCCAGCAGAACTCCAGCCTCGACTGCCCTGCAGCTCCTACAGGGCACAGGCACCACCCATGAGCTCAAAGATACACATATAAATGCTTTCTGTCATGCCCACTCACACTTATACACACACAGGCACACACACTCATATTCACACTCATGTACACATGCTCACACAAGACTGGGTGCTCACACTGATTTGTATCCATACCCACCCACACTCGTGCACACACATGTGCAGACATTTGCTCACTTACACAGCTGCCACTCAGACACATGCACACACACTCACACGACTAGACCTAACAAATGCCACCCTGGCACTCCCTCTGCCACAGTCCCCCCCATCTTAGAACCAGCAGTTCCCACCCTCTGCCGAGGAGGGCAGAGACAGCCCTGTCTCCCGCAGGATCTGAATGTTGCATCAGCTCAAAGCAGGGCCACGGGACACTCAGAACACGGAGTTCAGCCTTTCATTTTACTAACAATTAAAAGGAGGTTCAGAAAGGGGCAGCAGTAGTTCCGAGGTCACACAGCATTGCCCCGCAGCAGAGCCAGGCTGAGGACCTGAGTCCCTGCCTCCCCATCCTGCCCACGGGGCCTGCTTTTGGTTCCTGCAGCAAATGAATCTGGGTGAGGGCTGGGGGCTTCAAGGGCTGATTACCCCTTCTTTACCACAGTCCAGCACACAGACGGGGTTGTTCATGTTAGCTGTGAGGGTGGGGCATCAAGTACTCTAAGACATCAACCAGGAATGCAGGGTAGGGCAGTGTGTGTGTGTGTGTGTGTGTGTGTGTGTGAGATAACAGTGATGTTGGAACCCATGAATTCACCTCTCACACTGGGACTTTATCCATGTCATTCCACCTCAACCTTTTGCCAGCCTTGAAGGAGTAAAATACATTCCTCATTTCACAGAAGCTAGGGATCAGAGAGGTCACGTGACTTGCCCAAAGTCACATAGCAAATAAGCAGCAGAGTCAGCCTTCAAGTTCAGGTCTGTCTGCCTCCAAAACCTAGTCTAATTCAAGAAGCCAAGACACACATTACCCCTACAGTATGCCAGGCACTGTTCCACAGGGACTAATCTATCTAATCCTCACAACAACCCTCTGAGGAATTTACTCGTGAGACTTCCATTGAACAGATAAGGAAACTGAGGCACACAGATGGAGAGCTACTTGTAAAGCCAAGAAAGAAAGAAAGAAAGTGAAGTCAGTCAGTCATGTCTGACTCTTTGCGACCCCATGGGCTCTAGCCTACCAGGCTCCTCCGTCCATGGAACTTTCCAGGCAAGACTACTGGAGTGTGTTGCCATTTCCTTCTCCAGCAATTAAGTGCTAGAGCTGGGACTTGAACTGGCACAGTCTGGCATGCAGCTTAACATTTTGACTATAACACCATGTTGCCTCTTCTGGGAGCTTATCTCTTGGTATCTGGGAGGAAGACTGGGGACACCCAGGCTCAGGAGTTACCACCTAGGTATGGAGGGGGGTCATCGATGCTTTACCAGAAGAGACCTGTGCTTCTCTTGGGATGCCTTCTCTTTCTCCTGGGCTGGAGACAGAAATAGGGAGAGCTTGTAGGCATGGAACTTGCCATCCTTTTGCTGGGAGACCTTGGACAAGCCCAGCTTTCTCTCTGAGTCTCAGTCCACAGAGAGAGGACAGTTGGACTAGGTGGTCATTAACCATCTCCCAGCTAAGAACTGTTGGGCTGGATCAGGAGCAAGCTAGCCTCAAAACTCTCCATTAGAATCTACCAGCTCCAGTGTTTGTCAGGGACCCTCTGGACCTTAGGGAAAGACTCTGGAGAGGGCAGGTCCAAGACTCCCTGGAAGGAGCCCCCGGGGCAGAGAACACTAGTCTGGGAGTCAGGAACCTTCTAGTTTTAGGTCAACTGCCAAAGTGGCTGTGTGGCTTTGAGTAAGTTAGTTGCCCTCTCTGGGCTTTCATTTTCTCATCAAGATAAACAGGGAGATGGTCCCTGCTCTGCCACCCTATGAAAGGCTGTTGTGAGCATCCAACGACCAGATAGGAAGGTGTTTGGGGACAATAAAGGGCTAGGCTGATGTCAGCAAATTCTTTTCACCTCACTTTAGATTTCTCAAATCATTTGAGAAATTTTGCTGTTGATTATGATGATGATAAGAAATTCTGCAAATTTCCTGGTCAGATTCACGTTTGGAAGCCAGGCTGAGTCCAATCCTGATCATGATAATCATGAATTAAGTGCTTTCTATGTACCAGACACTGTGTCGGTGCTATTATTAATACTTCAATTCTGCAACAACAAAAAAATCTGAAGCCTAGAAAGTGTAAGGAATCTGCCCAAATTCACACAGCAGAGCCAGAAATCCTATCCCAACTATGTCCAACTGTGACTCCCAGCTCCCTAACCACCAGTCAGCACTGCCCCTCGTCCCCAGGGCAGAGCTGTCTTCCTCCCTCCACCAGGCACCAGGCACCAAGCACCAGGCCCCCACGAGGTACGCCACCCCGTCCAGCACCCCAGGGGCCCAGGAATGGGTTCCAGCAACATGTCCCCTCCGGTGTGTGACCTCTGACCCCTCTTCCTGCACGCCCCGCCCCACCCGGGCAGAGGGTCCCCGTGTGTCTTCCCGCCTTCCCCGCTCTGACCCTGGCGCCTGCAGGTGCGGCTGGTGATCGCCGAGAAGGGCCTGGCGTGTGAGGAGCGGGACGTGAGCCTGCCACAGAGCGAGCACAAGGAGCCCTGGTTCATGCGGCTCAACCTGGGCGAGGAGGTGCCCGTCATCATCCACCGCGACAACATCATCAGCGACTACGACCAGATCATCGACTACGTGGAGCGCACGTTCACTGGAGGTACGGTGGCCGCGCAGGCCCAGACAGCGCCCGGAAGCTTGGCAAACCTGGGAACCCACGCCCCAACCCCCAGGCCTGGTCTCCCCAACAAGGAACCATGGGCTACAGGCTGGGCTCAGATACCCCCTCCAAGATCCTCAGATCCCCGAGGACCCCCACTTGGAGCTCTAGGGCTGTAGCCTCCTCCCAGGAACTCAGGAGTCACAGACTGGGCCACAGACCCTCCTGAGCCCCCCAGGCCCGAGCGGGGCCCAGAGCCCCTTCTAAGTCCCCACAGACAGGACCCAGATCACCCAGAGAGGCCAGGGTTCCTTCGGGACCCTGAAACCCTATAAGCACAGTCAGAAGCAACAGACTCTCCGGGAAGCCGGAGACCAACTCGGATACCCGAGAACTTTCCAGAGGTGAGCAGGGCCCAGCTCCTCAGAGCCCCCAAGTTCTTCTCCACCCCTCCCTGTTCCTTCCTTCCCTCTGGCCCTGCTCAAGTTCAGTAGTTCAGTCCCCATGGCGAGACGGGCCCAGATGCTCAGTGTTTAAAAAAAAAAAAAAAAATGAAATAGTTGCCAACATTTAAAAACCAAGGATGTTTCAGTTTCAAACATCCAGGATTCCAACTTCTCGCCAAGTCTGGCAACACTAGGCCTAGACTCCCACCTGAAAACAGGCCTTGGCAGGTGAGAAGCTGCCCCTTGAAGGACAGTCTGGCAGGGCTCCCTGGAGGAGAGGTAGGCGGGCAGGACCACTGGCGTCCCCTGTTAGCCTGGTAAGGACCTTATCCCAAGAGTCAAGGAAAGGGGGTGGGCCCAGGAAAGTGTTAGTCGCTCAGTCGTGTCCGACTCTGTGTGACCCCATGGACTGTAGCCCGCCAGACTCCTCTGTCCGTGGGATTCTCCAGGCAAGAATACTGGGGTAGGTTGCCATGCCCTCCTCCAGGAGAATCTTCCCGACCCAGGGATTGAACCAGCATCTCTCATATCTCCTGCATTCTCAGGCAAGTTCTTTACCACTGGCATCACCTGGGAAGTCAAGGAAAGGGAGTGGGCCCCAGACCGCTGGATAATTTGTGGTTCCAGGATGCTGAGGTTGGGGGGTGTGGTGCCAGAGGCTGGCCTCTCTGAATCAGGGGGGCGGGAGGCCCAAGACTGGGCCCTCCATCCCCTCCCCAGCCCCGCGCTGTGTCCCGCAGAGCATGTGGTGGCGCTGATGCCGGAGGCGGGCAGCCCCCAGCACGCGCGGGTGCTGCAGTACCGCGAGCTGCTGGATGCGCTGCCCATGGACGCCTACACGCACGGCTGCATTCTGCACCCCGAACTCACCACCGACTCCATGATCCCCAAGTACGCCACGGCCGAGATCCGCAGTGAGTGCCAGGCGCGGGGGTGGGGCCGCAGGACCCTCCTGTAACCTTGGCTTAGCCCCCCTCCTCCCTCTAAACCCAATCCTCACTCCTCCTCCTCTTCCTCCTATTTCTGTGTCTCTTACTTTCTTCCTTTCCTTTCTCCTCTTTTTACTCCTTCTCTCCTCTTCCCCGTGGATATCTCTCTCCATTCCTGTGTCTATTTGTTCATTTCTCTATCTCTCACTCTGGGTCTGTCTATGTCTCTCTCTGGCTTTCCATCTCACTCACTGTTTTGAACTGAATGTCTCTCTCCATCTCTGACAGTTCCGCTTTCTTGTCCCCATCTCCTGCCCCCCTCCTCTTGTCCTGCTATCCCATACAGAGGCTATCGGGCTATCTGTCACCCCAGAGGCGTGTCTGTCCATGGGAGCTTGGACACTTCTCCAAAGGCATCCCAGCCCCAGACACCTGGGGTTGGCAGCCCAGGGCACTGAGTGACATTCGGGCTGGCATCACCAAGGATGACTGCCCAGACATTGTGAGGCCCCCAGTGGAGTCTCTGATTTCTGATTAGTCCATCACACGTGTACTGTCATAACTGCCAGCTTGAATGTGCCCACAGCCTATGTTATCCTTTCATTTTTTTTCCCCCCCAGTACTCAGTATATAAGGGTTGGATGAAATCAGATCATCCATCAACAACTGTTTACAGACTTTGGTCCAGGCTCTATGCAGACACCATGGAGTCCTATACACAGAGGAAGCGTGACGAGTCTAAGTAGATAATAGATGCTTGGTAAATGGTCACTTCCTCTCTCTCAAGGGAACGAGGCTCATGTCTGAAGGTGAGGCAGATTGTGGAACTTGATTTCATCCTTTTAGAGTGCCCCTAAACAAGACTCAGGATTTGTCTATATTGCCCTGTCCCCAGTGAATCAACATTTTTGAGGTCTTCTATGACCCAGGCCTTGGATAGGGAGCTGGGGACAGAAGGGGACTGTTACAGCATCTACCCTCCCAGGGTCATGGTTTCCTGGAAGCAGAAAGACAAATGACCAGGTAATTACAATGCAGGACTAAGTAAATTTGAACAGCGTCTCAGGAGAGCAGTCTGGCACTCTGTATCGAATATTAAAAGGCCCACACCTTTGGAGATTGTCCTGCGATGACAATTGGATGTGTGAGCCAAAGAAGTATGTACAAAGATATGCATTGCAGCATAGGAGCTAATAGCAAGAAGCTGGAGATAACCTAATTGTCCATGAGCTGGGGAAATGAATGCATGAATGTGTATGCGTGCTCAGTCATGTCTGACTTTTTGTGACCCTATGGACTGTAGCCACCCTCCAGCTCCTCTTTTCGTGGGGTTTTCCAGGCAAGAATACTGGACTAGGTTGCCATTTCCTTCTCCAGGGGATCTTCCCAACCCAGGGATCGAACCGGAGTCTCCTGTGTCTCCTGCATTGGCAGGCAGATTATTTACCTGCTGAGTCATCGGGGAAATAACCTTGTTGTCCATGATTTGGGGAATAGGTAGATAAATTCTATTTCTTACAAACAATGGACCATCGCGCAGCTGTTAAAAAAAATAATAGGCTTATGGAATGCTCTTTAAGACGTATTAATAAAGAAGAAGAAAGTGAAGCATCTAATGTGCTATCATTTATATATGTCAAAGGGGGTCCAATGGATACACGAGCGCTTGCAAACACAAAGCGTATTTCTGGAAGGATGCATGAGAAGATTAAGGGAGCAGGACTAAGGGACTGCAGATTGAGAGAAGAGAGATTTACTTTTCTCTGTACATTCTTTAATATTGTTTGAATTCTCAAGCAAGTATGCATATATAGTCTGTTCAGGACTCATCGATTTAAATTTTTCTAATCTAGTACCAGTCAGTGTTATGATAAGGGGAACACAGAGGCTGGGGCTAAAGAAGATGCCCATCCCAGCCTCTGGGGTTATGGAAGGCTTCTGGAAGGCAGCAATATTCAAGGATGACCAGGAACTAGAAAGGGAAATAAAAGAGAGAATCCTTTTAGGTTCACGGATAGGAGAGGGAGTGGTGTGAAACCGAAGGACACTTAATGGGGTTGATGTGTGTAGCCCAGTGCGGGTAGGTGTGGTCTTGGTGTGAATCTAGGGTGTAGGGCTGGCAGAATTGGAATTTTATCTGATGAGCAGCAGAGAAACAGTGGTGGAAAATGACAGGATCAGATTTGCATTTTATAAAAATCATTCAACAGGAAGAAGAGTGGGTGGGACAGTTAAAGGGTCCTGGCTGTCATCTAGGTGAGCAGTGATGCTGGTCTGGGCTAGGTGGAAGGAGGTCCTAAGTGCTTCTGAAAGATAGGGTGCTCCCCCATCCTGTCCTGAGTTATTTGAAGGTACCTAGAAGGCACTGGTGGGGAAGGCAATGGCACCCCACTCCAGTACTCTTGCCTGGAGGATCCCAGGGACAGCAGAGCCTGGTGGGCTGCAGTCCATGGGGTCGCTAGGAGTCAGACACAACTGAGCGGCTTCACTTTCACTTTTCACTTTCATGCATTGGAGAAGGAAATGGCAACCCACTCCAATGTTCTTGCCTGGAGAATCCTGGGGACCGGGGAGCCTGGTGGGCTGCCGTCTATGGGATCGCACAGAGTCGGCCACGACTGAAGCGACTTAACAGCAACAGCAACAGAAGGCACTGGGGTGCAGAGAGGATCTCAAGGCTCCAGCCCAGCTGAGGGAGAGAGGAAGGACCTCACAGGATGCAGAAGTCATCCTGCAGTGACCCCTCCCCCATCCCAATTAGTCAAATGTCTTTCCTTGGCCTGGTCTGCCCTTGTGGGGTCTAAAGAAAGCCACATGGGGAGCCCTGGGTGACTGGCAAGAGGAGAAGATACTGTCCTTGAACTTCAAACTCATAAAACATCAATGAGACTTAATATAGCCCCATAGCTGAAAGATCTGGGAAGTGTGCTTGCTGATATCAGGCCAGGAGATGGGATGGTGGACAGTGAAACCTCAGAAGCAGAAGCTGAACAATTGCAGTCACTCATTTATTTTCTCATTCTATTCCATTCATTCATTCATAAACTCCTGTTCTGTGCCACGCCTGTACTGGTTTTTGAGGGAACAGAGATGAATCAGATATATTCACTGTTCTCCAGATACTTGGGTTCTGATGGGGGACATGCACATCCAGAGATAAGTACACTGGCATCAAAATGTCCATGTGCAGCAGTACATGTTGTGCACTGCACAAGTCAGGGGGGCACTTTTCACATAGACCACAGTGTGAATAGATTTGTGTAATGGCAGCTGATTAATGTGTTTGCATTCTCTGGAAATCTGTACAGCATATGCTGGAGGACAAAGAGACCTAGAGTATCAGGAAGGGCTTCATAGAAGAGGCGATCTTGAGCTGGATCTGGAAGGGGAGTTTCAGGAATACAGGACAAGGCCCTTCCAGGAAGAAGAAGCAGTCAGAGCAAAGCCCTAGAGGTTTGGAATGATCTGGACATTCAGCGAGTACCAAGAGACATGGGTTCAATCCCTGGGTCAGGAAGATCCACTGGAGAAGGGCATGGCCACCCTCTCCAGTATTCTTGCCTGAGAACCCCATGGACAGAGGAGCCCGGCAGGCTCCGGTCCATTGGGTTGCAAGGAAGTGACTTAGCACACACGCACGCCCAGGCATCTGGCTTGGCTTAGTGTGGGGCAAGCGTGCTGCAGTTTGGGAAGTATGCAAACAAGCAGCAGGTGAAGCAGAGAAAATGATGGGGTTGGTTGGGTGAGGGTGAGTTTGAGGAGCCCAAGAGATATCCAAATGGAGTTGGGGCTTAGGGGAGAAGGGAGGTCAGGTTTACGCACACCTGACCCACTGTGTGTCCCAGACTTACTGGCTAAGAATTCTGGAGAAATTCTGCCCCGCACATGGAATCTGTTCCACAGGATCTTATCCCACTTAATCTTTCCACCTCCTCTTGTAAAACCCATGGCTCACAGGTAGACTTTTTAAGGTAGATTACAGGACAGTTCCTCTCTCTCATTAAGAATAATTCTCACAGTGCTGCCTTGAGTTCCATCACTTCCCCATGTTCCATCACTGGCCTTTTTGGCATCTTTAAAAAGCCAGTTTTCCCAGAAAACATGGTCAGTATGTCCCTATATCTTCAGGGAATTTCCCTCACCAAAAGTGGACACCCAGCTCTCATGATTTTTCATTTTTTTAACTGAACAAGTTTTTCCTTGTGGGTTACAGTGAGTGAGCAACAGACTGAGAATCAGACAGATCGAGCTTCAAAATCTCTGCTTGTTGTTTACTAGTTGTGTTACATTATTTAGCCTCTCTGAACTTGTTTCTTCACTACAGAAAAGAGTGGGGGAAATGTAAACTGAAATAGGAGCTTGTCCAGATTTAGGGTGATATTCATTTCCGGCCAGACTCCTACTCATCCCCCAGAGTCTCCTCCTCCTCGAGCTTTCTTGATACCTTGTGCCCTCTGGGTCCCACAGTATCCATTCCTTCTTCATTAGAGGTTGGCCATGCTATGTCATAGATATCTCTTAAGGGTCTGTCTCTCCCACTAGCCTGAGCCTAAGGCAGGATGGCATCTCATCCATCCCTATGTCCTGGCCTGAAGTGACATAGTGTCTGCTGGTTATGCCTGTTGATATTGTTACTTTCCAGACTAGTGTTTGAGTGGGACCTAGTCCAAGGTGTAGGGGAAGGGAAAGGAAAAGCACCAGGTATCAGATGAATGGGACCTTTCCTATTTTTTCCCCAGGACATTTAGCCAACGCCACCACAGACCTCATGAAATTGGACCATGAAGAGGAGCCCCAGCTCTCTGAGCCCTACCTTTCTAAACAGAAGAAGCTCATGGTGAGTGCCCCTAGGTCTGCTCATTCCCCTCTCCCACCGTCTTTTCCATGGAAGAGAAGAACTGGGAGAAGCTGGTTCTAAGTAGAAATCATTTGATGACCTGAAATAGGAAAACCACTGGCTTGCTTTTCCAATCCTGTCTCCTCTGTCACTTACTGGCTCTTTGACCTTGAGCAAGTCACTGTGCCCCTGCAGCCTCCCTTTCCTCGTGTCTTCAGTTGTGTCTGTAAGAGCAGAGCTTTGTATTGAGGTTCTTGGGTAAATGTAGTATTGAGGGCGTGCTTTAAGGAGAACCCGGTAAGGATGGGGTAGGAATGAAGAAGGATCCAAGTTCACCTGCTCTGGACCTTAAAGGGTACCACAAAGTCACCTTGAACAAAGGGATAAACTTTTATACCCTTGTATTAGCCATTGGCCCAAGTATTTCTCAAATATTTCCAGGAAACTCCTTTTTGGCCAAAAGCAGTTCTCTGGAGAAGGGGCAGCTTTGAGCCACTATCAACCAGCTTTTACACCCATGAAAGGGATCTGGTCAGGACAGCTAAGCTCACTAGACTGCTGTGAGCAGCAGATGAGGATGCTTTGTAATGTTGGGGTATCCAATACCCTTGAGGGATTATTTGGAGACTGGGTTTGGCAGAAGGGGGTTTGGACCAAGATTCTTCCATCCCTGCTCATCTTTGCCCTATTGAAGCCAACTCAGCTCCTCTAGCTCTTGCCTGTCCTGCCCACAGGCCAAGATCTTGGAACACGATGACGTGAGCTACCTGAAGAAGATCCTGGGGGAGCTGGCCATGGTTCTGGACCAGATCGAGGCTGAGCTGGAGAAGAGGAAGCTTGAGAACGAGGGTGGGTGCCAGTTCTGGGGTACGTGAGTGCTGGAGCACATCCAGCCCACCCTGTCTGTCTCAGCATCTTTTCCCCAAAGATCTCAGAGGACTGTCCAGGTGGTTAGGATCATGGGCCATGGAGTCAGAAAACCTAGGTTTAAGTCCTAGGTTGGCCACTTGCTAGTTGAATGGCCCTGGGCCAGGTATTTCACCTCCCTGAACCTCAGTTCCCTGTCTATAAAGTGGGGATAATAATAGGACCTACTTCAGAGAGATGCTGAGACACTGCATGAAATTATACATGTAGAATGCTTAGATCAGCGTTTCGCACACAGTTGGTATTTAATAAAGGTTAATGATGATGATGATGGTAGTGATGGTGGTGACCATTATCCCGTATACCACCTCACCTTTCCCCCACTGAAGGATGTATTATGTGTTATGGCTCCTTCATGCTGTAGCCATACATCTAGGCTCAGCTCGACTCTCTGATCTTGACTCTTTCTATTCTCAAGTGCGTCTCTTCTTGGGACTCTAAGTATGCCAGCCTCATTTCCACCTCCAAATCTTTGCACCTGCCACTCTTCCAGGCTGGAGTACCCTCTCCATACCACTCTGCTCCTTGTCTTCATTTATCCACCATCTTTGCCATCACCTTCTTCAAATTTCATTCTGGACTTTCCCATTTTGCTCTATTTTAGGTGGCCTGTTAGTCTGGTCTCCTCAACAATGCAAATTTGTGGAAGCCATGCAGCTTGCATTGCTACACTTACAGCTTCATACACACACACATAGATGTCTGTGTATTTGGAGAGGTTGTGGAGCACAGTATTCTAAAAGATAGGTGTAGAGTCAGACAGATTCAAATTAGGGTTCCAGCTTTGCTGCCTATACTGTGTGACTTGGACAAGTTTCTTTCCCTGTTGGAGCTTCAGTTTCCTCATCTGTGAAACAGGATGTGTGTGAACGTGCACAGTCACTTCAGTCTTATCTGACTCTTTGCAGCCCCATGGACTGTGGCCTGCCAGGCTCCTCTGTCCATGGGATTCTCCGGGCAAGAATACTGGAGCAGGTTGCCATGTCCTCCTCCAGGCAATCTTCCCAGGGATCAAACCACATCCTCTGTGGCTCCTGCACTGCAGGTGGATTCTTTACCTCTGAGCCACCAGGGAAGCCCGAAGTAGGATGGTAATAGTACAATTTAAAACCTTAACTCCATCCTGTTGAACTCTTTAAAAAGTGAAAAGCACTCAGCACAGTGTTTAGAACAAACTAGTTTATTGCATGTGACAGCTAAAGACATGTGCATTCTTCAGATGAGAAAACTGAGGCTCAGAGAGGTAAAGTGACTTGCTCAAGGTCACACAGCTCTTAAATGGCATAGTTAGGACAAGAACAGCTTCCCTTTTGTTGGGTCCAGTGTTCATCCAGCACTTCACAGCTGAGGCTCCAAGTGCAAGGCACACACAAGTACCTAAGGTCCTAAACAGGGACAAGGTCATGTGTGCTGAAACCAACTGTCATAAATCCTTTCTACAAAAAAGTGCTGTATGGCTAAATGAGTAAAAAGAATATATGTTGAGTTGGCCAAAAAGTTCATTCGGGTTTGTCCACATGATGTTATGGAAAAACCTGAATGAACTTTTTTGACCAACCTGATACCTCAAGAAGGAATTTCCTCATTTCTATCTCAGAGGGTGCTGAAGAAGGGCTATTACGGAAGAGTGTTCAGGGGCCAGTGGACTTAGCTGGACTACATGTTGCCCATCATCTGGAAGGCTAAGCAAGACTAAGTCAAATGATGGTCACAGGGATTTTGAGAGCAGCAAGAGTGTGCAAACACATGTTGAACATCTTCTTGTATCACATTGACTAAAGCCCCGTTGGCTAAAGCAAGTGACACAGCAGAGCTAGGATTTAATGGGTGGAGGGTTGGATTCTTCCTCTTGGTGGCAGGATCAGTAAAGCCTTTGCGTAGGGGCATGCCTGCAAGAATAGGAGGAATTTGTGGCTGTTTCTGCAGTCTCCTTGGGATGAAGTGTTCTGATTTCACTTTCAGTGGGTTTCACGGGAGACAGAAGCACAGATGAGATGGTGGTGGCTAGGACTGAGGTGGTGGCCATGGAGATAGAAGGCATGAAAGACTCCAGAGGTATTTTGGAGATTAAAATGGGCAGCAACTTGCTGAAAGGTTGAGGATGTCAGGGGAAGGGTGGGGAGTAAGAGGGGAGAAAGGAATCTAAGAGGACTTCTGAGGTCTTGGTCTGAGTTACTGATGATACCGTTTCCTGATATGGGCAAGGGGGACTCAAGAGTCCAGTTTGGGACACAGTGAGTTTGAGATGCTTTTGCAGCACCCAAGAGGGCATGTCACGTAAGCTATCAGATATTCCAGTCTGACTTTCAAAGGAGAGGCCAGAATTTGGGGATGGAAATTTGCGAGTCTTCAGCATATCCGTGGGTTTTTTGGTTTTGTTATTTATCTACTTATTTTGGCCATGTGGCTTATAGGATCTTAGTTCCCTGACCAGTGATTGAACCCATGCCCTTGGCAGCGAAAGCATGGAGTTCTAACCACTAAACCGTTAGGGAATTCCCATGTATGTTGTGATTCAAGTTATAGAATTGGATAATGTCATGTAGAGGATAGTGGAGAGAGAAAGACGCATCAAGACCTGCTAATAAGTTATTTATTGCTTATACCAAACTGTTCCCAAACTCAGCAGCTTAAACAAAAAGCTTTTGTCATAGCACACATTTTTCTGTGGATCAGGAATTTTGGAGCAGCTTGGCTGAGTGGTTCTAATTTGGGGTTGCATGATGCAGGCTGCAGTCCAGCTGTTGGCTGGGGCTGCAGCACTTTGAGCTGAAGGATCGGAGATTGCTCATTCACGTGGGTCTTGACTAGAGGTCTCAGTTCCTCAGTGGCTGATGGCAGGAGACCTCAGTTCCTACGTGGGCATCTTATTAGGGCTGCTTGAGTTTCTTCACAACATGGCAGCTGGTTTTCCCCTGAGTGAGTAACCCCAGAGAGATAGAAGCAGCAGAAGCCACATTATCTTTTATGATCTACCCTTGAAAGTCATTCTGTCACTTCTGCCACATTCTGTTCATTCAAAGCCAGTCATTAAATACAGCCCATATTCAAGGGGAAGAAAAGTGGGCTCCACAAAAGAGGTAAGTATCAAGTAATCTTGGACATATTTTTTCTTTTTCTTTTTAAATTGAAGTATAGTTGATCCGCAACATTATATTAGTTGCAGGCAACGTTATATTAGTTTCAGGCAATTTACCTTCTGAGCCACCAGGGAAGTCAGTTTCAGGTATACAGCATAGTAACTCAGTATTTTTACAGATTATACTCCATCAAAAGTCTTTACAGGGTAATGGCCATAATTGCCTGTGCTATACAATGTATCTTTTTTGCTTATCTATGCGATACATAGTAATTTGCATCTCTTAATCCCATACCCCTAATTTGCCCCTCCCCCTTCCTTATCCCCTTTGGTAACCACTAGGGTTTTTTTCAATTAATTAATTAGCTGTTTTTAGCTGCTCTGGGTCTTCACTGCTGCAAGTGGGCTTTCACTAGTTGCTGTGCACAGGCTTCTCACTGCGGTGGCTTCTCGCTGCAGCTCGAGGGCTCCAGGGCCTGTGGGTTCAGTAGTTGTGGTGCATGGGCTTAATTGCTCCACAGCATGTGGGATATGCTGGGACTAGGGATTGAACCCGTGTCCCCTGCACTGGCAAGCAGATTCTTAACCACTGGACAACCAGGAAAGTCCAACCACTAGTTTATTTTCTCTCTTCTTTATGGAAAGACATTCTATATTATTACTTATTTGGCTGCACTGGGTCTTAGTTGCACCATGTGGGATCTCCAATCTTCATTACCACATGCGAGATCTTTAGTTGCTGCATGTGAACACTTAGCTGTGGCACCCGGGATCTAGTTCCCTGACCAAGGATCAAACCTGGGACCCTCTGCATTGGGAGTGCAGAGACTTAGCCACTGGAACACCAGGGAAGTCCCAGGAATGGACATTCTTAAATAGTGATGCACATGTATATGTTTGCAAACATCTGTCTGCAGGCAAACACCAGATGTACGTGAGTGTACACTTCACTCATGCATGTGGTAATCCAGCCCACTTCATGGACACAGGCACCCACATGTGCAGCTGTCTACATGCCTATACACAATCAGCTGCACGGATCTGAGCAGACATTCACATAGTTAAACATACACACCATGCAGGTTGCAGACACATAGGTCCACACAGAGACCCAAATCAAAATGCACCCATTGAAAGGGGATTGTGTGTCTGTAGAAATACATACAGATGTGCGTATTTGCACATAGAAAGAAGCAGCTTAATGCAGTGGTTATAAGCACAGGCTCTGGAACCAGAAGGCCTGGGTTCAAATCCACACTCTGCCACTTACTAGTTGTGTGGCTTCTACTAAGTTACTTAACCTCTCTGGGCCTCAAATTCCCTCACCTGTGAAACAGGGATAATAATGGCACCTATTTGATTGGATTGATGTGTGGATTAAGGAAATGAAAGCACACTCTCCTGGTTCGTCTCGTGCCTCACAGATCGTGCCTTCTTGTGCGCCATCACTAGTTTCTCTCATTGCCCAATATCTAAACCTTGGCGTGTCCCACGGCGTAGTCCCTGGTCCTGTTCTCAAATCTGTCTACACTCATCCAGTGCGTACCCCGGCACTTCCATCCCCGGTCCTGCCTCCTCTCACTGTCCGTCACCCTGATCATGATCTTACCCCTCTTCTTACACAGCAGTAACTCCCTGATCCATCATTATTAACAGCCCCTTGTCTGCACCTTCAGCTCCCTTATCCCTCTCCTACTTCATCACACTTTGCAAAACCTCAGTTCAGTTCATTTCAGTTCAATCACTCAGTTGTGTCCAATTCTTTGCGACCCCATGGACTGCAGCTCACTAGGCCTCCCTGTCCATCACCAATTCACGGAGCTTGCTCAAACTCATGTCCATCAAGCCAGTGATGCCATCCAAACATCTCATCCTCTCTAGCCCCTTCTCCTCCTGTCTTTAATCTTTCTCAGCATCAGGGTCTTTTCTAAAGAGTCAGTTCTTCGCATCAGGTGGCCAAAGTATTGGAGTTCAGCTTCAGTATCAGTCCTTCCAATGAATATTCAGGACTTATTTCCTTTAGGATGGACTGGTTGGATCTCCTTGCAGTCCAAGGGACTCTCAAGAGTATTCTCCAACACCGCAGTTCAAAAGCATCAATTCTTTGGCACTCAGGTTTCTATATTATAGTCCAACTCTCACATCCATACATGACTACTGGGAAAACCATAACTTTGACTAGACGGACTTTTGTTGGCCAAGTAATGTCTCTGCTTTTTAATGTGATGTCTAGGTTGACCCCATGGACTATACAGTCCATGGAATTCTCCAGGCCAGAATACTGGAGTGAGTAGCTTTTTCCCTTCTCCAGCAGACCTTCCCAACCCAGGAATCGAACTGCTTTCAAAACCTCAGACCACTCTCCACCTATTCAGCCTATACCCAGGAGCCTAAACATGGCTGGAGGAATGTACAAGGATGGTGGCTGATCTTTATTTCTTTCTTTTTTATGATTATTTATTTGGCTGTGCCAAGTCTTGGTTACAGCACATGTAATCTTTGGTGCCACATGTGGTATCTTCATTTGCAGCATTCGAACTCTTAGTTGCAGCATGTGGGATCTACTTCCTTGATCAGGAATTCAACCTGGGCCCCCTGCATTGGGAATGCAGAGTCTTAGCCACTGGACCACCAGGGAAGTCCCTGGCAGGTCTCATTTTGAACTCATGACCACTAACCTTAGATGGCCTTCCTGCTGCCCCAGGCCTCCCACTGCCTCCTCTTCAGATGGCGATTTACTACCTCTCCTTTCTCCTGAACCCTCCAGCTGCTTCTCCCACATCCTCACTCTCAACTCACCCTCCCACCAGTCCTAGTGCCTGTATATACACTGTATTTTATTGATTCTAAGATGCATCTTTGTTAAATTACATGTCAACATCCCTGAAATTGGAAGGTTCTCAGTAGTTTAATTGGCATCATTTGTTCTCTCTCAGGTGGATGTCTTACATTTGAAACTTAGAATTAGAAGCTTAGATGTCTTGAAAGACAGTGCTGTACTCCCTCTTGTTACCAAGGATGAACTGTTCTTGAACCAGCTAAGCCCAGTCCCTTCCCTGTGTACTGATGCCACCCACGCTCATCCACTCAAGGACAACCACAGCAGTAATTCTCTCCACTTCTCCTGTAGTGTCTCTTCCCCTCTTGGCTCAATCATTCCCATCAGCATTTTTTTTTTTTCTTCCAATTTACGAAAACACTCTTGACCCATCTCATAGTATCGGTGTATCCTTCCCATTACAGCAGAACTCTTTGAAGGGTGACTTTTGCTCAACGTCTCCATTTCCCTTCCTCCCTTTCTCTCTTGGACTCCCTCCAGCCAGGCTTTCATCTTTCATTGTCAGCATCTACTCCAGCTGTTCTTGTCAAGGTCAGCAGCCACCAAATGCAATCTCCAGGTCTCAGCCTCCCCTTCGGTGACCTTCCGGCAGCGTCTGACCTCAGCTGAGCCCTCTCTCCCTGGCACACTTTCTTATCTTGGCTTCTAGGGCACTGCCCTTTCCTGGGTCATCTCCCACCCCATAGGCTGCTCCTTTCATGCTGCTTCTCTGGTTGCTTCTTGTTGCCCAAGGTTTCAATCATGATGCCCCCAAAGCTCCGCCCTTGGTCCCGTTCTCAGCTCTGTCACCACTCATGCCCTTGAATATGCCACGCACCTGTGCCTCTAACTGCAGACATATCATCTCTCCTCGGAAGTCTCATGAGCATCTGGAAGGTTCCATAGTCAAGAACAAACTTTTGATCAGAACCTTCATTACATTTTAGCTCCTCCTCCCATGAAACCATGAACCTCTTGAGGGAAGACATTGTGTCTTATCACATCTTCATGACCAGCACACATGCTCAGTTGTGTCTGACTCTTTGTGACCCACGGAACATACCACCAGATACACATTTTAAATGTCTTAAATTATTAATTAATTAATCCTTGACTGCACTGGGTCTTCATTGCTGTGAATAGGCTTTATCTAGCTGCAGTAAGTAGGAGCTGCTCTCTAATTTTGGTGCGCAGGCTTCTCGTGGCGGCTTCTCGTCGCGAAGCTTAGGTAAGTGGGTGCTCAGGCTTCAGTAGTTGTGGCACACAGGCTTAGTTGCCCGCGGCATGTGGAATCATCCCAGACTAGGGATCAAACGCATGTCCCCTGCACTGTCAGGTGAAGTCTTTACCACTGAGCCACCAGGGAAGCCCAGAGCCTCAACTTTTACTCTGACCATGACAGGGAGTCATTACAGGGCTTTGATCAGAGAGAAGGACATGATCTGACTTAAGTTTAACGGGATTCCTCTGACGATTGTGCTGAGAATAGACTCTAGGGAGTCAAAGGCAAAAGATAACAATTGTTAGGACCAGGGTGGTAACAGTGGAGGTAACATCCAACGTTGGATGTTTTTTGAAAGTAAAGTGGATGGGAACTGCTGCCAAAGTATATGTGGGTGTGAAACAAAAAGAATTCGATATGTCATGAGGCTTTGGGCCTGAATAACTGAATGGATGGAGGTGCTGTTACTGATGTGGTGGATTTGGGGTGATGATCAGGAATTCAGTTTTGGACTTGTCCAGTTTGAAACACCCAGTGAACAGACAAGTAGAGCTGGAAAATAAGCAGCGTGATATGTGAGTCCAGAGTTTAAATAATCTTCCTGACCTAGGGATCAAACCTGGGCCTCTTACATCTCCTCCATCGGCAGGTGGATTCTTTTACCCCTGTGCCACCTGGAAAGCCCCTAAATACATATATTTGCATTTAACAAGTCAGCTGATTTAAAAGAAAAGAGTAATATAGGAAGTATATGCATATGGCCAAGATCATGAAAGAAGTACAGGAGTGGGTGACCTTGGGGAAACACTGTGGCCAGCAGACAGAAGCCAGAGGCGTTAAGTGATGAGAGAGAAGGGAGTTATGGGAGGACAGAAGCTGAGCCCGCCCCACCGCCATCTTGTCTTTCTTCCACTCCAGGGCAGAAATGCGAGCTGTGGCTCTGCGGCTGTGCCTTCACCCTTGCGGATGTCCTCCTGGGAGCCACCCTGCACCGCCTCAAATTCCTGGGACTGTCCAAGAAATACTGGGAAGACGGCAGCCGGCCCAACCTGCAGTCCTTCTTCGAGAGGGTCCAGAAACGCTTTGCCTTCCGGAAGGTTCTGGGCGACATCCACACCACTCTGCTGTCGGCGGTCATCCCCAACGCGTTCCGGCTGGTCAAGCGGAAGCCGCCATCTTTCTTTGGGGCGTCCTTTCTCATGGGCTCCCTGGGAGGGATGGGCTACTTTGCCTACTGGTACCTCAAGAAAAAATACATCTAAAGCCAGGCTCCGGGCTTGGTGTCTGACTGTCGGTGTCTCTGTGCTGTGTGATTCCCCACGAGCTCTCGGTAACACACCGTCTCGTCTCACGAAAACTTGGAGAGCCCCCTCCCACCCCTTGTTCGGAGTAATTCTAGAGTCAGTGTGAAAACATTCCATAGTTTAGAAGTAGATATTGCCAGTGCCGTGAGTTGAGGCCACGGCTCTACTAAAGGAGAAAAAGAATGAGTGGGAAAGAGAGAGAGAAAGGAAAAACAAAAACACGAATGCCTTTTTTTGTTTGTTTTGATTCAAGGTCTCAAGATGGAACTGTGGGGACTAGTTGGGATCTGAGGTGAGTCCCAGGCCATTTCATTCATAGGGCCGAAATTCTGGGAGGTGCTGGGGACTCAGAGGGCCTGACCCTCGCCTCCCCTTCCCTCTTGCCCAGGGAAACTCTTCCACAGGACAAAGCCAACATCAAGACTCGACTCTTCTAAGCGGTACTTCCGGGTGGGGCTGGAGACCCGGAGACCCGCATGGGAGACCCCTGAAGATCGGCTCAGGGGCTTCATTCTTCTCCTGGACCTGAACTGAGTCAGCACTGGCTGAAGCCAAGGCAGTGACATCCAACCAGAGGCTGTGTCTGGGACCGATGCCACAAGCACACCCTCCCATTCCCCTCTTGATTTGAGCAGAGTGCTGCTGGGTCTGGCGCTTTACCGGAAGTTCCTGAAGGCAGCGTCCATCCCATCCTCCTCTTCCCACCTGGAGTTGAGTTTTCCCGCCATGTGAGGTGGACTTTCAGTAAAAGCCATGTTGACCATCTCTCGGAAGTTCAGCCCTGGCCAGAGTGTTGGGTTTGGAGATGGATGGTCCTGGGGTCCCTTCTCCTGCCTCTGCCAAAGCCATCTCTGTCAATGCCTGCCTTCCCCATCACTCTCTGGGCTTCCTCCGTGCCCCACCATGTCTCGCAGGGTCGGGGTGCGGGGGTGTCTCTGCATCCACGCTGCCAGCCCCTGGGGCATCTCACTTCCCTGTGCCTTTTGCATGTTGGGAAAGGTTCTGAGTGTCACTGCCGCTCATGCTTGAAAACCACTGAAAGCCCCCAATAAAGCATCCAGGAGGAGCTGCCGCTTTTCATTTGTAAACCTGAGCTGTCCATCTAGCTCTCATTCCCAGAGGTCAGAGGGGTACCCCTCAGGGCTAGAGGGGTAAAGATAAAACATTCAGACTCTGTGAACCTGACTCTCCCTACTCTGTCGCCAGTTTTGACCATTTCACTTCTATAAAGAAGGAAGAAATGACTGATGGCTTTGGGGGATCCCAAGGCTTGAGCTGGGGAGACCAGGTTTTATCTGATATGAAAGGATAGAGAGGATATTAGAGCATCTGTCTAGTATTTTAGGGCCCGTTATTCAAGAGGGCCAGGTGACTTCGGATCTTGGTTCAAGCCTAAGAATATAATTGCTGGGTCTCACCCAGCTGCAAAGGAGGCTGGGAAATGTAGTCCTGGTTGGCCAGCCTATTGCTCAGGAAGGAGAGAACAGATCATAAGGAGAAACTGAAAGAGAAGAGGCACAGACAGTCTTCTGGCAAGAACTGTAGACTCAAAGCCTCTGTGAGCTCCCACCTGCTTGTTCTACATATGCAGAAACTGAAGCCTTGGATGGGTACATGCCTGGTTTGGTCAGGATCCCATTATGAGTGAATTAGAGAGCCAAGTGCCCTTTTCCACTCCCATTCCATCTTGCAATATTGTGGAGAGAGCTAGGGTGTGGACAAGAGTCAACATGCAAACGATTACTCAGAATCCATCCATTGCTGAACCTTCTTTGACGTCCCTTGGAGGGATGCAGAGATGCAGAGGAGGTGGGGCTGTCAGAGTTCAGTCTAGTCATGAAGACAGACACCACCACCAGCACCAGGACTGTGGTAATGGGCGCCCCCAGTGTTTACACTGTTGAGAAGGTCTCTTTGCTGTTGGGCAGGACAGTAAGGACTGCTGAAGGTTGTATCGTCTTCAGCTCATTAGCTGCTCACTGCCAAAGTCATAGAATCTACTGCCCAGGTCACAACAGCATATTTCTGAAGACCTATTTGGTTCTTCCCTTGCAACCTGGGCCCACATTGCCTAAAAACCTTAGTTTTCTCATCTCTCAATGGAGCTGATAACAATAGCTGCCATCCTTTGAGTCCTAATCAGGAACTAGGAAGTTCACGGAAATTATTTCTAACTCTGCAAAGCATTGTTTTACACACACACATATATGTTTATTTGGCTGCACCGGGTCTTAGTTGTGGCATGAAGGGTCTTCAGTTTTCATTGCGGCATGTGGCTCTTTAGTTGCAGCATGTGGGATCTAGTTCTAGGACCAGAAGTTGAACCCGGGCTCCCTGCATGGGGAGCGTGGAATCTCAGCCACTGGACCACCAGGGAAGTCCCCAGTGTGGTTTCTCATGTTTCACTGATGAGGAAACAGCTCAGAGAGTTAGCACCCTCGGTACAAGAGGTAGATTGGATTGTTGGATTCCTTAATGGGCTTATGGGCTTCCCTGGTGGCTCAAGGGTAAAGAAGCCACCTGCCAATGCAGGTAGACAAAAAAGACCTGGGCTCAATTTCTGGGTGGGGAAGATTCCCTGGAGAAGGAAATGGCAACCCACTCCAGTATTTTTGCCTGGGAAATCGCAGGGACAGAGAAGCCGAGCAGGCTACAATCCGTGGGGTCACAAAAGATTCATATACCACCTAGCAGCTAAACAACAAATAGGTTTATACATTCATAACGCTTGACATGTGACTTTGTAGCACCTCCCACCATGGGTGGAGTATATTCCCTGCCGAAGAGAATTGCCCATGTGACCAGTGGACTGTTAGTGGAAGGATGTGATGGGAGCAGAGGCTTTAAACGTGCCCTGTGGGTGCCTCAGTGTTCATCACAAGAAGAACAGGCCCCTGGTATTATAAACATGTTCTTAAAAAGTAATTCATTAATTTCCTATGTTTGGCTGCACTGGGTCTTTGTGTGCCAGGTTTCTCTAGTTTTGGCGAATGGGGCTACTTTCTAGTTGCAGGGTGTGGGCTTCTCACTGCAGTGGCTTCTCTTGTGGAGCACAGGCTGTGCAGTTTCAGTTGTAACACATGGATTTAATTGCCCCACAGCATGTGGAATCTTCCCAGACCAAGGATCAAACTGGTTTCCCTGCATTGGCAGGTGGATTCTTAACCACTGAACCACCAGGGTAATCTGGCCCCAGGTATTACAGTTGCTGTGTTTTTCACTTGGACCTTAGAATGAAAGTAGAACAGACTCGAGCCCAGCTTGTGGCCCGGGACCAAGTCCAGCCTGCCAGGAGCAGAGCTCACCAACTGAGGCCAGCCCATATCTGCAGAGCTGCAGCTACCTGTGAGCATTTGCTGTCATAAATCATCAGGTTTGGAGGTTATTACTGCAATAGCTGACTAATACAGTGGCAGAGCTGGGATGAAGCCAAAGCCCTTCCTGTTTCCTCTGTGGCCTAGTTGGGGAACTATAGCTGAGATAATTCACTAAAAATATCAGGCAGCAGATTCAAAAGTTCACAACAAATGTTAGTTGTTACTAATTTTTAGTCAATGCTGCATTTTAAAATATATTTATTTGGCTGCCCTGGTCTTAGCTGTGGCACAAGGGATCTTTGATCTTCATTGCGTAATGCGGAATCTTGAGTTTGCGGCATGCAGACTCATAGTTGCAGCGTACTGGATCTCATTCCCTGACCAGGGATTGAACCCAGGCCCCCTGCATTGTGAGTACAGAGTCTTAGCCACTGGACCATGGGGAAGTCCTAATGCTGCATTTCAAAAATTATATTAAAGATACCAAGCCAGTTCAGGTTACTGGGGACATGTAGAAGTTACAGTGTCCTGGCCTCTGAGAGAGACAGTCACCAAAGTAAATCTCTCAGCTCAACATTTTAAAACTTATGATATATCTTACTGTCTATGATCTCATTAAACCAGTCAAAGACCAGCGATGTAGAAAGAATCATCCCCGTTTCATAGTTGCATAACAAGCCCAGAGAGGTTAAGTGACTTGCCTAAGGTCACACAGCTGAGGCATTGAAAGGCAGGATTTGAACAGTCTGCTTCTTCTAGTTCAAGGCTTCTAATAACTCCAGGTAAGAGTCAGTTTATGCCCCCATCTATTCAGCCCTGCATCCCTTCCCATCCCTGGCAGATGCTCAGGAGATGCAAACTGAAGGCAAGAAGGCATGAGAATATGTAAAATAGATAGCTAGTGGGAAGTTGCAGTATAACACAGGAAGCTCATGGTGGTACTTTGTAACAACTTAGAGCCCTGGGATGGGGGATTGGGAGGGAGGTTCCCTCCATGTCAAGAGGGAGGGGACACACGTATCCATGGGTGTATGTGCGCTCAGTCCTTTCCAACCTTTTGGAGCCCCCTGGACTGTAGCCCACCAAGCTCCTCTGTTCATGGAATTTTCCAGGCAAGAATACTGGAGTGGGTAGCCCCTTTCCCTCTCCAGGGGATCTTCATGGCTGATTCACTTTGTTGTATGGCAGAAATCTACAGAACATTGTAAGGCAATTATCCTGCAATTAAAAAAAATTTTTTTTAAAGGCATGAGAAGAGTGGAGCTGGGAAAGTGTGACAGCTGCGTGCTCAGGTGGGGCCTGATATCTTTGCTTTAGAAATTAAGACACTAATCAGAGTAGCTCTCAGGCTACCCCACCTACGCACCTCCTGGGCACTCAGACACACACCCCGAGGGAGCGATGCCCTGGCAGAGAAGTGATAAGGCTCCCAGCCCAATCTCTCAAATAAGCAGCCTGGAAACCAGGGCCAGGCAGCCCTTAGCTTAGCTCCAAGGGGACAGCGTTCAAACACTGTTCAAACAACAGTTAACACTGTGCCCGGCACCGTGCCCCCTCAACTAGCAGGGCAATGAATGCTGAGTGAGGTGTGGCATTATCCCCATCTTACCTTTCACAAAGAGGCTCCAAGATTCTGACCTGACCGAGGACACACAACTGCAAGTTGTAGCACAGCACAAACAGTCTTTCTGCTTCTAGATTCCCTAAATATAACACTACTTATTCTTTGTAGTGACTGTATTATATTCCTGGTAGGTATGTACATTATTTGCTCAGTCGTGTCCAACTCTGTGCGACCCCATGGAGGGTAGCCTGCCAGCCTCCTCTGTCCATGGAATTCTCCAGGCAAGAATATTGGAGCAAGTTGCCATTTGCTTTCTCCAGGGGATCTTCCTGAGCCAAGAATTGAACCTGGGTCTCCTGCATTGCAGGCAGATTCTTTATCATCTGAGCTACTAGAGAAGCCCCCTGATACAGTTACCATAATTTATTTATCTGATTGGCAACAGATAAATCTTGACAACTTTTCACTATCACAAATAGCTATAATAAAATCTTTTCTGTTTATCTTTGCCCACCTCGGTGAGCACTCCCACAGCCTAAATCCCTAGACAGAGATTGTTGGGTCTGCACAAATTTTGGGGTTGTTTTTGCTTTCAGCCATGCTGCACAATTTGTGGGATCTCAGTTCCCCAACCAGGAATTGAACCCAGGCCAAGGCAGGAAAAGCCCCGAGTTCTAACCACTAGACCACCAGGGAACTCCCAGGTCTGCACATTTTAAGTTTGGCTACAACAAGGTTCCCAGGTAATCACATGGGCCCAATGTACTATCTCCCCTCTCCCCAGGGTATGGGAAGACCTGTTTTCTGTGCTGTGTGTGTTCAATTTTAAAACTCCCCAGAGACTGCATTAGGGGTTTCTATGACAATTTCTGAAGGTGACTATACTGCACAGGGTTTCCCTTAACAGAACCTGCCTTCTTCTTGATAGATACTGAAATTGGTTTGATTTTGGAGACTTTTTAAAAAAGCCTTCTGAAGTTCATCCCTCTGGGAGCCAGGTCCAGCTCTCCATGCCCAGGAAGTTGCTACGAAGCCAAGCAATCAGGTCTGAACTGCATTAGTTCTGAACTGAACTGCATTAATTAATTGTTGATACAGAGAAAAGCCGGGGCGTGATCAAGTGCACCCAGAGGTCGGCTTCCCCATCACTCACTGGGAAGCCAGCTGCCACCTCAGCTGAGTGGGAGTCTCTTTTCATGTTGTTTCCTTAAATAAAAGTCCTAACCCGCTTGGGAGAACTTTTCATCAAGCGGAACAGAGAAATAGAGTCGAAGAGTTGGTGAGGTTAACCAATCTGTGCCCACCATTTATCAGATATGGAAATTGAGACCCAGAGATGTTGAGTGACTCGGTCAGGGTCACACAGAAGAGCAGATAAAGCAGTGGGGGAAGCCAGCTCCAAGCAGGCATTTGCACTTCTAGCTGAGTGCTCTTGATGGCACAGCAGGGCACACCCAGGATCTCCACTGACATTCTTTTAGTTTGCCATGTTTCCTTCCATTGCTCTTGACCATTAGGGGAAAGTTAGGTCTCCTGAGAAGAGATACCTGAATGACAATCGTGGCACTGCACGCCTGTGCCTTTGCGTGTGCTATTCTCACGTTCTGGGATTCTCTTCTCTGCCCAACCGTTTGAACTTTTCCCCATCCTTCCAGACCCAAAAGAACTAGGTTCCGGGGAAACATCTCATGATTCCGCAGGGCAGCTGGTGGTCCCCTGCTCTGCGTTCCCAGGCCCTGACCTTGGCCTGTGCTCAAAACACTTGATGGTGGCTGTCGGCTCATCAGGCATCTTCTCCACGACTGAAAATTCCTCAGATGCAAAGATGTAGCAAATTCACCTTTGCAACCCCAGCACACACCTCAAGCTCTGAAGGGACAGACTTTGAACCACAAGCTTCAGAAGGGAGGGACTTTATTATCCTGTCCCAGCTCCTGGCTCACAGGATAAACTCAAGAAGGGTTTGGTGCTGCTGAGGGCATTTGAACTGGGAAGAGCGTCAAATCCTGGAGCCCTTGAACGTTCTATAGACACTGCGTGGAAGGACTGAGTAGGTCAGGCTGACAAAGGAGTAGGCGCTAAGAGGTACAGAAAGTCCTCACAGGCATACAGGCCTCCAGAGTGAGAAGGCGTTTTCACAGATGACCTCGTTTGAGTCAACTGTAACCGCCCTTTGTGTTACTTCTACGAGGCTTAGCCTTCCTCCGACTGCCAAGAAAACTGTTTGCAAATCTGGCAGATACAGACCTCAGGGCTCTGAGACACGGATGTGGCACAGGGGCAAGGAGCTAAGCAAGCTAAGAAATACGTGACAACCCATCCTTAGTTTCCAGGGTTGAGGAGAAAATAATTAAGAGTGGCAACAGCCTTGAAATTCCCTATCTGTGACGAGGGGCTCCACTAAGAATTACCCTCCTTTTGTAAAGCGGGCTGAGCTTTCCTGGTTCTGGAATTAAAGGCTGTGGAAAAGAACACACGAAACGCAGCAATGTGGGGTTTTCATTATCTCCAGTTTACTTCATTTGCCTGTTTACACATACGATCTGTGTGTGTACAAAAACAGTGGCAAGAGCCATTCGCTAAATACAATCTGGTACTCAGACTACGACAGATGCACGTGGAAAATGAGGCGCCCGTGAATGAACCTCAACACGGAGGCAAACCAAGCACGGCGGTGTTCTGTGATTGCAGACGCCCTCGGAAGCCTCTTGTTCAGCACCGCGGGAACAGACACTTCAAAAGATGAGGCTATTTTGACAGGACACCCAGACCCTGAATGGCACTCCAAAGAAGATGCTGGTTTCCCTGCCTTCTCTAGAGGAGCCAAAGAGTCCTAAAGGTGTAATCAAGAAAAAGGAAGCAGGGGGGTGGTCACCTGCTACGCCCATGTGCTGGGCATTGACCTACATCGTTTTCCCTTCATCCCGACAGGACCACCTCCATTTTACAGATGGAGAAATTGAGGCGTGCCCACGGTCAGACCGCTCTTGGCAGTGGTGGTGCCAAGATTTGGACCCACCTCTCACACCTGCCTAAACCCAAACGCTTTCAGCCTTGCCATGCTGTCTCACATACAGATGGAGAGCATGTCCCCCAGCGACAGGCAAAGCGATAAGACTGAGCAGGAAGTGGAGGGAGACTGATGACAAGATTCGGTACCGGACGCGTTCCACAAGTTAATGTAGGGCTGAGCTTGAATCAGACCTGCAGGAGAGAAGTGTCTGGAGATGTTTACCTGGGACAAACAAATACTGGCATCACCTCGTGTCTGTTGCCTTTCGGTGCTGAACCTGACACTTAGGAGGGATTTCGATCCCTTCAACAAGCCCCTGCCACCTACCCCACCCCCTCGGCCACCCCTGGTTTACAGATGGAGCTCCAGAGAACAAAACCATTCTCCCGGGGGGCCCATGGCATCTTGCCAGTGCTCCCGAGGCGCTGTGGCGACACCTCCAGAATCTCACTGCCAGGTGCTCCTGCCACCTTTGGGTCCAATGCATCACACCTCACACTTTGATCTACAGGATAAGCTGTGGCCAGATGAGATACGTATTTTAAATACATATTTATAAGCAATATGTTTTACACTGAAGATTTCCCAGACATCAAGCTCCTAGCAACCTAAGCTTGAGTTAAACCAATCAAGTGCTTATCAGTTAATGCTATTATCAGGCTTGACTGGGGGCAAAGAGTATAGAAGAAGCTTCCAGGATGATTATCCAAAATGCAAGGGGCTGGGGATGAAAGGCTTACAGAGACACAGAGAGAAGGAAGGGGTATCTTATCACAGCACTAACTGCGTCTTTGTAGGGCAGACGAAACAGAGTATCTAACCCTTTCCAGCATTCTCACAGTGAAGGCCACACAAGGACAAGGTTGGAAGTTGAGAATGCTGCAAACGGGAAAGAAAAAGTCAAGTTCGAGGGCAGATGAACAGACCCTGGTTTGCTGTGGTTTTGGTGGTGGTCCAGTTCAGAAGAGGGAGGGGCCAAAGTCCAGCCACCATTTAACAGGGACGTTCCTGCAAACAAGTTGGCTTCTTGCCCTCAGAAGCAAGGAAAGACATGTTTCTCCACTTCTGACTTACCATCATCTTGTCTAAACAGGCAAAAATGTTCTGGGCCATAGCAATGGACAGGAGACTTATCATCACACGACTCTGAAACACTGTTCAGTCTGACACCACTAATGCCTGGTCAGGAGAGTTTCAGTGCAAATAGGCATTTTGCAAAATTACTCTGACTCAGCTTAAAATTCAACAAGTTATTCAAATGTCTGCTTCCCAGTTTGATTCTTAACCGAGAAAACAGCCCCGCGAGCTTGAATTTAATACCATAAAGCCAAGAGTGTTCTAGTGTGCTAAAAAACCCTCAAGGCGCTCGACACGTGTGCCAAAGTGCAACACTGGAGTCGTGAGTTATTTTTGGAAGTTCTGTCAACAAAGAACAAATACCATCGTTGTTATTAAAAACTATAAAGCATTCACTCAAAACAGAAGGGGAGGGGAGATAACCTTATTGCTCCAAAAACCAATATATACTAGACAACATGGACAGAAAATTATTAGTGTTCGTTACATAAAAAGAGTCCAATACTCCGTCGCAGAGGCACTCCAGTGTGACTGTTTTGGTAGTTAATCACAAGTCAGTTGAAGTATTTGACATTCCACAGATAGAACAAATACTACAACCAGAGTGTGTCTTTTAGGCGGTTGGTAGTGATATATAAAGAACCCTGCTGGAAATAAATGCTTATGCAAAGCTGACCAGAGGGCATGGTTGTTAATTAACAGCATTAGCAGCCCTTGACACAGAAGACAGCTAAGAATCAGGGAGCGAGTGACGGCAGCAAGGGAGGGTCCTGAGCCCCCCCACCCCATTTAGCCACACCAGAGAGGCCTTCCTGATTCTGCCCTCTCGCTGAGCCTGAGCTCGCCATCCAGGGACAAAAGGGACGTAACAGATTAAGGTCAAGTCTTGCCAGGGACGCAAAGTGCCTGACTGGGGATGGTGGTGCTTGTAATACAGCGTGATGTCGCCAGGCCCAGCCCAGCTCCCCAGACTCCACCACCACACCCCCTCCACCCCAAAACTGCCCGGTAAGCTTCCTTCCCGAAGCAGGATCGATCATTTAGTCAAACAATTAAGGAGAAAAAGAAACAGAAAAAGCTTTTAACCCTGGTCCTGCCCTCATCCCTTTTGTTTCTCTTATTTCTTGTAAGTGTCTTGCTTCAAGTTCAAACTGGAGCTCTGGGGAGGGAGTCCTGGAGAAAAGGATTTCAGATACCAACAGCCGTACGTCCCGTACCAGCCCAGAAGACCGAACAGGGTGCCAAACACTTTCTGGGACAAGTTGTGGAAGTAGACGGCCGTGCACAGAAACATCCACACCCAGATGAAGGTCAGGAAGCCCAGGGCCACCACCAGGGTGGTGATGGCTGCGTGGAGACAGTGGTTCCTGTCCGTCTTCACCTCGTGCAGCACGGCCATCTCCTCCACAATCATGAGGGCGCAGAAGGTCAGCAGGAAGGAGTGGCCTGAGATGTCGAAGCCGTGCCAAAAGCCCCCTTCCCCGTGGCACTGCTGCTTGCTCTGGTGCTCCTTTCTCTCCCCCTCCAGGGCTGGAGACTGGTAGCAGCTGCCCGTGTAGTGCTCGATGTTGGAGAAGATGGCCGTGCAGACGTACCAGATGGCCGTGCCCACGAGCAGGGTGCTCAGCCGCCGCAGGACCAGGCCGGCCTTGCCCGTCAGGTGGTAGTTGGTGAGGGCGATGAAAGGCAGGAGGAGGCAGAAGGTCCAGGCCCAGGCCACTTTGACAAAATACCTGGGAGAGGAGGAGAGTGGAGGTGAAGAGCGGGGATGTGGCAGAGTCCCGTGCCATGCCTCAGGACTCTGGACTCGTGAGCAGGGAAAAAGGCAAAAGGGTAATAAGAGCTAGAGATGACAGCTTCACCTATGTAAGTATAACCTCAAAGAAAGAAAGTGAAAGCGTTAGTTGCTCTATCGTGTCCCACTCTTGGCGATCCTGTGGACTGCAGCCCACCAGGCTCCTCTGGCCACGGAATTCTCCAGGCCAAGAATACCGGAGTGAGTAGCCATTCCCTTCTCCAGGGGATCTTCCTGATCAGACCTGGGTCTCCCATATTGCAGGCAGATTCTTTACCATCTAAGCCACCAGGGAAGCCATTAACTCCTAATCCTGACACAACTCTATGAGAAAGGTACTACTATTATCCCCACTTTATAATAAGAAAACTTTATCTGTACAGAGGTACAAACACAGAGGCACAGAGAAGCATCATGCCCAAAGCGGAGGCCATCGGAGGTGGAGCTGGGGTTCAAATCCAGGGCTGCTATCTTAAGCACTATGTTATTTGCTCAGGAAAGTAATTACAGACCTTTTATGTACATCCACTTTCCCACAGAACACTCAGTTACCCTGTGAGGAAGGTGTCATTAGCCCCATATTATAGATAAAGAATAGTTTGGTAACTTGCCCAGGATCACACTCACACGACCAGCAAGCCCAGGTGAAACCAAGGTTTGGCCAGCCCCCAAACCCATGCTTTCTCTACACCAAATCTTTTTCCTACGTGGCAGAAATGATCAGACAGAAGCTTGGCTTCAGGCTAGAAGACCCAGGTTCCAATCCTGACTCTGACTTATCAACACACTTCTCTGGGCCTCCATTTCTCAACTGTCAAGTAGAACTGAGGGGATGAAATGACCTTTAAAATCCCTTTCAGAGCCAATAATTCACTAGCTCCCTTTGATTAAATTATCGGGTTGACCACAAAGTTCGTTAAGAGTTTTTCCGTAACATTTTAACCAACCCAATAACCAGCACAGAAGTGTGGAACAAAACACTAGAATTCATGGAAACTCTCAAACGACAGGAACTTGTCTGCCAGGCTGCTGGGCACCCAGCTCACCCAGGCCAGATTAAGCAAGCAGCTGCCTTGTCTGCCACCCCTGAGTTCATCAAAGGTAGATGACCTAGAGACCAGGGGCGGTCAACACACATGCAAGAGACACCTGGGGCCAGGACCACTCTCGTAATCTAGTCTCAGCCCAGCCTCCGTGAGTGGGGAAAGAAGGAAGGTGGGCGAGAGACAGTAAGACTCTTGGGTCCCAAAGCCTCCTCAGACAATGCCCAAGCACCTGTCATGAAAGTCTTCCCTGGGACTGACATGCAAGGATCTGGCTAGAGTCAAGACCTGTCAGGTATCTGATGAAGCTGCTGCAGAAAGAAACTAGGGTTTTAAGTAGATGAGCAAAGTTGGACTGACTCTTGCAAGACACCACAGACACTGTAATTCAAAGAAGAATGGAAGCTCACACCAAGGGAGAAGTTTTATCTTTCAGACTTTCCCTTCACTATTGCAAATCAGTGTTTGTGTCAATAAACTTAAAAATCCAAGAGGTTTAAAAAAAGAATAAAAGGACTTCCTTGGCCATCCAATGGTTAAGACTCCACACTTCCAATGCGAGGGTGTGGGTTCAATCCCTGGTGGGGGAACAAGCATCCCACATGTCTCTGGGCATGGCCAGAAAATAAATAAATTAAAAAAAAAAAAAAGGAGCGGGTGGGTGGACTTAAGGAGAAGTCTCAAAGAGCTCAACTGGAATTGCATTCCTGGGCCACTGCCATGAACTTTGAGTAGCTGAGAAGATCCAAGCAGATCCAGGGGAAAGGTCATAGACTGGAGGGTTCCGCTCCGGGGTGATTATCTTGGAGCGGGGGATTGTCACAGGCTAGGACAGGCTTTCAAAGGTGGGGGTTGTGGGGGGAGGGAAGGGGTGTTGGGGAAAGAAGGCAGGTCTACTTGCCCCACCCAAGTGTGATGGGATTCCGTCACCAGCTGGGGGGAATACAGCACTTAGGGCGGAGGCTCACGGTCTGACACTGGCAGGCAGGAGGGAGATGGCATCTCCCCTAAAGCAGGGGCCAACTCCTAATCCCGAGGGGAGGCACGGGGAGCAGCCACAGAGGCTGGTTCACGCCCCCTTCCCATCTCCCACCTCTACACACACGGAGATACACACACCCTGCCCGTCACCCCTGCCCAGTCAAGCTCAGACTCTCTGCTCTGGATGTGCAAACGCGACTTGCTAGTGACACTAGCTATCCCAGGGTCCCCTCGTCGAGACACGCGTGTAGACACAGCTGCCACGATGCGGAGAAGGACCTCCCCTTCCAATGACCCGTCCATCAGAGCAGTTAAGCCCCGGCTTTCTGGGCAAGCCGACAGTGACGGCTACGGCGGGGGCAGGAGGGGACCCGGGGCGCACTCACACGTTGAGGACGTTGCGCTTGTTGCTGAGATAGCTCTCGGGCAGCGGGGAGAGCTCCTTGAGGAGGGAGCCCGCCAGCATAGAGGCCGCCAGAGCCCAGGGCAGGTATTTCCGCACTGCCGATCGCACCAGCGTCCCCCGGAGGACCCACGCGCAGCGCTCCAGGTGCTCCATGCCCGACCTCGTCGGCCACCGTCCTCCTCCGCGCACCCTCTCGGCCACCGTCTTGCCCTTCATCCGGGCCGGCGCCACCGCCTCCCTTTGGGCGCATGCGCGCCGCTCGCAGGTCCCGCCCCTGAGGGGCGTCGGGCTTCGGAGCCCGCGCGCGCCCCCTCCTGGCCGCCTGCAGCCTCTGCAGCGTGCCTGTCTCCGAATTGCTCATCCCTCTTTTTTGTTGTTCAATTGCGCAGTCCGACCGCATGGGCTGCAGCAAGCCAGGCTTCCCTGTCCTTCACTATCTTTTTTTTATTAAATACCAACTATTTGTTTATCTATCTATCCATTTATCTATCTATCTATCTATTTATTTTTGGCTTCCCTGGGCCCGGATCCATCCTTTCCTTGTTCTCCAAATCTGGCCTGCACAGTCAGGCAGATTAGAATTTCAACCTCTGTTCCTTGCTCTGGTCAGAGGAATAAATGCTTGTGGGAATATTTGCTGCAGGAGCGGGAGAATGAACGTAGCACTGTAGGAACTGGAGCAGTGGTCCCAGCATCATTTAGTCTCTCTCTTGGTAGCTCTTCTTCCATAGAGCCTTAGTTTTCTCACCTGCAAAATAGGAAGAGGACAGATCTACCTCTTTCCTAAGAGTTAGTTATGAACTCGAGGTTCCTTATGGTGGTCCAGATGCAGGGATGTGAGAAAATGAAATAACTGCTTGAAATTGTTATATTTACATTTTAAAATACTTTATTTTCCCTTTTAAAACAACTGCGTATTTGTATTGAGTGAAAATGCTGGACCCTGGGAGTTAATGGCAATCCAATGAACATGTTAATGAGTCAGTCACTCTTTTAACACAGAGTTAAACCGTTTCACGGGCAGAGGAGTCTAGAGGGCTACAGTCCATGGGTCGCAAAAGAGTCAGACACGACTTAGCAACTAAACAACAGCAAAACCCTCTCATCCCCTGTCATGGCTGGGTATCTGATTCAGAGTTTCCCAAACTCAAAGCATTTCTTTGCTACTGTATTAGTTTCCTAGGGCTGCCATAACAAATTACTACAATGTGTTGGCTTAAACAAACAGAAATTTATTCTCTGACAATTCTAGAGGCCAGAAATCTGCAATCAACCTGCTGACAGGACCACCTCCCAAGCAGAAATATCCATGGAATAATAGATTCTGTGTTCCAGTTATATTTCTTCTATGACAAAAATAAGGTTTCTGTTGAAATATTCATTATCTCTATGGGCTTCCCTGTTCGCTCAAATGGTAAAGAATCTGCCTGCAATCCAGGAGATCTGGGTTCCATCCCTGGGTTAGGAAGATACCCTAGAGAAGGGAATGGCAACCCACTCCAATATTCTTGCCTGGAAAATTCTATTAACAGAGGAGCCTAGCGTGCTGTAGTCCAGGGGGTCACAAAGACTTGGACACAACTGAACGACTGACACTTTTTTCTGTCTGCCTAAAATAATCCTCTCTCCCTAAACCAAGGGTAGCTACTGCACTTTGGGGAACACCTGTCTGATTTATGCCTATAATAGACTGATATTTAAAATCTCTCATGCAGAGAGTCAATAAAATAATAAAAGTATTAATTCCTTAAAATAATTCCTCAAGATGATCTGCCATCTGTAAACTGCATTGATCTGATAATAGTTTTTATATATCAAGATATCTCCGGGTCTTTAAAAAACTAGATTTAAGAAAGCAAATGTGGGACTTCCTTGGTGGTCCAATGGTTAAGAATCCACCTTCCAATGCAGGGCACATGGGTTCAATCTCTGGTCTGGGAACTAAGATCCCACATGCCCCAAAGTAACTAAGTCCCATGCCACAACTAGAGAGAAGTCCTCGCGCTGCAGTGAAAGATCCCCAAGTGCCATAGCTAAGACCCAAAATGGGCCTAAAGTGAATAAATACTTTCGTGAAAAAGCAGATGTTTATATTTCCAGTAGTCATGGATGGATGTGAGAGAAGGTTGAACGTCAAAAAATTGATGCTTTCAAACTGTGGTGCTAGAGAAGACTCTTGAGAGTCCCTTGGACAGCAAGGAGATCAAACCAGTCAATTCTAAAGGAAATCAACCCTGGATTTCAGGACTGAGTCAATATTCATTGGAAAGATGGATGCTGACGCTGAAGCCCCAGTACTTTGGCCACCTGATGCGAAGAGCCAACTCACTGGAAAAGACCCTGATGCTGGGAAAGATTGAGGGCATGAGCAGAAGGGGATGACAGAGGATGAGATGGTTGGACAGCATCACCGACTTGATGGACATGAGTTTGAGCAAACTCTGAGAGATAGTGAAGGACAGGGAAGCCTGGCATGCTGCAGTTCATGGGGTTGCAAAAAGTCGGAGACGACTTGGCAACAGAACAACAACGGTAGTGATTATACAGTCACTAATTTGGCTTTTCATAATTGGGGATGAAAACCACACAGCTGGAAAGATGTTAATTGTGAAGGCAGCTTGTAAATAGTATCTGAAACTCTCTCTGTCTCCTGCAGATTGTCAGTTGCTCAATTATTGTCACTTTCTAGAGCAAGCTGCATGGTGGTTAGGAACAGAGAGGTACACTGGACATTATAAGCTAAGTGGTCCCTCCTGGTGAAAATCCAGATGTTGATCCCCCATCCCAGGAGAAAGGGAAAGGGTTCTTCTGGATGAGAAAAACTAGACATTACCCGGAGGAACTAGCAAAAAATTTACCTCCTGTAAATTTCAGGATTTGTATTCCTCTAGAAAGGAAATGTGTTTGTTCCAATTGAGACTTTGCAGCTTCATCCCTGAAGATTTTCAAAGACAGGGTTAAACCCAGACCTGAAAAATGGTAGGTCTCTAGAGAATTTTTCTTGTTTCGGTTAAACTTCAACCTACATTAAGAAATACATATTCACGTTGTAAGTCCAGCTGTGTGCCTGTGAGAACAAACTGTTAAATTTTCAGGACTTTTGCAAGTTGATTGTTAAAGCCACCATTAAAAATCACAATGTATATATGAACAATTAAATGCAGAATAAATATTCAAAAGTCATCGTTCCCTAATTATTTTACTCTATTTGATTATTATCTATGCCCCTCGGGTTGCTTATATCTCTTGTATGTTACGGCGCAAATTCACCAACTGTGTGTTTGTCAGCATCAATTTGTAGCTTGAAACCAGCTCTGGTGGGAGTATTTACATTAAGAGAAATGGCAAGTACTGTAAATCAGGGCTTTATTTGGTTTACTGAGTGTTTATTGATTGTCTGCACTGAGATGAAACTCCATTTGTCAAAACATGGTTAAACTGAAACATGAGGTTGGCCGTGGAGACAAGAGATCAGTAAATTAAACATCAATGAAGGCATTCTAGAAGAAGCAATTCGCTATATGGGATTCAAAGTGAAGAGCGTTTGCATATTTTATTATTTTAAAATTATGTGCTACATTCTTTATATTAAGAGAAATGTATTATACTTTTATGTATGTACAAACTTCCCCAGTGGCTCAGCAGTAAAGACTCTGCCCGCAAGGCAGGTGATGCAGGAGACGCGGGTTTGATCCCTGGGTGGGGAAGATCTCCTGGAAGAGGGCATGGCAACCCACTCCAGTATTCCTGCCTGGAGAATCCCCACGGACAGAGGAGCCTGGTGGGCTGCAGTCCATGGGGGTCACAAAGAATTGGACATGACTGAAGCGATTAAGCTCGACAGCACAACACAGTACTTACACATTTTCCCTTAGAGAGAGAGTTGTTAAACATTTATCAACAAATCACTGGTTGTGAGCCAGTACACACATATGTAGCATAAGTGACTATGTTTGTTAATAAGCATATAGACATAGCTGTAAATATAGCTTCATGACAGTTCATGACAGAGTTTGCCTCTACTGTGTGAGGCACTCTGATAGTTTCTATTCAATTATAAATTGAATTTTTAAAACATGCTGGTCATGACCCACTCACTAATAGGTGTGGACCTGTAATTTGAGAAACATTTCCCTAGAAGATTCTAAGGCATTGGAGGACCATGCCCTACCCTTCCCCAGCAGGAGGGGATAGAAAACCACAATCAAGGCTTTGCCCTGCCTGAGACTGAGTGGTATCACCTAATTTGTTGGGTTTCAGTCCTTCATTTATTTATTAAAGAATAAATAAATATTTGTTTGAATTGTATGGCCTCTGACCTCAAGCAACTTCACCTAGTGAAGGTGGTCATCATTAATTTATTCAGCAAACCAACACTTATGAACTATTTGCCATGCACCAAGCACTGGGCTGGATGTTAAGATCTCTGATGTTTTGGATGGATGAGTGTCCTTAATAACTATAGATTCATCTCTTTAAAAACAACATTTTTCAAGCCTGAGCCAAGATGAAGCTGGGCCATCTTGTCAAAACCAGAAAGTAAGGAAGCCATAACCTACCAAGGACTGCTAAGGTCATTTCAGAAGGACACAGAAGCCAATTAGAAAAGCTCCCACAGGCCAAAGATGGGACAACTTGAGCCTAAATAAAAGTATTAACTGCAATGGATGGAAACACACACATTTGTTTAGTAGATTTTTTTCTGGTTGTGCTGTGAGGCATGTGGAATCTTAGTTCCCTGACCAGGGATCGAACCTGGAACCTGCACCCTCTACACTGGAAGCATGAAGTCGTAACCACTGAACCTTCAGGGATGTCCCAGAGGTTCATAGTGTGCTTTAAAAGTAGTACCAAAAAAAACAAAAGTAATGGCTACCTTTGGAGAAATCAGCTCTCATTATTTTGACAGCTATTAAATAAAGGGAAATAATCAAGCATTTTTCCTGCCACTCTTATGGGAATAAAGTCACTGAATAACCAGGGAGACAGTGAATTTCTTGTTAAAGAAATATCTCAGAGAGTAAATGAAGGAACAGCAGAATCAGACATGAACATTTAAAATGTTCATTTGAAATATTGGTGAGCCAGATTCATTATTTTTAAAAAGTCAGTTTGCGGATATTCATAAAAAAGTTTAATACATACTTGAAAGCACTTTCAACTAACTCTTTACAAATCCATCTCATAAGGTTTCAAAATTTAAAATCAGATTATTATAATTGTGACTTTTGCTCAGAATTTTATATTTTAGGTTTCTTGCTGTCAGATTTTACAAGCACATGGCTTCATGTTTACTATAGAAATGGAGAACTAGAATCAAAAATATGTCTGCTACCAAAAAAGTAGCTTTTTCTTGCTGAATGCAAAATGCAATTTCGTAAGCAATCTCCACATGTACATCACCTGCTGCAAGAGTTTGGAGATTATAGAATTTATCTTGGCGTCTAAGTCTCCCTTGGACAGTGTGGTCTTTGAATTTTTTGAAAACCACATTTATTTGTCTTTTTATTTTGATGGCAGTTTGTGTTCTTTGAAAAATACAAAGTTACTAAATCTGTGAATAGTTGTGTGGAATCTTCTGAGGCTATGACTGGGCTTTGGCCAGGCTGAACATTAATATATGTACACTAAAGATTAAATAAAAGGAAATTCGGGGACTTCCCTGATGGTCCAGTGGTTAAGAATCTGCCTGCCAGTGCAGGGGACACAGGTTCGATCCAAGAAGATTCCACATTCAGCGGAGCAACTAAGTCTGTGTACCACGACTACTGAGTCTTCGCTCTAGAGCCGGAGGGTCACCACTACTGAGCCGATGTGCTACAACTTCTGAAGCCTGAGGTCTGCAATAAGAGAAGCCATCGAAGTGAGAAGCCCAGGAAATCCAGCTAGAGAGTAGCCTGGCTCTCCACAACTAGAGAAAGCCCTCATGCAGCAACGAAGACCCAGCACAACCAAAAAAGAGAAAGTGTGGGACCTTCCTGGTGGTACAGTGGTTAAGACTCCATACTCCCAACGCAGGGGGCCCAGGTTCACTCTCTGGTCAGGGAACTAGATCCCACGTGCCGCAACTAAGCAGAAAAGGCAATGGCACCCCACTCCAGCACTCTTGTCTGGGAAATCCCATGGATGGAGGAGCCTGGTAGGTTGCAGTCCATGGGGTCGCTACAAGTCAGACATGACTGAGCGACTTCACTTTCACTTTTCACTTTCACACATTGGAGAAGGACATGGCAACCCACTCCAGTGTTCTTGCCTGGAGAATCCCAGGGACGGGGGAGCCTGGTGGGCTGCCGTCTATGGGGTCGCACAGAGTCGGACACGACTGTAGTGATTCAGCAGCAGCAGCAGCAGCCGCAACTAAGAGTTCATGGGCAGCAATGAAAGACCTGCATGCCGTAACCAAGATCTGGCATGGCCAAATAAATAAATAAATGTAAGCTTTGATTGCCTTCCTCTACAGAATTTTTCTTCTTTATAACCATATTACATTATAATGCCACAGACTCATAAAGTTAAATTCTACTGGGGTAGAATAACAACAAAAAGTGAGTGTTTCCACTGGAAAAGAGACTTTATTTTGACAATGATCTTGGTCAGTTTTAAAAGTAAATTGTCCTGTATCACTGGATTTAATGCAAAAAGCAGGAGGTTTTTATGGATTAGGAGCATCATCAAAGAGTCTTTTTAAAATGTACTTTATAAAAAATGTATTTTATAATTTACTTAATTATTTTCTGTCTTTTCTACTTGCTTATCAGCCCTAGAAGGTAGGGAACATTGCTTATTTTGTTCACTAATGCATCCCAAGCATTAAAACCATATCTGGCACTTACTAAGCACTCAAAAAATTTATTTTGTTACACAAATTAAAGAATAATTATTAATATGTGGATGTAAAGGAAATTATTTTAAAATTTAAATTGTTTCCTTATAAACAGAAGAGAAACAGCAGAAAGTAATAATTATGAATTTTTAATTTTTTTTTTTTTTTACTAATAAGAGTTCCCAAGTTGATAAATCGCTGTGAGAGAGGTTTCTGGTCCATTAAGGCTTGAAAGATGTAGTGAAAAAATGAGAAGGGGTTAAGTAGAGGATGCTCGGGGGCATGAGGAGAAGACCCTGTAGAGTCAGGGAAGGGTCAGGAAAGAATTCTTAGAAGAGAGGATTTCTGTCCAAGCTGGGGTTGGAAGGACTGGCCAGAGGGTGGCCAGAGGAACAGTGGGAAGCAGTCATTCCAGGAAGAGCAACCAGCAGGTGCTTTTTTGCTGGCTGGTGTGCCGGAAATAATTCATTCCTGGTGTGGCAGGGAGGGCAGTAGACAGCCCAATAATTCTCCCAGCGGGCAGCCCTCTGTCCACAGCTCCTGGCCAGAGGGCAGAAGTATTCCTCCCCAGCAGCCAGCCCTTTCCTTCTCTGCAATGCCTCCCTCATTCTGAACCTCTGGCCACCTCTCTTTCTGGCTGGAGGGGACGGCTAGCTGCTCCCTTGGATGAGGCAGCTGAGCAAAGCCAGCAGCTGCCAGAGGCCAGGCTGCCTGACTGCCAAACCGGGAGGGGTTGGATCCACTGGCTGCGCCCTCAGCCCACACATGCCCAGCCTCTGGGACTGCTTGGGAACAGGGTCAGGAGAGCTGGCACCACAGGGCAGGGATCTGGCTTTGCTCATCTTCCGGCCAAAGCGAGAGAGGCAGGAGGGCCGGCCAGCAGCCCCAGCAGCCTTGAGTATGTGCCTGCTTTCTCTCTGGCCACTGCATCCTGCAGACCCCAGGACCCTCCTCTCTGAAACAGTCACGGGGCTGAGGCTTGGAAAGTGTTAGTCGCTCAGTCATGTCCAACTCTTTGCAACCCCATGGATGGTAGCCCACCAGGCTCCTCTGTCCATGGGATTCTCCAGGCAAGAACACTGGAGTGGTTGCCATTTCCTTCTCCAGGGGATCAACCCAGGGATTGAACCTGAGTCTCCTGCATTGGCAGGAGGATTCGTTCCTATCTGAACCACCAGGGAATCCCAGGTTTTGGAAGGAGGGTTTTTTGATTGGTTTGATTTAGTTTGGTTTTTTATTTGTTTTTGCCTGAAAGAGCATTGGTAAAATAAGGGGATGGGGGAAAGGCAAGGAAATGACTATGTCAGTGTCAGTATAGCAGTTACCTATAGGACCGAGGGAGGCCACTGGGATCAGAGGGTTTTGGGGGTGTAGACAGAGTTCTGGTTCCTTACCTTGGGAGAGTCACAGAGATATTTGCTTTAAAAATATTCATTTAACTATATGTTTATATTTTTATAAATCTTACATATTTGTTATATTTCACACTTTAAGAAATGGTATTAAAAAAAAAAAAGGGAACACCACACTGGGAATAAAATGCCTAGGTTCTGAGAAGAATGAGTTTTTTGACATTTTTTTTCCTCCAGTCGTCCCATCCAAAGTACAGCATAGAATTCAGATGTACCTACGTCATATTTTAATGCCTCAATTCTTAAAGTTGAGTTAAACATGAATTAAATTGTCTCCTTTACTAGTTTAAACATTTAGCTAGTTGTTTTATTTTTGTTTTTTATGGAAGTGACATTGATTTATAACATACTGAGCCTTAACCAGGTGCCAGGCACGGTGCTAAGTGCTTTACTGTTCTTAACGCTCTTCCTTCACATGACAGGTAGGTACTGTGATCACTCCAGGCTACAGACGGAAGCACCAAGGCCCAGAGAGGCTAAGTAACTTAGCCAAGGTCACACAGCTAGCAGTGCTGAAGAGCTGGGATTCAAACTAGGGTCAGTGTGCTCAAGGGGCAGAGCTTAACCTCTGGCCCGTACTGCCTCCCAGATCTGACCTTACCTGACTGCTAAAATGACAGCCACATAGTCACTTACAGTTGGTAGAGTTTAGAGGTCATGGTGGTCCAGTGGCTGAGACTCCCTGCTTCCAATACAGGGGACCTGGGTTCGTCCCTGTTCAGAGAACTAGATCCCACCCACCTCAAGGAAGACCAGGTGCAGCCAAATAAAGAAATATTTTTTTTTTAAGAATACAGTCAGACAGACATGGGTTCAAATCTAAACTCACATGAAAAATGAGGACGGTATTCAGCCAACTTTGTTGCCAGGACAAGTAAATGAAAACCTATTTGCCAGGTACGAGGTACACAGTAGGCACACAATAGATGATCACCTCTAAAATTAAGATGCTCACCGCGTAGGAAATAGACAAGGCCAAGTGTCGCTGTCCGCATTTATCAGATGGGAGATCCGGCTCAGTTCCGGTACCACCGAGGGGTGAGGAGTCCCAGAGGGTCCACTGGTCCCTTACCGGCCCCGCCCAGTAGAACTCTCCGGGTCTGGCGTCTGATGTGGCCGCCTGGCCCCCGCCCCGCTCCGCAGGAATGTGGGGCGCGAGTGCTGGTGGCGAGGAGGGGGCGCTGACGCTGAGGCTTTTCCGCTCCAGCTGCGCGGACGGGCGACACAGCAAATTCCGCGGCCACACCTGGCCGTGCAGCTGTCCAGGCTGGGCCGGGAGGAGGATTCCCCAGTCCTCCGGCCGCAGGCCCCCGAGGGCACGGCCTTGACCCCTGGCGATCATGGACGGGAAGGGTTGGGGGGCGGGGGGAACGCCGAACACTCCCGCTGGGTTAAACGCGCTGGACCAGCCCCATTCTCCAGCTACTCCTCTTCACCTGGCCTTTATGGAAGGAGGCTAGTCCTCTCTGACACCGGGGAAGATGAGGGGCTCCCCGGTCGAGCCCCTGAAAACACCCTGCTCAGAATGCTGACTCGGAGGAGGAGGATAGAGGACCCCTCAGGGGCACCCCTCTGGTTTCAGGATTCTGGGTTTCCCTGGGAAGTCAGATCCTAAGAGATCATAGTGGGATGACGTGCTCCCGTTTCCCCGAAACCTAAGCCATCCTCTCCTCTCCCTGTGTCCCCCCAACCCCTGTCCCCAGTGGGACACCAGGACTGGGCACAGGGCAAAGCCAAGGTGAAACTGAGGTCCTCAGTTCTGCAGCCGGGGTGGCATTCAAGGCCTCCCAACAGCACAAGTAGTCTCTGTTCACCTCTGCCCCCATCTCTGGGCCACCTCGTACCCTTCTGTCCCCTCTGTGTGCATGCCTGCTAAGTCGCTTCAGTCATGTGCAACTCTTTGCGACCCCATGGACTATAGCCCGCCAGGCTCCTCTGTCCATGGAATTCTCCAGGCAAGAATACTGGAGTGGGTTGCTACGCCCTCCAGAGGATTTTCCCAGCCCAGGGACCGAACCTGTGTCTCTTCTGTCTCCTGCATTAGCAGGCAGGTTCTTTACCACTAGTGCCCCCTCTAATCCTCCCTAACCCGCCTTTTCTCAGTTCCTCAAATGCACCAAACGCCCTCCAGCCTCACAGCCTTTGCCCATGCTGTCCTCCTTGGTGTACCCCTATGTCCCAGGCTCACCCTCGCCTCATTTTTCATTTTTCTATTGTCTGCTCAATCACCACATATTACTAAGATTATGACTAAGGGAGTGTCTTTGAGAATTCCTGGGCCACGGCTCTCCTACACGAAGTTCAGAATCCACTTGCCAATTTCCTCCAATAACTTTGTTGGAATTTCCATTAGGATTGTAGCAAATTTAATCTGGTGAGAACTGACAACACCTATGAGTCTACTATAATGACGTGTTGTGAGTCATCGAGGATACAGAGACAAACCATGCAACTCCTTCCCTCAATAAGCTTTTTTAACTCCTGGTCTTCCTTTCTATTTTATTTCATCTCATGAGAGAAGATCTTATTGGGCCCATTTTGCAGATCAGAAAACTGAGGCTCAGAGAAATTGCATGACCTGCCCTAGGTCCTGCGGGGAGGAAGTGGTGGAGCCAAGACCCCCACCCAGTCTGTCTGACTCACAAATCTGCCCAAGCCAATTTGGTCTATGGGTTTGGTTCGTGTGTGTCTCTGTGTGTATAAAAGTAAGGTGTGTTTTCACACACACCCAAAGTTGAAAACCATCTATTTAAAGATGGATGTGCTGTGAGGTTGAGTGGGAGTGCAGGTATGTCTGCTCTGTTGGGCTGTGACTTCTCTTTGTGTGGATGGTGGGGTCTTTGGCTATGTGTATAAAGTGTTGGGGGTTTTGGTGGGTGTACTGGGAAGGATATGTCTGTGTATTGGGTAGGAATTGTGCGTTGGGAAGACAAAATTGGGTTACTTCTGTTGGTATGTGGGTGTGTTTTCTTATATTAGATTTTAATTTGATACTTGTTGAAAGAACTCTTTGAAATTAAACAAAGGTTTTTCAAACCGTCTATAACTCAGTTTTTATTTAAGGTGTAACTTGTGTGTATGCTCAGTTGCTCAGTCCTGTCTGACTCTTCGCAACCCCATGGACTGTAGCCCGCCAGGCTCCTCTGTCCATGGAATTTTCCAGGCAAGAATACTGGAGTGGGTTACCATTTCCTTCTCCAGGGCTTCTTCCCGACCCAGGGATCAAACCTGTGTCTCCTGCATTGGCAGGTGGATTCTTTATGACCGCGCCATCTGGGAAGACTAAGGTATAATTTACGGTATTCAGATCTTAAGTGTACAGCTGGATGAATTTTTATATACATGCCATCAAGCTTCCTGGGGCTGGGGAAAGAGAGTGAGCTGGGGCTGCTCTCTTTCTGCGGTTTCTCTTGCTGCAGAGCAAGACTCTAAAATGTGCAGGCTTCAGCAGCTGCATCTCAGGGTAGAGAACAGGCTGAGTTGCTCTGTGGCAAGTGGGATCTTCCAAGACCAGGGACTGAACCCATGTCCCCCTGCACTGGCAGGCAGATTCTTAACCACTGGACCACCAGGAAAGTCTTCTAGTTTTGCCCATTCTTAAACATCTTGTCAATGGAGTCACGTGGTGTTTGCTTGGGCAGGTTAATAGCTAACACTGAACAAACTTGCTTTGTGTGTTGACAATTCCTGTATCTCACTGAATTTATCATAATAGCCAAATAATGTAGTGCCTGTTTATTGTTCCCATTATACAGATGAGGAAGCTGAAACTCAGAGACTTGCCTCGAGTCACCCAGACCAAGGTCACTCATCTGTGGTCACAGCTCTGGTCCTTGCAACTCCTAAACCATCCTGCCTCCCTCTGGGTAACTCACCGAAGAGGTGACATGACTTATGAGAGAGCAGAAGACCTGGGAGCCCAGAGGTGCTTCTGGGTGTGCTTTATTTCTTTTCCGAGAAGTCAGTGTTTCTGAATCTGTCGTCAGATCTCCCCAACACCCCCTACTGCTGTGTCGGGTACCACCTGCCACTGGCAGCCCAGCCACAGCAGGGCTGCAGAGACACACCAACCACAAGGGTTGAGTTCTGGCTCCCAGAGTTACTTGCTGTATGACTATGAGGAAGCTACCTCCTTTTTTGAACCTCACATCCTCAACTGCTGAAACAAGGCTAAAATCCTCATGCAGGGTTAGGACAGTAACAGACGGAAGATGTCATTGTATAAATTACCACTGCTGTTATTTTTTTTTAAAGATTTTGTACTGAAAAATAAAACATAAGTACAGAAAGTCACATAAAACCAATGTGGGACCCAATAGAGTGAACCTCTTGTAACCACCAGTCAGATCAAGAAATAAGAGCCTCTTAAATGTCCCACCTCAATTACAGCTTGACTTCTATAATATTTCTTTGTCCGCACTCAAGTTCACATCCCTCAACAGTGGAGTCCATAAAAAATTTGCCCATATAAAATAATGTAGGGACTTCCCTGGTGGTCCGGTTGCTTAGACTCCATGCTCCCAATGCAGGAGGTCCGGGTTTGATCCCTGGTCAGGGAATTAGATCCCATAGGCTGCAACCAAGAGTTCCCATGCCACAAGGAACTTCGAAGATCCCACATGCAGGCAAATAAATCAATAAGAATAAATATTTTAAAAAATGTGTATCTTTTGAGTCTCTATTGATTTCCACCTCCATCTCTTTCATTTTCTCAGTTGTCTTTTAGAAGAACTTGGAACATTTGACCAAAGAGTTTTGAAGAGTGTGGATCACCATTCCTATTTTTCACATGTGTTTTCCTCCCTCCCAGCTCCCTCTTTCCCTTGTTTGGATTTGGAGTGACACAAATCTGGGTTGAAGTTTTGAGTCTGCCAATTGCTGTGTGTCCTTGGACAAGTCACTCACCCACTCTGAACCTATTTCCTCAACTGGCAAATGAAGGGGTGATCTGGAGGATCTCTAAGGACATTCCAACTTTCTTAGTCTCCTCTCTCAAGCACCAGGCTCCTGTTCCACAGTCTCTTCTTCTTTTTCATCTCTCTTTTAAAATTAAAGTACCGTTGATGTACAATATTATATAAATTCATGGACAATATAGTGATTCACAATTTTTAAAGGTTATACTCCATTTATAGTTTTATATTCCTTGTGTTGTACTACACGGGCTTTTTTCCATTGTGCCCCTGCAATGGGAGTGTGGAGTCTTAACCACTGGACCACCGGGGGAGTCCCTACACAGACTCTTCTTAAAAGCAACTTTATTGTCTGAAAAGAACCCTGGGGTAAGAAACAGAGACCTGGCTCTGGAATCCAGTTTCCACTGGGACTAGCTGTGTGACCTTGGACCAGGTACTTAACCTCTCTGAGTTTCCACTTCTTCGTCTGTTGAATGGAGATTCTGAACCCTAATCCATAAAACTGGAGCAAAACTTGAATGATATCGGACTCTTATAGCACTTAGTGCTTGGCACCTGAAAAAAAAGTGAAAGTGTTAGTCACTCAGTTGTGTCCAACTCTTTGTGACTCCACAGACTGTGGGGCTCCTCTGTCCATAGGATTCTCCAGGCAAAAATATTGGAGTGGGTAGCCATTCCTTTCTCCAGGGGATCTTCCCAACCCAGTGATCGAACCCTGGTCTTCTGCATTGCAGGCAGATTCTTTACCGTCTGAGCCACCAGAGAAGCCCATCTAGTATGTGCTAAATAAATGTTGACTGTTATTGTTGTTATTATTATCATCAGTTATAGCTAACATTTCTTGACTGCTTACTCAGGCCTTGTGTCACGTGTCTCAGTTCATTTAATCCTCACAACAATTCCACAAGGCAGCCTTATTTTATAGGTGAGACATCAAGGCACAAAAGGTTAAGTAACTTGCCCATGGACACACGGCTAGTAAGCCATGAACCCAGGCTGTCTGGATCCAGAGTCAGCAGTGTTAGTCACTGAGATGTACTGCCTCAAATACTACTGCTATCTAGAAGAATCTCCCCTTCACTTGCCCAAGAGAATTCCAGTAGGGGTGAAGATGAAGCAATAGCTGAATCCAGTGTGACAAAATCCAGGGGTGAGTAAAGCTCTTACCCTGAAGTGAGATCCCAGCCCAGGACATTCATCTGGGCCATCTCTGATTATTTCCTGCCTTCACCCCTAACATTTTTATCCACTGGCAACCTGTGTATTCATGTACAGATGGGCAAGTTGGATCATAAAGAAGGCTGAGTGCCAAAGAATCGATGCTTTTGCGTTCTGGTGCTACAGAAGACTCGAAGAGTCCCTTGGCAGAAAGGAGATCAAACCAGTCGATCCTACAGGAAATCAACCCTAAATATTCATCAGAAGGACAGTTGCTGAACAGAAGCTCCAATACTTTGGCCACCTGAAGCAAACAGCCGACTTGTCAGAAAAAAACACCCTGATGCTGAGAAGGATTGAAGGCAAAAGGAGAAAAGGGTGGCAGAGGATGAGATGTTTCAGTGGCGTTACTGACTCATTGAACATGAATTTGAGCAAACTCTGGGAGACGGTGAAGGAAAGAGGAGCCTAGCGTGCTGCAGTCCATGAGGTCACAAAGAGTTAGACATGACTTGGCAATTAAACAACACCAACCTGTCAAAGTGAACCTCGGGACAGGCTTAGTCAACAAGGACAGCAGGCAAGGTCCTACCTGGTGGACTGGCCGCGGGTGTTTTTGTATGTTTGCTACCAGTGTGATTTTCTGGGTTGTTCTGGATGTGTGAACATGTCGGGTAGGAGACAGTGATTTTTTTTTTTCTTTTTGCCACACTGCAAGGCACGTGGAATCTTAGTTCCCAGACCAGGGATTGAACCTACATCCCCTGCATTGGAAGCACAGTCTTAAGTACTGGACCATCAGGGAAGTCCCAGGAGATGGTGATTTTGTACACATGGTTGGACTTCGAGGCCGTGCCTTCCTCATATGTCTGTCTGTCTGTCTCTCTGGAGAGGCAGTGGGACTAGCCTGGCCCATCCCACCTCTGCCCCCCACCTGCTGTGAGACCCCAGGCCAACGACTCACTTCTGTGTGCCTGTTCCCTCACGTATAGAAAAATGGTTACGATGACAGTAATAATACCAACCTGATAGGGTGGGTCTGAAGATTGGATGGTCTCATCCAGGTCAAGTGCTTGAAATGGCTCTGAGCACTGAGGAAAGAACAAATACCTGCCGCTTCTATGTGTTCACATGATCAAGTGTGTAAAGGGTGGGCTTCTGTGTATTTATGGAAAAGCACCTGAGGGCATCTGACAGCAAGAATTTAAGGGACTGGGGGAACCAGCTGTCTCATATTTTGTGGGAGGAGGGTATCTGTGTGTGTATACATGCATGTGTGTGTGGTGTGTGCACAGTGGATGCGTGTGCATTCTGTAAAATGGGCAAGAATGTTCACTGCCAGAACCCAGTTAGCAAACAAACAGGCCCTAGGACAAGTCACTGAAGCTCTGTGTCCCCATCTGTCTGTGGGCGGGGTTGCTGCCTCAAAGGCAGCTGCAAGGACCAAGTGAGTCATGGATCTAATGCTCTGGACCGTTGCAAGTGGCCAGGACATGGGAGAGGTTGGTATTTAGCGCTCAGGGAGAGTGGGGCACACACTCCTGGGTCATCAGTGCAAAGCTGTTTGTGTTTGCCTCCTCTGCCGCCTGGTATGTCATGGTTCTCAGCTCACTGTAGACAGAAAAGCCCTAAGTCCAGTTGCTCCAATGGCCCGGAGAAGGATAGAGACTTGCCCCAGGACACCCAGCCTACTGGAGGCAGAGAATGGAGCTAGATCGGAGCCAGTGCCTCTTGTCTTTCTGGTGTGATGGGAAAGCCATGTAGAGGTCAGAGTCAGCAGCCCCCAGCCCCCACTGCCTCTGTGTGCCCCGCCTCCCCCAGCATCCAGCAGTCAGCCTGGGCTGGGGGAAGCTGCTCCAGGGGAAAAGGTGTGTGCTTTGGCAGCCGGCACTGTCTGGGCCGCCGAGGCTGAGGCTGGGCAGCTGCCTGGGGCGGGAATTCCATGCGTCTGGGGAGGACCGCACTTGGGTAGCCCCGTCCCAATTCCCAGCCCTGCATCGTCACCTGGGCCAGGGCTCAGCTCGGCACCGGAGACTGGGTTCTGCCTGGAACTTCTCAGAAAGGTCTCTGGAAGTGGAGACTGAAGATTACAAGTGCTTCAACTTTGGTTTTTTTAATGGAACACCTTTCTTGTAAATCTGTCCCTTCCCGTTGCAAAGGCATCGCTTTTTATTTGTGAAGAATACAAGGAATCAGAGAAGAGAAAATGAAATTCTTTGTCAACAACAAAGTACAGCAACTCAGAGATCAAAGGAGTTCTGTCAACACACACACACACACACACACACATCCTTGAATATTTATGCATTAACACATGCATATGATACAGAAATCATCAGAAGGACGTGCTTGTATGTGTGTGCTTGCGCATTCATCACATACAAGCACATGCATACTCATGCAAGTACACACGCAGGTACAGACATCTGCTTGATCATGTACGCATCCATACACCTATATGTGACACACAAGCCCTCACATGTGTGTCTGTGTGTGCTTATACACCTATAACAAACACACATACTCTCATAAGCACATGCACACACACCTAAAGAGCTCCACTCAGTGCTCCACCAGTTCAATTAGTTGTGAATTCATTTAATCCTGGCATCAGTGTTGTAAGGAAAGAACCTTTATTTCTCCCATTTTCCAGATAAAGCACAAATGGTTAAGTAATCTGCCCAAGGACACCAGTTAGTGAGCATAAAAAGGCTTTTTTTTTTTTAAAGAAAGAACAACCAAAAAAAAAAAAAACCACCCTCAAACACAAAATAATGGGGATTTGAATCCGGATCCACTGGCTTAATTAATTAGGCTGCATGGTCCTATGTTTGAGGGGCCTCGCAGCAAATATTCTAATATTCTCATCGGGCTTTCCCCCCCATGCATCTATACTTGGTTTGGTTACAGAAATGACATCCTTGTTACATACTAGCAGGGCCCTCCCTGGGGTCAGACTTGGATGTGAATCCTGGCCCCACAGCAGACAGGCTGGCTTGACTTTGGACTGTTTCTTCACCTCTTCGGAGACTGGTTTTTCATCTAAAATGGGGAGGGATCGTATCTGCTTCTGAGAGCTTGGCTGAGCTTGTATACTCGAGCTCAGCATCCAAGTTCAGCCAGGCTCATTAGATGGGAACCATAGGAAAGCTGCCAACTCTGGGGCTGGAGGACTTTGTGGAGAAAAGAGAAAAACACTTTCTGGATGCGAGATGGCCGTAATAGGTGGGGTCTGGAAGGCAGAGAAAAGGCTCGGGATCTGAGGTCTCCTGAGGAGAGGTGGTGTTTCGTCCGGGAATCCCTGCCTTGACCGCACCCCTATCCTGACCGGCAGCTCAGCCCCGGCCCCCTTGCACTTCAGGTGGAACGGCAGAGAGAGGGAGGAGAGAGAAGCCCACGGACTGGCAGGCGGAGCTTCGAGCCTGGCCCGGCTGGAAGGGGAGGGGGCTGGGGGGCTGGGACGTCAGATGCCATCAGCTCTTGGCGGAACGTTTAAGTCGCTGTGCGGCAGGCGGGCTGGGCGTCTGCAGAGGTCCCCTGCCTCCTGGGCCGCCTCCCGCCGCCAGCCTGGGCTACCCATCCTGGGTACGCGCCCCTGGGGAGCCTGCCGCCTTGTCTCCCGGACCCCTCTCTGTGGTTCTCTTCTCAGTATTTCTTTCTCTATCTTGTCTGTTCTTTCCCCCCCTTTCTCTCTCTCTGTCTCTCCCATGTTCCTTCTCTTTTTGCCCCAACGTCGTCTCTCTTTCTCTCTGTATCTTTCTACCTTTTTTGTCTCATAGCTCTTTTCTGGATCTTTTTATGTCAGTGATCTTTTTGTCTCCCTCATTTTCTTTTTCTCTGTTTCTCGCTTTTCTTTTTGTCTGCCTCTTTCAGTCTCTTCCTTCTTTCTGTGTCTTGCAAGAGTTTGGGCAAGCTCCGGGAGCTGGTGACGGACAGGGAAGCCTGGCATGCTGCAGTCCGTGGGGTCGCAAAAAGTCGGACACGACTGAGCGACTGAACTGAACTGAACTCCACCCTGAAATTGCAGCAACTTGGGGACGAGAGCGCCCTGGCCGATGCCTCAGGGGAGGTGGGCGCTGCCCCTCTGAGGGCACCGACAGAGCCCGTGTGGAGTGAGATTGGTGCAGAGGGTATCCAGTCTGGGGAGGAGTGGGGTCTGCTTCCTGGGCTGGTGGGATGGAACTCCGGCTTTGAAGTGTTGTCTCACTCCAGGGCCTGGTCCGAATTCAGCCACTCTCTGGGCATTTCTTTATTTTTTCTTTCTATCTTTTTAAAAAAATATTTATTTGGCTGCACCAGATCTTAGTTGAGGCACACAGGGTCTTTAGTTGTGACTCGCAAACTTAGTTGTGGCATGTGGGATCTAGTTCCCTGACCAGGGATTGAACCTGGGCCCCCTGCATTGGGATCGTAGCGTCTTAGCTGTTGGACCCCCAGGAAAGTCCCTGTCTGGGCAGTTCTTCCCACTGCACCATCCACTCAGTCCATGGGGTGGGAAGGATGGAGTGTTGCTCCCCGCCACCAGAGCTGTGTTGGGAGGTCTGTGTCAAGCTCCCAGCAGTTAGCATCCTCTAGGGTGGGAATGCTGGGGAGCACTCAGGGTTTGGTGCCCTCATGACCGCCCCCTCCAGGCAGCCAGCTCTGACTGCACGAGGCCAGACGTGGGACCCCTTCCAGCCAGCTATGCCCCCGCTGCCCGGCACCGTGGGCCTGGCAGGCCTGCTCTTCTGGGCAGGCCAGACAATGAACGCCTTGATGCCCAACACCACCCTGGCACTGACCCAGACCAAGGGCACAGCTGTGAGGCCCCTGAGTGGCCTGGGGGTGCCTCGGTACCGGCGGAAGCGCCACATCTCTGCCCGGGACATGAGTGCCTTATTGGATTATCACAACCACATCCGGGCCAGCGTGCACCCACCTGCTGCCAACATGGAGTATATGGTGAGTCCTCATGCTCTGCCAGTGCCCTCTCTGGCAAATGCCAGTTGACTCGGTGTTCCCTGGAAGGGCTGAACCACTCACGAGTCTAGCCTTTCTAGCCAGTATCTGGGCCCTGTGAAGTCTGCCCATTTTACAGATGAGAAAACTAAGGCTTTATATAGGTCCTTTCTGCAGGCAGGAGCAGAGGACTGCGATTTATGGCGCATCCTCTGTGCCCCAGGCACTTACACAGAACCCTCTTCCTTCAAGGTGGGATTTATCTGCGTTTTCCAAATAAAGAAATCGAGAAGCAGAGAATTAATTCGTTGAAGGTCACCCACTTGGGATTACACCCCAGCTCTGCCAGCTGCTAAAGCTGTTGTCTTAACTAACACAATGCCTTTTCCAAGAATTCTGGCTTCCTGCTGGGGATCCGCAGTGGGTGGGTGGCTGGAGATTTCCCTGCCATTGTCTCTTTGCCCCAGGGGTTTGATGACACTCCCAGTCTGTCCACAAGTCTCTGGGGGTAGAATTGGGAGAGATAGGGATTAGTTTCTGGGGTGGGGGTGGAGGGCACAGGCTGGGGGAGAAACAGCAGCTGACCAGCAAAGGACGCTGGGATGTCTTCCTTCAAAGAGGCAGAATGGGGGATCAGGGGAGAAGGGGGTGTCTCACCCCAGCCCCCTACCAGCCTGACTCCGGAGGGGAGGAGGGAACCTTTTTCATTATCGCAGCCCCTCCCCCAGGACCATTGTCCCAAACTAGCCTGTAGAGATAGGCCTCCAGCTCACCTACAGATTTCTTTAGGGAAAAGGATTGTCAGCCGCCCCCTGTAAGACAGATACCTGCTCCCTTAACTGCCTGCAAACACTTGTACTTTTGCCATGCGTTCATTCACTTATGTAGCATCTCCTGCTTGGAGCTAGGCACCACTGCTAAGCCCTGTGGACACTGCCAAGAACAGGATGGACAAGGTCTTGTCCTTCACAGAGCTTCCATTTCAGTGGGCATGATAAAAAACAAAGATCAACCACAACATTTATGTAGAATACGACATCAGGTACAATAAGGTGTTGGGAGGGGTGGGGATGGGAGCCCAAATGGCAGGCAGCTAAAGGTGGGGGAGCCGTTTATTTGTTCATTAACTGACTCATCCATTGATTAACACAATGGCTGGCACGTAGAAGGCCCTCCAGTTTTCAAACAATGACACATTTACTGAGCACCAGCCCTGTGTGCAAAGCCCTCCCCGCAACAGGTGTTTGATTGTTGCATGTATTGTGGAAGAGAGAGAGCTAGACAGTTCCACCAGGAGGGGCCCTGGGGAGGGTCAGTGAGCGTGGGTTAGAGGTTTGCATGCCCCTACCTCAGCTCACCCCTTTGAAGCATGAAGAAAACATTCCTCTGCTTTCTTTAAGAATGGATGAGTCTCACAACCCCGGGGAGATGTCTGGACCCTTCTTTGGGTGTCCCCATTGCTTCACTAGCTGGCTTCAGCCCACAGGACAGGTATCTGGCTAAATATCCCTTGCTCAAGGATCACTTTCTCTCTATGGCTCCAAAAAAGACCAGGTTCCGTTTCACATTCTCACACCAGCCAACTGTAATGATTGCTTAACGTCTCATTTCCTTGCTAGACTGTGAGTCCTTGTTCAATATTTGCTAAATGACAGATGAAATGAAGGAACAAATAATATCTCAGAATCTCAGGAAGTCAGAGTGGAAGGGAACTAGTATTTTTTTTTAAGTAAGTGATCCTTTTTTGAGATATAAAACTTGGGGCATTCATAGATGGGAAAATTAAGAAGCCATTACTGAGGAGGAGGAGGGTATTCTCTATGTGCTGATGTAGAATCATCGCTAAGACAAACCTGTCTGGTTAAATGAAAACAGCAAGGTGCCAAATAGAATGTCTGGCATCCTGCCATCTGTCAAAAAAATTCACATATATATATATATATACACACACATATATATGTATATGTTGTTATTCCCTGGTGGCTCAGTTGATAAAAGAGTCTGTCAGCAATTCAGGAGACCCAGGTTCAATCCCTGGGTTGGGAAGATCCCCTGGAGAAGGAAATCGCAACCCACTCCAGTATTCTTGCCTGGAGAATTCCATGGACAGAGGAGCCTGGCGGGCTGCAGTCCATGGGGTCACAAAGAGTCGGACATGACTGAGTGACTAACACTTTAGTTGCTAAGTCATGTCTGACTTGCGACCCCATGGACTGTAGACCACCAGGCTCTGCAGTCCATGGGATTTTCTAGGCAAGAATATTGGAGTGGGTTGCTATTTCCTTCTCCAAGAAGGATTATATGTGTATATATATATAATTATTATCTTTACATAATATATATTTTATTTATATATTAACACAATATGATATGTAATTACATATATTACATACATTATATTATATATAATTACATTTTTTACATATAATCATATATACATTTTATATATATATTATATGCTTATGGGTGTGGAATATTTCTGCAACTGGACACAAGAAACTCACGATGATGGTTACCTCCAGAGTCTGGGTGGCTAGTATAAGATGAGGGACTAGTATAAGATGAAGATGAAAGACTCTCCACTTCTCCTTTCAACAGCTTACATAGTAAATGTGTGCATGTTTTCACTATTAAAAACAAACACATTTTGAATTTTAAAAATTTAATGTTAAACACATTTTCAAATTTTAATAAAAAAAATCCATTCTCTTCCTATTATCCTGGGCTCAGTCTCTTCTAGGGATAGCTGGGAACTCCCAGGCCAATCCCTGGGACCCCCTCAGAGCAGGGAACCCCAAGCTTGAAGTCCAGCGAAGGAAAAAGGGTATCGGGCTAAGAGTCAGAAGGCTAGGTGTGGATCTCAGCTCTCGTGTGGACTTGCTATTGACCTTGAAGTCACAGGCCTTCTCTAAGGCTCAGTTTTCTTATTAATTAAGTGGATTTATTGCAGGGTTCCCAGGAGATGGAGGAGTCATGATACCACGTATATTTGCATTTCTAGATGCTACTGAGATGGTGGTGGTTTTCCTCCCACTGGGAACTTCATGACCTTTCTGCTTCCCCAGGTCTGGGACGAGCGGCTGGCCAGGTCGGCTGAGGCCTGGGCCTCCCAGTGCATTTGGGCCCACGGGCCCTCACAGCTGATGAGATACGTGGGCCAGAACCTGTCTGTCCATTCCGGCCGGTGAGTGAGCCCTCCCTTCACCCCGTCACTACACTGCCCTTCTTTCACTCAGCAAGTTCACCGAGCACACGGTCTGAGTTTCTTCCATCGCCTCCACCTTCCCAGGTACCGCTCGGTGGTGGATCTTGTGAAGTCTTGGTCAGAGGAGAAGCGGCATTACTTGTTTCCTGCCCCAAAGGACTGTACCCCGCGCTGCCCCTGGCGCTGCAGTGGCCCTGTCTGCTCCCACTACACCCAGGTACCCTTTGTAGGGATGAAGGGCTGGTGGGAGAAGTAGAATGTGGTGGACAGCAGCTCGAAATAAAACACAGGCCTCTACGGACTTGCTCTTACATAATGAGCCTTTTCCTGTATATACATTGAATTGAACTGAACTGGGTCTTATTTTGAGTGTCTTAGGTCAGTGGGCCATATTGTTTGACCCCAAAATGGAGATGTGTGGTCTGACAAGTTCAAGAGTGCCTTGCTATCAATAGGTCCAAATGTTTCCCAGTATTTTCTAGTTTCCAAGGCTGTGCTGTCTTAAAAAAGAAATGCCAAATATTACCCAAAAATCGTAGTGTATTCAGAGTGCTCATATTGAGATGGTACCACTTATTGTACATAAAAATACAATGCAGTATAGTGTTATAAGAAATAGGACCAATGGTAGGACAAAGGTCTTCTTTTGGAGACCTGCCAATTTCTCTGTGACTCATTTGCAGTAAATGTCAAACACTGAAGAAAATTCTCCTAGGAAATGTGAGGCTTAAGCCAAATGTCCCTCCTGACATCCATGAGATATTATTACCCCCATTTTACCAAAGGAGAAACAAGGCACAAAGCAGTTAAGTGACTGGTCAAAGTCACACAGCTTCTGATATTGAGAAACTGACCCAAGGCTGTTTATCTTCAAAGTTTATGTTCTGGGTTCAGGATGGGAACACGTGTACACCTGTGGCAGATTCATATGGATGTATGGCAAAACCGATACAATATCGTAAAGTAATTAACCTCCAATTAAAATAAATAAATTTATAAAAAAAGAAATAATAAGGTATTTGAATGCTATAGAAACGTGCACTGTAGATAGTAAGCTCTTCTCTCAATTCTATTTCCCAAAGGTAACAGGGTAGTACATTTGCTTCTGGATTTTTTTCCCCATGAATAATATGAAAGGAAAACTGACACTTTCTCCTGGTTTCTTTATGACTAAGCATATCATGGGAGAAGGCAATGGCATCCCACTCCAGTACTCTTGCCTGGAAAATCCTATGGATGGAGGAGCCTGGAAGGCTGCAGTCCATGGGGTCGCTGAGGGTCAGACAGGACTGAGCGACTTCACTTTCACTTTTCACTTTCATGCATTGGAGAAGGAAATGGCAACCCACTCCAGTGTTCTTGCCTGCAGAATCCCAGGGACGGAGGAGCCTGGTGGGCTGCCGTCTATGGGATCACACAGAGTCGGACACGACTGAAGTGACTTAGCAGCAGCAGCAAGCATATCATGTACCACAGTTCATGAGAAATAGCAATTTGTATACTGAGATAAACCAGGAACAACAGGTTAGTCTGTTTAGCCTGCATCCTTCCAATATTGAAACCTTGAGTATTTCCCATAAGGCTTTGCAAAAACAATTTCATCTTCGCCTTTTGTGACATGGATACCTAAACACAGGTCCCTTCCTTTGTGGATATGTAATCTTTTGAGAAAGATACTGTTTCGCTTTGTTTTTTTTTTTTTTAATCAGGAACAGATTAATGGAAAACCTGGTAATCTTAGAAATTTTGTATTCATTTCCTTTAAATACTGTGGTTTGTATTTGGCTGGCTGGTCATTTTGAGGCTGGACTTCCTTGTATTTCTTTTCAAGTAAAATTTTTTTCTTTTCTAAAAAAAAAAAAGTTTGTGTTCTAATCTCCAACACAACAATGATTTTCAAGCATTGTTCATAAGGGGGGAAAGAAAGAAATCTAATTGAACACTATAGAAAACATTAGCATATATCCTTCTATATGATAAGATTAAATATTAGTTCGTAAAACTTTTGTGCAAGAGGAGTAGGTGTGTGTGTGTGTGTGTGTGTGTGTGTGTGTTGGTGCACTGGGTAACAGTATAAAACTGTTTTCCCTACTGTTGATTGCAGTAAAAAATAAAGTTTGGGAAACATTATATTAATAGTACCGTATGCCTCCATCCTCTCACTTTTGAGACAGTTGCCTCCCCCAGGAAAACCTCAGCTAATGCATCCACCCTGAACTGGGCAAGTGCAGGAACCTTCCAGGCCCAAGTCCTTCTCACAGCCTCCCTTTCCTTTGTCCTCCCTTCTCAGATGGTGTGGGCATCTTCCAATCGGCTGGGCTGTGCCATCCACACCTGTGGCAGCATCCGCGTCTGGGGCAGCACCTGGCGCCAGGCTGTGTACCTGGTCTGCAACTATGCCATTAAGTGAGTGCAGCTTTGAGATCGAGGGGACTCTGGGGCAGGAGGGTGGCTCACAAGGTGGGCAGGATTCTCATAAAAGGAAGACACACAGGACACCTTGCCCTCCTCTGTTCTAAATACACCATACAGTTTGGTACTTTTAGAATTGATCGAGAATCCTTTTTCTTTACCCAAGCTTCACAGTCAATTGGGTGATAGACAGAGGACCAAGGCAGGTGGATAGTAGATAGGCAGTCTCCCTGATGAAGCCAGTAGTGGAGAATGTGTTTTAGCTCTGCCAGCCAAGTGGGCTTGCAAATAGCTCGCTGTTGAATTAAACCTTCACATCCATTAACAAGCAACACTGGACAACCAGAGGCCTCTTCTAAGTACAGTGCTGGCCCCTTTAAGCTTCCCACGAGAAACAGAGCCACCAAGGACATATGCTCCCTGCAGGGAGGCAGATCCCACAGGAAAGAAAGGAAGGATGCAGTGAGCATGCTCAGCTGCTTCTTCCAGACTCCAGTCAGCTAGGTGGGAGAGAGGTCAAGAGAAGTCTTTGAGAGCAGAAAATAGACCTGATTCATTTTTATATCCTTTTACTACAGTGATTTCAAACTGTTGGTTTTTCTTAAAGCAGAACTTTCCCTCAAGTGGTTAAATTAAACAAAAAAAGGATGACTTTTATTCCATCATCCCCTGGTGTCTCCACCACCCACATTCCCTGCCCCTAAACTTCCGGGAGCACCTTTTGAAAACTGTGGACTCACAGCATCTGACACAAATCCTGATGCCCACTAGAAGTCTTGGTTGAATGAATGAATGAACGAACCCATATGAAACCAGAAATCCACACTTTTCTAAGCACTTTGGCTGACTTTACTTATTGTTATTCAGCCATCACTTTTGGAGGAAAAAGATTCCATTTCTGCCTACAAAGAGTGTTTGATGTTTGAGACAATAAGGCACTGGAGCTTGAGAGATCACTAACAGCACCAGCTAGAGGTGAGATTATTAGGCCGCCCCGAGCAAGATCCTGGGGGACTGATTTTAGGCCTTGAGGTGGATGAAGAGGGAGAAAAGAGAACTCTTTGGGTTGGATGGAGAAAAGAGCTGTGGGAAGATCTGGTGTGTAAGCTGGATCTATGTGCCACTAGAGCAGTCTGGAAAGTGAAAGTCGCTCAGTCGTGTCCAACTCTTAGCCACCCCATGGACTATGCAGTCCATGGAATTCTCCATACTGGAGTGGGTAGCCTTTCCCTTCTCCAGGGGATCTTCCCAACCCAGGGATTGAACCCAGGTCCCTTGCACTGCAGGCGGATTTTTTTTTTTACCAGCTGAGCTATCAGGGAAGCCAGAGCAGTCTGGAAAGCCTGACCAAAACCGTAGTTGTGATTCATAAGCTAGAGGCCAGCAAACTACAGCCCACAGCCAAAATCCGACCTGCTGCCTATTTCTATAAATAAACTTTTATTGAAACATGACCACGACATTTGTTCACATATCCTCTAGGGCTGCTTTCGTGCAATAAAGACGTTTGGCCCCCAAAGCCTAAAATATTTACTATCTGGCCCTTTACATAAAAAGCTTGCAAACTCCTGCACAGGCAATGGGAAACCACTAAAAGTTCTTGAGCAGGAGAATGATGGGATGAAGGTTTGTTTTGTTTGTTTGGCCACGCCTCGGGGCTTGTGGGATTTTAGTTCCCTGACCAGGAATCAAACACGGCCCCTGGAAATGAAAGCACCAAATCTTAACCACTGGATGGCCAGGGAATCCCTGGTTTGTTCTTTTTTAAAAAACTGCTTAGTTGAGATATAATTCACATACCATACAATTTATCCATTTGAAGTGTACAACTCAATGGGTTTTTGGTGTATCACAGTATTCATTTTTTTCAATCCTGGTAAAAAATATATATATAACATAAATTTGCCATTTTAGCCATTTTTAAGTACTGTGTACTATTTCGTGGCATTAATTGTATTCATAGTGTTGTACAACCATCACCTCTATTTCCAAAATGTTTTCATCATCCCAAAGAGAAAAAACTGTTACCTTTAAGCAATGGCTCCCTATCCGCGCCCCTCCCCAAATCTATTGAGAAGATTAACTTCATAGCAGGTAGGATGGTTTTGGATGACTGTCCATGAAAAATAAATGTACAGCAGAGGCCACAAAGAGGTTTCACGGGCACATCTCCCATGGTTGAATTACACCCAGTATCTAATTATTATAGTTCTTATTTGCATATTACCTTATAAGTTACAGGGGCTTCCCGCATAGCTCAGTTGGTAAAGAATCTGCCTGCAATGTGGGAGACCTGGGTTCAATTCCTGGATCGGGAAGTTCCCCTGGAGAAGGAAATGGCAAACTACTCCAATATTCTTGCCTGGAGAATCCTATGGACAGAGGAGCCTGGCAGGCTACAGTTCATGGGATCCCAAGAGTCGGACACGACTTAGTGCTATCTTTCTTTCTTTGTAAGTTACAAAGTGTTTTTGCATAATTTTTATGGACACCATTTCATTAACTTATTCAGAGGATAAAATCAAGGCTCAAGAAATGAGGTAGTTTAGGGACTAAACTACCCTGGTGGTCCCTGGGTAAGTGGTTAAGTGGTCCAGTGGTTAAGACTTCATCTTCCAATGCAGTGGGTGTGGGTTTGATCCCTGGTCAGGGCCAAAATACCAAAATATAAAACAGAAGCAATACTGTAATAAGTTCAATAAAGACTTTAAAAATGGCCCACATCAAAAAAAAAAAAAATCTTTAAAAAAAAAAAGAAAGAAATGAGATGGTTTATTCTGTCACCAGCTGGCAGAACCAGGATCAGAACTCAGATCTGCTTGTTAGAGAGGGGAGGGAGGGATTTCTTTGGGGAGGTGGCTGGGGTGGGGTGGTTGTGTGGAAGGAATCAAAAAAATTGCACTTCCTGGGGAACTGCTTATCTGCCAAGCCAGGTGCTTGGATATGCTCATTTCTGTGTGGGAAGAATGTCTTCTCTTGGTTTTAGAGATGAAGAAACTGAGGCTTGCAGTTGTGACCTGGTTACAGGGCCAGTCAGCGGCCCTGCTGATATTTGAAAACCTGTGTGAAGGTGGCTCATGTATCTGTCCCCCCAACCCGCCTCCCTGGGCCCTCTTCTCTTCCAGGGGTAACTGGATCGGAGAGGCACCATACAAGACGGGGAGGCCGTGTTCCGCCTGCCCCCCCATCTACCAAGGCAGCTGCAGCAGCAACATGTGCTTCTCGAGACGCAAGTCAAACAAGCTCCTGTGGTTCTGAATTTTCCATGGGCTCTGGCAGGTCTCCGGCTGGGCCTGACGCTCCAAGAGTCCCTTCCCCAAGACAGGGTCAAGGAATACTTTTTTAAGGATGTGAGTTGGGCTCACTTCACCTACCTGAATCTTCCCTCCTGTTTCCATTTCCTAAACGTCCAGCATGTACCCGGAGAAAACAGCCTCCTTGCTTTCCTTCTTACCTGTTACATCTTTTTCTCCTCCGGCCTCCAGGAAAGAGGCCTGCATCCTCAACTGACTCAGTTCTCAGAGAGCCAGGGCCGGAAGAAGCAGTGGCAGCAGCTTTTGGACTCTCAGGCCTCCAACCCCCAAGTCTTTGTGTATCCAATAAACTACCTTCATTCATTCAATAACAGCCAACCAGCTCCTGGGCCGTCTTTGTGGACCAATGGTCTCCCTCTCTGATTTGGGACCATTTCAGTTGCAAGCTTTTACAAAATAACTGTAGTTAGCTTGTGGACACCCCACCCCCAGTGTACGTTACTGAAGCCATGCAGGGTCCAGGCATCTTTTTCACAGGTGGGCACACTGAGGCTTGGCAAAAGGGCATGACTTACTGAGAGCTGCATGGCTTGTCTGGGAAGGAACCCAGGTTGAAGCCCAGGCTCTGAAAGCTCCTTCAGGCTGTTCTAGACACCTCTTTGAATGCTCAGAACTGACAGCCTAAAAGCAAAGCTCGGCTGAGGGAATTCTGTCTTTTAAGGCTTTTTTTTTTTCCTTTGGCTCTCTCTGTCTCTCTCTCCTTTCTTTATTTCTCCCAGGGAATCTCATTCTCGTTCCCAGAAACCTTTTCCCCTCTCCCCACCCCACCCAGTTATCAAAACACACAAAAGACCTTTTGTCTTTAGAGATAGTAAAATCTCTCCCTCAGACCTTGCACTCCAGCTGGGGCCCACTCCCTGCCTGGCTGGAGAGAGCTTCATTCAAAGACCCAGATGGAAAACAAGCCCCTTTTCACAGAGTCCCTACATGATTCTGGATGGAATGAGTATTCTTCCCTCTTGGACATTCCCATCTACGCTACAACCTGTACCTGTGTCTCCAATATCGCCTTCCTCCACCCTCAATAAAATTCTTTGAGATCTTGTGCACTGGCTCTTTCTGGTCCCCATCTCGGTCCTCAGGAGGGTCAAAGAGGAGAGAAGGAACCGGAGCAGAGGAGATGGGCTGAGGGGAAACCAGCTCAGGAGGAAGGCCGAAAGGGCTTCGTTGATGGTCCAGCGGCTAAGATTCCGAGCTCCCAAGGCAGGGAATCCTGGTTCGATCCCTGGTCAGGGAACTAGATCCTGCATGCTGCAGTGAAGAGCCTGCATACTGCAACCAACACCTGGCACAGCCAAATAAATAAAGAAGACCAGGTGCTAACAGTCCCTCGGCTCCTGCTTTGCACCAAGTACATCAGCGGATCACAGGTGCAGGTGTCTGACTTCTCACTCCACTTTACAACTAAGAAAAATGAGACTTATCAGAAGTGCCCATTTCCAAATGCTAGAGATGCATGAAATAAGAAAAACAAGGACGCGGTTCTGAGTTCATTATTCTCAGATTATATTCTTCCTAATTTTTTTGGAAGGGGGTATATTAAAATGTCCTTTCATGTATCACACAATGGTGATAATGAATGTTAGATTTCCTTAAAAATTATTAATATCCTTATGTGGCAGGTGGGGGAAGGACTTGCCAACCTTTTGTCAAATTCCCAACTGTTCTGGAACTTTTTTTTTAGATTTAAAAAAGTGTATTTATTTATTTAGCTGCACCAGCTCTTAGCTGTGGCATGTGAGCTCTTTTTTTTTTTTTTCTTTTTTTGCATGTGAGCTCTTTAGTTGAGTCATGTGGGATCTAGTTCCCTGACCACGAGTCAAACAGAGGCTCCCGGCATTGGAAGTGTAGAATCTTAGCCATTGCACTACCAGGGAAAACCTTGTTTTGGAAATTTAAGTGGCATGTAACCCTCTGGATTCCATGGCATGTATAAGGTCACAGAGCTAGTAAGGAGCAGATACGGGATTTTAATTCAGCTCCCTCCGATCCCATGGCTATGCTCTTCTGAGGTCCCCGATTTGCCTTCCTATGTCCTGAGTTAACAGGATAACCAGGGTAATCACCATTGGCATTTATGAGATGCTGAGGACACTCTTAATCTCATTGAATTATCCTGCTATGTATTGATCTTACTCGCATTTTATAGACATAAAAACTAAGGCCATAGAAGTTGGGTCTGAATATGCTCTGTATGACTCCAACGTCCAGTGTCACTCCCCTGCCTCTCAGCTAAGAAGGGAGAAACCAGGGACTGGACAAAGGTAGAAATGATGAGGGGTTTCCCTGGTGACTCAGTAGGTAAGGAATCCACCTGCAATGCCAGAGACCCAGGTTCCATCCCTGGATCGGGAAGATCCCTCGGAGAAGGAAATGGCTACCCACTCTAGTATTCTTGCCTGGGAAAGCCCACGGATAGAGGAGCCTGGTGGGCTATAGTCCATGTGGTAGCAAAAAGTCAGATATGACTTAGTGACTGAACAATAACAGAGATAATGAAGCATAAAGTCCATTGGGAATTCCAGAAGACCTCCTGGATCCCCCATTTCTGAAACTGTCTCTGAGAAGACCCCAGGTCAAAGAAGGAATGAACCCAGTGGGCACGCTTGTGTTTATCAAGCCTTGGCCCCTACAGATGTGGCAGTGAGAACTCCAGTAATGCCCTAGCTTGGCTAAGCCGCTGTTCCAACTGAAGTTGGGAACTTTTTTTTATTGAAGGATAATTGTTTTATAGAATTTTGTTGTTTTCTGTCAAACCTCAACATGAATCAGCCAGAGGTATACATATATCCCTTCCCTTTTAAAACCTCTCTCCCATCTCCCACCCCATCCCACCCCTCTAGATTGATACAGAGCCCCTGTTTGAGTTTCCTGAGCCATACAGCAAATTCCCATTGGCTATCTATTTTACATATGGTAATGTAAGTTTCCGGAGAAGGCAATGGCACCCCACTCCAGTACTCTTGCCTGGAAAATCCCATGGGCCGAGGAGCCTGGTAGGCTGCAGTCCGTGGGGTCGCTAAGAGTCAGACACGACCGAACGACTTCACTTTCACTGTTCACTTTCATGCATTGGAGAAGGAAATGGCAACCCACTCCAGTGTCCTTGCCTGGAGAATCCCAGGGACGGAGGAGCCTAGTGGGCTGCCGTCTACGGGGTCGCACAGAGTCTGACACGACTGAAGCGACTTAGCAGCAGCAGCAGCAGCAATGTAAGTTTCCATGTTACTTTTTCCATACATCTCACCCTCTCCTCCCCTCTTGAAGTTGGGAACTTTTGCTGCAAGAAATCTGAAACAGTTCTTAAACCCCCCTAATATTTTATGCTCTTTGAAGATCATTCCCCAGTCTCATCTGATTGCTCATTTGCTCATACATTCACCAGCCAAGAGAGTTAAGAGCCTGGACTCTGAAGCCAGAATGCCTCAGTACAAATTTAACACAAAGTGGCCAAGTGTGCTTGGGTAAGTCAAGATCTTAACGCCTCAGTCTCACCTGTAAATGGGGACATAAATTGTATCTGCCTCATGAGGTCCTTCAAAACATGAAATGAATGAGTACATAGAAAGCATCTGGGAAAATACCTGGCACTAGTGTAGACAGTTGCTTTAAAAGTTCAATGTCAAGGGACTTCCTTGGTGGTTCAATGCCTAAGATTCCCTGGTCATAATGCAGGGGGCCCCAGTTCGATCCCTGGTCAGGGAACTAGATCCCACATGCCGCAACTAAAGATCAAAGATCCTGCATGCCACAATTAAGACCTGACACAGCCAAATAAATAAATTTATTTAAATAAATAAATTAAATATTAAATACGTAATTTATGTAATAAATAAATAAAATAAATTAATTTAAAAGTTCAATGTCAAAAGGAAGGAGATGTTGTCACTGAGATGGGAAAGTAAACTACGGAGGGAGGTTGTCTTGTTTTTAATAAAAGACATATCATAGCATATTTACAAATTGATAGGATTCTGCCTCTAGAAATTTGACCTACAGATAAATTCCCACATCTGACGCAGGAGACTTGAAGTTTATGAAGACATTCACTGTAGTGACAAAAGCCTGGAGACAACCTAAGTGTCCAGCAATAGAAGACTAGAAAAATCATTTATGGGACATCCACACAGTACATAGCCACTCAAAGAATGAGGTGGGTATGCTGGTGTGGAGACAGCCCTTAGAGACCGAGGAGGTGACAGGAGGGTGTGTTTCACATGTTCCCATGTATTTATGTGCATCTACATGTGTGTTTATCCAAATCGGCTTGGGTTGCCATAACAAAATACCATGGACTGGGTGACTCAACCAAGAGAAAAAAGTTTCCCCAGTTCTAGAGGCTGGAAGTGTGAATTCAGGATGCCAGTATAGTTGGATTCCGGTGAGATTTCCCTTCTTGACTTGCAGATAACTACCTTCTCACTGTATCTGCATAGGTAGGAGAGGGGTACACTCTCATGTCTCTCCTTTTTTAAAAAAAAAAATTTTTTTGCCAAGCTGCACAGTGTGTGGGATCTTAGTTCCCCGACCAGGGATCACACCTGCACCCCCTGCTTTGGAAGCACAGAGTCTTGACTACTGGACTGCCAGGGAAGTCCTCTCATATCTCTTCTTATAAGGACATTAACTCTATTGAATCAGGACCCCACTAGTTTAACCTTAATTACATTCATGAATATTCATTGGAAGGACTGATGCTGAAGCTGAAACTCCAATACTTTGGCCACCTGATGTGAAGAACTGACTCATTGGAAAAGACCCTGATGCTGGGAAAGATTGAAGGTGGGAGGAGAAGGGGCCGACAGAGGATGAGATGGTTGGATCGCATCACCTACTCGATGGACATGAGTTTGAGTAAGCTCCGGGAGTTGGTGATGGACAGGGAAGCCTGGCGTGCTGCAGTCCATGGGGTCATAAAGAGTCAGACACAACTGAGCGACTGAACTGAACTGAACTGAACATCCATAAAGGCTTCAGATACAATCACATTGGGGGTTAGATCTTCAACATATGAATTTGGGGGAACACTTTTCTGTGCAGATCAGTGTCTATGTGTATAATTTCTGGATATATATACAATAATTTGTTTAAAAGTTCAATAGAGGGACTCCCTGGTGGTCCAGTGGTTATGATTCCACGCTTCCAATGCCGAGGGCCTGGGGTTCAATCCCTGGTCAGGGAACTAGATCCCACATGCCTCACCTAAGACCTAACCCAAATCCAGTGCAGCCAAATACATAATAAAGTGAAAGTCGATTAGTTGTGTCTGACTCTTAAAAAAAAAAGTTCAATAGAGTGAGATGTGGGAAGTAAGGTTAGAGAAAAGCTTTTATTTTTCATTATATGCTGTTCATAAAATTTTCATTTTTAACACATGAATGTACTAATGGCTTCACTTATAAAACTAGTGTAAAGCAAACAAAAGGCAAAAGAAAGCTCATATCACCTGCTTAAATTAAAAAAGAGTGACAACAGCTGGGACTTCCCTGGTGGTTCAGTGGTTAAGACTCTGAGCTTCCAGTGCAGGAGCATGGGTTCAATCCCTGGTCAGGGAACTAAGATCCCACATACCATTTGGGGTGCGGCCAAAAAAATAAATAAATAAAGATTGACCGCGACAAATGGTAATAAGGATATGGAGTAAAAAGGGAGCTCACTTACCCTGCTGGTGGTAATGAAAAATGGTATGACCACTATAGACAATAGGTTTGGAATTTCTTATAAATTAAACATATATATATATATATATATATACATATATATAAAACAACCGGCAATTCTTCTCCTAGAAATTTAACCAAGAGGAATGAAAACATATGTGTAAAAGAAGACTTGTCCATGAATGTACATCACTGCTTAATTCACAGTTGTCTCAAACAGGAGGTAACCCCAAAGCCCATTACTAAGTGACTGGGTGAACAAATTTCAATATGTCTACTCAATGGAATACTACTTAGCAAGAGAAAAGTACCAGGACACAGGTGAAACTCACAAATATACTGAGCAAAAAAGCCAGATACAAGAGTAAATGCCCTTCTGCTGCTGCTGCTAATGTAATGTGACAAAGCAGATCAGCAGTTGCCTGGAGTGGGAGGTGCTGGGGGGATTAATTGCAGAGGAAAAAAAGGGAACTTTAGGGGGTGATGGAAATGTTCTGTGTCTTGATTAAGGTTATAGTTACATAAGAATATACGTTTGTCAAAATCATAAAAGTGTACACCTAAAATTTTATTATATATAGATTATACCTCAATGAAGTTGATTTTTAAAGCCTAAAGAGGGAGAGGTTGAATATAGAAGAGAACTTACATGGTCATGTGGGGCTCCTGGGCAGTGGGAAGCGGGAGGGTGTGGACCCATGTGGATCAGGAGGGAGAGAGGTGAGCAAAGTGCAAATGCAGGTGAATTTTTGCGGGGACTTGAGGCTGGTCTGGGTTGAAGGCTCCTGTTCTCTCTGTGAAGAAGGGAAAGCCTCAGCCTCCTGAGAATGAGATGGACAATTTCCGAGGCGAGAAAAGATCTGAAGTAGAGGTAGAAAATGGAAAAGCCAGGAGAAGAGAAACAGGGTAGAGGTTCCGGGCAGTGTGGAGGGACCCATCGAAGCTTGTGATTATGAATCTCCGGCGGCCCCCAGCTGTCCATCTACGTGATTTTTTATTTTTTCAACAGTGATCAGCGGCTGGTGTGTAAGCATAAAGAAAGCAATATACATGGGCTCATCCAGGGTTGGGTTTTTGTCAGATGGTTAGAAGAAAAGGGCCTGAGACAGAAGTAAGAGAGAAACTAAGATGGACTGTGGGCTACAAACTTGACAGGGGGAAATGAAGACGGAAGGTGCCGCAGGGAGGGAGGAAACGGAAGGAAGGAAGGACTGGATACACACCAGTGTCCATCAAGAGGGGATGGGAGGTCCCACTGAGGTGACTGAGTGAGCATACTGGAAAAAAGAGACTGCGGACAGAGAGAAATAGATCAATTAGCTGTTTTATTTATTTACTCAATATTTTCAAAAATGTCTTTATGTATTTATCTACTTGGCTGGGTCAGGTCTTAGTTGTGGCATGCGTGATCATTTTTTACTTGGAGCATGTGACCTCTTAGTTGCTGCATATGGGATCTAGTTCCCTGTCCAGGGATTGAACCCAGGACCCCTGTAATGGGAGAATGGATTTTAGCCACTGGACCTCAATTAGCTATTTTAGAAGTGAAGCAACACGTGAGGTAGGTGTTACTATGGGAAAATGAAATACTGTACCCAAATCCATACAGCAAGATAATGATGATGGGGTTGGGGTTTTCTGATCCTAAGTCCCACGTTTTCCTGCCTCTCATTTGAGAACCCCCAATATGATGAAGACCTTGAGCTCAGGATCCCAAGTCAAGCTGTGAACCCCAACATTGTAATAAAAGAAATGGGGCTAATCTCCAAAAAGCCAGATGGTAGCCTACTGTGTAGGACAGCTAAGATGTAAGATGGTTCTGCATTCCGAAACCGGAACGCAGATTTGGGCAGGAGATTGCGTTTTGTGAGGCAAAGGAGACCCATGGACCAGTGGAAGGAGCAGGCAGAGTGCCTCTGCCCCACAGGCCTGGAGGCAGACCTATGTTTCCCCGTTCCTCTTAGCATTCACCATCTGTAATAATATCTTTGAATAATATCTTTTAAAAATACATTTATTTAGTTATTATTTATTTGGCTGTGCTGAGTCTTGGTTATGGCATGTGGGCACTGGTTCCCTGATCTGAGATTGAACTCAGACACCTTGCATTGGGAATGTGGCATCTTCACCAATGGACCGCCAGGAAAGTCCCTGAATAGTATATCTTTAACGTTATCTAATTGATGCCCATCTCCTCCATTAGTCCACAATTCCATGGGCTCAGTGATGATGTCTCTTTGCTCATTTCTATATCACTGGAGTGTAGCGCAGAGCTCAGTATACAGTAGGCACTCAAAAAATATACATTAGATAATGGAGAGATCGTGGGTTGTCATTCTAACTCCTCTTTGTACCAGCTGGGAGACTCCGGGCAAGTAACTTCTTCCTTCGCCTCAATTTCCTCATCCTAAATTTTAATTTAAATGTGGCAATGCCTGTATGTAACTCTCAGCACCCAGTAGGTGCTCAATAAATACACTCCCCCCAGCTTCCTCCTTTTCTCCTCTACCCCTCCCTCCGGCTTCTTGCCACACCCATTGTTTGGAGCCATAAAACCCAACCCAGGTTGGACTCTCACCTCCTCATCCCGTCCTGGTCAGTCCTTTCCCTTAAGTTGGGGGTGAAGGGGCTGGTATCCCCCATATTCTGGCTCCAAGAGCCTCCCAACCCCAAAGGGCAAGACTGGGGCCCTAGTGGACCTCTGGTCTGGCCAGGTTGTCGTTGCCATGGCAACAATGACAGTCCCCAGCCGCAGGTTCCCTAAGTGACTGGTTACTCTTTAACGTATCCACCCACCTTGGGTGATTAGAAGAATCAATAAGATAACCGGGCGGTGGCAGCTGGCTGCACTCACTGCCTTCCTGGTGGACTGGCTCCCGCGGCTGCTGCTGTGTGCCTGGGGCCCCGGCTCCTCCATGCCCCCGGGTCTCCGGCTGGGTGGGCTCCGCCATGGTCAGCGTGAACGCGCCCCTCGGGGCTCCGGTGGAGAGTCCCTATGGTGAGTGGGGTCTGTAGCCGGGGCTTAGGGAAGCCTGGACGTGGTGGGACCACCGTTAAGTTTGGGAGAGCATGGGATGGCCTCCGTGTGTTTCCTAGGGCCCCCAAGACCCTTAAGGGCTTCTCCAGAATGGCAGGAAGCCCCCGGGAGGCGAGTGACCTCTTGACTAAGCTCCTAAACTGAGGCCTGGCGTATCCAAGTGTGGGAAGCGCTCGGAGGGCTCGTGGAAGCCCGGGGAAGGGGATCAGCTCACTTAGCCCGCCCAGAGAGACCGCCTTCCTAGGGATGCATCCCGGAGTAGTTCTGAAATTCCACTAAACGTGGGGCTGAAGCATCGTTCCCACTCTGAATCCCGCAGAGAGGCTTGCGGGGCCTCGGCCTCCGAGCTGCCTTCAGGTCTAGGTGGGATACGACCCAAGGGAAGAGTTGGTTGGACCCGAGGGCCGTCAGCTCTGGATCATTCTGCAAGGGAAAGCCATAGAAAGCGACGCACAGAGCGGGGCACTGGAAAACGAAAACCATCTTTGCTGTTAAGTGTGTAACTTAGATGCGGGATAAGGGAAGAGTGTGTCCGCTGACGGTGAAGCGCAGGGGCTTTGATGTTCGGCGTGTAACTCCAAAATTGGAGGTAACCCCAAATGTCGTGCAGTAGCGGATGGGTAAATAAAACATGATGCCTCTTTAGGATGGAATATTATCCCGTTGTTGGAAAAAAAAAAAAAAAGATTTGTGTACAGATAGGGAAGGACCTTCAAGTGCATTACGTGAAAAAAAAAAAAAAAAGTAAGCTGAAGAGCCTATAGCATATGACATTTCTGAGAACAGATATACGCATATGTATGTACCCACACGTGTGTGTTTGTGTAGAAAATTAGCGGAAGGACACAAAGAAACCAAACCGGTAACAGCTTTGTTTCGGAGGAAGGAAGTTCAGGTAAACGTTTGTTTTCACTTTTTTTTCACATTGTGGATTTTCAAAAAGTCGGTGAATTTTATAAGCTGATTCAATCACACTCATGTGCAGAGCTTGGCCTCCGAAAATCCAGTAGATCCTGGCTCTTGTTTCCGTGACTTTACACAAATTGCTCATCATTTCTGGGCCTTGGCTGCCTTCTCTCTGAAGTGGACACAGGGTGTTTTAGGGACAGCCTGCAAGTCTAAAGGAAGGCGAGGGTGTGAACCCTCCCGCTAAGCCCTCAGCTCCTCGCACATCCTAAGGACAGTTAGTGTTACTTGATATCATCAGGAGCGGAGAGAAGATGGCCTCAAGGAATCAGGGACTGTTCTCTTGACTGGTCCAAAGGAATCTTCGCCCTTTGACCCAGCATCCAGGCGCAGTGTAAGATGCAGTGCAAATAGCTGAGGCTGTGGAACCAAAAAAACCGCCTGGAACCCTATCCTATAGGGCTGTGTGACCTTGGGCAAGTGACTTCCCAATTTTCAATCTATTTCCTCACCTGCAAAATGGAGAGAACAGGACCTATCTCACAGGGGGCGGTGGCTAGAGGAGATTGCATAGCTAAAGGGCTGGGTATGCCTGAGGGGCTTCATCCAAGGTTAAAACACAATTGTGAGATCTGGCTGATCCTGTAGCTGGAGGAAGACTCATCGTCTCCCAATTGGTCAGACAGGGATGGAGGGATGGATGGAGGGATGGATGGATGGTTTACTGTTTACTCCTGTTACTGCACTTAATTTTCAAAACACTTGTCTCAGGTAAACAACACTATTATGTCTAAGGATAGAAGAGAAAACTAATGCTTAGGATTGTTTTTAAAAAAATCATCTGACTCCAGACCTGACATCATCCATCTGTACTGACCCCTCTTGGCTCAGCTACAGGTATGGCTGGGCAGAGAAAGGAGGGCTCTCATGTTCATCAACAAGGCAACACTGCTGTCCTGGAAATGACTGGGCATTTGCTGATGTGTGTATTTGTGTGTGTGTGACATTGACGAGAAGACCTTGCTTTTTAGATAAAATAAATCTGGGTTAGATTCTGGATCTGCCTCCCTCCCCCCCTCCCCCCCAAGCTGTGTAACCTACCTTTTTCTGAGTCTCAGACATTTCATTTGTAAAATAAACGAGGGCAGTCTGCTTCGAGGCTCTGGGAAAGATGCACTTACTGATTTTAAAAACAAAAAAGTACTTTGAATAAAATTCTTTCTTTTGAAATTCTCCATTGGGGATAATAGTCTCTAAAGGTTGCAATCACAAAGGTAAGTTGCTGAGTAAGCAACTTTGTTCACATTGTTCACAGCAGAGCCTTGGGAGAGGTGATGGAGGGCAAGGTTAGGATCACAAGTATGAATGAATATACAAGTGCTTAGAACTGCGCCTGACCCAGAATAAGCATGAAATCTATCCCAAATGCTGTCTCACATTTTTAAACCTTAGTAGGATAAATATAGTCTTTTTTTTTCTTTCTAATTTTATTTATTTATTTTTGGCTATGCTGGGTCTTCTTTGCTGTGTGTGGGCTTTCTCTAGTTGCAGCAAGCAGGGGCTACTCTTCATTGCAATGTGCAATCTTCTCATTGAGGTGGCTTCTTTTGTTGTGGTACACAGGCTTCAGTCATTGCGGCTTAGTTACTCTGAGGTATGTGGAATCTACCTGGACCAAGGGTTGAACCCATGTCCCCGGCATTGGCAGGCGAATTCTTAACCATTGGACCAGCAGGGAAGTCTCAGTAGGAGAGTCTTTAATGGACTGTCTTCGGCGTGGTGGTCCTAAGCAAACTTGACCCTTCCCTGGTCTTGAAACGCATCCATGGCGCACTGGATTCTGTTCTGTAGTTCTCATCACTGATCAAGTAACTGTGCACTGTGGCGTCTTGTCTCCCCAACTAGACTGTAAACTCCATGAGGCCATGGACCTCAGTCCTTTGTTCAGCCTTGCCTGTCTCCCATGGTGACCTGCACAGAATAAGTGCTCAGTAAGTATTCAGTTGGGCTTCCCTGATGGCTCAGCATTTAAGAATCTGCCTGCAATGCAGGAGCCTCAGGAGACATGGGTTCAATCCCTGGGACAGGAAGATCCCTGGAAAAGGGAATGGCAACCCACTCCAGTATTCTTGCCTGGAGAATCCCATGGACAGAGGAGCCTGGAGGCTACAGTCCATGGGGTCACAAAGAGCTGGACAGGACTGAAGCGACTTAGCACTCATGCAGGCACAAGTAATCATTTGTTGGATGAATGAACTAATGGAGATTCCAAGAAATAGCCCTAGGACAATGATCAACAATGTCAACCAGGTCCATGCTGCTCCCTTCCCTCTTCCCTGCCTTCTTCGCTGTTGGCTTTTGGTTTTTGGTTTGTCCCATTATAGACCTAAGGTGGCTGTCACAGCATCAGAGATCATGTCTGCACTTAAGCTGGAAGGGGTCTGTCTGAAGCTGGAAGGGGTTTTTCTCAAAGCCCGATTTTCCCCCAAAGCAAAAATTTCCCGAAAATCTCCCAACAGACTTCCTTAGTTCACAGAAAGCTGGAAAGTGTCTAGTGGAAAGAAATGAGAAAGCCAACACAGGCTTAGACCAACCATGGTCTCTTCTTGGGGTCTGACACAATGCTGCTGCAAACCAAATTGGAGTTCCCTTGTAATGGGTTTCTCAGCTTTGACCCTACTGATATTTTGGCTTGGGTAATTCTTTGTTGTAAAGAGACTGGCTTGTGCACTGTAGGATGTTTAGCAGCTTTCCTGGCTTCAACCCACTAGATGCTAGTAGCATACTGCCCGTCAGTTGTGCCAACCAAAAACGTCTCCTGCCATTTCCAGATGTATCCTGGGCACGTGTAACACCACTGTTACAAGGAAGCAGGGATAGCAGCTGAGTCGGATCTGCCAGAGATGAATGTACTGTGACTCGTGTGGTAGTATTTGTTTTGGGTATCAGCACCTAGCTCAGTGCCAGATTTGGGGCTGCCCTTAGCAACTGTGAGGATAAGACGCCATGTCTCTGTGCTAACCTCGCTCCTGGCTTCATCATTCTCCTACCCTTGTTTTGCTTTCAGCAAGTTTCCTTAATGATTTATTTTGGCCCTTTGGGACTTTGTCATTCTTGAAAGCATCTCAAATCTCCTCGAGGGCCAGGTCTGTATTTGTCTGATCTTCTTGTTATACCCCAGGTTACCACAGGACTGGGGCCCCATGTAGATTATGATAGACATTTACTTAATGAATAAATGAATGAGAAAGTGGATGAATGAATAAATAAATAAATAAATGGATACCTGGATGGGTAGATAGGTAGATGCTTTGATGAACCAATGTGATGGTCTAGTGCATGGACAGATGGATGGATGGGCATGATATGGAGAGACAGATGAATGAATGGGACAAATGAATACATAACAGGGAATATGGGCAGATGGGCAGGTGGATGGATGGAATAATGAATAGATGTGATGGATGGGTAAATGGGTATGGTGGATAAATGGAAAGAATGGAGAGATATGTGGGTGGATATGGTAAGTAGATGAATAAATAACTAGAAATATGCATGGATGGATGGATGAAGGAGGTGATGGGTGAGTAGGTAGATGAAAAGACAGATGGGTATATAGATGGACGAGGTGGGCTGTATTGGGATAGCGGTATCTGCAAGTAAAGAGATCGATGGTGACTGTCCACTGGTTCCTTCAGGGCAGTAGTTCCTAGTTCCTTTGACTAATGGCATCAGTCTCAGACTAGATTAGAGGCTGTTGTCAGAGGAGACAACATTTGGTTAAGTGGCTCTCCCACTTAAAGCTGCGTGATGCCAGACACTTCGCCCCCATCTCTGATCATCAATTTCTTCATCAACCAAGTGAATTTTGGTTGTTGTGAAGACTCCATGAGCTCGTGAAGAAGAAAAGGTATCATAAACTATAAAATGCTTTGTCTCCCTGAATGGTTAATGAGCCCAAAGTTGGGTAGAACCCCAGTTGCTGGCTGGCTACAGGACTATATCTGATAACCAGGCATGGCTGTTTCCACCCTTCATTCCCTAAATATAGTCTCCCCTCCCTTCCTGCTTTTTTCCCCATGTTATCTTCCTGTCCCACCTCAATTTGATTTCAGCCCCTCTGATTCAGTGGTTTACAAATCTTCCTGCTTATGGGAAAGTTTCTTTTCTTTTTCTTTGCCGTGCATTGCGGCCAGAGGGATCTTAGTTCCCTGACCAGGGATTGAACCCATGCCCCCTGCAGTGGAAGTGTGGAGCCCTAACCACTGGACCACCAGGGAAGCCCCTGGGAAAATTACTTAAGCTGACACCTTGGGGCTCCATTTCAGACCTGGTAAACCAGAATCTCCTGGAAAGAGTTTCAAGAGCCTTTAAATTTTTGTTAAGTCCTGAAGTGATTTTGGGTATTGGGTCAGCTAGAGTTTGGAAACCATGGCCTTGTTTTGTCCCCTTTTATAAAGAGAAGATATGGATACTCAGAGAGCATTCTGTCTCCATCCAGAAGGCTCTTGCTCACTCGTTCATTCCTTCAACAAACGACTCCTCAGGCTTATGGTATGCAAGGCATTCTGCCCAGCACTGAGGGAATGTAGGAGACTATAAAGTGTGGCTTCAGATCTTGGGGAGTGTCCAGTTTGGGGGTGGTGGTGGTAAACAGATGGACCGGCAGCAATCAAAAACAAAGTGCTGTAACAGGTGTGAATAGGGCACTGTGGGAGCACAAGGGGGCCTAGGAAGAGGGGAAGGGGTCAGAGGCCTCTTGACCCTGGAGGAGGGAGCTGAGATCTGAACTGGAACCTGAAGGTTTAGCGGGAGGAGAGAGGCAGGGGGACAGCAGATGTACAGACCCAGAGCCTGGCCATGCACAGCACTGATTTTACCTAACATTTGACTGCAGCTAATTCCACCCTTTCTTCACAGTTATCTTGGGGTTTTTCTGATTGTTTCATGAATTATTATTATTATTATTTTTTTAGTTCTACCAGTTTATTGCTACCAACCCGTCACCCTCCACCCTCATGCACACATGCTCAGTCACGTAACCCCATGGACTGCAGCCAGCCAGGCTCCTCTGTCCATGGATTTTTCCAGGCAAGAATACTGGAGTGGGTTGCCATTTCCTTCTCCATGAATTATTTTTCTTGTTCCTAAAAAGATTCGGGAATGCATGCTCAGTTATATCCGACTCTTAGTGACTCTGTGGACTGTAGCTCGCCAGGCTCCTCTGTCCATGGAACTCTCTAGGCAAGAATCCTGGAGTGGGTAGCCATTCTCTCCTCCAGGGCATCTTCCCCACCCAGGGATCGAACCCAAGTCTCTCATGTCTCCTGCATTGGCAGGCAGATTCTTCACCACTGTGCCACTTGGGAAGCCCCACATATATAATTCCTAGAGTACAATTCAGTAGTCTTTATTAGACATTACAGATGAGCAGAACAAATCTATTCGTAGTTTAGAGAGAAATGTTCGAGGGGAACACGTGTATACCTGTGGCGGATTCATGTTGATATATGGCAAAACCAATACAATATTGAAAAGTTAAAAAATAAAATAAAAAAGAGGAAAAAAAATTTAAAAAAAAAGAAATGTTCAGACGATTTTTGGAATTTGAATATAAAATATGCCCTTTAAAATCATACAAAACCTTTTTGTTCTGTGATATTAAAAATCCTAAAGTATTTATAAGATGAATTTTATGTATCTAATATTTCATGTTTATTAGAATTATTTCAATATTAAACAGAAAAAAATTAAAAATAATTTTTTTTTAATTTTTATAAAAGAAATTACAGACCAGCAGTATCTATGCTGTTAGGGACAGTGAATCATACACCCTAGCTGTGCAGGATACAGTAATTTCAGATCTTTGATGTTCACATAATTAACTGATTTCTTTCATTTTCATTTCTTTTTCTCTGAGTAAACATGTACTATTTAAAAATATGTTTATTGAAGTATATTGTTCACACAGCAAAGAGCATGAATAATAAATCACAAATAGACTAATGAAATTTAACAAGGATGACTACTTTTTTTTAAATGAAGTAAAATAGAACAGAAAACAGCCTACTGCCTCTCATGTATAGGAGATTTTGTGTGTGTGAAACTTCTGTTCTTTTCTACATGCTTATGGATATGTGTGTGTGGTTGTGATAATACCAACCGTTCATAGATCACATACTAGGGCTTTCCACATATCAACGCCTTATCTTCACAATAACCCTGTGAGGGAGGGGCTTTTACTGTCCTTCCCCTTTTATAGATGAGTAAATGGAGGCACAGAGAGGCTGAGTCACTCGGCGAAAGTGACAGATGCCTTAAGAGGTGACGTTGATTGAGGTTCCAGCCCAGGCAGGCGGACCCCAGAGTCTGTGTTTTGACTACCACCTTTATTGCCACTGTATATAAAGTATGTGATGTAAAATGTGTTACTCAGAGTCATGGTCAAAAGGGTTTAAAGCCACTGGACAGAATGTTCCCAAATGTTCTTTATAGATCTAAAAAGAGCATATTTTTTCCTTAAGTGTCCCCACAGGGAACAGGGGCTGATTTTGGGTAGTACATGGACAAACGCTTTTAAATTTTATTAATTTTACCGCATGTTAGAAAAATGTATAACTAACATATTAAAGCACTACTATAAAATATTATTTAAAAGATTAATGTACATCTTCAAAAGAAAGAAAATTATCAAGTAAATAATTATAGATAAACAAAATAGATGTGATGGGCAGATTATAATAAAAATCATAAAAGGAATGAAAATGTGTGGGGCTTTGGGGTGAAATACCGAACTTGGTATCAGAAGGCCTGGATATGGGTCCTGGTCTATTCATTCTCTAGCTCTGGTTTATTTCTTCTCTCTCTTTTAAAAAATTTTTATCTTATACTGGAGTATAGTTGACTTACAATGTTGTGTTATTTTCAGGTGTAGTACAAAGAAATTCAGTTATATGTGTGTGTATATATATATAAAATAGGATATTATAGAGTATTGAGTAGAATTCCTGTGCTATACAGTAGGGCTTGTTGATTATTTTATCTCACGTATAGTACTTAGGATGGACCAGGCACTGTTTTAAACACTTTATAAAAATTACTTCCTTTAATCCTTACAACCGCCCACTGAGTAGGTACTGTCATCATACCCATTTCTCAGAAGAGGTAACCAAGGCTCAAAGAGGTTAAGTAACCTACCCACCCAGACTATCAGAGGCAGAGCTAGGATTCAAATCTGGGCATTACATTAGTAAAGACAACACCAGCTGGTATAATAAACAAAACCAAAATGTCAGATAGAAGAATTTGTCTCTTTCATGCAGGGACCCAGGGTCCTTCCTTGTTTGGAAGATGGATTTTATTTTACCTATCCTACTGTGATAGGTAGAATTTCCTTTGTCATTCTGGCCTCCAGGTCCTCCTCTGAAAAATAAGATTAGTAATGCTGTTTCTGCTTACCTCTCAGGGCAGCTCTGTAATCAGGGTATGGGTCCAAGGGTCTTCTGCAAACTGCAACCAATTCCAGTGGATTTAAGTGTTAGTAACATTATTAAGTTGGCCAACACCTACCTTTCAGTGTTATTATAAAGGTTAACTGAGATATTGCATATAAAGGCCTTTGTTCATATACGGACTCCATCAGCTGTGGATAGTAGTAATAAGAGGTAGTTGCTCAGTTGCCAAGTCGTGTCCAGCTCTTTGCGACCCTATGGATTGCAGCTTGCCAGGCCTGGCAAATGAAACGATGCGTATTAACTTACCTCCAAACTGGGAAACAGTTTATAGCATCTTTCCTATTAGCAAATTAACCCACAACATCTGGGAGTGAAAAATCAAAAAGTATAGCCACGATATTTAGAAATACAAAGGAAAACACCAGGAGCAGGGAAAACTGAGCTAAAGTTTTTCAGGTTTTTCCATAACATCTTACAGGAAAATCTGAACATTTTGGCCAACCCAGTAGTTGCAAGGGGTTGCCCTTGAGCTGTGGGAATCAGGTTCAGGAAAGAGTGGGTGGGTAACTACTGCTATTTATATCAAATACTTTTTTAGAATATTTGATTTTTTTCAATTGTGTACCTATATTGTGTTAATAAATTTTTTGAAATTATTTTAAAATTTAATTTAATTAAAAAAAATTTTTTTTTTGGCTGGACCATGCTGCATGTGAGATCTTTGTTCCCCAACGAGGGTTCAAACTCATGCCACCTGCAGTAGAAGTGTGGAATCTTAACCACTGGACTGCCAGGGAAGTCCCAGAACAATTTTTAAATTAAAGAGGAAAAGGGAATAATGAAACACTATTTCAAACATCCTCAATTGTACTTTAAAACAAGAGTCCTGGGACCGAAAGCCACAGAAGGAAAAGGCAGAGTTAAAGTTAGAAGTTCAAGATCCAATTGCATTTAAAATCTCTGCTGAACACCTTCTAATTGTTTTGTGTCAGGCTGAAAAGAAAAGCTGAGCGCTTTCTCTCACCTAAAGGGCCCCCTAAAAGGCATCTGCCCTGTCGGCCTCTCCTGTCTTCCTCCCTTTTGCTCACTCCACTTCAGCCCCCTTGGGCCCTCCTAGGATCCTTCAATCGTACAAGCACATTCCTGCCCCAGAGCCTTTGTACTTGCTGTTTCTTCTGCCTGGGCTTCCCAGGTGGCTCAGTGGTAAAGAATCCATCTGCCAAACAGGAGTCATGGGTTCGATCCCCAGGTCAGGAAGGTCCCCTGCAGAAGGGAATGGGCAACCCACTCCAGTATTCTTGCCTGAGAAATCCCATGGACAGAGGAGTCTGGTAGGCTCCAGTCCACGGGGTCACAAAGAGTCAGACACGACTTGGTCACTACATGACAACAGCAACAACTGCCAGGAACACCCTTTCTCCAGATCTTCCCCAAATTGATGTCTTCTCCTTGCATTTCTCCCCCTGCCCCCCACCCCGCTGGGCAAGATCTTTGTTGTGACACTTGGACTTTCTCTAGCTACAGCCCATGGGGGCTTCTCTTGTCCTGGCGCACGGGCTTAGTTGCCCTGAGGCATGAGGAATCTTATTTTCCCAACCAAGGATCGAACCCACGTCCCCTATGTTGGAAGGTGGATTCTTAACCACTGGATGGCCAGGGAACTCCCCAATTTGGTTCGTAGCTCAATGTCCCCTACTCAGAGTGGCCTTCCTTGACCACCCCCATCTCAGATGGCCCCTCCTCCAGTCATCATTATCAATCTTGTTATCCTCTACAGCCCTGGAATTGTGGATTCACCGCTCTGTTTATCATCTGTCTCCTCCACTACAATGGAAGTTCCATTAAGACAGGGAATCTGGCTGCCTTGCGACGTCCTCAGCATGTAGAACAGCACTTGGCACACAGTAGGCGCTCCATAAATATTTGTGGAATGAGAAGAGTCAGAAGGGGACAGCTGAGTCAGTGTGCTGAGGGGCTGGATGGGCCAGGAAGCTGCAAGCCCCTGCCTGGGCCCGGCCCTGGGTAAACAGTCCCCCGTCCGCCCAGACAGCCGCCTGTTTGACAACTGTCTGCCATCAGGCTGGCCAAGCCAGGGCCGTCACACAGCCAAGGCCCCAGGATTCCCTGGGACAAGTAACAGAGGCAGCCACGCCTCAGGGAGAGCTTGTGTGAAGGAACAGGTCAAAAAGTTACCCAAACAGGCACGAGAAAAGTCAGAGGAGGTGGTGGGACACAGAGCAGTTGGCCCTTCCCTGGGCAGAGCCAGGAGGAGCAGGAGGGAGGCCCTGGCACACCCTGTGGGCAGTTTCCCGGGCAGGGCCTGGCCACCGGAACCCAGTTCTGGTCGTGGCTCTGGTCCTGACTTGCAGAAGGACCTCAGATACTTGCCACCTCTGGGCCTCGGTTTCCTCTCCTGTAAATAAGAGACTGTGGGCTGGTCGGTGGTTTTCAAGCTTCGGAAAAAAAAAAAAAAAGGCAGCGGCATTCTTTCTTTAAGGAAAATCTTACTGGAAGCCAGTTTGCAGGAATCATACACAGGAAGCCTTTGGTTTAAAGTGTGGGGCTGCAGGATGCTGCCTACCTACCCCACGTCCCCTGGCCTTTCAAAGCAGCCCCAGGGTGAAAACCACCAAGTCTCCTTGGTCTCTGAGGTTCACAGCGAGAGTCTTGTCATTAAACCTACCTCCAGGTTCAAGCCTGACATCGGCATCTTAGGTAATCTACTCCACCTTTCTGAGCCTTGGTTTCTTTCTCTAAATCTGGTATCTTAAACAGTACCTCCCTCACAGTATCAATGGTCAGCCCAGAGCCTGGCACCTAGTGAATTCTCAATAGGAAGAGTGAAAAACCAATGTTGATTATTAGCAGAAGTACCAGTTCTTTGTCTCTACTGTGTGCTGGGAAAAAATGTAACCCTTCTGAACCTCAGTTTCCTCCTTGTAAAACGTAGCCAAAAGTTAAAAGGAGATAATTTGCGTATAATTTGCAATTATAATTACTGTATATATGTAATTACAATTTGTAATTTGTGGTCCACATTCCATTTCTGTTGGACACTGCAGCTCTAGCCCCTCAGTTTCTATTAATACAGCAGCTAACTCATCCTGCCTCTGTTTCCCGCTCTGAATAGACCAGTTCAAGCCAGCTATCCCTGGCTGGGTCTTCGCCCCAGTTCACAGTTTTCCCTGGTGTCCTCAACCTCGTTGCTTGCCTGTCGGGGGTGGGGTGGAAGTAGGGGCACCCAGGCTCTAGAACTCAAAACTTGTCTTCTAGAATTCTACACTTGGGAAGTCTGATCTCCCAGCCCCCATGGGTAGCCATTGTGTTCTCTTTATCAGAGTTTCACATAAAACAATAGTCAATTGGAAATTTAATTATACACCCATTCTTCTCTCTCCAACCTGTGAATTTACCTCCAAATCCTGCGATTTGGGGGGTAGAATTGGGGAGGGGAGAGGATGATTCTTTTCCCCCTCTCCACAGCAATTCATAGTTTTTCTAGAGATAAGATGGACTGAATATGGGGGAGGGACATGGGGCCTTCTACTGGGAAGGCTCTGCTTTTGTTTTTGGAGGAGATAATATCCTCCCAGGACTCCTCTGAGATGAGAGAATTTGAAAGGACTTAGGGGGCCGGGAGGAAAAGGAATCTCACAGTGATGAAGACTCCCTTCCAATGGGGAGGTCTTATTTGTTAGTGGCTGAGAATTTATGCTGCAGACTTAGGAAGACTTGGGTGAGAGCTCTGTAAGCTGTGTGACATTGGACACGTGACTTTACACTCTGACCTTCAATCTCCCCCTCTATAAAATGAGGATAAGAATAGTTCTATTCTAGCACAATGCTTTGGACAAACATTCCATAAATGCTAGCAATCACATACCTTTTGCAAAAGGGCCTATGTTGGTATGTGTAATAGATTTAATTCCTTTTTATTTCACTTCTATGCATTTTTGTAATTCTTCTACCATGAACTTGCTTCAGTTAAATCATAAAAAAGTTAATTGAGCAAAAAGGAATAAAATTGAGTGGAAATGTCATTCTAAGGCTGGGCTCCAATGTGGGGTTTTAGAGCTGGGAACAGGGAAGAGAATCCTAGAGTCTGAACTTCACACACCCTTTACTATTTTAGTAAACTGAGGCCCCAAGACAAAAGGTGATTTGGCAAGTCAGTGGCAGAACAGTGATGCTGAGGATTGGAAGGAGACTGGGAGGTAACTAGGCAGCCTTTCCCAAGGTGAAACCATTCAGATGGGGAGTATTCTATCCTGAGATGTTTGAAAAAGCTCAGAAGCGTTAGTTGCTCAATCATGTCCAACTCTTTGAAACCCACCATGAACTGTAGCCCACCAGCTTCCTCTGCCCATGGGATTTCCCAAGCAAGAATACTGGCTGCTGCTAAGTCGCTTCAGTCGTGTCCAACTCTGTGCGACCCCATAGACGGCAGCCCACCAGGCTCCCCCGTCCCTGGGATTCTCCAGGCAAGACCACTGGAGTGGGTTGCCATTTACTTCTCCAATGCATGAAAGTGAAAAGTGAAAGTGAAGTCGCTCAGTCGTATCCAACTCTGTGCGACCCCATGGACTGCAGCCTACCAGGCTCCTCTGTCCATGGGATTTTCCAGGCAAGAGTACTGGAGTGGGTTGCCATTGCTTTCTCCGTCTCCTCCCGCTGCTGCTGCTGCTGCTAAGAATACTGGAGTGGGCAACTATTCCCTTCTTCAGGGCATCTCCGCAACCCAGGGATCAAACCTGGGTCTCCTGCATTGCAGGCAGATTCTTTACTGTCTGAAGCACCAGGGCTGGCTCAGAAAGCTGTATAAATTTCAGTATCAGAGAACGTCTCAGAGCCCTTAACACAGGACAGTGAATGCCTTGGGTACTCCAAGAGAAGCCTCCAATGTGTGCATGTTAATTCATCATAGAGCCCCCTTGAAAACATCAACACCCAGAAAGCTCTCTCTGCCCCACCACAGAGACATTTTATAGCTTAATACATTCCTAGATTTAAGAAAAAATATATTGATATTTTAAATATTATGATTTTAACCAGTACATTACTGATTTTTGTTGGTATATAGAAAGATAGTTAATTTTTTTTTTTTTTTGGCAGTGCCCCATGGCATGTGGGATCTTAGTTCCCCAACCAGGGATTGAACCCAAGCCCCCTATAATGGGAACACAACATCCTGACCACTTGACTGCCAGGGAATTCCCTTGAAATATCGTTAATTTTTTTCACTACCTTTCTCCTTTAAAAAAAATTGTAATATTTCCTAATATTGCAAAAAGGTAGAATAATACTGTGAACATGGATGTACCCATCACTCAGTTTTGTCAAATCCTACATACATGACCATATTTTCATGAGATTCATTTTTTTTGTTGTTTTAATGATATGAACTCCCCTGTCCCTTGCCACCTGTAAGCCTCCCTGAGCCCTTGCTTGTTGAGAGTTGACCCCTGTCAACTTTTGCTGTGCATCATTGCTAGGCATGATTTTTCTTTTTTCTTTTTCTACTTTTGGCCATACTGCTTGGCACACAGGGGATCTTTAGTTCCCTGGCAAGGGATCAAACCCATGCTCCTGTATTGGAAGCATAGCGTCTTCAACCACTGAACTACCAGGGAAGTACCATAGACAAGTTTGAATACTTTTCCTCTACATGGCTACAATACTATATATATATATATATAGCATTATTTTGCCTATCTGGAAAAGTTATTCAAATGCTGTCCATATCCTTCAGCAACTTCCTTTTTTTTCTGGATCTTCCTATCCATCTACAGGCAGCACTGGAGCACTCACTGAAAATGCTGTGAATGAATATCCCAAAGTATATTTATTCCAGTTTTGGATGATGAAGTTTCCAGTTTTTCACTATTTTAAGCAGTGCTACAAAGAGCATCCTTATATGTGTGGGTGAAATTTTCTCTAGGATCATGTGTAGGAGTGAAATTTCTGGATTTCAGGCAATGAGCATCTTTACTTTGATGAGATGTTGATAAACTTGTCAGTCTTGCCCACCAACTACCACTTCGGGTCCGTAGCAGCTAAGAGTTAGTTGCTTTGCATCTTCATCTGCACTTGACTCTGAAAGATGATGGATGGAAAATGAGAATTTGCATTTCCCATATGGCTGGAGAGGGAAAAGTTCCTTTTGCCATTTGAATGTGCCTGTTTCTACCCCTTGCCCATTTTCCTATTGCATTATCTACCTTAACTATTTTAAGGGATTATGAATTCTTGATACAAATGCTTTTTCCAGTTGTATTAGTGGAAACTACCTTTAATCTGTCTGTCGTTCATCTTTTCACACTCTTTAGAGTATCTTTGTTGTACAGAAGTTTACAGTTGTAGTTAATTTTGGCTAAATTATAAATAAAGTCAGTACATTTACTAATCTTTTCCTTTATGCTGTGTGCCTTTTTTTTTTTTTTGCACTGCCTTGAGATCATTAAGATTTCTGCTATATGTTTTCTACAATTTTTAAATTCATTTCTTATACATAGATCTTTATTCCTTAGATATTGATTTTGTGAGCTATATGAAATAGAGATGCCATTATATTTTTCTTCATATGGATAACCAGTTGGTTCAGACCATTTATTGACTTGGACACCCTTTCTTGACTGCTCTGCAATGCCACTGCGTTTTAAGCATTAATTTTTTTACATTAAAATTTTTTTTATTTTACAGTGGAGTGTAGCTGATTATCAACGTGCCTTACTTTCAGGTGTACAGCAGAGTGAGTTAGTTATATATCATGTATCTTTTTTAAATTTATTTTTTAATTGGAGAATAATTCCTTTACAAAGTTGTGCTGGTTTCTGCCGTACAATGTATATATCTATTTTTCAAATTCTTTTCCCATTTAGGTTATTGCAGAATACTCAGCAGAGTCACCTGCGCTATGCAGTAGGTCCTTGTTGGTTATACAATGCCATTGTTTTTGTCTTTCATTTTTGAACACACGTAGCTCCTGGCAACCCACTCCAGTGTTCTTGCCTGGAGAATCCCAGGGACTGGGGAGCCTGGTGGGCTGCTGTCTATGGGGTCGCACAGAGTCGGACACGACTGAAGCGACTTAGCAGCAGCAGCAGCTCCATTTCTAGGCTCTCTATACTGCTCCACTTATCTCTAGTAGTCGCTTTCAAACAATGAGAAAAAAGAGATAAGTGAATCTACAATTTTACTAAAACAAAACACTTGATTTTTCTTAAAAGTCAAAAAAAGAAATAGTTAAAATTATTTAATAATATTTTATTCACTCCAGTATAGCTAAAATATTATTTCAATTATCTAATCAATAAAACATAATTAATGAGGTATTTTTCTTCTTTGATGTACTAGGTCTTCCAAATACAACCCATATTTTACACGTACAGCATATCTCAATTTGAACTAACCAGATTTCAAATGCTCAGTGGCCGCATGTGGCTAGTGGTTATCATATTGGACAGTGAAGCTCTGGCTTTACGTAGCAGCAGTTCCCAATCTTTTTGGCACTAGCGACCAGTTTCATGGAAGACAATTTTTCCATGGACTTGGGGTGGGGGGATGGTTTCAGGATGATTCAAGCGCGTTACAGTTATCGTGAATTTAATTTCTAATCTAATGCCACTGTTGATCTGACAGGAGGTACTGGTCTTTGGCCTGGAGGTTGTGGACCCCTACACAGAGCATGCTCTCCTCATATTATAATTGTTTTTTAAAAAATGATCTTGTCTATTCTCTTTGCTCATTCATATAAATTTTAAGATGAGACTGAACAGGACAGAACAAAGTTTGGAGACCAATGGCTTATTTGTCTCCACTGGATTTCAATAAAGGCAACTACTAAATTTTAAGAGTTTGCAATTTTCCAAGTGCAGGGCTAAAGTTCTTTGTCCTTTTGGCCTTCTAATTGAAATTACATTGAACTTGTTGATTAATTTGGGAAGAATCGACATCTCTGCATAATGAAGCTATTAACCTAAGACAATAAAACTAGTCAGTTATTTTTACCAGCAAAATGGGTTTCTTTGGGAGCAGCAAAGAAGTGCAATTGAGACCTGCAACTATGGCAAACCACGTGGAAGTCTCATAAAACGAAGAAGAAAGTCTTCTATAGAGAAGAAGGGGAAGTTGGGATGGGCTGTTATAAATAGTCCATTAGAGGAAAGTGGAAATTGGAAGTATAGTGGCTTTCCATTGGCTGAGTTGTGACAGTTACTCATTGGCTACATACACTGTTGCGAGGCAAGGAGAAAATCTTTCTTCTCCTGTAGTAAAGTAGTGTCACTTCCTTCCGAAAATGTAAGGTATATCTCTTCCTGTTGGAATCTGTATTATGAGAGTATGTATATGAGAGCTCCCCCTTCTGGCCTTCTGACTTCATTTTAATGAGGTTTCCCTTTACTCATTTTTAAAAATCCTTCTGACCATGATACATTTATACAGGTGTGCTTTTATTTTTTTTAATAAAGTTCAATAATTTTAATGCATAAAGCTCTTTTGTTAGATTAATCCTAGCAATAATTGCTCTTGCTATCATGAATGCTTTTAAAAATTGAAACTTCTCGTTGGTTGATCTTAGTGTATACAAACCAACTGCTTTTGACACACTGAAAATGTATCCAGCAATCGTATTAAATTCTCTTAGTAGATGTTTTAATTTCCTGCTTATTGCATCTCTTGGACTTCTGGTAAAATATCAAACAGAAATAGAGTATTTCAAATAGGGTTTACTTTGTCTATGAGTAGCTGAGCCACAAAATTGCAGTAGTAGAGAATTCCTCAGGTTATGAAAGTCCAGAGGTAGGCAATTTAAGGTTTGTATGGTGGTTCTTCCCTATAGCAGTCCTCAGGAACCCACGTTCCTTTCATCCTTATGAGGTCTTCATCCTCATGGTCCAGAAAGGCTGCCAGAGATCCGACCGCACAGCTATGTTACAGGAAGAAAGATGGAGCAAGAGACAGAGAAGGAAAAGGAGCAAAAGCATGTTTCACGTGTCTCTTTTCCCCATGACTTTACTGGAAGTTCCCACATTACATTTCTGATTATACTTCATCAGCCAGAACATATTCACATAATCTCCCCTAGCTTTAAGGAAAGTTTGAGATAAGTTTTTTTGAGGGGGCACCCCTCTATTCAAATGAAAATTTAAGGTTATGTTACAAAGGAAGACAAGGAGACGGTTTAACACAGGACAGTTAGCTTGCAGCCTCTGCCGCAGTGGACAACCTTGTTTTATTCTTGACATTTACAAGGGATACTTTGCCCCTTTGAAGTATATCTGCTTTAGGGTTTTGGTAGGTAAGTTTTACTGTTTTTTTTTAAAGTTTGTTCTAAGTAAGCTAGACGTTTTGCTCGTTTTTTAATCACAATGTTGAATTGTCTTAATTGCTTTTTGGCACCTACTAAGATAATCACTTTTTTTTTCTCTTTTAGTCTATTGATTTATTAATATTCTAATGTTAAGCCATTCTTGCATTCCTGGAATTAAACCTAAATTTGTCAGGATGAAATACATATATTTTATACATTGATGAAATTTTTTTAAATTGTGGTAAAATATTTACAACATAAAATTTGCTATTTTGGCCATTTTTAAATGTACAATTCTGAGGCATCAAGTACATTCACATTGTTATACAACCTTTACCACCATCCATCTCTTAAATTTTTCAATCTGTCTCCATTAGAAAATAACTCTCCATACCCCCCTCCCAGTGGGCTTCCCGCATAGCTCGGTTGGTAAAGCATCTGCCTGCAATATGGGAGACCTGGGTTCAATTCTTGGGTTGGGAAGTTCCCCTGGAGAAGGAAATGGCAACCCACTCCAGTATTCTCACCTAGAGAATCCTATGGACAGAGGAGCCTGGCAGATTACAGTTCATGGGACTGCAAGATCCAACCAATCAATCCTAAAGGAAATCAGTCCTGAATATTCATTGGAAGGACTGATGCTGAAGTTGAAGCTCCAATACTTGGGCCACCTGATATGAAGAACCGACTCACTGGAAAAGACCCTGATGCTGGGAAAGATTAAAGGTGGGAGGAGAAGGGGGACGACAGAGGATGAGATGGTTTGATGGCATCACTGACGCGATGGGCATGAGTTTGAGCAAGCTCCAGGAATTGGTGATGGACAGGGAAGCCTGGGGTGCTGCAGTCCATGGGGTTGCAAATAGTCGGACACGACTGAGTGACTGAACTGAACTGACCTTCCTCCCCTCAACTCCTAGCAACTGCTATTCTACTCTGTGAATTTGACTACTCAAAGTACCCTTATAAATGGAATTATACAGCATTTGTCTTTTTGTGATTGGCTTACTTCACTTTACAAAGAGTTCTCAGGGTTCATCCATGTTGTAGCATTTATCAGAATTTCCTTCATTTTTAAGGCTGAATAATATTCCATCATACATATAAATTCTGGTTTTCATTGACACTTGTGTGCTTCTGCCTTTGTGTGTGTGTGTGTGTTAGTTTCTCATTCATGTCCAGCTCTTTGCAACAACCCCATGGACTGTACTTCCCAGGCTCCTCTGTCCATGGAATTCTCCAGGCAAGAATACTGGAGTGGGTTGCCATTGCCTTTCCCAGGAGATCTTCCCAACTCAGGCCTTTTGCATTGCAGCCAGATTATCATTTGAGCCACTAGAGAAGCCTATTGTAAATAGTATTGCTGTGAAATGGTATAAAAATATGTCTTCTAGGCTCTGCTTTCAATTATTTTGGGTATATACCCAGAAGTTGTACTGCTGGATTATATGGTAATTCTATTTTTAATTTTTAAAGGAACTGTTATGGTGATTTCTTTAGTGACTGTGTTATTTTATATTCTCACCAGCAGTGAGTAAGGGTTCCAATTTTTCCACATCCTTAACAATGCTTATTATCTTTTTTTTCCTTATATCCATCGTAATAGGTGTGAAGTGGTATCTTATCTTAGTTTTGATTTGCATTTCACTAATAATTAGAATTCCCAGATGACTCAGCAGGTAAAGAATTCTACAGTGCACAAGATGCAGGAGATGAGGGCTCAGTCCCTGGATTGGGAAGATCCCCTGGAGGACATAATGGCCACCCACTCTAGTATTCTTGCCTGGATAATCCCATGGACAGAGAAGCGTGGTGGGCTGCAGTCCATGGGGTCACAAAGAGCTGGACACAACTGAGCAAGCAAGCAATGATTAGTGATGTTGAGCATATTTTCATGTGCTTCTTGGTCATTCGTATATCTTTTTTGGAATAATATCTATTTAAATCCTTTGCCTATTTTAAAATCAAGTTTTGTTGTTGTTGCGCTATAGGAATTCTTTATATATTCTGAATATTAACGTCTTATCAGATTGATTTACAAATATTTTCTCTCATTTCATGGATTGCCTTTTCACTTTCTTAATAATGTCCTTTGGCGCACAAAATTCTTCACTTCAATGCAGGCCAGTTTATCTATTTTTTTCTTTTGTTACCTGTGCTTTTGGCGTTATCGCCAAGAAATCACTGCTAAATCCAACATCATGACTATTTCTTCCTGTTTTCTTCCAAAAGCACTTAAGTCTTTAACCCATTTTGTGTTAATTCTTTTATATATGTAAACTAAGAATCCAGCTTCATTTTTTTCACATGTGAATATCCAGTTTTTCCAACACGAATTTGGCTTTGATCATAGTTTAAGGCTTTTGCACCTGGGAAATGCTACTTTGATTCAACCTTTGATCCACTGGAAGAATCCTCTCACCATCCTCCCTGACGGTCATTTAGCTTGGGTTTGTCACTTCTAGTGACAGAGCACTCACTACTTAATGAAGCAACTTTTCCCCGGGTAGTGCCATTGTATCCAGTAGAAAAATGTTCTTCGTTTTAAGCACAAATTTTCCTTCCTGTACGATCCAGCTGTTGGTCCTCACTTGTCCTGTGGAGCTCTAAGAACAGTGAGCATCCTTTTCCAAAGGAAAGTACTTTGTATTCAGTAAATAACACAGTAACGTGGTGGCAACCATGTGCTGGGTTTATGTGGATTATCATATTTATTCCACAAAACCATCTATGAAGAGGTCCTCTTATTGATTCCTTTTTCACAGATGAAACAAATAAGGTTTGAGGAACTTATTTTCACAGCGTACAACAGTTATGTAAACAGAATCATTAATATTTCAAAAGCGGTAGCCTTGACCACTCTGCTATACTGCCCCTCTCCTCTTCCCCAACAGTCAGCCCAGAACTTTTTTGGTTTTGTTTGTTTTCTTTTTGTTTGGGGGAGTGGGGTTTTGACTGCACCACCCAGCATTCACTCAGGGATCTTAGTTCCCGGGCCAGGGATCCAACCCACTTCCCTGCAGTGGAAGTGCAGAGTCTTAACCACTGAACCACAGGGAAGTCCCAATCCAGAGCTCTTCTGGATAGTCAATTATTGGTTTTCTCACCCTGTCCCATCTTGGGAAAATATTGTGTTTCTATTAAAATTGAAGTCAAACACAACTGTTTGTGTATGGTTGGTGTATACAGAGGGCTTTTTAGCTCATTTCACCAGAGCACTATAGATTCACTAAGGGCATGAGACCAGGTTAGAGGTTTGGGCTGCTGCAGCCAAGCAAAACCACTAGAGCTTTGTCATGTTGCTTGTTGCTGAGAGAGCTCCCTCCCTTCCACACTTTCCAGGTGACAGTTGTGGGGACAAGGTTGACTGTGGTGAAGATGGAAAGATGATAAAAATTTGAGATACTATTGGAGGTGGCAAGAACCGGATTTTCTGATGAGTTGGTAGGAATGGGAGGATTTTGACTTGAATAATTGAGATGGTTCCTCTGCCTTTTCTAAAACCAGCTTGAACATCTGGAAGTTCACGGTTCACATATTGCTGAAGCCTGGCTTGGAGAATTTTGAGCATTTCTTTACTACCGTGTGAGATGAGTGGGATTGTGCAGTAGTTTGAACATTCTTTGGCATTGCCTTTCTTTGGGATTGGAATGAAAACTGACCTTTTCCAGTCCTGTGGCCACTGCTGAGTTTTCCAAATTTGCTGGCATATTGAGTGCAGCACTTTCACAGCATCATCTTTCAGCATTTGAAATAGCTCAACTGGAATTCCATCACCTCCACTAGCTTTGTTCGTAGTGATGCTTCCTAAGGCCCACTTGACTTCACATTCCAGGATGTCTGGCTCTAGGTGAGTGATCACACCATCGTGATTATCTTGGTCGTGAAGATCTTTTTTGTACAGTTCTTCTGTGTATTCTTGCCACCTCTTTTTAATATCTTCTGCTTCTGTTAGGTCCCTACCATTTCTGTCCTTCATAGTGCCCATCTTTTCATGAAATGTTCCCTTAGTATCTCTAATATTCTTGAAGAGATCTCTAGTCTTTCCCATTCTGTTGTTTTCCTCTATTTCTTTGCATTGATTGCCGAGGAAGGCTTTCTTATCTCTCCTTGCTATTCTTTGGAACTCTGCATTCAAATGCTTAAGATCAAATTGCCAACATCCGCTGGATCATGGAAAAAGCAAGAGAGTTCCAGAAAAACATCTATTTCTGCTTTATTGACTATGCCAAAGCCTTTGACTGTGTGGATCACAAGAAACTGGAAAATTCTGAAAGAGATGGGAATACCAGACCACCTGACCTGCCTCTTCAGAAATCTGTATGCAGGTCAGGCAGCAACAGTCAGAACTGGACATGGAACAACAGACTGGTTCCAAATAGCAAAAGGACTACATCAAGGCTGTATATTGTCACCCTGCTTATTTAACTTATATGCAGAGTACATCATGAGAAACGCTGGGCCAGAAGAAGCACAAGCTGGAATCAAGATTGCAGGGAGAAATATCAACAACCTCAGATATGCAGATGACACCACCCTTATGGGAGAAAGTGAAGAGGAACTAAAAAGCCTCTTGATGAAAGTGAAAGAAGAGAGTGAAAAAGTTGGCTTAAAGCTCAACATTCAGAAAACGAAGATCATGGCATCTGGTCCCATCACTTCATGAGAAATAGATGGGGAAACAGTGGAAACAGTGTCAGACGTTATTTTGGGGGGCTCTAAAATCACTGCCGATGGTGATTGCAGCCTTGAAATTAAAAGATGCTTACTCCTTGGAAGGAAAATTATGACCAACCTAGATAGCATATTCAAAAGCAGAGACATTACTTTGCCAACAAAGGTCCGTCTAGTCAAGGCTATGGTTTTTCCAGTGGTCATGTATGGATGTGAGAGTTGGACTGTGAAGAAAGCTGAGCACCGAAGAATTGATGCTTTTGAACTGTGGTGTTGGAGAAGACTCTTGAGAGTCCCTTGGACTGCAAGGAGATCCAACCAGTCCATTCTGAAGGAGATCGGTCCTGGGTGTTCTTTGGAAGGAATGATGCTGAAGCTGAAACTCCAGAACTTTGGCCACCTCATGTGAAGAGTTGACACATTGGAAAAGACTCTGATGCTGGGAGGAATTGGGGGCAGGAGGAGAAGGGGACGACAGAGGATGAGATGGCTGGATGGCATCACCGACTCGATGGACATGAGTCTGAGTGAACTCCGGGAGTTGGTGATGGACACAGAGGCCTGGCATGCTGCAATTCATGGGGTCGCAAAGAGTAGGACACGACTGAGCGACTGAACTGAACTGAACTGAATTGAGTTGGGGAGTGATGGACAATGACAATTAACGAAGGTATTATTATTGTTCTTTTTTAAAGACTGAGGAAGGGGAAGTGAATTGACCTACTTCACAAAGCTAGGAAACATCCAATTCAGGTGTATTTAACTCCAGAGGTCATGCTTTTCCCACTCTCCACATATTAATTTTTATAATGGGGGTAGGATACTTAATGATATATTATCATTAAATATTAAGATAAAGAAATATCCCTGAAAGCAAACATGGGCTTCCACATAGAGCCTGCACAAAGTCTAGGACTTTCATTAAAGGTGCTTGCCTGTTGGGACCGGATGTTGGGAATACAAATTTGGTAGATGGTGTAATGGGAGCGCGAAACCGGCCTTAGGGAACCAGTTTTTAAATACTGCGTTCTGATTGGTGCAGTCACCACGTGCTGGTGTGTGACTGGAGGAAAGTTTGCTTGCCTAGTAAATAGAACCTCAGAGAATTGTGTCCAACTGTCTTTGGCCGAGTTTGGCGTGTCGTAGTCCGTCTGGGCCTGTGATTGGTGGGATTGTAGTACGACCTCGGCTGTGATTGGTGAAGTCCGTGCGTTATTTGAAGTTTCTGTTCGCTAGTTCCTGCGTTGGCCACTAGGAGGAGCCCGGGACACGCAAAGTGCGGCGCTGCGGAGCGTCTGGGCGGCTTCCTCCCGGAGGTCCCCGGCCTCAGCGCCGCGCAGGTTCTACCGTGCTCCCCAAGGGCCACCCTGGGACGGAGGTGGGAGGATGGCGTCAGGGCTCCCCGCTCCGGCCCAGGTGGCCACGCTTCTCTGTACGGCCCATTGGCCCCGTCCCCTGTCTCTCAGCCCCGCAGAGAACCTTGACTGGCCGAGGGGGTGGGGCTGCGGGTTCGCGAAGGTTTGTGAGGACCCAGATCCAAATTGCAAAATTGAGTCTTGTCAGGTGAGCCCCGGCTGCGCTTGTTAGCTCGCCTCAGAGCCCTTCTTCAAGTTTAACAGCCTCCACTTCCTTTATGACCCTCAGAGGGCTTTTCCTAGGTAGCCTCTCACTGGAGCTTAGAATTGTCCCTTGAAGGTCAAGGTCACTAGCTTGGCGCTCACCCAGTACACAGATGGCCCCTACCATCCGCAGGCGCTATCCACATTGTGCTGTTTCATTATCTTCACCGCACTTAACTCATGTTTGAAATTCTTTTTTATTTACTTCCTCCTGTTTCCACCGCACCTCCCCACCAGGATGTAAGTTCCGTGAAGGAGAAAATAAGGTGGCCAGATCCAGTGTAGAATGCAGTTACGTTTGAAATGGAGGATAAAACAACTGAAGTTTTAAAGTATGAAAAAAAAAAAAAATATATATATATATATATAAGTATGTCCCCTGTGTTAGTTGGTACATACTTGTACTAAACGAGTTATTCACTGTTCATCTGAAATTCGAATTTAGTTGGGCCTCCTGTGTTTTTATTTGTTAATACAGCAGCCCGGTCGGGGAGGGATCTTAACTGTTCACTGTGTTACCTCTAGCACCCACTATAGTGCACACAGAATGCGCTGAATAAATGTCAAATGATTGGATGGGCAAATTTCTTCATTCACTCATCTATTCATCCAACCCATTATATTAACTGCCAGCTGGGTTCTGGGACTCTAAGGGCAAAATGAGACAGAGTCCAATGGAGGAGGCAGACAAATAAACAGTAACCATCGTGTGATTGAACTGTGATGATATAAAGTAATAGGGGCTGTTGGAGCACCAAGGAGAGCCCCAACTTGTCTGAGCCAGCAGGACTGCCTGGAGGAAGATGACCTAGGTGGGACTTGGAGGATGAGGAGGTGAAGAGAGTGGTGTGACAGCTGCTGTGGGTGGAAGGTGTGGTGCATGCAAAGGCCAGAGATAAGTTAGGGGCTATGGGATTCTGAAAGCTGCAATGGCTGAAGTGAGGGAAGAAGTGCAGTGTGGAGGGAGCAGTCAGAAAGAGATGAGAAGGAGACTCAGTCACTGAGCATCAGTACCTACCAGGCAGGTACGACAGTGATTGTACCCATTATATAGATGAGGAAACTGAGGCTAGGAGAGGGGAAATGCCTGGTCTGGGTTTATAGTCTGAGTGGGAAAGGCCTAGCTTCAAGCTCGGGTCTGGCAGATTCTGAAGCCTGATTCTTCTAGAAAAGGCTCAGGGTTAAGGATTATAATTCCAATTGGAGAATGAAGAAACTGAGGCCCAGAAAGGTGACAGGGCTCTCCCTGTGAAGGTGGCTCCATCCAGTTTAATGGGAGAGCGCTGAGACAGTACAGTGAGGGGTATGGAGCAGGACAAGGGAATTCAGGCTGTGTCTCCTGTTTCTGTTTGGGCTGAGTCTCTAGGAATCCTTTACTGAGCCCTTGGTTAATTCCTTGCATGGGTCCTGGGCTGGTCTGCAGTTTCCATGGAGACTGCCTCCATCCATCCCTGAAATCTCATTGTGACCAGTATTAAGAGATTAACTCTGCTCAGCAGCCCTCACAGGGTCTTGGGTGCCAGAGTGGCTGTGGGAGCTCCCTTAAGGATGAAGAGGTTGCCTGCTGTGTGCGACCCCATAACACCAGGAGGAGGATGTCAGACTGGGGCCAGGGCTTCCCCCGGGACCCCTCAGGTATGATCCTGACTTCACATCTACCTGGAGAGGAGGCTGAGATGGTGGGAGAGAGACACAGGGCCAAGGGGAGGAGTATAGATTTTGGAGCACAGTAGAGATGCTGTCGGAGAAGGCAATGGCACCCCACTCCAGTACTCTTGCCTGGAAAATCCATGGACGGAAGAGTCTGGTAGGCTGCAGTCCATGGGGTCACTAAGAGTCAGACACGACTGAATGACTTCACTTTCACTTTTTACTTTCATGTGTTGGAGAAGGAAATGGCAACCCACTCCAGTGTTCTTGTCTGGAGAATCCCAGGGACGGGGGAGCCTGGTGGGCTGCTGTCTATGGGGTCGCACAGAGTTGGACAGGACTGAAGCGTCGTAGCAGCAGCAGCCGAGATGCTATCACCTCAGCCCCCAACCCAGGAAGGCCCAGGGCCTTGACAAGCAGACCCTATTCTGATCAAGGCAAGACCCAAACTCCCTTAACAAGGCAAGGGGAGCCTCACAGAGTCTTTTTTTTTTTCATACCTTGCAGTTTACAGTCATTTTTAATTTTATTTATTTTTAATTTTATTTTTTGGCTGCACCTCGAGGTATGTGGAACCTCTCCAACCAGGGATTGAACTCACAGCCCCTGCAGTGGGGGCCCAGAGTCTTAGCCACTGGACCACTAAAGGAAGTCCACCTCACAGAGTCTTTTAGGGATGTTTTAAGGCTATCTGAAGACCAGCTTCCTAATCTGCTTCATTTTGCTTTAGGGAAACTGAGGCACAGAACAGGAAAGTGACTTGTCCAAAGTCAGGCAGTCAGTGAACTGAAGCGGGTCAGGAATCCAGAGGGAGCCCTGAGGTTGCCTAAGCAGAAAACATTTGGTTCAAATGTCATTGCCCCCTCTACCATGAATCCCAGATCCTCCTTCCTGACCTCCAGGCATGATGTCCCCTCAGCCTCCTCTCCCCTGGGCCTGTCCCATCAGCCAGGCTTCCCTTCCCTCCCCACCTCCCCCCGACTCCTGCCCTCCCCTACCACCTGCACAGTCTGAGGCTGCCAGAATGTCCCTGGCAGGCTCCACTCCACTGGAGGGCACGGCCACCAGGCCCTAACTGTCCCATCCAGGGGACATCCCCACACTGAGTCACTATCTGGATGACTTGGACATTTTTTGTTCCACGCTCCAGCCCCTCTGTGACTTCAGGACCTGGACAAGGTGGGGGGCCGTGAGAACCCGTCCCCATCCCAACTCCTCTTGCCAGGCCTGGGTTGGAGAGATTTAGGCCTGGCTCCAAAGCTGTCTGGGCCAGGCTTCCTGGAAGGCCACACTAGGGCAGGAAAGCAAACACTGACTCTGAAGCCAAGGAGCCATAGGTCAAACGCTCTTGACTCAGCATTGTGAGCCTCAGTTTCCTCACCTGTGAAAGCGGGCAACAACCCTTCCGTCCTCAAAGCTCATTCTCACTTGCTATGGGAGAATCTCCAGGTTATACTAGTAAATGAACAAAGCGAGATGCAGAACAGTTTAAGAGGTGGGAGGTGATATCTTATGATCTTATATGTTAGCTACTGGGAAAGAGAGCGGTGGACTGGTGGACAAGAGGCAGGGCTGGACACAAGTTTCCTCAAGTGCACCGTTAAACAAAATTATGAGTTTATTTATTTATCTGGCTGCACCAAATCTTAGTTGCGGCATGTGGGAGTCTAGTTCTCCCACTAAGGATCGAACCCGGGTCCTCCACTTTGGGAGCGAGGTGTCTTAGCCACTGGACCACCAGAGAAGTCCCTGCACCTTTTGTTTTGATTTTTGAGTCATGTGAATGTAGTACCAATTAAAAAAGAAATTTACTTTTTTTTTGTTAGCAGATTGGGGCAAATATCAAACCGTAAGAACAATCACTCATACTTCAGTGACATCTTAGCTAATGTCATATTATTGACAACATGAAGACCCATGATCTAGGACCTGACCCTGAGTCTCTGAATCCGAAAGGCCCTTGAATTTTAAGCCGATTTCATTTTGTCAATAGCAGATTAATAGTCATCAATACCAAGAATCAGGAGCTCCCTACAGGCCCACCACAGTGCCAAAGCACTGTCTGAACAGCATCTCGTTGAATTGGCATTCTGACTTTATGAGGAAGCTATCATGTTCCCATTCGACAGATGGGGAAATGGAGCCTTATTGCAATTGCAACCAGGAGGTTGTAGAACTTGGATACACATCTAGGCTTTTCCAGCTCCAGAATTTTAAGCCCTCCTATGATGGGTGTCAATCTTGGCTGCATACTAGGATCACCTGGAGACTTTAAAAAATACTCAGAGCCAGCACCCACTCACCCCTAGATTCCATCACTGGACATGACAGGACCTGGGCATCAGTATTTTTTAAAGGTTCCAGGTGATTCTAATTCACCATCAGCGTTGAATCTCTGCTTTATGCTAGACAGCTTTTCAAATGGGAAACCAAGGCCCAGGAGGGGAATGACCTTGCCCAAGGTCACATAGTAGCTGCAGACAGAACTACAACAGGGCTTACAATGGATATTTTGTGAAAATAAGTGAGTGGTGCCCCACTCTGGGCAGACAGATCTCCACGGGCAGTTGGCTTGGTAAGTGGAACAAGGTTGGATTTCCACCTCCACTTGCTCCCTTACCCAGAGAACCTTTGTGCAGTGGGCAACCTGTGCAACTGTACACAGCAACTGTGGCCTAAGTCTCAGGGTCCCAAACATTTCAACTCAGCGGCCTCCAGGCAGATCCCTGGAGCCCTTCAGAACAAGGATGTGGGAGACCAAGGATGGTTCCTGGGATGTGAGTTCATCCCTCACCTGAATACCAGGACCTGCACCCTTCAGACCCAACAAGAGCTGGGCAGGCCCCATCCAACTCCCAAAGTCACTTCTGCAGATAAAGTCAGGAATGTACACAGGAGGACAGAAACAGCCGCAGCCCAGAAGTCACAAGCCACCTGGCAGAAGGCAGCCTGTAGGGAGGCCCCTCCCACACAGACCCAAGTCATCCTGCCTTCCTTCCTGACCATTCTCTAGACCACACTCTCTATACTACCTCTTGGGCCTTGCAGACAGCATCTCCCATAATGCCCTGCTTTCCAGCCAGAGTGGCTTCCATGCCCTTTCATCCTCACCCACCATGTTCTCCAATTCTGGAAGTTTCCTCTGCCTAGGAGCCACCTCCTTCAGGAAGCCCTCTCTGACCACTCCAGCCCAGAGATAGGTCTTCTTTCTGCCTCCTTCCAGCCCTCACAATCCATACACACAGCCCACATGTGCCTTGGAATGGAGCTTATTTTATCATCACACTGACCACTTTTAATTGAGCATTTATCATCTGCCAGCCCTGGAAGGGCAGGGTGGCTTGGAGATTAGGAGCACAGACTCTGGAGCCAGACTACTTGGGTTGGAATCCCAGCTTCTTAGAAGCTGTGTGAGCTCTGGCACATGATTCAGTCTCTCTGTGCCCTGGGTCTATAAGATGGTGATTAAAGACTTGGCTTTACATCGCAGAGTGGTTATGAGGATTGATGAGTTATTGTGTGCATGTATGTGTGCTACGGAGAAGGCAATGGCACCCCACTCCAGTACTCTTGCCTGGAAAATCCCATGGATGGAGGAGCCTGGTGGGCTGCAGTCCATGGGGTCGCTAGGAGTTGGACACGACTGAGCGACTTCACTTTCTCTTTTCACTTTCATGCATTGGAGAAGGAAATGGCAACCCACTCCAGTGTTCTTGCCTGGAGAATCCCAGGGACGGGGGAGCCTGGTGTACTGCCATCTCTGGGGTCACACAGAGTCGGACACGACTGAAGCGACTTAGCATAGCATAGTATAGCATGTGTGCTAAGTTGCTTTGGTCATGTCCAGCTCAGTGTGACCCTATGGACTGCAGCCAGCCATGCTCCTCAGTCCATGGGATTCTCCAGACAAGAATACTGGAGTGGGTTGCCGTGCCCTCCTTCAGGGGATCTTTCCAACTTAGGGACTGAACCTGTGTCTCTTCCGTCTCCTACATTGGCAGGCAGATTCTTTACCACTAGAGCCACCTGGGAAGCCTGTTAATATGTGAAAAGCCTGCAAAACAACTTTGTAAACATTGGCCATGGTTATCATTGTGTAGATCCCACTCCATTTCATCCTCACGACAACCTTATGAGTTAGGTACCATTATTCCCAATTTACAGGTGAGAAAACTGAGACTCAAAGAGGTCAAGAGAGTCAGGGCAGGGCTCTGCGTCTTTTTCTATGGCCCGATGCCTTCAGAGAGAGGATGCGGCTGGGGTGGGTTATAACTTTGAACCTCTGGTTTGCAGCTCATGACTGCTTCTCAGAGGACCCACAGGACTCCGTGCCAGGTGACAACCTCATCCCCACCCTTCCTCCCTGACTCAGACCTTCCCAGTGGCTCTCAGGCACCACTGTACTTACAACCAGCCCTGGGAGGGAGGGTAAACAGCAAAGAAGGGCCTTTCAGTGTCATTTTGTTTGCTAACATCCAGGATACATCCCTGAGTACCAGAGAGAGCGCCTGCCTGCCCTAGCCTATCTGGAGACCCTGGATGACTTTCTATTCCTGCACAAGTCACTTCCCCACTCAGCCTCCATCTCCCCATCTGTAAGATGAGGCTGAACCGGTGGTTTTCTGATTCTCATTATTAGCAGCTGGCTCTATTTTGAAATGAAATATTAAGGACCAGTGTCTGTAAGAGGCAGACACGGGGTGAAGTAGGGCCTGGGCATAGACCCCCTTGGCTCCTAGGACATCAGAACCCATCTGAAAGGCCCCAGGCTGCATCCTCCGAAGGGCTCCCCTGGCTCTGACACTGCAGGATTCTAGAATTGCAGCTCAAAGCCGCCACTTCGCATCCCTGTTTGGAAAGCTCTCCCCACGAGCCTGCACTGCCCCGCACCCGACCCACCCCCTCGGCCTCAGCTGCTTTATCTCTGTTTGGTAACACAGCAAATTTGCTCAGGACCCAGAGCAGGGGAAACAAGCAGACTGTTGACTCTTGAGCAAAACCTACCCTTTGGAGAGCAAGAGGTGGCTCTGGCTGTGCGTGGGGAGGCTGATGGCCTCTTGCATAACCCAGCGGCCTCCTGCCCACCCAGGCCTTTTGCTTTGCAGGGTTAGGGGTGAGGCAAACCGCAAACTCATGCCCAGTTAATTTTTTAAGGCAAAATCAACAGGCTCAGCAATGATTAGCGAGCAGGTAAGTTGGTCTTAATCATGCTGAGGAGAAGGAGGAAGGAGGCTTCCAGGGGCCCAAGGATGGGGCTTAGTTATCAGTTAACCACATAAATGTTTCCTTCCAAGCCCACTGGCCTTCAGCCCTCAGCTTCCTCCTCTTCCTCTCGGAAATATTGAGTTGACCAAAAAGTTCATTTGGGTTTTTCCATAACATCTGACAGAAAAACCCAAACAAACTTTTCTGCCCACCCGATACTTCCATGGCATCCCAGCAAGTGGACATCAGTCCTTGAGTGATCAGACAGCCCACCCTCTGCAGTCCGTAGGAGGCACTGCCAGGGCCCTTGAGGACTGTAGTGAAGCAAAGGGCTCCTCATGGGGCTTGTGGTCTTCTTGTTAAGACTGCGCTCCCCCCACCCCACTGCCTCTGCATGAACTTGAGCATGAGTTCTCCATCCTTAGGGCTCACTGAGGGGTCTTGGGTCTGTGTCCCAGGTTCGACGGCTGCCACTCCCCTGGGGGCCTCAGTTTCTCCATCTGCCAAATGGGTGGATTGGCTGAGACACGCTGTCCAGTCTTGGAGTTCCGTGACTGGCTTAAACCAACATGGCCTGTACTCAGGACAAGGAGAGTGGGATGAGCTGTGGTTTTAGGAGTGTTAGGGGGAGAAAAGAAGCCCGGAACAGGGAGGGGGCCTACCTGGTATCTGCTGTTAGTACCAGCCAGTGACAGATCCCAGCTCCAGGAAGAGGGCTGTCCTCTCAGGTGGGAGGCATGCGTCCCTGTGGGGTGGGCTGGGGCTGCAGGGATGACCTGACAGACCCAAGCTGGTGCCCCAAGACCTCGAGAGCTGCCAAAGGAAGCCGGAAGGCCACACGGGGCCCTGCTGGCTGCCCAGACTGGAGTTTGGTCAGCGTTTGGGGACCTATATTGTGAGAAAGTTAGGACTTTGTCCACAAACTGGAATTTGAAATTTCAAAGGGGCGAAACTGAAGGGCCCTACCCCAGAGTGGAGATGGCTCTTGGCTTCTTTCCCCCACGACTTTTGTTCTCTGTCTTGATAAGTCCCTGGTTCCCTGCACCGCTCCCTGGGTGATGGGTGGGGGAGGAGAGGCTGGAGACGGTGGGGACGTGAGCACCCAGGGGACGTGAAGATGCCTGGTGGCCCTGGGATAGCCGGTGTCTGGAGGATGCCTCTGAACTTGCCTGTTCACCAGGACAGGCTCCTTGGCTTCTCAGACCCCTGAGTGCTCCAGCAGTGACGTGACGACGGAACCACCAGCGCTCAGAAGTCCGAGGTTCTTTCTGGGAGGCAGCAAGGAGTAGGGGAAGCCCTCAAGCTCTGGAGTCAGACTGGGGTTCCAGTTACAGCCCCTCCTCTTACATCAGGTTGGCCTTAAGCAAGAGGCTTCACCTCTTTGAACCTCAGTTGTGTCCACTGCAACGTGGGACAGATCAGCTCAGAAGAGTGGAAGGGTCTTAGCACTGGGCCTAGCGTGGCATCTTCCTGGAAACATAATTGTCATTGAAAAAAAAATGCTGTGGTCCAGAATGGCAGCTCCCTTAACTTCTGTCCACACCATAGGCTTGAGCACTCTGCCCACTGCCCCTCCTCCCCAACCCCTGGCTGCCCAGGGCACTGGTCTCAAAATGCCCCTCTTTCCCCTTCCTGAGGCTCGTGGTTCTCCAACTATGACAAGAAGGAGCGGGACCTCTAAGTGAGCTCTAAGGCCTGTTTTCCCCTGGGATCTGGAACATGTTGAGCTGGGGTCTGACAGCCCCAGGGGGCGGTGCCGAGATAAAGAAGGGCTGCAGAGTTGATGGCAAAGAGGCCAGGGTGAGCTCAGGGCTGGGCCAGCTGTCCCTGGAGTTCTCTTGTGCAGGGGTCCTGATTCCAGCTGACTTTGTAGCCAAGGTCAAGGAGTCAGTCCCAGCAGTCACTGCTATTGCCCTGTATGCCTACACTTGGCCATTTCATGCCCACACCATCCCCCAGGGAAAAGGTACAAGCCGTCTGGTGCCAAAAATAAGGTGGAGAAAGCTGGAACCCGAGGTCGCAGAGTTTGGGAAGTTGGCAGTGCCCGAGTGTTTTGTTTTTGTTTGGCTGTGCCCAGTCTTAGTGGCGGCACGTGAGAGCTTCGATCTTCGGCGTGGCACGGCTGCGGCAGTGCCTGACTTTTGACCCAGCTCTTTCTGATTTCAAGGTCCACGGTTTATCCTTTAGGGATGGGGTGGGGGTGAGGGAAGGACTAAGAACTTTATAGTTATCCCGTCTCATCTTCACAACAAATTTCAAGTTTGGCCCATTTTACAGGAGGAGAAACTGAGGCTTGGAAATAATGACTTGCCCAAGACCACAGGCTTGGTAGATCTTAGAGGTGGCCACTTGTTTATACGAGGGATGTGTATCTAGAAGATATTGTTTGGGATCAGCTAAGGATGGGGTTCCCTGGTAGCTCAGCTGGTAAAGAATCTACCTGCAATGCAGGAGACTCTGGATTGATTTCTGGGTCGAGGAGATCCACTGGAGAAGGGATAGGCTACCCACTCCAGTATTCTTGGGCTTCCCTGGTGACTCAGCTAGTAAAGAATCTGCCTGCAATGTGGGAGACCTGGGTTCAATCCCTGGCTTGGGAAGATCTCCTGGAGAAGGGAATGGCTACCCACTCCAGTATTCTGGCCTGGAGAATTCCATGGGCTGTATAGTCCACGGGGTCACAAAGACTTGGACACGACTGAGTGACTTTCACTTTCACCTTTTCAAGGATGGGGTGAATCGTGTATGTAACAGATTACGCAAATTCCAGTTCATGGGTGCGTGGATTTACTTATGTGGTAGGCCGTGATTGGTGGGACATGGATGGGTGTGACATCGTTCTCTGGAATGTACCTCAGAGGCAGTGGGTCACCTTTGTTGTGTGTTTGGTAAAGCATCCGTGCCCTGTGTGTGAAGTAACTTACAGTGTGCAGGCTGCCCACCTGGGAGTTCTTGCATGTGGCATGGCCGACTCTATTGATTATAGACTTTATTTAATTTAATCTGAGATGCTGCCTATCGAGATCAAAGATTTGTTATTTTTATTACGGATTAAACTTTGACATTCCAGCGATCCCAGCCTACTTTTGGAAATAGTAAACTGCTCGCCTTAGACTGGATGAGACGCCCTGTGTGAAGTGTTTTGAGAGGAGTAGCTGTGTGTGGTCTGTGTCAGAGGTGTCAGACGGGTGACAAGACCCGGAATCAGCCATAGGTAGTCCCTCCCAGGACTGTCCCACCTTCTCCTCCACGTTTATCCCTTAGTTGGGTCTCCTGCCCAAGGCTCTTGGAACCAGGCTCAGATGTCCTCGGAGGAACATGGGAGGAGTCCAGCAGAAGCTGAAGTCTTTTCCTTCGGCCCTTTTGGAATCTCTGTCCCTCCTTCCCTCCCTCAAGGTCTTGTACTTATCAACAAACAACTGAGCCGGCATCTTCACCCCACTTTACAGATGGGAAAGTTGAGTCCCTTAGAGAGACATGATCTAAGCAAAGTTATCCGAATAGTGGCAGAGCTAGTCCATAAATCACCAGGCTCTGCCATCAGTGGGATTCTCCAGGCAAGAATACTGGAGTGGGTTGCCATTCCCTTCTCCAGAGGATCTTCCCCACACAGGGATCGAACCCAGGTATCCCACATGGCAGGCAGATTCTTTACCGTCTGAGGCACCAGGGAAGCCATAAATCTGGTCTCCTAACGCCAAATCCAGCCTCTCTTCTCCAGAACAATTGCTGCCCCCAACTTCCCACCCTAATTATCTAAGCTCCAGGGGGAAAATGGAGGGAGGAGAACAAGGCTTACACAAGCCCGAAAAAGGGCTTCTAATAGTTGGGAGAATGTGAGGAGGATGCTTCTACACACCCCTCAAACGCAAGCCGCCTCTCCCTCCAATGTACCCATTCATTGATTCACTCACCTTTCCACTCATTCAGTCCTTTGCTCACTCATCCACCATTTCACTCACTGATTCATTTCAGTCTTTCAGTAATTCACCCACTCATCAATTCACTCATTCACGTATTAATACCCTGTCTGTAATTCACCCACTCTTTCTTTTTTTTTATATTTATTGATTTAGCTGCATCGCATCTTAGTTGCATCAGCAGGATCTTTTGTGATGGCGCATGGACTCTCTAGTCGTGGCACTCAGGCTCAGTAGTTCAGGCGCAGGCTTAGTTGCTTCGAAGCATGTGGGATTTTAGTGCCCCAAGCGGGGCTTGAGCCTGAGTCTCCTGCTTTGCAAGGTGGATTTTTAACCACTGGACCACCAGGGAAGTCCCTCACCCACTGGTTAATTCACTCCTTCATTAATTCACCCACCCACTCACTCATTAATGCCCTCTTTCACTAATTCACCCACCCTTGCCCTTATTACCAAATCCCTCTGCCCAGCTCTTCCTGCCAACAAAGGAGGACAAGCTCCCAGGCCTCCAGAATCGTAGGTCCTTCTCCCCAGACCTGCGCTTTCCCCCTCTCCTCGGGACCTTATCTGCCCAGCTAGATCGGGAGCTCTTGCCCCTGTCTGTGTAGCGGGCAGTGAGGGCTGGAGGGGATGAGAAGAAAAACGTTAGCCGTGAATTGAAGGCCACAAGATTAGCAGGGCCCGGTCCCGAACAAAAATGCAGGCCCCTTGTTCAGAATAGCCGAGCACGAAACCAAACACGGGAGCCTGAGAGTGGAGCTCCTTTGCCCGGGTGCCCTGTTCAGGTGGCTTGCCCACGAAGCCCACTCTGGAGGGAGGGGACAGACAAGGGAGATACGAAAGGGAGGCCAAGAGGGTGGGGGTGGAGGGAAATGGACGCTTGCTTGGTGTTTGCCTAACACCAACTCATTTAATACTCGGACCACCCTTTGAAGTTGGTTGTGCATTTTTCTAGAAGAGGAAACTGAGGCTCAGAGAGGAAAATCATTTACCCAGAGTCATGATTAGTAGGTGGTAGGCGCCTGAATGTTAATCCGGTCTAAGGGGCTATAAGCCTCCCTTCTTTCCTGGGGGGTGGGGGAGGCACAGGGTGGAGGTGGGGGAGCTGGAGGAGGTAACAAGGGAAGGGGTGATAGAGTCTGTCTGGGCCTGAGCACCTGGTCGCTGTGGGGGCTGGTGGTGCCCAGAGTGGGGTCCTGGGGAGCAGGGGAGGGGACCTAGACAGGAGTCTGGGCCTCTTCCTGCCCCTAGGGAAGGAAGGAAACCGGAAGGGGCCTCCTAGAACGAGGATCTAGAAGACTGGTGTGTGGGGCCTGGGACCATAGCTTCTGACTCATGAGCCATGAGGCGGCGTTATCTCTGCAAGAGCACTGAGGGTCGAGGTCAATGATTTGGGAAGCTCCCGAGTTAGGGCGTCTTGGAGGTGGGCTGTCAGTGTCTGGGGGTGCATGTGAGCGTGTCAGTATCAGCATGACTTGGGGTGACAGTGACTCGGAGGGTGGCTGAGTCAGGGTCCAGTGAGTGCTGAAGAGGCAGCGTGTGTCTGTCGTCTCACAGGACTGGTGACACGGTATTGGGGCGTTAGGGCCTCCCCCATCTGTTGTAAGAACACCCTGGTGTCAACCAGAAACCAACAGACAGCCAAATCCCTGGGGCCCCGCCCAACCGGTCCACCGAGGGGGGAGCCGATTAACCATTAACCCCCACCCCTCCCCAGCAGAGCCTCCACCCCTGCGCAGAGGCTAGGCCCAGACTCCCGGCAGACCCTCCCAGAGGACGGTTTGAAACGCAGGAAGGCAGAGAGGGCAGCTGGGAGGAGGCGGCGGGAGGGCGGAGGCCGGGGCTCGGCCCAGAGCCTTCGGGGTGGGCATCCTGGGCAGGGCAGGCGGCCGAGGCGGGGAGAGGGAGGATGCGCCTCTCCAAAACCCTCGTCGACATGGACATGGCCGACTACAGTGCCGCGTTGGACCCAGCCTACACCACCCTGGAGTTTGAGAATGTGCAGGTGTTGACGATGGGCAATGGTAGGTGGGGGCAGGTGTGCCCAGGTGTGCTAGGTGGGGGCAGGTGTACCCAGGTACTGGAGCGAGTCTGCCGCACTGGGTTTGGGGCTTGGGGGAGAGTGGTAGGCGAGCACTGTGGTCCCGTAGGTGAGGGCACGGGTGTTGCCAGGTGAAGTTGATGTGCCCAGGTACAGTGACCAGAAGTCTTCGGGGTGGTGGGAGGGGGGAGGTCTGCCAGGGCCAATCTGCAGCAAAAGTAGGGCCTGGGTGTTCCTGCCAGGCCCTTGTGGTCCCTGTGACCAAAGCTGTCACTGTGCAGCGTGTCACCAGGAGCGGGGACTTCATGGTGAGTGTCCTCTCGGCGTCCAGCCCCAGTCATTGGGCCCATCATGACCCCTGCTTGAACCCCTTGGGCCGAGGTTCAGAGAGATGGAAAGGTTATGTCCCGTCCCCGGAGACGGTGGATGGAGACATGACTATGTTTCAGGGTGTCTTTGGGACTTTCCTGGGGGAGAAAACGGAGTTCTCAGGGAGGTTTTGCTAATAAGATGGGGATCAGCAGTGTGCATGCGCATGCTCATTGAGTGTGTGTGTGTGTGTATGTGCACACACACACAAGCACATCGGTGCGCATGCACAAGCACACTGGTGTGTGATTGTAACCTCCTGTTGGCATGGGTGCTCGAATTTCCATGTACACACGTGGGCAAGTGGTGGACTGTTGCAAATGTATGTCTGCAGGAACCCATGTGCATGTTTGTGTTCACTGGTCTGTGTGTGCACGTGTTCTGCGTCTATTTCTAGTCACATTTCTTCTCTGAGTGGGTCCGTGTTTGTTGTTATCTCTAGGGATATCTGTGTTTATCTTGCTGATGTCCGTAAGTGGCAATGAGTGTGTATACAGTAAGCAGTGCTGAGTGTGTGTCCGTGGACGTTTGCACGTGTGAGCTCTGGACGTGGATTGGTTTGTGTGTCCTGTGTCTCCCGGACGTACGTCCAGTTTGGGCATCCTGTCCCGTGTCCTTGTGTACGTGTGCACATCCCTGTCCTGGGGGGTCAGCTCTCTCCAGCGCTCATGTGATATCCCATTGCCATTCACACACGCGAGTCACCTCAGCAACACGTCCATTTGTCTCAGACCAGATTGCGTTGCCCGTGTGTCTCCCCAGGTTTGTACATCCGCTCCCGTTATCACTGAGAGCACATCTAAAGGGGTGGGGGGAGTTCTCCACAAGGAGGTAGGGGAAGGGAGGAGGCTTGGAAGCCAGGACGCGGGGACCTGACCAGTCGCAGGCCAGCCTCAGAGGAGGGGGGCAACCCACCTGCCTTCCTTCCACAGCTCTGCAGCTTTAGCCAAGCTCTGTAGCACTTGAGTCAGCTCAGCTCAGCCAGAGAGAGGTATTTGCCCTGCCCATGGTCAGTGGGCATGATCCGTGGTCAGTCTCACCATTTGCTCGCCTCCCCCTGCCATTCACTCACTGTGTGACCTTGGGCATGTCACCTCCCCTCTCCTGGCTCCTTCTGCAAAATGGGCTTAGTCATTCCAGGCCTGCTGGCTTTCAGGAGTGTCCAGGGATCACGTGAAGGAGCTGAGGGGAAAACATGTAGGAAACGGTAAACAAGAAGCTGCTGCCCTCGGCGGTGTGTGTGTGACCCCAGAGAGACAGTGTGTGAGACACCTGACCACCATCTAGCCCTGGACTGCCCCCATCACTCCTTCACAGTGGGCACCTCCAGCTCCCAGGAAGTGTGTGTTCCCGAGGCAGGAGCTAAGCTCCTTACGGGATGTCCTAAAGACAAGACAAATCTAGCTCTGGAGCCAGAAAGATCAGGGCTCAAATTCTGGCGTCCATCCTTCCTACCAGTGTAAACTTGTGAAGCCATTTTCCTCTCTGAGCCTCAGTTGTCTCATCTGTAAAATGGGAATAAATCATAGTGCCTGCCTCCCAGGGCTAACCAGAGGATCCCATGCGATAAGGCACCTGAGGGCTTAGCACTGGTAACTGGTCCTGCGCCCTCTATGAGTCAGGTCAGGAACTCTGAGCATCTTTAAGAAGGGTCTACATTCCCCACTGGAGTTTGAAGTGGGCCAGAAAGTTGGGGCAATGTTTTGCATATGTGCTGGGTTGGTAGCTCGAAGGTTCCAAGCTCCCTACCCACCTCCCATCCCTGATTCAGAGGGACCAGGGGGTCCTTGTTTATCAGAGGCTCCAGCAGACACCCCAACAGGACAGCACTGGCCAGATCAGCACCAGCCTGCATGCCTGGACCATAAATCCGACTCCTCTACTTAGCAGCAGTGTGATGACTCTGGTCAGGTCCTGTCCTTTCTGAACCTTGATATTCTCACCTGGAGAATGGGCACCATCACCTGACCCTGGGGAGTAGGATGAGCTACTTGGCAGCACCCAGCCTATCCTGCCCAGGATGTGTGAGCCCTTCCCCCAGTCTCCGCCTGAGTTGTGGGGTCAGCTCTCCCGGTGGTTGGAGGAGGCAAGGCTGGAGGAGAAAGGGCACCAATGCAGCTTAACAATTATCCTCATCTCCAGGAATAATTCACCAAGTGGAGGGGGCCGTACTCCTGGGCACCCTCGGAGGCGACGAGATGTTCAGCCAGGACATGACAGAAAGGAGATGTGGCAGTGGGTCCGCTTGTGCACGGAGGCTGGAAATCATCTGCTCCCAGAGTCGTCTTCTGCAGAAAAGTTTTTATTTTACAAACACTGATAAAGTGCTTCTTACCTGCCAAGCACTTCACATATATTGATTCACTGAACCTTCATAACAGCCCTAGAGATTATTATGTGCCCCATTTCACAGGCGGAGAAGGCAATGGCAACCCACTCCCTGGAGAATCCCAGCTACGGGGGAGCCTTGTGGGCTGCCATCTATGGGGTCGCACAGAGTCGGACACGACTGAAGCGACTTAGCAGCAGCAACAGCAGCATTTCACAAGTGAGGAAACGAAGGCACTGAGAAATACATTAATGTGGCCAAGGTCCCATGGCTAAGAAGTGGGCAGGCTCGGATTTAAACTGGGCAGAAGGGCTAGAGAGATATGCTGTTAACCACAGCACTATAGCCCTGTCCAGTGCTTAGCTATATGTTCCCTAGGAGCCCAAGATCGGATTCAGGGTGAAAACGTGTGTGTGTGTGTGTGTGTGTGTATGATTTTGTGTGGTATGTGTCTGCAAGCATTTTTCTGGGGAGATGGTTCACAGTGTCATCTTCTCTAAGAGGTCTATCCTCGGTGGAAGAGTTGCTTACAAAAACGAGGGTTCAGCTGTGGAAATATAAGATAAAATTGAAAATGACTGAACCAGTCAATCTGCCCTCTTTTGCAATTAGGGAAACTGAAGCCCAGGGGAAACTGAAGCAAGGAAAAGGAACTTGCCCAAGGTCACAGACGACTTAAGAGGCAGCACTAGTCACCGAGACCACAGCCACCTACCTCTTATCCCCCTCCTCACATAGATGCAGCAGTTTTGTTTTGTTTTTTTTTTGCCCCACGGTATGTGGGAATCTTACTTCCCTGACCAGGGCTCAAACCCACTCCCCTTGCACTGGAAGTGCATCGTCTTAACCACTGGACCACGAGGGAAGTCCCAATGCAGTAGCTTTTGCTATGGGGTGCCCAGATCCTTGCTGTGATCCTCCCAGGAGGGCAAACGAGCCACTGTCCTTGATGTATGTCTTCCTGTTTCCTTGCAGAATTTGCAAGGCCCCTGAGTACCAAGCTGAGACTCACCCAGCCTTGGCCACTCTGAAAAACAGGACTTGGTTCTGGAGATGATGGGGGAATATCTGCCCCTCTCATAGCTCCCTCTGCCCAGCTAATCAGGGTCCACAACTGTTGGACGCATCCTAGGAAACAGCCATTTTCTTCATTCCTTCCCAGAGAAAGCTGAGGCTAGCGATCGCCACCACGGGGAGGAGCAGACCCTTGTTAAACAACTCTACGAAGTCAGTGTCACAACTATCCCTAAGTTACGGATGCGAAATGGGAGTTCCAAAACAGCAAGGAACTTGCCCAAGTTCTTTGAGGGGGGTCAGTAGCACCTGGGTTTAGCTGAGGCTGAAGCCCTGGAAAGATCCCTACAAGGCTCACATCCTTTTCTGAATATAAACCACCAAGAGAGCAGGGCCTCTGAGAGGTGACTTCCTGCCCCTCCTGCGTCCTCACTCTTTGCTTTTCTGGCGCAGACACATCCCCATCAGAGGGTGCCAACCTCAACGCACCCAACAGCCTGGGTGTCAGTGCCCTGTGCGCCATCTGCGGGGACCGGGCCACGGGCAAACACTACGGTGCCTCGAGCTGTGACGGCTGCAAGGGCTTTTTCCGGAGAAGTGTGAGGAAGAACCACATGTACTCCTGCAGGTGAGGAACCTTGATTTCTACATCTGGGAAATGGGTGCTCTTCAGCTGATGTTCCCCCGGGTCTGTCTTCTCCCTGGGTAGGTCTCGGAGCCTTCTGCCCTTCAAGGCCTTCAAGCCTCTAATTTCTTCGCCCTTGCAGATCAGATGGGAGTGTCTATTCTAGACATCCCTTTATTGAACACTTACTACGTGCTAGGAACCATACTAAGTTTTTGCCTGTGTTAACCGCTCCCAGAAGCTCATCATGATTTTTCCCATTTAGCAAATGGGCACCTCTGAGGCTTAGGATCAAGTCTCCTCTGAAACCACAGAGGGTGAGGCCCATCCCCCAACCTGGCGCTTTTTCTGGGGTGGATCGGGGGTTGACCCCAGGCCTTTCCACCTCTCTCAAGGCCTTGGAGAGTCCTCCTTCAGAAGCATCTCCCCTTCTGGGTAACAACAATAATAAAATAATAGCAGCTGTAGTTACAAGCTCTTACTGTGAACAGACACTGCACTGAGCCCCATTTGGGTAATTATCTCATTTTCACCTGTCAACACCCCTCTGCAGAGGTTACTATTATTATCTCATTTTATAGATGAGGAAGCTGTGGCTTGGAGAGGACTGGGAATTTGCCCAAGGTCACCCAGCTTGAATCAACGGCAAGCCCGGGGTTGCCAGGGCACCACCCAGAACCACGGTGGCGCCTGCCTGCCTCTACTCCATATCCCCCTCCAGAAAGCGGCTTATGTGGACCAAGTACTGAAACTGATTCACAGCCAGTAGCCTGCTCTGGGCTTTTAATAAGATACGTGGGAAATAGCAGTGCCTTCTACTCATAGCTGAGTGATCTGAGGCCACGTGTCCGCTCTCTGAGCCTCAGTTTCCTCATGTTTAGGGGGACAGGGTTGGGCTCTCAGAGAGTCCACAGGGCCTTTCCAGCTCCTGGTTGGTTAGCTGGAGGACTCCTGGGATGAAAGGTTTGAGCAAGGAGCCTGGAGGTCAACCAGATGGCCAGGATCCTAGTTGAGCCCTAGGGGGAGGAGGGCTGTCCTTTCTTCCTCCAACCACCCCAAGCCCTCCCCAGGTTTAGCCGGCAGTGCGTGGTGGACAAAGACAAGAGGAACCAGTGCCGCTACTGCAGGCTCAAGAAGTGCTTCCGGGCTGGCATGAAGAAGGAAGGTGAGCCTCGGGCCCCGCCTTCCGCCCCTGCCCCACCCGCGCCCACAAGCTCCTGACGGCCATTTACAACTGTGGCCACAACTTTATGACTCGGTGACAGGCCCCAGGGTGACTGGCTAATGGCTGAGAGGAGGGAGGGCCTGAAGATCTGACCATAGGGAGGGGCTGGGCTTGGTCTTGAGAAAGATTCCGAGAGATAAGCTCCTACTTTCAGCTACTCGGGTTCCCAGTGCCACCACCCCTGCCTGCCTTCACCACCGCAAGGCAGCCAGGTTGGGTGTTTTTTCTTTTTTCTTTTTGTAATGTGATTTTATTTTTTCATTTTTTGGCTGCACTCCTCGGCATGTGGAATCTTAGTTCCCTGACCAGGGATTGAACCCACACCCCTTGCAGTGGAGACACAAAGTCTTAACCACTGGACCACCCCGGAAGTCCTTGGGTATTTTTGCTTAATATACTATTTCAAGCATCAGGAAAAATGTAGAGAATGGCATGACGAACTTCCGTGGCCCCATGACTAGACTCAGCAAATGTGAATGGGTATGGGGCGGGGCTCTATCTCCCATCTTCCTGTTCCAGGGTCAAGTGCCTCAGTTCCTTAGTCTTTGTTCTTGGGTATCAGATGAGGCAGCGTCCTCAGGCTCTAGAGAAAGGGAACAAGGCATCAGACTCGTTCTGGGTGGAGGAGGCTGGGAGTGCTGGGGCACATTTATTAAGTGTCTCCTGCCACCAGAAGCTGGGCTTTTCCACCTGGCTGGGCTTTCCCACAACTGATAGTTCTTTCATTATCATGACAGCCCTGTGGGGCACTATCATCACCCTAGCTTTTTCATAGACAAGGGAACCGAGGCCCAGAATGGGTCAACAATTTGCCCGAGGCCCCCCCAGTTGGTTGAAGCAAGCTCCGAGGTGTGAACCCCGAGCTTTGGTCTTGAGCTCAATGCAGTTTGGGTGATAACCTTGATGCTGCCTGCTATGCCCTCCGGACTCTAGGAACGTTTGAAAGTTTTCTAGCCCACGCTCAGGAAACAAACATCTTTTAACTGCTTCTCTGAGTAACTTGAGCCCATTTTCAAATCTCTCTGTCTCCTTCTCTGCTCAATGCACCTTTCCCAGCCCTGAGACTGGCTCCCAGACCTTCACTTCCAGCCCGCAGCTGTGGCACACTAACCAAAACCCTTGGTCTAGTTCTGCACAAACACACACCTGCCCCACCCCACCCCCAGCAGGATCCTGGGACCCAGCCTTCTCCCGGCCAACTGGGAAGAGGGGGAACTTGGCTTTGGCAGTCTACCCTCCCTGACTCTGCCTTTGAGCCCCTGTTTCTCTGCGCGCCTCCTGGGAAATATCCTCTGGGTCTCATCCCTATAGGGCCCTGAGAGTTTATGACCCCTGCTGTGAAACCTGGGCTATGACCCTCAGGAACACACCATGATGGTCACACCACGCTTCTCATCTGGACCTCAGTGGTTCTCAAGAGCAAGGAGAACCTTTTTCAAAGGACAGATGCCCCTCATCTCTCCCCCACCCAGTTTTCAATGGGATTGCACCACTCTTACCTTGAACTTGAGCACAACTTTGTCGAATGAGAAATGTTATGAATGAGGGACTTTCCTGGCTGTCTAGTGGTTAAGACTCTGTGCTTCCGCTGCAGGAAGCGAGGGTTCAATCCCTCGTCGGGCAACCACTATCCCGCATTCGACAGGCCCTGGCCACCAAAAAAAGAAAAGAAATAAATAAAAGAAATGTCATGAATGGGAATATGAGGCATGTGTGATCAGCTAGGGGCTTTCCTGGTAGCTCAGCGGTAAAGTATCTGCCTGCAATGCAGAAGATGCAGGAGACCCAGGTTCAATCCCTGGGTTGGGAAGATCCCTTGGAGGAGGGCATGGCAACCTATTCCAGTATGCTTGTTTGGAGAATCCCATGGACAGAGGAGCCTGGCGAGCTTATAGTCCCTGGGATCACAAAGTCAGACATGACTGAGCACACACACGTGAATAGCTAGAGGCAAGGAAAAGATTGAGAGCTACAGTCTAAGAGCCAAACGGTTTAGGGTTCTAAGAGCCAGTGATTCTATCAGCTCGACAGCCTGAAGATTTTATATTTGAGAGAATGAATCTCTTGTGTTAAAATTCCAAGCGTTGTGACAGGTGGGAGGGAGAAAGGTTGGCAGCTCACCTGAGCAGACGGCCACCTTCCTAGGTTGTAGGTAGCCTGTTCCTGCATCTCACTGGTCTTTAGAGATGTCTCTTATTAAACATTCAGAGTCACTTTCATGTGTGTGGCAGATCACACACTTCAGTGAAGCTTCTGCCCCATCTGGGCTTCAGTGTTCACATCTATAAAATCACAGAGGTGGATAATGAACCCTCCTTCCAGCTCTGTGAGTCTTGCTATACGCCCACTGATCTACCTGTGCAAGTACACACTGCCCACCAGGACATGTGTGTTTGTTCCCTGGTCCTCCCACTGGACTGCCACAGAGTCGGCAGGCCCAGGGGAGGGAGAGTCCGCAGCCATTCTACCTTGGCTTAGCCTTGAAAATAGCCAGTAGCTTCTTATCTTGGAGAAGGTGGCATTATGCCAAGAGGAGAGGAGGATCGGCTAATGGCAAGTGTGTGGGGGCTATAGTAAAGGCTGGTAGTTGTTTGCACGCTTGGGTTAACCAGGAGATCCTGACACATGCAGTGGGCTCAGCTGCTTTGAGAACAGGCCAGGGTAGCAAAGTGTCCCACTGCCACTGTGGTCAAGTTCTGGGAAGTAAGGGCATGACTAGCTCTTGCTGTTATTGTTCATTTGTTAAGTCATGTCCAACTCCCTGCTACCCCATGGACTGCAACACGCTAGGCTTCCCTGTCCTTCACTATCTCCTGAAGTTTGCTCAAACTCATGTCCATTGAGTTGGTGACGCCGTCCAACCATCTCATCCTCTGTCGTCCCCTTCACCTCCTGCCCTCAGTCTTTCCCAGCATCAGGGTCTCTTCCAATGAATCAGCTCTTCACATCAGGTGGCCAAAGTATTGGAACTTCAGTATCAGTCCTTCCAATGAATATTCAGAGTTGATTTCCTTTAGGATTGACTGGTTTGACTAGCTCTACCTAAGTCTTACAGTCCCAATACCCCTCCTTGGCTTGGCGGGAGGTTCTCAGAGCCAAGAGAGATTCTCGATGGAAGCCCCAGAACTGGGAGAGTTAGGACCAGTTTTTATTTCCCTTCCTCGATGGCCTTAGGAGAATCTAGAAATTAGAACTCCAAAGTTGTCCATGAGGACAAGAAAGCATGGATTGTAAATGTAGCATTCATAGACCAGTCGGGTGTATAGGAGGTCATCAAATCTTTCCACTTTACAGATAGGGAAGTTGAGACCAGAGAGGTGATATGATCGGGTCAAGGGCAGAGGAAGTCAGGACTACACCTCGGGCTCCCCAGAGCTGAGCAGACACCAAATTCCCTGGATGAGAACTAGGACTGATGGCCTTGGGAGGCAACTGGAGTTGGTCAAGTCTCTGAAACTTCCTCTCAACCACAGAGAAGGGCTCTGAATCTCAAAGTCTTGTGAGTTTGGCCAGAGGATATTCCATGGTGATCAAGTAGGTTAAAGAACAGAGACTCGGAAGAAATCTGGGGGCCAGTGGGCCCAATGGCAGGTCCCAAATTCTTTCCTATAAACCTACACCTACCTGAGCCTGAGCTGTCAGACCCAGGACAAATGTCTGATGCCCGGCTTTGGAAATTCAGCCCAGGAATCAGGGCCAGGGATGCAGGAAGTACAAGTTGGCAGTAGGCCAGGGGCCCACGGATGGGCCCTACCTGGGATCCCCGGCCCAGCCCCCCTCCCCACACCCCCAATCAGGGGTTCTCTCGGAAGACAGGCTCGTCCTCTCCGCCTCTGCCCGGGCCGGTTAATATTCAATAGAAGTTACATTAGGTCCCCGACCCTGCTAATACTGAGCAAACATTTGGAAAACATCATTCCGTGACTGAGCTCGCGCCGGGCACTGATAACGCCGGCCTAACCTTGAGGAGCCCAATCCCCAGCTGCTGACAGCAGCCCTTTTCTTAGGCCCGCCGCCACTTGGCGCCCTGGTGGGTGCGGGCTGGCAGCCGTGGGAGGGGTGTCACAGGCGGGGTGGGACCCAGGCAGGGGAGCGCTGCTGGGAGCTGGCCCCCCATCCAGGGTGGTGGGTCTAAGAAGAGGAGTTTTCTTACCTTGGGACCTCTGTTACATCCCACTAACTCTGGGTTCCCTTTACACTATCTGTGTTTTTATTTTTTTGGCCATACCACGTGGCTTGTGGGATCTTTAGTTCCCTGACCAGGGATCGAACTTACGCCCCCTACATTGGAACTGCAGTCTTAGCCACTGGACTTCCAGGAAAGTCCTACACTGGCTGACTTCCCTTCTCTGATTTCAACGATGTTTGAAATCAGGAGAGTTGAAGAGCGGAATGTCAATGTTCCACTGAGAAATGGGGTGTAGATTGCACCCGAGAAGCAAAGCTTGTCTCCTTCTGCACCTTCTTTCGGCCACTCAACGGATATTTATTGAGCACCCACTGCGTGCTAGGCTCTGTTCTAGTTGCTGGGACTATAGCAGTGGATGAAAGGGAAGATATTCTGGCTTTCTGGAGCTTTCTTTCTCTTAGACAGACAGAGAGTGAAGAAAGGACAGAGAACAAGTACCAAGAAGAAAAATAAAACAGGAGAAAGTGGCAGAACCTGCAGGAGGGGTATCCGCGTCAGACAGGGTGGTCAGAGAGGGTGTTTCTGAGAGGTGATATTTGTAAGGAGACGCGAGTAAAGGGAGAGGGAGACGCTTAGTTGTGGGGGATGGGGTGTGAGTGGGAGGAGAATTCCAGGCAGTGGGAACAGCAGTGGCGAAAACTTTGATGGAGAGTGGCTGAGTGAGTCCCAGGAATGGCTGGGAGGCAGGTTTGATAGAGAGAGTAAAAGTGAGATGGGGGAGATAGGACCACTGTGAGAAAGGGTGACCTGACTCCAGGCATGATGGGGAGGTCCTGGGTTTCCGCAGTGGAGGGATGTGACCTGAGTCGGGTTTCAGGGGATCCCTTTGTCTTCCGAGAGGTGCACAGGCTGCAGGGGTAAGGCTGGAAACAAAGCGGCCAGAGAGGAGGGTCTGAACTCCCCCAGGACCCAGCCCAGAGTGGGAGCTGCAGGTGGGTTTGCACAGATTACTGACAGCATTTGGAGTGTGTGTGTGTGGTGGTGGTGGTGGTGGGGTGGTGAGAGAAAGAGACATATAGCGAGGCCCCCCAGGCTGGGAGGAAGAATAAAGCTGCCTGTTCCTGACATGGGAAAGACCAAGAGGAGCAGGTCTGGGAAAGAAAAGGCTGTAGATGGGGAAAGGCTGTAGATGAGGCCCAGAGAGAGGGTGTGGCCCCCACCAGCGCACGGAGACTGAGCGGTGAATCCCACCAGGAACCCAGGTCTCCTGCAGCCTCATCCTCCCTTCTTACAGCTTCAACAAAGGCCTCGCAGGTTCTGAGGGCCTGTCAGGGAGGCAGAAGGACCATCCCACATCTTAGGCCAAGGCTGAACCGAGTAGAGATGCAAGGAGGTGTGGGGCCCGGGTGGACAGAGGCCCCGGATCTCTGAGTTCCTGGGAGGGGAGCCCCGTGGTGGGGCAGGAGGCAGCCAGAGCTTTTGCGAGCTGTCTCTGGGAAGGTTAGCCTAGAGCACATGTGCTTCCTACTGATGACAGACCCCAGGGCAGATGGGGCCTCCAGACCCCCTTGTCCAGGCTTCTGCCTCTGCACTCAGGCATCCCTGGGCCATCTCCATCACTCAGAGCAATTCATTTTGCTTGTCTTATCCACTTGCACCTGGAAAGGAAGGGACCCTTTTCTAAAACACAGTCATCCCAGCCTTGCATGCCTCCCATGACGGGTAGATCACTCCTCAAGCCACCCTGTTGTGTGAGGAGCAGTGCTGGTGCTGGGAAAGTTCTCCCACAAGCTGGGTGAGGAGCCATTGGCCGCCATCCCCACACACTGATCTGGGCTCTGTGGCCTGGGCACTCTCCCTCCTGCCCCCAGCTCCCACCTCCAAGTGCGTTCCCTTTGTTCCTGGACAGCCCTGCAGGACAGCCCTCCGAGTTCACCTCTCTCCCCTTGTCCTTCAGCTACCCCTCCTGGCATGGGACCCCTCTCCTCCCGCTCACCTCCCTCTGCCTCCTCACAGCTGTACAGAATGAACGGGACCGGATCAGCACTCGCCGGTCCAGCTACGAGGACAGCAGCCTGCCCTCCATCAATGCGCTCCTGCAGGCTGAGGTCCTGTCCCAGCAGGTACCAGGGGAGCCTCCCCCACCCACCTGGGGCCCCCTCCTCCCAAAGAGGAATCTCAGCTCCACCCCTTTCCTTCCCACCCGGGCCTTTAGAGCAGCAGACGGGAGTGCCCTTGGACATCACGAAGGGAAACTGAGTCCAGGGTCACACAGCCCATTTAGTAGCAAAGACTCAGACCCTGGTGGCTCAGACGGTAAAGAATCTGCCTACAGTTGCCTGGGTTCCATCCCTGGGTTGGGAAGATGCCCTGGAGGAGGGGATGGCAACCCACTCCAGTACTCTTGCCTGGGGAATTCCCATGGAGAGAGGAGCCTGGTGGGCTACAGTCCATGGGGTTGCAGACAGTCGAGCACGACTGAGTGACTAAGCGCAGCACAAACCCACTGCTGGCACTTAGCAGCTCCGTGGGGCCCGCATTGTGCAGGCCAAGCAGTCTCTGAGATTGGCTTAGCCCCGAGAGAAAAGAGGAGTGGACATTGTGGCGCACTGGGGCTCAGCCAGCCCCCCTTGCTGTGTGACCTTAGGCGAGTTGACTACCTCTCTGGGCAGTGGTATCTGCACCTTCCGATGAGGATGGGCACTTTTGCCCTGCTTCTCCTCTAGGGCCAATGGGTTTTTTAGGCTTCAGAGGAGCTGGTGGAGGAGGAGGTAGGGGGCAAGCAGCAGATGAAGGCCCAGAGAGAGCCGTCTTCCCCCATAACTGCCTCCGTGGCATCCTCCCTTTCCGGTTTGCCCACAGCTTCCTTCAGAGCTGAGAAGGCACCCACAGTCCAGCTCCTCTTTCCCGGGCAGGGAAGCTCTCTGAGTGGGTGGGGGCTCTGTGCAGGGGACAGAGTATATGGAGGGGGGCCCCAGCCACCCCAGCGTTTTCCTTCGTCCCCGCTAGATCACCTCCCCTGTCTCCGGAATCAACGGCGACATTCGGGCGAAGAAGATCGCCAGCATCGCGGATGTGTGTGAGTCCATGAAAGAGCAGCTGCTGGTGCTCGTCGAGTGGGCCAAGTACATCCCAGCCTTCTGTGAGCTCCCCCTGGACGACCAGGTGAGGGAGGACGCGGTCTGTGGGCAGTGCGGGCCCTGGGTAGGTGGGTCCTGCTGCACCCCCCCCCCCCACCCCGGATATGGCCTTGGGCTGATTCGATTTATTTCACAAACACGCGTAGAGCTCATGTGTGCATGGAGCTGTTTAAATCACTTTACAAATATTAGCTCATTTAATCCTTCCGACAACCCTAGGTAAGGTAAGTGCTATTATGACCATATCATATAGGTGAGGAAACTGGGGACACAGAGAGGTTAAATAACTTGCTCAAGGTCACACAGCTAGTATCCAACACAGGCAGAACTAGAACAAGCAGGCAGGCTTCAAAGTCCAGGCCCGTAGCCGCTGCACTGCTGTATCCGACAGCTCTCCCAGGTAGGATGTGGGTAGGGGCTCAGGGGCAGGGCCTAAGCCCTGGCTCTAAGAAAGGTTCTCTCTGTGATCTTGGACAAATTACTTCCTCTCCCTAAGCCTCTGTTTGCTCATCTGTAAAGTATGAATTGTAATATCCCCTTCAGAAAGCTGTTGGGAGGATGGAGAACATTACCATTTGAAAAGTGTCAGTGGTGTAATGGGACACCCACACAGTCCTGGCCTCCCTAAATGACAGTTGCTTCCTTGTATCCCACCAAGATGGATTTTCATTCAGCAATTTTATTTCCCAAACTACCTTCTTTGGAATACCAAAAATGTCTTAGTGGGGCTGAGGGATGGGGTGCTGAGGACAGTCGAGTTCCTGAGTACCTGCTCAGGAGGCCCTGAGGCCTCTGCAGACACTTTTTTGTTTGGGAAAGAGGGGCTGAACTGGGTCATCGACTCAGCTCGGATGGAAGCGGGGCGGCACCAACGGACAGTGTTCCAGATACCGGCTCCTGGTACATTTGCTTCTCTGTTTTGCAATTCTGCACGAAGATTGGCAACATGTCTCGGTCTCTTAAAGTTTCTCAGAAGTCCTCAGGCAAGGCAGCTGTTGAACCTTGGGAAGCCCAGGGCTTCTCAAAGTTCTCTGGGGCCCAGGCGCTCCTGGAATGCGTTTGCATCCCGTGGTGAAACAGGCTGTGAAAACCCTGGCTTGGCTGGTCCTCACCCTCACACAGAGGCCAGATCGGATGCCCTCTCACACGGATTCCTCGCTGCTTCGGGAGGGATGACAAGGCAGGGATCTTGGCCAGGCTGCCCTGGCCTTCTTCCCTGTTCCTCGTGTTCTGGCCTCGGTCCCCTCTGCTGGAGAGGCTCCATTAATGTTTAATCCCTCCTGTTCCTTCCCAGGGGCTCAGCAGGACAACAAGATTCCCCCCCAAGCTAAGCAATTGTTAACCTCCATTTCCCACCCAAAACCTCCCTGGCTGGGGCTCAGAGCATTCTCAGAGAGCAGTGATGGGTGGCCAGTAACATAGCATAATCATTAACATCGCCACCCACCACCTGCCCACCCCCAGAACAGCCATGTTAGGGGGCTGGACCCAGGGCTAGGAGGGTTCCCAGCTCCCCATTCATAGTGTATAAGGAGCTTATCCTGCCTGTGATGGGTGGGGCACAGCGGGGAGAACTGGGGGATGTTGTCTGTCAACATTGCCCCAGGAACCAAGCGTGTTTGCTTCTTGGTTTGTTTGGGGCATTGACCCACTGAAACCTAGAAGGCTGGATAGCATTGGATAAGGGGATGGAGGCTTGGAGGGAAAGAGCAATTTGCCCAAGGTCACAGAGCAAGACAGCCACAGGATTCAACTCTAGGTCTTCTGTCTCTCGATCGCAAAGACACTGGAGTAAGTGACGAAAGTCCTGCATGGTGCCTGGCGTGTAGGAAGTGCTTGATAATCAGCAGGCTTTGGACTCCTTTGTCCTGGTCATGGAAAGGGAGTTCTTGCCCTCCTCCAAGGCTGCTTGCCATTCCCCCTCTTTTCCTGTCATCCTCACCAGGCTTCACCTTGGGGGTTCACAGACGTGGTAAGGATATGGCTGCAACAGAGGCTCAATCTGGAAGGATGTTAAGTAGAGTGGCTCATCCATTCACCTGTCCCTTCATCTTTCATCCAAACAAATATTTATTGAATGCCTACTATGTGCCAGGTGTCCTCCATACCTTAGAACTACCTCACATCCTTAGCAAGGCCTTTTATGATTTACCCCATTGCTCTTCATCACATGAGCCTCCTCTTCCTTTCTTCTTCCCTCCTTCCATCCATTGGTCTATTTCTTCTTTCTTTCTCCCTCCCTTCCTCTTTCCTTCCTTCCTTCCTTCTCCTCCTCCTCCTCCCTCCCCTCTTTTCCCAAACAAGCATCTGGCACTTGTGGTTTTCATTCAGTCTCTCAGTCGTGTCCCAGTCTGGTGTGAGACCCCGTGGACTTCAGCACACCAGGCTTCCCTGTCCTTTGCTGACTCCTGGAGTTTGCTCAAACTCATGTCCATTGAGTCAGTGATGCCATCCAACCATCTGATCCTCTGTCACCCGCTTCTTTTCCTGCCCTCAATCTTCCCCAGCATCCCCAGCATCAGGGTCTTTTCCAATGAGTTGGTTCTTCTCATCAGGTGGCCAAAGTACTGAAGCTTCAGCTTCAGTGTTAGTCCTGCCAATGAATATTCAGGACTGATCTCCTTTAGGATGGACTGGTTTGATCTCCTTGCTGTCCAAGGGACTCTCAAGAGTCTTCTCCAACACCACAGTTTGAAAGCATCAGTTCTTCAGTGCTCAACCTCCTTTATGGTCCAACTCTCACATCCGTACATGACTACTGGAAAAACCATAGCTTTGACCGTACAGATTTTCATTGGCAAGGTGAGGTCTGGCACTTAGTAGGCACTAACATCTGATGACTTCAAGAATGAGCAGTCCAATGAATTAATGAATAAAAGCATTTTTGCTTCCTAGTTTAGTCTGCTAAAGGATTTCCAAGCTCCCTAACCCTGCCTTGCAGATAGGATCCTTGAGGCTACTAGCCTACGACCATTTGACCAGCCCCATCCTTGATCCTCATGCAAGCACTGAAGCAGGTGGTTCTGAAAAGGCAGGCAATGCCCTCCTGTGGGCTGGCAGGGCTCCCACCTGCCAGACTTCAGACTCAGACTTCAGTCTTCCAAGGCCTCTCTGTCCTCTCTGCAGGGAAGGGGTCGGTCAAGCGGATCCCTGGCCAGGGACCATTGCTCACACGCTTTGCCTCAGAAACCAGCATCCATGTCCAGATTCTTACAACAGAATCTAGAATCTTCCAGCTTCAAGTGGGTGGATGCTCTAGAGATCTTTTGGAGCAGTGATTTCCCAAAGACAACCATGCATCAAAATCAACTGAGGAGCTTGTTAATCTCAGATCCCTTGGGCCCACCCCAGACAAAGAGAATCAGTGCCTCGGGTAGTAAGGCCCAAGAATCTGTGTTTTACAAAACACCCTTCATCGTGTTACATAGCTGATCCATGAGTAGGAATTCAGAACCCCCAAAAAAGCTCTAAAAGTTTTATAACTTTTTGGGTTTGTAGACCCTCTTGAGAGTCTGATGAAAGCCTTTAAGTCTCTGCTAACACACACACAGAGTGGTGTTACAGTTTTACCAGGCACACAGACACACAGACGAGGCCCAGAGGGGAGCAGCAGCTTACCCCGAACGCAGCAGTTCAAGGGCAGAGTTGGCATTTGGTGTCCCGGCTCGAGCACAGGTTGTCTCCCCTTTCAGCGGTCAGCTGAAGCTTTTCCCAGTTTCTAGTTTTATCAGTTATGAGAGGAAGGCAGCCGTTTTCTGATGCCCATCTTATCATTCAGGCAGGTAAAGGCAAGCAGAACACTAATGCTGACTTGCTCAGGGTCATTGAGTTGGCGGGGAGCAGCCTCCCCACGGGTGTAGATGCCTTCCCAGGCATGTGGACACCGGACGCCGTCCCCTCTCTCTTCCAGGTGGCCCTACTCAGAGCCCACGCCGGCGAGCACCTGCTTCTCGGAGCCACCAAGCGCTCCATGGTGTTCAAGGATGTTCTGCTTCTAGGTGAGGATGCTGTCTGCCCAGCCAGGGCTCTGCAGGAGGCATGCTGAGCGTGGAGCGCAGCTGGGCATGGGAGATTTCCCTGGTGGTGTGCAGAGTGAGGGAGGCAGATCAGAATGGTTCTGTCCTCAGTATTCTCAACTGGATACCGGATTCAGATGCAGGGAAATGTGGACTCGAGGAATTAAATTCCCCAGCATTCATGTTACAGCACAGTCAGGCTTAGCCCTGGGGTAACCTGTGCATTCAGATGTACTTTCTGGAGAGGGAGCAAAAGGCAGTCAGGAATGGCACAAACCCCTAGTCTGTGTCACCTATGCCGTCATAACATGTTTGTTTATTACTCTAACTTCTTACATAGGGCACACCGTGGGCCCTAGTCTGAATACTTTACAAATACTAACCCCTCTAGTACAACAACCCAATGAGATAAGCACTATAATTTTATTCCCATTTTACTGATGGAAAACTGAGGCACAGAAAGTAATTTATCCAGATAGATCTGGCTAATCAATGGAAAAAGCAAGATTCAGTCCAGGTGGTCTAATTCCAGAACCTGAGCCCTTATGCTTGGTGCTTTTATGCCTCCCAAGCAGCCCTTGATTGTCATCAGTCTTGTGGTCTGTTGTCGCCACTGAAGAATGGAGCTTGGGTGATATGAAAGGGGTCCTAAGAAGTCAGGCTCTGGGCCCACTCCAATGCCTGCAAGTCACTCATTCCTTTAATCTGGGCCTTGGCTTCCTCATCTGTAAGATGGGTGTGACAGTCCCCACCAGCCCCTCCTTCCGTGAGCAGCTGCTGCATTATAACTGCAAACAGCAAAAGCTAGAGGAGAGAGGTACACCCCGGTGGCTTCCCATCCCCTCTCCTTCCTAACCCGTCCAGGCAATGACTACATCGTCCCTCGGCACTGCCCGGAGCTGGCAGAGATGAGTCGAGTGTCCGTGCGCATCCTTGATGAGTTGGTGCTGCCCTTTCAAGAGCTGCAGATTGACGACAACGAGTACGCCTGCCTCAAAGCCATCATCTTCTTTGACCCAGGTACAGCCCACGCCTCCCACACTCCCCTGATGCTCCAGACCCTCTGTCGGACTACTCCCACTGGGCTATGAACCCCACGCTTACCACCCCACCTCTCTAGTACAACAATCAGGAGAGGACATCTTTATCAGCTCCATTTAACAGATGAGGAAAATCAAGGCTCAAATGACTGATGTGACGACGGGGTACACTGACTCCAGAGGCTTGGTTTTTTTCTTTCCCGTCTTACCTTTCTTGGGCTTCCCGGGTGGCTCAGAGATTAAAGCCTCTGCCTGCAATGCAGGAGACCCGGGTTCGATCCCTGGGTCGGGAAGATCCCCTGGAGAAGGAAATGGCAACCCACTCCAGTATACTTGCCTGGGAAATCCCATGGACGGAGGAGCCTGGTGGCCTACAGTCCATGGGGTCGCAAAGAGTCGGACACAACTGAGTGACTTCACTTTTACCTTTCTTTCCCTTCCTCTCTGCTTTCTGTTCCTTACCTCCTCCCATCCTCCTTTTCTTTCCCTCAAAATTTTTTTTATCAAAATAATATCTGCACATACTTAAAATGGAAATAGTCCTCCCCACTCTACTTTTCCTGTCCAAAGCCTACTCTCCAGGAGGAACCATTTCTGATTCTTTGTACTGTTTCTTTTTATTGCCACCTCTCCAGCTCTAAATAAAATGCTAACCCTTCTATTTCTTGATTTATCCATTTTAGAACATATTTTTTCCTCCTATGATAGTTGAGAATTGTATTTTTCCCCATCACTCCATTTTTTCTCTCCCATTGTCCTAATACATTTTTCTTACTATTTCAGTGTCTCTACTGATTGCCTCTATAATGTTCTGTGCCTATGCTTATATTTTTTTGTTCCATCACTTGTCAGCAGTATCTCTTAACCTTTCATTAGCAGAATAAAGAGAATGTATTTGCATTCTCCCTCTTCCTTCTACTAAGCCTCCAATTCCATTTTCACACAACGTCTTTTTTTTTTTTTTTGAAGGTTTTTTTCAATGTGGACCATTTATAAAGTCTTTATTGAATTCGTTACAATATTGCTTCTGTTCTCTGTTTTGGTATTTTGGCTGGGAGGCATGTGGGATCTTACTCCCAGACCAGAGATCAAACCCACACCCCCTGCCTTGAAAGAGGAAGTCCCCACCACTAGGCCACCAAGGAAGTCCTGTACAACATTTTTGTAGTTGTGATTTTGTGCAAAACCTGTTTTCCTCTCCTGATGTCAAGATGGGCACCTGGGCTCCAAAACTTCCTTGCTTCCTTCTGTCCTTCCATGTTGGCGAGGTCCTACCTCGTGCCAGGCACTGTCCTTAGTGCCAAGCCCTCTCTGAGTGAAGACTGAGTCTAGTAAGCATAGCGAGGAAGCAGAAATGAACACTGTGTATGGAGCACTCACTAAGGCTCTTATTGATCTCGCTTGTTACTTGCCACATGGTATCTGTGAGATAGGAATTGCTATTATCTCCATTTTACAGATAAGAAAATTGAGTCACAGGAAAACTGATAGACTTGCCCAGGTCACATAACTAGGAAATGGCAGAGCTTGGATTTGAACTTCAGACTCTTTAGCTCTCAAGCCCATGTTCCTACCTATCACATACTATTCCTGGTTTCTTGAGGGGATAAGATTTCTAGTTCCAGTTTCCTCCAGAGCCTGGCCTAGGCTGTGTACCTGTGGTGCTTAGCATGGGCCCGGATGATAGTAACTGCTCAGTAAAATGTGCAGGATTACTGATTCAGAGTCAGGGTCAGCAGCCTGGCCTGGAGGGGCTGGTGACCTAGGTCAGGGCCGGGCATGTGGGTGGTGCTCAATAAATGTTTATTGACTGAATGATAGAATGCACAAATGTGGCCCAGGAGAGAGACAGCCCTGCATTGGAAATGTGGGTGAAATTCTCTTCCAGCTGCTTACTTTATCCATAAAAGATACAATAGATGTCTTCCATGAAGGTGGAGATTAACTATTGAATAACCACTTCGATCACTTTCCTGGTTAAGAATCTAAAATGTATCCATTGCTTTTTGTTTTTTTCATTCATTCACCCTTCCATCCATGTACCCATCCCTTCATCTAGTTATCTGTTCAACAAATATTGACAATGCATGGTGCTGGGTGGTGGGTTTAAAAGATGTGTGTACGCCTGTACAGAGATCACAGGCTAGTGGAAGAGACATTCCATCCTGTGTGCCCAGTAGTGACAAAAGAGCCACAGAAGTTTGGGGACACCATGAACACTCAGAGTGCAGAGCTGGGAGGATGGAATGGAGAAGGCTTCCCAGAGGAAGTGTGATCTAAGCTGAGACCCCAAGACCACACAGGCCAGGGAGCAGGCAAGTGAGGAGACTGATGAGGCACCAGAAGAAGCAAGTGCTGAGGCCTGGATTGTGGGGCTTTTTTTTTTTCTTTTTGGCTGAATTGTGAGACATGTGGAATCTTAATTCCCCGACCAGGGATTGAACCAGCATCCCCTGCATTGGAAGGTGGAGTCTTGACCACTGGACTGCCAGTGGGGCCTTAACTGGGAGTCAGGAGCCCTAATTCCACATCATGGATCTGCCAACAAGTGGTTCTGTGGCCTGGGCCAAGTCCTTTCCTTTTTGTGTGCCTTGGTTTCCCCATCTGTAAGATGAGAAGGTTACAAGGTACCCTCTTGGGAGTGTTCCTGAAGTCTTGCCGCAGCACTGCTAGGATTCCCTAGGTGCCCTCGGGCCACTAGGTCTCCCATCGGAGCCCCTGGAGTAAGGGGACATTGGGTCCCACCTCCCCAGACGCTCCGGGTTGGCCCTCTGCCTCCCTGGCACAATCCCTCCCATTGCAGATGCCAAGGGGCTGAGTGACCCGGGCAAGATCAAGAGGCTGCGTTCCCAGGTGCAGGTGAGCCTGGAAGACTACATCAACGACCGCCAGTACGACTCGCGTGGCCGCTTCGGCGAGCTGCTGCTGCTGCTGCCCACCCTGCAGAGCATCACCTGGCAGATGATCGAGCAGATCCAGTTCATCAAGCTCTTCGGCATGGCCAAGATCGACAACCTGCTGCAGGAGATGCTGCTGGGAGGTTAGTGTCCAGCCTGGGAGGGGCTGAGAGGTGGGCGGGGCTGGAGGCCGCTCCGAGACCAGCCTCACTTATGCAGAGCTGCCTTCACCTCTCAGCTCCATCACTTCCTCACTCTGTGAAAAAGTGAAAGTGTTAGTTGCTCGATTGTGTCAGACTCTTTGTGACCCCATGTACTGTAGCCCACTAGGCTCCTGTCCATGGGATTCTCTAGACAAGAATACTGGAGTGGGTTGCCATGCCCTCCTCCAGGTGATCTTCCCAACCCAAGGATTGAACCCAGGTCTCCTATACTGCAGGTGGATTCTTTACCATCTGAGCCAGTGGGCGGGGCTGGGAGAGGTAGCCTCTCTAAGAGACAAGCCTCATGTAGACCTGAGCTCACCGCTCAGCTCCATGACTTCCTTGATCTGTAGCTTTGGGCAAATCCTTTTATCTACCAGAGTCTCAGTTTACTCATCAGGAAAATGGGGACAATGGCCTGTTAATTCAGGTGCTGAGAAGTTACCATGTTCCAGTCGCCGTTCTAAGTGCTGGAGGTTCAGCAGAGAACAAGAGTCAGTTCTCCCAGAGGTTGTGTATGAGTGTATATATGAGTGTGTGTGTGTGTGCGCGTGCTGGTGTATATTAACACTCGGGGGAACAGATGATAACTGAGTATATAATAAAGAGGGCAACTATAAATTTTGAAATAACCAAGTATAACTGAAAGGGGGCCTCTTTAGATAGGCTGGTCAAGGAAGACCTCTCTAAAGTGGTGGCTCTTATGCCACAGATCTAATGGAAGGAAAGATAACATTTAAAAGCCAAACAAGAAACACTCTAAGCACAAGTAACCTAGTGCAAAAGGCCCCGAAGCAGCAGAGGGTTGTGTGTTGGAGAAAGATAAGATTGTGAGGCGAGAGGAACTGTATGAAACGAAGATAGAGATTGGGAAGAAACCAAATCATAAATATAGTCTTAGAGGCTGTGGTTAGAGGTTTGCATTGTATTCTCGTCGCAACTCTTAAAAGAAAAGTGGAAAATCAGACTAATGTTTTCAACAAACTATCCCAATTGTGGATAGAAACTGAACATCAGAGGGCAAATGGAGACTGGAAACCCCTGAGAAATACCACTGTCGTCAATCAGGAGAAGGACAGGGAGGCTTGAACCAAGACATGACTGGAAATTGATCAACACAGATGCACTTGAACATCTATTTGGAGGAAGAACTCACAGAATTTGCTGATTGATCAGACAGGGGCAATAAGGGGAAGGGTAAGAGTCAAGGATGAAACCTGCATGTTTGCTTTGAGGAACAGGAATGGTGGTGGAGTAATTTATTGAGACGGGGAGGACTGGGGGAAAAAAAAAAACAATTTGAGACTGAGGGTGGGGGTGGGGGGTGAAGATCCATTGTAGAATTTAGTGAAGCGTGAAATGATTATTAAATAGTCACATTGAGTTATCCAGGAGGCAGATGGATATTTGAGTCCGTTCCCCAAACAAGCCCAAAGTTGGGGATAAGAGGCAGCTTAGTGGTGTCCCAGAAACCAGATGCCAGAGAAGGAGATGGAGGAAGGTCTAGCCAAGAGGATAAGAGAAGAGCCAAGGGAAGTCCCAGAAGCCAAGAGCAGAGTGTGTTTTAGTGGGGACAGAGCATTGAATGGTGTTAAATTCCACAGGAGGGGGAAGGAGGCTCTTGGCGATTGTGTTGAAAGCAGTGTCAATGGGAAAGGAAACCAGGGGAGGATGTTGCAGACTGAGTGAGCTGGAAGGTGGAGAAGTAGAGACAGCAAGAGTCAACTGCCTTGGGAGAATGTTTTGCTCAGAAGGGAGCTGGGAGAGAGCCAAGGCTGATCGCAGAGGAGTGATTGTGATGATGTGCCGTGGAATCCTGGCTGGACTAAGAGGGATGAAGACAGGTGACAGGCAGTGAAAAGTGGGGGCCAGTGAAATGACAGCCTCAATGGGGCTGAAGAATTTTTGCAGGGATGGTGCTAGAGGAAGCGAGCCGGAATGATAGGAGGCAGGGTCTAAATAAAGATGCTTGAACGTGAGACTTTGGAGGTGACGTGATCACTGGTGCTGACCAAGGGCAAGGTTTCTCAACCTCAGTGGATTCTTGGGTCTGAATCATCCTTTGCTGAGGGGGCTCTTCTGTATCTTCTTTGGGCACATGACTGGCCTCTACCCGTGGTACGCCAGTAACACTCCTTCAGTGGTGACAGATACTCAGATATTGTCAAAGGTCCCCCGAGGGGCCAAAATCACCCCTAGCTGAGAACCACTGTCACATGGTAACTCACTTTTTTCTCATTTTGACCCTGTGAATGCAGGGTCACCGTGAATCAGGTGTCACTGAGGCTAGGATCAGCAAGGAGCCTGTGTGCTATTGCCAGATAAACTTTGAGTAAAATAATTAAGCTCTTTGGGCCTTGTCATCTCATCTGTAGAATGAGGTTAATAATGATACCCGGCCTTTAGGGCTGTTGTGAAGGTTAAATTATGTCAAACCTGGAAAACGCTGTGAAACGGTACCTGGCACATAGTATGTCGATAGCTATCACTGAAACATGTACTTTTAAACTTTTTTCTCTATTTATCTATTTGGCTGCATCAGGTCTTAGTTGCAGTATGCAGGATGTCTGTTGCATCTTGTGGGATCTTTTGTTTTGGCACTTGGGCTCTCTCGTTGTGGTGTATGGACTTACTTGCACTTCCCAGGTGGCTCAGTGGTAAAGAATCCACCTGTCAGTGCAGGAGCCTCAGGAGATGCAGGTTTGATCCCTGAGTTGGGAAGATCCCCAGAGAAGGAAATGGCAACCCACTCAAATATTCTTGCCTGGAGAATCCCCCAGACAGAGGAGCCTGGCGGGCTACAGTCCATGGCATGGCACAGAGTCGGACATGAATGAGCACAACAGCAACACAAAGTGGGATCTTAGTTCCCTGACCCGGGATTGAACCCAAGTCCCCTGCATTGCAAGGCAGATTCTTAACCACTAGACCACCAGGGAAGCCCCTGCAACAGTGTATTTTAAAGACCCCTTTCAAGCCCTAAAATTCCATCGTTGTTGTATTAGTGCCATAGCCTATTACTAGACCACATGCTGTATATATGGTACTGTCATTCTCTTGACACATTTTCTTGAGGCAGTTGCTGTGTTCCAAACACTTTGCTAGGATCTCAAAGAGAGAAGAAAGTTACACCTGTAATTGTAATGTTCATAGACAGAAGTGATTGTTCCCCAAAGATTGGTTACAGATAAGTGACTATGTGAATTCCAAGGAAAGAGAAGTTACTTTCTACTGAAGTAGGGAGAATCAGGAGAGGCTTTCAAAAGGAGGGAACGTATGAGTTGGAATTTGGACTTGGGGATATTGGTGGGGGTGGAGGAAGTGGGGTAGAAGGCATCTTTAGCTACACAGGAGCAAAACACAGAGCTAGGTCAGTCCAAAGGATGTGGAGATGCTATAAATAGGCAAGTTGGGCTTCAGATGTGGGGGATGAGGCTGAAAGGTGAGTTGGGACCAAAAGGTTAAGGACTCGCATACCAAGGAGTTTTGAGAGACATTGATTGGATCCATTATATTAACATGCAATCAATACACCGCTCATTGCAATATCTAACTGATCTCACAGCTTCCTCATATACCCTTTGTTCCTTTCAGATTACTTTTGTCCTCTTGGTTTGTGAGTCCTCTTAATACCTTCATGAAGCCTGTGAATAGGAATGGAAACCTCAGTTTGTGTGGGGGCATGTTCCGTCATGTCTGACTCTTAGTAACCCCATAGACTGTAGCCCACCAGGCTCCTCTGTCCATGGGATTTCCCAGGCAAGAATACTGGAGTGGGTTGCCTGTCCTACTCCAGGGGATCTTTCCAACCTAGGGATCAAACCTGCATCTCTTGTGTCTCCTGCATTGACAGGCAGATTCTTTACCACTTCGCCACCCAGGAAAGCCCCAGTTTACTAACCCACAAATAGGAGCCCAATAGGTGTCGTGAAGATTGGATGAGCAGGTTGACGGCCACCCTTGAGGACGGTGGTGCCTCAAGACCCATGGCCTTTATCCCAGACTCTGCATCCTCACTGAGCACCTTCTGCCTGCAGGGTCCTCCAGTGAAGCACCTCATGCCCACCACCCCCTGCACCCTCACCTGATGCCAGAGCACATGGGCACCAACGTCATTGTTGCCAACACGATGCCTGCTCACCTCAGCAACGGACAGATGTGTGAGTGGCCCCGGCCCAGGGGGCAGGCAGGTGGGCAACTTGGGCTCTCCCCTGGAAGGGGTGAGGTTGGGGCCTGAGAGGGAATGTGGAGAAGGTTGGGTCTAGAAGATGGGAAATCGGGTAAAAGAGCTCTCTGTGCTCCAGGGTAGGGAATGAGGGGTGAGATTGTCCATTTGTTAAGGCTGCTTATTCAGTGAGGTGATTGACAGCTTCCACTGAATGAAGCCGTCCTTAGATGAGGCGATCCACTGGGTAGATTGGTTGAGGATGTCCACTGCAGTGAGGATTTCATTAGGTGATGTTGTCCACTAGGTAAAATTGTTCACTGAAGTTAGACTTCCCAGTTGGGTAAGACTGTCCATTAGACGACTAGGTGAGACTCTTCACTGGGTGAAGGCTTCCACTGGGCTAGACTGTCCTCTGAGGTGAAGTCTCACAAGAGTGAGTTTGTCATCGGGCAGGATCCTTCAAAGAGGAAGATTATCACTGGGATGAGAGGGTCCGCTAAAATGAGATCGCATTTCATTGAGATTGTTCTTTGGGAAAGTTGGCCTTTGAATAAAGTTGGCCAAGAGGGTCATAGTCAAAATTACGTTCTGAACTTGTCATGGGGGTGGGGCCATCAGTTTCTGCTACTCATCTACCTAACTATCAAAGGGAGAGTATTTTTTGAGCCAGTTAGCCAGCCCCTTGGGTCTCATCTACTGCTCTTCCTTTTCTCCAAGAAAGCTTGATCCTGTCACATGTCCCACGGTCCTTAGGGAGACCTGGACCCCAGTTTGGGAGAAGCATCCAACTCTGTATCAAAGGGTGGAGGAGATGGGGGTTGTAGGGACGTGGGCAAAAGGTTCTAACTGCAAAACCTCACCCAGCTATAGCCTTCCAGACCTGATGGAACTTAGACTTAGTGATATGGGGCTCAGAAGGTTTGGGCTGTAGCAGTCCTTAGAGATAATCTAGTCTAATTCTCTCATTTTGTAGAAGAGGAAATTAAGTGTCAGAGAGTGGGGAGGACTTCCCTAGTGCTCTTCATTGACCCCCACCCACAAAGGGCTGGAATTCTGAGCAACCCCTGTCTGTCTCTTTGCCCCTCCAGCCACCCCTGAGACTCCACAGCCTTCACCGCCTGGTGGTTCAGGGTCCGAGCCCTACAAGCTTCTGCCCGGAGCTATTGCCACCATCGTCAAGCCCCCCTCTGCCATCCCGCAGCCGACCATCACCAAGCAGGAAGTCATCTAGCAAGTCAATGCGGGGCGGGGGCTCTGCTGATCCCCCAGCCCCCTCCGAGAGCCCCTGATGGTCACTTGGTCACAGTGAAGCAAGCTGTGACCACCGGCCAGTCCCAGAGCAGTGATGGGAAGGGCGAGGACCCTTGAACTCGGGCTGTGGGTTGCATCCCACTGCCCCCCTTCACCATTTGCTCTGGATAATGGGGCTGTGACTTGGGGAGACCCCAGCTGGAAAATCCTCTGCTGCTTGGACAGCTTTTCTCCTGCTGAAACCACTGCCTTCCCCTCACCCTTCGCCTCACTTCTTCACCCCCAAATGGCTGCCACCTGGAGACGACACGAGACCTTGCTGAAGCACGGCTCCCTCCCCGCTCAGATTGGTGTAATGTTGGACACAGAACCCTTCTGGGCTGGGTCACATGGTGGCTCGTCCCACATCCCTGTTCTGCTGCCGCAGCCACCACTGTCCCCCTTCCTTAGTCATCCTCATTTCTCCAAAGCCACCTCTCCAGAGGCTGAGGACGACGTGCAAACAACACCCCCAGTCATCCCGGGAGCGTTTGAAAAGCACTGACTGGAGCTCGGTGCAGCGTGGGAGACTCTCGAGCAGGTGGATGCCGTTTTTCCTCTAACCCCTGGCTCTTCCCTTCTTCTGGGACTTGGGAGGGTCCTTCGGGTCAGAGTGATGGTCCCTGTAGGCTGCTGAACATGAAAGAACAATCCAGGGTGGACACTGCAGCCAGGACCGAGGGGGAGGCGGGAGGGGTCAGAGAAGGCAGGAAGGGGCAGACCATCCATTAGGCCTTTAAGGAAGGGCTGGATTCTGGCTGGTGGAACAGGTGAGCCAGAACATTCTAAGAGCAGACAGCCTGGACCAGGCAGGGAGGTCAGAAGGAGGCCATGGAAGGAGGTGATGAAAGATGGGGCTCTCTGGAGGAGAGGGGGTGCACCGGACAGCCTGGGGATCTTGAATGCCAGACGGAGGCATGGCGACTTGGGTCCCCAGGCTGTGAGTAGCTGGAGAGGGATGTGCAGGGAGCCGAGCTTTCAGAAACTGGAAGGTCACAGTCCTCCAGAGGTCAGAAGTTTGGGAGAGAGCAGGAAGGTCAGATGGGGCCTGACCGTGTCATTCAGGTGAGGGAGATGAAGCTGGGGATGGAAAAGACAGATGGGTGAACCTCAGGTGAGAGTGGCAGGGAGGAGGAATTATCCCACCAGGCCTGTCTCGAGCGCTTCCTCCCGGTGCTGTCTTAAGGCACTTGACCTGCCCCATCTCCTTTAATCCTCTTTATTACCCAGAAATCGTTACTGAAGAAGGAATTGAGATCTCAGTGGTTAAATCATTTTTCTGGAACTCACACAGCTAGTAAGTGACCCAGACTTGATCCCAGATCTGCCAGGCTCAGGCACACTTAGCCTCAGTGGTTGAACATCTCTGAAAAGGCCCCTTCTGTCCTTACTGGGATTGAGCTGAGGACCTTCCTGCCTGCTTCAGCAGCCTTGGAAGCCTCATTCTCCCCAGAAGACCTGCCCGCTCCCAGGACTAAGATTGGCCTGAGGCTGCATTAAAGTCCACTTTGGGTCCAGAATCCTGTTTGCTGATAAACATGGAGAAGTCATGGTTCCTGGACTCCTTTTCTGTCTCTTCAGTCCCTAAGTGTGGGGAAGGGGCATTCAGCAGTCCATTGTGAGATGGACCACTGTGACCTGGCATTCCGGAAATGGGATGGTGTGAGTGGGGGTGGGGGAGAGGTAAGAAGAACTGGGTTTGAGACCCACTCTGTGGAGCATCACTCAGGGTACCTTCTGAAACCATTAAACCCCAGAATCGAACAGCCAGTACTCATCCATGCAGAATTTTAGAGGCTTTGTGAAAATTCTGGAAAGTGCCACTGCCTAGTGGGAATTAAAGGGATGTGTCCTAGAACTGGAGCTTAGGGAGGAGAGTGAACAGTCAGACTGACTACCTACCCCCCACGCAGGTTTCTGAGTGGATGCAGGCAGCACCCCAGTGCCCCCCAAATTCTATCATTAGGGACTGCTTTTTGTGAGAGAGGCAGGAAGGGTATTGGGATGGGATGTCCAAGAACAATCACCACATCTGCAGTGCTGTCAGAGCTGGGGTTTCCCCTTCCACCAAGCCAAGTCCTCAGTCCCAGGAAAGGTTGTTCCTTGCTCAGGGCAGCCCAGCCTCCCTCAGCCACCCCTCATTCCTGGGGCATTCCCCCAAAAACCCCAGCCAGAGTGCTCAGATGGGTCTGGGGCAAGGTGGGGAAGCTGGGATCATTTCTGATCATTGTCATCCCCTCTTTGCCACCCCAACCCCCTCACCCTGCCTCACTATTGCCCAGACTTCTGCCATGGGAACAAAGCTGAGATAAGAAGTTCCCGTAGGGTGGGGTGGGGTAGCTGTGATTTTTAACGGTAGCCAATCTTCTGGGCCAGGGGCCAATTATTGGCCCCAAATCAACCTCCCTGGAGGAGAAATCCATGCCACTTTAATAATTTTATTGCCACACAGGAAACACAAAGAGAATTTACTTTTCTAAAAGACTTTAAACTGAAACCACCACGTTGGAAAAATCTTTATTTTCACTACCTGAGTCGTGATCCTAAAACATACGATCTCATGGACTCGAAGAGGGTTGGAGGGCAAGCACGGGCCCTGTAATTCCTCCACTGAGACAACCTCTTCTCTGGGGGGCTCTCAGTAGCTTCCGGAACCCACACGGCTCTCCTGAGGGTGGACAAACGGGAGCAGAGCCTTGGAAGTGGATGCTCCTCGATTTCTTGTGATGACCAAGCCAATTACTTTTGCCAAATTGCTCCGTGATTTGCCTTGATTGTGATGAAGTTAGAAATTCACATTGAGCAGTTCTGAAAGTGGGCTGGCGTCCCGCCAGACTCATCAACATCTTCCCATGGCGGATGTCATCGGGTCCTGTGCTGTCCCCAGAGCCCCTGTCACTGCCACCCAACGGGGCAAAGAAGCCAAAAAGATTTCTTACTCTTGTGCGTTTTAACAAAAGTTTATAAAAAGAAATAAATGGCACCTATGTTTTCTAAGTCCTTGGATGAGTGTCTTTTCTTCCTTTCAGGTGTTAGAAATAAGAATGAGAATATTCAGATAGTTCTTTTCTATATGAAGAATGCTTTCATATCTGTTGCGGTTTTTTCATCTTCTCAAGGTAAGCAAGGTAGACATGATTACCTCTTGCTTTATCAATGAGGTAAATGAGGCTCAGGGAAAGCAATTTTCCTTGAGAGGTGGGAGTTGAAATCTAGTGTCTTGATTCCAACTGCTCAGTATGTAGAGAGTAGGGGAGGGATAAGAGAGGAGGTGATGGCAAGAAGAATGGCAAGAAGTTTCCAGGGTCTGTCACTGACCATCAGGGTCTGAGATGGAGCCCTGTTCTGGGTCACTGCCAGGGACCTGGGTCAACCTGCCAGCAACGAGGAACAAGCAGGCATAGGAAATCTCATAAAAGTAAGCATTGTTTTCAAAAAAGAATAAATGTATTTAAAAGAGATAATCAAGAAGGTCCTACCATATAGCACAGGGAATGCAACTCGATATTCTGTAATAGCTTAAACGGGAAATTCAGTTCAGTTCAGTCGCTCAGTTATGTCCAACTCTGCAACCCCATGGACTGCAGCACACCAGGCCTCCCTGTCCAACTCCCAGCGTTTACTCAAACTCATTTCCATTGAGTTGGTGATGCCATCCAACCATCTCATCCTATGTCGTCCCCTTCTCCTCCTGCCCCCAATCCCTCCCAGCATCAGAGTCTTTTCCAATGAGTCAACTCTTCGCATCAGGTGGCCAAAGTACTGGAGTTTCAGCTTTAGCATCATTCCTTCCAAAGAACACCCAGGGCTGATCTTTAGAATGGACTGGTTGGATCTCCTTGCAGTCCAAGGGACTCTTAAGAGTCTTCTCCAACACCATAGTTCAAAAGTATCAATTCTTCGGCACTCAGCCTTCTTCACAGTCCAACTCTCACATCCATACATGACTACTGGAAAAACCATAGCCTTGACTAGACGGACCTTTGTTGGCAAAGTAATGTCTCTGCTTTTTAATATGCTATCTAGGTTGGTCATAACTTTTCTTCCAAGGAGTAAGGGTCTTTTAATTTCATGGCTGCAGTCACCATCTGCAGTGATTTTGGAGTCCAAAAAATAAAGTCTGCCACTGTTTCCACTGTTTCCCTATCTATTTGCCATGAAGTGATGGGACTGGATGCCATTGTCTTAGGTTTCTGAATGTTGAACTTTAGCCAACTTTTTCACTCTCTTCTTTCACTTTCATCAAGAGGCTCTTTAGTTCTTCTTCCCTTTCTGCCATAAGGGCTGTGTGATCTGCGTATCTGAGGTTATTGATATTTCTCCGGGCAATCTTGATTCCAGCTTGTGCTTCTTCCAGCCCAGCATTTCTCATGATGTACTCTGCATATAAGTTAGATAAGCAGGGTGACAATATACAGCCTTGACATACTCCTTTTCCTATTTGGAACCAGTCTGTTGTTCCATGTCCAGTTCTAACTGTTGCTTCCTGACCTGCATACAGATTTCTCAAGAGGCAGGTCAGGTGGTCTGGTATTCTCATCTCTTTCAGAGTTTTCCACAGTTTATTGTGATCCTCACAGTCACAGGCTTTGGCATAGTCAATAAAGCAGAAATAGATGTTTTTCTGGAACTCTCTTGCTTTTTCCATGATCCAGTGGGTGTTGGCAATTTGATCTCTGGTTCCTCTGCCTTTTCTAAACCCAGCTTGAACATCTGGTATTCACATACTGTTGAAGCCTGGCTTGGAGAATTTTGAGCATTATTTTACTAGTGTGTGAGATGAGTGCAACTGTACGGTAGTTTGAGCATTCTTTAGCATTGCCTTTCTTTGGGACCTAAATGGGAAAAGAACTTCAAAAAGAATAGGTATGTGTTTAACTCAATCCCTTTGCTGTACACCTGAGACTAAGACAACATTGTCAATCAACTGTACTCCAATATAAAATTTTGAATTCCCAGCCAGGTCTGCACCCACCTTGTTCCCCGGATAATCCAGGAGGCTGGGCTTGTACCTCGGCCACCACAACCTTGCTTTTGCTCAGGGGTGTGCTGGAGCTGGCCTGAGAGATTTGATTTTTTAGTTGCTCTTTCCAATTCTGTGATAGGCGATGCTACACGGATAGCAATGGTGGAAGCATTTACACCACAAAAAATGGCAAACACTGCAATTCAAGGTGTTTCCTGGCTGGCCAATTGTTCACCATTCACCAGCACAACACAGCATTTGGTGATGGTGGGATGGAGGCTTGCTTATGGCTGGGCAGTGGATGCCTAGGTGTGGTCAAGGGTGACGGTAGAACAGGGTGACCCTTTCTGTTTTACAAAGGGAGGGGACCAAAGCTCTGAGCTGGGAGTCACATATCTCGGTGATTGACTTTCAGGTCACTCCTCTCTGAGCCTCATCTCTAAAACGGAAATGATCCCTCCCTCCAGGGGTGTTGTCAGGATTGAACTGAATGAGATCACAACAGCTATGACAGCTGCCATGTATATAAGGTGTACAGAGTGCCCGCTCAGGAGGGGCTTTGTGAGTGTAGACTTCACTCAGCTCCTGTCTAGTGAGAAGCTAACCACTGAGTTCTCCAGCCTCAAAAGCACACTTTCGCTGCAGCCTGATCCCCAGGGCCACTCCTACCGTCCCCTGGGCCTTTCCTCTACTCACGAGCACCAGGAAGTAATCTCTCTAATGTTGCATCAGAAACCTCGTCCATGCTGCTGCCAGCATGGACGCGGGGGTGGGGGACAGAGCAGGCTATTGCAGTCCTAGAGCGTGCTTAATAAATCCATATCAAAACCATAAACCCTGGGCTGCCATAAATTCCTCTGGCCTTGGCTCCTCCAACCTCATCAGCCCTTTGCCCTCGTTAATCTCAAATCTCCACCTGGGCAGCCAGAGTCGCAAGCTTGGTTTCCATTTTCGTTGCAAAACAACATCAGCTTGAGTGGCAAACACCACATCCCATGATCACCATTTTAGACATGATGAAACCGAGGTTCAGAGAGGTGAAGGAACTTGTCCCAGGCACAAAGCCAGGGAGCAGTTGAGCCAGGACTCAAACCCAGCCTTCTTCAACCAACCCACGTGGGCCCCCAAGAATTGGGAATTCACCTACCCACTACAGAGGCTCCTTCACCAGCCATGACACTGGGTGCTTTGATCTCTTTATCCCAGATGGAACCCCTCAATAAACGGGAAGAAGTGGGAGGGACTCTGGGTGATGGGTTGTGTGACCATCCAAAGGAATGTCCATGCAATCACCCCAAACTGGTGGGACCACCCTACTTCCTCTTCTGTGGAACCCAGATCACCTTTGTCCTACGTTTCTTGGATCAGTGCATCATCTGTAAATTCCAAGGCAAGACCCAAGAGACCTGTCTTACAGGATTCTCTGCCACCATCTAATGATGGAGAAGCTACAACCACATCCTGTTTCAAGACCCACATTTATTGACCACTTCCTCTCTGCCAAACATTGTTGGGCATATGTTCATCCCCATGACAACACCCTGAGTCAGGTGTTCCTATTGTTCTATTTTACAAATGAGGATGGCATTTGTCCACGGTTCAGAGCTGGCCCAACAGCCGAGATTCAAACGTCCATTGTCTGACCCCAGGAGCCACCATGATGGGACCTGGGAGGATGAGTCAGTCACTGTATGCTGACCACAGAAGCAGTGCGAACGGATAAAAGTTCATTATTTGACAAATACTGAGGGGCGGAGCCTTGTGCCAAAGCATCCTGGGGTTTACGGAGGGGTAGAACCATGAGGTACCTCCCTCTTAGTTTACAATTTTTTCTTATAGAAGGGAAAATTACAAGCAGGGACTTGTAAGCAGGGACCCGGGTGGTCCAGTGGTTAAGAATCCACCTGCCAACACAGGGGACACGGGTTCCATCCCTGATGTGGGAAGACCCCGCATGCAACAGAGCACACTTACCATACACCGCAACTACCGAGCCCATGCGCCTAAAGCCTGAGCACCGCAACGAAGAGTAGCGCCCTCTCACTGCACTAGAGAAAGCGCGTGCACGGCAAAGAAGACCCAGTGCAGCAAAGTCAATCAACAATTAAAAAAAAAAATTACAAGCAGTTGAATATTAAGAGCCAAAAGAGAGTGACAGCAGTGGGGGTGGTCCTTTGAATGGGGGGATGACGGCAGTCTGGGAAAGTCTCATTTGCTGGAAGATTTAGAGGCAGGGGTGAGGCAGAGAAAAGATGGGTGTGTGTTTAGGGAGAAGGAGGGAGATGGAGCAGTGAGTCATGGCAGGCAGCAGGTGGATGGGAGGAAGGATGGAGACCAGTGTTTCCCAACCTGCAGTCACTGTACTCGTCACATCTCCTCCACACCCGAGTACCACTGCACCTTACTTACCATTTTTCTTTATTTTTTAAAATAAGGTAGTCTGATTTTACTTAATTAATGATTTTTTTGGCCACACTGCGAAGCCTGGAGGATCCTACTTCCCTGACTAGGGATTGAACCCCAGCCCTTGGCAGTGAAAGCTCAGAGTCCTAACCACTGGACTGTCAGGGAATTCCCACTGTGTTTCTTTCAGTCAACTCATAAGCATTCTCTTTACATTGATGACTGATGTAAATGGAAAACCAGTATCACTTTGCCATGTAGATAGACGATGACTGCAAAATTACAGCAAAAAATAAGTGATTTATTTTTAAGGTGGAGCCAGAGAGGATCACCCAGGGGAAGTTCTGTACTCTCCTCTTCAAATGGGAAATTGACAAATATTTAAAGAGATGTGCTATCCAAACTTTCTCTGTAAAGTTTTTGAAAGGGAGGAAGACTTGTAAAGAGACAGGCTTTGGTGGCAATGGCATTGAATGCCATCTCTGTGTAACCCTGAAGTCACTAAGCATGCCCACTGAAGTCTTCAATCCACACCTGGAAGCATGCCATGTTGGATGGTCTGGGCCAGGGGGTGGGGACCTCAAACACTGGGCACCTGGAATTTCTTTAGGGGAAATAGAAAAATCACTGGAGATAGGAGACTGGGGGAAGGTTGTGGCCGGATCTGTGTTTTTTAAGGGGTCACTCTGGCAGCTTTGTCAAGGATGGATTGGATGGGGTGCAGCTGTGAGGAGGAAGACCAGTGAAGATGCTCGTGTGCTGGACCAGGTAAGAGATGGTGAAGCTGGTACCATATGGAGGCAATAGAGATGTAGAGGAAGGGACCAATCCAAAAGAAATGGTCATTCATTCACTCACTAACAAATATGTAGTGAGTGCCCATTATGTGCTGGGTCACTGTCTAGGCACCAGGTACACAGGTGGGCAAGACAGATAAAGTCCCTGACTTCATGAGGTTTACGTCCTAGAGGGAACAGACAGACAATACTTGAGTGAATACATTTAAAAAGGTAATTTGAGGGACTTCCCTCATGGTCCTGTGGCTAAGACTCTGTGCTTCCAATGCAGGGGGCCCAGGTTCAATCCCTGGTCAGGGAACTATATCCCACATACTGCAACTTAGAGTTCATATGCTGCAACTAAGACCCAGAACAGCCAAATACATAAATAATTTTTTTAAATAGAAAAATGCAATTGCATTTTTTAAATTAAAAAAAATGCAGTACTCTTTTAAGATAATTTGAAATAGTCAAGAGCTGTCAGACGGTCCAACAGTCAAGTTCTTTGAAAGTAAAACAAGGTATTGTGAATGAGTGAACAGGAAATAAAAAGTTCAATTGAAAGTGCTGAGGATGCGATGACATCACGTTAGTGGGTCAGGGAGAGCCTCCCCAAAGAGGTGAATCTGGGCTGAGATCTGGAGGCTGAGGAGGGGCTGGGGGAAAGGAACGCCAGGTAGCCGCAAGTGTAAAAGCCCTGCAGCAGGAGCCAGCTGGGCATCTTAGGGGCTGAGCACCATGGTCCATGTGTCTGGAGCAGAGTGGGAGGCAATGGAGTCTGAGAGGTGGGCAGGACCAGGTGGGGCCATGAGAATGAAAACTCTCAGACGTTTTCCAACAGGGAAGTGATGTGATCTGATTCACGTTTTTAAAAGATCACTCTTCACTGTGTAGCGCACAGACTCCAAGGAACAAGAATGGAAGCAGAAAAGCCCAGTGGTGCTTCTGTGCGGTGGTTCAGGGGAGACACAATGACAGCTTGGATAGGCTGGTGTGGTAGGCGAAATTCTAAGGTGATTCCCACCCCCTGGTCTCTGCGCACTTCTCTATACTTCTCAATCAGACACAAATCTAGGAGCTGCCGTGAAGGGATTCTGCAGACGTAATGAAGGTCCCAAGCCAGTGACTTTATGATGTATAGATTATCCTTGTTGGGCCTTCCCTAATCAGGCAAACACTTGGGGTTAGGAGGTCCTGGGGAGCTCTTTCTGGCAAATAAAATTAGAAGCAGGAGAGGGATTTGATGTGAGGGCAAAAGCTCTTGGGACAGACACTGTGGTTGCCAGGGGTGAGGGCTGGGTTGAGGGGTTTAAATACAAAGGAGTATAGGGGAGGGGTCTTGGGGTGATAGAAATGCTCTGTATCTTGACTGTGGTGGGGGTTACATCACTATATACAGTTGCCAAAACTTGCAGAGCCATGCATGAAAAGAAGTCAGATTTAGAATATGGAAATTAGTACCTTAGTTTTTTTTTTAATGAAAGAAAAAAAGCCAGAGTCTCTTGAACTTATTTAAAAGAGGATGTATACGCAGTAGAGCACTGTAGTGGTGACTGTAGTCTGGGTCCCTCCACCATCCTGGTCAGAAAGAGGAAAAGGAGGACTTCCCCAGTGGTCCACTGGGTAAGATTTAGCCTTCCAATGCAGGAATATGGGTTCGATCCCTAGTCAGGGAGCTCAGATTCTACCTGCCTTGCAGCCCCAAAACCAAAACATAAAGCAAAAGTAGTATTGTAACAAATTCTTTTCAAAAAATACTTCTAAAAAATATTTTTAAAAAATACTTTTTTAAAAGAAAGAAAGAGAGAAGGAGGAAAAGGGACCAAGGACAGGTGAGACAGATGTCGATGGAGAGGGAAAGCAATTCAGGCAATGTTGGTTGCGGGCCTACTGCGTGCTGAGGGTGCTGCCTTACTCCCTGTCTCACGTGGCTGGCTTAACAGGCAGGTTCAGTGAACCGTACTTGATTTACAGATGAGAGTAAGTGACTTGCCCTGGGTCCACACAGACCGTCACAGCGGTGTGCCTTGCACTCTCTCCTCTGTTTGTCGAATGAATGAATGAACACGTGAATGAACGAATGAATGAATGTCACTGTGCTCCAGGTGCTGAGGTGTCACCAGCAAGTTCAAACTGAGGATATGAGAACACAGTGTTTTTAGAGAAGTCGGGGCCATAAAACCTGTTCCGTTTCCCCGACTTGTGCAACACTGGCCCCTCCCCCTGTGGCTCTGAAATTGCTCCCCGGCCTTGAGAAGGGCTCCCTGAGCTTATCTCAGGGGAGAGTGAAACTGTAAAAGGCCTTTATGGCTTTGAGATCACGTCTGGCGGCAGCAGCGATTGTCGCCATAAACCTGAGCAGCCGTGCTAGGGCGATGCCCCAGGCAGGAGAGTCAGGGGACAGTTGAGAGCTGCCCAGGGATGGCTTCTGCAGAGCTGGTCCCATGCTTTCCACCCTTCATCCTTGCAGAAACCCAACAGGCAGCAGTGGCTGTGATTTTTTTTTTTTAATTCTTCAATGCATCTTTTTTTTCCCCATGACGTCTCTGAGGTTAGGATATGTCTTTAAATCAATCATATCTGACTTCACCGCTGGTCAAATCAGGTGGCAGTCATACCTGGTTGGTTCTGGTCATCATTTCTGGTGGCCTGACTGACCCACTGCCCCCTCTGTGTATTCCTCACAAACCACTGATTTAAGGACCGTTTGAGTCCTGGTTGCTTCCTGAAAACCTTCCATTGACATCTTCCAATAAGAGCAAGAAAGCCCCAGGGTCAAACCTGCAGAATTGGACTAAACAGGTTGGAAGAAGGTCCTGAAGACCGTCGTGGAGCCTTCTTTCAAGGAGTGGTGGGTGATCAAATCTTTCAACAGTAATACAGGAAAAAATATGGACAAGGAAGGTGTTGTGCTGAAAAGTTATCTAGGTGAGCTGGATGCTGACTGGAAAGAAGTTTTAGGAGTTCTTAACTAATTTATTTCACTTAGATTCTCCTTTATATCTATGTGCAAGGGTGTTGTATGCTTTTAAAGATAACATCTAAATAAGTCTCAGAGCTCTTTAATAAAAATAAAATAAAAATTCTAAGTGATGAGAAAGCATTATGTCATAACTTACTTGTCAGTGTGTTTTCTTTCATGCTGCTGCTAAGTCACTTCAGTCGTGTTCGACTCTGTGTGACCCCATAGACGGCAGCCCACCAGGCTCCCCCGTCCCTGGGATTCTCCAGGCATGAACACTGGAGTGGGTTGCCATTTCCTCCTCCAATGCATGAAAGTGAAAATTGAAAGTGAAGTCGCTCAGTCGTGTCCGACCCCTAGCGACCCCATGGACTGCAGCCTTCCAGGCTCCTCCATCCATGGGATTTTCCAGGCAAGAGTACCGGAGTGGGGTGCCATTGCCTTCTCCGGTTCATAATAGTACACAAAATGCTAGGGCCTCTTACAACCGTAAAACATCTTAGGTTGGATTCTACCCATTTCACAGGTGAGAAAGCTGGGGATAAAAGAGGGCATGGGTTAAATAAGGGGGGAGGGGGGCTCTCTGATAAACAGATCCTGTGCTCTGTCTAATATCCAAAGCTGACTTGTACATGGACACTGATTTCCCATCTCTATCCACAGTCTCGCCCCCAGGCAAAGTCTGCCATCCCTAAGGGGATCTGGGAGGCAGCAAGCTTCCCTGTTGTTCAAAATTTAATCAGGAAAGGGCTTGCCAGAAGCCTTTTGCCCAATGGACCAATGGCCTTTTTTACCCATCACCCAAGTCAGCAACCTCAGCCTGACCAAGCCCACCCCATTCTGGGCCAATACATGTCCTTTGGGCTCGGCCTAGAACTATGGTGCATGTGTCCAGCACAACCCCACCCTTAATCACCTGTCTTGCCCCAAGCAGACCGGACTCTCACTTATTTTACAGAAGAGAAAACTGAGGTCCGGAGGGTTTTCCTGATTCTCTCATGGTCACAGGTAAGTCAGTGTCAGGAAAAGTCTGGAATCCAGGACTCAAAACTGAATGGCCTTTCCAATTTCACAGATGTCCTAGATCCAGAAGAGGCAAGCTGGGATGAGAGATCAGAGACTCCAAGCAGGTCAAGGGAGAGGACTTTCTGGCCAGAGTGATTCCTGAGCCCTGAGCATGTAGTTAGTAAAATACACTGAAGGTCTTTACCTGGATCTTCTAAGACCCACAAGTTCTGGGACAGCTGCGCTTACAGGAGCAGTAGAGGCACTGTCTTATTCAGAGGATGGGGCCAAATTATACTTGTCATCTTTCCCTTTCACATCAGATCCAACCTCTCCCTCTTAAAAGCCTCCAATGGCTTCCCATTATTCCTAGAACAAAATCCAACCTCCTCACTAGGGCCCCAACATTCTACATAAAGTGGCTCCTGACTGTTTATCTGAGATCCTCGCTTATCACCCTGCCCCTTGTTCACTCTGTTCCAACCCCTTGGCCTCCCCTTTGTTCCTCAAAACACCAAAACTGTTCTCATCTCACAGCTTCACAGCCTTTACCCTGATGTTCCATTTTTCTGGAACATTCTTTCAGCTCTCCTCCTGGCCAGTTCCTTTTAACCATTCAGGTCTCTGCTCAAATGTTGCCTTTGGAGTGGCCTTCTCTGACCAAGTTAGCTAAATAGATGAAGCATTGCAGGCTAGATGGTCTCAGTTGCAACTACTTAAATCTGCTGTTACAGAATGAAGGCAGCCATAAACAGTATGAAGGTGAATGGGCATGGCTGAGTTCCAATAAAACTTTATTGACAAAAGTCGGCAGCAGGTCAGATTGGGCCAGTGATCATAGTTTGCTGACCCTTGCTCTAACTTATCATCTTGTTTGATTTTTGTCATTGTGCTTACCACTATCTGAAATTATTCCTTCGTATAACGATCTGTCTTCCTCTATTCTTTCTGCCCAAACTGTCAACTCTAGTCTGCTGTCAGTCTTGTTCAACACTGCTGTGGAAGCCAGTCTCCAAGATGGCCCCCAATGAGCCCCGCTTCCTGGTACGCACACTGCTGTGTTGTTCTCTCCCAGACCGAATAGGACTGTCCTGTGTAATCACTAGGATATTGTGGAAATTTAAAAGTGTGACTTTGAAGGCGAGGTTATAAAAGACGTGGTGGTTTTCATTTTGCCATCTTGGATTACATGCTCTGAGGAAGCCAGCAGCCACGTTGTAAGGAATCTCAAGCAGCCCTGTGGTGGGGTCCACATGGAGAGGAGCTGAGGCCCCCTGTCAGCTGCCAGCCATGTGAGGGCACCATCTCAGAAGTGGATCTTCCAGCCATGGTCAAGCCCTGGCTGCCAATTTGATTGCAACCTCATGAAATACCCATACCATCGAGGTAAGCCACTCCTGAAGCCCTATCATACAAAAATTGTGATGTCAAAAATGTTTGCTGTTTCAAACTAGGATAATTTATTATACAACCATAGATTAAAAAAAAAAAAAGTTGCCCAGCACGATGATTGGCTCAGTAAGTATTGAATAATAAAAAACTAGGTGTTTAATAAATATTATAGAACACATTTACATAAATATTTAAAAGGTATAAGTATAATATTATATAAACATATGTAAAAATGTAAACTCAATAATATAGAAGGGCACAATTAAGACTTTCCAAATTCACTAATAGTCCTTGGACAAGGTGCCTATGCAAGAATTCTTCCAATACTGAGATGCTAAGCTTCTTGAATTCCCAGTTTGTGTGTTTTTAATATTCTGTGATTATATGACTCTGAGATTTTAGGTTTCTGTCTCACCAAGTCCATGATTCTAAGACTCAGTGATTCTCTGATTCTGACATACTATGAATCATCTATCAATACATCTCATCCTCTCATCCTCAGTCACCTCCTGAGATGGTTAGATGGCATCACTGACTCACTGAACATGAGTTTAAGAAGACTCCAGAAGATAGTGAAGGACAGGGAAGCCTGGCATGCTTCAGTCCCTGGGGTCACAAAGAGCTGGATATGACTAAGAACAGAACAACAACATCAACACATATTTTTGTTCAGAAACTCTTCTTTTCCAGGCACAATGTCAGGAGCTAGGGGCGTGGCAGAGAAAAGACAATCCCTGTTCCTGCCCTCCCTCTTGGGGGAGGCAAGGGGACACAGGCAAGCACATAGGCATGTATGACCCACAGTGAATTGTCATACAGGTAGGCGAGAACTGTGGGTGGGGGTGGACGTTCCAACTGTGGATTGGAAGGAGGCACCAACCCAGCCTCCTTGGGAGGGGTGTGAGCAGAAATAACTTCCCAGAGGAGCTAGGAAAAGAGAGAGAACATTCAACCAGGGAAAGGGAGTGCTAGAGTGCACTGTGTTCCAAGTGAGTGGAACAGCAAGTGCAAAGGTCCAGGGGTTAGGGAGGGAGGGAGAGAGCATGTGGCGTATCTGGTCAATTAAACCGAGGTTTGTCCGAGTTGGTGCAGAGCTGGGGGTGCGGGTGTTGGGGAGAGGCAGAGTGGCAAGAGACAGATGATTTAGTAAACCATGTCAAGGAATTTGAACTTTATCCTGAGGGCAAAGGGGAGCCAATGAAGGGTTTTAAGAGAAAGAGGGACACAGTCTGCTTAGAGTTTAGAAAAATGCCTCTGGCTGCTGCTTGTAGTTTTGAAAAGAAGAGAGACCAGGGAGGAGGCTGGAACAAGATGCGAGGTGAGAGAAGAAGAGGCCTGAATGCATGGGAAATGGACCCTAGAGAGACGCTTAATCCGTGGTGTGGTGATCAGATGCGGGTGTGGACTGTACTGGTAACCTGTGAACCCAGCCCTCCTGGACTTCTAAGGTTCTCTGACTCTGTGCTCAAAACTCCATACCTCTCCAACACAAAAGGCCTGTTGGTATCACTATATATATTTACAATCCCTGACCTCACAATGCCCTGCATCTCTCCTTTCCGAGCCTCAGTTTTTCTTGTTTGCAAAGTGGGGGTCATCAAGACCTTCTTGAATAGTAGCCAGGAACTGAAGGCTGGTGTGTGGTCAGCATCTAAAACAAGGCAGGTGGTCCATCTGTGGTAGGCAACTTTGCCCCAAGTGCTGGAAATACGGGTATTGTCAGAAAAGAACCGAGTTTTATGGTGACAAGACAGATCAGAAAGGAAAAACAGAGGTAAGGAATAACCCTGTTCTCGTCTGCTCCTGGTGACCTGGGTTGCTCTGGTTTCTGGGCTTCTGGCTGGGCAAATGGTACCCAGACTTCTTTGCTTGCTTCCACGTACCATCAGGTATACCAGTTGGCCATCAGGCTCCCTATAACTGTAGCTTGATAGCCTTCCCAGTTCCTCCTTTTGATCTTAAACTCCCCTGAGAGCTTCACACACCAGCTAGGGGTAGCCCAGCAGGGTCTAGTCTTTCCTGGGCAGCTCAGAGCCAGGCTAAGTGCCACCCAGTTGGTTGGAGCCAACCAGCTTCCAAGTCAGCCCATGCTCAAGGTTATAGTACTGTAGGCACTCTCTTCTTAGACAACGATTCTGTTGGCTCATTCAAGAGCATGTCTTTGGAGACAGAAACCTCATTCATCTCCCTAAAATGACAATACAAGGGCCTGAGAGAGACCCAAGGCTCTTTTGTTACAATCTGCTTCTTGCTAGTGGTTCAGCTTTGAAAAGTGAAAGTGTTAGTTCCTCAGTCATGTCCGACTGTTTGCGATCCCATGGACCCATGGATCCCAGGCTCCTCTGTCCATGGGATTCTCCAGGCAAGAACACTGAAGTGGCTTGCCATTCCCTTCTCCAGGGGGGATCTTTCCAACCTAGGGATTGAACCTGGATCTCCTGCATTGCAGGCAGATTCTCTACTGTCTGAGCTACCAGGTTCAGCTTTAATTCCATTTAATTCACAAACCATCAGTTGAACTACACAACTGTAGGGAAACCCCACAGAGCTGGCAGAACCCTTGGAGACACTCCTTTCTTGGAAGAGGATATGGGAAGCTGAGAGTGATGTGCCTAAAACTGCATGGTGTTTTGTGAAGGGCTGGGCTTGGGGTTCAAGGTCAGAGCTCTCCACCTGTTTCTCTGCACACCACAGGGGCTCCACAAACATCAGTGAAATTAAGTCAAATTAGGAGTTTGTGACACATGTCATATACATTACTAGCTAGTATTTGCACTGACTATTTCTAGAAGTGAGAGGAGCCTGGAGAGAAAGGTGGCTTCTGGGAGGTTAGGGCAGCTGGGGTCAGGGGTGGGAGGAAGCTCTACTTTTAATTTTATGCCTTTGTACCTTTCGAGTGTTTTAGAACAGAGTCAATCAATCAAACAAATAATCATGATTAAATAAACAGTGAAGTGGGAGCCAGGCTCTTTTGTAACTCCATGCCTTTGTACATGCTGTTCCCTCTGGGTGAAATACCCTTTCCCCATTTGCTCTACCTGGAAAACTCCTACGTAATTTACAAGACCAGACTCAAATGTCCAGTGTCTGAGGCCTGCTGCTGCCTCCCTGTGATGGTTCCTGTCTGTCCGTCCAGCACCTCCACACACCCTCATCAGCTCTGTTTTGTGCACCAGGAGGTGCCCATGCCTCCTGACTTCTCACTGGATTCCGCCAAAGAGAGCCATCAAGGGGAGATTAACAGGCAGGATGAGGAAGAAGCATGGCTATTTACGCCACGTAGCCCCTCATTTGACAGGGCCTGCACTTCTCCACGGCCTCACTTTCACAGTTCCAGCTACTTCCGGGAGCAGTAACACTGTTCCCTCTCAAACTCCTGCAGGTCTGGGGGTGAGATCAGTTCCCCATATTCTAGACCCTGGGTGTGTCACTGCTCCCTGAGGTTTCCCTTAGCCTGCCCACACCTCTGTAAACACGCCATTCATTAAATTTGCCTCAGTTGAGCCAGTGGTTCTCGACCTGGAGATCTTGCTTCTCAGGAGACATCTGGCAACATCTGAAGACATTTTCAGTTGTCATAATTGGTTGTGAGGGTGCTGCTGGCATCAAGTGGGTGCAGGCCAGGGATGCTGCTAAACATCCCACAATGAACAAGGCAGCTTCTCTCCCCAGCAGAGAATTATTCAGCCCCAAATGTTAATGGTGGGACTTCCCTGGTGGTTCAGTGGTGAAGAGTCCGCCTGCCAACGGGTTCCATCACTGGTCTGGGAAGATGGGTTCCGTCACTGGTCTGGGAAGCCTCCACATGCTATGCAGCAACTAAGCGCGTGTGCCGTAACTACTGAAGCCCTTGTGCTCTCGAGACCACGTGCTCCGTAACAAGAGAAGCCATCGCAATGAGAAGCCTGAGCACTGCAAAGAAGAGTAGCCCCCGCTCGCCCCTAGAGAAAGCTCACGCACAACAGTGAAGACCCAGTGCAGTCACAAATAAATAAGTATAAATAAATAAAATGGCTATTTTTTTTTAAGTAAGAGCCCCAGTCTGTTATGTTATAGTGAAGGGTCACTGTTAGGAAGACCAAGGGTGACCAGTTGATCCTTTTTTGCCCGGGACTTTTCCACTTTTGAATTCCATGGACTATATAGTCCATGGGGTCACAAAGAGTCAGCCATGACTGAGCGACTTTCACTTTCCAGTTTTAGCAGTGCAAGTCCTGATTCCTGAAAGCCCTCTCAAGTCTTGGGCAAACTGAGATGGTTTGTTACCTTAGCAGGTCAGATGATTGGTCTGCCCACAAAATTTAAAAATAATAAAAGCCTAACATATGTTGAATATTTATTATGTGTCAGATGCTTGTCTAACATTGTTATAAGTATTAGCTCATTTAATCTTCATAAGAACCCAGTGAGGTAAATATTAGTATCCCCGTTTGTACTGTGGCACAGAGAGGTACCACAATTACCTGAGGTCACACAGCTCCTGAGTAATAGAGCCAGGATTTGATTCCAAATCATCAGAATCATATTTAATTATGGTCTTTACTATACATTTGAATACAGTTGACTCTGAACAAAGTTGGGGTTACAGGCACCCATCCTCCGTGCAGTCAAAAATCTGTGTATAACTTATATCAGCCCACCTTACAATGGTTCCTCCATAGTAGTGGTTTCTCCAGTATCTGCAGTTCTGCACCCATGGATTCAACCAACCATGGATTGTGCAGTATTGTAATATTTACTATTGAAAAATATCTGCATAAAGGTGGATCCACGCAGTTCAAATCCATGTTGCTCAAGGGTCAACTGTATATTTTAAAAGATCTTTTGATTAATAATAATAATGATAATGGGTTTCCCAGGTGGCACTAGTGGTAAAGAATCTGCCTGCCAATCCAGGAGACATTAGAGATGCAGATTCATCCCTGGGTCGGGAAGATCCCCTGGAGGAGGGCATGGCAACCCGCTCCAATATTCTTGCCTGGATAATCCCATGGACAGAGGCAGCCTGGCCGGCTAATGGTCCATAGGGTCGCAAAGAGTCAGACACGACTGAAGCAACAGCATGCATGCATGAAATAATGATAATAACAATAATCATGAAATGTATTTTAAAACTTTTTAAAATAGTAATAATGATAATATATATACGTGTGTGTGTGTGTGTGTGTGTATGGACTTCCCTGGTGGCTCAAAGGTTAAAGCGTCTGCCTCCAATGCAGGAGACCCAGGTTTGATCCCTGGGTTGGGAAGATCCCCTGGAGAAGGAAATGGTAACCCACTCCAGTATTCTTGCCTGGAGAATCCCATGGACGGAGAAGCCTAGTAGGCTACAGTCCACAGGGTTGCAAAGAGTCAGACACGACTATATATATATATATATATTTGGCTGCACCACTAAGAGACCTATGGGATCTTAGTTCCCTGACCAGGGATTGAACCTGTGCCCCTACAGTAGAAGTGTAGTCTTAGCAGCTGAGTGCCAGGGAAGTCCTAAATTTTTTAAGCATTCAAATATACCTTCCAAATTTTAACCCAGTGGAGACAATTTATATTCTAACTTGAATGATCAGATTTTCCTGTAGTGTAGATCACAGAATAAAGCATGTTGGGGGCCACTTCTGCTAAATTAAAGCTGGAGTGGAAGACTCACATGTTTACAGGACCAAACAACAAGGTCCTACTGAGTAGCACAGGGAACTATATTCAATATCCTGTGGTAAACCATAGTGGAAAAGAATATGAAAAAGAACGTATATACATATGTGTGTAACTGAATCACTTCGCTGTATAGTAGAAATTAGCATAACATTGTAAGTCAACTATACTTCAATAAAATAAGTTTTTAAAAATAGAGGTCATATGTAACTAACAAAAAATAAAATGCTTACAGGGCCAGGTGGGCAATATTGGTGGGTAAGGTGGGCCTGTGCAATAGGGGGTGGTGGGGACTGTGGCAAAATGGGAACAGAAAGCATTGTTGAGAAGGGGCAGCCGGGATTCAGCTCCAGGCACTTGAGATCGGGGGCCCAAAAACAGCAGATCTTCTAAGAGAGGCCAGACGTTGATTTTTAACAGCAGCCAAGACAGTGAAGACAAAACAGAAACACTAGGTGCATAAACCGAAACTTACCTGTGGGTCAGACCCAGTCCCTGCCCACTACCCCTAGTGACCTGTTTTTTTTTTTGTCTTGTTTTTTTTAATCACTATTTGGTGCTTGCTTCAGCAGCACATACACCAAACTGGAAAAAGACAGAGAAGATTAGCACGACCCCTGTGCAAGGATGACGTGCAAATCCATGAAACTTTCATATTTGGGGAAGGGGATATATGTAACATATAGCTGACTCACTTTGTTATACAGAAGAAACAAACACAACATTGTAAAGCAATTAAATGCCAATAAAAAAAGAAAAAATAATAATATATGCAAAAACCATTTAAACATTTTAAAAATCGCTTTTTGAAACTGTGGAATATTCATACAATGGAACACTATACAGCAATGAGAATGAACAGACAGACTCCAGCTGTAAAAAATACAGATGAATCTCTCAAACACAAGCCAGATACAAATGAATATGCCCTGTATTTCATGTCTGTGAAAGTTCAAGAGACCAAAATAACCTAGGGTGTTAAGGGTCAAGATCATGGTTACTCTGTAGAGAGGTGAGCTGTGAATGACTGGAAGAGACACAAGTAAGGCTTGTGGGGCTGGCCAGGGTCCCCGTCTTCATCTGGGTGCCAGGGACATGGTGGTGTTCTCTTTGTGAGTATTACTGAGCTGTACACTTAGGCTTGGTGCATTTTTTAAAAATGTATGTTGTATACTTTAATTATATAAAAATTTTGAAACATACACATACACAGACTTTTACCATTTGGAAATACTTCTATGGATGAAGCAGGATTGTGCTTGAATACAAACGAAACCAAATGCTGGAATAATTGACTTCAGAGGCTGGGTTTCCCTGCAGAAAGCCTCTGAGAGCTCTTTGTTGGGTATATAAAAAGAACACATTGTCAGGAATGCCCTGATTTGAAATTATGGCATTCAATAAAACAGCTCCATTTTTCTCAAGGATCATTTGTATATCAATAACTGCTGAGAATCCTGTCGATTTTCTTCATTTCTTTTACTCAGATTATTGGGTGTTTGAAATTATAAAATAACTTTCTATCTCATTTACATATCAGGCTTCCATGGGAAAGGGGTTTCGTGGCTAAGAAAAGACGAGAACCTGAAGGTTGAGCTTCTAAAATCCTGCCTATCAGAAGCAGGATGTGCCTGGAGGTGATTCAAGGACAGGGATGATGGGAGGGGAATGTCCGTAAGGAGGGAGGCAGTGGGGAGGGGAGGCTGCAGCCATTTCTCAGAGGGCGTGTCTCCATTTACAAAGGGCCTTTCTTTCCGTTAGTCATCTCTTCAGCAAACACGTCCCAAGTGCCCACTCCGTGCCAGGTTACAAGTGTGCAAGTTAACCTTAGAATCACAAAGACGGGACTCCTAACACTGCCAAGACACCATCAGAGCCTATGACTGGGACACTTGCTGGGTTCCACCGACCTCCCAAACAACCCAGATGGACCCCTCCTCTCGGCCTCCACCCTCCGCCCTGGCCCTGACCATCCCCAACTCCATGGGCGCCACCTCACTCATCTCCCTGCCCCTCTCAGGCCCCTAAATCAGCTCTCCTCAGAGTGTTTCTACGAAACACAAGTCAGAAGATGCTCACTTCTGGAGTTCCCTGGTGGTCTAGCCGTTAAGGAATCACCTGCCAACCCAGGGGACGTGGGTTCGATCCTTGGTGCGGGAAGATTCCACCTGTTGTGGGGTACCTAAACCTGTGTGCCGCCACTACTGCAGCTCATATACCCTAGAGCCCATGCTCTGCCACAAGAGAAGCCGCTGCAACGAGAAGCCCGCAAACTGCACCTAGAGAGTAGCCCCCACTTGTTGCAACTAAAAGTCCACATGCAGCAGTGAAGACCCAAGAAAGATCTGGCACAGCCACAAATAAATAAATAGATAAATTTTAAAAAGAAATTTATTTATTTAAAATTAATAAAAAAGAAGACGACGCTCACTTCTATCTTAGCCAACTCGAAAGTTATACCCAGGCCACAGAGAGTAACATCCGAATTCCTTCCACGGCTCCCAGGCCCCACATCGATCTCCTCTGCTCCCCTCTCTCCAGTAACGCAGGTCCATTTCAGGGCCATTGCTCTCACTGTTTTCTCGGCTTGGACATCTCTTCTCCTACCTCTTCAAATGTCTGCTGATTCTTCTTTTTTTTTTTTTTTTTTGAGACTTTTTGATGTGGACCATTTTTTAAGGCTTTACGGAATTTGTTACAACATCACTTCTCCTCTATGTTTTGGATTTTTGGCTGCAAAGCCTGTGGGGTCTTAGTTCCCTGACCAGGGATAGAACCTGCGTCCCCTGCATTGCAAGGTGGATTCTTAACCACTGGGCCACCAGGGAAGTCCCTATCTACTGGTTCTTGCGATTCAGATGTCACCACAAATGTCAGCCACCCCCAAGCAATGGGCATCACAGGGTCCTCTCCACGGAGGACTGCAAAGCTGGGGACAGGAAGATGGCAGGCAGAACCACCCTGGGTGATGCTGTGTACTCTTTGAATTTTATACCATGTGCATATTCAAAGATTATTAATTTGAAGCAGAAGTATCTCCTTTGGGAGGCCTCTCTGGAAAGTGACCTTTCCCATTTACTTCCTCTTACGGTGCTCTAATTCTCCTTTATGAAGTGTTTAATACCATTTGTAACTGCCTTGGGTTTTGTTTTACTTTGACTCTTTTAACATTTTTTTTATTTTTGGCTGCACATGGAGGGGTTCTCTAGTTGTGGTGACCAGGGGCTACTTTCTAGTTGCAACCTGCCGGCTTCTCATTGCAGTGGCCTCTCTTTGTTGCGGAGCACGGGCTTGGGGCACACAGGGAGGCTCGGGGCACACAGGCTTTAGTAGCTGCAGCTTGCCGGCACTAGCGCTCAGGCTCAGGAGTTGTGGTGCTCGGGCTTAACTGCCCTTACTGCGCACGGAATCCTCCTGGACCAGGGATGGAACCCGCGTCTCCTGCATTGGCAGGTGGATTCTTAACCCCTGGACCATCAGGGAGGTCCTTGACTCTCTTTTTAGTTTATTTCTATCTTCCTGTCACGAGCACAGGGACTTTGCCTGTCTTCTCTACCACTTAGCACAATCTGGGTAGACAGTAGGTCTTCAAAAAATATTTATTGAATAAGTAAAGAAGAGAAGGGAGGGAGAGAAGGAAGGATGCCTGGGATGATAATAGAGTTACCCAGGCAAAACTGGGGCTGGGAGCGTTGGGGCTTGAGGACCTGAAGAAGGTCAGGCCGATGGATGGACGTGTGAGAGCAGAGAGTGAGGCAGGCAAGATAATGTCCATTTTACACATGAGGAGTCTAAGACTCAGAGAGGGCAAGGGACTTGCCTAAGTCATCTAGGAGGCCAGGGTCTCAATTTGGAATCTAGGTCCCAAGTCAAGATTAAATAGAATCTCATCGGTTTGAGCACTTATGTCTACTGACTTATGAGTTGGGTATTGTTATCACTTCCCCATTTAACCAATGAAGAAACTGGGGCACAGGGTGGTTGAGTGACTTGCCCTGGTCACACAGGAAGTAGCTGAGCCTAAAGCCTTTCTCTGGCTCTCAAGGGCTCCCAGTTTCCAACCCCCAGTCTTCCCAAGCCTCTGGCCTCACAAAAACCCCCACTTAGCCCCTGGAGGAGCTGTGAGTTCAAACCCTGACCTGCTCTAGAGCTTTGGACAAAGCCAGGAAACGCTGTGAAACGCTCTGGGAGCCGGGTTCCCCCCAACTCCAAACTGAAAGAAGGCAAAAGTAGCCTTGCTGTGAGAAAAAAGTGATAAAAATAATTATACAACTTGTTAAGTGATAAAAAATAATTGTAGGGCTCCTGGCAAACAGCCTGAGCCGTAGAGATATGGTCTAATGATAGGAATTTATGGCTCTGTGGGTGCAGCCTTTTTGAGGTGGGGGTGATAGGAGGTGGGGTCATGAGTGGGGTCACAGGCAGAAAACTCCCAGCAGCCCCTTCTTGGGGTGAGGCCTGAGCCCCTCCCCTGCCATCCTGGGCAGTGATTTCTGGGGCTCTCTGACAGCCACATCCCCCAGCCCATGGGCCCCATTAGTCATCCATCTGGTTGTGGCTTGGGTCTCTTGCCACTTGCCTTCTTGCTGCTACTACTGCTAAGTCGCTTCAGTTGTGTCCGACTCTGTGCAACCCCATAGACGGCGGCCCACCAGGCTCCCCTGTCCCTGGGATTCTCCAGGCAAGAACACTGGAGTGGGCTGCCATTTCCTTCTCCAATGCATGAAAGTGAAAAGTGAAAGTGAAGTCGCTCAGTTGTGTCCGACTCTTAGCGACCTCATGGACTGCAGCCTACCAGGCTCCTCAGTCCATGGGATTTTCCAGGCAAGAGTACTGGAGTGGGGTGCCATTGCCTTCTCCAACTTGCCTCCTTAAAAACCTATAAACTAGAGGACTTCCCTGGTGGTCCAGCGGCTAAGACTCCTTACTTCCAATGCAGGGGGCCTGGGTTCGATCCCTGGTCCAGGAACAAGACCTCACAGGGTGCAACTAAGATCCATGTGAAAAAACCCTATACTATCAGCACTTCATAGTGACTTGGTTCAGTCACTAATTCTCGGGGTCCTGGGAGAAGGTAGGGAACAACTTTTGGAGGTGGAGTGAGATCCTGAGGGCACAGTGACCCGTTCCTTCTGCATCAGAGGATGTTTACTGAGGTCCCAATCTGTGCCTACTCTAAGGTGGCCAGGGGGAGGTGATGACTAGATACTGACTTGCCCTGGGTCAGAGTGCCCTGCAGGGGGACCTCAGGACTGGGCAGTGGGTTCCAGGTCTAAGGACTGCAGTCTCCCCACCACAAAAAAGACTGGGAGTGGCTTACCCCTAGAAGCATCCACAGCTAATTCTTAAAGACATCAAATTAGAACTCTAGTTTTTACGAAAAACAAAACCTACATACCATAAAAGCTCAGATAATGCAGAGAAGCATAAAGAAGAAAATTCAAAACACTGATGTTTTATCATCCAGAGGGAAAAGAAAACACCCATAGCAGAAGTGGCAGAGCTACGGGGTCAAGAGCACACAGCATCTGAGGCCAAAGTGCCCCGATCCAGGTGGCAGCTCTGTGCTACCTGGACAGCCTAGAGAGTGTTAACTCTGCTTGCACAATCGTCTAAGGAGCACCTGCCACACACGGCTGTTAGGAGCACTACTTCCAGAGGACCTAGCACAGCACCCACACAGAATGAGTGCTGCTACCTAAGTGACTGTTCAATGAATCCTTCTCACGCATGCTCCGTACATACAGCTACACCCATGAACTGGATTTTTAAATATACTCAACGAGATAGTCTAGGCATCTTTCTACGTCTTTAAGTTCATTTATGTAAGAAAGGCTTTCCATTTTTTTACAATAATCAGAATTTTTAATTAATCGATTGACTTATTAATTAATTTATTGGCCACACCATACAGCACGTGGGATCTTGGTTTCCTGACCAGGGATCAAATCCATGCCCCCTGCAGTGGAAGTGTACAGTTCTAACCACTGGACCGCTAGGGAATTCCCTGGAAGGAAGGTTTGTTTTTTTTTTTTTTTGGAAGGAAGGTTTTGATTTAAGCGCTGAACAGCTTACACATTCAAAAGCCCTTTCCTGACTGCAGATCCCCACCAACATCCCTTCAGAGGTGTTTGTATCTGCAGAGAGCTTTCTGCAGATGCCCAAGGCAATTCTGTGTAGCAATACGGAAACTAGAGCCCACAGACAGCAAATAACATGCCCAGGGTCACAAAGCTGGGACTTGAATCTCTCACATCTGGACTCCAGAAGCAGAACTCAAGACAGAAAAATTCGCCAGGAGGGTTTTAGAGTCAAATGGATGTGACGTTGAATTCCTGTTCTGCCAGTACCAGCTGTGTCACCTCGGGCCAGTCTCTTAACCTACCTGAGCATCAGTTTTCTCATCTGTAAAATGGGGCTGCTGAGTCCTATTACACACTGTTGCCATAGAGATTGCTGTGCTCAGTCACGTTTGATTCTTTGCAACCCTATGGACTGTAGCTCTTGAGGAGCCCACAGGCTCCTCGGTCCATGGAATTTTCCAGGCAAGAATACTGTTGTGGATTGCCATTTCCTACTCCTGGGGATCTTCCTGACCCAAGGATCAAACCTACGTCTCTTGCATCTCCTGTGTTGGCAGGCGGATTCCTTACCACGGCACCACCTGGGAAGGCCCATAGAGATTGCTACTACCTGGGTAATCGCTGTTGTTTCTGGAACAGTGATGCCTGAGGGGCTCCATGCTAAGTGCCTTTCACACTATATAGTTATAGTTCAGTCTCTCAGTCGTGTCCGACTCTTTTCAACCCCATGAATCGCAGCACGCCAAGCCTCCCTGTCCATCACCAACTCCTGGAGTTCACTCAAACTCATGTCCATCGAGTCAGTGATGCCATCCAGCCATCTCATCCTCTGTCATCCCCTTCTCCTCCTGCCCCTAATCCCTCCCAGCCTCAGAGTCTTTTCCAGTGAGTCAGCTCTTCGCATCAGGTGGCCAGAGTATTGGAGTTTAGCTTCAGTATCAGTCCTTCCAATGAACACCCAGGACTGATCTCCTTTAGGATGGACTGGTTGGTTCTCCTTGCAGTCCAAGGGACTCTCAAGAGTCTTCTCTAACACCACAGTTCAAAAGTATCAATACCATATAACTAATGAGAGGCCCATATAAAGCAGGCAAACAGCACTGTGAGAGCCCTGAGGATGTATATTTCACAACAGGAGGGGCTTTGGCTCTTTTGCTCATCGTGTTACTTCAAGGCCTGATGCATAACGGGTGCTCAAAAAAAATTGATGATAAAACTAATTTAGCCAATATTGATGACAAAAGGGCTCTGTGACTTACCAGGTATATGACTTTCGGCAAGTCTCGTAACACCTCTGTACTTCAATTTTCTCCTAGGTCTAATGGGTACCATGACACAGGCACCATTCATCAGGTGCTAACTCTGGTACTGGGCCCTATTCTGAGAGATTTATATGTAATATCTCCTTTAAACCTTACAACACCCTTTGAGGTACCATTACTAACCCAATTAAAGTCAAACCAGCTGCTATCAAGTCACTAGGTTAATGTCTTAGAAGTAGTAAGAGGTGGAGCTAGGATTTAAATCCCTCAGGACTCTGATGCCAGACTACACTGTTTAACACTATCTAGGCTGCATTTCTGAGGGTAACCCTTCCTTCTCCTCAACCATACAAAGAATAAATGTATCAAGATACATTCATGGAGTGGAATACTACACAGCAATGAAAAAGGGTAAGTTATAAATAACGAAAACAATGGAGGTGAATCTCACAATTATGTTAAAGGGAACCAGGCACAAAAGAGTACTAGAGTCATCAGAAAAAAATATAGGATATTTGGTTAAATTTGAATTTCAGATAAACAATGAATTTTTTTAGAATAAAAATATTCCAGCTGAGCTATTTAAAATCCTAAGAGATGCTGCTGCTAAAGTGCTATACTCTATGTGCCAGCAAATTGGGAAAACTCACAAATGGCCACAAGACTGGAAAAGGTCAATTTTCATTCCACTCTCAAAGAAAAGCAATGCCAAAGGATGTTCAAACTACTGTACAACTGCGCTTTTTTCACATGTAAGCAACATAATGCTCAAAACCCTTCAACTTAGACTTCAACAGTACGTGAACCAAGAACTTCCAGATGTACAAGCTGGATTTAGAAAAGAGGAACCAGAGATCGAACTGCCAACATTTGCTGGATCATAGAGAAAGCAAGGGAATTACAGAAAAACATCTACTTCTGCTCCATTGACTATGCTAAAACCTTTGACTGTGTGGATGACAACAAACTGTGGGAAATTCTGAAAGAGATGGGAATACCAGACCACCTGACCTGTCTCCTGAGAAACCTGCATGCAGGTCAAGAAGCAACAGTTAAAACTGGACATGGAACAACAGACTGGTTCAAAATTGAGAAAGGAGTACATGGAGGTTGTATATTGTCACCTTTCTTGTTTAACTCACACGCAGAGTGTATTAAGCGAAATGCTGGCCTGGATGAATTACAAGCTGGAATGAAGATTGCCAGGGTAAATATCAACAACCTTAGATATGCAGATGATATCACTCTAATGGCAGAAAGTGAAGAGGAACTAAAGAGCATCTTGGTGAGGATAGTGAAAGAGGAGAGTGAAAAGTTGGCTTAGAAATCAGCAATCAAAAAACTAAGATCATGGCATCTGGTCCCATTACTTCATGGAAAATAGATGGGGAAAAAGTGGAAACAGTGGCAGATTTTATTTTCTTGGGCACCAAAATCACTTTGGATGGTGACTGCAGCCATGAAATTAAAAGACGCTGCTCCTTGGAAGAAAAACTATGACAAACTTAGACAGCATATTAAAAAGCAGAGACATCACTTTGCCAACAAGGTCGGTATAATCAAAGCTATGGTTTTTTCAGTAGTCATGTATGGATGTGAGAGTTGGACCATAAAGAAGATTGAGTCCCAAAGAATTGATTCTTTCAAATTATGTTGCTGGAGAAGACTCTTAAAAGTCCCTAGGACAACAAGGAGATTAAACCAGTCAATTCTAAAGGAGATCAATCCTGAATATTCACTGGAAGGACTGATGCTGAAGTTGAAGCTCTAATATTTGGCCACCTGATGCGAAGAGCCGATTCATTGGAAAAGGCCCTGATGCTGAGAAAAATTCAGGGCAGGAGGAGAAGGGGCGACAGAGTATGGGATGGTTGGATGGCATCACTGCCTCAATAGACATGAGTGTGAGCAAACTCTGGGAGATAGTGAAGGACAGGGAAGCCTGGTGTGCTGCAGTCTATGGGATCACACAGAACCAGACACGGCTTAGCAAGTGAAGAACAGTGTCCCATAGGAAATTCAAATTTAATTGGCATCCTGGCTTTTTATGTGATAGACCTGGCAACTCTAAACATTATATATGTATAATTTGATTTATATGAAGTTTAAAAATGCCCAAAATGAATAAATGGTGATAGCAGTCAGGATAGTGGTTGCCTTGGGTGGGGGGTGAGTGGAAAGGTTGTTATAGCAGTTTCATACCCTCATCTGGGTGCGGGTATCTGTGTATGTACACTTAGAACAATTCACCAGGCTGTACACTCAGGGCTTGTACATTTTACAAAGTAGGTGAATTGTGACTCCATTAAAACATTTTTAAAATTCTCAACAGCAATACACCCTATCTTTAAAATCTTCGGTAATAGCATCAAACTAATGAGGTGCTTGGAATGAGATAATGAGATAATGGAATGACAAAATGAGATAAAGTTTGTGAGTCTGTTAGCACATTCTAGGAGCTCATAGCAAGAACTCAGTAAATAGAAGTGAAGTGAAGTGAAGTGAAGTGAAGTCGCTCAGTCGTGCCCGACTCTTTATGACCCCATGGATAGTAGCCTGCACCAAGCTCCTCCGTCCATGGGATTTTCAAAGCAAGAAGTACTGGAGTGGATTGCCATTTCCTTCTCCAAAGCCACTGTTAATTTGAAGATTGGCATTACTATCATCCTCTTGTTATTTTCTCTAATGCAGATTGACTGGAGCGCCACCAAGTGTCTACCTTTTGTCATAGCACCTCAGTTACTGCAAAGAACATTCTTTATCCAAGCTTGGAGTCTTAATTCCAAAGGGCAATGCTTTGCTTTTCTTTTGCTCCAGGATCACATAAGAAAGTACCAGAATCCACAGGAGACCAATGGGTCCCAAGTCTAACTCCAGTCCTGTCCACGATAGCCCCCGGCAGTGCGTCAGAAGGAAGGCAGAAGGGATACACCGGTGTGCCTCTCTGATTCACTGTTGAAGTGCAATGACAAACAGCATCTTGTTTTACAGAAACTCGCATGGTAAACCAGTCCGTCCTAAAGGAAATCAATCCTGAATATTCATTGGAAGGACTGATGCTGAAGCTGAAGCTCCAATAATACTTTGGCTGCCTGATGCCAAGAGCCGACTCATTGGAAAAGACTCTGATGCGGGGAAAGACTGAAGGCAGGAGGAGAAGGGGGTGACAGAAGATGAGATGGTTGGATGACATCACCGACTCACTGAACATGAATTTGAACAAGCTCTGAGAGATGGTGAAGGACAGGGAAGCCTGGTGTGCTGCAGTCCCTGGGGTCACAAAGTCAGAAATGACTGAGTGACTAAAAAACAAAAACAACAACAAATGGTAATATTTGAAAGTAGCATTGGAAGGGTTTTCACATTAATAATAATCACAACTGTCAGTGAGCTCATCACCTGTGCAGGCACCATGCTAAGAGATATGTATCCATTTTCCCCTTAATCTTAAAATGACCTGTGAGGCATATATTGTTTTGTAGCCTGCTTTTTGCCTCTCAAGAGTACACTTTGGGCATCTTTCCATGTCAATAAATATAGCTGGGGCGGTAAGTACTTGATTCAAAGGCTGAGAAACTTAAACATTGTCAGCAGCCACTGCCCAGGTGAAGATCAATAATAGTTAACATTTATTGAGTGCTTTATTACACACCAGGCCCTATACTAATTGTTTAACATGAACTGTCTCTCATCTGGTCCTTGAGGCAATCTCGAGGCTATTGTTGTTCAGTTGCTCAGTTGTGTCTGACTCTTTTCGACCCCATGGACTACAGGCATCAGGCTCACAGTAGCTTCTATTGTTATTCAGATGAGGAAGCTGAAGGTCAAAGAGGGAAACAAACTCTCCAAGGTCAGACAGCTGGTGTAAATGTCCACGCTGTGCTACAAAGCCAGGTCTGTCTGATTCTGGCTCTGGGCTCTCAACCAGGAGGACAATAGTGGGGAGGACCCAAGGGAAGGGAAGATCCCCTTGGGTGGATTCCCATGTGGAGAAAAGGAGCCACTGACAAATCCTGAAGGTGGGAGGAGGGAAGAATGGGCCAAGTCCACAGGAGATGCAGTTTCCAAAAGCCACAGTTCTTGGAGGGAATAAGAAGGCTTCCTGGAGGTGGTACCATTTGGACTGATTCTATGAATCCAGCCTTTTAATAACTTACCAGCTCCTGAGTGATTTCACCCCAGGCATGCTGCTGCTAAGTCACTTCAGTCGTGTCCGACTCTGTGCAATCCCATAGACGGCAGCCTACCAGGCTCCCCCATCCCTGGGCTTCTCCAGGCAAGAACACTGGAGTGGGTTGCCATTTCCTTCTCCAATGCGTGAAAGTGAAAAGTGAAAGTGAAGTCGCTCAGTCGTCTCTGACTCTTAGTGACCCCAAGGACTGCAGCCTACCAGGCTCCTCCGTCCATGGGATTTTCCAGGCAAGAGTACTGGAGTGGGGTGCCATTGCCTTCTCCATCACCCCAGACATACAGGGGTTCAAATCCTAACTGTGCCACTCTCAGTTTAAAAAAAAACAGCATTACTGAAGTGTGACTGATAGACAATAAATGATACCTATTTAAATCATATAATTTGATGAGTATTGATATATGTATGTACCCACGAACTCATCACCACAATCAAGATGATGAACATTTCCATCCCACCAGAAGTTTCCTCAGGCCTCTTTATAAGCTGGATTCTCATCACATCCCCATTCTCAGGCAACCATGGTCACCATAGATGACTTTCTTTCACTGTGGATTGCTTTAAATTGTCTGGAATTTTACAGAAATGACATCATACAATTTGTACTTCTCTGACTTCTTTCATTCTATTTTGAGATTCATCAATATTGCTTACATATCAATAGCTTCTTTTTATTGCTAATATATATTAGCAATAAATATATATTATATATAATAATATATATAATAATGTTATACTATATATTAATATAACATATATAAATATAATATATAAATTAATATATATATTAGCAATAAAAAGAAGCTATTCCAGTAGTCATGTATGGATGTGAGAGTTGGACTGTAAAGAAGGCTGAGCGCCAAAGAACTGATGCTTTTGAACTGTGGTGTTGGAAAAGACTCTTGAGAGTCCCTTGGACTGCAAGGATATCCAACCAGTCCATTCTAAAGGAGATCAGTCCTGGGTGTTCTTTGGAAGGAATGATGCTGAAGCTGAAACTCCAGTACTTTGGCCACCTCATGCGAAGAGTTGACTCATTGGAAAAGTCTGATCCTGGGAGGGATTGGGGGCAGGAGGAGAAGGGGATGACAGAGGATGAGATGGCTGGATGGCATCACCAACTCGATGGACGTGAGTTTGAGTGAACTCCAGGAGTTGGTGATGGACAGGGAGGTCTGGTGTGCAGCAATTCATGGGGTCACAAAGAGTCGGACACGACTGAGCAACTGAACTGAACTGATTGATATGTATGGGCTTCACAGGTGGCTCAGAGGGTAAATAATCTGCCTGCAATATAGGAGATGCATAGGTTTGTTCCTTGTGTCTGGAAGATTCCTTGGAGGAGGGCATGGCAACCCATGCCAGTATTCTTGCCTAGAGAATTCCAAGGACAGAGGAACCTGGCGGGCTACTGTCCATAGAGTCACAAAGAGTCAGACACGACTGAAGTGACTTAGCATGCAGGCTCTCACACATATCTACTCTGTGATATGTATATACATACATATACATATATAGTAATACATATACAAAAAATGGATGAACATTTTTTCCCCAGTTTTTTTGGCTATTAGAAATAAATAAGAACATTCATGTACACATTTTTTAGTACCCAAATGCTTTCATTAATCTTGGGTAGATAAACCTAGGAGTATGTTTGCTGTGCATGCTAAGTTGCTTCAGCCATGTCCGATTCTTTGTGATCCCATGGACTGTAGCCCACCAGGCTCCTCTGTCCATGGGATTCTCCAGGTAGGAATACTGGATTGGGTAGCCATTTCCTTCTTCCAGTGATCTTCCTGACCCAGGGATTGAACCTGCGTCTCCTGTGTCTCCTGCATTGCAAGTTGGATTCTTTACCCACTGACCCGTCAATTGCTGGTTCATATATTAATAAGTGTATGTTTAACTTTTCAAAAAATGTATTTATTTGACTGTTTCGGGTCTTAGTTGTGGCACACAGGATCTTTTTTAGTTGTCGATGCAAACTCAGTTGCAGCATGTGAACTTCTGGGTTACGGCATGAGGGACCTAGTTCCCTGACCAGGAATTGAATCTGGGCCCCCTGCATTGGGAGCGTGGAGTCTAAGCCACTGGACCACCAGGGAAGTCCCGTATTTAACTTTTTAAGAAACTTCTGCAAACTATTTTCCAAAGTAATTATACCAGCTTGCATTTCCACCTGCAGTGTATGGAAGTTCCGGGTGCCATAGTCGGTCTTTTCAATTTTAGCCATTCTAGATGTACTAGTTTTTTCTTTTTTAACCTATGGCCCCCAGAGAAAGTTTCTCAGACTTTCTGAGCCTCTGTTTTCTCATGTATAAAATGGAAATAATCATGTCATCTTTGAAAGGTGGCTCAGCAGTAAAGAATCTGCTTGCAATGCAAGAGACAGGGGAGACGAGGATTTGATCCCTGGGTCGGGAAGATCCCCTAGAGGAGGAAATGGCCACCCACTCCAGTATTCTTGCCTGAAAACCCCCATGGACAGAAGGAGCCTGGGGAACTACAGTCCATAGGGCCACAGAAGAATCAGATGTGAGTGAGCACAGCAGATCAGCAAGTTGGAGAGGTAGTGAACACATAGTTAAATGGCACATACAGAGATAAGCACACAGTAAACGCTTCGTAGAAGGTGGCTATTTTATTACAAGTGAACCCCGGCCACTCTATGGTCCGGTGATGTATCCCAGGACACAGCATCCTCAACTAGATGCAACGACTGCCACCTTTGCGCTGAGTCGGTGCTGTTAGCCTGGAGGAATAATGATAGTGGCATTGATGGTGCCAGGCACTATTCTTGGTGCCTGTGTGTGTTTGATCCTTATAAAGCCCTTTGAGGTGGGTAATTGTTTCCTTCCATTTTACAGATGAGAAAACTAAGTTGTAGGAGCCAGATACTGGTCAAGGTCGCACAGCAGTTCATATGATTGTGCTGGGTTTTGAACCTAGGTCAGTCTGATTGGGGGTCCACAGGTCTTGTAACGAAGGACCTGGCTCAGGACTAGCAAGATGGCCCCATTGTAAAAGCGTGTCTCAGACTTCTCTGGCGGTCTAGCAATTAAGACTCTGTGCTTCTACTGCAGGGGACAAGGGTTCCATCCCTGGTTAGGGAACTAAGATCCCACATGCCATGTGGCACAACCAAAAAATGAAAAAAAAAAAGTTTTTAAAAGAAGGAATAATAAAAGCAATAACTGATAATAATACACACATGCATGCTAAGTCACTTCAGTCATGTCCGACTCTTTGTGACCCTATGGATTGTAGCCTCGCCAGGCTCCTCTGTCCATAGGATTCTTCAGGCAAGAATACTGCAGTGGGTTGCCATGCCCTCCTCCAGGGAATCTTCCTGACCCAGGGATCAAAACTGAGTCTCCTGCATTGCAGGCAGATTCTTTACCGCTGAGCCACCAGGTAAGCCCAATTGGTAATGAAAGGTATCTTAAAAAATAAAACAATGAGACTGGGCTGGGCAGGCTCTTTGGCTGATGCTGGTGGGGAGGGGTTGTGATGTCTCACGCCCCTCCGGTCTCCTCACCATTCCAGGCCCTGTTTGGAAAATGCTTCAGTCTGGCTGCCCACACCTCCATGCAGTCATCCTGACTCAGGTTAGAAAATCAATGCGTGACCAGAAAAACACAGCTGGGCTCTCACCACTTCTGAGAAATCCACACAACCAGCCCACACCATGTCTTCATTCCAAGTCAGAGAGCTGACCAGCTGTATACTGGGTCCTGATTCTGAGGCTCTCAGGAGCAAAAAAGTTTGGCACACAGAGAAACAAATCTCTGGCTCACTGGGGCCATGGATCACAAGCTCTGTATGACCCCCTCATGGGGTCAGGCATACCTGGCACTTGCCAAGCCCCTGACTTCTCCCAGCCTTGGTCTGGACAATTGTCTGGACACTTGTCAAGCCAAGTCAGGCTCTGGACGGCTGGTTGAGCAACCCGTGACCTCACACTGGGTCAGATCCATCAGGTGAGCATCTGGTTAAGAGCAGGGAACATTTCGTTCTTCAGAATCATGGGGCCAAAGAGTATGAACCTGCCCCATCCACAGTTCAAACCCCTGACACAGCCATTTCCTTCAGGTAAGTTCCTTCACCGCTCTGAGTTCCCATCTGCTAAATGCAGGTTAACAAGCTTCTCCACCTTCCAGGACTGTTGTGAAATTCAGGTAATGAGTGTCAAGGGAAGGCACAGACATTGGCAGACACTCAATAAGGGGGAGTTATTATGACAAATGGGGGCACTGAACACCAAATAGAAAACAGAAAGTTATACACACAGTGGGTTTTTCTTCGTTTTCTGAATGTTGAGTCAGTGGGTGAGAGCCACTGGGAGCCAGGCTGCCCAGGTTCAAAACCAGGCTGCTCCATCACATTCTGCGTGGCCATGAAAACCTTTCTGAGCCTCAGTTTTCTTCTCTGTAAAATGGGGATAATAATAATAGGGTTATGAGGATTTAGTTAGATTCAAAATACTGGGAGCAGTGCCTGGCATATTATAATCACTTGATAAGCATTAACTATTTTTGATTAGTCACACAAGTTAGTTGTGGCACTAAAATCACACCGGTAAGGGTGTTTGACAGGATTAACAGGGATGGGAACTCATATTTAGTGAGCACCTTCTATGCACCCGGTGCTCCCAGAAGCCATATATTCAGAGATGTGTATTTGTACATACATCATTAACACGCAGTGAGGTGGGTGCTTCTAGTTTCATTTTTTCAAAACTTTCTATTGTAGAAACAAACCACAGATGCAGAAAATCATGCAAATTAATTTTGTACCTTAGTGAATTATCACAAGGAAAATGCCCTTGTAAGCACCACTCGGGTCACAAAACAGAACTCTGCAGTTGCCCCAGAGGACCCTCTGGGTACCCCATCCTAATCACAGCCCCTCTCCCCACAAATAGCCACTTACCTGACTTTTATAGTAATTATATCCTTGCATTTCTTAATGGTTTAAGCATCCAAGTGTGCATCCCTAGACAGTATAGTTTTGCCCATTAAAAAAATTTTTTTGATATGTCTTGTAAGCTTCTTATAATCCAGAGTTTCCCTTTATATCTCTTTCTTTCCCTTGCAGTTTATCTGTTGAAGAATTGAGGCTGTTTGACCTGGAGAGTTTCTCAAAGTTCTGGATTTTGTCAATTGCATCCTCATAGTACAGCTCAACATGGCCCTTTGACCTCTTCATTTCCTGCAAATTAGCCACTGGATCAGACCCAGGCTCCATCCCATTGGCATGATTATAAGTGGTTCTGTGTTCTTTTATCAAGTAGCATGCACCTGGCTGGAGCTTTGCTTTTGCTTTTTTCTTGATGTTAGCTGCTATTGTGAAAAATGGCTAAATATATTAATATATTACAGTTTGCAAAATGGCAATATTGTGTATCATTTAGGTTTCATGTATTCAGTTCAGTTCAGTTCAGTTGCTCAGTCATGTCCGACTCTTTGTGAACCCTTGAATCATAGCACGCCAGGCCTCCCTGTCCATCACCAGCTCCTGGAATTCACTCAGACTCATGTCCATCGAGTCAGTGCCGCCATCCAGCCATCTCATCCTCTGTCGTCCCCTTCTCCTCCTGCCCCCAATCCCTCCCAGCATCAGGGTCTTTTCCAGTGAGTCAACTCTTCACATCAGATGGCCAAAGTATTGGAGTTTCAGCTTCAACATCAGTCCTTCCAATGAACACCCAGGACTGGTCTCCTTTAGGATGGACTGGTTGGATCTATTTGCAATCCAAGGGACTCTCAAGAGTCTTCTACAACACCACAGTTCAAAAGCACCAATTCTTCAGCGTTCAGCTTTCTTCACAGTCCAACTCTCACATCCATACATGACCACTGGAAAAACCATAGCTTTGACTAGACGGACTTTTGTTGGCAAAGTAATGTCTCTGCTTTTGAATATGCTATCTAGGTTGGTCATAACTTTCCTTCCAAGGAGCAAGTGTCTTTTAATTTCATGGCTGCAATCACCATCTACAGTGATTTTGACACTGTTTTCACTGTTTCCCCATCTATTTCCCATGAAGTGATGGGACCGGATGCCATGATCTTCGTTTTCTGAATGTTGAGCTTTAAGCCAACTTTTTCACTCTCCTCTTTCACTTTCATCAAGAGGCTTTTTAGTTCCTCTTCACTTTCTGCCATAAGGGTAGTGTCATCTGCATATCTGAGGTTATTGATATTTCTCCCGGCAATCTTGATTCCAGCTTGTGTTTCTTCCAGTCCAGTGTTTCTCATGATGTACTCTGCATATAAGTTAAATAAGCAGGGTGACAATATAGAGCCTTGATGTACTCCTTTTCCTATTTGGAACCAGTCTGTTGTTCCATGTCCAGTTCTAACTGTTGCTTCTTGACCTGCATATAGGTTTCTCAAGAGGCAGGTCAAGTGGTCTGGTATTCCCATCTCTTGCAGAATTTTCCACAGTTGATTGTGATCCACACAGTCAAAGGCTTTGGAATAGTCAATAAAGCAGAAATAGATGTTTTTCTGGAACTCTCTTGCTTTTTCTATGATACAGCTGATGTTGGCAATTTGATCTCTGGTTCCTCTGCCTTTTCTAAAACCAGCTTGAACATCTGGAAGTTCACGGTTCACGTATTGCTGAAGCCTGGCTTGGAGAATTTTGAGCATTACTTTACTAGCGTGTGAGATGAGTGCGATTGTGTGGTAGTTTGAGCATTCTTTGGCATTGGCTTTCTTTGGGATTGGAATGAAAACTGACCTTTTCCAGTCCTGTGGCCACTGCTGAGTTTTCCAAATGTGCTGGCATATTGAGTGCAGCACTTTCACAGCATCATCTTTCAGGATTTGAAATAGCTCAACTGGAATTCCATCACCTCCACTAGCTTTGTTGGTAATGATGCTTTCCAAGGCCCACTTGACTTCACATTCCAGGATGTCTGGCTCTAGGTCAGTGATCAGTACATCCCCAAAATTGCATACTTAAAAAGGAATTCTTTTTTGTATGACAATATTCAACTTTAATTGAGCCTTCTGTCCTTTATCCCAGAAGTGGTAGAGTCAGAGCAGGAACGAAAACCCCTAACTCCCCAGACCCTTGCACCCGCTCCCAGCCCATTTAGCACCTAGCAGAGACTTCTGTGTCCTGCTGGTCCACGTGTGTCAGTCCTCATCTCCCTGGGACTCGTCTTGCTCCAGGGGTAAGAAAGGGGCTAGATTGTTTAACGCCATCTCCTGGATACTGCTTTGAGCTCTTGAGTCCTCCTGGACCACACAGTTTCTCTCCTAAAAGCGTTTCACTGTCTTTACCAGGACATCAGTATTATTCTGCTTGAAAGAGGGACCTAGGATATTGTCTCAAAAACTGTACAAAATATATGGGCGGGGAGGTGGAGGGCGCTGAGGATTTTAATGGACTGCGGTCAGAAGCGGAGAAGGCAATGGCACCCCACTCCAGTACTCTTGCCTGGAAAATCCCATGGACGGAGGAGCCTGGTGGGCTCCAGTCCATGGGGTCGCTGAGTCGGACACGACTGAGCGACTTCACTTTCACTTTTCACTTTCATGCATTGGAGAAGGAAATGGCAACCCACTCCAGTGTTCTTGCCTGGAGAATCCCAGGGACAGCGGAGCCTGATGGGCTGCCGTCATGGGGTCGCACAGAGTTGCACACGACTGAAGCGACTTAGCAGCAGCAGCAGCGGTCAGAAGGCTAGTAAAGCCTTTTTGAGGTTACCACTTTCTGAAACGGACTTCATGAACACCAAAGCAGGAAACAAAGAACTACTGAATCAAGATTCCAGAGCAAGAATTATGCACAAATGAGGGAAAGGAGGCCTAAGGAAGAATGGAAACTCGCTCAAAGTCACTTGGCTAAAGACAGACAGATGTCGGTCCCTGTATTGTAGTTTTAACCTTTGGAGCAGCCAGTCCTGGCGGCAGCTCTGGAATTTTGAAATGCTAACCCTGAGGTCTAGGTTTGAAGACCTATACTTCATTGGTTGACTCCGTTTCCCTTTCATAAAATAGCAGGATCCGTTTGAGAATCTAATGAGGTGACGGATGTAATACACCAGATGACATAGTTAATATGTTCTTGGCAAACGGCAGCTCCTTTCCTTCCTTCTCGAGGCCCCAGCTTCCCCAGCTACGCCACCGAAACCTGTGCCTCGCAGCCAGCCTCTCCCCAGATTCAGGAACCCACGGCGCGGTTTCGGCCACCAGGTGGGGACTGAATGCTTGTCCCTCAAGGAAAGGTCGCACATGCGCACTCACGGGGGCGGCGCCCCACCTTCCCACGCTCTGTGTACGTCACTTCCGGCGCGAGCGGCCGGGCCGGCTGGGCAGGGAGTGCGGGTCTGTTCTGTGCGCGCTGCCGGACGAGGCTCCCGCCGCCGATTGACCCGCGCTCCGCCCCGTAGCCGGGCCGGTGAGTGCCCGCGAGCCCGTGTGCCCGGGGGACGGGGGAGAGGGACCCCCGAGAGGGAGGGATGACCGGAAGTGGGGCACCCGCGTAGGGAGAGACCCCAGGAAACGGGGACCCCTGGGGAAGGGGTGACAACCGGAAGTAGGGGGCCTCGGAGGGTTGTTGACGCGGTGAGGGGGCTCTTGGGTCTCCAGGAACGGTGGATTCCTGACCTCTCCTGGGGGAGGGTGGGGAGGAAGGTGATGCTGGAAAAATGTTAGGCTCCAAGTGAGGAAGGTTCTCGGCTAACCCCTAACAAATCGTGTTTGCACCCATCTATATGCCCACCCATCGATTCCTTCACCAGATTGACCGAGTCGTGCGCTGTATTCGATACCGCCAGGGCCCTGGCTAGGTGCAGCGTGGAGCCCAGTGTGGAGCCCACGTCTTTGCTCTGCCTCACGCGATGGGTACCCTTGGGCCCTTAACCTCTCATCCACTGTTATTTACAGAGCACCGTCACTGTCCAAGCATTGGGGAGAGCAGTGAATGTGAGAGGCAATTTGTCTGCTGCCTTGAAATTCACATTCCAGTGGGCAGATCCCTCTTTGTAAAACAGTAACAGTATTAGTGTTCTCACCAAATATTGTGAAGATTAAACGAGAGATGGATGTAAAGTGGTTATCATAGGGCGCCATACATGGTAAAACATGCATGAACATGTTATCTCTTGTCATCATTCCACTGAGTTAAATTTCATAAAGCAAGCAATTATATTGAACGTTGCTGTGTGCCCAGCACTTCTAAGCATAGTGCCTTCCACAGGTGATCAGTAATTATTTGATAAATGAATGGATGGGTAAAACTGACTCAGAAGAGTTTCGGATAAACACACATGACACTGGACTGCAGTTTCTAAAAGAGAAATAGGAACCGAGTGCTGTGGAACACTGGAGTTAACCTGGAGAAGTCAAGGAAGGCTTCATAGAGGAGGTGACTTTGAAGCTAGGCCTGGTTGGAAACAAATGAGGTGAAGAAACTCCCAGACAGAGGTATCAGAAATGCATGAGGTGTTCGTTAGTTTGTTTTGACTGACATTTAATGTGCATTGAGAGGAGGAAAGGTGGGAGAGGGGCCGGAGAGGGACTTTGAGTCTAGTCTGTAGTCCATGGACATTACAGTCAGTTTTCGGCCAAGTAATGGATTGGAATTGCGGGCATCTGTTGGCGACTCCCAAGAAAACAGAGCCCAGGGTGGGTCCTGTGAACCATGATTGTTGATCTGTTCCTCACTCAGCATACCTCTGCCAAGCAGATTAAACTCATTCAACAAATATTTATGCAGCGCAGGCTATGTGTCTGACACCCTGTTAAGTGCTGTGTTTAAGATGATAAACAAGACAGTTGTGGATATTGCACACAAATTGCCTACAATTGCCACAGTGAGAGAAGTGCTATGCCACAGAGTTCCTGCAGGGGGCGCGGGGTGCTCCTAAACTGACCGGAGTCGGAGAGAGATGTCTTCCCTGCTTCAAAGTGGTCATCCCTGACCTGGATTATTTCAGTAGCCTCTAAATGGTCTCTTTGCTGCTGTCTTCATCGTCTTACAGTCATCCTCTTACATTCTCGAGACAACCCAGTGATCCTTTTAAAATCTAAATCCGATCATATCACTCTACTCAAAACCCTCCAAAGTGAGTAACTAAGCTCTTACTGGCCTACAAAGCCCAGTACCAGTTGGGACCCCAGTTCCTCTCTAAATCCATCTGCTAATATTCTCCGCCTTGTGCATTTGGCTCTTGCCATACTAGTCTCCTCCCTATTCCTTGATAAAGCCGGGCATGGTCCTGCCTCAGGCTTTGCACTTTCCTACCCCCACAGACCTACATGGCTTGCTCCCTCATCTCTTTCATCTTTGCACACATGTCACTTGATCTGGGTGAGGACTTCCCTGATCACCCTACTTAAAACTGCAGCTCTTATCTCCAGGTATATCCAACCCCCTTACCTGCAACCTCTTTGCCTGCGACCCCCTTGCCTGCTTTATTTCTCTCCATAGCCCTTATCATCTTCTAGTAGACTATACAATTTATTTTGCTTATATTCTGTCTCCCTAATGAAAATGTAAGCTCAGTGAAGGCAGGATTTTTTCTTTGCTCACTGCTGTATCCCCCAGTGCCTGGTCAAGGGCCTGGTACCTATTAAGTGCTTGGTATCTGTTGAATGCATGAAGTGACATCTAATAGGGTGTTGGCCAGAGGCACTGAAGGAAGAGCCTGCTAGTCAGAGAAAACAGGATGTGCAAAGACAAGAAGACCACCTTTGGGAGAAAATGAAAGAAGCTGGGCAGGGCTGGAGGTTAGCACACAAGCGACAGAGTGGGCAGACCTAAGAGTTGGAGGAGGTAGCCTGGTCACTGTGGCTGCTGTGGCCTGTGGGGAAGACTGGCTGTGTATGCACAGAGGCCCCAAGACAACCCCTGCCTTCCTTGTGGAGCTCAGAGTTGGGGAAGAGTGACAGCCCATGGACAGAGAGCTTGGGCTTCAAAACTGGGCAACCTTGCTGGAACCTTATTTGTGGAATATCTAAGGCAGCTATTTTTTTTTTTTTTTCATTTAGTGTGTTAGTTCAGCTCTTCTAAGAAGCAGACACTAGGGTGAGATTACAAATGGAAGAAATTTAATGGTGGCAACACATAAAAGGGAGGGGAAACTGGAGAAATCAGGGAGAGCTGCTGACAGCTATGTGAGCCTGGTCCCTGTGCAGGAGGTTTGGGCAAGAAGTCTTGGACTGCAGTAAAGGCTCGGCCAGGCTGATAGGGGATCCTCAAGGTTAAAGTTGCCTGTTGGAGGAGTCCTACGTTTCACTAATTCATTGGCTGGAGCCAGTCTGGAAAGTGTACATCCCCTGGGTGGTGGATCCAGAGGGACAGCAGCTGGGAACACCCATCAGTTATGTTCCACCCCCGCAGGAGATCTGGTCAGTTTTACAGCCGCCATGCCAAGTCATGTGTGGGTATGGTAAAAAATTTTAAAGGACAGTGAAGAGTCTCCTTTTCTCTTAAATGTTCAGTGTCTGGTTCTGTTGCTTAAAGGGAACCATGGTTAACAGTTTTCTTGTACTTTTCTTCCAAAAATTTTAGGTGCATTCACAAGTATATATTGTTAAAATATAAATACAAGTCTTTTTTTTTCATACTTTCCTGCAACCTGCTTTCTTTTTCCTTAACGTCAATTCATAAAGAGCTATCTAATTCCTTTTCATTACCAAATAGTATTCCGGGCATATGGTAATATTATTTAACTAGTCTCCAACAAGGAGATGGAGGTAAAGTATTTTCAGTCTTTTGCCATTACAGTTAATACTTGTAATGATCATCCATATTTTACACACACATATAAGTACATAAAAATGGAATGCTGGGCCAAAGCATAGTTTTTTTTTAAATCAAAGTATAGTGAATTTATAATGTTTCAGGTATATAGCAGAGTGATACAGTTATACATATGTATCTATTTTCAGATTCTTTTCCAGTACAGGGTATTATAAGATACTGAATATAGTCCTTGTAGTCTTATTGATTATGTATCTTACATATAGCAGTGTGTATCTCTTAATCACGAATTCCAGACTGGCTCCAGCCAATGAATGAGTGAAACGTAGGACTCCTCCAACAGGCAACTTTAACCTTGAGGATCCCCTATCAGCCTGGCCGAGCCTTTACTGCAGTCCAAGACTTCTTGCCCAAACCTCCTATATTTCCCCCTTTGGTCACCATAAATTGGTTTTCTACGTCTGTGAGTCTATTTCTGTTTTGTAAATAAGTTCATTTGTGTCCCTTTTTTTTTTAGATTCCACATGTAAATGATACCATATGACATCTGTAAGGGTATGTGGTTTGGAATCTTGATAATTGACACACTGCCCTAAAGAGGCTATGTCAGTTAATTCTCCCAACAACAAGCCCATCAGAATCCCTGTTTTGTGTTTTTGCTAATCTGACATTCAAAGGTGTTTTAGTTTCCATTTCTTTTATTACCAGTAAGGTCAAGCACCTGTTCATACCTCTGTGAGCAAGGGGTGTGTGTGTGTGTGTGTGTGTGTGTTCATACCTCTGTGAGCAAGGGGTGTGTGTGTGTGTGTGTGTGTGTGTGTTCATACCTCTGTGAGCAAGGGGTGTGTGTGTGTGTGTGTGTGTGTGTGTGTTCATACCTCTGTGAGCAAGGGGTGTGTGTGTGTGTGTGTGTGTGTGTGTGATGAGCGGTGTGTGTATCCTGCTGGAGCTGCCCCGGGGCTGGGTTGTACTGGACCTGACTGTGATTCAGATACTCCTCCAGGAGAGAACCACTGTTCTGAGGATTTGGGCTTGAGGATAGCATCTCTACCCACCTCCCTCACGCCACTCAGGGGTTTGGAGTGACCGATGCCAGTGCCGGGCTTTCTCGGCATCAGGCAGGGCTTCTGATTCGCAGGGATCCTGGGAGCTAATGTCAGAAGAAAGTGACTCGCTGAGAACCAGCCCTTCCGTGGCCTCGCTTTCGGAAAATGAGTTGCCGCCGCCTTCCGCCCCCGCCGGCTACGTGTGCTCGCTGACCGAGGACCTGGTGGCCAAAGCCAGGGAGGAGCTGCAGGAGAAGCCGGAATGGAGGCTCCGCGACGTGCAGGCCCTGCGGGACATGGTGCGCAAGGAGTGCCCCAACCTGAGCACCTCGCTGGAGGACGCCTTCCTGCTGCGCTTCCTCCGCGCCCGCAAGTTTGACTACGACCGGGCCCTCCAGCTGCTCATCAACTACCACAGCTGCCGGAGAAGCTGGCCCGAAGTCTTCAACAACCTGCGGCCTTCCGCCTTGAAGGAGGTCCTGGCCTCCGGCTTCCTTACCGTGCTGCCGCACACCGACCCCAGGGGCTGCCACGTCCTCTGCCTCCGCCCAGGTACCGCGCTTGCTGGGGGCGCGGGGGAGGGATGGGCGTGGGTACAGTCTGGGATGTGTCTGCCCAGGATACTCTGTGTGTGTGTGTGTGTGTGTGTGTCTTATTCCCTTTAGTCCCCTCCTGGCCTTAATCAAGGCTGCTCTGTGTGTGTGTGTGTGTGTGTGTGTGTGTGTCTGTGTGTGTGTCTGTGTCTGTGTCTGTGTCTGTGTCTGTGTCTGTGTACAGTCTGGGATGTGTCTGCCCAGGATACTCTGTGTGTGTGTGTGTGTGTGTGTGTGTGTGTGTGTGTGTGTCTGTGTCTGTGTCTGTGTCTGTGTCTGTGTCTGTGTCTGTGTCTGTGTCTGTGTACAGTCTGGGATGTGTCTGCCCAGGATACTCTGTGTGTGTGTGTGTGTGTGTGTGTCTTATTCCCTTTAGTCCCCTCCTGGCCTTAATCAAGGCTGCTGTGTGTGTGTGTGTGTGTGTGTCTGTGTGTGTGTGTGTGTCTGTGTCTGTGTCTGTGTCTGTGTCTGTGTCTGCCTTATTCCCTTTTGTCCCCTCCTGGCCTTAGTCAGAGCTAGACCCAGAATCCTTCTTAAGAGGACAGGAGCCGAGACCACCATTCTCCTGTCTCTGCTTCTGCCTGTCTGTCAGTCTGTGTGTCCCTCTGGGCCACGTTTTCTGCTGCCCTTTGCACATCTTCACACTTCTGTCCGAGTACTGGCTTTTGATCCCTCTGTACACCCCTCAGCTTACCTGGCCACCCAAATAAGTTCCTTCAGTGCAGATTCCAGATTTCTAGGGTTGGGAATCTGGTGAGCTTAGAAAGCAACCCAGGGCTGCTGGGACACCCCCACTCCTACCCTGTCACTCCTTAGTGAGCAGGTGAGGTACAGATATCAATGTCTGCCTGCCTCCTCTGACTTCTCCCCCCTCCCCTCTGCTTTGTGAAGTCAGTGAAAAGCTTCACGTCAGATGCACTTTTCCATCTCAGCAGTGCATGATGGTAATTGAAATGCCTGACATTTCCATGATGCAGTAGTTTGCAATGGGGGTAGTTTTCTCCCTATTCCCTCCCCCACCAAAGTATCAGAAATGCGAGAGGAGGCTTTTTGGTTAACATAGAGACCAAGGGGTCCTAGAACTCAAGCATTCTGATTCTCTGTCTTCTTTTCCTTCTTTCCTGACCCTAAATACTTAGTACACTCAGGAGAGTTCTCTGCTCTTCCCCCTGCCTCAATATTTTCCGTCAGAGCCGAGCTGAGAACAAATGTGAAAGTCAGATGGCTGTGTTCTTCTTCCCAAACATGCCAGGAACATGAGAACCTGCTGGGCACCCTTTCTGCTCCTGTGCAAATAACTTCTTAAAGGGACAGCTGATGGGGAGTGGAAGCCTCCCTCTGTCTTGACACCCCCACGTTACCATTTCCTTTAGTCATTTACCAAAGCTTGTTGGGAGACCAGCCTTTTCTGTGTACCAGGCACAGTATTAACTGCTTTACCTGCTGTTTTAGGTGTTTTCTAAAATTAGGTGGTGTTCATATTAAAACAGGGCTTCCCAGGTGACTCAGTGGTAAAGAGTCTGCCTGCCAATGCAGGAGACATGGGTTCCACCCCTGGGTTGGGAAGATCCCCTGAAGGAGGAAATGGCAATCCAATCCAGTATTCTCTTCTGGAAAATTCCATGAACAGAGAAGCCTGGCTGTCCATGGGTTGCAAAGAACTGGACATGGCTGAGCAACAGAGCATGCATGCACTCATTTTACAATAAACAAGGTGGTCAAGCAGTCAGGGCACCAGGAAACCTAGAAACCAGTCAACGGGACTTTCTGCTGCTCCTCTGTACTCAGCTCATATGAATATTACAAAACAATCAGATGTTACCACACTGGTTTTGCCTGTTTGCGTGCTTTCAACTCTTAGCTCCTGAGATGGATTCCCCCCCCGCCATATGTCTGGAGCAGATTTGAACACCTCCCCACAAACTCATCATTTTAGCAGGAGGCAGACAGATTTTTGTTCTCAACTAGCTCCCCTGGTGGCTCAGCTGGTAAAGAATCTGCCTGCAATGTGGGAGACCTGTGTTTGATCCCTAGGTTGGGAAGATCTCCTGGAGAAGGGAACCGCTATCCACTCCGGTATTCTGGCCTGGAGAATTCCATGGATTGTATAGTTCATGGGGTCGCAAAGAGTCGGACATGACTGAACGACTTTCACTTCACTTCAATGTGAAATAAATCTGGAAGGTGTTGGGTTTGCATTTTTGTAAGCTCTTTTGAGACATACGTGATTGTAAAGGATGACAGCCAGTCTGTAGAAGCAGATTTAATTGGCAGCACTACAAATAGCAAGCTGGCACAATTTTTACACAAAGATTTTTTTGTATAGAATTATTGAACATGTCACAAATCTCATTGCGGACAATCCAGTAGAGTTTTATCTTTCTAAGATAAAAGAGACACACGTGTCTTGGTGGGATTTTCTTGAGAATAGTAGATAACACTCAAAAGTTGTCATTCTCATCTTTTCCCCAAAGAAAGAAAGACTCCTCAATCATATGGGGAGCATTAAGGGAGCAACCAGCCTGGAAAGGGGAGTTTGTTCAAGCTACACCATTGGGAAACCATCTCCATCTCTGCTGTCCTTGGTCTGGGCATCATCCTCGGACCAGCTCTTGCCTCATGGGTCCCTGGGTCTCAGGCTCCCAGCCTCACCACTACAAGACAGAAGAGAGATCTTCTCTTCCTGAAGGGCCCAGGTCCTTTGGGGCCAAGAATTGAGTCCCTGTGCTTCTTCTTGACCTCACTTGGATTACTTGCTGTGGCCAGGAGGATGCTGTGCCCACACTGGCCAAGCCTACCTCTGGACCCAGGAGTGAAGTCACTTTACACACTCAGTATGGCTAGCATGGGAAGAAGTGGTTCCCCCCAAGGAAGATGAGGGTGGTCTTACGAAGATAAGGGCACTTGTGATGGCAGAAGGCGCACATGTCCATTAAGGCAAGCATTATTATCCCATTCGACTTAGGAGGAGACGTAGGCCCAGAATGAGGAGAAAACTTACCCCAGGTCACACAGCTAGGAAGATGCAAACCCCAGGTGAGTCTGACTTCAGAGCTCACGACTTCATCTTCAACACTCAATTGCTTTTCCATTTCAGAACGTGCTGCTATGTTTGGAGTCAAGAAGCATCAGCTCCCACTTAAAGATCTAAATAGTCATGCCAGTAGAATTCTTTTCCATTTTTAAGCAACGGTTTAGGAAGGAGATAAATCCTGGCCTATCTGATTACGTGTTTGTATTCATTTCTGTAACATACTGTCCATCTTTTACGACCTTAGACAGGTGGATCCCGAGCAACTATCCAATTACGGAAAACATCCGAGCCATATACCTGACACTAGAGAAACTCATTCAGTCTGAAGAAACCCAGGTGAATGGAATTGTAATTCTTGCAGACTACAAAGGAGTGAGCTTATCAAAGGCATCTCATTTTGGCCCTTTTATAGCCAAAAAGGTGATTGGCATCCTTCAGGTATGGCTCCTATCTGTCATGTACCTGTCCTGTGGCTGTTTGTCTTTCCCAGGGCCCTGTCTACCTCCAGTTCCACGTAATACACAAACCCCACCTCCCACGCCTCCCCACAGTCAGGACAATACAAAAGCATTATGGGAAGAAATGTAAAAGTCCAGTTCACCACTCATTCTCATCAAGGTCTCCAGTAGTTACTGGGCAAAATCAACTTTAGGACAAGAGCCCAAAAACCAGAGAAATGCTTTCTGCTTTGTTTGTTTGTTTGTTTGGGGGTTTTTTTTTTGGCCCAGAAGACAGAGAAATTCTTGACAAATGGAACTGAGATGTTTCTGCTGAGGTGATGGAGCCTCTCCTTTTTTCTGTAGAACCTGGGCTCAGGGAACCCTGCTGGGCTGTTTTGGTCAGATGCTTTTCACACCTCATGTTGTGCATTTCAGAACACAAGTCTCTGGGAACCATAAAGTTCCTCCTGCGTCTGCAGTGTGTGAGATGGTTTGCACATGCAAAGTGCTTGTTTTTTTAATTGAAGTATATACTTGCTTTACAGTATTATGTTAGTTTAAGGTGTACAGCAGAATGATTCAGTATTTTTATAGATTATACTCCATTAAAAGGTATTACAAAATAATGGCTATAATTCCCTGTGCTGTCCAATATATTGTTGTTGCTGCAAAGCACACTTACAGTCATGGTAAGCCATTCAGTCCTTCAGGGAATTCTCTGAGATACACAAGGTAAGAGTTATCTTTCCTTGTTGATAGAAGAGGAAACCTTCAGGATGTAGTCTGGCAGCCTGGACCCTCATTCATCAGACCCAGTCGATGGGGTGCTGTCTCCTGTGAGCTGTGGGGCACCAGTGATCCCACGATTCTCCCCCATCAAATTCCATGGTGTTTGAGCCTGTCTTGTGCACCAGGCTGATTATTTAAACATTTAAATGTCACTTCCAGTCATTATCAGAAATGTGAATTCTTGTGTGGAGGTAATACTTGGGCTTCCCTTAGCTTCCACTCTTCTTTGCTTCTGCCAAATATTGTGCAGATTCAAGTGTCAGGATAATGCATTCAATCAGTGGTTTTCTAGTCCTGTAAGATGGTCTGGGGGACAAAAAATGTTCCAGGGTCAAGTATGTTTGGGAAATACAGCATAGCATGCCCCTTTCTTGTGAATTTCAACATAAACATTTGCATACTAAAAGCCTGACCAGTCCCGCAGTTAAGGAAACCTGTTTGACTGTATTTAGTCTACTGTTTCTCAAACTCAGTTGCTTACCACAGAACCCTTTTTGCATCACAGGCTAGTAACATCCTGAGAAATACACTTTGGGCAACACTGATCTAGAAGGCCTGGTATTTGTTAGATCTGACCACACAGGCTCAGACTGTTTTTTTGCCCTAAGAAGGGCAGCTATCCACCTGCTTGCCTAACCCTTTCCTAAGCCAGCTCTGGGTCCTTAGATAGACTCTTTGCCTGAGACCCATCTTCCTGTCTAGCCCTGACTTGGGCTGTCTTTGAAGAGACTGGGAGAATCAGACCAGACTGATGTTGGGGCTAAAAATGGGGAAGGCAGGCTGTGGTAACTGAGTTTTCAGATTCTTAACATCGGGATTCTAACATTCCCTTCCCTTCCCTTCCCTTCCCCCACAGGATGGTTTCCCCATTCGGATCAAAGCAGTCCATGTAGTGAATGAACCTCGAATATTTAAAGGTATTTTTGCCATCATAAAACCATTTCTGAAGGAGAAGATAGCAAACAGAGTAAGTGATGATCCTATCAAAGATACTTTACTTTTTTTTTATGCTTCCTTTTCTGTGACATCTCTAAGTTTATTGCAACAACTATAAACTTATTATTCTTTTTTTTTAAGATTTACATATTTATTATTTTTTGTTTCACTGGGTCTTCATTGCTGTGTGTGGTCTTCTCATTGCAGTGGCTTCTCTTGTTGCAGAGCACGGGCTCTACGCACATGGGCTCAGTAGCTGTGGCTCGTGGGCTCTAGAGTGCTGGTTCCGTAGTTGGGCCACATTTAGTTGCTCCACGGCACATGGGATCTTCCCAGATCGGGGATCAAACCCGTGGTCTCTTCACTGGCAGACAGATTCTTAACCACTAGACCACTGGAGAAGCCCAGTTTATCATTCTTGCCTGGGACTACTAAGTTGGAAAGTACGAGGTTTCAGATAAAATAAGTGAACAGTCTTTTCTGTGAGGGGAAGATGAAATTAATGGGAAAATAATACTTGACTGTAGAGAGAGCAGACCCAGGGTTGTTTTTGTAGGAGCATCTCTGCTCCATGATCATTTAGGCTTTTTAATATCCTGGTCTGGGCATTGTGAACCAATATCATATTTTATGTATGCTGCTGCTGCTGCTGCTAAGTCGCGTCAGTCGTGTCCGACTCTGTGTGACCCCACAGCCGGCAGCCCACCAGGCTCCCCCGTCCCTGGGATTCTCCAGGCAAGAACCCTGGAGTGGGTTGCCATTTCCTTCTCCAATGCATGAAAGTGAAAAGTGGAAGTGAAGTCGAATAGTCGTGTACGACTCTTAGCGACCCCATGGACTGCAGCCTACCAGGCTCCTCCGTCCATGGGATTTTCCACACAAGAGTACTGGAGTGGGGTGCCATTGCCTTGAGGACGTGGCAAAGGGTGGGCATTGGGTGGGCAGTTAAAAAGAGTCCTGGCAATTTCTGACTGTAGCTCCTTGTGCTTTAAAACTGTTGTCTATTTGTCGCTCAGTCGTATCCAACTTCTTGAGATCCCATGGACTGTAGCCTGCCAGGCTCCTCTGTCCATGGGATTCTCCAGGCAAGAATACTGGAGTGGGTAGCCATTGCCTTCTCCAGGGGATCTTCCTCACCCAGGTATTGAACCCAGGTCTCCTGCATTTGCAGGCAGATTCTTTACCATCCAAGCTATAGGAAAGTCCCTGTAGCTTAAATTGTTTAAGCCTTTCCATTTACTTAATTTGTTGTCTTACTGTGTGAAGTTTGTAGAGTAATTCAAGGTTTATGAGATCTGTGAGTTTATAGTTTAATTTTTATGTTAGAGAGGATAGGTGACACTTTAAAAAGACAGTCTGGGGACTTCCCTGGTGGTCCAGGAATTAGGACTCTGAACTTTCACTCCAGGGGACCTGGGTTTGATCCCTGGTTGGGGAGCTAAGATTCTGCAAACCGCAAGGTGCAGCCAAAAAAGAAAAAAACAATAGTCTTCCTCTGACCCTGAAGAGCCAGTGATCTTTTAAACTTTCCGAGGACCATGACTGAAATGTGATGGGTGGTAGGCCTAGGAAAATGGTTATGGTCACTCACATACTCTTCAATTTTGTTCTCGCTTTCAAAGAGGAAATGTAGAATCTCATTTGTGAGGGAGGGAACTTGAAATCCAGATTCCCAGGCCTTTTCCCCAAAGATTTCAACTCGTCAGTTCAGGGGTAGAGCCCAGGAACCTGTGCTTTTAAGACTTCCTTAGGTGATTCTGCTGCACTGTTAGGATTGAGGACCTCTCAGTGTGGCCTCCCACCCTGGGTTTGAACCCATGTTGCTTCCTGGAGCTTCTGTTTGGAACCTGCTTTTACCAAAGCAGTCTTTGGGCAAGGTCTTTTACATCTACAAAATGACCTTACTGGTGTCCAATAATCTGTTCAATTGGTCCATCGTATGGTAATTCATCCACTCAAAACTATTTTTTTATCAGCTTTGTGCAGATATGGTCTCAATGAACAAAACAGACCAAAATCTCCGCCCCCAAGAAGCTTACGTTCTAGAGAGACAGACAGTGAGTTATGTCTGTTATCTAGGATGAGAAGGTGCTAATGCTATGGAGAAAAATAAAAAAGAGAAAGGAGACAGCAGGTTCTGGAAGGAAAGGAGCGATAGTATTCCGTAGGATAGTCAGAGGTGGTGTCATTGAGAAGTTGGCGTTTGAGCGAAGACGTGAATTCATGAGGGAGTGAGCCTTACAGGGATCTGGGGGACTCTGAGCCGGGCGGGGGGCGGGGGAAGCAGGCCTGGAGGAGCCCCAGCGGGGCATGGGAGGAAGGGGAGGCAGAGGTGTAACGGGCCAGACCGTGTGGGCCATCATGTGGACTCTGGTGTTTAGTCTGCGTGAGATGGGTGCACTGAAGTCCATGTGTTTTAGAGGAGTGACTTGATCTGACCTACATTGACGAGTGCTTAGGCTGTGGTGGGACAAGGGTTTAAGCACAGAACGGAGGAAGACACTCAGAATCCAGGAAAGAAGGGATGGTGAACTGGTCCCACTAGGGTAGCAGGGAGGTGCCAGAATGCTGGAGGTATTTTGAAGGACCAGCTAACAGGATACAGGGTGTGAGGAAAAGAGGGTGAAGGATCCTCAAGCTTTTCACGGCACTGGAAGAGTGGAGTTGGCATCAACCATTCCCTTATTCATTCAATAGATGTGTGTTTGAACACCTTCTAGTAAAGGTTATGATTAACCCAAGGACTTGTGTGCTTTCCTTTCATTCTCTGTAGTTTTTCCTTCACGGGTCTGACCTGAACTCTCTCCACACAAACCTTCCAAGAAACATCCTCCCCAGGGAATACGGGGGCACGGCTGGAGAGCTGGACATCACTGCCTGGAACGCGGTGCTGCTGGCCTCGGAGGAGGACTTCGTAAGGGAGTTCTGCCAGCCGGGCCCTCCCTGTGACAGCATCCTGGGCCAGGCCTTGCCGCCCGAGGGGCTGAGCTCAGAGGTGCCCTGTGATGACTCCATGCGGGCCATGAAATCGCAGCTGTACTCCTGCTACTAGGCAGTCCCCCGCGAATGTCACCATCTTTACAACCTTTCCTTCTTTCTTCGGAGAGGCCCAAGGAGGATTCGAGGTGCCAGGGATTGTCTTGCTCCTTGGAACGGAACTGTAGCATGGAGGAAAATCCTGGACAGCTCTGAGCCATAGGGTGAGGCTTGGGTGGCTTGAATGACTCTGTGGAAGACATGGAGAAAGTCCCCCAGCAATTCCAAAATATTTGGAATCCCAGTGTGCAGCCATGAATGTGGAAGCCGTATCTGGTTCTTAGAGAGCTCAAGGCAAGAAAAATGAGGACCAACGTCACTTTGATCCCACATTCCAGGAGAAAACCCCGATTGGCCAGGCAGTGCATTCCTGTGAGACGGTTTGGCCGAGCCTGCCAGGGGGCCACATGTGAGATGATGAGATTGTCTTGAAAGAGACTACAGACCTCTCTCATCTTGAAAGTCAGAGGTCCATCACTGGGTCTGGAAAGCACCTTCACTGAATCATGCAAGAGGACAGAAGCAGCACCTCCTGATCAAACTCGGGAACCAGGGGCCTTATGTACCTCTGGGATTCATGGGTTGAATCTTGCAATAGAACCTTAAAGTTTTTCCGAACCCATAAAGCCTTAGTCCTGGTTCTCAAAAGAATCATACATGATCCTAGACGCACGTGATTTTACTCAACCAAGAAGCCTGGACGTCAGTCCTGTGTAGCTAAAAGAATTCTGGCCTAAGAATTATGAGACTTGGGCCCCAGCCTTAGATGTGTTTCTGTGGACAGGACACACGAGCCTCTGTGGCCTCCAGCCTTCTCATCTGTAAAATCAGGCTGAATGAAGTGACGATGAGGGCCCTTTTGTCCACTAACGGGGCTCTGCAATTTGGTTATTTATTGAATGTTAGACATTGGTTTTCTGCCTAGAAAGAGCACTCTCTAGATACCAGTGGTTGGATTCTGTATTTTTGCGGTATGCATGGGCCTTCCCAAGAGGGATGCGTCATTGCTTCGGCCCTGTCTTTATAGAAACCAGTGGATCAGCAATACCCATTTTCCTTTCACAGGGAGGGTAGTGAAGGCAGATGCGATGCCCATGATCTTGGATGAATTCCTTCCATCTCTGAGACTCTGGCTTATATTTTAAACTTGGCGATGGTAAAGGGTTAAATTAATTGGCATTCTTAAAATTTGGCCTCTGGAAATAAGGGCAAGTTATTCTGGGACACCTGCACCCCAACCCACTTGAGTTTCTATCTCTCATGTCCAGCCAGATTGAATGTTAGTTCTGCATTTTAGCACTTTAGACCCTTCCTGTCAAGAACTTAGCCTTAGCCCAGGCCTCAAATTAGGTGGTTCATCTGATGGCTTTTGACCTATTTCCTTTCATTCATTCCATGCATATTGTGGTGTTAAAAAGTGACAAGTACCATGCACTGTGTGTGTTAGCTTCTCTGTGCACTTGTTAGAGCAGCAGCAGGCAAACTGAATGACTCAGTTAGGACTAGAACAGTCCTCTGACACGTAAAGGCCAATCAGTTGTTTATAAGCTATTTTTCTCTCTCTAGCACTTTTTAAAATGTCTGGAGAAGTTGTTGGTGGAAATGACTTAGCTCATTCATGCCAATTCTAGGAAGAACTGTTTTCACCATAGATACTAACCTCGGATGCTCTAAGGACCTGGCTGGGTGGGAGGTGTCAAAATACACCCCCTGGCTGCCTCTAGTCCCATCTAGACGATGCCATGACAACGATGGCATGACCACCACTGCCGAAAAGGTCTAAATGGGACAAGCGGGATGGCTGTAGTAATGAGTGCAGAACCCAGCTGCCTGGGAGAATCGGTCACAGGTTTTCTTAGGTCCCAAAGAGGACAGAGATTAAAAAACAAAACAGAAAATTTAGACATGAATCATTCAGCCCCAAATTTCCAAGGTTTAAACTGTGCATTGCATTCCTGGCCAGTTGACTTTGTCCATGTGTCTTAACGTGGGGACGGCCAAGCTCACCTCCAGAAATTCCTCAAAGACCAGGGAGGGTGTTGCCCATTTCCCAGACCTTCCCAGTTAGATCAAGGAGCTGTTTCGTTCGGCTTCCGAAAGGATTCAAAGCCAAGGGCTGTTCTACCTTCTGGAGCTGCTGGAGCTGCTGTGTTTTATGTTGGCTCCAGGAAGAGCAAGTGGTTTTGGCACTTCAGGAGGCTTGGTCCGAGCTGTGAAAGCAGGATCTCCCTGGGTGAAAGACGTGGGGGTCTCTGCCTGGCTTCTCTCTACAGCTGCCTCAGCAGGGCAGGGGAATGACCACAGGGGCACCCCGGGAGTTTCACTCAGCAGTGGGAGCAAGTAACTGAACACCAGGAGAACTGAGTGTTTTCCTTAAGGTAAAAGTTTTGACTCATTTCAGACACCTGAAAAGGAACATTTCCTGCAATTCAGGGCTGTGTGCTGTAGGCAAGAGAAAGAAATAGTAAACCAGGAGACCCAAGTTCCAGCTTTACTTTGCCACATGACCTTGGTCAGCTGCTGAACATCCCTGAATCGTCTTATGATGAAGGGGGTCTACACTTGGGAGCCCTGAACCCTCTGTTCCTGGCATCAGGGATTTGTTCTCCCCCACCCACCCCTACCCCCGCCATCTGAATGACTTTTTAGGTAGTTTAGGTCTGAATGAACTGACACCTAACGCTTCCAAATGAGTCTGTAAGCTTGGGTAATGGGGAGGGGGGTTTTTCCTTCTCTACTGTACAGAATTCTGGAAAATTGTGCTTCTTCCTGGAATTCTGTTCTTTCATGGCCAGAGGCTGGGAGTAATCTACAGAAATAGCCAAAAGTGCAACAACCCTGGCTTCCCCTCTCGAGTTTCCTATTTTCTGTCGGCAGAGGTGGCCTCAGCTCCCTAGTACTTCATCCTGCTTTCACAAGGAGCAGCCTGTCCTTCAGTCAGTTCAGTCACTCAGTCGTGTCCGATTCTTTGTTACTCCATGAACCACAACACGCCAGGCTTCCCTGTCCTTCACCAACTCCTGGAGCTTGCTCAAACTCATATCCATTGCATCGGTGATGCCATCCAACCATCTCATCCTCTGTCATCCCCTTCTCCTCCCGCTTTCAATCTTTCCCAGCATCGGGGTCTTTTGCAAGGAGTCAGTTCTTCGTATCAGGTGGCCAAAGTATTGGAGTTTCAACTTCAGCATCAGTCCTTCCAATGAATATTCAGGACTGATTTCCTTTATGATTGGCTGGTTTGATCTCCTTGCAGTCCAAGAGACTCAAGAGTCTTCTCCAACACCACAAAAACAAAAGCATCAATTCTTCAGCGCGCAGCTTTCTTTATAGTCCAACTCTCACATCCATACATATGGAAAACCATAGCTTTGACTAGACGGACCTTTGTTGGCAGAGTAATGTCTCTGCTTTTTAATATGCTGTCTAGGTTGGTCATAGCTTTTCTTCCAAGGAGCAAATGTCTTTTAATTTCATGACTGCAATCACCATCTGCGGTGATTTTGGAGCCCAGATAAAGTCTCACTGTTTCCATTGTTTCCCCATCTGTTTGCCACAAAGTGATGGGACTGGATGCCATGATCTTCGTTTTTTGAATGTTGAGTTTTAAGCCAACTTTTTCACTTTCTTCTTTCACTTTCACCAAGAGGCTCTTTAGTTCTTTTTCGCTTTCTGCCATAAGGGTGGTGTCATCTGCATATCTGAGGCTATTGCTGTTTCTCCCTGCAATCTTGATTCCAGCTTGTGCTTCTTCTGGCCCAGCGTTTCTCATGATGTACTCTGCTTATAAGTTAAATAAGCAGGGTGACGATATACAGCCTTGATATACTCTTTTTCCTATTTGGAACCAGTCTGTTGTTCCATGTCCAGTTCTAACTGTTGCTTCTTGACCTACATACAGATTTCTCAGGAGGCAGGTAAGGTGGTCTGGTATTCCCATCTCATTCAGAATTTTCCACAGTTTCTTGTGGTTCACACAGTCAAAGGCTTTGGTGTAGTCAATAAAGCAGATGTTTTTCTGGAACTCTCTTACTTTTTCCATGATCCAACGGATGTTGGCAATTTGATCTCGGGTTCCTCTGCCATTTCTAAAACCATCTTGAACATCTGGAAGTTCATGGTTCACATACTTTGAAGCCTGGCTTGGAGAATTTTGAGCATTACTTTGCTAATGTGTGAGATGAGTTCAATTGTGCAGTAGTTTAAACCTTCTTTGACATTGCCTTTCTTTGGGATTGGAATGAAAACTGACCTTTTCCAGTCCTGTGGCCACTGCTGAGTTTTCCAAATTTGCTGGCATATTGAGTGCAGCACTTTCACAGCATCATCTTTTAGGATTTGAAATAGCTCAACTGGAATTCCATCACCTCCACTAGCTTTGTTCGTAGTAATGCTTCCTAAGGCCCATTTGACTTCACATTCCAGGATGTCTGGCTCTAGGTGAATGATCACACCATCGTGGTTATCTGGCTCATGAAGATCTTTTTTGTACAGTTCTTCTGTGTATTCTTGCCACCTCTTCTTAATATCTTATGCTTCTGTTAGGTCCATACGAATTCTGTCCTTTATGGTGCCCATCTTTGCATGAAGTGTTCCCTTGGTATCTCTAATTTTCTTGAAGAGATCTCTGGTCTTTCCCATTCTAGTGTTTTCCCTTATTTCTTTACATTGATCACTGAGGAAGGCTTTCTTCTCTCTCCTTGCTGTTGTTTGTAACTCTGCATTCATATGGGGGTATCTTTCCTTTTCTCCTTTGCCTTTAGCATCTCTTCTTTTCTCAGCTATTTGTAAGGCCTCCTCAGACAGCCATTTTGCCTTCTTGCATTTCTTTTTCTTGGGGATGGTCTCAATCACTGCCTCCTGTACAGTGTCACGAACCTGACATTGCTCAATGTCACGAGCCTGTCCTTAGAGCTTTACAAACACTTCAGTTCACAAGATACTACATTTTTGCCAGAAAGAGAGTCAGGGTAATAAGAGATATTTTCCCTGAATTCCTGTGAGATGTTGAGCCTTCCAGAAATCTCCATGTGTGGGCAGTTACTTTAAATGCCATCTGATTCTCAGATCAGTTATGGGGTCGCTTTTTCATTTGCGTAGCCAAAAGCTATGGTACTGTTGTGGCATTATCATAATACCTCATTTTAAGGTTTTCCTTTGAAACCACTTCTTTCATTTAGGAAGTAAAATGTCCGCTAAGCTAATGATGTGTGGCTGTCCTGTGCCATGAGAGGCGTGGAGATCACAAACAGAAAACATGGCAACTGTTCAGGAAAGATGTCTAGTCACGCTGGACATCTGAAAAGTCACACTTTTCAGTATTGAGGTCTGTGAGTTTTGTAAATCTCGACTAAATTCCCTCCTGCTCTCCTGACGCAGAAATGGCTTGAAATACAATACATAATGTCAGAGTCAGATATTCTTCCTTCACGGCGCTTGCTCCGTGCAAAGGCCCAGGGTGATTTGTGAATGGCCTTGCTAGTGACCGTTCCGCTCTCTGCCAATCAGCCACTCATCTTTTCGTCTCACTGGGCACCACGTTTTGCTGGGCAGTTAAGTAGCTGCCGTCCACTGGGATTCTTAGGGATATGCCTTGACCTCTTGGCATATCAGGTGGGAACCAGTTACAGGTAAAATACTTAAAAGTTCTCTGGGGCCAAGAGCCTCTGACAGTGACTCTGAAGGGGTTAGAGATGGACTAATTGGGACCAGATTGGGGCATCATTTCGGCCACTGGTTGCCTTCCTTGCTTCAAACTGAAATTCAGTTTGGCTTCAAGTATAGGGACACGTGGTGGTGGATTCATCTACTTCAGTGTTTGTTTTGACCAAAAGTTTATTTTTCTAGTGCATTTTCTAAGTCAAAATGGTGAAAACATGTAATTTTAGTATGCATGACTGGGTCTTAAATAATAAAAAATCTCTGTAAGGCTGTGTGTGGAGTTCTTTTGTGACTATGGCAGTTTGGGTAAAGGTTCTAAGTGTTTTATTTTTCATGGCCAGGGCTTCCAGCTAGTAAAGAGTCCACCTGCAATGTGGGAGACCTGGGTTCGATCCCTGGGTCAGGAAGATCCCCTGGAGAAGGGAAAGACTACCCACTCCAGTGTTCTAGCCTGGAGAAGTCCATGGGCTGTATAGTCCATGGCGTCACAAAGACTTGGACACAACTGAGTGCCTTTCACTCCCTCACAGTGGCCTGGGGACAGCCTCTCACCTGCTGAGGCCGGAAGGGGGCACTGTGGCAGCACGTGCATTTTCCAGGCAGCAGGCCAGCTGCCTCTGAAGATCAGATGCGGTGAGAGGACAGCAGTGTGAAGAAAGGAAGTGGAGCGAGATGTCCACAGTGACACAGAGGGCCACTCGCGAGGCCCAGGTGTACTTCCCAGACTGGCCTTGAACCCTGATAGCTAACAGTCCCTGAGTGCTCTTATGGGCTGTGCATCCATCTTGTTAAGTGCTTCATGTACAAAATGTCATTTAATCTTCAAGCACCCTGAATTAAATATTATTGCCCCTGGGGGAGAAGTAAGGTACAGAAAAGCAGCTTGTCCAAGGACCCACAGCTATTAACAGTTAAGTAGCACTGGGATTCAAGGCCAGGCACTCTGACTGGAGCCCACAATCTCCTCCTGATGGCTGGAGTCAGCCCCCAGACAGACCATAGAAAGAAGGGAGGTATTTATAGAGTCAGAAAGCGTCAGTGTAAAAAGTGGCTTGTTTTCTGGCTTCCTGGAGAATAGAAAGCAGAAGTTCCTAATCTCTTGAGGCCCAAATTGTAACTGAACACTTTATTCTGGAAGCACCTACAAGTGAACACAAACTCCTTGAGGGTGACTTGGGTGTGGCCTGCTCAGCTCTGGTCCCCTGGTGCTTAGCTGTTTCTCTGCCCTCTGTTCATCTCCCCAGAGGAGACAAGAGCTAGGTCCCCGTCTGTGGCGGGTCTGGTGTGTTGGGGATGGGCCAGTTGAGAAACCCTCGGAATATCCATACGTTTACTGCTGGCTTTGATGATGCAACAGTTAGTACTTAACACTGCAACATACCAGCTCTTCAGGTCAGCATTCTCAAAGAACTTAGTCTGTTTCTCACGTCTGGAAAGACAGAGTTCATGGCTTCAATTCTTTTTACCTCCATAACAGTGTTAAAAGGATCAACTTAGGTACTTTAGAAGCCATAGGAGTTTTTTCTACGAGTTTTCTAAAATACCCCTTAGTTTTCTCCAGTGCCCACGCCTCACAGTACTTGTTCAGCACTTCTACACAATAAATGGCACCAAATGTTTCATGGTATTGTGTTTAAAGCTGCTGAGTATGGATGAGGACCTCCCTTGTGGTCCAGTGGCTAAGATTCTGCACTCCCAATGCAGGGGGCCCAGGGTTCAATCCCTGGTCAGGGAACTAGATCCTACATGCTGCAATTAAGAGTTCACATGCTACAACTAAGACCCGGCCCAGCCAAATTAATAAAAATTATATATATATATATATATAATTTTTTTAAAAAGCTGGTAATAAATTCCTTTAAGGGCACTACTTTTGTGGAAAAAAAGAAGAACTTTAACCAAATGTTTGCTCTCTTATCTGATAAGGTACCAACCCTCTTGGAATACACTGACCCAGTAGGACAGCAGTTACTGCTTTCAGGGAGCTACTAATTTTCCTTCATTAATAATGGGTAGAGAGCCAGCTGGCCTGGCCCCCCTACATGAAGCAGTCTCTATAGTTTATCTCGTCTCCTACATCCTTTTGGGCCAAGGGAGACTGGGATCTAAATCAGCCCTGGATTTGTTTCTCTGCTTTGCTTCTTACTAAAGTGTCTGTGGGCAAGACACTAGCCTCTCTACATCTCAGTGTGATCTACAAAAGGGGAGAATCATCACCACTTTACAGGGCTGTGGATAATATCTGTTCCTTGCTTGGGACGTGTTGCTATTTGGGGGCAGCTCTCATTTTTCTTCACCTGAGGATGCAGGCACCATGTGACTGAAGTCACCCAGCAGTAGTGAGGAGCCCGCTGAGCAGGTGGCCCGATTTGGGCAGTAAAAAGGATGGAGAGACCGACACAAAGTGTAAAGAGATGAACAGCAGCTCCCATTAATAAGCACGACCCTGGCATCTGCCATCCATCCACAGAGATCAAACACATGCCTCATAGTACTGAATATTCACTTTAGCCTCAATGTGTAAAAAGAAAAATATCATCAAGCAGGGACTTGGAATGAACACAAAAGTTGTTGGGTTTAAATTAGGTCTGAGTTGTGGTTTGGTCCAGAACATCAAAAGCACGGAAAACCAGGTCCACAGCCATTCTTTGGGAGTATCTTTGATCATCAAGAGTTTTATTTCCCATCCAACAGAATGCCTAGCAAGAGCAACCTAGAAAGGGAAATCCGAGAAGGGCCGACAAGCTTTCTCCCAGCTCTAAGCATGCAGAAGTGGCAGCCACACTGTTGCCTTTAATGAATTCCTAGGGCACACGGCTGGCCTTGGAGCCAGGGCCCCCAGTCAGCAACAGTGGGGGACAGACAGGCCTGCCTCATGGCGATGAGGCACCAGGGGACTCTTCTAGAATGCGATGACACCATGAGGTCTGAGGATTCAAAATACCCCCTTGCTTTACAGTGGAATCCTGAGCTTCCCTAAAATACTGTTTTTTTTTAATGCATGTGTATAATTCAGCACTCAACATGTATAATTCACTTGAGTCTTGAGTACACCAACCTGGACAGCATATTAAAAAGCAGAGACATTACTTTGCCAACAAAGGTCCATCTAGTCAAGGCTATGGTTTTTCCAGTGGTGGTCATGTATGGATGTGAGAGTTGGACTATAAAGAAAGCTGAGTGCTGAAGAACTGGTGCTTTTGAACTGTGGTGTTGGAGAAGACTCTTGAGAGTCCCTTGGACTGCAAGGAGATCCAACCAGTCCATCCTAAAGAAGATCAGTCCTGGGTGTCCATTGGAAGGACTGATGCTGAGGCTGAAACTCCAATACTATGGCCACCTGATGTTAAGAGCTGAAAAAACCCTGATGCTGGGGCAGATTGAGGGCAGGAGGAGAAGGGGATGACAGAGGATGAGATGGTTGGATGGCATCACCGACTCGATGGACGTGGGTCTGAGTGGACTCCAGGAGTTGGTGATGGACAGGGAGGCCTGGCATGCTGTGGTTCACAGGGTCGCAAAGAGTCGGACATGACTGAGTGACTGACCTGAACTGAACGGAACTTGAGCACACTACTGGCTGTCCCAGCAACAGGCCAGCTTGAACTTGCTCTTAGAACCAAGCAAAGCAGGGACTCTGCCCCCTCGGTTTTAAAAGAGAATTTGTTATTTCAAATTAATATCGAAGTTATCATCATGAGAAAAAAATAAAACCTTTATTGGACTCTGTTACACTTATTTTACAGTTTAGTATTGCTTTTAAGTGACATAAGGTGGGGGAGGGGTGGTACACGGTGATGTTTTTAAAGTTCAGGACCCTTAAAAGTCTTAATCTGGCTGGCCCTTCTTTAAGGAAAATGGGGTGACTGCTTTACACCGGCAGAGTAAGGGGCTATACCTTCCCTAACTGTCCCCCACATCCCTGGCAATTTTCTCTCTGAGCCATGGTATAAAGAACTGGTTTAAATGGTGGTAGTTCCAACAGTTCCTATCCAGCCCTGCTTCCTGACCCCGCACCTACAGCTCAGCTGAGACTGTCCCCTCTAGGCCGTGTCTAATTCTGTAAGAACCCTCAAATCTCACCTCCATTAGATTACGGCTGAACACCTCTGACCTCCGACTACTGACCAGTCTCATTTTAGCCCATGTGGAGATGAGCAGCTACCACCAGCATGCTTACAATGGTTAAGCACTTTGCAAACTAATTTTACTCTCTAAATGCTCTTCCGTACCAAGATAAACTTTCAAACAAAGGAGACACTGAGGCTTAGATGGCTTGTCTTTGCCTAAGGTTGTAAAGCATAGTATATACTCAGTAAATATTTACTGACCAGCCTGACAGAAAATAACAGAAGCATGCTTCCAAACCCAAACAGCCATCTTCAGAGACCACCTCCATCTTTCTTCGAGCACAGGTTGTTCCTCCCCTTCTGGTTTTTCTCACCATATAAACAGAACCACCAGAGATTTCAGGTGGCTAAACTAGCATCGCTCAGGATCGACCTCTCTCCCACAGCTAATCAACTGCCGAGTTAAAACGTTTAATTACTGAGGAGCTCTCAGCTGTCAATTTCTGTTCTCACTTGACTTCTCTGTTTCAGATCTCCTAAGGACTGCCCCGGTCTCATTCTCTAGATCCCTTCTCCATACATCAGCCGCAGTGACTGACGAGACCATCTGCCCACAGCACTCTGTGCTCCCTGCTGCCCCTGCACAAGGTCCAAACTCTTCAGTGTGGTTTACAAAGCCCTTCGTGGCCTGGTCCCAGACCACTTCTCTCCATTAAAGCGCCACTGAACACGATGTATTTTTTTTTAAATCTCCCTACCTGTAACATACCGTTTAGTCTATCCTTCAGCAATGCCACTCCACTCCTCTATTCCTCTCATTAGTGAACTCCTAACATTTCTGGGCTTAGATATCACTTTCCTCAGGGAGCCTACCATGACACTCCCCACCCAGCACCTCTCCTGTGAGTTCTCTGCAATTCCTAAATCACAGCACTAATTACAACACGTTGTATCACCTGTCAGCTCATTTCACCCTCTTTGAAACTCTAAGTCCAAGCTGGCAGAGCCGGTGTCTGTCTGTTTGAGGCTGTATCCCAGGCCTAAGGGGCCTGGTACAGACGTGCAGTAAACCTTCGCTGAGCATGCAGACTGTTCTATCCTTCCGTGTGCCACCTCTCCCAAAGAAGCTGCCAGAGAACACAAGCCTTGTCTCTCATCTACCCAAGTGTCTTGCCCAGGAAAGACATTTAGTAGAACTTCTGAATGAGTTCAAGACTTTACTCACTGGTCAGACCTTAAACTTTAGAAGGAACAGGAGAGCATTCTGGAAGATGCTTTATAAACCTTACTGCCCAAAAAAGTCTAAAAAAATGAAAAACCTAGAACGCTGCTAACTCATCAAAGCTGTTAAAGAAAGGACCTTAAAAAGCGTAAGTCTTTCTATTTTAATCAAATACCTTTATAGTGCAAATATAATATATTCACATGCATTTGTAGTTTTACATACTCGTAACAAGATAATGACATAGACTAAAGCTGCACCAGTTTTTCAAGTGAATCTTCAGTTTAACCAAACATACAAAGCGTTTATTGAAATTAACATTTCTAGCAAAGCCACAGGCTTGAATCAAGCAGCATCAATGCTGTAGTATAAAAAATAAAAAGGAAATTAAAAAAACTCAAGACGTAGAAGCAGCAGCCAGACCAACAACCCCTCTTCTGGGGCAAGACCTGCACACAGACTCCTTTCCCCAAGCACTGAGTTTAAGGACTGAACAGAGGGCCTGTATCACACAGTAAAGACTTTCACAGAAGAAAACTGTCATAGAAATGCATCATTATAATTATTTTGTTCTTTAAAGATACTGCAATAGAAATATATTAATGACAACCTCAAGTATCCAATATTTTTCTGTCTTACATTTTAAATCAAAGTTGTAGGAACCTACAAGTCTTAATAAAGAACTCTCTTCACAGCACAGCTGTAGTTCACTTTAAAACATAATGTTCCTTTTGCTCTCTATCCTTACAAATAAACACAATAGAGATATAAATGAAAGGTTCTGATCCTGCATCAAGCATTATTCCATCTTGCCCTCCGATATAAACCTGGATATAGTCTTATTTGCAAAGCATTTGCTTAATATATTAGTTGAAGCGAAAGTAAACAGTAAGTGAGCTTTCAGCAAAGGAGACCTTTATGAATTTCAGTGGTGTCCTTGGCACTCAGCTTCAGCTGAAGTCTCGATTGGTGAGGACAAGCGGAGCCACAAGGGTCCAGACGTAGAGGAGGAGGCAGACCCAGCTGGAACTGATCTTGACCCACACAGCTGGCCACTTGCTGGTCATGCTCTGGAAGTTTGCATCAGGGCTGAGAAAACAGCAGAGAATTAGATGGTTGCTGTTGTTTAGTCACTAAGTCCGACTCTTTTGCAACCCCAGGGACTACAGCCCACCAGGCTCTTCTGTCCATGAGATTTCCCAGGCAAGAATACTCGAGTGGGTTGCCATGCCCTTCTCCAGGGGATCTTCCCGACCCAGGAATCGAACCCATGTCTCCTGCTTGGCTGGCAGATTCTTTACCACTGAGCCACCAGGGAAGCCCCTGAGAGTTAAGCAAAGGAGCCTAATTTCAGCATATAGCAGCCCCTCAGCAAAACCTAAGAAATTCTCCACTGAAACTTGCCTGACACTCACTACTCTGTAGTCAGTTACCAGAAAGGACTTGATAAAGTTGCTATTTTTTCATTTTTATGAGCAGGGGGCTCTGCCACTCAAACAGCTTTTATCTTTTAGCCTGCATGAAGAACTCTGATCATTCCCTGCAAAAAGTTCTTCAGGGACATCTGCCTATTCTACATACTGGTAAAATTCAAAACTGAAATGAATTTACTGAATCCTCCCTGCTTTACCAGATGTTTCCTTTGATCAGAATACTCTACATGGCCATCTCTAGACAAAGAAAACTCAGGGAACAAAAGACAAGTCAGATTGCTTTATGTCATGATTTTCTCTCTCAAGTTACTCAAGTTTGGAAGGGCTTCCCATGATTTTAACTGTAAGTATTCCAACTGGATTTTAAATGCAAGAGGAGAAAAAAAAGTCAGAAGTATTTCAGGAAAGTGTGAGCACTGAACATACTTTCATTATATGGGTAAAAGAAGGGGATTCTGAGGTCAGGAGCTTTTACAGGCCACGCCAAGGGGCTGGGTGGGCTTCCTCAGTTCTCTGCCTCCTACCTGTACCAGTTGGTCAAGGTCATCATGATGTACAGGGAAGCCGAGCAGAGCATGAGGTGGAACATGGAGTAGTTGTATTGCACCCCCTCTCGCTCGTTGTCCACTGCCCGCCGAGGCCGTCCATCTTCCTCATCGCTGGCACCATTGGCAGCCGTATCTCGGAGGATCACGCTGTCACTGCCCGACAGCGTCAGCTTACTTACTTGGCTATTGCTGGAATTGCGGATGCTGGAAAGTGATCCCAGAAAGGTAAATCAGAAGGGGGCCATGAAGATGAAGTGCTGTCACGAGCCTGTACACGTGAAGGTTATTTCTAAACTGCTCCTGCTTCGGGGACTGAAGGGCTTCTGAAGGGTTTGCTTAAAGTTCTGATCCTAACAGTTACAATTTGATGCTTTAACTGCCTGGAGGGGTTTCCCAAAATACACTATGCTTACGGTGTCTGCTTCCAGGACTTCAGAAGTATCTCTCCTTTGTTCAGAATGCAATGCCCGCCTTCGCCCAGCTAACTCACTCACTCTTTAACTCTCTAATCATGCCGTGTCCTCTAGGAAGTCTTCTCTGACGTCACCCCGTTGCTAGGCTGGATTAAATTGCTGTAGCTCCTTATTCTTCCTTCTGCCGTATCACTTAACCACTCCTGTCTTCCTTGCTATTCACAAGGAATGACCTTCTGGCAATGACCTTAGTCATCTATGCATGTCTAATACACAGCAGATACTCACTAAAAGTTTGTTAAATGATTGAATAAAAAAGTACATACAAATAAAGGACAAATTCCACATGAACATCTCAACAGACATTAAAAAAATTTTTTTTTGGCAAAAATCTGATACTTTTTTTATGATAAAAACTCAAACTAGAAATAGAAAACTTCCTCAAATTGATAAAGGGCCTCTATGAAAAAGTTGTATTTAATAGTGAAAGATTAAAAGCTTTCCTCTTAAGATCAAGAATCAAAGGAAATAAACAAAAATAGTCACAGAGAACATGAAAAAAATGAACATAGCTGTAAGCCAATAAAACTTTATTTAGAGAAATAGGAAGTCAGCCCAAGGGCTGTAGACTGCCAACCCATATTTTAAGAAATAATTAAAAAAAGAAAAAAAGGGAAAAAAAGGGTAAAACTACACATTATGTGTGCAAAGCTGTCCAAATTATGACAAATTCGTATGTATTTCAGAATAGTATACTGTTATACTATTATATAGTATGGTCTCTATTTTTAAGTTATATTATCAAGTGATATAAGATTATGTAACTATTTATAAAAATATACATAATAATATAGATACAAATAGATTAATAGATAGTAAGTATAAGCAAAAGAAAAAAGTCTGAAATAATATGGGCCAAAATTTAACCACAGAAAAGGTGAATTTAGAGGCAGGACAATTTCATTTCCTACTTTAAACTGCCCTCACTTATGCTGTTAGTTTATATAAATATATCTTTGCCTATTTGTATTATTTCACATTTTAAAATTATTAAAGTATCACACACTATTAGATAGACAATATCAATCAATAAAAATGGGTGAGAGAATGAGTGCAAACTGCTAACATATTGTATCTGAGGTTTTGGATTAAATACCAACTTGAGCATTTTGTGCATAAAATTCTGCTAGTTGCTTATATTATTTACAATGATCATAAAATAAACATTGCCCTAAAAAAAAAGAGATAGCCCAACCAAATTTCAGAGCCACTATTCTAGCTAATCTAGAGTCAGGTCAGGTAAGAGCTTTATCTTCCTATACAAAGGAGAATCTCTTAGTAAGGCTGGGGGAAATCATTTCACAAGAGGATTTACTGAACTTACAGAAACATACACTGCAGGGTTAACTGAGGCAAGTCAAGGACTTTGTAACTTACCTAGAATAGGAAAGGGAGAGAACAAAGACTAACAGCCCAATGAAATTCTCTTTATTCAGAGAAGGCCCGCTCTGTAACGGCACAGCAGGGGTAGGGGCCGGAGCAGTTGTATTCGCAGGAGCCAAGGTGGATGAGGTCATGTGCGTAATGATGCTCAACAGGCCAGGGTTGCAGGAAGGATCTGACAATGAGAAACTGCTTTTTATCTTTAGGGATAACTCATGGGGGTCCAAAAGGATTTGAGGGGTGTGTTTACACATCACTCAGTCGTGGTAGCAAAACATAATTTCAAACATGAGAATGTTCTACTTCAAAGAACCTGCAACTGGGCAGTCAGTAACACATCTGTGTTGCAATCAAAGACTTGGTTTTCAAGAAAGAGTCAAGAAACTACAGCAACAGAGTATTTGTCCAGTTTCATAAATGTCAATCTTGATTTCACTGGTTTTGAAGTTTAACTAGCAAGTCTTTGGGGCTCTACAGTCGTGTGCTTAAAATATAAGGAGTTTACACAGGCTTAGAGAAGGAACTTAGAGTTACCAGGGGAAGGGTGGTGGGGAGGTTGGGATGGACATGTACACACTGCTATATTTAAAATGGATAACCAACAAGGACCTACTCTGCTCGGTATTATGTAACAGCCTAAATGGGAAAATGTACAACTAAATCACCTTGCTGTACACCCAAAACTATCACAACACTGTTAATCAACTATAACCCAATATAAAACAGTTTAAAAAAGATAAATTTGTTTGCAAAATAAGGTAGATTCAATAAATTTGGCCTGGTTATTAAAAAAAAAAAGGCACAAGGAGTTTAGCCCTAGTCCTGTTTCTGCACAGTTATACAGGAATACAACAAAAATAAGTTGCGTCATCATTAGATGGTCTGCAGCAATGGTTTTCCACAGGATACTCTACTGAGAAACAATCCCGTAAGACCTACAAAAGGAGATTTCCTGCAGCTGTTTCTTAAGCCTGCACCACCAACATAAAATTCAATTAATGTAATTCTACAAAGGGCCAAAACAACGTTGCCTTTTTCTGCTCTTAACCAACTCTTAACTAATCTGATTTAGTCTGGGGAAAAGCCTGGACCACATAAAGGTCCTTCAGGTGGTCCTTTAGGCTTTCAGCTCTGAACAGTTAGGAGCAGACATGGAGAATAAAATTCGAAAGGTAAATACCAAAGACATTGTACATTTAAGTGAAGTTTTTGTTTGTTCATTTGTTTGTCTGACATTTGCTCCAGCTCTAGTTCTGGCACCCACCAAAGGAGTAATTTCCTACTTTCTTTTACTCCTGGTGTGCATGGCACATCTTGTGGGATCTTAAGTTTCCAACCAGGGATCAAGCCTACACCCACAGCAGTGAAAGCTGAGTCCTAACCACTGCACTGCCAGAGAACTCCCATTTCTTAGTTTCTTTCCATCAAATGAATGTGCTTTTAGAATCTGCTTACCAGGTTCATTGGACATGGCTGACCACGTGAGGTACATGGTGTAGAGGGTGATGAGAGAAGACTGCAGGAGGCCAGAACGAGGCTGGTGTTCCTGTGGAATCGGAAAGGAAACAATGCCATAGGGACTGCAAGGGCTGAACTTCTAGAAGCGTACTTCCTGGGACCCACTGAGCTGTTATTGAGAACCTTCTGATTCTGCTTGACAGATCAAAGATGACAAGTAACCTTTCAGTTTAAGTTAGCTTGAAAAATAACCAAGAAAGAGGAGGCATGTACCACCAATTCTCAGGCATTTCATAACCCTGGAAATTCCTGTGGATCATACAAAGGCTTGGATTCACCACTAGTTCCCTGGTATAGTGAAATCAAAGCTAAGCTTTGCCCTTAACTAGCTAGGAAATCCATCAACTCTCTGGACCTTCAGTTTTCTCACTTTTAAAAGGATAGGTGATGTTTTTTCATATTTCGTATCTAAAAATCCATGAATTTTTAAAATATGGTATTTAAATGAGGAAACTCAGGAGCATGAGTTGTGTTTTAAATATTAAAATCATATGTTTCTAGTTCAATTCCCCTAAAATATCTCTGCTAAAGATTTCTAAGAATCATTCTTGTGATATAAACAATTTTATAAGGACAATAAATTCTCAAGTTACATAGTTTTTTTTCCCCTTAAATAATAGGGAAATTATTCATTTAATTATAATACTGACATTCAATGGCACATTTTATGATTAAGATATAATTATGAAGACTTTATTATGCTACAGTAGAAAAATGTTTAAGTAGATAAACTTGGACATAAATTCATATAAAAAGTTACCTAGGTTTCAAGTTTAGCATTAATTAAAAATCTCTCATAGGAGGAAGAAGCAGAAATCACAACCATACCTGAATTTTCGGATGGATTGACAAAACCGAAATCACCACGCAAAGGATCAGATTAAAACTGATGAAGAACTTGTTCTCTGTGCAGCCATCTGGTTTGGTGTAGTATGTGTACAGCAACCCAGCAAAGATGATTGACAGGATATAAAACAAGCTTGTCACAGACAGTAAAGCTAGAAAAGAGAAAATGAACATGAATGCTCACAGTTATAACAAGCTTTTAAACTAACGAGGATCAATTTTCACCCAGTTTAATGTAGCACGATGCAGTATGGCTCTCATAGGGGTTTGACACCTACCGGCATACCAGCATTTTGGATTCCCTTCTTCCATTCGATTTACCCATGACTCATTCCAAGAGTGAGCAAAGTCTACCAACAGCACCAGCTGAATGAGGATGAAGAAGGCAGCCCCTACCATGCCAATCACAAACCAGGCTACAAACCAAAAGCACAAAGTTATTCTTTACCACAGGAGCAACATATCAGAACGTTACTGTCCAGCACACTAAGAAGGTTTCAAGTAAGAAAAGGTAATAATAAGACATATTCTGTCTCGAGCAGTACAGCAAGAGTATCACAATTCCAAACTCAAAGGCATTCTGTGACAAGTGTTCTGTCGGGTTTCAGACCTTTTAAAATCGATTCTAGCTTGTGCTAAGGGGAGCCCATGGTCTGACAATCCAAATGGAAAAGATATAAGCCCTTTCCTTTACTCACAGGGATATAAATCACAGTGGAAATCCACAGATGCCATATGATGCCACAAAAAGGAAGCAGGTTAAAACGGGGATAGTGGAGTACATGGTTACAAGTCCTTATGTTGACAAGCCCGATTAACTTCATATTGCCAAGTGAGAAGGGAAACCTAAAATATTGGCAAAAAATTAACATCTGGTTTCAGAATAGCTGAGAAGTGGGCTGAATGTCTCCTGGCTTTAATCAGTCAATTAATATCTTAATATTAGTATCAAGTCATGATAATTGAACACCATCTCATTTAATTACCAGTTCTGCAAAATCAGTAATGAATGCAGTCATCTGTAGAGTGTGTATACATTATAATTTACCCCTGTTATAGTGAACCATACCTGTGTTGAAGTGGCCTCCAGGAATATAGAAAGATCCAACCATGACACCAACAATGGCAGCAATTTTGAAGAACCAAAATCTATTAAAACATAAAAGTACATTTATGAAACGCTAATTTTTCCTTTTCATTGAGAAAATGAACTTCTGAAATGCAAAAATAAAGCCTTACTAGCCACTTCCAACATGATTGGGCTTGTTTCTTCATCTGACATGAAGCTACTTCATTCAGTATTTCACACAATTTGAGGACAAACATTAGCACAGAGACCCAATCATTCACGTTCGTAAGAAAGAAACACATTACCTTAGAGTTTCCCTGCTTTAACAGCTCGTTAAAGAACCCCTCTATTTGTGGCCTTGCCTTCACAAGGCTTGTCTAAATTTTTTCAAATTTCATACCTTCCTACCTACAGCCTAGATAATATATCCCAAGACTCTTTAACCACCTCTATAGATACTTGCCTCTGATGTATGAGTTGCTACAGCAACGGGGACTTAAGCTGTTTTTCAGAAACCAGGAGTTAGTTTTTGTCCAGTTTAAGCTGGTTAAGACTGGTTGGGACTACTGACCCTACAACAGGGCCTGCACAGGTGGTTCAATGAATTCAGAGTGCCAAAAACTCCACCCCCTGATTATGCTAAGTATCCTGTTAAAGAAAGTGAAAGTGAAGTCGCTCAGTTGTGACTGACTCTTTGCTATCCCATGGACACCAGGCTCCTCTGTCCAAGGGATCGTCTAGGCAAGAGTACTGTCGGTTGCCATTTCAAGCTTGTAATTAAGATAAAGACCTGTGCAGAACACCGATTACAGCACCTGTTCCTTACCTTCCCATTCCCACAAGTAAGACAACCCTGCTTCTTTATCCCATAAGTTTCTACAGCCTCTGGCCTTCAGGGAGGCGGATCCAAGATGTGTCTTCCAGTCTCTGCTGCAAATCTCAGCATCTCAGTTTGGCCGTCTGGCAAGCTGCACATCAGGCAACTGGACATAAACCCCTTGTTCACAATTACAGAGCTCATCACAAGACCAAACCTGGCTTTCAGTGAACCTTTAAACACTACTTTGCATGGCAGTGCAGAAAGAAAGCAGCTTTGGAGCTGAACAGATTTGAGTTTCAATCCTAGGGCCAACCCTCTCTAGCTGAGAGATCTCAGGCAATTTCTTTAACCTCTCTGAAATACATGTACAAGAGGAACTGGGGATCAGGAATGGGAAGCGACAGAATATGTCAATCAGTGGCCCAAATATATTCACTATTTATTTTTCTGTATCCTGTCTAAATATATCAGGTACATGTTTATCTTTTAACAATAGAAAGAAAAAAAATGTGTGTGTTTGTGTGTGTGAAGTGCCTAGTACAATGCTTGAACGGTTTCATAGGTGTGCAGAGAAATGTACGAACCTGAAGCAAAAATATTTTTTTAAAATACTAAATAAATAAATAATACCAAAAAAAATTCTCGTTGTCCACTCTATCTCCCCCGCTATACTGCAGAGCTCCAGCTGAAAATGACCTTGAAACAACTTCCCATGTATAACAGAAGTACTCTACTGCCTTCATCAAAATGGCAACATTAACTGCGAAGGCGAAGATACAACACCATGACAAGAAAACAATAAATAATTCCTACGTACCCATTGTGTATCGCTGCTCTGGGATCTTTACTAGTTTTCACATTTAACATGAGCAGAGAGAAGGCAAAGAAGAAGACGGCCAAGGCAAAGCTGATTCGATACACAGCTTTATAACGAACCAGCACATCACACTCTTTATCCATAATATCAGTAATCCTGGTACTAAGTCCTTCATCACAGAAGCCAGGTATCTGGAACAAAAACATTTTAATGCTAAGGGAATACCCACATTTAAAGAGAGATTCGATTCCACCACAGAAAAGCCTGGATTTCTAAAACCGGCCACTTCAACAACTGCAAGACCCTCCTGTGGGACTTTTCGCTTTGGCTTTCAATTCACTTACAATCTTGTCACTGAACAATATAAACAAGTTGCAGTTTTAAAATAAAAGTCAAGTGCTCTCTTTTTGGCCCTTTTCTGCAAATAAAGGCTAGTCTAGATTAAATTTTTAAAATTAAATATACTTTATTTAAAAGAGCTTTAGGGCCACTCTTTTAGTATCTTTTCCAAAGTTGTTAGACTAAAGATGTTGCTTCAGATACTACCTTTACTTTGGGAAAAGACTAATACCTTCCTACTCTGTTTTGACTAGAACTGAAATGTACGATGCCAACCAATCCACTGAACTTGATTGAGTTTCACAACAGTGAAGACATAAATACTAATTACAACTAAAATTTCTGCAAAACATGAAATAATTAAAACCACTACATTAATAAGGCTACTGTTACTTCTACTTACCTTCTTCAGCTGAGTCTCCATCCCCTCATGAAACATGATACAACAGACAATGGTGCCCAGGAAGAGGATGAAAGCGTAGATGAGGCGAGTCAAGGTGGAATTCTTACTGTTGGGACAGCAGCTGCACAGCAAACAGGACGCACCGCCACAAAGGCACGGGACCTGCAACGAGCAGAGCGTCGCCACGTGAGGCGGCCTGCAGCGGCCTCCTTCCCGACCTGCAGGGCGGAAGACCAGCACACCAGGCTCTGAGAGCCTTCTCTGAGAATCAGAGCTGGGAGGAAGTGGTTAAAAGCATGAGCTCTGGAGGCAGTGTTATTTCTACCATTTTACCTCAGCAAGTTACAAAATGTAAGCTTATTTCTCCATCTGTAAAATAAACTCAGTAACAGAATCTTCCTCCTTCAGACACTGCTATATTAAATGAGCACTCAACACAGTACTTAAAACATAGTAAAGGCCCAGTAAGTGTTGGTTATGTTCCCACAGACAGCATATTTTATTTAAAAACAATATATCTTAATACTAAGAAAAACAGAAACCTAACTCCACCTGCTGATTTCTGAGAATCCTAGCTACCAAATCTAATATTACAACATAAGGCAACATTACACAGAAACCCTTAAAGCAAAAGACTTTTGGCTCCATTGAAGAGTAACCCAGAGATTCCTCAAAATTAAACATAGAATTATCATATGACCCAGTAACTCCAACTCACACATACACCCAAAAGAACTGAAGTTTTCAAACAAAATTTGGACATGAATGTTCCAAACAGCACCACCTACAATTGTTGAAAGGCAGAGACTAAATGCCCATCAGCTGATGAACGGATAAATAACATATAGTATACCCACAAAGGGCAGAATATTATTTAGCCATAAAAATGAAGTACTGATAGCTGGTACAACATGGGTGAACCCCGAAAACATGATGCCAAGTGAAAGAAGCCAGACACAAAAGGTCACATACTGTGTGATGTCATTCATATGAAATACCCAGAACAGGTCAATCTGGAGACAGAAAGCAGAGGAGTGGTTTCCAGAGGCTGGAGGGAGCAGGGAGAAGAGAGTTGACTGCTAAGTGGATCCTGAGTTTCTCTTTGGGGTGATGAAAATGTTCTGGAACCAGACATATGTTATGACAGCACAACATGTGAATGTACTAAATGACACAATTATACACTTTAAAATAGTTAATCTTATGTGAACTTCCCCCACTTGAAAAAAAAGAGTCACCTGGATCTTCGGTCAGCTCAACTCTCCTAACAAGCATTCCAGATGAGAGGACATACTTTGAGTCATTCTTCTATATGCCTGATTAGGAAACCACTTGAATTGCTTTGACAGGTGACATTATCAAGTCACATTACAAGGATAGGCTAATTCAGAATCATCAGCAGCAACAGCAGATGCAGACACTGGGGGATTCTGGTTTACAGTATGGCCCCAGTAATACTCTTTTATGAGATAATGTCAGCAGTATATAGCACCTAGCATAATTTCTTTCATAGCAGGGGCTCCATATATCACAATACCCAGTAATATCCATAATCAAAACAGCCATGGGGAATTGACCACCCAGCTCCAGTCTTCAATTCTTAACTACAGTCTGGGTCAACAGACCGTAACAGAAGTCTGTGTCTGGTCACAGATAGAGATACAGACATTTTACAGCTAAAAACAATGACACTAATTGCTTCCAGTTTATTTTGTCTGCACTCACATGCTTCTAACTCCTTTAGCTGTTTTTTCTCTAGTCAATTAAATAAACTAATAATAATTGCCCACTGTTTGCTATCAGTTGAATTATGTCCTCCAAAATTCATACGTTTATGTCCCAATCGCCAGTACCTCAGAATGTGACCTGATTTGGAAACAGGGTCACTACAGATATAATTTGGTAAAATGATGTCTTATTGGAGAAGAGTGGGCCCCTAATCAAACATGACTGGTGTCATACAAAGGAGAAATCTGGACACAGTTGAGCATCACAGGGAGAACATCATGCAAAGATGAAGGCAGAGATCTATAAACCAAGGAACACCAAAGACTGCTAACAAACCACCAGGAACTAGGGAAGGAGCTGGAACAGAGTTCCGGGAACCAACCCAGCTGACACCCTAATCTCAGACTTCTAGCCTCCAAATGAGGAGCCTGCCGAGGTCCAGCCCTGGCTGATCCAGGGTATTCGAAGGAGAGACGGCGTCAGCGATTTATTTAAATATTAATTAGAGATATAAAGAGTAACAGAATGATGATAGCTCAGTAGGAAAATTCAGTGGCGAAAAGAGGCTGAGTAGCTTAGTTTACACGGAAAATCAATATAACCTGTGACACCAGGTTAGCTCTGACCACAGAGGCCGCAGGCGCCCTCTCGAATAGCGGAAGGTGCCCCACCTTAGACACCTTCTCGAGTGGGTCTTAGAAGCCCAGGCAAATAAATGGTCGCAGAGGACCTCCGCGCTCCAGATGGAGACTCAGCTGGAAATTGAGGAAAAGAATAACATGAGGAGACCAAGCTTTGGTGAGCAAGGCCCGTAGCTTTATTTTCAACAGGGGCTTTTATACCCTAAGTTACACATAGAGGATAATAGGGGATGTGAAATCGTGCAAAGTCAGCAGTCTTTGATCCTTATCAAAAACCAGGGTTTCTATCCTGCAAATTTATCGTATACAAATGGTTTAGGTGATTTACATCATCTTCTGGCCAGAAGGCCTATTAACTTTTTATGACTCTTGACAAAGGTTTGTCAACCGTAAGACTTATTTTCTCTAAGAGTAATTATTTTAAGGTTTGGCGCCATCCTCCGAAGGTGTTAGATAAAGTTACATTCCTATAGGGCAGAGGTGCAGTGGGTTTACAACAAAGGAAAGAATTTATTACCTTAAGGGTCTAAAGTTGCTAGCACCAAGGCCACTACTTATTTTTTCTACATACCAACTATATTAATTAATACACATTCAAGGATACAATACAGGGGATGTGGAAACTTGGCAGCAAGCATTGGCTCATCAATGAAATCTTTTAATAGTTTTATTCTGACAGTTTCTAACTCTCTGAGAGGCTCTAAGCTATTTGAATATCTTAAGCTTCCCATGCCTCTCGAGGCTGGGAGACTAAACAATCGTATGCATAGCTGTAGGAGTCCGGGTAAACTTGTCAGGCGAGTTAGAGAGCTATCTGAGGGGTTTGGATTTAAACACTCCTAATTGCCCAGAAACTTTATTAATTGGAGCTGTAAGTTAACTCTTTGTCAGAGAGAGCGAGATGGTGGTGGCGGACAGCCCCCAGTAAAGTCAGAGGTGAGAGCACAAAGCAATAAAGTAGGCAGACTCTGGTTTTTGGGGGTAGATGCTCGAGAATATCCAGGGGGACTCCTGAGGCTCGATCCCGCCTTTGCGTATGCCGAGCCTCCTTCCTCACGACCTTTGTCATGAGTGGAGTGCCTGTTGCCGGCTCCTGGCACGAGCCAATCGATTTCTATTATTTAAGTCATCCACTTTATGGTCTTTTGTTATCCAGCCCTGGCAAACCAGTACACCTACTTACTTGTTTATAACTGTCTGTACCTGGAGTGGGCAGGGGTGACCACCTAGCATTCTATCTTTTGCACCTTTACACAACAGGTACTCAAACTGTGGAACAAACGTGTCTTACTATATGTTACGTCACTCCCCTATTTTCATGATCTGTGTGCAGGTTGGAAAGATTTCCAGACACGAGACAGAATAAGAGAAAAGAGTTTACTGGACTGGCAGACTGGCTGTTAGCACAGCGGGCCAACCTCATGACAGACCATGGAGAGCCACCTGTTAGAACAGTGGGCCGGTTCAAGGGAGAGCCGACCCCTTCGAGAGTTAGTAGGAGACCTGGGTTTGATCCCTGGGTTGGGAAGATCCCCTGGAGAAGGGAATGGTACCCACTCCAGTAATTTTGCCTGGAGAAGTCCACGCATGGAGGAGCCTGGCAGGCTACAGTCCATGGGGTCGCAGAGAATCGGACACAACTGAACAACTAACACTATCACTTTTCACTTTTATAGCCTCAAGACAAAAAAAATCCTGCTGGAAGGGTGGCATTAGGTGCTTGGTTAGGGTGCTAGAGGGTGAGTGTTAGGGTGAGTATTTGTACCTAATATGGGGTCAGGGAGCAGGCTGGTTTAGATCAGGGGGGTTCATGGCAACAGTTGCTATGGGGCTCAGATAGTTCCAGAGATGACCTTGGTGTGGAGCTCCACATCTGTGACCTTGGTATAAGGCTCCACACCTATTTCCATAAATAACTCTATTTGAGATAAGCCGGAACCTGGGACCCTTTCCCAGAGTGCTTGTACCTGGACCAACCCTTGAACAGGAGAATACGAAGAAACTGTAAGGGACTAAAAATAACTGCCTGCAGGAACAGTAAGATACAACAGGACCACAAACCAACTGCTACTTCTGAGCTGCAGAGAGCAAAACAGCACAGGGTATTGTGCATGGTCCCTGCATGTAACAACACCAAGGCAGGGGGGGTAGGGGGGGTGGGCGAGCAGACCGCTTTCAGCCACATCTCTTACTCAACCCACTGATCCGTCCCTACCCACATCCCATTTAAGGAACCAGCTCCTACACCCCTTGGGAGCAAGCAAGGGCACCTGTTGCTTGTTTTTTCTTCCTCCTGCTTGCCTGAAATTCTCGTCTGGCCTCTTACTAATTTGTATTGATTAAAGATTCCAAGGACCCAGGCACACTCTTCCTGTGCCCGGGTCGAACACCTTGCAGTCATCCTTGATGCCTTCTTTCCCAAAACTCTCATTCCATTTATCAGCACATCAGCTCTAACCTCAAAATGTATCCGGAATCTTGCTACTTTCATAGCATCCTCAGTTATCACACTGGTCCAGTCACCATTATCTCTCACCTGGATTAAATGCAATAGCTTCTATCTTGCTGCTGTAGTAACCCATTCAGAACCCTGAATTTGTATAAAAATTATTTTAAGATGAAGACATGTGAGATTCAAAAGATGCAGGGGAAAAAATGCCCTCTCAGAGCATTTCTCATCTGACTGAATGCGGCAACTACCATAAATTCTCCCTCCAAGAGAGTTTTATTGCCTTGAAGAAGATAAAAAGACCTCTGCACTCACATAAACAAGTACTATCACACACTTTCTTATCTCCTGTTAGTTCTCCTAAAAACCCATTCACCTTTCCTAAAGAAACCTCTTTGTTTTTCCCAGGGAAGCGCTTTCCTGCACCCCTCCACCCATTAAGAAAGGCATATAATAAAGTCCTATATTCTAGCCACTCTTTCGAGTTGTTCATCTCTGAAAACTCCTACATGTATGTGGGTTGCACAAGTACAAACTCTTTTTTCTTGCTAATTTGTCTTAGTTTAATTTGCAGGCCCGACCACTAATCCACAGAGAATCCAATAAAAGGTTTTCCTCCCCTACACTGCTTCACCCTTTCTTTTTCACCATCTATTCTCCACACAGCAACACTGTGTCAGTTCACATCATTCTTCTTTTCTCTAATGGATCCCCACAATCAGGAAAGAGTAAAAGCCAAAGCCCTTAGACTGATCAATGGGTATCTACATGATTTGGACCCCTTTACCTTTCTTTTTTAATTATCCTTCCCCTCACTCACTCCATTCCCTGGTACACTGAATTACTTGCTGTTCCCACTGAACAAAAGAAATCAATAAACTATAAAAGTGATTTATAGGTAGAAATGCTTTGATGGCATCAACTCAAATCTCGGCTTTACATCAAAGCCACCATATGTTTCAGGTTTCAAATTACCATATTACTCCCTAGTTAATGACTTTCTTAACTATTTTTCCCTAAATCATATTTTGTAAATGCTGCAGTTTTGTAAATGTACTGTAAGTATTTGCAAAACACTTATTTTGTAAACACTGTAAAAATCAACTGGCCAGGATTTTTTTTTTTTTTACTGTGACAGAAAAAAGTACAGCAGAGGCCAAAGAATTATTTCATGAAACTTGTATCTAAACAGGTGTATTAAATAAACCATGTAAGAGTTCTTATTTTTGGCAAGGTCAAAATACTGGAAAGCCACGAGGCCCTTAAGTGACCAACAGCTCTTTTATGTTCAACAATCTTAAAGGATGGAAAATATAGTCTGTCCCTAAAATAGGATAGTGGAATGAGCTGAGATTGACTCCTTGGCCAATTAAGTCAGTCGGGGAATTAGGAAACAAGGAAATGATGTCAAGGAATCATGCCCCTTTGAAGCGAATGTATGAGTGAACTTAGCATAGTCTCTTCCATAGACACCATAATTTTCCTTTTGCAAATATGACGTTTACAATTTACAAAGTGATTCAACCCATTTATTCACTTCATCCTCACAACAGCTCTGGAGGCGAGGAATGCTGGGATGATGGTCCTCATCTTAAGTGAAGCCAGAAAGAAATGACTTGTACGAGACCCCAAAATGTTCAGGCCATGACTTCCAATTCTTAATAATTATCCACAAGGCCTTCTTTCCCTTGAGCCAGAATCGCACCCAGGCCTTGGTTAAAAATCTCACCTCTGCCACATACTCTGTAGCTTTGACAAATCCTGTGCTATGAGATAAATATATTATCCACACACACCTCCTGCCCCCACAGCCCAAATAAATGACGCCACCCTAAGAAGGCGCTTGGAAACGAACCAGAGTGCCCCGGCCTAGAGAGCCCAGCCCCGGCCCCATCCCAGCTCCAGAGGAACCCAGAGCCGGAAGGCTGGCGGGGGCGGGGCAATCAGATTGTAAACAATGGAGACCTGGCCTCTTACGTTCCTCAGCAAACGCAGAAGAAGAACGGCCGCATCCGATCGCCGCGCATCGCGGATTTCACCCTGGACCTCCCGGGGTTTATATACCCTCTGCAACCCAGGGTCGGCCCCTCAACCCCCGGGCCTCCGGGGCCCAGACCCGTTCGGGGCTCACGGCTTGGGGAGCCCTGTCGCGCCACCCCCGCCCCCAGCCCCAAGCCATAAGACCAGCAGAGACACTAGACCCCGAACTCACCCAGCTGGCGAGGGAGAAGACGCCCAGCACGGCCCCCATGGTGACTCGGGTGATGGAAGCGGCCGACACCCGAGTTCAGAGTACGGTGGTTAACTGCCGGCTGAGGCGTCACCCAGAAACGCGACGGTTTCTCGGACCGGAAACGTGCGGCCTGCGTCACCGCGTGGCCCCGCCCACCAGCCTTGGGGGTTCGGGGAGAAGGCGGGGATCAACTGGCAGGGGTCGAGCTGGTTACATTCCTTCGCCTGCTGTGTATTCCCTCGCAGCGCGCTCTGTCAACATCTGGGGTACAGATCAGATCAGATCAGATCAGTCGCTCAGTCGTGTCCGACTCTTTGCCACCCCATGAATCGCAGCACGCCAGGCCTCCCTGTCCATCACCAACTCCCGGAGTTCACTCAGACTCACGTCCATCGAGTCGGTGATGCCATCCAGCCATCTCATCCTCTGTCATCCCCTTCTCCTCCTGCCCCCAATCCCTCCCAGCATCAGAGTCTTTTCCAATGAGTCAACTCTTCGCATGAGGTGGCCAAAGTACTGGAGTTTCAGCTTTAGCATCATTGCTTCCAAAGAAATCCCAGGGCTGATCTCCTTCAGAATGGACTGGTTGGATCTCCTTGCAGTCCAAGGGACTCTCACGAGTCTTCTCCAACAACACAGTTCAAAAGCATCAATTCTTCTGCGCTCAGCCTTCTTCACAGTCCAACTCTCACATCCATACATGACCACAGGAAAAACCATAGCCTTGACTAGACGGACCTTTATTGGCAAAGTAATGTCTCTGCTTTTGAATATGCTATTTAGGTTGGTCATAACTTTCCTTCCAAGGAGTAAGCGTCTTTTAATTTTATGGCTGCAGTCACCATCTGTAGTGATTTTGGAGCCCAGAAAAATAAAGTCTGACACTGTTTCCACTGTTTCCCCGTCTATTTCCCATGAAGTGATGGGACCGGATGCCATGATCTTCGTTTTCTGAATGTTGAACTTTAAGCCAACTTTTTCACTCTCCACTTTCACTTTCATCAAGAGGCTTTTTAGTTCCTCTTCACTTTCTGCCATAATGGTGGTGTCATCTGCATATCTGAGGTTATTGATATTTCTCCCGGCAATCTTGATTCCAGCTTGTGTTTCTTCCAGTCCAGTGTTTCTCATGATATACTCTGCATATAAGTTAAATAAGCAGGGTGACAATATACAGCCTTGACATACTCCTTTTCCTATTTGGAACCAGTCTGTTGGTCCATGTCCAGTTCTAACTCTTGCTTCCTGACCTGCATACAAATTTCTCAAGAGGCAGATCAGGTGGTCTGGTATTCCCATCTCTTTCAGAATTTTCCACAGTTTATTGTGATGCACACAGTCACAGGCTTTGGCATAGTCAATAAAGCAGAAATAGATGTTTTTCTGGAACTCTCTTGCTTTTTCCATGATCCAGCGGATGTTGGCACAAGAATGTATGACCAAGTTAAGAAGAGACTGACAAAGGACAGAAATACACTGACATGTTGTGATTACTATGAAAAAGTAATATGAGGGCATATTCTTTCAATAAAAGTTTATTTAATGCTTACTATGTAAGGAGGAGGTAATTAGGGAGCAGTCCTGGAAGAACTTTTTAGCTAACCTGAGGAATTTATCTTTAGTCTAAGAACGGAAGGATAATCCCAAATTAAGCAGAAAAGATGTGCACTGTTTTCTAAAATGTAGCATTTATAAATCATTTGGGGTGAATGAAAGGATCTAAGGATCCACTTATATGTAAATATCTTCCCTGACCTAGGCATGGAACCTGAGTATCCAGCATTGCAGGCGGATTCTTTACCATCTGAGCCACCAAGGAAGCCCCAAACAGTACATTAAGTTACACTGAAAGGCAAAAGAGAAGAAGGAAGAAAAGTTATGACCAACCTAGACAGCATATTTAAAAGCAGAGACATTACTTTGCTAACAAAGGTCTGTCTAGTCAAAGTTATGGTTTTTCCAGTAGTCATGTATGGATGTGAGAGTTGGACCATAAAGAAGGCTGAGCGCCGAAGAACTGATGCTTTTTTTGAACTGTGTGTTGGAGAAGACTCTTGAGAGTCCCTTGGACTGCAAGGAGATCCAACCAGTCCATCCTAAAGGAAATCAGTCCTGAATATTCATGGCAAGGACTGATGCTGAAGCTGAAACTGTGATACTCTGGCCACCTGATACGAAGAACTGACTCATTTGAAAAGACCCTGATGCTGGGAAAGATTGAGGGCAGGAGGAGAAGGGGACAACAGAGGATGAGATGGTTGGATGGTATCACCGACTCAATGGACATGAGTTTGAGTAAACTCCGGGAGTTGATGATGGACAGGGAGGCCTGATGAGCTACAGTCCACGGGGTCACAGGACACAACTGAGCAACTGAACTGAACTGAACTGAAAGGCAGAGTGAGAAAGTCTTGTTTCAAACTAAAGAGAAAGTAAGTTGGTGACTAGGATGTATTTAATATTTTTCTGACATTTGCATATCTCCCTTTTTTTAACATGGTGAAGGCTTCATTTTTCAAATCTCATCAAAAGGTAAATCACACACACACACAAAAAAGGTAAATCACATCTATAGTTACATGACCTTGTTTTAGGGTGTGTGTGTGTATGTGTTTGTAGAAGTGCTTCCACTTCTACCAAGCAATACTTGATTTCCCGGCAAGTAATGGTGTAGATTTTCCTTTGTAAATTTAAGTATAAGTTGAGTTCATTTAAAGAAAAAAATTGGAAAAATAACTTACAAACCGAACAGAAGCAGTGCATGTAGATATGACAACGATGATGATGGTGTTATACACATAATTGGTGCAGGGGAACTTTTACCTGGGAGTATGAGAACCTGCAGGGTTTGGATCCTAAAATATTCAGGTTGCAAGAAGGCTTAGACATATATTCTAATCTTTTCTTGTTCAAAAAATGGAAAAAGACTCAAAGTGAAATGATTTCCCTAAAGTCACAGAAAGGGGTGATGGCAGAGGAAGAAGAATTACTCAAGCTTTCCTAATTCCTGCCTCAGCCTCTTTCTTTCTGCACCGCAAACTACCTTCCCAAGTCAGGTTGTTTCAGGACCACGGAACCTTCCAGGTAGCCCTTAAAATCCTTGCTTCTCTGTGTCTGGGCATCATTGGACTGGGCAGAAAAAAGCTAAGACTGTGATAAAGCCAATGATCAGATTCTACCAGGAATATGCCCACGGTCATAAAGCATTAGAGTTACTTAGCTTGTTTCAGGGCTTCCCTGGTGGCTCAGATGGTAAACAATCAGCTTGCCATGCAGGAGACCTGGCTTCGATCCCTGGGTTGGGAAGATCCCCTGGAGAAAGGAATGGCAACCCACTCCAGGATTCTTGCATAGAGAATTCTTGTTTGAAGGGACAATGCATTAAGAGAAGCCACAAGGTAGCTTAGTAAGAGGGAGTTGGGAAGAGCTTATTATAGAATTTGGGTTTGTGCTTGTTTCTGCTAATGAGGGGCTTAGGGAAGTGAAGAACGTTTTTGAATTGGACACAGTTAAGAAGCAAAGGCTTACCTCCGTAGCTCAGTCGGTAAAAAATCTGCCTGCAATGTAGCAGTCCACCTGCAATGCAGGATACCTGGGTTCAATTCCTAGGTCAGAAGATTCCCTGGAGAAGGAAATGGCAACCCACTCCAAATACAGAGTGACCTTGTCTGATAGTTGCTCATATTCTGTGAGCATTTGTTTATGTTCAGTGAGGAACATTGGGTCTAGCCAGCAGCTGAAGCTTTTTTCACTTTCTGACCTCCAAGCATTAGTCCTCCCGTGTGGGACCCTACCCATTTATCCGTGTTTCTGACCCTAAACAGTTAAATGTGCTTCATCTAGGTGGCAAAGGTGAGGGAGAGGGTGAGGCAGGAGATAGATGGGCTTTAGGCCAGACAAACTAGCCTCTTGTTTGCATTTCCTGAGACAGGAGGTAGGTGGGCTCCAGGTTAGGCATTTATAATAAGCCTCCTGCTTGCACTTCAAAATAGAAATAGAAACAGAAACAGGATAAATGACCAGGCTTTGTTTCCTGTGGACATTTGAGGATAACAATTATGGTAGGGACAAAGAGGGGCTAAACCCTGTTTGAGAAAAAGATAAAAAGGTCACATATGTCCCCTCCTGGGGGCAAGGGAGATGATGCACATGCGCAGGAAGACTCCTTGGGGGTCAAAGAAGAGGGGGCACCACCCCATAGTTCAGTTCAGTTCAGTCGCGTCTGACTCTTTGGGACCCCATGGACTGCAGCACACCAGGCTTCCCTGTCCATCATCAACTCCTGGGGCTTACTCGATGTCAAAGCCCCTTCTCCCTATCCCCCAGAGGCCTCTGGGCTGGAATCCATCTTGGAAAAAAAGTTGCACACGCATGTTAGTGAGGGTGCTAGGGCAGGTCAGGTGTGAAAAAAGAAGACAGATAATTGGCCAAAGGTAAACAAAGAACCGGAAGAACTGCCCTATTTGAGTGAACTTAACCCCCTCTTTCCTGCTCCTCCTTACTAGGGGGCACACCCACACCTTTCTCTTCAGGGGTGCCTTGCTTCTGTTAACTGTTTCTCTGTCTGTGCGCTCTCCTACTTGTACTGTGTTATTAATAATAAACTTTGTACTTGTTTTTACAGTTTTTGCCTTCTTGAGAAATGGCGTTTTTCAATGGGCACAAGGGCCAGGGAAATTTTGCTTCTAGCCTCTAGCTCCTGATGGTCTAGTGGTTAGGATTCCTGTTTTTCTTCCAGGCAAAGGAGGTTCAGTTCCTGGGCAGGGAACTTAGATCTGGCTTCAAGCCACCTCTCACCACAGCCTCTCCGAGATCAAGGGATTTTGAGATCATATTCCACTTTCCCACCTCCTGTAAGAATCCTTCAGCAACATCTCTTCTGGGGTGGGGGGCTCACCATTATGCAAAGCAGAGGAAAAATTTCCCCCTCCAATTTGAGGTTCTGTGATTCGGCCGGTGAAGCCTGTGGAGCCTTACATTTTAAATTTGTAGAGAAGTGATTAGACAAAGGATAAGGGTTTATGGCTTTTAAAAAGTGGCAACCTGTGGGAAAGTAAATATATGGGTGAAACTAAAGGAAGATAAGGATTGTTTCAGTCAGGTTTGTTTTGTTAGTTCCTCTCACTGATAAGAGTCTATCTAGATTTGTCTCTCCTGTGATTAACTTTTGCTCTTCCTGGTAGAGAGGAGATTAGGGACACCTCCACGAAGGGAAATTTTTAAAAAATTAATTTATTTTAATTAGAAAGGTGGTAACGATGATCCTACATACAGGGCAGCACAAGAGACACAGATGTAAAGAACAAAGGGAAATTTATAGGGGAATGCCAGAGAGCTTTTCTGCATCTACTTCTCAGTTGTCTTCAGCTGGAAATAATCCTTATGCCAAAGTGGCAATATTTGGGGGTGGAATGAGCTCATCACTTACATTCCTATAGATTGTTTGAAAAGGTAGCCCATGTATTTGATTTTTAAAAATACTGCATAAAAGAATGTTGACTGAAAAAACCAAACACAACCTAAAACCTGAGAGTTGTTTTATCTGGCGGACATTCTTGGAACTTCAAGCCCAAGCCCGGGATACAGCATCTCAGATAAATGCTGAGAAAACTGTTGCAAAGAAGAGAAGAAACCAGGATATACAGAGATTTTGCAACAACCATTAGGCAGTCAGAACAAAAGGTTCAGTTCAGTTCAGTTCAGTTCAGTCACTCAGTCGTGTCTGACTCTCCGCGACCCCATAAATTGCAGCGCGCCAGGCCTCCCCGTCCATCACCAACTCCCGGAGTTCACTCAGACTCATGTCCATCGAGTCAGTGATGCCATCCAGCCATCTCATCCTCTGTCATCCCCTTCTCCTCCTGCCCCCAATCCCTCCCAGCATCAGAGTCTTTTCCAATGAGTCAACTCTTCGCATGAGGTGGCCAAAGTACTGGAGTTTCAGCTTTAGCATCATTGCTTCCAAAGAAATCCCACGGCTGATCTCCTTCAGAATGGACTGGTTGGATCTCCTTGCAGTCCAAAGGACTCTCAAGAGTCTTCTCCAACACCACAGTTCAAAAGCATCAATTCTTAAGCACTCAGCCTTCTTCACAGTCCAACTCTCACATCCATACATGACCACAGGAAAAACCATAGCCTTGACTAGACGGACCTTTGTTGGCAAAGTAATGTTTCTGTTTTTGAATATGCTATCTAGGTTGGTCATAATTTTCCTTCCAAGTTGGTCAAAGAAAACTAGGTATCTCAAGTTAAGGAATTTAGCACTTTCCTATAGATGGGGAAACAGTGGAAACAGTGTCAGACTTAATTTTTAGGGGCTCCAAAATCACTGCAGATGGTGATTGCAGCCAAGAAATTAAAAGACACTTACTCCTTGGAAGGAAAGTTATGAGCAACCTAGATAGCATATTCAAAAGAAGAGATATTACTTTGCCAGCAAAGGTCCGTCTAGTCAAGGCTATGGTTTTTCCAGTGCTCATGTATGGATGTGAGAGTTGGACTGTGAAGAAGGCTGAGCGCCGAAGAATTGATGCTTTTGAACTGTGGTGTTGGAGAAGACTCTTGAGAGTCCCTTGGCCTGCAAGGAGATCCAACCAGTCCATCCTAAAGGAGATCAGTCCTGGGTGTTCACTGGAAGGATGATGCTGAAGCTGAAACTCCAATACTTTGGCCACCTGATGTGAAGAGTTGACTCATTGGAAAAGACCCTGATGCTGGGAGGGATTGGGGGCAGGAGGAGAAGGGGATGACAGAAGATGAGATGGCTGGATGGCATCACCAACTCGATGGACGTGAGGGTTAGTGAACTCTGGGAGATGGTGATGGACAGGGAGGCCTGGCGTGCTGCGATTCACGCGGTCAAAAAGAGTTGGACACGACTGAGAGACTGAACTGAACTAAACTGAGGCTCAACTGAAATCATTCCTTTGATAAGCACTTCAGCTATCTGTGTATTTATCCTGCATTTTCTCATCCTGAGATTCCTCAAGATGACTGCTAGACGGCTGGCAGTCTGTTTCCTCCCTGAGTTCCCTCAGGGCTCACTGCCTGAGGAGCCTGTCATCTAGTGGCTAGATCCTTTGTCTACTGACCTGACAGGCAATATTTTATTTCTCGAGAACATACAGTGAAAATGTACGAGCTTACTTCCTCCGTCTCCCAAATCTGCTTGCAGAGTTCGTGTATGCCCATGCCAGCACTATATGTATTATCTACCTCTCCCTTTTTTACCTATAGTAGCAGTCCAACCACGTGGTGTTGCAACATTGCTTATTTCACATAACTTATTCATTCATTTAAGAAATATTTACCAAGCTCTTACTATGTGCTAGGGACTGTTCCCAGTAATGAGAGAAGAGCAGGGAGCAAACAAAAATGCTTGCTCTTAGAAGAGTTTATGCTGTTGTCGACTAAAAAATATGTGCAACATGAGAGTGGCAAGTTAAGTTTTACTGGGGGCAAAGCAAGGATTGCAGCCCGGGAGACAGCACCTCAGAAAGCTCTGAGAGACTTCGCTAAGGAGGCAGGAGGGAAGGACAGTATATATGTGATTTTGGTAAAGGGGGGAAGTACATGCAATCAAGTACATATTTTTTTGTAGAAACTTTCTGCTGGTCTCAAAGTTTGTGCTAGTCACGAGAAGCAATAGCCACCATGAAGGATCTCAGTGCTTCTCTAGATTGAGGAAATGTAAGAATTGGGCTCATAATATCAGCTCCTGAGAATATCTAACTATCTGAAGACCTGTCCTGCCAGTTTCCCAGAGCACAAGTTCCCTCATTTCTGCTCTCCACCCTGAACTCCTTCACGGGGTGTTGGAGGTCAGCAGCTGCAGTGGCACATGATTTAATCCTTGTAGAGGTTGATGGCAAGCACCCACGGCAAGTGCCAATCCGTGGTTGACACTTCCCAGGTGGTCCTAGCAGTTAGGAATGCAGTAAGAACCGCCTGCCAAGGCAGGTTAGACGTAAGAGACGTGAGTTCAATCCGTAGGTCAGGAAGATCCCTTGGAGGAGGACATGGCAACCCACTCCAGTATTCTTGCCTGGAGAGTCCCATGGACAGAGGAGCCTGGCGAGCTGCAGTCCATGAAGTCACACAGAGTCAGATACAACAGAAGTGACTTAGCGCGCATGCACCACACGCACTGTACTGAAATGTTAGAGCAGGTAGGTAGCTAGGTATGAGCAGAAGAATAGGGGGGAGAGGCCAAGAGGCAGGACAATGTGGCCAAAATCTTGGCTCCCTGTCCACTGATGCCAAATAGAAATACGGAGATAGAATTTGAAGAAAATAGAAAAGAGTGGCTTTATTATTTTTGCCAGGCAAAAGGAATACACACTAGGCTAGTACCTCAAGAACTATGCCCTGTTCTCTTGGGAATAGGGAGAGGTTTTTATACCCTCATGAAGGTCTTGCTTTTTTTTTTCCTCTTGTGAAGTTTCAAAACGGCTACAGCTGCCACCAGGCAACTCAGCAACCAGGTCTATTGTCCCTGAAGTTGTCAGCCCCTGACCTTTTTGAAATGCACAATGATACAACAGAGTGTAGGGGGAGAAGGATGCCAGGTGCAGAGTACAGTTCATATGAAGTCAGAGAGTAATTAGTTTTGTGAAGGACAAGTCCAGCTACAAGTGTTTGGTTAGTAACAGCTAAAGAATAACCAAGATTGTTTAACTCTTCCAAGCCTCTTTGGCTTGTCTGTGCCAAAGGCCTTTCACTCATTTCTGTTTTTGCTGTAAACAGCAAAAGTCCAATGGCAGACAGAGAAAGGCAGGAACCTCCAGACTGACAGGAAACCACACCTTTTGGCTGATAAGTATCCTGCAAGCAGACAAAGAAAGGCGAGGAAAGGCAGGAATCTCCTGCATAAGCATGTAACCTGTTGCTCTTTATGCTCTCATTACAATAAAATTAGCTTCATTAAGTGAGCAGAGAAGTTCCCATCATGCACCACCATGACCCTTGTGATCCAAGCTGAATAAGGACAAAAACCCCTCCTCTGCTTGGTAAGTTGGAGCTGGGATGAAAATCAGGGACTATGACCTCCAAACTCCTCCTTCCCCAGTGAATATTCCACCCCTTCATTTGTATGCCCCTCATATCTGGCTTGCCAGAGAAATCCAGGGCAGCAGCTGCTCACCTGTCTCCCCGCCCTCCCTCTGAGGGCATTGTTGTTCAGTCCCTAAGTCATGTCTGACTCTTTGCGACCCCAAGGACTGCAGCACGCCAGGCTTCCCTGTCCATCACTATCTCCTGGAGCTTGCTCAAACTCATGTCCATCAAGTCAGTGATGCCATCCAACCGTCTCATCCTCTGTTGTCCCCTTCTCCTCCTGCCTTCTATCTTCCCCAGAATCAGGGTCTTTTCCAATGAGTTTGCTTTTCACCTCAGGTAGCCAAAGTATTGGAGGGCGTATTCAAGCGCAGGCAGCTGAGACGGCGCATGAGTGAGCGCGGCTACCCCACATCTGAGGCCAAGGGCAGAAGCCGGGAGGAACCCATGCCCGAGGGGCGGTGGCCAAGAGGAGCTACCCCACATCCGAGGTCAGGGGCAGCGGCCGAGAATGCGAGGCTGTGACGGCGCAGGAACGGCCTAGAGGAGCTACCCCTGCCCGAGGTCAGGGGCAGCGGCCGGGAGGAGCAACCCACGTCCAAGGAGCGGTGGCTGCGCGGGTTCAGGAGGGCCTGCTGCTGCCGCTGCTAAGTCGCTTCAGTCGTCTCCGACTCTGTGCGACCCCATAGACGGCAGCCCACCAGGCTCCCCCGTCCCTGGGATTCTCCAGGCAAGAACACTGGAGTGGGTTGCCATTTCCTTCTCCAACGCATGAAAGTGAAAAGTGAAAATGAAATCGCTCAGTCGTGTCCGACTCTGTGCGACCCCATGGACTGCAGCCTATCAGGCTCCTCAGTCCATGGGATTTTCCGGGCAAGAGTACTGGAGTGGGGTGCCATCGCCTAGAGGAGCTATTCCACGTTCCAGGTCATGAGGGGCGGCTGTGAGGAGATACCCCTCATCCAAGGTAAGGAGCAGCGGCTGCGCTTTGCTGGAGCAGCTGTGAAGAGATACCCCACGTCCAAGGTAAGAGAAACCCCATTAAGACGGCAGGCGCTGAGAGAGGGTATCAGAGGGCAGACACAGTGAAACCATAATCACTGGAAACTAGTCAGTCTAATCACAGTAGGACCACAGCCTTGTCTAACTCAATGAAACTAAGCCATGCCCTGTGGGGCCACCCAAGACGGGTGGGTCATGGTGGAGAGATCTGACAGAATGTGGTCCACTGGAGAAGGGAATGGCAAACCACTTAAGTAGTCTTGCCTTGAGAACCCCATGAACAGTATGAAAAGGCAAAATGATAGGATACTGAAAGAGGAACTCCCCAGGTCAGTAGGTGCCCAATACGCTACTGGAGATCAGTGGACAAATAACTCCAGAAAGAATGAAGGGATGGAGCCAAAGCAAAAACAATACCCAGCTGTGGATATGACTGGTGATAGAAGCAAGATCCGATGCTGTAAAGAGCAATATTGCATAGGAACCTGGAATGTTAGGTCCATGAATCAAGGCAAATTGGAAGTGGTCAAACAGGAGATGGCAAGAGTGAACATCGACATTCTAGGAATCAGCGAACTAAAATGGACTGGAATGGGTGAATTTAACTCAGATGACCATTATATCTATTCCTGCAGGCAGGAATCCCTTAGAAGAAATGGAGTAGCCATCATGGTCAACAAAAGAGTCCAAAATACAGTACTTGGATGCAATCTCAAAAACGACAGAATGATCTCTCTGTTTGTTTCCAAGGCAAACCATTCAATATCACAGTAATCCAAATCTATGCCCCAACCAGTAATGCTGAAGAAGCTGAAGTTGAACGGTTCTGTGAAGACCTACAAGACCTTTTAGAACTAACACCCAAAAAAGATGTCCTTTTCATTATAGGGGACTGGAATGCAAAAGTAGGAAGTCAAGAAACACCTGGAGTAACAGGCAAATTTGGCCTTGGAATACGGAATGAAGCAGGGCAAAGACTAGTAGAGTTTTGCCAAGAAAATGCACTGGTCATAAAAAACACCCTCTTCCAACAACACAAGAGATGACTCTACACATGGACATCACCAGATGGTCAACACCGAAATCAGATTTATTATATTCTTTGCAGCCAAAGATGGAGAAGCTCTATACAGTCAGCAAAAACAAGACCAGGAGCTGACTGTGGCTCAGATCATGAACTCCTTGTTGCCAAATTCAGACTTAAATTGCAGAAAGTAGGAAAAACCACTAGACCATTGAGGTATGACCTAAATCAAATCCCTTATGACTATACAGTGGAAGTGAGAAATAGATTTAAGGGCCTAGGTCTGATAGATAGAGTGCCTGATGAACTATGGAATGAGGTTCGTGACATTGTACAGGAGACAGGGATCAAGACCATCCGCATGGAAAAGAAATGCAAAAAAGCAAAATGGCTGTCTGAGGAGGCCTTACAAATAGCTGTGAAAAGAAGAGAAGCAAAAAGCAAAGGAGAAAAGGAAAGATATAAGCATCTGAATGCAGAGTTTCAAAGGATAGCAAGGAGAAATAAGAAAGCCTTCCTCAGAGACCAATGCAAAGAAATGGAGGAAAACAACAGAATGGGAAAGACTAGCGATCTCTTCAAGAAAATTAGAGATACCAAGGGAACATTTCATGCAAAGATGGGCTCAATACAGGACAGAAATGGTATGGACCTAACAAAAGCAGAAGATATTAAGAAGAGGTGGCAATAATACACAGAAGAACTGTACAGAAAAGATCTTCACGACCCAGATAATTATGATGGTGTGATCACTCGCCTAGAGTCAGACATCCTGGAATGTGAAGTCAAGTGGGCCTTAGAAAGCATCACTACGAACAAAGCTATGGAGGTGATGGAATTCCAGTTGGGCTATTTCAAATCCTGAAAGATGATGCTGTGAAAGTGCTGCACTCAATATGCCAGCACATTTGGAAAACTCAGCAGTGGCCACAGGACTGGAAAAGGTCAGTTTTCATTCCAATCCCAAAGAAAGGCAATGCCAAAGAATGCTCAAACTACCGCACAATTGCACTCATCTCACATGCTAGTAAAGTAATGCTCAAAATTCTCCAAGCCAGGCTTCAGCAATATGTGAACCGTGAACTTCCTGATGTTCAAGCTGGTTTTAGAAAAGACAGAGGAACCAGAGATCAAATTGCCAACATCCGCTGGATCATGGAAAAAGCAAGAGAGTTCCAGAAAAACATCTATTTCTTCTTTATTGACTATGCCAAAGCCTTTGACTGTGTGGATCACAAGAAACTGTGGAAAATTATGAAAGAGATGGGAATACCAGACCACCTGACCTGCCTCTTGAGAAACCTATATGCAGGTCAGGAAGCAACAGTTAGAACTGGACATGGACCAACAGACTGGTTCCAAATAGGAAAAGGAGTATGTCAAGGCTGTATATTGTCACCCTGCTTATTTAACTTATATGCAGAGTACATCATGAGAAACGCTGGGCTGGAAGAAGCACAAGCTGGAATCAAGATTGCCGGGAGAAATATCAAAAACCTCAGATATGCAGATGATACCACCCTTATGGCATAAAGTGAAGAAGAACTAAAAAGCCTCTTGATGAAAGTGAAAGTGGAGAGTGAAAAGTTGGCTTAAAGCTCAGCATTCAGAAAACGAAGATCATGGCATCTGGTCCCATCACTTGATGGGAAATAGATGGGGAAACAGTGGAAACAGTGTCAGACTTTTATTTTTGGGGGCTCCAAAATCACTGCAGATGGTGACTGCAGCCAAGAAATTAAAAGACGCTTACTCCTTGGAAGGAAAGTTATGACCAACCTAGATAGCATATTGAAAAGCAGAGACATTACTTTGCCAACAAAGGCCCGTCTAGTCAAGGCTATGGTTTTTCCAGTAGTCATGTATGGATGTGAGAATTGGACTGTGAAGAAAGCTGAGCACTGAAGAATTGATGCTTTTGAACTGTGGTGTTGGAGAAGACTCTTGAGAATCCCTTGGACTGCAAGGAGATCCAACCAGTCCATTCTGAAGGAGATCAGCCGTGGGATTTCTTTGGAAGGAATGATGCTAAAGCTGAAACTCCAGTACTTTGGCCACCTCATGTGAAGAGCTGACTCATTGGAAAAGACCCTGATGCTGGGAGGGATTGGGGGCAGGAGGAGAAGGGGACGACAGGATGAGATGGCTGGATGGCAGCACTGACTCGATGGACGTGAGTTTGAGTGAATTCCGGGAGTTGGTGATGGACAGGGAGGCCTGGCGTGCTGTGATTCACGGGGTCGTAAAGAGTCAGACACAACTGAGCGACTGAACTAACTAACTAACTAACTATTCTTGCTTAAATAAATTCTCACTTTACTTTCTTAACCTCCTTGCTTGTCTCTGAATTCTTTCAAGATGAGCCAAGAACCTTAAATTCACTGGGAACCAAAAGAAACAGGCAACAAATAACTGTATAAAATGACATCAGATACTGACAAGAGCTGTGAAGAAAAATAAACCAGGAGAAGACAAGACAGAGTTGCTGGGCCTTTTTTAAAGAAAGCAGTCAGGACAAGTCTTTTTGAAGACTGACATTTGAGCAGATATTTGAAGGAAGTGTGGAAGTCATGGGACTATCTGGAGGAAAAGTGTTTCCAATGTGGAACAGCAGGAGGAAAATCCCCAAGATGGAAGTAGGCACGCAGGCCCACTCGCTCAGTTGTGTCTGACTCTTTGCCACCCCATGGACTGTAGCCTGCCAGGCTCTTCTGTCCTTGAGATTTTCCAGGCAAGAATACTGGAGTCATTTTGTCCTCCAGGGAATCTTCCTGACCCAGGGATGGAACTTGCGTCTGCTGCATTGGCAGGCGGATTCTTTACCACTAAACCACTTGGGAATCCCACGATAGAAGTTTGCTTAACTTAAAAACCACAAAGACTGGGTGGCTGGAGCATGGGCAAGAGGGAACATGGTGAGAGATCGTATGGGACAGGCATTCATGGAGGTAGATCACCTTGTGGGCGGTGGTGTCTGTCGTTGACCATGGCAACTCTAGATTTTATTCAGTACACTCAAAAGTTTTTGAGCAGGGGAAGGATGTGATCATATTTACATTTTAAAAGGATCATTTTGGTTTTGGGGTAGAGAGGAGACTGAGGCAGGGCTGGAGGTCACAGCAGGAGCAAAGACAGAACTAGTTAGGAGACTGTTGCTGTATGAAATGGAAAATGTTGCCTGCTATGTGTCGACTGAAAAGAAACACACATGAGAGCAAAATAAGGACTATAACCTGGGAGACAGCATTTCAGACAGCTCTGAGAAGTGCTGGGCTGGGGGCACGCAGGGTGGAGTTCAGTATATATGTGATTTTGATGATGGGGAAGTACATAAAATCAGGCACAGATTCTTGCCGAAGGTTGCTGCTGCTAGTCTCATGAAGATTAGTCATGAGAAGCAGACATCCTCAGCAAAGATTTTAGTGCTTTTCTAGATATGATGAAATGCAAGACTTGGGCTCATAAAACCGTCTTTTGAAACTATTTAACTATCTGGAGACCTGTTTTACCAGTTATTCCCAGAGCACAGAGTGCCTCATTGCTGATCTCCATCTCTGACTTCTTTTTAGGAGGTGCTGAAAGGTCAGCAACTGCAGCGGCTCTTAACTGCAGCAAAGGAAGACAGCAAGTACCGACGGTAAGTGCCAACTTCTAAGTGACATGTGAGAAAACAAAGGATGCTGCAGCCATTAAGCCACTACCACCACCCAGGACAGTGAGCCCTGAAGGAACTCAGGATGGAGACAAAACCCTTGGCCACTGCAGTCACTCCAGCTGTGCACCTGAAGGAATTCAGGATGAAGGAAATCTGGATACTGGACCTAGGTAGTTAACGTGCTTATCAAAGGAATGATTTCAGTGTGCCCAGACTCTTGCATAGAAAGGGCAGACCCATACGTAGAAAAGCGCTAAGTTCTTAAACTTGAGATGTCTGGTTTTCTTTAACAGTAATCTGTGTTGCAAAAACTCCAATATATCCCGCATCCTCCCTGTTCTCTTCAGAGAAGTTTCTCAAAGCTATCTGAGAGGGTGTGTCCTGGACTTAAGTCCTCAATTTTGTCTGCCAAAATTCTCAACTTTCAGGTTGTACTTTTTTTTTTTCCGTTGATAGCTGTATGCATAGCTTGAAGACCAGTCTATCGCTAAACTGTATCTACGTCTATTTCAGTCCTCCTTAATTCTATGATAATCCATTTTATGGATGTACTATAATGTACTTAATTCATCAGTCCTAGATGTTTAGCTTCTTCTCAGCCCTTCTACTGTTATAAACAATGAACTAATGAATATCCTTTATGTTCATGTCCCAAGATTATCTGCAGGATTATTCCACGACGTATAACTGCTGATCACAGGTTACAGTATGTTATTTCTCACACTGAAATTAAATCTGGTGAACTCATTCTCACCATGAACCCAAAGAAACAAGGGGTTTTGTTTAGTTGGTTGGTTTGGTTTTGGTTTCAGTTAAAAAAAAAAAAAATCTTTGGGGAACTGGCTGGCCGTCAGGTGGTTAGGATTCGGAGTTTTCACTACCCACGGGTGGTGGGCATGGCCAAAAAAAAAAAAAGAATTCTTTGTCATACCACTGCTTCGGAAATTAAAGAGAGAGGCATGCGCCACCCCTCCCACATCAGTTTTCTTCTTTAAATATTCCCAGTCTAGCAAGATTCCGCCTGCGGCTCCGTCATCTCTCCCAGAATAGTCTCCATCTCAGGTGCCAGAGAGATAAACTGAGGCACAGGCAGGATCCGAAGCACAAGTCCTCCCCCCAGTTTGGCTGTCCCCTTTTCCCCCTCAACATTTCCTTCCCTCTCCCGTCCCTCCGGGCCAAGTTTCAGGCTGCCAGCCCCCAACCCGGGTCCCTCGCGGCTCAGAACTGGGACTTCCACCCGCTGCCCCTCCTCGGCGCGCTCGGGGGCTGCGGAAGGGGCCGCGAAGCCTCCTGGTCCCCTCCGAGCCGCCGTAGCGCGAGCCTCGGGAGTTCGGCAGCTCCAGTCGCCAAGGCAACGGGCTCCGCTGCGCTCGGCGGGCGCCTGGCAGCCCTGGGGAGGCGCTGCGGGCCGGCGGCCCGGGCTCCGCTGGCCGGCGGGACGGCAGGTGAGCAGGGGCCGGGCGGGCAATCGCAGCCCCAACGCTCGGCTCCCGGCGTCGCTTCTTCGCAGCGGGCGAGGGGCTGGGCCGCTGGGATTTCCGGAAAGGAGACAGGGCCTGACCTTTATCCTCGGCTCCCCGCCTCCTCCATCCTTGGCGCCTGGGAGGAGCCCCTCGAGCAGTTTAATTCCGTCGAGCGCGGGCGGGGAGTCGCTTTGCGTTCATTATGTTGGAGGTAGGGATGGGGGTGGGGGCAATTGGCTTGATTCAAAAGTTTTTTTAAAGCACGTCTTATTTGGGGGTCGAGAAAGAACTCCGAACTGCCGAAAATGTGCGTCTGTAGGACTCTTTGGGGGCCAGAGAGGATTAACTTCTTTGTACATCAGTTTTCCCATCTGCAGAATGGGGACAATCATAGCACCTGTTTTAAAAGGTTATTACAAAGTAAATAATATATTTCAGATCTTTGCAGCTAAACCCTCAATCCTCGGGAGCTATTATTATTACTACTACTACTAAAGAAGGTCCATTATCGAGCATGTGTTGTGTTCCAGGGCCTGGGCTGATCGCCAGGGGTAAAAATAAGTGAATGAGACATCTTGTCCTCAGGGAACTCCACAGTGTTCAGGTATAAATAGGAGCTCTTTGTGGTTCCAGCTATGATTTTTGGACATTCAGGGGACTGTGAATACACAGAGAAGGCAGTTAACCCAGATTTCCGGAGATGAGGTTGGGGAGGATGGTTAAAGAGCGATTCCAAAAGAAGATGCTTTCCGAAATGAGACGTGACAGCTACCTTTGTATTGGCCGGAAGATGAAGCTAGTGGAGTGCATAGTGTTCTGGGCAGAGAGAACAGACCAGTGCAAGGTTCTGGGGAGAAAGTGCAGGCTTTTTGGACATCTATTAGTGGTTAGAGACATTCTGGGAAGTGGAAGTGGTCTAGCTAGGTGTGTCTGAGAGAGAAGCAGGTGCCTTTCTGAAAGATTCTTGTGTCTCCCTGTAAGTTTGGACTTTGTCGTGAGGGTTGGTGGGGAACACCAAAGGATTTAAATCAGGGCAGTGAGTATGTGTTGTGTGTGTGTGTGTGTGTGTGTGTGTGTGTGATCAGAGGTGTGGTTTCCAAAAGATCAGGGGTTTTTGTTCTCTCTTGGTCTCATCACTCCTCCAGTCTGTTTTTCACGTTGCAGCTATTCATTTATGGTGATTCAAAATAAAATGTATTTATTGAGCATCTGTTACATGCCAGGCCCTGTGTAAGGAATCAGGTTCCTACCCTCATGGCATGTATTCTAGACATGTTCAAAGGTACATTCATAGAGACAGAAGTAGTCCAGTACAGCTAGAACTGAATCAGTACTGGAAGAGACCCATCCAGAGAGTGGTTTTTGTTTTTTTTTAAGGCCCACATCATTCAGGGTCACTATCTTGTACACTCTTGGCAGAACCATTCACTTAGAACTACACCAAGAAGAAATGGCCAGAGAAGTGGGAGGAAAGCTAGGAGAGTGTAGTAAGGAAAGCCCAAGGAAGAGATCCACTTTGTTGGATGCAGTTGAGATTTCAAGTAAACTAAGTTACATGTTAAAATGTGCCTTTTGCTTAAGTAAATATAGAGGTCACCGAGAAACCCAATTGAGCAGATTTGGTGAAATGATGGGGGCGGAATCTATAATATCGGCATCTTCCAAAGGTTCAATGTAATATGTCAGTGGAATGAGGAGCGAGTGGGATGTGAGAAAGTAACGTGTAGGCAGCTCCAAGAAGTTTGGCTGTGAAGAGAGGTGAGGAGAAGGCTGGAGAGCAGTTGGGGAATCAGGTGAAGTCTTTTTAAGCAGAAGACAGACAGGAGCAGATGTAAATGCTGATGGTAGAGCCAGTAAGGGAGGGAGAGACTGAGAAAATACAGGAGATTTTCTCAGGGGAAAATAAATGGCACAAACAACTTGCCAAAAATGTGAGAGTGGATACGATCCACAGCACAGATCCTTTACAAAGAGTCTGATGACGTGTTTTTTTTTTTTTCTTCTTCTTTCTGGACATATGGTAAGCAAGGTAATTGCTGAAAAGGAATGCGCCCATGTAATGCCAGCAGAAAAATAAAGATGTAAATGTGGAAAGTTCTATATTCCTTCTCATCAAATAGGAGACATTTATTGAAGTAGCACTGTGTTAAGCCCTCTCCAGGCACTAGTCTCAGTTGAAAGCATGCTTTTTACAACAACCCTGGGAGAGAGAGCGCCTCTAGTGTAATTCCCAGCTTATGGATGAGGACACTGGGGGATAATGCTTAGCCCGGGTTACATAGGATTTGAATCCAGACCTGAGCCCAGAGCTTTTGCTCTTAATCATTCCTTAAATGATATGATTGTCTACCTATGAGATGATGATCTGCTGGAAAAAATCCAAGAGAATTGAGTTAAAAATAAGCAAGCTGTAAGAGAGACAAAAAACAATAGCTTTATACCAGCAGTAGGAGTAAGAAAATGGAATTGTAGGTGAAATGGCAGTAGCAACATGAAAAATAAATAAAGACTAAACCTTAAAATAAAGGCACCCAGGCTAGTCAGATAGGACAAGAGTTGGCTGGAGGTTGGGGAGTATAGGTCAGGAAGTGTGTTTGTATGAAGAGGAAGTAATTTTTTCTTTGGGAAAATCAGGGTATTGATACCAGGAACAAAGCATGTAAAAAAACCAGATGTCTATTATGAGACATAATGAGAAAATATACAAAGATGTTGACTATGATGTTTTATAATATTGAAAAACTAGTAACAGACTGGCTAAATTATGATGTGGTCATGTGATGGGTGCGATCAGCCATGAAGAAGGTGGGAGCCATAGATATGAGAAGGATGTTTTAGTGTAAAAACAGATTTTACTTGGTTTCTGGTGTTTTCTAAGTGTGTGTGTGTGTGTGTGTGTGTATATATATATATATATATATATATATATATGTATGTATGTAGGAAAGACGTCTAGAAAGATGAGTTCTTTATTTTATTTTTAAAAGATATTTATTTTTTATTTAGCTGTGCTGGTCTTAGCTGTGGTCCACGGGTTCTTCAATCTTCACTGTGGCAGGAGTGATCTTGTTAGCTGTGGCACATGGAATCTATTTCCCTGACCAGGGATTGAACCCACCCTCCGTGCGTTGGCAGCGTGGTGTCGTACCATTGCATAGTGTCACTCCCATAGCGTAGCGACTTACTACCAGGGAAGTCCCGAGATGAGTTCTTTAAGACAGTTTTTTATTTTGGTAAGCAATCCATAAATTTATCATAACCATATTTAAGTGTACAGTTTAATAGTGTTAAGGATAGTTACATCCTTGTGCAATCAACCTCTAGAATTTTTTCATTTTGCAAATCTGAAACTTTACGCCCATTAAAACAACTCCATGTTTCTCCCTCTCCCTAGTCTCTGGCAACCACCATCCTACTTTCTGTTTCTATGAATTTGGTTACTCTGGATACTTCATATAAGTGAAATCATTCAATTTTTATCTTTTTGTGATTTTTTTTTTCCCATTGAGCATAATATCCTAAGGGTTTCCCTGGTGGCTCAGTGGTAAAGAATCCGCCTGCCAATATAGGAGACATGAGTTCGATCCCTGGGTCAGGAAGATCCCCTGGAGAAGGAAATGGCAACCCACTCCAGTATTCTTGCCTGGCAAATCCCATGGACAGAGAAGCCCGACGGACTATAGTCCATGGAGTCACATAAGACTCAGACACTGCTTAGCTACTAAACGACAACAACAGCATAATGTCCTAAAGGTGCATCAGTGTTAGCATGTCGGCATTTCCTGCCTTTTTAAGGCTGAATGATATTCCACTGTATGGATATACACATTTTGTATATACATTGTATGTATGAACACATTTTGTTTATTCATTCCATAGATGGACATTTGCATTGCTTTCCCCTTCTGGCTATTTTGAGTAATGCTGCTACAGACAATGAATGTGTCAGAAAGATAAGTTCTTTGTGTCCTGAGATCCATGGGGACCTTTTTATTCCTTTCCTTATTGCCTTAGTTTTCTTTTTTATGAGCATGAATGGCTTTCATAATCAGAAAAAAAAAAAAAACCAATAAGGATATATCCTATTTGGGGAGATGGGGGAATAAAGGTTGAAAAAAAAAAGGTCAGACCTGGGGCAGTGGCTGCAGGAATGGAATGGAGTGGGCTGATTTGAGAGACCGTTCGGGAGAATCAACAGGACTTGACAACCAAGAGGTAAGGGAGAAAGGCGTGAAGGACAAAGCCTTGGGGGCCTGTGGGGAGAAAGGGCTTCGACTTGGGGACGTGAAGTAAGGTGAAAGTCACTCGGACGTGTCAGACTCTTCCGACCCCATGGACTGTAGCCTGCCAGGCTCTGTCCATGGGATTTAGACTTGGGGAGGAGGGAGGAAATAAGGTTAGAGAGCCACCTGAGCCTTTTTGTTCAGCGGTTTAGACTCTTTCCTGATAGTAGAAGGAAACCATTGAAAAGAAGGGAAATGACTTAATCACATTCGAGTTATAGAAAGATCACCGTGGCCAATCCATTCTGCGAGCTGAAGCCAGAGTGCAAAATTTCCCTTTGTGTTACTTAGACTTGAACCTTTGTTAATTTCCTCTTATTTGAGACAAAGCATTGGTGCTAAAAGATGCATATCTACTCTTCTAAAAGCACCTGAAATATTTTAAAGTCCTGTTTAGATTACGTTGATTCCTAATTGCATTCAGTTTTATCTTAACGACACAGTCTCCTGTTACTTGACTTTCTACCTTTAGCAGGGGAAATATAATTGGAAAAGCAAACAAGAAATATAAACAACTCAAGTTACAGACCTTCAGTTAATTGCAAATATCTTTGTCCTTTGGGGAAAAGGGGGCCAATGAGGTAAACAGTGTCTTACCAAATGCTTACTACAAAGCAAAAATTGTTAAGAGTCCAGATGGATTCAGCTCATTACCTACTTCTCCTCCCACAAACCTGTAATATCTCTGCTTCCAGAGCCTCCCAGAGAGGGAACTAACTGTTGTGCTGACATCTCATAAGCATTTTGCAGTTTTTAAGAGCTGCATGTCCACAAGATGTGAACCCACGATCTCATTTCATTCCTTCCAATAATTCTTAGATAGGGATTATCATTCCTATTTTCAGATGAGGAAATTGAATTTCAGAGGCTTTAAGAAACCTCCTAGCTCCTACATTTAATACATTCTGGATTTTGAATCTAGGTTTTCTTATTTTCTTTTTATATTATAGCCGCCTCTTATGTACAGTTTTAAACATATACAAAAGTAAAAAAGATAATATAATACATACCTTATACTCATACCCCAGCTTCAGCAGATACCAACAAATGGTCAGTTTTATTCCATCTATACCCTCCACTCCCTCCCCACCATAGATTATATTAAAGCAAATCCTAAGACATCGTATCATTTCATCTATAAATACTTTAATATGCATATGAGAGAGAAGGATTTTTTTCTTTCCCCTTTCGCCCCTATGATCACACCTAAGAAAATGAACAGGAATGACTCCTCAACGTTACCTTGTATCCATTTGGTTCTCAGTTTTCTGGTTATCTCATAGACCTCTTTCACACTTGGTTTGTTGGAATTGGGATCTAAACAAGGATCACATCTGGGTGATAGTCTTGTAAGTCTTAGAATCTGTAGCAATTTTGCCTGTTCTTTTTTCCCCTTACCTTTCATTTGTTGAAAACTCAGGTCATTTGTCCCGTCCAGCTACTCTGGATTTGCCTGGTTATATCCCTCTAATGTCCTCCTCCATTCCCTTTATTTTTTTGGCCGTTGCTCTTTATGAGTGGTGTTGTGTATCATATCAGCAGGCAGTAAAGGCTGATTCTCACCTGGTAAGATTGATCATGGGTTCAGGGGTTTGTTAGCATGATCCCTTCATTATAAGTTTCTCATCAGCCTTTCACAAAATGGTTTTAGCAGCTGTTAATGATCGTTGCCTCGATCTACTTACTATTTCATGACGTGTGCGTGCTCAGTCATAAAGTCATGTTTGACTCTTTGTGATCCCATGGACTGTAGCCCACGAGGCTCCTCTGTCCATGGGATTCTCCAGGCAAGAATACTGGAGTGGGTTGCCATGCCCTCCTCCAGGGGATCTTCCTGACCCAGGAATCGAACCCACATCTCCCGCATTGGCAGGCGGATTCTTTACCATTGTGCCACCTGGGAAGCCCCAATCCTGAGTCATGTTCTCAGTATGTGCTCAGAGAATAGAGCCTATATATTCAGTTCAATACTGGTTGCTCACAGCATTGCTCTCCTGGGTTGGTCTTATGTGTTGGCAAAATCACACTGTATCAGTGCTTTTCAAACTGTACCTGCAGTTGGTTGGGGATTAGTAGGTAGAGGAACTGTTTGGGAGAGGAGTTCCAGCATTACGGGAGTTAATCTGCTTTTCTCCCATGCCCAGTTCCATAAGCCTGCCTGCTGTGTACCTCTACCTGCCACCAAAAGGAAGCTTGGAAAAGAAGTGCTGGTGATCTGATTTGCAACATAGATTAGTCGCTCAGTCGTGTCTAACTCTTTGGGACCCCATGGACTGTAGCCCCCCAGGCTCCTCTGGCCAATGGTGTTTTTCAGGCAAGAGTACTGGAGTGGGTTGCCATTTCCTTCTCCAGGGGATCTTCCCGACCCAGGGATTGAACCTGGGTCTCCCGAATTGCAGGCAGACGCTTTACCACCTGAGCCACCATGGAAGCCCCGTGTAATTGTATTGTCTTGTGTGCATAGGGTTTAACATTCAGTGTTTCTTGATGAGCTCTGCTTGTTGTATGTGGTGCATATGGCCATCTTTTCCAAACCAAACCATTGTGGTCTGAGTATAGTGTACTTAGAGGGTCAAGAGAACAGATTATTTTGAAACAGCGCGGTCTCAGGAGAATCGTAGATGTGTTTTTATGTATCCAGAGGAAGCAGTACGAAGGCTTGATTAGGAAGCATCGGAGTCCTTTGGACATGGGTTCGAGTCTTGGCCCTTTCTACTTTCTTCTACAAGTTACTTAGTCTTTCTTTCCTTTTTTTTTTAATGTTTTAATTTCCTTGGTAACTCATAGAAAAGCCCTTATTGTGATTAGCATTTGAATAGGAGGATCATCTTTTTATTTATTTTTAATTTTTTTATTGAGTGAAAATTTCTTTAAATTCTGTCACAAATATGATTTCATATAATCCCGCAATAACCCTTTTTCTCCCACCCCTGTAGTGCCCCTCCCACTTCCCTTGTCCCACTAGTAACCACTAGTTTGTTCTGAGTCTGCTTCTTTTTAAAAAAAAAAAAAATTAAATTTTCTTTCTAAGCTTCAGCATTTCCTCATTGTAAAATGGATATAATGAAAGTTCCTCGTCTCTTGTGAGGATTGCATGAAAGTAAAGGGCTCAGCACAAGGTCTGGCAGGTAGTTAGTAAGCACTTGACATTATCTGCTAACTGTTAGGGTTATTGTAATGCCTTTGAAACATGTCCACTTATTCAGTGACCTTTTTTTATACAAGTGTATGTATTATTTTTGGCTGTGCTGGGTCTTCTTGCTTCGTGTTCTTTCTCTAGTTGCTGCAAGCAAGGGCTACTGTCTAGATGTGGCGCACAGGCGTCTCGTTGCAGTGGCTTCTCTTGTTCTGGAGCAGAGGTTCAAGGATTCGTAGGCTTCAGGAGTTGCAGCTGATGGGGCTTAGCTGCTCCGAGGCATGTGGAGTCTTCCTGGACCAGGAATCGAACCCATGTCCCCTGCATTGGCAGGGGAATTCTTAACCACCGGACCACCAGGGAAGTCCTTTCTTGGCAGAAGCCTGTAGAAGACCAGAAGAACAAAAAGTTCTTCTAAATAACTCACTATTTGGTACCTTACTGTGTGTGTAGTAACTTCTTTATCAGACCTGGTATGGAAAAGGCATGTGCTTCCCTGGTGGCTCAGATGGTCAAGTATCTGCTTGCAATGCAGGAGGCCTGGGTTTGATCCCTGGGTCAGGAAGATCCCCTGGAGAAGGAAATAGCTACCCACTCCAGTGGGCTCCGCAGGTGGCCAGCGCAGGAACCTACCTGACAATGCAGGAGGCATAAGAGATATAGGTTCAATCCCTGGGTTGGGAAGATCCCCTGGAGGAGGGCACGGCAACCCACTCCAGTATTCTTGCCTGAAGAATCCCATGGACAGAGGAGTCTGGTGGTCTATAGTCCCTGGGGTCATAAAGAGTTGGACACAGCTGAGTGACTAACACTTTCACTTTTCATGGAAAAGTCACAGAACTGTTAAAGACCCAGTGCCTGACTTTGCATGCCCCTTGGGAAGACCTCCCTTATTTGCCTTTCTCACAATATTTGAATAGCACTCAGCACCTAGTCCCTTGCCTCTAAGATGATCTCTCTGTACTGTGGATATTTTGTGGCACTTATAAAGATCCCAGAGGCAGCACAGACTTTATCATTAACATAATCCGCTGTCTCAGGCTGCTCTGCCCTCCCTGGGGTGTTGGCTTCATCCTCGGGCCAGCAGCAAAATATGGGCAGCAATTCTGGGCCCCAGATCCATGTACAGCACCTACCAAAGGAATAGAAAGATTCTTACTTCCTCTGTTCTTCCATCCCCCGCCCCCAGTACTGATCCTGCAATGTCATTGGCCTGAATCGAGTCATGTGCCCACTTCTCGAGCCACTTCCTGTCACCAGGGCAACGCCATGCCTTGTTGACTTCAGCCTGGTTTTTAAAGAAGTTATTTACAACTGGGATGAAATTATCTTTAGGCCAATCCAGAACAGAATTGCATGTCTGTTAGGCAGTTTTTCTGTGAATAGGAGGAATGGATACCAAGTAGTTTGGTCAGCTAGGATTTGGGTTGGCTTTAAGACAAATTATTTTTCTTTCAAAAGACATCAAGTCCAAAATAGGCAATCTTGCTGGCATGGGACTGCCACAGTCCAGATCTTTCTCTGTTTCTGCTTCACTGTCCTTATAACATGGCTGGCACGCTCATGGTCACCTTGAGGTCACAACTGGGCTTCTGGCTCTCCAACCAAACAGTCCTTCCTTGAAGCAGGAAGAAGTAGAAGGGAGGGCCAAGGACACCCTTTCAAATACCAGAAGCCTCGGCCAGCACGTACAGCTTACACCTCATTAACCGTTTATGTCTGTGAGGAGGCTGCTGAATGTCCTTTCTTAGCTGGACACACCACTGTTACCAACAATAGAGGGATACCTTGCTGTGAAACAGAGGGAAAATGCAGATCTGGTGATGTGCAGTGCCCACCTCTGAAGGCAGCCAGCCATAACCTCCATACTTTCCATTTGGAAGAAGCCAGTCTTGAATGAGTGTACTGTCTTTTTATTCATGTTTTTTTAATTCAGTAATGAGACATACTTGATACAATGTCTTATAATTTCATATTTTCCATTTAACAACATCACAAGTGTTTCTTCATTTGGTTAACATTACAATCTGTCTGTGTTAGTCGCTCAGACTCTTTGTGAACCCATGGACTGTAGTCCACCAGGCTCCTCTGTCCATGGGATTCTCCAGGCAAGAATTCTGGAGTGGATTGCCATTCCCTCCACCCAGGGATTGAACCCAGGTCTCAAGCATTGCAAGCCGATTCTTTAGCCATCTGAGCCATCAGGGAAGCCCTAATATTACACTGCTGCTGCTGCTGCTAAGTCGCTTCAGTCGTGTCCGACTAGGAGCTTCTAGTCCAATCTCCACTTAATGAAAGCCTCTCCATTGTTGCTGTAAAACTTAGTGTTTAATTTCCACAGCCTTCAGAATGTTCCTGGCTAGAAAATAGCTCTGCTTTGCTGTCTGATACAATAGCCACTGGCCATATGTGACTGTTTTTTTTTTTTTTTTTTAAGATTTGTTCATTTTTTAATTTATTTTTGGTTCTGCTGGGTCTTCGTTGCTGCACGCAGGTTTTCTATAGTTGTTTCTAGCTGGGGCTACTCTTCATTGCTGTGCGCAGGCTTCTTATTGCAGTGGCTTCTCTTGTTGCAGAACACAGGCTGTAGATGCATGGGCTTCATTCCGGAGCACAGGGGCTCAGTAATTGTGGCTCACGGTCTAGAGTGCTGGCTCAGTAGTTGTGGCACACGGGGCTTAGTTGCTCCTCAGCACACGGGAACTTCCCAGACTAGGAATCGAACCTGTGACCCCTGCATTGGCAGGCAGATTCTCAACTGCTCGACCAGCAATGAAGCTCCCTGACTGTTTAAATTTTAGTTAATTAAAGTTGAATTAAAAATCCAGTCTCTCAGTCTCAATAGCCACATGCGACTGGTGATCACTGAATTCAACAGCCCAGATATAAAACGTTTCCATCATTGCAGAAACTTCTATTGGCTAGTACTGCTCTCGAGCACCAGTACACAGCTGAGCTCACCATTTGGTTTTAGGGAGTTTTAATGGTTCAAGTCACTAAGCTGGGACCAGATGGCCTGGGTTTGAATTCTCAATCTGCTGTTTACTAGTTGTATTATCTCAAGCAAATTACTTAACTTCCCTGTGCCTCAGTTTCCTTATTTGTAAAAGACTGTTATTACCTATTAAAGAACTTCTTTAATGAGCTTCTTAGTGAGCTTCTTAGAACAGTGGGCTTCCCTGGTGGCTGAGTGGTAAAGAATCCGGTTGCCAATACAGGAGACTGTATTCAATCCCTGGGTCAGGAAGATCCCCTGGAGAAGGAAATGGCAACCCACTAGTCTTCTTTGCTTGGGAAATCCATGAACAGAGGAGCCTGGTGGGCTGCAGTCCATAGGTCACAGAGTCAGACATGACTGAGTCCATGCACCCCCATCCAAAAGGTGAATGAGTATTTAAAAAGTTCTTGTCAGTTTTAGAGGTGGAAGAGACCTCTGAAAAGATTGAGAGAAAAAAATTAATCAAAATGTAGAATTTTTGCCATGTCCAGCTCTTTTCGACTCCATGGATTCGACCCTGGATTGGACCCTGCCAGGCTCCTCTGTCCATGGAATTCTCTGGCAAGAATACTGGAGTGGGTTGCCATGCCCTTCTCCAGGGGACCGTCCCCACCCAGGGATCGAACCTGTGTCTCCTGCATTGCAGGCGGATTCTTTACTGTTTGAGCCACCAGGAAAGCCCTTTTGCCTTTGTACAACTTCACAAGTGGCTTTTCAGTGAAAACTGGAAATCATTTCCTGGGTGTGGTCATGCAGAAACTTTAATTGCTAGAACTTATTCTCAAAGAAACCACCTTGGTCCCTTATCAAATATTTGGCAAGTAACGTACATTTTCAATGAGTCCTCTCCTTTACCTGGCTGTTTTTGTTTTTAATGGATTCTACCGTTATTAGTCCTGATCCCATCAAGGAGAGAGCTTCTACTTTATTTCATTTTAAATTGTTATGTAGAGATTACTGTGCATCAGTTGACAGGAATGATTATCACCAAACCCTACTGTTGGACATTTATTTCTCCATTTTTTGTATTTTGGGTGTTGTGCTGTTGATCTTTACAGAAAGACCTTCTCCAATCAGTATATTTTAATCCAAGGACTTGGGAGGAATGTCAACGCCTTTTTACTGAGAGGCCTGAATTTCAGTCTGGAAATCATCTTAATACCATAAAAGAGGGCATGTGGGCCTGCCAGCGCCAATTGTGATTTTGGGTTTAGCCCATTTCTCCTTGTGGCCACTCTCGGATTCTAGATGATATTTACTGTTTGGTACACAAAAATTTCGTACTGTCCTAGAAAAATCCGTAATGCACGTTGTTCTGATGTCACTTCTTTTTCCAATTCACATAGCACTTTATTTGAACCTTTTTAAAAATAGCATTTATCACAAATAGTACTCCTCTATACTTATTTTTGCATTTGTTTTGTATCTACTCCTAAACTCTTAGCCTGTTGAGGACAGCAGTCTTTCATCGGACCTTTACAGATCCTAACCTACAGGCCCTCAATTTATGTTCATGGAATGAATGAACGAATTTGTCATTTTCTGTTATTACATAACCATCTTTCAGAACATTTCCTTTGAATTCATTGTTAGTGGATAGTCTTCTAGTTAAGTCAGATTCCACAGGAAAGCATAAAAAAAATGTTTATAAGGTGATGTTCAAACATAAACATTCATAGAGGGACTTCCCTGGTGGTCCAGTTGCTAAGACTCCACACTCCAGTGCAGAGGGGGGCCTAGGTTTGATCCCTGGTCGGGGAACTAGATCTCACATGCTGCGACTAAGACCTGGGGCAGCCAAATAAATAAATATTAAAAAAAAAAAACCTAGAGGAGTGTAAAGAAACCCCCAGTGCACATCATCTAAACTTCAACAATTAACATTTTAGAACCAGTTTTTGATTTGGGTAGAGAGAACGTGAAGGCTTTGGGGTGCCCATTTTGATTTTGGGGAGAAGGCAGCAGGGCATATATGATGGGCAGTGTAGAGAAAGAGGAGGCTGGTGGTCCACAGACAAACCTGCCTGCCTCCCTCGCAGGGCTGTGGTGAGGGTTTCATGAGTGGACACACACAGCGCCGAGAACAAAGCCCAGCCACGCGGTGGGTGCAACTGAGGGGCTGCCCCTGCCACCGCCATTCCTGCTCTTGCCACTGCTGTCACTACTGCGCGGGTTCAGGGGGCTGAGTTTGGCGGCTGTGGCACTTAACTTACTTGGGAGCTTGGCCATCAGACTTTCTGAGCTGCAGTTTTTTGCATCTGAAAAGTAAAAATGATACTAGCATCTGATCTGTTACAAGGCAGTGCAGTCGTGCCTGAAAATGTGTTCTGGGCTAATTAACATTAATCCCGGTTTTCTGGGGGTTGTGTTCCCATCTGGCGGGACCCCTTGAAGCTCTTGGGAGCTTTTTGTAAGTCAAGCGTGCCTCTCATATGGACTCTTGTTCTGAGATTTCCTGAGCCCCAGAGTCATTTGTCCGTCTAACAAATACTATAGCACAGTAAGCTTCATTTTTATTTGCAAAATGTTTGTTCCTGAAGCATGACAACAATTTCATTTTATATAGCGTGTCCATACTTGCACAGGAAATGAAATACTTATCAACCAAGTTGATAAAGGGATAAAAATAGTTTTCCTAAGAAATGGTTTACAGGGGATTAATGTTGGAAAAAACTTCATAGCAGAATCTGTTTCACCATCTTTGAAATATAAACAGTATCTTCATTTGTCTATATTTTTCTTATAACACTTTGCTCAACTCCTAATTAAAAATAGCTTTCCCAAAGCCAGAATCCCTCTAAAAAAATCCATTTTCTTTTAAATGAAGGCTAAGTTTTAAACACTCTGCTTTCTCCTTAGCACTGCAAAGAATTCTAATTATGCAGAACATCCATCCAAACCACACACACACATATCTGTCTGAGATAAGAGTTCGTAGATACTGTGGGAAGAGAAATGGAATATCCCTGATGGTTATAATAAATTTCTGCAGTGTTTGTTTGGACAGACAATCAACTGTTAGGTCTCCTGGGTATGAGAGTTAAATAAATCCAGGTCAGAAAGTCAGTGCCCCAAACTTAATTTCTCAGGAAGATAGTCCCTTCTCAAACCATTACTTGCCATTAGGTTTAGCTTTTTTAAAAAGTTTGCTTTTTGTTCTTTCAGTTAGTAAAAAATGTTGTCTTTTTACCATTTGTAATTTATAGCATCTTAAACTTTTTATAAACGTCTTCATTCAAAGAAACTAAACCCTTGTTCCGTATCTCCGAATAACAAAAACAAATATAAATAAAAATGCAGTTTTATGTCAAAAAAGAGCAAGCTCTTAATTCCAGTATCTGGCCCCAATGACATACGATCTCTTAGCTTTATTTCCCATAGACTGTTCTATTTAAATGTTTTATTACACAGGCTCTTGACTCTTTTTTCCCCTGGAATCCAAGTATATTTTGGTGATGCTTCTTTTCAAAAGATCCAGCACAAATCATCTTACAGATGTTACCTAGCCAGTGTTGTGTTAGAAGATATGCCACTTCTCATATAAATTTAAATCTTACTGAAACTTCTAGATTGAAAGGATTGGCCAAAAGAACTTTGGATTTTTATAGCCGCAGGGCTCCTTTACTTTACTGGGATACTTGTTTATGTCTTTTTGATTGAAGTGGATGTTGGAAAGGGGTCTGAATATACTGCTTGATCCTCCTTGTTAATTGTTGAAAAATGAAGTTGGAAACTAGTTTTCAATTCTAGAGGAACTGGGAGATTTTATCCAGTGTCTGAGATTCACTTTAGTTTTTTATATGTTGGAACTTTAGGTTCGAATTTTTCTTTGATTTTTCGCATATATTGAGCATTTTCTGTGTGCCTAGCTGTGTGTAGGGTGTCTTACACATTCTAGCTCCTTTAATCTTACAGTAGCACTGGGAGTTAGATAGGACTCAAATACCCGGTTGCTTAGGCTGCGCACCTTCTTCCTTGATCCCTTTCATTGTTCTGTCCTCACCCAGTCCATTTGGTTGTGTTGCTATAGAAACAAATCACACCCTGCCCCAGCTGCCAACTGTGAGCTGCCAGACAGCAGCCGTGGCCTGCTCGCTGGTCTCCCTGGTTCCCTTCCTGTCCTGCTATAAGAGTTATGGTGGGACACCTGAAACTAACACAGTGTTGTCTGTCAATTATAGCTCTATAAAACTGGGGGAGGGGAGGAGGAAGGTATGTGCGGACAGAAATGAGGGTGGAAGTTCCACATTCATGATCAAAGGCCTTGCAGGGAGCTCTGAAGTGGCGCTGTCCAGTATGGTGGCTGTTAGCCGCACATGTTTACTGAGCGCCTGACATGGCTGGTCCAACCCGAGATGTGTTGTACACAGTGGATTTCAAAGCCTTAGTACAAAGATCAGGGATATGTCATTAATGGTTTTTATGTTGATTACATGCTGAGATGATGTTTTGGAAATACTGGGTTACATAGAACAGATTTTTAAGGTTAAAAAAGTTGTGTGTATGTATACATATTATGTAGGTTTGTACACAGTAGCCTCGTAGTGGTAGCCATGGTGTGTGTGTATGTTTTTTTTTTTAACTTTTTGAGATTGTTGTAGACTCATATGCTGTTGTAAGAAATAATACAGGGAGATCCCATTTACCCTTTCCCCAATTTACCTTAGTAATAGAGCTCAGCTCAAATGTCACCTCCTCCAGGGAGCCTTCCCTGACCACTCTAATGTAGCCTACTTTCCCCACTTTTGTTCACCTGGCCTATTACTCTGTTTAATTTTATTCATAGAATTTGCTTATGTTTGAAACTATCTTTTTTTTTTATTATTACTGTTTAATTGCCTTTTGCTCAGTAGAAGGTGAACTAAATAGTGGGAACCTTGCCTGTTCTATTCATTGCTCTATCTCCTGTGGGAGAAGAAAAACTCTAGAGTCTGTGCTCGTTGCCTTTTAGGACCTCTCATTTAATGGGGGCTGGATTGATTTCCGCCCCCCAGATTTTTATTATGAAAAACTTCAAACATACAGAAAAAAAACTTAAAGAATTCAGTGAGCATCTGTATCAAATCCTACATCAAACAACATTAACATTTTGCTACATATGCTTTATCAACATATGTGTCTGTTTTTCAATTTTTGCTGAACTGTTTGAAAATATGGTACTGACATAATTCACCTATGAATACAAAGCAGATCATCATCTTCCTTGATATTTACATCCACAGTATTTACCTCCTTCCTCCCCCATGCATTCTTGGAAAATACATTGTCTCCATGTAAAAGTATTTTGTTCTGTGTGAAAAGAAGTTCTAGGCTCAGATAATTTTAAACTGTCTTTCCACTTACATTAATATCTTGGTATTTGAAAGATAGGCAGGGTAAGGGCAATGTTCCTATAAGACTACCTGACAATTTGCTGGACTTGTAACATCTTGTGTGTGTTAAACACATAGTCATATCCAACTCTTTGTGACCCCATGGACTGTAGCCCACCAGATTGCTCTGTCCATGGGATTTTCCAGGGAAGAATACTGGAGTGTGTAGCCATTTCCTTCTCCAAGGGATCTTCCCAACCCAGGTCTCCTGCATTGCAGGCAGATTCTTTACTGTCTGAGCCATCGGAGGAAGCCATCAGGAAAACTTGTAACATCTTGGTCCTCACCTATTAAATACCCATTTGAATGAGGAAGCCGTCAAATATTGTAACAACCCAATATGCCCTCCCCTTCTTCCCCATTTCCAAAAGGCCCTGCAGTGTCTGTGTAGTGAGTCATTGACCTAACTAGTCCCCTCAGGAAAGAGCTGTAGGTTAAATGAGAAGAAAACTTGGATTCACAGAATAACTGCACTCACTGTAACAATTCAGTATTGAGGGAGTGGAGGTGGTAGAACATATCTGCAGCGCTCCTTTTGTAATAGAAGCATGTGTGTTCTAGATTTGTATACATATTTATTCAGTTTACTTAATTGAATAAATGTATCCATTTATTCGATTCTACCCCTATACCACCACCACTGCTTTACTCCAGAAAGACTATATGATAATTCTTGATTTATTTAACCACTAAGTATGTCTTCTATACCGGTCTGAATCAACTAGGGAGTGTTTGTAATTCTTGTGCTTTTCCATACAAAGGGACTTGAAGCAGACCCAGGGCCCCCTCAATTGCTTTATTTCTCCCTGTTTAGCTGGAGGTGCTGAAGGGTATATCTCAGTGCTGCTGCCTGTTCTGCACTGATCTCTACTTTTCACTGTCACCTGTCAAAGTCCATTTGTCAAGCTTATCTCAAACGCCGTGTTGGCTGTGGGTCTTCCTCGGAGCCCTGCATCAAGATGTAGTCTAAACCCCCCTAACACATTCTTTCTCTTGCCACTGGCCACAGACTGCCTCGTGTTGCATTTGAGTGTATGTTTCCCTTATCTCCTACATATGTTTTCGGTCACCATTCCCTGGGCAACTCCTATGTGATAGGCCTTGTTCAGGATTCTGGAAATGGCGATGACTGTTCCTAGAGAGTCCCATTTTCTTCTTACTTTTCTCTCCTGATAATAGGGTATCCTCTTGTTCCTTTGGATCCCAGGTGGTGCCTGGTAAAATGCCTTTGCAGCGATTTATGTATATTTCTGAACTGGGGCCTGGGATCCAGGGCAACAAGCGCTTCCAGATGAGATCTGAGTTTAGTCATAGCACTGCCACTGTGCGACCCTGGGTAAATCACTTACCTTCTGTAAGCTCCAGGTTCCTTATCTAGAAAACACTGAAAATAATATCTATCCTACGGGATTGTTGTAAATTTAAAGATGAATTATATGAAGTGCCAGGACGGTTTTCAGCACATAGTAGGTGCTCATTCAGTGGTAGTGATTATAAGGGAAGCTCAGTGCTTCCTTTAGGTCACTTGAATGAACAGTACGATTATTTAGGATCTTAATTGTCTTAAAGGAAGCACTGACTTTGTCTTGGGAGCCTCTCCCAGAAGAAATAAGCCGTGGGGATGGTCTGGCCCATCACTGATTAACTGTTCCCGTTTTAGAGTCAGTGATCTGAGTCTCTGTTTTTGAACTACTTATATAATATATACCACCTGTTATTTGTGTATTTTTAGCAGTGGGAGCCGAGTAATCCCAATCCTGTCTGTAAAAGAGCAAACTGTTTACCAGAAACAGAGGGCTTTTTTTTTTTTCTTAACACTGACTCACACTGACTCATCCATCTCATTTTCCTTCCCTCCTCTCATAACAACCTTGCAAGAGAGAGAATTTTGGGGGAAATTAGTTGGCTTACCTTTTTTTCTTTTTTTTTTTTACTTTCCAAAGATGAAAGCTTGAAGGTGTCACATGATTAATTCCATCTCAGGAAAGGCTAAGGTCTGTGCTGCCCTGGGGTGGCCAGAATGACCAGTGCCATGTAGCCAAACATCTCATATAAAACCTTGTCTAGACAAACCAATTCTGTTGGCTGAGAGATTGGACGAGAGCCTGAAACGTACACGTTAATCGACTTAACACATGTTGTCAACTCAACTTCAGTTCTTTTTGAACCTAGAAAATTTCTTCTGAGCTAGGAAACCTGAGAAGAATTATTAATAGAACCAGAGCCTGTGATGCCTAAACAGTCAGATTTGAGATGACAGACACAGAATTCAAGCAGCAGCACATTAGAGTCAGTAAAACGGGGAAGGAAGGTTCTAGATCAGAATGACTGATATCCTTATGCCTTCATTTGACATTTGTTGTGTGAATATTGACTGATATCCGTGATGTGCCAGGTGCTTGGGTCAGAACAGTGAATGATAAGAAGACGATGCCTGCTGTCATGGATCTTCCCTTCTGATGTGTGTTCCTAATAAATCCTGTGGTGGTAGGAATAGAGGATGCTGAGGAAGCGGAGAAGCGCCTTGGCCTGCACGTGTGAGCACGTGGGCGTCCATGAGGATGAGGGGAGGAAGGAAGGCTTCCTGGAGGAAAAGGCACCCAAACTGAGCCTGGCTAGACGAGGAAAGGTGTAACTAGAAGAAAGGCAGTAGGATGGGGCCAGATGGCAGCGGAGATGCCAGATAGACAGGGCCATGGGCGTGAAGGCCTCGAGGTGGGAAAGAGCTTGCCTTTGGAGGAAGCAAAGCAAGTTCCAGTGTCAACAAAAGACAGCTGAGTGAGGGTGAAGTTTGGCACAAGCTAACTTTGGATAACCTGACAGGAGCATTGTGGATCTGTTTATTGTCTCAGACTGTCAAGAATCTGCCTGCAGTGCAGGAGACCCGGGTTCTATCCCTGGGTCAGGAAGATCCCCTGGAGAAGGGTACAGCTACCCACTCCAGTATTCTTGCCTGGAGAACTCCATGGACAGAGAAGCCTGGAGGGCTATAGTCCATGGTGTCACAAAGAGTCAGACTCGACTGAGCGACTAACACCTTATTAATTAAAAACAATTTTTTTAACTGGGGTAAATTTTACATACAGTGAAATGTACATGACAAGTACATATATTTATCCTTGTAACCAGTGCTCCATTTTTTTTTTCTCTTGGACACACTGCACAGCATGCTGGAACTCCCTGACCAGGGATCGATCCCAGGCCCCCTGCAGTGGAAGTGCAGAATCTTAGCCAGTGCAGCACTAGAGCTTTATTTTGTAAATGTCATATTAGCTGCACATGTCACAAATCTCCTTTGGAGGAGGGAGTGGTTATTTTGAGATGTGCTTCTGACATAACAAAGGTCCGTCTAGTCAAGGCTATGGTTTTTCCAGTGCTCGTGTATGGATGTGAGAGTTGGACTGTGAAGAAAGCTGAGCGCCAAAGAATTGATGCTTTTGAACTGTGGTGTTGGAGAAGACTCTTGAGAGTCCCTTGGACTGCAAAGAGATCCAACCAGTCCATCCTAAAGGAGATCAGTCCTGGGTGTTCACTGGAAGGAATGATGCTGAAGCTGAAACTCCAATACTTTGGCCACCTCATGTGAAGAGTTGACTCATTGGAAAAGACCCTGATACTGGGAGGGATTAGGGGCAGGAGAAGAAGGGGACGACAGAGGATGAGATGGCTGGATGGCATCACCAACTCAATGGATATGAGTTTGGGTAAACTCCGGGAGTTGGTGATGGACAGGGAGGCCTGGTGTGCTGCGATTCATTGGGTTGCAAAGAGTCAGACACGACTGAGCGACTGAACTGAGTCTGACATAACTTCAGAGGTAAGCCTGCTCAGGATGGGGGGAAATGGAATATGAGATGAGAAAACCAGTGTGCATACTCAGTCGTGTCCAACTCTTGTGACCCCATAGACTATGGCCAGCCAGGCTTCTCTGTCCATAGGATTTTCCAGTCAAGAATACTGGAGCAGATTGCCATTTCCTACTCCAGGGAATCTTCCCAACCCAGGGATCAAATGCCATTTCCTACCGTTGGGCATGTTTGCAACCCAGGGATTGAACCTGCATCTCTTGAGTCTGCTGCATTGACAGGCAGATTCTTTATCAACTGTACCACCTGAGAAGCCAGAGGAAAACAGCAAAGGGAAGATGGCATCCATTCTTTTTTTTTTTTTTTTTTTTGGCCATGAGGCATGCAGGATCTTAATTCCCCAACTAAGGATCGAAGCCATGCCCCCTGCAGTGGAAGCGAGATGTCTTAACCACCAGGGAAGTCCCAAGGGATGGGTTTTGAGCAGGACCCAGACTTGATGCTCACTGCTTGCTGGCTTAGAATGCCCTGAGGCTGGGGAGGGGCACCAGCCGGACAGGACTGGAATGGGTAGTGGTCTGCCGGTGGGTGGAGAATACTCCAGGATCTACGTTTTCCTAAGATGTTTTTAGCAGAGGACAAACCCCTACGTGCTTTGTAGGATCTGGAGCATCTACACAGAGCACAGAAGATTGTGGTTTTCCAAGGTCTCCCTGGAAGGAGTCCCAGGCCACCTACATTTTGAAGGAAGCCTCCTGAAAGCATGCCCGGCTTTCCAGGCAGTGTTTCTCCCAACTTCATTGATGAAACGCAGGAAAACAGTCACCTTATTGATTTTTTTTTGTTTGTTACCTACCATACACGTGACATTTTCCTTTTCTAGAAGTCGGGTATTAAAAATATTGTTACAGTTTGCGGTTTTAGGGATTTACTGAAGCTTTTATCATTTAAATGTTCTGACTATTTCAATATCTGGGTTTTTGACACAGTGCCAGAAATCACTGAACGTGTTACTATGCTCTGGCTAGGGTTTCCAGGACTATGTTAAACAGATATGGCAGGACTGGGGCATCCTTGTTTTGTTCCTGATCTTAGAGGAAAAGCTTTCAGGTTTTCACTGTTGAGTATGATGTTAGCTGTGGGCTTGTCATATGTGGCCTTTATTATGTTGAGTTACATTTCTTATATACATTATTTGTTGAGCGTTTTTATCATGAAAGGATGGTGATTTTTCTGAATCTACTGAAATGGTCATATGATTTTTATCCTTCATTTCTGTTAATGTAGTATGTTGCATTTATTGATTTGCCTATGTTAAGCCATTCTTGCATCCAGGGGTAAATTAAATTTGATTTCAGTGTATGATCTTTTAATGTGCTCTTGAATTCAGTATTATAGTTTTTTTTTTTTAAGTCCATTAAAAATTTTTTTTTTTATTTATTTACTTTTGGCTGTGCTGGGTGTTGCTGCATGTGGGCTTACTGTGGTGTGCTGGCCTCTTATTGAGGTGGCTTCTCTTGTTGGGGTGCATGGACCCTAGGGCTCATGGGCTTCAGTAGCTTCAGCTTGGGGACTTAGTTGCCCTGAGGTGTGTGGGATCTTAGTTCCCTGACCAGGGATCGAACCCACATTCCCTGCCTTGCAGAGAGGATTCTTAACCACTGGACTACTAAGGAAGTCCTATGCTTAAAATTTTGATGGCTATTTCCATTTTCATCCTTGGAAGTTTTCACTAGTTTCCACTCTAAACTACAGACTGAACTGGCTTTCTTTTGAATTACAAGATACAGAGTTCCTTATAACCAGATATTCTATGAATGTCACAAAGCATTAAAGCAGGTGGAAAACCAAGCCCAAATGGCTAGAGTATATAAGTTCAAGATTTACCAAGGAATACATGTATCAAGAGGTTTTGATAAGCTCCTTTTATTTTTCCATTAAAAATTAACATGTTTGTCAATATCTAAGATATTCCTGTAGCTGTTCTATAAAATGCTAAAAGGTAAATGAACGTCCCTTTCTTTTCTCCTTTCCACGTGATGTTTTCTCAGTGTTGTATCCTTCTATCACTCTACTTCTTATCTTTTCAAAAATATGTTTATTTATTTGAGTAGACAATACCATTTTATAGTACAAAATTCACAAGTTATTCCAAGACATATGGTGGGAATTCTCCTTCCAGTTGTGGCAGTCTAGGTCATTTGAATCAACCATGCTGATGACAGCTTAGAAAGCTGGACAAGACGTAAAAACATTTTCTCAAAAGCTTCAGTGAGTTTGCAAGATATTGAAGGATTCCCATCCCAACATCTGGAAGAATGAAAAAATCAAGACAGGTAAGCCTTGCTAGCAAAGTCATTTTTGCCCTGAAAACATCTGCTTATCCTAAGAAAGCATTGGTGAGGTTAAGCAGTGCTTTTGGTAGACTCACCCATGAGGGCAGAGTTTATAATTTGTTGACTGTCAAGGATGGAGACTCGAATAAATCACACCCCCAGTTTGAATGGAACCCCTAAAACATAAAGGGGATCTTGAACATAGCCTTACCACTAAGCTTCCAGGTCCAGGGAAGCTTTATCTTGATTGTCCTAAGCTAATGGCATCATTGGGCAACTGATAGAAACAAGTGACAAAATCCTCTCTAGGGGAAGATGTTATCATCCTGAGCATAAGAATAATCGTCCTCTCAATAATTTTTTTTATATAATGAGCAGCACATAAGGGAAATATTGATTCACAAGGAAAATAGGACACCCATGAAAAGAACTAGAACATGAAAACAATAAAAATATTCTCAAAACCATGAGATATTGGAGTATCAGACACAGACTCCAGAACAACCACATTCACTATCTAAAAAGAAACAGAAGCCAAGAGTGAAAATGTCAGTTAGTAACTGGACATTGTTAAAAATAACAAGAGATTTGAAAAAAAGAACCAACTAGACATTCTAGAACTGAGGAATGTAATAACTGAAAACAAGAACACAGTGGATTTAAAAGCAGGTTACGTAGGTGAAGAGAGAGTTAATGAACTATGAGATAGATTAGAAGGCAGTGATCCAGAATGAACCATCACAAGACAAAAATATAAAAAATACAGAAAAGATGGTAAGATAATTTAAAAGGATACAGTGAGAATGTCTAATATACATTTACAGTTGACACTTGAATAACACAGGGGTTTAATCTGTGTATAACTTAGAGTCACCCCTCTGAATCTGTGGCAACTCCACGTCTGTGGAATCAACCAACCATGGACTGTGTAACACTGCAGTGTGTACTATTGAAAAATATTCACACGCAAGTGGACCTGCACAGTGCAAATCCTTGTCATTCAAAGGTCAACTGTAATTGGAATCCGAGGAGAAGAACAAAACTGGTACAGCGGTAATACTCGGAGAGATCACTGCTGAGCATTTCCCAGAACTATTAAAAGAGGTGCATCGCAGATTCAAAAGTATAGAACCTTAAATGCATGTATTAGGGAAGAAGAAAGGCTAAAAACTGAGCAAATGTTTATCTTAAGTCAGAAAAAGCAAAACAAAATCAAGAAAATAAGGGGAAAGAAAGAATAAGGAAAAGAGGAGGAATGAAGTATAAAGCAAATGTGTAATAGAGAATACCAATGAAAGCAAAGCTTGGTTCTTGGAAAAGACTGATGAAAATTACATACTTCAGCAACGTTGATCAAGAAAAGGAAAAAAGGGTACAGATAACCAGTCAGGAGTGAAAAGGGGGATCACATAGTTATGAACAAGGTAAGATATAATGAGCAACTTTATGTCAAAAATTTTAGAAATTTAGGTGAATAAATTTATGAGTAATATAACTGTTAATAAAAATTAAATCACCAATTAAAAACCTTTCCACAAGGAAAATTGCAGTCCTATATGCCTTTACTGGGAAGTTATATCAAACATTTAAGAGAAAGAATTAATATTACACAAACTTTTCCTGAGAGTAGAAAAAGGGGTTAGTAAAACTAAGAAACCTGATAATGACATTATGAGAAAAGAAAAATCACAGGCCATTTTACTCATGGATATTTGCTAAGCTAAATATTAGCAAAGCAAAATCCAGTATTTCACTTACTACAGTGGTATAAGAAACTAACCAAAATGCTATGGCTTAAAATGGCTATTTTATTACGATACGGATTCTGTGAGTCAGGAATCTGGACAGGGCAAAATGGTGATGGCTTACCTCTGCTCCGTGTTGTCTGGGCCGCGTGTTTGGAAGTCTCAAAGAGAATCTTGGAATCATCTGGAGGCATTTTCATTTGCAGGTCCTGCAGCTGATGCTGTCTGTCATAAAGACCCTCAGCTGGCTGTTGTGTAGAAACTCAGCTCATCTCAACTGGAGTGCCTGCATGTGACCTCTCCCTGTGGTCTGTCGGAATGGGGTAGTTCAAGCTTTCTTACTGCATGGCAGCTTGGTTTCAAGTGCAGGGTCCCAAGAGAGCAAATTGGAAGTGCTTAGCATTTTGATAATCTAGTCTTGAAATTCACGTATTGCCACACCCATAGTGCTGTCTTGGTTGAAAAAATTACAAAGGTCCCATCCTGATTCCAGGAAAAGGATCATAGAACCTACCACCCAAAGGGAGAGGTGTCAAGGTCACGTTGTAAAAGCATGTGGGATGAGATTATATTGTTGAGGCCATCTTTGGAAAAATACAGTTTGCTCTATATGTGAAGTTAAAGTTGCTCAGTTGTGTCCGACTTTTTGTGACCCCATGGATATTCAGTCCATAGAATTCTCCAGGCCAGAATACTGGAGTGGGTAGCCATTCCCTTCTCCAGGGAATCTTCCAAACCCAGGGATCAAACCCAGGTCTCCTGCACTGCAGGCAGTTTCTTTACCAGCTGAGCCACCAGGGAAGCCCAGTATATGAAAGGGATAAGACCAAGTTGGGTCTATTTCAGAAATGCAAGATTCATTTCACATGAAGGACTCAGTATAATTTGCTGACACATTAAAAGGGGAAAACGATGACTGTATATATAATTCGGCATCAATTCCTGATTAAAACAGCAACAACAATAACTTTTAGCCACCTAGGAATAAAAGGGAGCTTTCTTAATCTGGTGAAGAAATAACTATAAAACAGGTATAGCAGATATCATGCTGTTGCTGCTTCGCTTCAGCCGTCTCCAACTCTGTGCAACCCCATAGACGGCAGCCCACCAGGCTCCCCCGTCCCTGGGATTCTCCAGGCAAGAACACTGGGGTGGGTTGCCATTTCCTTCTCCAATGCATAAAAGTGAAAAGTGAAAGTGAAGTTGCTCAGTCCTTTCCGACTCGTAGCGACCCCATGGACTGCAGCCTACCTGGCTCCTCCATCCCTGGGATTTTCCAGGCAAGAGTACTGGAGTGGGGTGCCATTGCCTTCTCTGGCAGGTATCATACTGAATGGTAAATTTTCACTTTGAGTTCAGAAACCAGAGTTGCCCATTCTCATCATGTCTATTCAACAGTTGTTGGAAGTTCTAGCAATTGCAATGAGAAAAGAAAGATGAAATGTGTAAGTATTAGGAAGAATTAATAACTTACTGTTTATAGATGACATGATTGTTTATGTAGAAACCGCAGAAGAATTCTATATAAACATTACTGTATTAAAGTTGAAAGTTTTGCAAGTTTGCTCAATACTAAATCAATGTACAAAATCAGTTGTATTTTTTATACACCAGCTGTAAATAGAAAATTGAAATTCTAAGCCACAAAATCCACTCTAGCTGGTTTAAGCAGAAGTAGTTTACAGTCTCCAGGAAGTTGATAAGTCTGGACTTTAATGTTACACAGATGGAAATAAAGCAGTCAGAGGCAATGTTTCCATAGAAATACCCAGTCACACTATTGGAGAAGGAAATAGCAACCCACTCCAGTGTTCTTGCCTGGAGAATCCCAGGGACCGGGGAGCCTGGTGGGCTGCCGTCTATGGGGTCGCACAGAGTCAGACACGACTGAAGCGACTTAGCAGCAGCAGCAGCAGCCCAGTCACACTAAGGAGGACTGTTTTAGAGAATACACCATTGCTGCCTTGACTCAGTTATTCAGCACAAGTGGTATTAGATGCTGGACATCGGAAACTCTGCCCCATAACAGCTCTATAACCTGGGTTCATAATTTTATTTAAGGTCTTCAGTGCAGTTAAATGTACTTTCATGACCTTTATATTCCTCATGCCCGTCATTGGCCTACAGCACCAACACCTGAGTTTGAAACAGCTTTGCATTCAGTATGTACTTTACTTGGGATGGCCATAGGTGATGACTTTTACAACCCTTTCAGCATTACATGCCATTGGCTACCAGCATCCCATCCTCTAATGACGAGTGGGCAAACTCTGGCCTGCAGGTCAAATCTAACTTGCTATTTGTTTTGGTAAGTAAGCTATTATTGTAATACAGCCATGCTCATTGGTTTACACATGGTCTTTGGCTGCTTTTGCACTGTGACAGTTGAGTAGTTGCAACAGAAGTTACTTGCTGTGCAAGTTTTTTAAGACTATTGGTTATTTGTTCAGGGAGACACACTCTAGGCAAGACGGTTCTTAGAGACTGAGACAGAGCTCCAACATTCCTTCTAGGCCTCTTGAAGTTCCCTAAGTTACATGATGTCCTCATCAGGGTTCCCTTGAGACATTAGCCCCTTCAGTCAAAAGCTTCACCTGGAGTGTCAGCGCTGATCAGTACGTTCAGCGCTGCAAGCCTGTCTTGATTGCTAGAGTCCAAAGAAACTATGGGCTTCCCAGGTGGCTCCGTGGTAAAGGATCCACCTACCAGTGCAAGAGACGTGGGTTTGATCCCTGGGTCAGAAAAATCCCCTGGAGAAGGAAATGGCAACCTATTCCAGAGTTGACCCAACTTAGCAACTAAGACAAGAACAACAAAGAAACTACGGGTTCTATTTCTATAATTAAAATGTTTTATTTTATTTTTGCCTTTGCTCTGTTAAAGTGTCCCTTTTAGCCCTCAGCTTGAGATAAAACAGTGACTTCAGCTCATAGAGGGTTCCATTGTTAGAAGTCTGAGAAACGCTCTGTGATAACGTATGCATAATCTTGGTATATGGCCAGAAACTAATGGATGCTGAAGAGTCCTTGGAAGATCAGTCTTTCCTGTAGCTTAAGGCCATTAAGTCAGAATCATTCTTGCTGAATTTGTAAAAATGGAGTTAGCAGTTGGTGCATAAGAATTTTAGGGACCACAAACTTTGTTCTTCTCCTCTTTGACCACATGTAATATATTTAGTCCACTTTGAAGTCTTCTGATCTTGAAAAATGAAAATGTTAGTCACTCAGTCGTGTCTGACTCTTGGCGACCCCTTGGACTGTGGCCCGCCAGGCTCCTCTGTCCATGGAATTCTGCAAGCAAGAATACTAGATTGGGTTGCCATTCCCTTCTCCAGGAATTTTCCCAACCCAGGGATCGAACCCAGGTCTCCTGCATTGCAGGCAGATTCTTTACCATCTGAGCCACCAGGGAAGCACAAGGCAGGAGCCTGGTTCTCCTGTCATGGGATCCATGGGATAGAGAAGTCTCAGTGTATTTGTCCTCTCTAATTTTTCTTATCTCGAGTTCACACTGACTATTTATGGGCTTTTGGTCAGCTTGCGCTAGTTTCTCTCATAGAAGCATCCTGTCTGCTTTTGTTCTCTTTCGAATTTGTTGCCTTTAAATTTATCTTCAAGTATATCATCTTTCTGTTTTCCTAATTGGAACTTTAAAAATCTTCAACCTAAGTATTTGCAGAGTCTTCTTATCTCTCAGCCAACAGCCTTTGTCCTCCCATGGCGGAGGAAGGATCCCTTTGATCTTTTGCCAGTCTGCTGTCTTTAAAGACTGCACTGGTTCAGGCCTGGAATTTTTTCCTGGCAAAGAATTTTCATCTCTGGACGCATTAGCCTCTTTGTAGCCTTCTAATAAACAGTCTCTCTTATAAAGCATGACGGTGGTGCACATTAGTTTGAAGCTACCTTTAGTTCGATGGGCTATCAGCCTTGTCCTTGATCTAATCTTTCGTTGTACTGGAATCCACTGGATGTATAAGTATCACGGAGCTGCCGAGAGCAATACAGTCCGTCATGGGAAATGAGAAGAAGGCTCCAGGGTCCTTCCTCTGTGATTGATTGTCTTATCAAAGCTTTTGAGGCGGGGCTCTGTCTAAGGAGCTCTGAGGCTGCTCAGGGCAATTCCATTTTACAGGCCCTGCCTCACACTGTCGTCTCTGTCTCAGTTTTCCAAAATCCTCCTTTTTCTTCACTTACTTTGTTTTCCTTTCCGAGGACCTGCTTTCCCTCCATCCTGTCTCCTTTTCCTTTCTCTCTCCTTACGCTTGTCGGTTATCCCAGTCATTCAAGTGGCCTGGGTCACGGCTGAGGGACCTGGGCAGAGCTTGAAGACTCCCCCCACCTTCCTGTGCGGCTTCAGTGCTCCTCTCCTTGCTCCTCCTACAGGTCTTGGTCCAGCTGGTTTTCTTGTACATCTCCCACATGTAGGAACGATCCTCTGTGCCAGGCCCAGGCTGGCGCCTCACCTTCTGGGCCAGGTCAGGGGGGTAGAGGTTGGGAACAGGGCCCTGATGGAGCGTGGCTCATGTCTCTCTCCATTATTTTAATGGCCAGTGTGTTTGATATTTTGACTGTTTCCATTTTTTTCACTGTTATAAATAACTACCAATGTGTCTCTCACAAGTTAGAGTGTATGCCTAATTGTAGCAGTTGGTATGTATTGACCAAAGGAACTTAAAAATAACTTTCTATATGTTTTCCTTTTATAGAAATAATACTGTATTTTTGTTACAAAAAGAATGCTTTGCCAGAAAAAATTTTAAATACCAATGAGCTGAAAGAAGAAAATGAAAAGTTACCTGTGGTATTACTGATAGTTTCATTCATTTTTAATGCAAAATACTATTTTCTGTTTAACAAACATGAGCCCCTTTATATACATACATAAACATTAAATGGGGCTTCCCTGGTGACTCGGATGGTAAAGAATCTGTCTCCAATGCAGGTAGACCCGGGTTCGATCCCTGAGCTGGGAAGATCCCCTGGAGAGGGAAACCGCAACCCACTCCAGTATTCTGGCCTGGAGAACTCCATGGACAAGTTCTCCTCCATGGAGGAGCCTGGCGGGCCACAGTTCATGGGGTCGCAAAGAGTCAGACACGACTGAGCGACTAACACTTAAACATTAAATGAGACATTTCATGTTATTAGAAATGCTTCTATAGTATCACTTAGGACTGCTTAATATTTCATTCTATAAATGTACTGAAGTTTACTTAGCTACTCCCTCATGTGGACTTTTAGGATTGTTTTCAGGTTTTCACTGTTCTTAGCCATGCTGGAGTGAACAACCTTGAGTCACGTCTTTGCACACATCCATAATGTCTTCTCTAAGTAAATTCTTAGAAATCAAATGGCTGGGTCGAAGGGCATGAATGTATTTTTAAATTAGTAAACTTTATTTTTTAGACCAGTTTTAGGTTCAAGCAAAATTGAGCCAAAAGTACAGTTTCCATGTCCATGTCCATAACCCGCCCCCCCTCCCCGAACCTGTGCATGTATAATTTTAAGGATTTCTGCATATGTTGCCAAATTGCCTTTGGCAATTTGAAACTATCGTACCAGTTTCCCTCCTTACCTACATGTTCCCAGAGCCCCATGACACTAAGCATTATCGTTAAAAAGAAATCTTTGATACGGCACGTTTAAAGCAGAATACCTTTTCCTGTCATCGTAAGATTCAATTTTTTTCTTCTAAAATGTATATTTACATTATTTATAACATTACTATTTATTATGGTTCCTTTGCGAGTTTAACAAAAATATAAAGTAATACATGTACATAAAAATAAACACCCAGATAGGACAGACAGATGCAGAGGTGTCTGGGAGGAAGGTTTGAGGATATTTGGTTCACTGTATTGATATAAGTGGCCAGTGTCCTAACCCACTCTCTCTCTATCCTTTAATTTCCCTCTGTGCAAAATGAAATTATCATGCCTCCACATTACTCTACCTGCTGTTCTCCCCTCGGCCTGCCCACATTCAAATGAGATAGACACTGTTATGTTCTTCCTTTTACAAATGAGATGACAGAATTCAGAGAGGTGAAGTGATTTGCCTGAGGTCACACAGCTAGGAAGTGGAGGAGGGAGCCAGGATTTTCCTTTAAGTCCATGTGATTTCAACACCTATACTTAAAAGATGCCACAGTAACAAATTTTCCCTCTTCCCTGTCCCTCAAGGCTGCTGCCTTTCCTGACGTGCCTGTTTCTGTCATTACTGTCATCTTCCCTAAGTTTGGGAAAAGGTAGGTAGGTCTGTATTTTGATTTTGGCTGCAGGACTTAAAAGCTGTATATGACCCTAGGTGGACTTCTTGGTGGTTCAGTGGTTAAGAATCTGCCTGCCAATGCAGGAGACACAGGTCCAATCCCTGGTCCGGGAAGATTCCACATGCCACCAGGATGCTAAGCCCATGTACCACAACTACTGTGCCCACCAGCCTAGAGCTGGTGCTCTGCAACAAGAGAAGCCACCACAATGAGAAGCCCACGCACCGCAACTAGAGAGTAGCCCCTGCTTGCTGCGACTAGAGAAAGCCCAGCAACGAAGAACCAGTGCAGGCATAAATAAATAAAAATTTTTTTTAAAGTTGAAAAAAAAAATGACCCTCGGCAAGTCTCTCTGCCCTTCTTTGCCTCCATTTCTTCTTCTATAAAATCGGAGTATAATTATCTGTGACAGGATGTTTTGTAGAAAAAGGGACACAGTCCATGTGAAAGTCCCATGTAATGCAAATATCAAGTATTATTATTTCAGAGCCTGGGAAATAATTGCTGATCTAACAAAGTAAACTAGCCATGTGGACATAGGCTTCTCTTAGCGTACATGACTTTTTCAGAAGAATCTTTGGGTTTGTTATCTGCTTTTTTTTTCAAGTAACATTAAAAAAAGTCCGTGGTTACTCTTTATTAAGGAAAAGAACTCTATTGTTAACTCCTTTTTAAAAAAGTAACATTGAAAAAAAATCCATGGTTACTCTTAAAGGAAAAAAGCTCAGTTTTTTGTGGGGGGATGGGATATTTTTATGCAGACACGGGGAATCCCAAGCCCACGGAAGAGCCAGCCGCCTGTGTCAGTGGCCCCAGTGTCCTGGTCGGGCGCTGCTTTCCTCTGCTTGTCCTCAGTATTCGTGTAAATCTGTTCCCACCTGTCTTTTCACTTGTAATTAACAAACCCTGGAGCCAAAAGGGCAGTTGAGGGGTGAGGTTAGTCTCAAACGTAGGTGGCTCACCCCATCCTCGTGTTGCGGTCTTTCTTCTTATTTCCTCCCCTCAGTTGACCGGAATTCCATGAATACAGGGATCATGTTGCATTTATACCATCAGGACCTGGTGTGTTAGGTCTCCAACAAATGTTTATAAACAAATGAATGCTGGCAGTGTTCTTAGGCCTTCTGCAAACTACAAGATGGTTTGTGGTCCCCACGGTCAACAACAACTAGTATCCTTCAACACTGTTGTGGTTTCCCTAGAGCAAGAGTTCTTGAGCTTGATCTCTGGACCTGTCACGGATCCAGAGAGGGCCTTCAGGGGTTCCCACAGACCCCTTGAAATCAGATCCATTTGAAGACAGGCATTTTCTGAAGAGCCGCATCTTAGCTTTCATCGCCTTCTCAAAGGAGTATGTGACCAAAAATAAATAGAAATCACCGCACAAACTGTGGAAAGCTTTTCAACAGGATAGAGTCCTCTAGCCTACTCATTTTCCTGCACACACGGTCGTATTGATTTGTACCTTGACCCCACTTGATAAATGAACCATACCGTATCCAGGAGGAGTTAGCACTTCGATATCTAGATCAGGTTAGCGTGACCCCTGGCCTCACGTGCTGTAGTGAGCAGTGTGACCCCAGGCTTCCTGCGCTGTACAAGTCCAAAGTTCCCCAAGATTGTAAAGATTCCTTCGTGGGGAAGGAGTGGCTTATGTTCTCCTAGTCATCTCTGCCACCTCTTTCTGTTTCTCAACCTGTCAGCTCATAATAGAAACTCAGTCCCCTCCTGGTTTCCATCAAGAACAAAGAACACACCCACAAAGAGCTTTTATGTCATCATCTTTGCTGATGTTTGGAAAATCCCAGAAGGGGGTCACGGTGTAGCAGAAAACCCAGACCTCTGACATCTTCTGGACTCCTAGCTCCATCCCCTTCTGCTCTTCCTCACAGATTTCCCTTAAAAGTCCAGTTCACCTTTCATTACTGCGCAGAGCTACTTGGCAATAAAAACCTTTAGCTTTTATTTCTCTTTTTGCATGGCTGAACCCCAAAAGAGGATTAGCAGCCAAGAGGGCCTTCCACTTGACAGGAGCCTTTCTGTTCAGAAGGCAGATATGGTTATAAAGACTTTCTTCTTTTTGTATACACATTTCAACATTTTCTCAAATTTCATGAAGCCATCTAAAAAATCCTGTAGACCTGTATTAAAAATCACTTTCACTTCACTATGAATGTAGGCTCTGCAATGATGTAGAGCCTATAAGCACATTGAAGATGTTGTTCTTACATAGAACAAAAGGGCAGGAACATTTTTATTTGAGATCTACTAAACAAGTTTCCCTCTCCTAAAAACTGAGTTTTTTCTTCTGTTTAAGTTCCTCCAACTTTATTTTCCTCATCTTCTTCTTTCTTTTTTTTAAGTAATACATTTATTTTTGAAGAGTATAACACTAATATGCATTTTATAAAAATTAGAACAACACGGAAGTATACCACTTAATGAAATCTGGAATCCAGTTTGGTATATTCTGTATCTTTTCAGAGGTTTAAATGCATATAATAACAAAACAGTGATTGTGAGCCAGGTACAGTGCATTGTCTCATAAAATTCTCACAGTGTCTCTGAGATGGGGCCCCTGTTTACCAAAAAGCAAAGTTGAGGCTTATGGCTAACTGGTGACTTGCCTAAACATATTTCCAATATATTGCTACATAAGCAATCTGTGATAAATTGAGACATATCTAATTGTCTGATTATCTGTTCTTGTCTGATTATTTCCATGTAATAAATTTCCAAAACTGGAATTGCTTGGTCAGACAGTGTGCATGGTGATAGAACTTCCCTGGGGGTCCAGTGGCTAAGACTCTGTGCTCCCAGGGTAGGGGGCCTGGGTTCTGTCCCTGCCCAGGGAACTAGATCCCACGTGCTACAGCTTAACAGTTCGTGGGCCCCAAGTAAAAATCCTGAATGCCGCAACTAACGAACTCTCATGCCGAAACTAAGACCTGGCACAGCCAAATAAATAACTTTTTTTTTTTTAAGTGTGTACATTGAAATGTTGGTTCATTTGGAGAAAGGTAGTTAAGAGCTTTGGGCTTCCCACGTGGCACAGTGGTAAAGAACCTGCCTGCCATTGCAGGAGACGCAGGTTTGATCCCTGGGTCAGGAAGATCCCCTGGGGTAGGAAATGGCAACCCACTCCAGTGTTTTCACCTGGAAAATCCCACGAACAGAGGAGATTGGTGGTCTACAGTCCGTGGGGTTGCTAAGAGTCAAACATCACTGAGCGTGCACACACACACACACACACCCACACACCCACACACACACACCAGTGTTCACATTCCCACTGCCAACTTGGTGGCCACTCACTAGACTTATAACTTCCCTGGTGGCTCAGACGGTAAAGCATCTGCCTATAGTGCGGGAGACCCAGGTTCCATCCCTGGGTTGGGACGATCCCCTGGAGAAGGAAATGGCAACCCAGTCCAGTATTCTTGCCTGGAAAATCCCATGGACGGAGGAGCCTGGTAGGCTACAGTCCATGGGGTTGCAAAGAGTCAGACACAGACTTAATCTGAACCTCAGTTTGTTCTTATGTTAAGTGGAGCTGATAACAGAAACCTCTTGTGGCCATGAGGACTGAAAGATGATGAATGGTATGTCCCTGGCCAGTGTCCAACACATAGAAAGAGCAGTGTACTTAGAAAGACTGGTCCCTGCTCTTACAAAGCTGGCATTTTAATGTGGGAGTGGGGGAGGGGACAATGAAAGACTGGCAGTAAACAGATTAATGAACAGGAAAAAGAACAGTGCTGTTCAGACAATTAAAGTGATGTGATAGGTAGGTGGGTGTTTCCTGGTGATTGCCAAGGGGGAGGGGGTTGATGGGGGAGGGTTGGAGTGGGAGGTTGGGGTTAGCAGATATAAGCTTTTATATATAGAATGAGTCAACAACAAGGTCCTACTGCATTCAGTACTCTATGATAAACCATAATGGAAAAGAGTTTTTTTTTTTTTTTTAAAAGAAAGTATATGAATGTATTCAGTTGTATGTACAACTGAATCCCTATGCTGTACAGCAGTAATTAACACAACATTGTAAATCAACTACACTTCCATTTTTAAAATTAAAAAAAAAAAAAAGTGGTGGTCATAAATTGACTGCTGCTACTGCTGCTAAGTCGCTTCAGTCGTGTCCGACTCTGTGCAACCCCAGAAACGGCAGCCCACCAGGCTCCCCCGTCCCTGGGATTCTCCAGGCAAGAACACTGGAGTGGGTTGCCATTTCCTTCTGCAGTGCATGAAAGTGAAAAGTGAAAGTGAAGTCATTCAGTTGTGTCCAACTCCTAGGCCCCATGGACTGCCGCCTACCAGGCTCCTCTGTCCCTGGGATTTTCCAGGCAAGAGTACTGGAGTGGGGTGCCATTGCCTTCTCTGCATAAATTGACTAAATACTGACAAATTGACCTGCAAAAAAATTTCTTAAAATTCCATTCCCTCTGTGTATAGACATGTTTCTTTTCTTCGCCCTCACGGGCACCTTTCTCCTGATTTTAAAAAGGGGCGTCAAGAGATTGTCTTAGAGAGCTTTCTGTCTGTCTTCTAATGAGCTTCACAGGCAGGAGGAAAAGATAAAACCAGTTGATACCTCCGAGGAATCCCTTCTGTCCTCCCTCCCTCAGTGAACTGTCCAGCATCAGCCCTCAGACTCTGAGCCTCCCTTTGCTCTGCCCTTTCTCTCTGTGCCAGTGCCCATCTGCACCCTGTAATAGGACTGGAAGCCACCAGCGTTTTAGCCAATATCCATGGGGATCAACCGCCGCTTTCCTCCTCCGGAATTAGACAGTGCCTGGCTCAGGGGAGATGGCTGATCAAGCATTGCTTTTACTATACAAACAAGGCAGCTTTTAGAGATAAGCTGGTTTTTCCAAACGAATTTGTTGGCAAGGATCTAGTACCTCCTGTGAGTTAAACCTACACAGAGGGCTCCGTACCTCTTTCTGTTACAGTCAGACCCTCTCCTGCTTGGCGGCCAGGGGAGGGGGCCTGCCCAGCTCTGAAGCCTACATCTGCTTCTGCCCCAGAGTCAGTGGGTAAGAAGACCTCCTTTATTTGTTTGTAATGCATCTATGATTGCGTATTGTTTGTGGATCTCTTCGGTAAAGCCTTTCATCAACCTACATAAACTGTGTCATAAGAAACATTCTCTTTGTAGGTCTTAAGCTTGGAGCCGCAACGTTAAATGATATAGCACATGTTAAATTACAGACTTCATTCAGGTCCTGTTTTTATCTCAGTTTTTTTTTTTTTTTAATAGCAGTTACATGGTATTAGAATTTAATGTCTGATTCAAGCCTTAGAATAACATTGTGTAGCTTAAACCCGTAGACAAATGGATTAAACGTCACTAGTTCTTAAAATGCGATTTCTTTTTATGATCTTTTTAAACTCACTCAGCAACTTAAGTAAAACATCCCAAGGGCAACATGTGTTCATGATTGGGTGAGGGGGGATAGTCTGGGGGTGGCGTGGGGAGGGAATGTGTTCGGTGAAATTGTCCAGGAGCAAAGCACCGCTCACTTGAAGCCCAGAGATTTGTCATCCAAATATGTGCAGATTGCTGGTGCTATAAATAGTTTAAGCTCAAGTAAACAGCTTTCTTCCCCTCTAGCTGTGGTTTGGTCATTGTTCAGTTGCCAGAGCTGCCTGGGGAGCAGCAGTAGCTTGCGCTCTTAGGCTGCCATCAGCGACCCGCGGTACCCCAGGGCTTGAGATGATGGGGGGCACCCCATCCTTGGGCCCTTCAGTTCCCTACCTATGCTTCCCACCCTGCCCCCGCCTGTCCTGCATCTCTGCAGACCTGCCTCTGCTCCAGAGGAGCCCAGACCTGAGATTCCCGGCAGCTCTAAAAAGCCCTGGGACCACCTGGCTGTTGACTGAAAGTAGACTGAGGCGACACAGACGTTCAGTTTTCGGGGCAGAAGCACATACGACTCGTTCCCTTCTGTTGGAGCTAAGAAGAGCGGTGCGGTGGTCGGAACTGCCATGGGCTGCCGATGCCAGCAGCTGTCCCGCCGTGTGCCAGGCAGACAGGCAGGCGGGCGGCTGACATTTCCAAAGCACCATTGGGGACTCGAGCAAAATGCTGCCGTTAGAGCAACTGAGGACATTCCACGGGTTATTACTCTACTTCCTTTGGAAAAAATAAGTCTCTCTTTCTCTTAAAATCCCTGCTTCAGCCACGTTCATCTGCTGTGGCTCCCATGTCAGATGCCCACGAGGAGCCTAGGAAGATCTTGACATTTTGTTGTTGAGGGCGCAGGGGACAGGAATGCTAGCAAGGACCGGACTAGGGTCAGGAATCCTGGGATCCTTGGGCAAGTTGCCCAACTTCTCTTAGCTTTAGCTTCTTCATCTGTCAGGTGAGGATAGTCCTGTTTCATGGAGTTGATGAGAAAATGGATGTAGCAGTATTTTCTGGATGATACTGAACAGCAGGCTATAAAGGAGAGGTGGGAAGTGGAAAGGGTCTCCCAAGCCTGGCCTTGTGGACTGTGTGACCTCAAGCCCATGAGCCAGTGCCTCGCAGCCTCAGTCTTTTTATCTGTAAAATGGTAATGTCAATACCTGCCTTGTAGCGATGTTGTGAAGATTAGAAATAACACATGTAAAACTCTCACAAATGGCAGATAATAGATAAACGGCAATATCCTGGTGGTGTTACATTTCATGTGGAGATATTCACTCTGGCCACTTGAGGATTCTTCACCTGGAGAAATAGCTTCAGTTTGTAGATGTTGAGATTACCAAAAGTCCCTGCAAAATGCTCATGGCAATAACTGGTAAAGAATAGATAACATTTTAAAAAAATCAAAGTAATGAAATTATTATAAAAAAAAAATTCCTGCAAGTCCAGAAAGGCATCAGTCTCCTGCTTACTCCCTCACCTGACATAACCATTTAATTTTTCTGCCATTTCTCTAAATAAAATTACCTCTATTACTTAAAATGTTTTTAAATTTTATTTTATTTATTTTTGGCTGTGCTGGGTCTTCACTGCTGTGAGGGCTTTTCTCTAGTTTCGGCAAGCGGGGCTCCTCTAGTGGTGGTGTGCGGCTTCTCTTGGTGCAGAGCACAGGCTAGGGCTTCAGTAGTTGAAGCCGGGGGCTCAGTAATTGCAGCTCCCTGACTCTAGAGCACAAGCTCAGTAGTCGTGACTCACAGGCTGAGTTGCCCCATGGCATGTGGGATCTTCCCCATGTCTCCCGCATTAGCAGGCGGATTCTCTACCACTGAGCCACAGGGAAGCCCTCTATTACTTTTTTTAAACAGTTTTGTCAAAATGGCACATGCACACAGGTTTGCTTTGTTCTTTTTAAGGTCAAATACCATTATAAACTTACACTAGAAAAACGCTCTCCCCTGTTCCCCACCCCTTCTTCCCTTCCCTCCTGTCTTGCTCCCAAGAGCATACAGTTTTGATCCTGTTAGCCGTTTGTTCTAGAATTTCTCTCCCTATATATAAGTAATATACAGCTATCTCTCTCTCTTGTAAATCTTTTTACTCTGGAAATTTTCAAACATGTTATCATAGAATAGTATAGTGAATGGTCCTGGGCCACTCATTACTCAGCCCTAAGGTTCACGACCAGTTTTGTTTCATCTGTGCTAGTGGCCGTTTTCCCCCTACTCACAGATAATTTGGGCATAAATTCTAGACATTTCATCAATAACTACTCGAGCATATATCTCTAAGAAAATAAGGACTCCTTAAAAAAAACTGTACTACCATTATTATACAATAAAATTACTAATAATCCATTATTATTAGCAAAGGTCTCCGATGAACTCAAAATATTTATTTTTCAAATCAGATCCAAACAAGGGCCACATGCAACCATGATGCTCTTTACTTGTCAGTTTTCGACAACTTGCCTGTTGACCTCCTTGGCTGGTGCACGAGGCCTTAGCCTCTGTTCAGACACCTCAGCCCTGCTCACATTCTTTTCTCCCTTTCCTCCCTGCAGCACGGTTTTTTGGTTAAATTCATATTCAGTGTTTTCAGTGTTATGGCACTGTAAATATTATTTACTGCCAAGCCAGTAACATTCTAATTTTTTTTTTTTTTTCCTTTCTGATGGTTTTTCTGGACTTTCTGCTTCTGCTTTAATATGCTCAGTTTTCCTCGTTCCATCATGCTGAGTCTTTCCACACTTTCCCGTAGTCTTTGAGTATAGTTTTTGGCAGGCTTGTCAAGTAATTCCATGAGGTCCATTTCCCTGGAGCTTCCACCTTCCTGCTTGGATCAGGCTGATGCTCCCCAGGGCTCAAGAGTCAGCCAGGCCCTGAAGCCACTTGCTTAATCGTCATCACCATCATCCTTTAGCATGCCTTTCACCTCTCTTGTTAGATCCTTCTTTTCCAATTCTTACTTTTTAGTTTAAACCCTTGTTTAGGTAAATTTCTCCTCCAGAAGTTTACTGACAAAACACTGTACAAGTGAAGTTGTTCTAGGTCCTTGCAATTCTGAAAAAGTCTTTATTTTGCCTAGCTGAGTATACATTCTAGGTCCCAAATCATTTTGAACTTTTTTCTTGAAAAGCATTGCTCCTTTTCTTCAGGCATCAGCATTGCTGGCAAGAGGTCTGATACCAGTTTGATTCTTTTCTATTGAAATAATCTCTCTACAAAGGTGTAGCAATTTTTCCTTTTTGAATTCTAAAAGGTCAAGACACTATGTCTTTTTTCATCTTCTTGGTGCTTTTTAAGCTTTTCGGTTTGAAGACGCAGCCTCCCTTTGTCTCTGAGAACTTTTCCTCATGATTTCTTAGATAACTTCCTGTTGTACTTTCTATTCTGTTCTTTTTCTGGAATTCCTATTTAGTCTGACGTCGAACTTCCTGGATTGTTGTTCTATATCAAGATCCTTTTTTTGTCCTGTGAACGTTTTTTCCCTATATTTTGAAAGGTCTCCTTTTCATATTTTCCAGCCCTTCTCCTTAGTTGTCAATTTCAGTTTTCATGTTGTTAATTTTTAAGAGCCCGTTTTTGTCTGTTTATTTTATGTTTTATGGACACAGGATCTTCAGAATCTCTCTGAAGACATAAGAATTTTTAAAAATAAAGCTTACCATTTGTCTGAACCTTTTTTCTCATGGTGGAGTCTATTTTTCTCTTTATTTCAATCTCTGTCATGCTGTTGGTTTTCATCAGATGCCCTATGATAGTTTTTTCTTTCTGCCGTTTATAGTCGATAATAAAAGCCTCCTTTTAGGAGTGAGGCCTTGATTTCCTCCGGAATTGGTTGTCTATTTGCCCCCAGAGACCCTACCGCTGCCTAGGAAGCTGCTGGAAGTTCTGAGTACCATCCTGAAGGGTGCATCCTACTCTTGGGCACCTGAGACTGAAGGTCCTTTAAAAGTTAAAATAAGGATGCCTACTCTCCTACTCGAAGCCCTGGCTCACCCCAAGGCAGTCATTCCGTTTATTCAAAGAGCCCTCCCGTCTGCCTGGGTCTCTGCAGAGCTTGCTCACCCTCAGTGTGCTGAGGGTGTGTCATGGGCAGCTGACTGGCACAGGGGCTTCAGTGGGTCCCCCAATTTTCAGTCCTCTTCCCAAATCCTCTTGATGCCCGCCGTCCCCAGCCCCAGAGCTTCCCTGGACTTCCCACATTTCCACGGGGCCTTTTCTGTCCTTGTGCTCTGGACTTCATCTTCTGTCATCTTGAACATCTTTTAGAAATTATTTGGAATGAAATTTTTTGTTCTCTAATGATTCTACCTGACAAGAGGGAAAGCCTGGTTTAAAGTTTAGAAGACATGCTACTTTTTTTTTTTTTAAGCATCAAAGAATTGCATTAAGAGCTTCCCTGATAGCTCTTTTGGTAAAGAATCTGTCTCCAATGCAGGAGACCCTGGTTCGTTCCCTGGGTTGGGAAGATCTGCTGGAGAAGGGATAGGCTACCCACTCCAGTATTCTTGGGCTTCCCTCGTAGCTCAGCTGGTAAAGAATCCACCTGCAATGTGGGAGTCCTGGGTTTGATCCCTGGGTTGGGAAGAACCCCTGGAGAAGGGAAAGGCTACCCACTCCAGTATTATGGCCTGGAGAATTCCATGGACTCTATAATCCACCAGGTTGCAAAGAGTCGGACAGGACTGAGTGACTTTCACATACATACACAAGCCTGGACTATCCGGGATATGTGTGTGTGTTTAGAAATTATTTGTTGGGTTTCCTGTTCTGTACCAGTGAATGAAGAAGACATGTCATTGACCTTGTGGTGCCCACAGTACATGTAACATGTGTTAACAATAACATATGTTAACAAGTTAGGAGAGGCAGAAGGTGCCTGGAGACCCTGAAACATGGGGCAGCTCATGTGGTTCAGAGGGAAGACCTCCAGAAGGAAGTGACATTTAATCAGATCTGATGGCTGAGTAGCAGTTAACCAAAATAAGAGGGTTGGGGGACCTCCCTCGTGGTCCAGTGGCTAAGACTCTCTGCTCTCAGAGCAGGGGGCCCAGGATTGATCCCTGGCCAGGGAACTAGATTCCACATACCGCAACTAACATTTCACATACCACAACTAAAGATCCCACTTGTTGTGAGGAAGATAAAAAATCCCGCATGCCACAGCTAAGACCTGGTGCAGCCAAAAATGAAAAGAATAAATAAGTATTAAAAAAAAAAAAAGAGGGTGGGGCCAATCAGATGCATGTTCAACAGTGCAGTGTCACAGAGAGCACACCTCAAACCAATAGAAGGTCTTCTTGCTGTTAGAGCACCAGACTGCTCAGCCTCAGAAAATACCCCTGCCTTCTGGGGCCTGGCATTCCCCATCTCAGAAATGAGGAGACCACATGCTCTTTTCAGCTCTAAAAGCCAACACATCTAAAATTGTTTAACTCAAGAGTTGGAGATTGCGCCTCTCCCATAACTGCCCCCATCTGAAACCCATTCTTGCTAGGGGGAAGCAGGTCTTTAAGAAGGCTGGAAAAGGTAGGGAGGGGCAGTGTGGTGTTCGTATATCAAACATTTGTCATCTTTTGTGGAGTTAACCACCCCCGCCCCCAAATGACTTGTTTCTGAATTCAAACACTGTTTTGAGTGACGGTGCAGTTCTTTCTGGGTCCGTGCCCCCAGGAGGTTAATAGGCTGTTCCTAGTGATAGAATGATGGGTCACCTTGCTTTTTTCCTTTTTTTTTCCCCCTGATCTTTTCTACTTTCCTATTTTTTTTTTTAACAATAAGCAAGTATGATTCTAATTTGAAAGCAAAGAAAATCTACTTTCATTTATTAAATCTCAGGCCATATGTTTCTCAATTATATTTGTCTGGGAAAAAAGGGGAACTTACAGCTGTGTGGCATAGGGAATAAGTGCATTTGAAACGGCGTAACGGCTGAAACCGGCCTTGGATTGGGTGAAAAGTTAATTGTATTTTAATAACAGGTGTTCGGACTAGAGGGTGGGTGTGTGCGTGCGTGTTTAGTTACTTACTCTTATCTAACTCTGTGACTCTGTGGACTATAGCCTGCCAGGCTTCTTTGTCCATGGGGATTCTCCAGGCAAGAATACCGGAGTAGATTGGCTTTCCCTTCTCCAGGAGATCGTCTTGACCCAGGGATCGAATCCATGTCTCCTGCATTGCGGGTGGATTCTTTACCGTCTGAGCCACCAGGGAAGCCCAGAGGGTGGGTAATTAGTGGTGGCCAGAATTCATTCATTCACATACTCCTTTCAACAGATATCCATCAGTTACCATCTAAATAAGTTACTCAGGTGATCTGTGTCTGGAATTTTGTCCTGTGTCAAGTAGAGATAATAAATACACCTGCCTCGTAGGATCCTTGTCGAGATTAAATGAGGTAATTTATATAGAGCAGTTAGAATGTCATCTGATATACGATAAACAGTACAGGTTTTTGTTATTTATGGATTTCCTTATTTTAATAAGTATCTTATAACATGTACAAAATGCTCATAAACTAGACACAGCTTTTGCTTAAGAAGCTCAAATTCTACAGCAGAATAAGCTCTATCCAGATATAAATATGCCTCGAAGGAGAAAAGGGTAAGTCTCTTAAGAGAGAAGCAGATCAAGTACTTAGAAAATTCAGCGGGAGAAATCCCTTCAGGACTAGGGGTGAGAGGATGGGAATTAAAGGCAGCTTTGGGGCCAAGGGGCTTCTGGGGCCTTTAGGCCAGCCCCGGGTGCCGAAGCTGCCAGTTTCCTTTATCCTCAAATGGGGCCAATCCTGCTGGCTGGAGAAATCGACTGAGTTCCTAAAGGGAAACATTTAGAAGGCAGCAGAGGAAGGGTCTCAAGGAGACAGGTCTGGCCCAGGCAGCCCCATCTTGGAGCACAGGCTCCATCACTTTCTCCAGGGGGCTCTCTGAGCAGGCCGGCCAGTCCGCGTTTCCACAACCGTTGGATGAGACTGTGAATAACTTTCCTGTTGCTGATTTGGGTAAGGATGCCATCCAGCGGGGGTTTCACAGCTCAGCGCGTGGCCTCGGTCCACGCAGCGTGTCCCCTGCCGTGGTCAGTAGAGGACAGACTGGCTGTGCTGCTGCCATCACAGTTCTCTCTTCGTGGCTTCTGTCACAGACGGACGGTTATTCGGTCTGCAGGGCTCATGTGACAGAATGCGTGTTGTCGGGGAAAACGCTGTCTTTGTTTTTATGAATGAGCGCCTTCCTAGTATTTTTCGATCAAGTGACACACCGTGCTTCAGCGCGCCAAGGGTGATGTCAGTCTACTGACCTGTCAGGATCTGGCTTCACTTCCTGACGCCCACTCAGATGCCTGGAATAAAGGCCCAGCCGAGCACCACCCCGCCTCCGGGCCCTGCACACAGAGTGTATCTGCGAGAACGTCAGCCAGCACTCCGAGGCTTTGCTCCTTACTCATCCTGACAAACATCAGCCCTCCTCTCTGGCTTCCTGACATTCTTGACCTTATTTATTGTCACGTTGTGCTCAGGGCAGAGGGTGGTGACACTGAGTCAGACTTAGAAAATGATGTGTTTAGGATGTGCCAGCTGATTTTTACAAGTATTTTTGAACTTGTAGTATGTGGTGTAAATCACCCAAGAACTTTGAAGGGGGAAAGCTGTTGTTATTCTCATTTTCCATTGGGAAACCAAAGCACAAAGAAGCTAACTGGCCCAGGGTCCTACTCAGGCAGGAGGTCCGGGGCGAGAAGGAAGTGGTCTCCGTCCGTGAACCGCTGCTCTCTGTGGGTGACCAGGCTGGTGTCCCCGTATTCTCCCGCAGTCTCACACCACCCTGTGGGAAAGCCTGCAGAGTGGCACGCTCCCTCCTAATACACACTCTGTTTGCTGGGACCTTTTCTGATTAACATCAGCGTTTTCTGAGCATTCATCAAAATTGTTGTTCAGTCACACACTGCCACAGCCTTCCTCCCACCTATAAATAGCTTCTTTCCCAATAGGGCCCAAGTCCCAAACGGCTTTAAGGCAAGTCAGCTCTGCGTCTCTGGGGGGAGGAGCGACTGAAGCCCTGACGTGCCTCAGGCCACACAGTATTTTGGTAGAAAAGCAGCTAAGCACCCCTCTTACCTAGCAGCCCGAAGTGTTTCCTGTCAGCTGAACCCAGGAAGACTCTCCCTCCCACTGCTTCCCCGCTGGTTTGAAGAAGCTTTGCCTGTTTCCCACAGTGGGGATGATCCCGTTTACAACTGAGGGCCCGGCTCAGTGGAGTAACCGTTTTGGGAGGGAGCACTGGCGGTGGTGTGGCTCGCGTCTGACCTCAGGAGGAGTTAAAAGACTCCATTTCCAAGTTTGGGCCTCTCATCTTCAGCTGCACGCCCTCGGGCACGTCTCTTAGCTTCTCTGTGTTTCATTTTCCCATCCAGGAAAAGGAGATTAGCAATGACCTAATTCTCCTCAAGTGAGAGTCAGAGGAGACTTTTTAATTTATTCATTTCTTTATTTCTGGCTGTGCCGGGTCTTCATTGCTGTGTGCGGTCTTTGTCTAGTGATGCCTGCTCTTCGTTGCGGGGCACAGGCTTCTCATTGTGGCAGTTTCCCTTGTTGTGGGACACGAGCCCGAGGGTGTAGGCTCAGTAGTTGTGGCACACGGGCTTAGTTGTCCCTAGACGTATGGGATCTCCCCAGACCAGGGATCAAACCTGTGTTCCCTGCATTGGCAGGTGGATCTTCACCGCTGGACGCCCAGAGAAGTCCTCAAAGGAGACTGGGTACAACAAGTTAGAGCCTCCATCTATCGTCACTCACGTGGCCAAATACCTTCAGGTCCCTTTCGTGTGTTATTTCATTCTCAGTGTCCTCAAATGCAGGCCCTCATATCCCATTTTGCAATAAAAAAAAACAAAAAGGGTTCAGAGAAGTTAAGTCACATAGGAGTCAGAGCAGCTGCATCCCTGGCTCCGAAATTGATGCTCATAATCGCTATACGTGCCACATTGCTTCCCACTGTACACCAAAGCAGAGAGGCTTTATTTGTCTTTCTTATCAAGCACTCTTCAAACACAGGCGATTACTTATCTCTTGTAACCACGACTGTTTCATGTTAGTCCCTTAGGACAGTTAAATTCTCTTGCTGCTTTATCTTATCTCGTAGTTTATGCTGCCTCTTTCCATGTCCCGCAGGACTTGTTCAGTGAATTCTTGGGGGTTTTCTCCCAGAGAAACTGCTCAGCTCCACCAGAAAAGGGGTTGAAGGAGCCTGAGCTGAACCAGGCATCTTGAGCAGTAGCCTCTGACCCCTCCAGGGTTCCTCCCTCCCTCAAGCCTGTGGTCAGCCACTTTGTAGTAAATTTCCTTATGGTGAATTTGTTGATTAAGCTCGTCCGTTACTGAATTCTAGAAGTGGAAGACACCAAAACCCTCATTTTATTGATGAGAAAACTGAGATCCAAAGAGAGAGGTGATGTGCGTGGTGTCATTCATTCAGTTAGGAGCGTGTCGGGGACCAGAGCCCAGTTCCCAGGCAACAGCCCAGTGCCCGTTCTGAGCCTTCGGCGTGGACATGTGCCATCTGTCGAAGTAAAGGACAGACCCGGGCCCTCTGTCCAGCACGCACCTAGGAAACTTTCGGGAGAAATTCAACAGCTTGGAAAATCGAGCAGGAAGAAAAAAGATGGGGATGGTACGGAGTGTGGTGGTGTGCAGCTCCCCCGCCCTAACTAGCGTAATCATACACCCAAGAAGTGAGCTGGACCATGGCACAGCAAACTGAATCAGCCCACGGTCAGCAGTGACTAAGAGGCAAAGGGATTTACTCCGGGAGCCCTGGCCCCGGGAGTGGATAGGAAGCCTTTTGTCACTGAGGCCAAAAATGGAAGGAAGGATGTTAGGCAAACGTGCAGGCCCGGGATGCAGTTGCAGCCCCCGAGGCTCATTGTCCGGAGGAAACAGATCTCTCCTGTGGACGGAGAGGTGGAAGCTGAACCAGGGAGCTGAGCGGTTGACATCATCAGCCGAGCATTGGGTTACAACAAATGGGGACTCACTTGGCCCGAGACGTGGGAAACACCCACTAAAACCTCGAAGTGCGTTTCATTTAGGAGAGAGAGAGAGAGAGGGGGGCACGAGAGAGCCCGCCTGCCCCCGCCGGCTCGCTCTGCTAGTCTTGCTTACCCTCCGAAGGAGGCGTCCTGAATGCTGGCTCCTTAAATTCGACCTTCCCTTCTGACCGAGGACCGCTGGACTTGGAAGGAACTCTCCTGCTCTCGTAAGTAGGACTTTCTTCCCCACCGCCGCCGCCACCGCCCCCACCCCCAGGGAGAAGCAGGCTGGGAGGCAGGGCTCTCCGGAGAGTTTGCTTTCCAGCCCGTTGGTCACCAAGTGTCTATTTTTACATTATGATATGTTATTGCTCTGAAAACCATGGCTTTGTCTGAAACCGCCTAGGGCTAGAGTCTGAACTTCAAGGCTCACAGACAGGGCTCCAGTCAAATGCTGTCTTACTTTGTTTCCCATAGAACTTGGACGGAGTCACTCGGGCTTTAAAAGCAGCTCCTTTCCCCAAATATAGATAAGGAAATAAATCCTCCCTTAGAAACTGGTATTTGGGAAAACTTTTAATTTATTTTTCTGATGACCAAGGTGGGACCCCCCAAAATCTTAAACATTCTAGAGAGAAATGTCTCTGCAGATGAGAATTCCCCATAATCTGCCGCCCTCAGAGGCAGCAGGGGGTATTTTCTGTTTAAGATACAGAGGTGATTAGATTTCATGACGTTACCTCATCACTTCTGCCCAGTGCTGCAGGAACTGCCTAGGAAACTCCAAGACAGAAATCTTTACCTTTGGCTTTCTGATCTTTTAATTGCTTCCTTTAAAAAAAAAAAAAAATGTGCTGCTTATTCCTAGAAAATAAACAAGACTGTGTAAGCCCTTGGGCATTTTCTCTGCTGGGTTCTGTCCTCAGGATTTTAAACCAAGGGAGCCGCTCAGTGCAGAGAGGAAGGGAGGGGGCCGTCCGTACCTGCGGGGCCGAGCCGAGGGTTCTCAGGTGGCTGGAGACATGAAGCTTGCAGGTGCTGTGTGTGCACCACTCACCCTCCTCGCGGGTAAAAATAGTTGAAAAATCACAGTTAAAGAAGAAATTCTCGAGCTTTAAAAAAGAAAAAAATAAAAAGCAAGAGCCACTATATAACAGAAGGGCCACCCCAGGAAACTCTGGGGCCCTGGGCAGGAGTTTTATTCTCTGGACCTCAGTTCCCTTGTTTGTACCTAAATGAGGGGCCAAACTAGATGAGCCCTCCATCTGAACAACATGGCTTTGAACTGTGAGGGTCGGCTGTCCTGCGGATGTTTTCCCATAAATAACACGCTACAGAACCAGGATCCGCAGTTGGTTGAATCCACGGATGCAAGCCCGGGATGCTGCAGACACGTGGATACAGAGGGCCGACTGTAAAGTTGCACTTGGATTTTCAGCTGCCCAGAGAATCGGTGCCCCTCACCCCTGTGCTGCTCAAGGGTCAGCTGTGTTCCCAAATTCAGCCTGAAAGAAACCTCCAAAGCCCTTTCCCCTTTGAGGAGAACACTTAGGGCTTGAGGAACAGAGGGCCTGTGGTTTTCAGCATCCCGGAGTGGGTGAAAACTGGTGCCTCTAGGAGAACTAAAAGAGGACACAAAACAGGCACTGTGGTTACTTGCTGAGTTTAAATTTTGTGAGATTTTGTGTTCTGGAAGGAGAAATCCTCAGTGTATGTGCGTGTATATCGGGGAGCGAGGAGGAAAAAGAACCAACAGTAAGTCTTGAGCTCCTGGTGAGAGCCAGGCTCTGTGTTATGCTCATCCTTTCACGTAACACCAGGCGGTCAGTATCATTATTTCCCGACTCCACCGACAGGGTAACTCTCCACTGTATGTTCCCGTGTTTTCCTGAACTCCTTTCTATGTTTACCCGAGCTGTGAGAGACCAAACCCTAACCTCTTGACCACCAGGGAGTCGCACCTGAGCTGTGCTGGCGTGACCCCTTCACTGCTTCCGCTGGACCGCAGGCCCCGTCTCCTTGTTCCTGGTAGAGAACTTGGGACATAGGTACAGAGGAGACACATCATACTCAATTTCAACTTGAAGCCCGCTGTCCCACTCCCTAGCTTGGCCAAAGAGAGGGAGAAGAGGAGACGGAAATCTCTATTCATCTCCCTCCCCTCTCCATTTCACTTCGACACAGTCTGCACCGCTGCGGGGAAACGGGGCTTGAGCGTGGGCGCTCGGTTGTGTCTGACTCTGCAACCTCATGGACCGTAGTCCGCCAGGCTCCTCTGTCCATGGGATCCTCCAGGCCAGGATACTGGAGTGGGCATTGCAGGGAAGGGTTGGCCAGAGCCAAAGTACAAAGAAAAGCAAAAGAAGCTGTCAGGTCTTGGACTTTGGGTTTCCAAGCCTCCAGGTCTTGGCAGTTGAAGGGTTTTTCTTCTCTTTAAGAGCCTATCAGAGACCCTAACCCTAGGAAGATGCGGTATTTAAGACCTTTTGGATTAAGACCATATTGCAGTCCATGGGGTCGCAAAAAGTCAGCTGAGTGACTGAACTGACTGACTGGATTAAGACTGTGGTGAGCTGGAGGGCTCGTGAAGCCCCTTGGCAGATCTGAGAGCTGCAGCGTATCTCCTCCCAGCAGCTGAGCCCTTTGAAAGTGGACCGTTGCCGCCAGGGCACCGCCCCCGGGGTGTGGGCAATGGGAGGGCCCGGGCCTCCGCCCCAACCTCACCCAGGACCTCGAGCCCTCAGGGCCCCGACACTTCAGCTGCTTAAAAAGTCCGTCTCTTTCCTAAGGTGGTACTGAGGAGGAGGTGATACCCTGGAAGGAAGGCACCTGGTTTGCGTTTTTATTTTTGTTGAATGTGAATGCTTGCCCAGTCTGTCTAGTGTTCCCTGGGCTTCTGCCTGGCCCCTGGCCCCTGTGGACAGTTGTATTTGTGGCCCCCGGCTCGCTGGTGTCCCCAGTCCCTGTCACCTCTCATAGGGTTCCATGAGAGGTTGAGCCATCTCGGAGAGATTCCTCCCCACCCTCCTTTTCCCAGAAATGTGGGGTCACAATTATATCTACCTCAGGGGGTGTCGGGGCTTCCCTGGTGGCTCAGCAGTGAAGAATTTGCCTGCAGTGCAGGAGATGGGGGTTCGATCCCTGGATCTTCAGGAAAGATCCCCTGGAGAAGGGAATGGCTACCCACTCCAGTATTCTTGCCTGGAGAATCCCATGGACAGAGGCGCCTGGCGGGCTACAGTCCACGGGGTCGCAAAGAATCGGGCATGACTGAAGCAACTTAGGAGGCAGGCAGGGGTGCCATGAGGACAAAGCAGCTTAAAGCTCACAACACACTTAGTTGACTCAGTAATACATGCTCAGGATTAGCTGCTTTATGGTTTCTAGAAGGAGAACATTAGCTGACATCCTAGGATGTGAGCTGACATCCCCTGGCCCCTCAGTCCCAGGATGGCATTTGTGTGAGGAGCCAGAAGTCATCTCTGAATTCCTCAGTCTTCACACACACACACACACACACACACACACACCCAGCCCCCACCAGGATGGCCCTGGGGCCGCCCTGCTGGCTCTTTAACCCGAGCCCCAGCACCGTTTCCTGTCACCCACTGAAGTGCTGAGGCCAGAAGCTGAAGTGGGTGCTTTTTCCTGACACCAGAGGTCCCTGGCCCACCCAGCGACCAAAGGGAAAAGTTGGTGGCAGGTGTTCCTTTCTGAGCGTGATGGGCAGCTGAACTCCCCCAGTCCACTCAGCCAGGCGCTTTCACGAGCGGCCGAGTGGGTTCCTAAGTGGAGACAGACGTGGAAAGTCTAAGGTTCTCGGAAACAAGTCATCAATCAGGACCCAAGGCTGAGCTCACTACCTCCTGGAAATCTTTCAGAAACGCCTCATGAAAACTTGTAAGTACTGCCCCTTCAAAGAATGGTTTCTTTGGGAGTTACACTCAGCTGCCGAGCTAAGCGATTCTGAATTGCCGATGATAAACGCGTCTGCTCTGACTGGACAAGGCCAGCATCTCCTAACTGTAAAAGTAGTCTCTAATCTTCCAAGAAATTGCTGTCCTTCAACTTGGCTCTTCCAAACTGAATAATGGACCTTCAGGGCACTCGAATAATGAAGCATTTGGTTGCTAATGCAGTCTTACTATGTCCCAGGGACCTGTGTTTAGTACTGTATGGCGGTGGGCCCTGCCAGTCCGTGAACTGTGCTGAGGGCTGGTGGGCACTGAGAGCATGAGCCTCGAGGATCAGGCTGATGAAGAGACAGCCTCTGGTCTGGTGCAGTTCTCAAGAGCATCGTGAGGACAGGCAGATGAGTGAATAATTACGGCGGATCAGCAGCAGGTAGACAAGGCCCTGATCCTGAGCTGGGTTGATTACAAACTCCACGCTCCCCTCCACTTCCTGATGCCCAGAGCCATGCCAGCACTTACCTTAAGGAGAAATGAGAGCCGCACCTGCTGAAGCCTTCACCCTCAGCACCTTCCTATCCCCCAGGGTTTCAGAGGAAAGAAAGGAACTCGTCATTGAAGTGCAACAGCCCCAACTTAGAGGACACGGAATCCTAGGGATGGGTGATTCTGTTGTCTAAAATCACCACTATGCTTTCTGTTGGTTTGTTTTTACAACACTTATTGTGGCCTTTTTTTTTTTTCCTTCGGATTAGAAAGTTAGAACACCTTCATGGAAGGATAAGCTGGATCTGGTGGCTCAGTCAGTAAAGAATCTGCCTGCAACGTAGGAGACTGCCTACAATGCAGGAGACATGAGTTCAATCCTTGGGTCGTGAAGATCCCCTGGAGAAGGAAATGGCAACCCACTCCATTATTATTGCCTGGGAAATCCCATGCACAGAGGAGCCTGGCAGGTACAGACCACGGGGTTGCAAGAGTGGGACATGACTTCACGACTAAACCACCACCGTGGAAAGGAAAAGCTAGACAGTACGGAAAAACACACTGAAATCGTCACGCAGTGATTTCGGTTCTCTGATTTTTAAATAGGGCCTGGTGAGGTCCAAGCGCATGAATCTTTTAGGTCTCTGATCCGCATTTGCAGTTAGTCACTGGGAAGTTTTCGCCTGTGTAAGTTCCCGTTAGCAATCCATGGTTTTGCCCCCATCCCCTTCTTAGGCGCACACCCACTGCTTCGGGAGTTGAGCTCGTTTTATTCTCTCCCTGGGCAGAGTCCCTGTTTGCGTGTCTCAGAGGTGCTCAGATTCTGTGTTGCACTCCCCTTGGGCAGAGGAGAAACCAGGTCTGCCGTCGATTAAGGACCCCAGCTTTCCTTTGTATTTTCCTTTACGGATGTGTGAATTCATCCATCATTAAGAACCCTTATGTTTTCAGCATTATGGGCAAGGTGCTGTTGGCAATACCAGGGTAAGTGAGACTTGTAAGTAGCTCCCAGCCTGATAGGAAGAAAAACTCTTAACATGTGTGATCATGTGCCCCAAGAGAGGGATAGTGCTGTGGAAGCCTGACAGAGTAGCATTTAAGCCGAGCGTTTGATTCATGTCAGTAACTCTTTGATGTATTCAGCCAGTATTTATTGAGCACCTAGTATCTGCTAGGCACTGGGCAAGGTGATAGTCGGAGAGCGCTGCACAAAACAGCCGTGGTCCCTCCTCACATGTAGCGTACGGGACTGATAGTGGTGTTAGGAAATACCCAGGACGAGTAAGGGGTGTGGAGGAGACTGTGGTCAGGGCAGGTTTGCCGCAAGAGATGGTGGTGTTTGAACCCAGACGAGGAGTCGGTTATGCTGAGAGCTAAGGCGGGAGCAGGGGGCTGGGGCGCAAGGGTGCTGCGTTGTGGGAAAGACTGTTCAAGGTAGAGAGGGGAACACCGGTGAAAGGCTGGAGGCAGGGAGGCCAGTGGGGCTAAAGCCTAGAGGGGAAAGCAAGAGAGAAGAGGGAGAAGATGGAGGCAATGAGGACAGGACCCAGGAAGGATTTTCCCTGTCTTCTTCAGTAGCTGGATTCCAGTGTATGAGCAAACTTTCTCCCTGAGGTGGCATAGAATAGTCCTCCTGGTCTGTAATTTTTTTCATAAGGGGCAGGAAAAATCTGGTACTCCCAAGAGCCAGTGTTTTCATTCGTTGGCTTGCCTGTTAGCTCCCTTTCTCTCTGATTTCAGTTGTGAGCTCCCTACTGGACTTGGGTTTGGAGACCAGAGTTTCTGTTGCCATTCTGTCACCAACTTGCTGTGTGACCTTAGAAGATCCTTAACTTCTCTGGGCCTCATTTTCATCTCCAAAGGAGAATGAGGCTGATCTGATCCCAGGGCCATTGTGAAGATTGAAAAAGATAAAGTATCTTAAAGTGCTTTGTAAAATACGAAGTGTTATAGACACATGCGGTATCATTATTTCAGCGAAAGATTTCTAATTAATGAAATAAAATTAAACTAAAAGCAAAGCATGGCACCAGGTAAGGGCAGAGTGTACCCTTCCAGGTAACCTGCAAATGGCCGATTCCACCTAGGTGGCTCGCCTTCAAGAGCTTGTTGTGAGTGCTGTTCCTTTTTTCTCTTTCATTTCATCCACTGGGATAAACCATCTCCTTCCTTTCTGCTTCTGTCAGAATGGGTTACAAAAGAATCCATTTCGCTTCTCTGGATTCCAGGACCCATTTGATAGCGAAGCCAGAGAATCTGCTTGGAGGCCGAGAGAGCCTTGTGAGCACAGCTGCTGCGGTTTACTGGGCCTTGATTCCCGGCAGACATAGGTGCCTGGGAGTACATTTATTTGGGTTTTGGAAGGAAGGTAACTGGGGGCAGGTAGCCACAGAAAACAGTCAACGGTGCGGAACCAGCCCACACACCACCTGAGCAGGGCAGTAGATTTTTAAAGAGGGGCATTTTTTTTTTTTTTTTTAAGTAAAAAAAATTTCCCCTTTAAAATAAAACACATAAATGCTTAGGGGGAAAAGTGCAGCTTTTCCCCATCTCATGAAGCTTTTAAAAATGTCTTCCAGGGGATTCCCCCGCGGTCCAGTGGTTAAAACTCGGAGCTTCCAATGCACAGGGCGTGGGTTCGATCCTTGATCAGGGAATTAAGAGACGACATGCCTCAGGGCATGGCCAAAAGAAATGTTTTTTAGATAAATTGTCTTCCAGCTGTTAAAATGATAGTTTGGAAGACCTATTCTTTATTTGACCAAAAGAGAAAGTGAGAGGAAGTAGTTAACTGTCCCATGTAAAGATGAACGGGTAGCGTGTGACGTAGTTTACTAGCATGCATTGTCTCTGCTCTCGTGTATTTGTTTGTTGTTGTTTTTGCTTTCTTCATTGACTTCCCCTAGAGATGCATGTGCTGATTGTAACTAACTGAACAATTTGAAGATGTATACAGAGAAAGTTTATGATCTCTGCTCTCCTCCTGCTCCCCATTTCCATCCTTCTGAGATAACCAGGGCAGTTAGTTTGGTGTGTATCCTTCCATACCTCTCTCCGAGCTCCTGTGTAGATGGATATTGTATGTATGTATGTGGTTATTGTGTTTTGCCAGAAGTGGGATTGTACTTTGTTATTTTACAGTTTATTTTTCCCACTAAATAATACATCCTGGGTAGGTACAAATCCAGTTCACTCTTAAATAACTTCAGGGCTATAGATCTAGAGGTACCACAATATATTCAACCAGTTCTCCTTTGGCAGATACTCGAGTTACTACCATATTTTCCTATTAAAAATCTTACTGCGTTAAATATTTTCATGTACATATCTTCACTGGTGCTTTTACTTTTATAGATTATATTTTCAAAAATAGTATTGCTGGGTTAAAAAGTATTCATACTTTATATTTTGATTGATAATATAATCCTACTTTACAAAGAGTTGTAATAATTTACGTTCTCCCCAGCCATATGTGAGTACTTTCATTTCCCTAAAGCTTTACCAGTATTAGGAATTCTCTCTTCTGTCCATCTCTCTCTCTCCATCGCTCGTTTCATTTGTGGCCAAGCTGATGGGGAAATAGCATCTTACTTCTGTATATTGTTTAGTGAAATTGAGCATTGTTGCATGTTAACTGATCTTTTCGTTTTCTTTATCTGTGAATTTCCTTTGCCCATATTCCTATGAATTGTTTGTCTTTTCTCAACCACACGTAGGAGCGCTTAATGTGTTTATATATTAAAGATCCCATATGTGTTGCAAATGTTTTCCCTAATCTATTATTTATTAATTTGTTTCTGTATTGCTCTTCATAGTATTTGAATTTCTTGCCTTGTTTAGGAATAATTTCCCCACCTCAAAGTTACATAAATATTTTAGTACATGTTTTTCTAATACTTATATGGTTTTAGTTAATTTAATCCTGAACCTTTAATCCCTTTGGAATTTATGTTTGTGCATCCTGAGGAGTAATGATCAGGCTTTGTTCTAGATAGGCCAGCAGCATTTATTAAATACGCCATCTTTTCTGTTTTGTATTGAAATCCATCTTTGTCATTAATAAGTTCCTTTATGGTATGTTTCTGAACTTGGTATTCTAGCCCACAACTTATTTGTCTATTCTTCTGTTAATTCTGTATCTTTTTATTATTATGTCTTTATAATAACTTTTTAAAATTTTAAGACAAATCCCCTCTTTACTTTTTATGCTTTTCTTTATTTCTTGGCTAATTTTCTTGAATACTTACTATTCCATATGAACTCTAACGTAATTTTTTTCATTCCCCCATCCAAGAAACCTATTGGTATTCTTATTTGAATTTAATTAAGATTATATAGTAATCTGGGAAGGTTGGCATTTTAGGATAATTAGACTTTTCTACCCAGGAACATACTAACTGGCTGGACTCATGTGTTCTATTTCTATATTTTGTTGTTTTTAAAATTTCAGTATTCATCATGGAAGTGTTATCTAAAATAAAACAGCATTTCTTTGTCCTGAATAATCGAGGACCTTAGAATATCTATCTGATTTCGGTTCCATCTTCCACGTTGTCGTTGTCAAATACCGTCAAGTCTGTTTTTACCTCCTCATTTAGCTTGTCTCACTCAGTCAGTACTTGTTTAAATGTACCAATATTCTTACTAATTTTGCTCACTGTTGCTTCTACAATCACAATGATACTCTATGTTCACTTTCTCTTCTATTGGAGAATGTTTTGGAGTTCTGTCAATGGTAAACCTGCTTAGTCTTTGTCCAAAAATTTCTTTTGCCCTTACTCTTGATACTTTGGAATTTAAACAGGGTGTATAATGACTATGAAAGATGTGTGTGCCTCTAATAATAAAGTTTTCAGCTGCAACAGAAACAGTTCCTATAAAAATTGAAAGCCTTTCCTTCCTCTCCCCTCAGTTTCTGAGTCCCAGGAGGAGCCGCTGTTTTCGGTTTGCTGTTTGCCTTTTTCTAATATAGATACAAAAAGTGTGTATGTACACAAACGCTGTACTTTTTTCCTAAGGATAAACAATCACGTTCATTTTTTACTAAAATAGTATATACAATTTTACACTTTTTTAAACATCAGAGTATGTACCTTTTCCCATGTCAGTACCACAGAATCTCCCCCATTACAGCCATTACAGAATCTTTGTAATGGCTGTATAGTTCCTCCCTGCGTCGATATCATAATTTAACTCTTTTTCCTAGTAACAGACACTTAAGTTGTTTCCTCTTTTATTTTTTTTACTTTTACACAGTATGTTTTACTGGACATTTTTTTTTTAACTTATGTGAACCTATTTATAGTATAAATTTTTAGATGTTTGAGTGAGCCAAAGGATGTGCACAGTTAATAAGTTGATAGATATTGTTAACTTGTATTCGTAAAAGATTGCTTCAGCCCTAGCGGATGTCTGACTCTAATTTCTGTTTTTCTTCTGGTTCCTTAGAATTTCCACATTGATTAGTCAACAGTGGAAAATCTGAAGAGATGCGAGCAGGAAAAAGAAACTGAGCCAGGTGGGTAGTCACACTGCTCACACCACTCTGCTGCAGCGTCACGAGTGTTTGCCTGCGTACTTTTACTTCCGTTTGAAGAAGGAAAAGAAATCGGTTCCAAATGAAGTCAGAGAGGACGCAGCGTCCCATGAGGGAGAGCCAGGACGGCCCTTTTCAGAAGTTATGTAAAATCACGCTGCAGTTTCCGTCATGATTCCATTTACACCGTTTCTCTGATGCTATAGAGAATCAGAAAGACAATTTACCTCTGGTGGCTTACAAGAGAATGGGTTTCTTCGACCATCTGCTTAAGCAGATAGAATGCAAATCTGGGTGCGATGCCAACTTCCCCGTCCGCCAATTGTTTGTTGTAAAAGTATTTTCATAAAGACAAGGGCACATGATGGGGATTTTAATACTGTGGTACAGAAGCAAAAGCAGGCAAAACCCAGCCCAAAGAAACAAGTACAGCCCAGTGATCTGATGAGGAGAGATGGTGCAGGTTCCTTCCAGTTGGAAGAAGAATGCAGTCCATAGATCCTAGAATGGTCTGCCTGGAAGTGTGGCTGCCGTGGGTCAGTGTTCATATCTTTATGGTATCTAAACATTTTTTAACAGCCTCTGATCCATGGTCCACCCACCTCCCTTGCCCCCAACTTATCTACCCCTTTACAGCTCCATCTTCTTACATTTGGGCAGAATCTCTGGTTTTTAGTTCACTGTCCAAGTCCTAGTAGTCCTGGGAGTTTGGGGGATTTCCAGCTCCTTTGATTTCCCTCTCACGGCCTGGCCTGCCTCTAGCACCGCTCCTAAGATTCCTCTTCTCTGTTGGCAGAGAAAGGATCTTATCTGGCAGGCAGCTGCCCTGGGTCTGAAACTCCCCAGCTGCTTATCAGCAAGGCATTTGGGCCTTGCCCTATAGCAGCTTCCCAAGCCACCAGGCTTGTGTCCTGTTCTGACTCAGTGCTGCTGGGAAGCCCCTGGATGCAGATGTTTGCAGTGGCTTGGATGCGGCAGTCAGCTCCCAGGACTGTTTATCTGGCCAGGGTCAGAGGGCCTTCTGTTCCAGTTGCTGTGGGAGCACTGGGGCCTAGCCACTGAACCTTGAGGATGCTAGGGTTATGTGAAGTTTAGAGCCAAGGTATTTAAACAGGCTTCTCTGGGATTCAAGATTTTCCTGTAAACATGGGTACAGTTTTGTATGTATACACACATACTCTCCTAGGCTAAATATCTATAGCTTTCCTCGGATTCTCAGATGTGTCTGTGACCTCTGAAGGTTAAGAATCAGTTGTCTAGAGAGGGGCTTCCCTGGTGGCTCAATGGTAAAGAATCCACCTGCTAATGCGGGAGACATGGGTTCAGTCCCTGATTTGGGACGATTCCCTGGAGAAGGAAGTGGCAATCCACTCCAGTGTTCTTGCCTGGGAAATCCCATAGACAGAAGAACCTGGTAGGCTACAGTGCCAGGGTTGCAGAGTTGGATATGAGTTAGCAACTGAGCACACACACGTGGTCAAGAGAGAGCCCCAAGTGTTTTGGGGTCTCGAGTCTCCTTAGGCACCAGTCTTCCATGTGCCAGGATATCTTGGGCAACCTCATCTAGGTTTTTCTGTTTAGGGGTGAACTGGGACAAACTAGCTAATATTGCTGGCGCTTAGAGCTATCTGATGGCGTGTCCCAAAGTCTAACCACAAAATTGCACCCCCAGCCCCTGTTTCATCTCACTGAGCACACTTTGGAGGTCTTCTGGTTTCTGAGTCTATGGCTCAGAGGGGCTTTACAGCAGCTACACTGACAGCAGTGGGAACAGTGCTCTGTCTTTATGCTCAGTCATGTCCAACTCTTTGCGGCCCCATGGACTGTAGCCCGCCAGGCTCTCCTGTCCATGGGATTTTCCAGGCAAGAATACTGGAGTGGGTTGCCATTTCCTCCTCCAGGGGAACTTCCCAACCTAGGGATCGAACCCGAGTCTCCTGCATCTCCTTCCTAAGCCACCAGGCTTGTGTCCTGTTCTGACTCAGTGCCACTGGGAAGCCCCTGGATGCAGATTCATCTGCAGGCAGGTTCTTTACCACTGAGGCACCTGGGAAGCCAGCCCAGTGGGAACAGTGTTGATGGATAGCTGAATTTCAGTCTGGCTTACCACCACCAGGAACAGCATCCAGGGCTTTGTATATCTTATCTTATTTGATCATCACAACTTCCCATGGAGGTTGAAGCTCTTATTTTATGTGTGAAAAACTGAAGCACAGAAAGATCTTGTAATTCACCAGAGGTCACACAGTCAGTAAGTGATACATGACCCAAGTACATGAACTTAACCACCAAGCTTTATGGTGAAAGTAAATTCACCGTTTTTAGAAAAAAATAATGCGCTGTGAAAGGTAGATCAAACAGCTCTGTATCTTATAATACTGAGAAGGTTGTCGTGTTACACAAGATACTAAAAACTATGCACACGGCACTGATCTTAAATCATGAAGAAAAGGTTAGTGGGTAATACACTAATGCATTAGTGCAGTGCTTGAGAAGAGTCTCTGTCCATTTTAATTCAGATAAGGTTTTTTTTTTTTTTTTGGTACAACTTTGCTGAGATATAATTCACATGCCACACAGTCCACTCATTTAAAATATATAATTCATTGGCCTACCGTATATTTCAGAGTTTTGTATCTGTCACCATGATCATTTTAGAACCTTTTCATTCCCCCCAAAAAGAAACCCCACATCCTGAACTCATCACCTTCCCAAGCCCTCCAGCCTCTCCAGTCCCAGGCAGCCACCAGTCTGCTTTCTGTCTCCACAGAAAGTTCTGATGCTTAAAAGAGTAACAGTGTGGGAATCTTGGTGATCTGGAGTGAGTCATTCCCTGAGGAATAATTAGACAAATGAAATTTGACTCTAATGTATTTTATAAATGGTTTTATTAGCTAAGAAGCTACAAGCCTGTCTTTGATATGCCCAAATTTATGATTGACAAGAGACAAGTTTCTCTCTGAGTAATTTCCACTTCTCAGCATCGCCTGTCAAGTGGGCTGTTCTCAGCGGGCAGCTGTAAAACAGTGACGGTTTCCTGGGGCCACGTTTCTCCAGTGGCGTCAGAACCAACAGCGGTTCAGCCATGGGATCTTTGTCCTGTCACCGGAGTCCCTGGCTCGCTTTCTCTCTCTGCCTGGCTCTAGTTGTCTAAGTGAAGGGGCCCTCAGCTCGTTGCCCATCACTCTGAGATTCAGGGCAGGAGCTTGTCAGGTACTCGGAGGTTGTGTACCACCACACCCTCTCCTGGACTCTTTCAGGTTGGCAGATCCACTGTGTCTCTCTCCTGCCTCGCTTGTTCTTTTTGAAAGCATTTCCTGGGTGCCATGCAGCTGGCACTGTGGTAGGCGCTCAGTCACTCACTCTTCACACTCCTCATCCTGGTTAGTACAGCGCGTGGCCTTTCTGGGCCCAGGTGGGCAGAGTCATTTGCACTGAGACAAGCCAGAGGGGCAGGAAGTTTGGTGACAGAACAGTTCTCTGTTAAGGATGAGACAGATGCCATGTCCTCCACCTCGAGACAGAGCCATCCCCAGAATGCACCATCCTAGAGAATGCGCTCGGAATCTGAGTTGAGGAAATCCAGGTTCGAGGCCTGATTCGGTCAGTAACTGGTTGGAGGACCTTAGGGGACTCATGCGGCCTCTCCGAGCCATGGGCTATCTATTGTGAGGGTTCAGTAACGCAGGGCCTCCCAAAATACCCTCAGTCCCAGTGCTGGGAAGAGCGCATAGATGTTGAAGGAGAGAAGGAGTGTCCTGTGATTCTCTGAGCTGGAGCAGAGCCCTGGCAGGTCAGGTGAGCAGGTGGGAGAAGGTCTCAAGGAAGACCAAGGGGAACCTCCTTTTCTTCTCCCAGTCAGTCCCTCCTGCCATTTCAGCCCCTTTCAGCTCACCTGTCCTCGATTCTGGCATGCTCTGCTTCCCTGAGCCAAAGGGAGCCGCCACCTTTGAGGCCTCGGGCCTAGGAGCCAGGCACCTGGGTGTGGGGGTCGGGGTGGGTTCCAGTACATCCTTGCTGTGGAAAAGGGACCTAATTGTACAGGGCTGCTGAGAAGCACTTCTTAACCATATCCGACACATAGCACATATACCCCGTAAATAGTAGCCATTTTTATTATTCCCTTTGTTATTTGTTTGTTCAGGGACCAGGACTTGGGTGGTTGTTTTCATCACTGGCTTGAGAGTGCACGTGTTCGTTGCTTATTTTGTTTGTTCATTAACGCATTCATATGGATGCATTTATTGAGCATCTTCCATGCGTCACATACTCTGCGATGCGGTGGGGATACAGTGACCAGAAGGGGTGCCTGTCCTCCTGGAGCCAGTGGGGAAGGCAGATATGGGACAGGTGGGCCAGCACCTGTGTGGTGGCAAAGCAGGAATCCCTTATCTTCTGTTGGGTCAGGGAAGGGGCCACTGGGCCCTGGGGGCTGGCCGTCCCCTGAAGACCCCATGCCTGGAGGTAGGGGGTGGAGGGCTGGGGGACCGAACCAAGGGACTCTGGGCCAAAGGCACAGGAGAACCTGTTGTTGTTGAGTCACTAAGTTGTGTCCGACTCTTTGCAACCCCATGGACTGCAGCATGCCAGGCTTCCCTGTCCGGAGCTTGCTCAAACTCAGGTGCATCGGGTCGGTGATGCCGTCCAGCCGTCTCGTCCTCTGTGGCCCCCTTCTCCGCCTGCCCTCAGTCTTTCCCAGTGTCAGGCTCTTTTCCTGCGTTTCTGCTCAGGTCGGACGGTCCTTGGCTTGGAGACGTGACTCTGCCACATTTTCTCGTTGCATCGGTCCTCTCCTGTGTTGTGCTGTGTGGATTCTGAGCTCTGTTTCTCTCCAGAGGCAGGAGGAATGGGATGAGAACCTTGTCTCTCCTTTAGCTGAAGACTGGAGGCCCCCCGCCACCCCAGCTGGGCCTGCTTCTGGGTCAATAGTGTCTGTGCCTGTGGGGGATGTGTGACGAGACGCCCTCAGGCCTAAATCCCCGTCCACTGGGGGTGATGGGGCGCGGGGAGGAGACTCTGAGAACTGGCGTGGAAAGGAGTATTAAAGCATTCATCTGGGAATGGCCCTGAAAGGGGGAAGTCAAAATCGGAGCAAAACTCCAGGTCAGCCCTTATCCTCCAAGGCCCCAGAAGGCCCCGGCCACCCTCAGCCTTCTCTCTCCCCAACTCGCTGCTCACCAGCCCTGCGGCCTCCTTGTCCTCTTGCTGGACTCCAGGCAGGCCCCGCCTCTTGCACGCTGTTGCCTCTGCCTGGCACGCTTGGCCGGGTGTCCCCCCAAGTCTCTGCACCCGTGTCCCTCTCCCAGAGGGCCTCCCTGTCTACTCTGAGAGAGCCCCCCGGCCCTTGCCCTCCTCTAGTGTTCTCGAAGGCACTGTTACCCCTGCTGGTTATTCTGTTTGCTCGTTAGTATGAGTCACTCCAGCCGATTGTGATCTTCGTGAGGGCAGAGAGTCTGTGCTGTTCCTTGCTGAATCCCCCCGCCCAGTGAGCAATAAATAGGGGAGGGGGTCGTATCTTTAAAGTTAGTGACTGTGTGTAAGTGGCTGGATTCTGAGCCCTCTCTGCCTTGTACATCTTACTGTTACAGCTCCTAGCAACCAAGCTTTTCCCAAAGATTCTTAAAGTTTTAAAAGATTCCTATACAGAATCGGTCCCTAAAGTCTCTCCTCTCTCATCACGTGTGTGGGCCATGACACCTTCCATCAGGAACAGAGGCTGATATGGGCAGTGGTCATTGACTACAAAACACTCGCCCATCCCCCTCTGGGGCACTGTCAGAATCCCCAGGAGAGGCAGGAGGGATAGTTTGAAGCTGTGGTTCACCAGTGATTTTGGAATTCTGGTATGTGCGCCCCTGCCCCTCCTCCCTGGTTAAGAATTACGGGTGTTTGAGTCAACCTCCCTAACTAGACCTTGACTGTCCCTCCAGAGCCCCTGGTGTCTCACTGCTTTTGTATCTGTGGCACCTAGTCCCAAGCCTGGTACACACTGAGTGATCAGTAATATTTCGTTACATGAATAGATGAAGGAATCCATATTATAGAGAGAAGATCTTGCTTCTTTTCCTTCTCCACCATGGCTTTGGGGCATGTTTTCTGTAGACTTTTAGAGGTATTGTAGAGGGACCCCAAGCTGGAAGTCACATTAGAGCTCACCCTGTTTATCTACTGCCACATAACACTCCACTGCCAGTATTCAGTGGTTTAAGACGACAGCAGTGACGTGTTACCTTTCCTGCTTTTTCCTGTGCGTCAGGAATTTGGGGGCCGCCCGGCTGGACAGTTCTGGCTTGAGTCTCCCATGCAGTTGCAGGTAGTGGCTGGTGTCGGAGCCTCGAGGAGTCAGCTTGGGGCCGCCTGCTGTGTCTCCCTCCATGGCCACCCCAGGACCTTTCCATGTGACTGGTTTGGGCATCCCCAAAACGTGGCAGCCTCAGACTTCCTACACGCAGCTCAAAGCTCCCAAGACAAGTGTCCCAAGAGGGAGCCAGATGGCAGCTGTGACACTTCTTCTAACCCCGTCTTGGAAGTCACATTTCATCACTTCTCTTGTACTCTGTTAGTTAGAGGCAAGTCACGACAACCAGCTCATTCACAAGGATACAAATTACACTCCACCTCTTGACAAGAGAAATGTCAAAGAACTTGCAGATGTGTTTCAAAAACACCACAGGGATTCCCAGCTTACCCCTTCCTTCTGCACTTGAGACCCCCGAGGTTGGAGAGACAAGAACCTTGCCCAGAGGCACCCGCCCTGGCATCGGCAGACCTGGAGCTCAGTCTAGCTGCTGGAGCTCTGGCCAGCCTGCTGGGAAGTGATCTCACTTCACCTTCCGGTCCTCCTTCCATGTTCCAGCCAGGATTGCTGGCCTCTGGGAACTTTGCGTTTTAGCAGAGCCCTCACCAAGTATAGATTACGAGCAAACCACAGGAGAGCTGGGGAGACTCAGTCTCCGAGCAGTAATATTGTTGGGCTGTATTCTGCTTCTTTCCCAAAGCTCCACAGAAGCACAGACTCCCGTGGTTTGAAGAGCTTGTGTCACCATCCCAAATGCCCAACCCCAGCCCTCCATGAAGTGCTAACGCTGCCTAGCCACAGGGGGAGACACGGTGACAGAGTGGGTGGGAGTTTTTTAAATGTGCACCCCCAATACTTTTTTCACCAAGTTAGATGACAAAAATTAGAATTTGTTGTGGCAGAGTTCAGAGAATCAACTCAACATCACTGGACAGATTCATAAGATTTTACATTTACAGTCAAACATTCTCAACAGAATTTTGCTTCAGCCTGGGTAAAGTACATCTGGGTATTTGCTTTCGCCAGCATTGCAAAATGCTCTCCTGGGACTTCATTGCTTTCTTTTCCTTCCTTCAGAAATGCCTTGTTATGAGTTGCGGGATAGAGGAGAAGAAAGGGGAGAAAGGGGAGTGGACAGTTTTCAATGAATCCTTACTGCCTGCCAGGCCTGATGCCAACTCATTTCTGTGCTTTCTGTCCCAATAGTGCAGGCTCCCTCTTCCTCCACAGTCAGTGGATGATATGACCCTGGGCAAGTACTTAGCCTCTCAGTACCTCAGCTTCTTCCTGTGTAGGACAGAAGTAGCAATGCTTCCTACCCCAGAGAGTTGCTGTAAGATGAAGTGAGATGCCTGTAAGATGCTTAGCAGTGTTGCAGGCAGTCAGGACTCAGTAATTGCTGGCTCTGATTATTCCCTATGAGCTCCTTTCCAGGCAGTTGGCACACCCCCATTTTACAGAAGAGGATTCTGTGGGCATTGAGGTGTGCAGCTCTAGGGACAGCAGCTGAGCGACCCCAGGCCCTCGCGGTGCCACCGTATCATGCAGGATTCCAGGTGTTCAGCCCACATGCAGCTGGGTGAGCACGGGAATTCACAACCTGCAGGGCCCCATGTCGGGGTCCCAGAGCAGGAGCGCCTAAAAAGGCAGGGTTAGGAATCCATCTAAGAGGCTCTATAAAAAGAAAAATAACAGAGAACATTCCAGGCAGAGCACACAGTCTCATGAAGGCCCTGAAGTCCGAAAGAGCTAGTATGAGGAATTAAAGACCCAAATGGGCCGAGAAGAAGGTGGAAAGGAGACAAAAGCTCACAGAGGAAGGCGGGCCCAGGTCAGTGCAGGATGTCAGGGGCTGGTGTAGAGAGCTTGGACTTGGCCAGATGTGAAATGCTAGGGCATCCAAGGCCGAATGAAGCAGGGGAACCACAGGACCCAGTGTCTGAGGCGCGTACCTCGCCCTGGCCCTCGTGGCGAGCGCAGAACTTGGGTCGGGGGCAAGCGGGGAGCAGGGAGGTGGTGAGGCGATGCCACGGCTGGGGGCACAGATGAGCAGTGATGGAGACTGGGAGCTGGAGGGGAGAGGGGGCCCATTCAGGCTCAGTTCTGCAAGTAGAAGCGCGGGGACCTGGTGACGAACCGGGCCGGGAGTGAAGAAAGAGAATACTCCGTTCCCCTGGGATGACCCCAGGTTTCCAACTTGAGCAGCCTCGACATCTGGTTCCGTCACTGACCTGGAGGGTGCTGGGGGGAGCAGGCTTGTGACTGGACACGTGAAGTTGGAAATGCTGGTGAGACATTCAAGGGAAGGGCGGAGTAGGCGGTTAGACTGCCCATTCTAGAGCTCTGAAGAGAGGCCTGGGGAGCCATCCACACAGACTGTCAAGGGCAAGGGTGAGAGCCCCCAGGGGCACATAGAGAAGAGGGCCCGGGCCTGGTGCTAGGGTGGGGGCCTCTCACATGAAGGTCCCTGACAGAGGAGACGCATGCATGGACGAGGTTAAGAAGGGGCCCGTGAGGCTGGAGGAGGCCCAGAGGGTGTGGGGTCTGCAGGCCCCCAGTGGGAGAGTGGTCTGAGGAGAAGGGCGTCCGTGGAGACCTCGTGTGACTCAGCACCGCCCCCCTTCCCTCCCAAAGCAGGTCTTTCCACCGCCTGCCCTCCCTGCCGCGTGGTTTTGGCCCCCTGGGTGTGGAGGCCAAGGCCCTGCCCAGCTGCCTCCAAAGGAAGCCTCTCTGTGGGCATCAGGTGCTGCCCTGGTAGAAGCTGGGTTCTTCTCTGGAGACTCCGCCCTGGGTGTGTCCCTCAGGGACTAGGTAGAGCTTGGGGCGTGTTCCCAGAACTACTGCCCTGCCCTTTCCCAGGTTCTGGGAATGCTCCCAGTCTGGAGCCCTGGCCTTTTTATCTTGCCTGCCTCAGTGCCTCTCTGGGTCTGGCTTCTCATCACGGAGAAAAGCCGCTTCCTCTGAATTTGAGGAATGCCAGGTCGCCAGGCCCTGGTATTTGCATCAGGTTTCCACAGCCCTTGCTTTCCCTCAGAGGAGCCTTAGAAAGCATGTTCCCCACCCCTGAGGAGGCCTGTCCCAGGGGACCAAGTCCCACTGTCTGCTCTTCGTCCATTACAGAAGGCTCTGCTTTCTTATTTGTACCGTCTCTGCAAATACTTAATTTTTTAAAAAGAAAAAAAAAACAGGAAATGACCTTTCTGGTATATTTGGAAAACAATTTGGCGCTGTCATGGAATCTGCCTGAGCTATGAGGACTAATAGCTGCAGACTTGGAACAGACTGTGTAGCTCTTGGCAAAAGCTGGGGCCTCTTCAGTTTACAGAGCTGGGGGGAGAATAACAACCAAAGGGAGAAGACAGCTTCCCGTGGGGAAACCAGACGGCGCCCAGGGCAAGCACCTGCGAGAGCGCAGCCTCTGACCCCGGGCCGCCAAGGGTCTGGGAAGCTGAGCCCACAGCCTCTTTCTTTTCAGGGCCAAACGCTTTACCCCGAGGAAGGCCCCCAAACCTCCTGAAGATGGGGAGGAGCAGAAGAGCATCAGGCTTGAGCACCGCTCAGGGCTCAAGCTGAGATAGAATATGGTAGATCGCTTATTCCCAGATTGGCTGTTGACTCTACCTAGATCACCCTCTGTCTGACTTTTCTGTGGACCTCAGCGCAGGATCACATCCTTAAGGAGGCCTTCCTGACCATTCAGTGTTGAACTGAACCACCCCTACACAGAGAAACCTGTTCTCTTCCTCCACAGCACTTACACAGGCCCTGATGATAGATTCATTTATTTGCTAATGCCGCTCTCTTTTATCAATTGAGGCGTAGTTGAGTTATACTATTTCAAGTGTATAGCAGAGCGATTCAGTCTCATATTTATATATATATCTTCAGTCTCATATACACACACACACACATATATATATTCTTTTTCAGATTCTTTCCCATTATAGGATATTACAGGATACTGAATATAGTTCCTTGTCTAATATAGTAGGTCCTTGTTGGTTATCTATTATATGTATAGTATAGTATGTACCTGTTAATTCTAAATTCCAAATTTATTCCTCCCTCCCCTTTTCCCTTTGGAAACCATAAGTCTGTTTTCTATGTCTGTGAGTGTCTGTGAGTTAAATATTTCTGCCTTATAAATAAGTTTATTTGTATCATTAGTTTAGATTCCACATATAAGTGGTATCATATTGTATTTGTCTTTCTCTGCCTGACTTACTTCACTTAGTATGATAATCTCTAGGTTCACCTATGTTGCTACAAATGTATTATTTCCTTCTTTTTATGGCTGAGAAATATTCCGTTATATATATATGTATATGTAAACACCACATCCTCATCTGTTGATGGACATTTAGGCTGCTTCCGTGCCTTGGGTACTTCAGGGTGCATGTATCTTTTCAAATTAGAACTTTCTCCAGGTACATGCCCAGGAGTCATATGGCAATTCCATACTGTTCTCCAATTTGCATTCACACCAACAGAGTAGGAGGGTTCCCTTTTCTCCACACCCTCTCCGTTATTTATTATTTGTAGGCTTTTTGATGATGGCCATTCTGATCGATGTGAGGTGACATCTCATTGTAGTTTTGATTTCCGGTGCCTTTTTCTGTTATCACATAGTAAATATCTTTTTGGCTCCAATGCATATCCCATACCTGGCATAGTGCCTGGCATACAAAAAGTACTCAGTAAACACAGAATAAATGAGTGAATGAAGTTTCAGGACTGGAAGACATTTAGGGATCATATTTCAACCTGATTATTCTGATGGGGGGAAAGGAAGCTGGGAGAGAGGGAAGGTCCCAGGGTGGGGAGAAGGGCGGTCACCCTGCTGTAAGGAGACTGAGCCAGACCTCTGGCCCCTGTTATAAGGCAAAGCCGCGTAGTCTTTGCTCTGCCCTGGAATCTAGACCGTCTTCTATTATTCACTCATTTATGAAATATTCATTGGGCTTCACCTCTGTGCCAGGCCTATCAGATGCAGCAGTCCACACGTCAGCCAGGGCGCCACTCCTGTGGAACTTAATTCACTCAGCACGGTAAAGCACAAAAGCAGGAAGCATGAGGTTTGGCCTTCTGTGCATCACTAAACAGAGTAAAAACAAAGAAGCTGAAAGAAAGCGTCAGTAGGACAGTTTTACTGATAAGTCACCCAGTGAGAATGGACCGTGGTAATGACTTATTGTGAGCCTCTTCCCTTGCACACATTTTATCGGACTCTTTTTGAGCACACTGACCCGTTGACTTCACAACAGCCCCCTAAGCAGAAGGTTTTTACTGTTCTCTCCGTGTGGCTGAGGAGGAAACTGGGATCCTGAGAAATGGAGGCAGTTGTCCAAGGTCTCTGAGCTCATAACAGGGACGCGGGCCGCACGTCAGCACTGGTGCCTTCTGGCAACCGCATGCCCCTGAGAGATGGGCCTGTCGCTGGGGACTCCGACCCCCAGGGGTGCAGCAAGGCGTGGGAGAAAGGCCTCTGGACTAGGACATCAGACAGCTAGATCCAGAATTTGCGTGAGTCACTTTCCCTTTCTGAACCTCACTTTCCCCGGCTATTAATGAGAGGTTTGTCTCCACGAGCTCAGGGAGTCTTTTCAGTTTGATGATTCCACAAAACGTTTGGAGATAATTGGGAAAAATTAAGGTAGATTCCCTACCTCATACCTCATAGCAAATAAATTCGAGCTCAGTCAAAGATTTAAATATGAAAAATAAAGCCAGGAAAATACAAGAAATAAGCGAGAGAGAATTCTTCACCAATCTCGGAGTGGGGAAGACATTTCTAAGTATGATCCAGAACCCGAAAACCATACAGTAAAATATGATCAGTTTGACTACTTGAAGAGAAAAAAAATGTGTGCACACAGAGAAATAAAATCAGAGAACAAAACCCCAAAAATATGTGTGCTGCTGCTGCTAAGTCACTTCAGTCGTGTCTGACTGTGTGACCCCATAGATGTCAGCCCACCAGGCTCCCCCGTCCCTGGGATTCTCCAGGCAAGAACACTGGAGTGGGTTGCTATTTCCTTCTCCAATGCGTGAAAGTGAAAAGTGAAAGTGAAGTCACTCAGTCGTGTCTGACTCTTAGCGACCCCATGGACTGCAGCCTACCAGGCTCCTCCATCCATGGGATTTTGCAGGCAAGAGGACTGGAGTGGGGTGCCATTGCCTTCTCCGAAAAATACATGTAATGCTTCTTAATGTGAAAGACTGATTATCTCAATATATAAAGAACTCCCACAAATCAGTGGGAATGCTACCATCTAATGGGAAAATGGGCAAAAGGATTTGAGTACAGTTCACAGGAAAGGAAATACACATGGAAAGATGCTGTGTTTTACCCCCAGGAGCAGTGCAAGCTGACACAGCCAGGGACTGTTCTCACCGGTCACCTTGCTGACTTACTGGCTCAAGGGTGTGAGAAAAGTTGGTTTCTTGGTGTATCGTGTCAGGTCATCCAGAGTTCCTGGCGTTGGTGCTGTCGTTAACAGTCTGAGGACGCCCGTTTGCTGATGCAGCTTCCAGCTCCCAGGATGGTTGCTCATATTTCCCCATTTGCTGTTGACTTTTTTTTTTTTTCCTAAGCTCAGATCAAGTGTAGAAACCTTCACAGTTACATAAAGTTCTGCAGTAAAATCTTTTCATCATTGCTCAGAACTGATCAGCCTTTCATACAAGCACACCCACAACCAACTCTCACTTACCTACCAATAAGCCCCTTAATTATCCAGTCACCTACACACACACACACACACACACACACACACCCCTTCATACCCCTTATTTTAAATTATTCTTTTGCTTCTCAGAACTATAGAGATCATGCATCAGGTACACTGGGTGGTCTTCTGATGCTCAGATTTGGCTACTTTCATCACTGATCCACTTCAGTAAGAGCAGATCTCAGAGAATGCTGTTGACTTTTAAGAGCAGAGAGTGAAGGGAAAATATATAAATATTGCATAAAAATGAAAATAGTGTGTTCCCTAGACCCATCCCTGCGGGGTTGGGGGCGGGGAGGCAGCCAGAGCACACTGGTGGCTGTTGGTGTTTTCCAGGATCGGCCTTTGAGTTTGGCACACTTCCCTCTCCGAGCCAGGAAGGTCGGCGTCCTGTGCTAGGCAGCTTGTAATGTCAGCTGGGCAAGGGCAGGAGCCAAAGCCCCAGAGTGCCAGTTTGAGAAGGATACTAGCCTTTCTGATGGAGCCTGTAATTCCATCCATCCCACAGTGTCAGATGCTGGAGACCCTGGACCGGAACGTCAGCACAGCCGTCTGTGGCCGACAGAGGCCTTTCCCACTGGTTCCCACAGGCAGGGAAAGAGGGCTGGAGAGGAGATAGAGTGATGGACAGACTCAGATTTAATCTGACAGGTGTTTCCTGAGCACCTGCTGTTTGCCAGGCCCTGGGCGAGAAGCTGAGGACCGAGCAGCCGGAGCATGTGGTTTAGCTGCCGGGGTTAGGCCTTTCGGCCTGGCCAGGCGAAAACCCAGACAGACATACCGGTTCTTGGGGAGCCCACATCCTAGTTGGAGGAAAAGCCCTGAGGAGCCGGGGCTTGGGAGCTGGTGTGGCCTGCCCAGGGTCTCCCTTCCTCTGGGAGGTGCGGGTCCTGCCGCCTGAAACAGACCTTCCCAGGTCGTGGTGATAGATAAACTCACCTCACAGATCTCAGAGGCTGCTGTGGAAGTTTTGTAAGCGAGGTACAGGAAACGTAATGACTTGACTTGCTTTTACCATTATGGTTAGAACTGCTGCTGCTGCTAAGTCGCTTCAGTCGTGTCCGACTCTGTGCGACCCCGTAGACAGCAGCCCACCAGGCTCTGCCATCCCTGGGATTCTCCAGGCAAGAACACTGGAGTGGGTTGCCATTTCCTTCATTGCATGAAAGTGAAAAGTGAAAGTGAAGTCGCTCAGTCGCAGCGGACTCGTAGTGACCCCATGGACTGCAGCCCACCAGGCTCCTCCATCCATGGGATTTTCTAGGCAAGAGTACTGGAGTGGCTTGCCATTGTCTTCTCTGATGGTTAGAACTATCATTATAAATTTTATTCTGTGTTATTACTGTTATTACCACAGGCCAGGCCCCTGTTCTGAAGCTTTGAGCAGTTTTCCCAGAGGGAGAATGTAGGAGTGAACCTTCCGTGACCTATGGAAGAACCGTCTCTGGCAGATTCAGAGCCTGGGGTTGGTTGGTTGGTTGGTTGGTTTTTGGCCAAGAAGCAACCGGCAACACAACTAGGGCAACTTCTTTCTTTCAAGGCAGCTTAGACAAATTGGCCTGGTGCGCCCCCTGCTGGAGCTGCGGGGCTTGCCTTGGAATTCTGGTCCAGCCTTTATTCTGTTTTATAGACCTGGTAATTCTAAAGGAGATCAGCCCTGGGATTTCTTTGGAAGGAATGATGCTAAAGCTGAAACTCCAGTACTTTGGCCCCCTCGTGCGAAGAGTTGACTCATTGGAAAAGACTCTGATACTGGGAGGGATTGGGGGCAGGAGGAGAAGGGGACGACAGAGGATGAAATGGCTGGATGGCATCACTGACTCAATGGATGTGAGTTTGAGTGAACTCCGGGAGTTGGTGATGGACAGGGAGGCCTGGCGTGCTGCGATTCATGGGGCCGCAAAGAGTCGGACACGACTGAGCGACTGAACTGAACTGAACTGAGACCTGGTAAATGGAGGCCCAGAGGGGGGCAGTCTTGCTCAAGGTCTGGCGACAGAACAGGTCACATGTCCTTCTCTCTACTCTTCCTACTATAGGACGCCTCCCTGTCTCCTCATTCATTCTCCAAGTGTGTCTTCTCAGCCTGGGGTTGTGGGGAGATGTGGGTCCAGCCCTCCATACTGGCCAGTCCCTTTTTTCTCTCTCTTTCTCTCTCACACACACACACCACTTACTGAGCCCCACCCTGGGTGCTCCGGGAGCTTCCTGCCAATGTGGTTACTTTCTGAAAGCTTTGCACAATAACTCGGGCTTATACAAACTCCTACCGTTATAAAAATTTAGTCTTAGGCGTGAAAGTTCCTCTTCGTCACAAAGTACCACATTTGGCAAGGTGTTTTTCTTGTATCTGCTGTGTAAACTGGGTTATCTTTTTTTTTTTTAATTGAAGTATGGTTGGTGTACAATATTTTGTTAATTATTTCTATCCAGCAAAGTGATTCACTTATACACACACACACACACACACACACACGTACATTGTGTTTTATATTCTTTTCCATTATGGTTAATCACAGGATACTGAATATAGTTCTGTGTGCTATACAGGGGGACCTGGTTTATCCATTCTATGTATGAAAGCTTGGAAGTGCCAACCCCAGCCTCCCACACTGTCCCACCCCCAGCCCCCTCCCCTTGGCAACCACCACTCGGTTCTCTCTGTTTCTGCTTCTGTTTTGTAGGTAGGCTCATTTGTGTCATATTTTAGATTCTACATATAAGTGATATCATACATTGTATTTGCCCTTCTGACCTTTCACTTAGTAGGGTCCTCTCTAGTTGCATCCACGTTGCTGCAAATGGCATTATTTCATTCATTTCTAAGGGTGAGTACTATTCTGTTGTGTGCATGCACCATACCTTCATGCATTCACCTGTCTGTGGACATTCAGGTTGTCTCCAGCGTCTTGACTATTGTGAGTAGTGCTGCTATGAACATAGGAGTTCGTGCGTCTTTTTGAATTAGTTTTGTCTGGACACATGCCCAGGAGTGGCATTGCTAAATCCTGTTAGTTTTCTGAAGAACCTCCATACTCTTCTCCACGGTGGCTGAACCAAGTTACATTCCCACCAACAGTGCAGGAGGGTTCCCTTTTCTCCGCACTCTGTGACGCGGTACCTCGTAGTTTTGATTTGCATTTCTCTAATAATTAGTGATTCTGAGCATCTGTTCATGTGTCTATTGGCCTCTGCACGTCTTCTTTGGGGAAATGTCTGTTTAAGTCTTCTGCCCATGTTTCGATTGGGTTGTTTTTCTTCTGCTGGTGTTGAGTTGTATGAGCTGAAACTGAGTTTTCTTTAAGGTGTTGTTTTGCAATCTGCCTTTTTTTTTTTTTTCTTAATTTTTTTTTTTTTTGAGGTGGACCACTTTTAAAGTCTTCGTTGAATTTGTTACAATATTTTCTGTTGTATGTTTTGGCTTTTTGGCTGTGAGGCATGTGGGAATCCTAGCTCCCGGACCAGGGATCTAACCCACACCCCCTGCCTGCTTCAGAAGGCTGAGTCTTAACCCCTGGAGCACCAGGAATGTCCTTGAATTTTTCAGGTAATAGTTTATCTCTGACACTTTGCCATTAGTACATATCCACCCGGTGTACGTTGTTTTTTGAATACTCTATAATTCATGCAATGCCTAGCCTTTTCAGGGACATTTGGGAGCTTCCCTGTCACTGACCATGTGCAGAAAGCTTCCTCAAACTATGAAGAGCATTGGCATTTGCCATCATGTGTCTGGAACTGGGATTTGCTGGGCCCATCTCAACTAGAGTACTGTGAACTCCTATGGTCAGGCCAGTGTCTTAGACCCTCCACCCCGCTTCCTAACTCAGGATCTGCCCAGTGGCCAGAATCCCTGTGGTGACTGTATGATTTGATTGCCTTCAGAAAATCATCGGTGCTCAAAGGGAGATACTTATATTCCCTTAGCAGATTAGCCTTTTAAAAAAATGTATAATAGCAGTATCCATTCTTGACAAGGGTGCAGATAAATGGACAGTCTTGCAGGCTGCTGGTGGGGATATAAATAGGAACAGAACTGAACTTACAAGTTCTATTTACTCATCTTTTTTGGTTATTATAAATACCATTATGTCATTCAGGAAGGCAAATGTGTCACAATATTGTGTCTTAAACAGTATTTCACCCTTCCCTTTAACTTAGCAATTCTACTTCTAGAAATGTACTCTAAAGAAACAGCTAGACATAGGCTGAAATATTTACACAAAGACCTGCTGCTGCTGCTGCTAAGTCACTTCCCTCGTGTCTGACTCTGTGCGACCCCACCAGGCTCCCCTGTCCCTGGGATTCTCCAGGCAGGAAAGTGCTGCCTATTGTTGTTGGTGTTTAGTCGCTGAGTCATTTCTGAATCTTTGCAACCGAGAGAACTAGAGCCCACCAGGCTCCTCTGTCCATGGGATTCTCCAGGCAAGAATAGTGGAGCGGGTTGCCATGCCCTTCTCCAGGGGGTCTTCCCAATCCAGGGATCAAACCTGGGTCTTCTGTTGCAGGCTGAGCTACCAGAGGAGTGTTCATGTCTAGGGGACTCTTCAAATATATTATGATACACCAAGCACATGTACAAAAATCATCTACAGAGAATCTTCATGGCATGCTTTCAGTTCAGTTCAGTTCAGTTCAGTCACTCAGTCGTGTCTGACTCTCTGCAACCCAATGAATCACAGCACGCCAGGCCTCCCTGTCCATCACCAACTCCCAGAGTTCACCCAAACTCATGTACATCGAGTCGGTGATGCCATCCAGCCATCTCATCCTCTGTCGTCCCCTTCTCCTGCCCCCAATCCCTCCCAGCATCAGAGTCTTTTCCAATGAGTCAACTCTTCGCATGAGGTGGCCAAAGTATTGGCGTTTCAGCCTCAGCATCATTCCCTCCAAAGAACACCCGGGGCTGATCTCCTTCAGAATGGACTGGTTGGATCTCCTTGCAGTCCAAGGGACTCGCAAGAGTCTTCTCCAACACCACAGTTCAAAAGCATCAATTCTTCAGTGCTCACCTTTCTTCACAGTCCAACTCTCACATCCATACATGACCACTGGAAAAACCATAGCCTTGACTAGACGGACTTTTGCTGGCAAAGTAATGTCTCTGCTTTTGAATATACTATCTAGGTTGGTCATAACTTTCCTTCCAAGGAGTAAGTGTCTTTTAATTTCATGGCTGCAGTCACCATCTGCAGTGATTTTAGAGCCCCCCCAAATAACATCTGACACTGTTTCCACTGTTTCCCAATCTATTTGCCATGAAGTGATGGGACCAGATGCCATGATCTTCGTTTTCTGAATGTTGAGCTTTAAGCCAACTTTTTCACTCTCCTCTTTCACTTTCATCAAGAGGCTTTTGAGTTCCCCTTCACTTTCTGCCATAAGGGTGGTGTCATCTGCGTATCTGAGGTTATTGATATTTCTCCCAACAATCTTGATTCCAGCTTGTGCTTCTTCCAGCCCACGTTTCTCATGATGCACTCTGCATACAAGTTAAATAAGCAGGGTGACAATATACAGCCTTGACATACTTCTTTTCCTATTTGGAACCAGTCTGTTGCTCCATGTCCAATTCTAACTGTTGCTTCCTGACCTGCATACACGTTTCTCAAGAGGCAGGTCAGGTGGTCTGGTATTCCCATCTCTTTCAGAATTTTCCACAGTTTCTTGTGATCCACACAGTCAAAGGCTTTGGCATAGTCAATAAAGCAGAAATAGATGTTTTTCTGGAACTCTCTTGCTTTTTCCATGATCCAGCGGATGTTGGCAATTTGATCTCTGGTTCCTCTGCCTTTTCTAAAATCAGCTTGAATATCTGAAAGTTCGTGCTTCACGTATTGCTGAAGCCTGGTTTGGAGAATTTTGAGTATTACTTTACTAGCGTGTGAGATGACTGCAATTGTGTGGTAGTTTGAGCATTCTTTGGCATTGCCTTTCTTTGGGATTAGAATGAAAACTGACCTTTTCCAGTCCTGTGGCCACTGCTGAGTTTTCCAAATTTGCTGGCATATTGAGTGCAGCTCTTTCACAGCATCATCTTTTAAGATTTGAAATAGCTCAACTGGAATTCTATCACCTCCACTAGCTTTGTTCGTAGTGATGCTTTCTAAGGCCCACCATCTCTTGCCTGCAACCCCATGGACTGTAGCCTGCCAGGCTCCTCTGTCCATGGGATTCTCCAGGCAAGAATACTGGAGTGAGTAATCATTCCCTTCTCCAGGGGATCTTCCCAACCCAGGAACCAAACCTGGGTCTCCTACATTCCAGGAGGATTCTTTACCATCTGAGCCTCCAGGGAAGCCCTGTTGTTACAGAGACAGTTACAGAGATGGTGGTCAATAGCCCTGATGGTTGATTTTACAGCTGAGAGAGAGGAAAGCCACATATACAAAGAACCATATGCATATGAAAAAAGATCTGGAGATCATACTATAGTATGCTGTCTTTTATAGCTTACTGTTTGAAACTCCCTAAAGCATGCCATACAAAAAGATCTTCACGACCCAGATAATCACGATGGTGTGATCACTCACCTAGAGCCAGACATCCTGGAATGTGAAGTCAAGTGGGCCTTAGAAAGCATCACTATGAACAAAGCTAGTGGGTGGGCGGGAAGAAAGACAGGTAATTGGGCTTTATTACTACAATCAAAGTGAAGAGGTAGTGGCTCAGTCATGTCTGACTCTTTGTGACCCCATGGACTGGAGCCTTTTGGGCCTGCTCACTCCAGGGGCCAGAGTCATCTTTGAAAATGCTGATCTGATCGTCCTGAGGGAGCAGCTGCAGATGCGCACGGGCCCCTGCCCAGCTCAGCGGTGTCCTGGGTGTCTCAGTCCCACTCCCCCTCCCCCCAGGCCATGGCCTTTGCATTTCCAACACCCACCATGCCTTCCGTCCGCAGAGCCTTTGCATGTGCTCTTCCCTGCAATCCTAGACTCCTCGTCTACCTATTCCTTCTAAAATCTCAGTAAAATATGACTTCCTGACCCCCAGCCTTGGTCAGGCCCTGGTTGTTCTCTGACCCAATAGACTATAAGCTCCCTGAGGGCAGGGACAGGGGCTGACTTGTTCGTTGCTGCATCTGTGGCCCCTGGCCGGTGCACGGTATTGATAAGTGTGTAGAGGGTTATCATGAACTTTAGAGGAAAAAAAGATGTCCTTTAAAATGATGATGGTAGCTCTGGGGGTATAAAATTACGCATGACTTAATTTGTAGTTTCCTGTGCTTTCTGTTTTGTCCGCCATGAGCAAGGCAGCAGTTATCATTTTGTTGGAACCCGTCGGTGCTGGGTCTTCTCTGCAGGGTACGCCTGGGCTCACCTCTGTCCTCCTGCCCTTACCCCCACAGGCCTGAAGAGCGATGCGACAGGCATGATGGAGGTCGAGTCCTCCTACTCGGACTTCATCTCCTGCGACCGGACGGGCCGCCGGAATGCGGTCCCCGACATCCAGGGAGACTCCGAGGCTGTGAGTGTGCGGAAGCTGGCTGGCGACATGGGCGAGCTGGCCCTTGAGGGCGCAGGTCAGAACCCACGGACACTCTTGGGTTCGAGCACCCCGGTGGGAGACCCTCTTCTGGGCTCCAGGGCTGGCCTCTTAAGTCCTAGGCTGCCCCCTCTTTCTCAGAGAAGAAACTGCCTTTAAATCAGGCCCCAGGCCCTGGGTCAGTGGCAGAGGGCAGCCAGTCCCTAGGCTGGAGGGTGCCAGCATCTCAGGCCATGAGGACCCTCTGGCCAGGCATCCCAGTGCTTCCCTTGCCCCTCAGCCTCCCTGCCCATCCATGGGCCCTGTCAGTTCCCCTCTATGATCCCTCCTGGTTCCTCTGCTTCTTTCTGTCCCCATGGCCACCACCGGGCTCAGGCCGCTCCCAGCAGCACAGCAGCCTCTGCCCTGGCCTCCCTGGCCTGCCCTCACCGCAGCCTTCCTCCTGGACAGCTGCCAGCAGGATTCATCTAAAGCTCCCGTCCCACCGTGCTTCTGCCAGTTCATCCCCTGTCCCCCTTCATCTCCCTGTTTCCTCCACTAGAACGTCCTCCACCCAGTCCTGGCTGCTCCAGGAGCCTCCCCCTCCATCCTCACACTGTCTTGTCCATCCATGGTCAGCCCTCCCTCGTCTTGCGGCCCGATCTCCTCCCCAGGCTGCGGAGCCTCCCCGGGTCTGAACCTGCTCTCCTCCAGCCTCTGGGCCCCTCTTTCTCCCCTGTGCCTCTAATCCAGCTGAGGAAGGGACTTCCGTTTCTTGAAAATCCCCAGGGGGCCTCCATGCACTCTCCCTGTCTGGTCCTTCCTGGCCATCCCCTTGCTGGGCTGGCTGTTTCTCTTTGTTCTATAGCCCAGACTGTTCTGCTGAGAAGTCTCCTCTGACTTCATTGCCCTCCCTCCTCTGGCCACCTCCACGATCCCACAGAGCCCAGGGATCCTCTGGGACCCGCATCCTGACCGCTTGGGGCCTGGCAGTGTTTGGTGTACATCAGAGGTACCTGGTTGATAGCTGTTCACTGACCAGCACATCCAGCTGCCACGCTGGGCCTGCGGCCAGGGGGCTGGCTGCCAGGCCTCTGCGTCTGCCTGCTGAACTGTTTTCTGTCTCCCTCCATCTCATTGTAGCGGCTCATCCACCCACCCAGGTCCTCTACTGCCTGCTCCTACCCGCATCTGATTTGAAATCCCTGAGGTTATCTGGGTGTCTTGGCATCTGTCTGCCATTAAGAAGGGCACCCAAGGAAGGAGTGGTGCTGGCTGCAAGTCAGTGAAGCCCTCCTAGCAGAGTGCAGGCTACAATGACTGGCCAAGGAACCTTCTAGTAGGCCCTGCAACGAACAGCTTCCCCTGGAGGTCTACAAGGCATGCTCAGTCCAGCGGACTCACTAGGGGAGAGGGTTACAGAGGATACAGATACTGATGGCCCTGGAGCATCTGTTTGCTTAAATCTCCTGGGAGACTGATGCCCAGCCCGGGTAAGGGAGGAGGAACCAAGCCCTTCGCCTGTCCTTGAAGGCCTGGCCTCCAGGCTTCCCCAGGTCATATGTGTGTTAACACTCCTCAAGCCCTTTATGTACGAACCTTTGTCTGCTCCCATATTTCCTTCTGTGGAAAGCACAAGTATTTCCTTACTTGGCCAAATAATAAGACATAAACAACCAAGCAGGACCTGAAGGAATATAAATGTACCGCCTGGCAGTATGTGACTGGGAAATTTTCCAAATCATACTCTGAAACTGGTCCCGAGGGAGTCTGTCCCAGGGCGGGCTTGGGGACCTTCTCTCTGGCCCAGAAGGGAGCTGGGACCTGCAGAGGGGAAGCTTTACCCCTGGCCGAGCTGTCCCCAGGGGCCCAGCGACCACGGAGGGTCAGAGGTGTCGTCATCCTCACTTCCTGGACCAGGAATTAGAGGCTCAGAGAGGTTAACTATGTTGCTCGAGGCCCCACAGCAAGGACATGGCTGAACAGCAGGTCCTGGGAATCTGACTAGAAGGTTCTGCTCTCCAGGGCAGGAGGCTCAGGACCCAGTAGGGCGTCACACGCCGGGAAACCTGCCCCGAGTGCCGGCTGCTTTGTCAGGCTTCTGGTGGGCCAGGAGGACCTGATGGGAACAAGTCTTTGCTGCAGGCACCGCCCCAGGATAGTCGGGGGGCGGAGGGGCCAGTGTCCAAGTTCTTCCCACATCCTCGCCCTACCACTCCCCCCAGTCCCCAGCCAGCTGCCGGGGCAGAATGAGGTGGTGGCAGTGATGAGCCTTTACAAACCCTAGAGAGAGATGCTTTAGGGACGGGCTTCAGTCAGGGGAAAGGACACTGCTCCCTCCACCGCTTGGCTCTCAGGCAACTCAGTTCACCTCTTTGAGCCTCAATTTTCTCCTCTGAACCTCGGTTTTCTCACTCAAATCATATCATGACCCTCATCATGCCTCCAGGCTTCTGTGTGACTGCATGGAAAGTACTTGTTAGCCTGCAGCCTAGGGATCCCGGTACACGATAGTTTCTCCTTCATTCCGTAAAGGGCTCAGCCTAAGGATACAAGACAGGGGTCAGGGGCCAGGGGCCAGAGAGGGAGGTAGGGGTAGTCTAGGGAGACACAGCACAATGAAACAGCCTCGGGCTCCACCCTAGACCCTCTGCAGGCCACCCCTGGTGCTCCCCTGAGTTGGCATCATCTTTTTTTTTTCTAATGTTTATTTGGCTGCGCTGGGTCTTAGTTGCAGCAGGGGGGATCTTCGGTGTTTGTTTTGGCATACAAACTCTTAGTTGCTGCTGGTAGGATCTAGTTCTCTGACCGGGGATTGAACCTGGGCCCCCTGCATGGGGAGCATGGAGTCTTAACCACTGGACCACCGGGGAAGTCCTGAGCTGGCATCATCTGATGCCCTTTTCCCTGTCTTGTAAGACCTACCATTTGCTGAACACCTGTCATGTGCTGGGACCTCACATGCCCTCTCCCTCTGGAGAAGCCACCCAAATATCCCGACCCTCGACAGCTCTTCACCTGTTGCTTGTAGCATCCATCCATGATCCTGGCCCTTCATTGATTTTAATTATTCCTCGGTGGAGAATGGAAGGGGCCTCAGGGCCCCCAGCTGCACGTAAAGAATCCACCTGCAATGCCAGAGACCCAAGTTCAATCTCTGGGTTAGGAAGATCTCCCAGAGAGGGATATGGCAACCCACTCCAGTATTCTTGCCTGGGAAATCCCATGGACAGAGGAGCCTGGCGGGCTACAGTCCCTGGAGTGACAAGAGTCAGACACAACTTAGTGACTAAACTACCACCACCACACTAGTAACAGCAGATGCATTTCCTTTGTAGAAAGAAAAAGGATGCGGACCCGGGTAGAGTTCCCTTTGGCCGCCACCACCCCTAGTCCAGCTCCTGTCCTGCTCCCCAGGCTTATCCACACCATTCCCACTATGGCCAGGTCCCATGATACCTCCTTCTACACTTTACATTTGTGACTATGCCCCTTTCTCTCTCCTCTGCAGAAGGACAGGCAGAGGTAGGCACCTCAGACAAGGAAGCCAGCAGCCAGCCCGAGAGCAGCGATGGCACCACCTCATCCTGAACGTGACCTTGCCCGAGGAGGCTGGAAGGGAGACGTGCCATGGACCTGGAGCCCTGGCAATGACCCAGCAGCCTCTCCTGTGAGCGGTGTGTTCCAGGCAAGCAGGGCCAGACTGAAAGGCGGGCCCAGGGGCTCCCACGGCCCCCACCCTGGGAAGGCCCTCTGCCCGCACCCCGACTCCACGCCCCCGCCACCTCCCCCCTGCACCCGGGCACACTTTCACGACGCTGTAACCACAAGGATGTAATTTATTCAGGGGGCGCTGGGACTCAGAGACTGGTCCTGGCTCCAGCCTTTCCAGCCTTCTGAGTCAGGACACCTTCTTACCCCGTTTTTTAAAAAGCACTTTTAAACTTTTTAGAAACTTTCAACCTTTTCTCAGCAGAGAAGGGAGGGAGCTGACAATTTTTTTTTTTTTTTTTTGGAAGCCATTGTAAGCTAAACTCTTGAACCATCTATGCAGCTCTGAGGTTCCCTCCTGGAGCTTCACAGATCCATTTTTAGGGAAGGGATTTTTGTGCTCAAAACCATATTAATTAACTCTCTGCCCTTTCTACCAAGATAAGTGATACCTAGGACCCAGGAAATAAATGCTGACGATTTGTGTGACTGGTTTACGACGACTGTTTCTCCTTTAAACAGCAAAAAGCAGGAGCCAGGCCTTGTCTCCCCAAGGCCACGACTAGCTGAGACCCACTGCTGCCCCAGGCTCCCACGTACCTGTGAAGTAGCGGAGAAGATGCCGGGGTTCCACAGAGCCACCACTCCTCGGCCCAGTATCTAATGAGCCCTCTTCATCTCACCCTCTCCCACCCCACTTCACAGCCATGGGAACCCAAAAGGAAAGTTTCCCCCTTAGGACCTAAGGTCGAAGGGGCTTAAGAGTTCAGTGCACATTTAAGAAACTGACTCTTCGAGAGAAGCCTGGTTTCTTCTGGAAACCTTTCTGTCCTCCCTCTTCCCATTCACAGCCCCTGCCAGGCTTGCAGGACACTGCTGCTGGGCAGACTGCCTGCAGCTGGGGGCCCTGAGGCCCCTTCCATTCTCCACAAACCCAAGGCGCCCGCCCAGACCGCAGTGCACATGACACAGGGCTGCACGGCCCCAGCCATTGGCTTCTTTATTGAGCACCAGATTTTCAGCACAAGTCACCAGAGGAGGAGGAATTTGGATTCAGCCTGCCCTAGGCCCTGATCCTGGCCCAGGCACACAATCAGAGGAGAGCCACGGCCCTGCCGAGGTATATGTGTGTACGGAAAGAGGCACGTGGGCTTCACAATCATTGGTAGATGATTCTGGAAATCACAGTCTTCCTGGAAGGAGTAAAGGTAAGCGTGTCGCTTGACCCTGGGGCTGTGAAGGCTCCATCCACAGGGCCAGGACTCGGAGAGGTAGCCACGACACCTTCACAGACACTGCTCTGCTTGACAAGTCAGAGAAGCAAAAGGTTAGGCAACTTGTAGTATCCAGGACATCAAACAAACAAAAAAAATCACAGGACATCAGAGCCAGAAAGGAACCCCTTTGTACAGATGGGGAGACTGAGGCTTGGAGCAAGGGAGGGCTCTGTCAAGGCCACACAGGAAGGAAGAAGCAGAACAAAGCTGCGACCTGGGCTCAACTCCCTGCCCTTGGCTTTGGGCAGCCCTGGAGATGCCCCCGATTGCTGGGACCTTTGGGAGTGGGTTTCAGAAAGTCTTGTCCCCAGACCAGCCTCATGAGAGGCTTATGCAGAACGTAAGCTGGTCTTGTCAGGGGCTACCACCAGCCAGGGAGTCATCACCCAGCCTTGGTGCGGCCCGGAATAGGGGTGGAGAGCGCCCTGCTAGAAGCCCCCAGAAGCCAGACAGGAGCCAGGGCAGGACGCCAGCCTAGCAGGTCCACCAGAAACATACCTGCAGAGGCCGGAGAGGGCATCCCGTAGGCCTTATAGAGCAGATCAAGAAGCTCCTTCTTCTCATCTTCAGGGAGGAAACTGGACTTGGCCGCATTGATGTTCTGGAAGGTCCAGCACGACAGACAGCGTGAAACCAGACAGCACGGAAGGGAGCCCTTGGCAATCTAGTGACGGTCCAGCCTCTTCATTAGACACGGGCAATTCGATAAGCTCATCATGGGGAGCCCTTGTCCAGGCTCACAGGCAGCAAGTGCCAGAGCGGAGACTATGAGGGTCTGTGTTCTTAAAGTGGCAGGACGTGACACACAGATGCGGGAAGGAGGCTGGAGAAACCTTTGAAGACAGGGCAGGATGTGTGGGGCCAGGGAGACAGTCCTGCAGGGACAGACTGGGGGTATCAGAACCACTGAAATCAAGGGCTCATCCTGGGGTCCAGGAGTAGCCTGCAAACCACATGTAGGATGTAGAGCTGAGCCCCTTTCTGGGGAGATGGCTGACAGTGCTGAGGGTCTCTTAGGGCACTTGAGCCAAGCAAAGGATAGAAAATGCAGTCCCAGGTCAGGATCTCAGCCACAGATGTCTTCTCCGTGGAAGACATCAAACTCCATGTCTGGCTTGGCCTGGCCTGTTGAGACTCGCCCCTAGTTCTCCAGGGATTCCAGGACCTGCAGGCCACACACTCACACAGCCCAGAGTTAAGGCTCACAGCCACTTACCAGTCTCTTAAACTCCTCTTCGGTGAAGCCCATTTCATTCTTGGTCATCTGGTAATCAGTGTCCAGCGTGGACTTGAAGATGAGCGGGTCATCCGTGTTGAGCGAGTAGTTAACCTGGTCGTTTTTGAACCTAGATATGGGGGAAGGGAGCAAGGAGAAGCACCCTCCTGTTACTCATGGATGGCCACCCTCCTCGGAGCCTTGTGGCACCCTTGGACGTGCCTGGAAGATCTCGTCATTGTAGAGAGGAAGAAGAACTCAGAGAACTCCAGCGACTTGTCTAAGGCCACAAAACCAGCAACTCAAGACTTAAGGCACCCAGCCAGGCTTAGAGCCAGCTAAAGGCAGGAGAGGAGCCAAGTGGAAAGGTGCTTGGGGCGGGCTAAAAAAGCCCCCCCCACCCCAGCTACCACCCTCTCTAGCCTCCCTTCAGAGCCGCCACCCTGGGAGAGCTGTTGGCACCCCTCTCGCCCAGCCATCCTCAGTCCCATGGGATCTGACTCTTCAGACCCACCATGGAAACTTTGCACCGCCTCTGACCGCCATCTTGTTGAGTCCAGAGGACTTTTCCTAGCTCTCACCTCACCCGACTTGTGTCGCAGAATTTTATACTGTTGACCTTTTCCCTAGATTTCTCCAACACCACCACTGGGCTTTCCTTCTGCCCATCCCTTTAGTATCACTGTCCTTCTGGGTTTCTCTCCTAAGCTCTCCTGCTTCACCACCTGCTGAGGGCTTCCCTTCTCCTTCAAACACCACATCTGCTTAGACGACTCAAGTCTTCCTCCAGCCCACAGACTGTAAACGCATATGCCTCCAGGAACCTCCACTTGGAAGTCCTGTAGGTACTGCCCACTCCACGTTCTAAAGCAGACTTTGGGCCCCTGTTGTAAATGCAGCCCAAGCTCCCTTCCTTGTCATAGTCTTGGCAGACAGACCATCAGTGCTGGCCTGACTGCGGTCACCCAGAGTTCTCGGTGAGCTTCTCCTGAGTCAGCTTTGCCCTCCTGAGGCTTCTCCCAGGACAGCCTGAAGAAGGGCCAAGGTCGTAGGGTGGGACTGGATGGATGGGTAGGGGAACAGACTCTCCAGGGGGAAGTGTCAAGATGGTGCTGTGGGAATGCCCAGAGACCACGTGGGCAAGACAGACTCATCTTCATTGCTAGGAGACAGAATCTGGAGTGTGGAAGTTCCCTTGCGGTTAACAGGGCACTCTGCTAGAGCTGGATGGGGCTATAGGGCCCCCAGCTCTGCTTTCCAATAGCTGAGTGACCTTGGTCAAGTTACACCACATCCAAGCTTTGGATTCTTCACTTGTCGGAGGATGAGGACAATAATTCCTGCTTCCCAAGCACTGGAAGAGATTCCATACCCGAGAGACCCAGCAGGGCCAGCACGCGGTATCTGCACCCCCTTCCCACCCTTGGCTTTTCTAGTAACAAAAACCGAGTGGGACCAGGCCTCACCGAACAACCGGGTGTTCCGTGTCGGGCTTCCAGGCGCCGGTGAGGTAGCTGGACCAGGGGCAGACCTGGAAGAGGCGGCGGGTGGCTGGCACGAAACTCCACATCCTCCCGGGCCACGTTGACCCCCCTTCCCCTGGCCCCGGCCAGAGCCACCTGCCCTGGCAGCATGCTTGCCCTGGTCACGCCAGTGGCCTTGTAGTTGAGTCCCACGAACCTGTCAGCCCCCCACCCAGCAGCAATTAGGCCCGCGGCCATGCTCCCACGGCCCCTGACCGCCCCGCTGTGGCCCCCTGGCCACGCCCCGTGCCACTGGCCCCGCCCCACTTTGCACCGCCTCCCTGTCCTCCCCTCCCCGGCCCCTCACCTCGAAGTGCATGTTTTCCTGCCGCAGCCTGTTGTAAAGGGTGGTATCCTCCAGGGTGTGGTAGCCATGCCCCAGCCTCTCGGTCTTGAGTGTGTCCACGGCCTGCGGACAAGCATCGTGGAGTCCAGCGTGGGCCTCGGGAGCAGGGGGAGCAGGGAGAAGGACCCCTCCACCAACCCGCACCACTCACCTCTTTCACCACATTGGCCGAGCCCACTTCCCCGGCGTGGACCGTGCGGTGGACGCCGCTCTTCACGGCCTCCTGCAAGGGCAAGGGCAAGGTCAGGGGCGGCCTGGGGTTCTCCCTGTGGGCCTTGCCTTCACCGCACCCTGGGGCTGAGTCAGCCTGGCCTGCTTCCAGACAGGGAGATCCGGGTGGGTTTTGTTTTTGTAACCACATGTAAGTGGTCGCTCTCATTTATTAGACAGTTATTATGTGTCAGGCACTGTACTTGGTTTGGATACACTATGGTAACGTTCACAGCTGCTCTGATACTTGCCTTACAGGGAGGGGCAAGGGACAAACTCAGGAGGGTCAGGGATCAGACAGCTAGGGAGTGGGGGCTGAGCTCTGGAGCCAGGTAGACTCCAGAGCTGTTCTCCACCCCAAGCTTCACCCCTTCCATGGGAAGCACGTCATGAGGCTTTGAGAGGTTGGCTCCATCCAACCCAGTCATCCCAGCAGATGGAACAGGCCCAGAGAAGGGACAGTCTTGCCCAAGGTCACAAGGCAAATCATTAGGCAGAAAGGCTCCAACACAGGACCCCCAGCATCCAGTGGGGTTTTTTCCTTCATACCAGAGTTCCAATTTCTAGAGCCCCTAGACAACTTCCCTGGTGACTCAGATGGTAAAGAATCTGCCTGCAATGCAGGATACTGGGGTTCAATCCTTTTGTTCAGAAGATCCCCTGGAGAAGGGAAAGACTACCCCCTCCATTACTCTTGCCTGGACAATTCCACGGACAGAGGAGCCTGGCAGGCTACAGTCCATGGGGTTGCAAAAGAGTCAGGCACGACTGAGCGACTAACACTTTAGACTCAAGTCAAGAACGCTTGGGAGCCCAGGGGGCCTTGGGATCCCCAGTCAGTGTGACCACTCCCTGCTGGGGTGGGGATATGCTCTCTGCGTGCAGCTTCCCCCATGCCTGCAGCTCCCTGACCTCCTTTCCCCAGGACCCACCGCATAGGCCTGCACATGTCCAGGGAAGAGGCTGCTGCCTTCAATGGTCTCATCTCCAGCCAGGTCAATGGCCACCACGGTCTGCTCTCGGTACTTCTTACACAGCTCCACCACCTCAGAGGACCAGCCTGTGGGCAAGATGCCCGCCGGGCCTCTGGCAGCGGCATGGAGGAGAAAGACCTCCCACCCCATGCACCCCTGCCTCCCGCGCAAGGCCAGCACAAGGCAGAGGGCCCCGAGTCCTGTCTTCCAGGCCTGACTCCACAGCCTTCCAGGCCTCAGTGTCCTCTCCTCGCAGAGCGGACACCACCTGCTGTGGCACAAGGTCAAGGCCCCGCGGGTGAAACACCAGGGGCAGGGCCTGGGCTCAGTGAAGGACAAGTGGCAGTCCTCTCTCTCGATCCCCGACACCCACCTCGACTCAGCAGAGGGGATGGGGGTCCACACAGGTTAACATTTAAACCTAAAATGTAACTCGCACTCGTGTTACTAAACGTATTCCTAACTACCACACCCTCACAACCAGTGAGGTCATCGTAAAGAATGAACCAGCACAGGCTCTGCAACCAGATGGCCCTGGCTTCTGATCTGGGCTTTCTGCTTTGCTGATTGAGCCTCTACCTCAGTTTCGTCATCTGTCGAATGGGGATACATGGTGGTCGAATTTATCGACCACCAATGTCAAATGGTGGTCCTGCCTCCTAGGCCCCTGCGAGGATTAGAGAGAATACAAGCCACTCTGCCCAGGGAGGCCCTGTGGGTTGACATCAGCCCCTCACTGTGGTCTCACTCCTCCTTAGTGCAGGGAATAGGGTGAGTACGGTCACCTCCTGTGACAAGGCATATCTGAGGTCCAGAGAGGTGATGTGATCTGGCCAGAGTCGCCCAGCCTTGGAAGCACAAGCCCTGGAGATGCGACCGGTGTCAGCCACAGGGAGACCCTTCAGGCCCCGGAGCTCAGACCCTAGTCCCAAGTTCCGCAGCTCTGACAGGAGGGGGCCCAGCCCACAGAGTCTCCAGGAAGGACTGCGAGCTGATGGGAACCTGGCTTGGCTTCTCTCTATTGTGCAGGCTCCCTTGGTTTTGAGCCTCCTGCAGGTCACATGGCTCTCAGGCTCAACCTCCCTGGGGAGCCAAGTCTGTTGCAGGAAATTCTGAGCCTGCCCGGAAGGAAGCCCCACCACAGTCCAGCTGATGGGCTCAAGGGAGACCACGGGGTGAGGGTGGGGACACAGAGGAGACCGGGTACGACCCCGGTGCCCCCCAGGCCACGGTGGTGGCAGATGGGTGGCCGGGGCCAGGGTCACACTCACTGGGCTGGTGGCGCATGCAGCACAGGATGGACCGCACCTTCACGCCGAAGTCCCGCTCCCCCTCCTGCAGGCCCTGGTTCACCAGTGACACCACCTCATCCGGGGTGAGGTCCCCTCTGTGTGTGGGGAAGAGAAGGGTGGGCCCGAGACAAAGGCAGGCATAAAGGACAGAGGCTGGGACAGAGGAGGTAGGAGAGAGAGGAAGGAGGGGTCTTCCAGGAGAAGCCCTAGGCCCCACTAGCCAACTGCCTCCACGGAAAGGCTGAGGGAGATGGCCCCAAGGCCTAGGACACCCCCTTCCATCTTCCTTGGGTCTGCCTGGGAGCTTTCAGACCTGGAAGTTCTGTCCCAACTGGGGGGTCGTCAGACAGCCCCCTACTCAAGATGCAGAGCTCTGCTAAGCTAAGGTGTTCTGATCCCCATTTGTCCACAAGTATCAGAGTCACAGCCAGAAGGGGGCAAGGCGGTTGAGAGGTACCACGGGGGTCATCCCTGGGGTCTAGGCAGAAGGGGCAAGAATGGGTCACATCGCTTCAGCTACTGGGTGAGGATGGGACCCCTAGATGTCATTGGATAAGTAGGTTCATGTTGCTAGACCACAGGCCTGTGCCCAGGACCAAGGATGGCAAGACACAGCCAAACGCTTTTGCCCAAGGTAAGAACAGAAGCCCAGGTGATGGATGGGAACCACATCCCTCAGGGCAGAGACAGGCCCATCTTGCTGAGGCTGCGGACCAGCTCAGGATGCAAGATCCAAGTCTTGCTTGGGCCAGGGCTCCCAGGGTGCCCCTCAGTCTCGGGCCAGGCCACCCTGCCACAGCCCCCACACAGCCCTCCGGGGGGTCACTCACTCAGCCTGGTTCCAGGGGATCGGCTCCACCTTGGAGTTGGCCAGCAGGTGTGGGCTGTAGCGCACCTCCACATACACCACGCCGTCCTTGGCCTTCATCTCCACAAACTCGTAGGCAATCCTTTTGACAGCCTCCCGGCAGCCCCTGGGAAGGGAAGAGAGGGATTCGAGAGCACTCCCCTTGGGTGCTCCAGGAGTGACAAAGCTGTCCCCAACCCATGACAGACCAAACCCACGTGGGGCCCCCAATCTCTCATCCCCCAGTCACAAGCTCTGGGCCTCTACTGCAGAAGATCCCAGAAGCCCAGCACATCCTGTCAGCTCTACTTCCCAACTCGGTGCCAGTCCTCGCCCCCTCCAGCCTGGTTCGACCACCTCACCAGCCTCTCTGTCTCCACATTTGTCCCAGTACAGCAGCTATTGCAGTCTTTTAAAAATGGAAATCAAGGGACACCACTCTGGGACTTCCCTGGTCTGGTTAAGAATCTGCCTTGCAGTTCAGGGAACGCAGGTTCAATCCCTGGTCAGGGAACTAAGATCCCACTAAGGCTGCCGAGCAACTAAGCTCACGTGCTGCAGCTAGAGAGACCCTGCATCGCAGCTAGAGAGTCCCTGCACCGCACCTAGGGAGTCCCTGCACCGCACCTAGGGAGTCCCTGCACCGCAACGAGAGATCTCACATCACACCATGAAAGATCCTGAGTGCCGTAACTAAGACGATGCACCCAAAAATAAGAGTGTCGCTCCTCCACTCTGAACCCTAATGGCATTCCACCTCATGGAGGAAATCTCAACTCTGAGACCCTTCCCACAAAGCCTGCACAATCCGGTCCCTGCCAACCTCCCTGCTCCTTCCTTGAGGCCTCCAGGGCCTTCTTTCCACCGAGCGAACAGTCAAGCTAGTTCGCAGGTCAGGGCCTTCATGTTTGCAGCTCCCTGGCCTACAAGCTCTTCCTTGGATTACCCTGTCCTCCCTGCTCCCTCCATTCAGAGCCCGGCTCCAACCTCACCTCCTCAGGGAGGCCTTCCCTGGCCACTTCATTTTAAAACAGCCCTTCTCCCTTCTCCACCCCTTTCCTAGGGCTTCAGTTTTCTCCCTGCCGCTTACCGCCACCTGACATGACAGATCACGTGGTTTCTTTATTAGCCGATTTTTACCTCCCCAACCTAAAACATAGTCTCCATGAGACAAGGACCCTTCTGTCTTGGCATGGCTACGATCCCTCAGCCAAGAACAGAGTCTAGGACACTGCAGCCACTGAAATATTTCTTGAGTGATAGATGTAGGCCAGCAGGGAGGAGAAATAGGAGAAAAGGACACACAAAGGCAGCAAAAGCAAAACTAGAGGAGGGGGATTGCACCAAACTAAAGAGCTTCCACACAGCAAAGGAAACCAGCAGCAGAGTGACAGGCAACCTACCGAACGGGAGAAAGTGTTTGCAAACCACACACGCAGTAAGGGGCTAATGCCCCGAATGCGGAAGGAATTCCTACAACTCAACAGCAAAGCAAACAACAATACAAAAATTGATTTAAAAACAAAATAGGCAAAGGGGGGACTTCCCTGTTGGTCCAGTGACTAAGATTCTGTGCTCCCAGTGCAGGGGGCCCAGGTTCGATCCCTGGACAGGGAACTGGATCCCACGCGCCACAACTAAGACCAGCACAGCCAATAAATAGTTTTAGAAAATAGAGGACCTGAGTAGACGTTTGCCAAAAGACATACAAATGGCCAACAGGTACACGAGAAGGTGCCTAATGTCACTAATCACCAGGGAAATGCAAAGCAAAACTGAGTTAAGCCCTCACAAAGCTGCCCTCTTCTGTCTTGTGGCCAAGAGACAGGAGCTGGGTAGCAGCACAGGAGAGGTACCTCGGCCTGTATATGAGCTCCGCCAGTCCATGTGTCTGGGTGTGGGGTGTCCAGGGGGAGGCAGCATGTGCACCACAGCATCTACTGACATGCCAAGGATGGGGGCCCTGCGGGCCCTCCAGTCTGAGCCCAGAAGCTTCCAGAAAGCAGCCAGCAGCCTTGGCACACATCTTCCTTCCTTCCTTCCCCAGGACTCCTCATTCCTGTCCTGCCACCTACCCAGCTAAAGGTTTCTATCCGTCTTGCACACCCTCCTCACTGGTCCTCCAACAGCTTGTCCTCCAGACCTGTCTTTAGGTCCAGCCTGCTGGACAATAGCACACATTTCCCTCCCAAGGATCCATCCATACTGCCTCCTCCAGGCAGCCTTCCCTGCCTCCTCCAGTCCCCTCCACCTCTTCCCCCTCTGAGCTCTGGCAGCACTGACTGCCAAGGCCCAATTATCGCCTCCCTTGGGAAACTCTGCTTCGTGCCAGTAAGCTCACGGTGACACCGGGGCAAGAATCTGGGCTTCACCCCTTGCCAGCTGTGTGGTCTGAATAAGTTCCTTCAACTGTGAACTGAGTAAGTTCCTTCAACTTTCCTGAGCCTTCATCTCCTCCTCTGCCAATGAGGAGGGGGTCCAGCTCTCAGGACTGTGAACAGCTACAAAGAGGACAGTTCTGTGAGCTGTACACATTACATTCTTCTTTATCTAAGAGTCTGCTATTTTTTTTTTAATGGAAGGAATGAAAAATAAATTTAAAAATGGAAGGAATGAAAAGCAACATCAAACCAGCAGTGCCTGGCTTTCAATAAAGGTAGCAACTGTCCTCATAGAAACAGGGAGCTTCCTGAGGACAGCGCTGTGTCCATTCCAAACCCCAGCCTGGGAGGGAGAGGGTCATAAGACCCATAGACTAGACGAGGGAGCTGAGGCGCAGAGTGGGCAGATTCCCCCAGTGTTGCAGTTATCTCATGAAAGATTCTGATACTAGGATCTGTGTTCTCAATCCTCACATTCTGTCACTTTTCTATGGAAGGAGAGGAGTTTCCGCCCATCACACCCACTTTCCAGAAGGGAAAGCCAAGGCCCAAAGGCGTGGGAGATTTGCAGCAGGAGTGCGCCTAATGGTGAGAGGTAGAGCAGAGTAGCCCAGTGCCTTCTCCTGCCCCACAGGCTGCGGTGTGCAGGCTGGGGGCTGGCAGCATGACAGGACGCTGCCCAAGGCCTGGGGGTGGGAAGACTCACGCAATGGCAGGCATGTAGTAGTCGAACTTGGCCAGGAACTCTGGGAGGCTAAGTGGCTTGTCCATGCCGATGATGTTCTGTAGCTCCTCTGGTGTGTCGGCGGGGAGGGCGATGCCCCTCTTCCTGGGGACGAAACAATGAGGATGGTGGACGACCCTGGGCAGGACCCTACAGTTCCTGACAGAGTGCAGGTATCCAGCTCCTCCCATTGGACAGATGGGAAAACTGAGGCCTAGGGCGTATAGAACCAGGACCCAAATCCTTCCAGGACCTCCTGTCACTGAAGCCATGACAAGCCAACAAATCTCAAGGAGGACAACTGGTGTTAAAACCCATTTAACACATGAACACACACACACACACACACACACACACACACCGGTGTCTGAGGACATGGAAGATGCCAAGGCGAACTCGCAGTAGAGCCAGCTGATCCTGTGCCAGGTCAGGGGTCATCAGAGGCAAGAACGGCAGCACACAATGCCCGGGGCAGGCGCAGGCGCCGGACTTCCCCACCCCACCCTCCAAGTGGCCGACACATCAGAGAGGCTGGGCCGGCTCATTGTGCTGGCAGAGCACAGAGGCCTCCCCAGCTCTCTCCCCTCCCTGCCCACAGCCCCCCACACGTGGCCGCTCAGTTCAGGCTGGCTGAGAACAGCCCTTCTGCTCCGGGGCCTCTGTTTCTCCGCAGAGCTCCCTGCCTCCTCCCAGCCGGGGCCTGCAGGGTGCAAGACTGGGCTGGGTTCCTTGCTTCTCTGCTCTTCTGGGCCCTGTCCCCACCCATGGGTCACCCCGGGCCTCAGTTTTTCCATTTGTAGGATAAAAGCGACAGGCAAAGAACCCCAGACACTCAAGAGATGCTTCTCCCATGAGGGTCAGGAGATCAAAGGAACCCTAGGAAACAAACAGGCAGAGAAAGATTAAAAACCTTAACATGAACAGCCTCAAGGAGAGGAAACAATGCCCATCCTTGAAATGAGAACACTCCTTTTTAAAAAGGGGACTTTCAGGGAGGAAGAAAGAGCTCTCGGAGATCTAGAAGAATAGGGCAGTGAACATCAGGATGTAATAAAAGGAATGGAAAATAGAATTGAGGAAATCCTCCAGCAAATAGAACAAAAGACAAGATAAAAAATAGGAGCAAATGATTAAGAAAATTAAGTGATTCAACCAAGAGGTTCGGCCTCCAGTGACCTGCAGAGCAAGAACAGAAGACAGAAGGGATGACATTGCCAAAGAAATGGAAAATGGACCGAAGTGTTGCAGTCCTTTTAATAGCTTGTTATTAAAATACTAAAATGTTTCTCTACATAAATACCTGTTCCCTAAGTCTCCCTAAACGTGTCCTCTTCTGCTTCAAGGTGACCCCAGGCCTCATGAGTGTCCTGTGGGTATCACCAGGGGGCACCCTGGTGCTCAAGCTCTGAGTTAGGCCTCCGTCCCTGCCAGGTGTCCCCAGGGAAGATGATGCCCATGGTGTGGCATGTTTGAGAACACTTGGCATGAACTAACCAAGAAGTAGTAGAAGAGGTCAAAGAGATTAACACAGGCTTTGTAGAACTTCAAGGGCCATGTGGGGACACTGGCTTTGACCCCGAGCAAGTTGGGAGGGTTTGACCAAGGAAGCGATCCAATTGCACAATGTTCTAAGGTGATTGTTCTGACTCCAGTATTGTTGGAGACAATAGATGGGGGAGGTCAGGGTGGCCACTTGGAGACCAGTCAGGAAGTCATTGCAATAGTCCAATGGCTCAAACCAGGATGGTGACAGGAAGGAGACAGTGGTCAGATTCAGAATGGGCTTGTGGCAAAGTCGGGAAGGAGATTGAGAAAGAAATTAAAGCCCCCAGAGACAAGATAGAATAAGAAGAAACAGGTGAGGGAACTCCCTAATGGTCCCGGAGTTGGGACTCTCTAGTGTCACTGCTGAGGGCCTGGGTCTGACCCTTGGTCAGGAAACTAAGATCCCACAAGCCATGGCATGGGAGCCAAAAACAAAAAAACAGGTGAGAACACAGTCAACGGAGGCTCAAGTCACAGGGCAGGTAAATGGCCACTGGATTTGGCTGGGGTGGAGGAGGTGTCAGGCCAGACACACCCACGCTTCCCCCTCTCAGCCACAGCCCACCCCACCTAGGAGGCCTCCAGCATGTTCTGTCCATATCCCTGTCTGACTGACTCCCCGGTCCCCTGCCTGCTGACCTCAAGATCAAACTCCAGCTGGATCAAACCCACACCCCTTCTCTAGAGCCCAAAGAAGTGCCTAGATGGTTCCCAGGATGCCAAGTCGACGTGGAAACAGGAAACCTAACCCGCTGCCCAACAAGGGCTACTCCCTTTCCTCCTCCCTCTACCCTGCCCTGGGCACTCTCAGATTCTTGCTCCACTAATGAGCGTGATCTGACCCCTTAATGGGTTGCCCGCGATTAGATCCCATCTGGGTACCTGGTTAACCCACACTAATGGCCTCATTAGGGACCCTGCGTCAACAGCTGGTACTTGACACTGGGCAAAGGATAGGCAGAGATAAGCCCAGTGGCTTCACCCCACTTAGTCAGAGGCATAGGTTACAATTAATAATAGTAATATCATCACAAAGTGACATTTATGGAGCACTTAGCATGCTCGCCCTCAGCTAAGTATTTTTTGTGCAATACTTCATCCAAACCTCCAGCTCACTGGGGCAATGGTCAGGGGCACGGACTCAGGATCACACCTGTTTACATCACAACTCACTTCCCCTACCCTGACTCAGTTTCCTTGCCAGTAAGTTGGGGACAATAATATACCCACCTCACAAGTTGTCACGAGATTTCAGTAAGTCAATCCAAGCCACATGGACCTCTCCAGAGGCCTCCTGGGGAAGAAGGCCTCTTATCTGTGGACTTACCTGCCATAATATAAGATGGTTTCGGGCTTGATGGCTCCATCCAGGTGGACATGCAGTTCTACCTGCAAGGGCGCAGAGGAAAAAGAGAAAAAACAAACACCCATAAACTGGAGAACCCTGTGGACAGAGGAGCCTGGTGGGCTACAGTCCATGTGGTTGCCAAGAGCTGGCCATGACTGAAGCGAGTTGGAATGCGATGGTGTATTTGTTTCAGGTGGGCAGCACAGGGACTCAGCCATACATATACATGTATCCATTCTCCCCTTGCGTTTCAAGTCGCTTCCCCACAGGGAAGACCAGGCAAGAATACTGGAGTGGGTGGCCATGCTCTCCTCCAGGGGATCTCCCTGACTCAGGGGCTGAACCAGAGCCTCTAACGTATCCTGCGTTGGCAGGTGGGTTCTCTACCACTAGCACCGCCTGGGAAGCCCTGACTGGCTATACTCCGATACAAAATAAAGTTTTTGTTCTTCCTTAAAAGATCTTCCCACAACTCCAGAAAGGGCACTAGCGACTTGGCTACCTTGGTGATCCTCTCCCATATGCTCATCCCCACCAACGACACTCAGGACACAAAGCTAAAAGCTTACGGACAGGGACTTGGGGGCCAGCTCATCAGACTGGACTCCCAGCTCTGCCTCTTCTCTGGCTGTGCGATCTTAGACAAGACACTTGAGCTCTCTGAGCCTGTTTCCTCAACAGCCAAAAAGATTGTCTCCCTGTCCAAGAACATTTTAAGGATTTTAAAACGTGGCAAGTTCAGCCCATGGGCAAGAGCCCCTGCCTCTTAGGCAGGGTCCTTCGCATAGACTATTAAGAAAAGCAGAGCGGGTTCTGGGAGACAGTGGGGAAGCAACTGCCCTCTCTCTGCTCCATGTCATGGAAGAGCTTTTCCCCAGCCAGGGAGACCATTTTTAATAAACATCTCTACCAGGGTGGGGCCTTCTCTGGAACTTGGGAGTCCGGACAAGAAGTGGCCACCCTGGCTTGAGAGGGAGTAGCCAGGGACCCACTGGCCCACGGGCATTCCGGGAGCACCCACATGAGCTGCCTCCTGTGTGGGAAACCCAGCCTGGGGCCCCCAGGGGGCCAGGAGGGCCAGGGCCACCAAGCCCCCCATCAGCAGGAGATCAGAATAACCAGATCTCTCCGGAAGTCATTCAGCTGGCAAAGGACCAACTCTCACAGATTCTGCATCCAGTGAGCTTTAGATTCCCTGACAAGATGAATTGAATGCCCACTTAGCCAAAAGTTGATGGATTCTCAAGAAGTACTCTACACTGGGAACACTGAAGGGCAGGGAACTGCCAACCAGCTGTTCGACCTTGGACAGGTGACCTCACCTCTCTGAGCCTCCTGTTTCTTTTTTTTTAAGTCTGTATTGAATTTGTCACAATATTGCCTCTCTTTTATGTTTTGGGTTTTTTTTTTTTGTCCACAAGGCAAGTGGGATCTCAGCTCCCTGATCAGGGATCCAACCCACACTCCCTGCATTGGAGGAGTCCTGGTCCCATGAGGCTTACAGTCCAGCAAGAGAGAGAGATGTTAAGTAAATGTCACACTGGTGAATGCACAGTCACAAGCCAAGTCAGCTCCTGGGAGGCATGAATGCAGACCTACCAAAGAGGTAACAAACAAAAGAACTCAGCTAGAGGGCCGATGATGGTTTCCCAGAGAAAGCAGAGGTTGAGCTAAGAGCTAAGGATGAAATTTCCTAAAGGATATCAACCCTAAATATTCATTGGAAGGACTGATGCTCAAGGTCCAATACTTTGGCCACCTGATGCAAAGAGCTGACTCACTGAAAAAGACCCTGATGCTGGGAAAGATTGAGGGCAGGAGAAGATGGGGGTGACAGAGGATGAGATGGTTGGATGGCATCACTGACTCAATGGACATGAGTTTGAGCAAACTCTTGGAGATGGTGAAGGACAAGGAAGCATCGTGTGCTGCAGTTCATGGGGTATCAAAGAATCGGACACGACTTAGTGACTTAACAACAGGCAAAAGCGGGGGTGAGCGGGAAGGCTGGAAGAGCATCTAGACAGAGGGAACAGCATGTACGAAGGCCATGTGGTAGGAGAAGAACATGGAGTGAGAGGGACTGAACACAGGTCCAGAGAGGAGAGCAATGGTGGGACTGGAGAGGCTGTAGGGGCACCAGGAGGATTGGGTTCTGACCTGAGAGCAACAGAGACATGGGTTTGATGCTGAAGAGGGCAGTGCATAGCTAGAGACTGCTGTAGTCAAGTTTCTGAATGATGATGGTGTCGCGGACTGGGATGGTGAGGCCAACATGCCAGGTGGACAGAAAGGGGTGTCAGGGAGGATGTTTCAGGTCAGGCCTGGGTGAGAAGCGATTCTGACACTGAGACAGAGAGCCCAGGAAGAGGATCAAGCTCTGAGCAGGAAGGAGGTGCAGAGGCATGGGGAGAGACGCACAGTCAGTGTGATCTTGGGTGTGTGAAGCTGGGATGCCACCAAGACCTTCACGTGCACGGGGACTGAGCCAGTGGCTGTGCAGGTCTGGAGCTCCCAGAGAGATCCAGGCTGGAGATGTGAGTAGGAATACGGAGGCTGTGGTCTTGAATGAGCTCCCCCAGGGAGGGAACATAGAGGAAAGAGCAGGAAAGGAAGCCTGGGTGAGCACCAGTGCCCAGTGGCTTACAGAAGCGTGTGAGCCTGGAGAAGAGCTGCCGGACGGATGAAAGAAGGGGAGCCAGGAGTGTGCAGGCTGCAGAAGGTGAGAAGATTTCAACAGGGAGGAGTCCCCTCCCCACCCCGCTGCGGCTGGTGCAGGGGGCTGAATGGTGAACCCCCCAAAAGACAGCTATATCCTAATCCCCAGATTTGGGGATTTGTACAGGGCAAACGATGGGATGAAAAATCTTAAGGAGTTTTTTTCTGGAATATCTGGGTGGGCCCTACACCCAATCCCCTTTTCCCTCATGAGGGAGGCAGAGAGTTTTGAGAGGCACACATGAGAGGAAGCAGCATTAGGACCACGGCAAAACGTGAAAGTGAGGTCACCACAAGCCAAGGGACACCTGGAGCCCCCAGAAGCTGAAGAGCTGACAAATGGTTATGAGAAGGTAGGAGAGGGTCCCTCTGAGAAGGAGGAAATAGAGGAAGAGTCAGCAGGGGAAAGGGACAAGGAAGGAGAGCTATCAGCTCCAGGCAGAGGGACATGCGGGCATTATGTGTCTGAATCAGGCCGTGAGAGATGAGGCCAGAGAGAGAGTTAGGCAGATGGAGGGCAGGGAGATCTCACAGGTCACAGGAAAGGGTGATCTGCTGAAGGGTTTCCCACAGGGAGAGTCACCTTGTAAAAGCTTCCTCTGGCTGCTGTGTGGAAAGCAGGCTGAAGGAAGTCAGAACAGAAGACAGAGACCTGAGGGTGTAGTCCAGATGGGAGATGAGCCCCACGGGGAAGACCCGCTGCAGTGCCAGACACGGTACATGTTCAGGGAGCAGGAACTGACTGGTTCTCCGGAAAGGAGGCCTCAGGGAGCCCGTAGGATACAGGTGGCAAGGGCACCCCGGGCGGAGGGAAAGCAGAGCCTGCCCCTTGCGCCCAACCTCCCCCACCATTGCCCCCCCATCCCGTCTCACGCTGTGTTCTTCAGGGCCTCCTGGGAAGCTGCCCAGACACGTTTCAGGGGAGGAACAGAGGCCAGGAACTGCCTGCACTGGAGGTCCATGCTCAGACAGGCCTCCCACTGCACTTTCTGGAAAACAGATGACCCATGGAGAAAGCTGTCAGCCTACCCCAGATGACAAGCAGGCACAAGCTCAGAGATGGCGGTGGGTAGGGGGCAGGTACCCTGCTCTGTCAGCCCCCTTCAGGGGAAAGAAATAGCAGTGACCTCCAATTTACCATCTCCTATGTTCTGGACCATCTATGTGCATCATTTTATACCATCCTTCCTGGGAAAGATTGAAGGCGGGAGGAGAAGGGGACAACAGAGGATGAGATGGTTAGATGGCATCACCAACTCAACGCACATGAGTTTGAGTAAGCTCCAGGAGCTGGCCATAGGACAGGGAGGCCTGGCGTGCTGCAGACCACGGGGTCGCAAAGAGTCAGACACAACTAAGTGACTGAACTGAACTGAATATCATCCTTACAACCAGGGAGGTAGGGACTTCACTCCCATTTTACACATGAGGAGACAGGCTCCCAAAAAGTATCCAAGGATGCAGAGGCAGTGATGGAGTTAGGATCTGTGCTACCCAGGTTTGAACTGAGCTCCTGCTCTACTGTCTCTGCAGGCCTAACGTCAGATGTAAGGAGCTGCTTACTGTTATCAGACCCTTTATTTCCTTTCATCTTTGCCCCTAGGCAAGCTCCTCGGGGGATACCCTAGCTCCATGTTGCGGATGGGGAAATGGACTTGCCACTGAGCTCAGAGAAATTCAGGAACCTGCCGGGTTACCCAGACCAACAAGGGCAGAGCTGGGGCAGAACCCAAGCCCCTCCACCTCTAACCCAAGTCCTGCCCACCGGCCATACTACCTCCTGAGAACTTGCAGCGCACCTACACCAGGCCTCCTGAGTGCTAGGGGTGGGGGGACCTCAACCCCCACCCCTGCAGTCACTTTCCACGAGGCTGACTCACAGTGAGCCTCTGACAGAATTGCAGGAAATCCTCCAGGTCTGAACAGGAAACATCCCCAGTTACCAAAAAATATTTACTAAGTCTCCCCACCCCCAGGTGCCAGGCACTGTGGGGAACACAGGGAATCTGTGCTCTCAGAAGATACCAGGCAGGCAGGTGAGGCCCAGGAAGGAATATGCACTCCCCAAGGTCCCTGGTGACTCAGTGGTAGAGAACCCGCCTGCCAGTGGAGGAGACCTGGGTTTGATCCCTGGGTTGTGAAGGTCCCCTGGAGAAGGGAATGGTTACCTGCTCCAGTATTTTTGCCCGGAGAATCCCATGGACCAAGGAGCCTGGGGGGCTATATAGTCCAGGGATCACAAGGAGTCAGACATGACTTAGTGACTAAACAACGACAAAGGTCACGTGAGGTATCAGTGGCAGGGCCAGGACGAGGACCCAGGTCTTGAACTCTAGGACCAGGCACTCCCAGATCTGACTTCCACTCGTGACTGGCCGGGCTGTCTACCTTCAAGGCACAGCTGAACCAGACTACTTCTCCTCAGCACCCCCTGCCCCAACTCACCAAACAAACCCATTTTGTTTTCATCTCCCTGACTTTTATTTTTGTTTATTTATTTAATGTTGTAGACCACACTGCGCAGCATGCGGGATCTTAGTTCCTCAACCAGGGATCGAACCCCTGCCCCCTGCATTGGGAGCTCAGAGTCTTAACCACTGGGACCACCAGGGACGTCCCCATCCCACTGGCTTTTTCAGTTCACTTACTTATCATGCCTGGGTCCCTGACTCTCAGTTCCCTTCAAACGGGGACTTTGTGGCATCCTGCTGTGCCCCCAGTGCCTAAGACAGAGCCCCGCACAGCAGGAGGGGCTCAGTAGGTGCTAAACAGCTAAGTGATTATTTTCTCCTCTCCCTGTCCTGGGTCAGCAGTGCTGTGTCCTCTCTCTGCAGGGCTGACCTGCCCACCTTGGGCCTAGCAGAGAACCCAGATGGGGCAGAGTAGCCAGGGTGGCTTGGCCAGCCCCCAGGACCTGGGCACTGCAGTCAGAACCAGGAGGAGCCACAGGTGCCCGTGACCCTTCTTAGACCCACTCTCGGCACTGAGTTAGGCAACACCAGGGGTCAGTGCCTTCATGCCACCACAGCCTTTCAGCCAACTTTTGGGGTGATGTCAGGAGACAGAGCAGCCTCAGGGCTGCCATTGTTTCAACCACACCTCCTCCACGAAGTCCTCTGGGCTCAGCCCCATCTGCACCTGCAGCTCCGAGGTACAGAGCAAAAAGGGCCATCCCTCAGCGCCTCCGGCTGACTCAGAGCTCAGCTGAGCTCCCTGGGCCTCTGTGAGCTTCCCCAGGGGGTTTCACAAATGGCAAGGTGTGTCTTCAGCCAGGGGTCAACCTATAGGGCAACAGCCTAGGAACTCAGCAAGGTTACCCCCATTTTATAGATAAGAAGACAGAGGCTCAGTGAGATTTAATAACTTGCCCAAGGGCACAGTCTAATGAGTGCCACGCCCGGAAGCTGTTTGATTCTAAAGAGGGAGGTCGTAACCACCACATCACACTCTGTTCATCCTGCATATCCGTGCTGAGTCAGTGCTGGTCAAATCTAAACAGGATGATTGATAACCACGATGAGGGTGATCAATAGCAGCTAGCATCGGCCTGCCCGCTCTCCCAGGCCTGCACTTGGTGTTTTATGTAGGGTGGATACAAATATGATTTCCATTTTACAGATGGGGAAACTGAGGCACAGAGAAGCAACTCCCTTGAGAAACCTAGAGACTGTCTCTCTCCTGACCTTGCTCCTCTGGGGCCTCAGAACCTAAGTAATGAGGGTGAGATGGCCCCCAACCCTCTATAAATATAGGCTTGAGCCTCACCTTGGCTGCCCTGGCCTATTCTTCTCCCCTGTCCAAATCCAGGCCACAGTCCTACCCTTCTCTGGCCCAGGGGCATCCCCCAGGACAACAGGGTAGGCGGACAAGCTTCTTCCAGCTCCCAGGTCCCAGGAGCCCTTCCCACGCAGGCCACCCCCACCCTGAGGTCAGACATAGAATTGTAGAATCGGGAGGCTGTCTGCCCTGCCTGCCCTGCCCAGCTTCGCTGTGTGACCCTGGACACCGCACCTCCCCTCTCTGGCCCTTGCTTCTTCCTCTGTGAAACACAAGGCTTGAAGGAAACCCAATCTCTCTCTTCCCCGCCCTCCCAACTGCCACGTGCATTGTAACAGGTAGGGGCGGAGGGCTCTTCCCAGCCAGGCCGCATTTTTCTTTTAACAGGTGGCTCTAGTAACAGCAAAGCCCCAAAAGCCCACAGCAGTGCTAACCCAGTGGGCTTTGTGGCTGGAAGACAAGAGGCGAGAGTGAGAGCTGCAGGTGCAGGTGGAGAGGCCACCGCAGCCCCCACCGCACTCCCCAGGGAGGAAATGCACCCCCGAGGACCTGCCCGCCAGCCAGGTGCTTCACAGGCCCCAGTCAGCATCCACTTCCCCCCAAGAACTATGTGACCCTGGCTTTATCAGCCCACTTTACAGAGAAGGAAACTGGGGCTCAGGGAACTGTCTACTTGAGCCCTTGTAGCTGCTAAGCGGTGAGGCAAGGATCCCTGCTCAGTCTGTCTGAAGCCCACGGCCACCTTGATTCTAACTCCGCCCCTGCCCCCACAAAGTGGGGTGTAAATATGCAAAGCAGTTAACAGCATCTACCTTGGTCTTGGGTAGGTCTGGGTTCACGCTAGCTCTGCTGTTTTCTGGCCGTGTGACTTTGACAAGTTCCTTCCCCTCTCTGAGCCTCAGTCTTATATGTATATGAAGATAATAACAGGACTGTATATTTTTTTTTTTTTTGCAGCATAAGTGTCTGCATTTCCCTGACCAGGGATCCACCCTGCGCCCCCTACATTGGAAAGTGGAACCTTAACCACTGGATCGCCGGGGAAGTCCCATAATAGGACTTACTTTAAAGGACTGCTATGAGCACTAAATGAGTTAATATACACAAAGCAGTTAGAACAGTGCCTGAAACAGAGTGAACATTCAAATAAGAGAAAGAAAAAAGTATGTTAGACATTGAGCTTCAATACTCTGCATGAACAGGGGGCCCGGGCTGTTGCAACCTGAACCAGCCCACAGCTTCAAGGCTGTCAGATTTTGTGTAGCATTGAACAAGCCACTTCACCTGTCACGCCTTAGTTTCATCATCTGTAAACGGGGACGAAAACATCCGCTTTGTCGAGCTGTCCGGAGGATTCTGTGAGATAAATCACCCAGGTGCCTGGTACCCACAAACACTCAAATGGCAGCATCGTTCCTTTTATTACAGTGACAGCCGTGTGACCAGCATTGCCCTCCGTGACACTGAACTCCTGAGGGCCATGAGATTTTCCAGCCTTGCCTCCTGTGGAGACAGACTGATAAGGGTCCCCCCTCCACCCGCCTTTGCACCTCCTCCAGTGCCCAGCAGGTGTTCAGGAAGTTATTTGTTGGAATAACACGATCAGAGCAGGTAGGCAGCTGCCTAGGGTTTTGCTACTCAAAGTGTGGTCCAGCAGCACTAGCACCTCCTGGGAGCTTGTTAGGAGCACAGCATCTCAGGCCCCAAACCCAGATCTTCTGATTCAGAGTCTGAATGCTAACAGGTGTCAGGTGATGTGAATACACATGAAAATTTGGAAGACATGGCCTTGCTTTGCCTTCTCAAAGTTGGCCAGTCCTGAGAAACCAAAGAACCCAGCAGCGGCTTCTGTCCCAGAGAGGCCCACACCTGGGGCACCACCCCCTCTAGTGGCTTCTGCAGAGGCAGTTCAGGAGAGCTGGCTAGGGCACAGAATTTCTGAAGCCAGCCCACCCTGGGCTCTAACCCCAGCATCAACACATCCTAGCTATGTGATAATAGGCCTCATTAATTTCTGTGTCTCTCTGTTCATCTGTAAAATGAGACAACACCAGCTACCACCCAGAGTCACTGCTGCTGCTGCTAAGTCATGTCAGTTGTGTCCGATTCTGTGCGACCCCATAGACGGCAGCCCACCAGGCTCCCCCATCCCCAAGATTCTCCAGGCAAGAACACTGGAGTGGGTTGCCATTTCCTTCTCCAATGCATGAAAGTGAAAAAAAGTGAAGTCGCTCAGTCGTGTCCGACTCTTAGTGACCCCATGGACTGCAGCCTACCAGGCGCCTCCGTCCATGGGATTTTCCAGGCATCGCTAGGATCAAGTAAATTAATGAAGGGTAGTATATTCAGAATGGTGCCTGGCACAGAGCAATAATTCAACTCAATAGGTTCTAGCTATTAATTCTAGTGGTTCCCCATCCCACACAAGGGAAGGCAGGGAGTTGGCTCTGGTCACAATGGCTGAGATCCACACTCCTGGCTTCACTGACCAGCTTGGACACACTCCCTCCTCTCAATAATACAAAATGTATTGCATCTCGCGTATGTAGTGGGTGACACTCTATCTTCCCTCTCAAGCATTGCCTTTTAATCTTTGGACACGTCCGTTACAGGTAGAGCCCATTTCTCAGCTGCAGAAACTGAGGCCCAGAGAGGGGAAATGGCCTGCCAGCTTGAAGCAGAGAGGATTGGGAGAGGCCCAAATAATAGGCATGATAATAGTCCCTCCCTTACAGGGCTGTTACAGAGGTGTTGAAGGTGTTGGCGCATATAGCAAGTTCCACAAAAGGGTCATCTGTTATCTCTCTCCATAACCCCCATTTCACTCCCAGTCAAGAGGTTTTGTCTTCTGCCTTGGGATGCATATTAGGGTCAGATGGCTCCCCAGCCCAAAGGCAGGGGGACTCCCAAAGCACTGAAAACAGGAAATTCCCTCGCAGTCCAGTGGTTTGGCTCCATGCTTTCACCAACATCCTGCCTGGGGACTTCCCTGGGGGTCCAGTGGTTAAGACAATGCACTTCCACTGCAGGAGGCATGGGTTCCATCCCTGGTCAGGGACCTAAGATCCAGCATGCTGCGTGCACAGCCAAAAAAATAAGTTTACAAAAGCAGGGGGGAAGCCTTCAAAGGAACAAAACACTAATGATGGGACATGGGGCATCCAGGTGAGCTGGGAAGGAGGCATGCAGACGGCAGATGTTCAGCCCCAGTGCCTGAAACATCTGGCAGGGAGCAGCAGAAGGGTTTGCCCTCTGGTGGGGGCATCAGAAGTGGGAACCAGGCCTTACCTCGTCAGAGTCCCCCCACCCCTTCTCCCCCACACTCAGGATTCTCACCCATGCTTTAGCAGTACCTGCCATCATCACTCACACCTATTTCTCAGAGAGGCAAGTTGAGGTTGATTGCAGCTCGCTCCTTCCTCTGACCCCACCCAACCCATCTTAAACCCTACGAGCTGATTCACTCTGCTGGACAGACTCCTGGGCTCCTTTCCCTGGACTCTCTCAGTGCTCCCAAGCCTGCCAAGTGGGCCCAGACCCTCCCTGACCCCACCATTCCCAAGACACCACAGCTGGTGGGAGAAGGGACAAGGAATTTATCCCTTTGTGGCTAGTGTCCATGACTCGGCCCAGAGTGAACTCTATGGGGGCCCAAGGCCTAAGGCCCATCCAGCCCCTCTAAAGTGGGGAGAGGGGTTCCCTGCTCCCCTCCCTACCCTTTATGGCATGGCCCACTGCTCTCACAGGCACATCCACAAACCAGGGTTCCTTGGTGCTCACAAAATAGTCACAGTGTTGGAGTATAAAGCTGTTTCCATTCACCCTGCACTCATGTGCTGTTCACACTAGGTGCCTGTGGGTGTAGATACAGGGGCCCATTTGACAGCCAAGGTTCAGATAGGTTAAGCCACCTGCCTAGGCTGCTCAGCACAGGCATTGCTAGGATGCCCATTTGACAGACAGTGAAACTGAGACCCAGATGGGCCAAATCAGAGGCAGAAGCAGAACTTGGAGGACAGCCAGGGGCGCCTCCAGATTCAGAACTCTTCCTGTCTCACTGCCTCTCATTAACCGGCCTAGAGGCGGCCAAGGACCTGAGCTGAGGGAAGAACGCGCCTGCAGCTGCCCCATTTGCTCCCGGGGCAGTGGATACCCCCAAGCCCTCCAGCCAGACAAGGAACCGGACCCCGGAACCCGAGCCCCCGCCCGCGCTCACTTTGGGCTTGTTGAAAGCTGGCGTCTGGGCCATGGTGCCAAGCGTGCGCTCCGGCGCTGCTCGCTCTGCCGAAAGAAGATCGGTGGTCCCCGATGGGTCGGTGGCAGGTCCGCTTCTCCGGGGCCCCGCAGTGACCGCGGCCCGCCACGCTCCTCTTAACGGGGCCCGGCCCCGCCCCCGCCGTCCGGGCCCCGCCCCCTCCCCCGCCCCCTTGCCGGAGCCCCCGCCCCTCCCCTCCCCATCGACTGGCGCGCTGTGCATTTCCTGGAATTCCTGCCGCGCAGGGTAGACAAACCCGAGTCCCCTCGGAGCCTTGGCCTGCCCCATGTCTCTGGCCCGGGACCCTGGGTAGGAGCCACCTGTGGGCTCACACTCCAGCCGCCTGGCCGGGCTCTGTGCCGGCCCGGTCCCTCCTGCAGGGTTACACTACTGCCTGGGCGCCTACATGTGCCAGGCCACAGCTGGAAACTGGGAAATCGGTGCGCTTCACAGACTTCATGGGGCTCGCACTCTACCGGACAAGACACACGCTCATCGCAGAATCACACAACAGAAATGTATAATCAGGAAGCTTTAGCAGGGACCAGTCGAGGCCGGCAGGTGGGGGAAGGCTTCTCCGGGGATCTTAAGGAGTTTATCAAGTGAAGGGGGTTGGGGTGGGTAGGGGGTGGAATGGAAGAGGGCAGCCCGGGTGGAGAGGGTCTTCTGTGTTGGAGACCCCAGGGAGCTGGGGAATGAAAAGAGGGAGGGGGCAGACAGCAAATTCTCTCCTAGGCATTTACCCTTGAGAAACGACCCACGGTGCCGCCAGAGAACGCCTATAAGAATGTTCCCACGGTGCTGTTTCTAATAGCAAAAACATTCCAAACACCCAGCTGCCCATCCCCAGGCGGGTGGGCAAATAAAACTGGGATAGTCACACCATGGAATATTATACAGCAGTAAAATTGAATGACCTTCAGACAACAACACAGATCTATCTCACAAACAATGCTAAATAAGTCGCAGAAAACTACATATACGATGACTCAAATCTAGAATGTATAATGAAAGCAACACCCAGACTATGCATATTTAGACAAACAGGCATCAGTAGAAAAATAGCAAGGGAAATGTTTGAGAAGAATGGTTATCTCGGGGGAATGGGGAAGGAGAGGAGGAGGGGAGGAGCATACAGGTATTTTCAGGTTATTGGCGATGGTCCAGTACTTGGTGGGATGGTGGTTCTGTTTCATTTCATTATAGAAGAAATACAGTAACAATACATAAGGGAGAAAGAGAGGGGTAGGAGAGTGCAGGACAACGGGCCAGAGCGAGGCAAGGACCAGACCTCACGGGACCTGTTGGATTTGGTGAGGGTTTGGTCTTTTTTCCCCCAAGAGCACTGGAAAATCAATGGAGGTTTTTAAGTGGAGGCAAGATAGGATGAAACTTTTATGTGGAAGAAACATTCTCCAGCAGCTCCTCAAAGTGTGGTCCTGAAATCATTAGCATCGTTATCACCTAGGAGTCTATCTGAACCGCAGACTCTCAGACCCCATTATAGCCCTCTGGAACTGGAATTTGTACTTGAATTTCATCCCCCATGTGGTTACTATGCAGCTGGAGGGGAAGCCCAGGCTTGCTGCTGTGAAGGGAAGGCACTGCAGAGGCGCCAGAGGAGGAAGGAGGTGGCTGCAGTTATCTGAGTAGAGATGGCTGTGACCGTGGGGAAGTCACATTTAGGGGGTAGAATCAACGAGGCTTGGGTTGAATTGTATGTGACAGTGAGGGCGAGAGTGAGTCAAAAATGACCCTTTTTTGACTCACTATCACCCTAGAACCTCCCTGGCAGTCTAGTGGTTAAGACTCTGGGCTCCCAAAGCAGGGAGCACAGGTTATCTTACCTGATTAGGGAACTGTGATCCCACATGCCACACAGTGCAGTCAAAAGGTGTTTTTAAATAAATAAAACACATTTACTAGTGGAAAGAAAGAGTAAAACAACTGTCTCAAATAAAAGTGGGAAAAAAAAAAAATCCTGATGCATTGCTGAAGCCAGAGGAGTTTTCTGTAAGACCCTTTCCTGGCTTCTCATGTCACTTAGAGTACACAATAATGGCTCCTGTTTACTGAGACATACTTGGAGTCAGGTACTCTGGGAAGCAGTTCGTAAGCACCATCCCATTTAATATCCACAGCAATTCTGTGAAGTAGGATCAGATCCCATTTTATAATGAGAACACTGAGGCTCAGAAAAAGGAAGAGCCTGCTTGGCACACGTGTCGTGTGTGGGGGAGCTAGGATTTGAATTTGAATCTGATTCTAGAACCTTCACTCTGTGCCTTATTACTGTCTCCCCATCCCCTGTATGACAATCCAGTCCCTCTCCAATGTCAGTCTCATCACTTCCCGGCACGTTTCCCAAACACTAGTCAATCTGGATGGCTTTCTGGCCAGTGAAAGTTGACCCAGTTCTTTGCTCTTCCTCCCACTGTCCGATGGAATCTGATTTTCCTCCTTCTGTCCCTGAGCTGGGTTGAGCGACCTGTTTGATAGAACGTGATGGATGTGACATTCCTGGACGTTGAACCTAGATCAGAAGAAGCCTTGAAGCTTCCACTGGGGCCTAGTGAACATTCTTTCTGGAAGCCCCGAGTCACTGTGTAGGAAGTCCAACTGCCTTGAGACCATCACACTAAAGAATCCTGTATAATCACTTCAGTCCACCAGCCTTTTCACTGTCTCCACCAAGAAACCAAATACACTGGCGGAGCCACCCTGCAGACCAGAAGAGCTGCCAGCTGAATCTGTGACTTCAGTCCTGCTGTGTGGAACAGAAGAATTACCCCGCCGACCCTGGGCCTGGGGTCCTGCCCTGCACAATTGTGGTTTATAATAACTGGCTGTTATTCTGAGCCTCTGAGTCTTGGGGTGGATTATTAGGCAGCCGTAGATAACAGAAGTGCTGGCCCACTCCAGCCCCCCGGGGTCTCTGCACTTAGTTTACTCCACCCTGACATCTGGAAAAGCCTTCTCCTGGATCCTGGAAATTATCAAGATTATGCTTTCCATTCAGGTCAGATGCAGAGGGAAATTATCGGCCTATATGCTGCATTTATATCTCCTGTTTGCCCTTCCAGACCCATTTCCTGCCCTTCTTATTGCTGCTCTGTGCCAGGCAGCCTGACCACCAGCAGGCTCTCTTGCCCTCTGACTTGTGGTTGGATTTGGTCAATAGGGGGCACCACTAGGAGATCAGAAGGTGGGAGGAGGGAGAAGTCAGGATGTTTATTCCCTCTTTTCTGCCCCTTGCACAGTCCCTGGGTCAGCTCTGTCTCTCTACCAGGGTCCAGGCTTCCAGCAGGTGGCCCTCTCCACACCATTCCCTCTCCAGGTTCCCTCCTGCCCCTTGGGCTACTGCACTGGCCTTTATTGATTTCCCGAAACTCTGCTTTCTGGGTTAGGGTCCCCCGCCTGCCCCTCCCCCGGCCTTCCCCCACCCCAGCCTGGGCCCCAGAGCTTGAGATAAGAGTCAGACACAAGTCGTTTGGGAAGACATCCTGGGAAGCACGGGAAGGGGAGGGCAGAAGTGAGACAGGATGTGAGAGAAGCTGAAACTTCCGGGCAATTTACCAGACAGGACACCTGGAGCTCAGCCCCTCAGGGGACCTCGGAGATTACATAGATGTGTCCCAGAGGTAACTCAGCTGAGGAGCGAGGAAGCTGCTGGGTTTATCCACCCACTGCCTGCTGTCATTGTTGGGAGGGTTGCTCCAAGATGTTAAGTTCCTGGTTCTTTTAGCTCGCTCAGGACACTGGCTAAGCTTACCCCGAGTTAGAAAACACCAGCAGGGGGAGAGTGGGGAGGGAGGAGGGGGTCGCCCACGCGCGAGAGGTGCTGACTCAGGTGTTAGCAGCAAGTAGCTTCTGGCACGTGGAGGTGATGGTGAGGGCATATGGGCAGGGTACTGACAGCTATGCCTACCTGCTGCTGCTGCTGCTAAGTCGCTTCAGTCGTGTCCGACTCTGTGCGACTCCAGAGACAGCAGCCCACCAGGCTCCTCTGTCTTTGGGATTCTCCAGGCAAGAACACTGGAGTGGGTTGCCATTTCCTTCTCCAATGCATGAAAGTGAAAAGTGAAAGTGAAGTCGCTCAGTCGTGTCTGACTCTTAGCGACCTCATGGACTGCAGCCTACCAGGCTCCTCCGTCCATGGGATTTTCCAGGCAAGAGTACTGGAGTGGGGTGCCATTGCCTTCTCCGATGCCTACCTACCTCTTTGTAAATAATTCCTTTTTACAAATTTTGTATTTTTTCAGCTTTACTGAGTATAATTGACAAACTGGTAAGATATTTAAAGTGTATGATGCAATGATTTGATATACATATCCATCATGAAAGGATTTCTCCCCATTAAGTTAATAATACATCCATCACCTCACATATTTACCTCTTTTTGTATGTGTGAGAACGTTTAAACTCTGTTCTCTTAGCAAATGTCAGCCGTACAACAGAATGATCAACTAAAGTCACCATATTATACATCGGATCCTCCGACCTTATTCATCTTGTTGTTGTATAGTCACTAAGTCATGTCCTACTCTTTGTGACCTCATGGACTGTAGACCGTCAAGTTCCTCTGTCCATGGGATTTCCCAGGCACAAATACTGGAACAGGTTATCATTTCCTCCTCCAGGGCTCTTCCCTACCCAGGGATCAAACACACGTCTCCTGCATTGTCAGGCGGATTCTCTTCCACTGAGCCATCAGGGAAGCCTCATTCATCTTATAACTGAATGGAAATAATTCTTCTATTAAACTTTCCTCAATTGTTCAATTTGGGTGTATCACCTGGTTCCTGCCAGAACCCTCAGTAATACAGGCTGGTGATGAATCTATCCATATTAGTACACAGTGGGCCAATGTCTACAGAGTTGGAGGAAGGATGGAGAGAGATACTCTCCCCCAAATTCATTATCCATAAGATTCATCATTCATGTGTGAAGAAAAGCAAGATCTATTCTCAAACATGCAGGAACTGTAACTCTCACATACCCTTCCTAAAAAATCTAGTTCAAGATTTAATTCCAGCTAACAACACCACCAAAAAAAAAAAGAAAGAAAGAAAGAAAAGAAAATGCAGAATTAATGAATAAGAATATCCCAATCTGAACCAATCCTGGTCAGGGGGTATTATCTCCAGTTAAAGAATTAAGTTGTGGGTAACTTAGAACTACAGCACTAAATGTAACTGTCAAAGTTGTAAAGAGGAAAAGTAACATAATGAAAAAAAATCTGATGTTCAAGGCCAGTGTCTTAGAGTTAAGGTAGCTACTGTAACACACAGACTGTTACAAATACCTGGTAAATAGACTAGAAGAGTTCTTTCTCATGTAACAGTTCTGGGTGGGCAGAAACTCTCCATTCAGTCCTTCTGGAACTCAGGCTGAATCTACAACATGTGGGTCTCAAAGTCACCCTGGGGGTCATCTTTATTAAGGAGTCCTGGGAATTTTGAGGGGCCAGGCTCAGAAGCGGCACACAATGCTTCAGTCCACGCTCAGTCCCCACCCCTGCGACTGGGTCCTGTGGTCACACTGAATTGCAGGGGAGACGTAGGGAAACGTAGTCCAGTTTGGGAAGGAACGGAGAGCCAGGATGTGGGTGAGCCTCTAGCCGTCTCTGCTGGGTTGGGAACGCATCTTCCTGGAGGGAGCACCTTTGCTCCCCTTCCCGTAAGACTTGTCATCATCTTCCACATATCGAAGAGTCACGTGACCTTGTCTAACCTCACCAGCCAGCTGGACAGTCTTCACAGGCAGGACAGTTCCAGTTTCTCCAAAGTCTCCAGCCCTGACGCAGAGCCTGCTGGAGAGTAGGAACTTGTTATATGTTGGTGCAAAGATGAAAGGGAAGTTTCAGGTCATTATTCACAAGCTCCTGAGATACACAAAGCTCTCTGCTGAGTGTGACCTGTGTCCAGTCCTATGAAGAGTTCAAGCTGCCTTGGTTAAGGGAGGGCAAGTCAAAGCACAAGCAAAAGGACTTCAACCCACAGGCAAATTAATCCCTCCCCACGCCACTCCCTCATAAAAATACGTGTCACAGTAATAGCTCCCATTTAATGAGTACCTATTATGTGCTGGTCATTGCGGGAAGCCATGTGGCTTGATCTCATCAAATCCTCCCAGCAGCCCGATGAGGTAAGTGATTAGTTCCCATTTTCTGGGGCAGAAACCAAGGCTCAAAGCGGTGAGAGAGGAAGCTGGAGTTTGAGCGTGAACATGCTAGGCCTCAGCCTGTGCTCTTGCCCTCTGTCGGCACCCCGAAGAAAGCGGGGCTGGCTGGGCGACAGCCAGGTCTGGAAGAGCCCTAGGTGGGCAGGTGGGAGCCCAGGGTTGGCATCCCAGCCCTGCATCGGGCTCTGTCTGTGTGACTGAGAGTGGGTCACCTCATTCATTCAGCACATAGTTCCCTGGCTGGCTCTGTGCCAGACACAGGATGTAGAGAGAAAAAAAACAAACCATTCTTGAGTTGGTTTCCTCACAGTGAAGCAGGAGAGCTGGGGCTATTGGTTTGACACAACATGATAAAGGTCATCAAGTATTTCTTCCTCTTCGGCTCTGTTGTCTTCCTCTGAGAAACTTCAGGCAAGGGATCCAGACCTCAATGGTTGCAAACTCAAAGGCTGACAGAGCCAGCATGGAATGCAGACGGTCTGGAGTTTCAGGTCCAGTGCTTCCAGCTTTGTGACCTATGACTTGGGCAAATCCTCTCTGAGCCTCAGATTCCTCGTCTGTTGACTGGAGACAATGCATATATACATACCAAGCTCAGAGTTCTGTGTATATTGTTGTTGTTGTTCAGTCGCTCAGTCGTGTCCGACACTTTGCAGCCCCATGGACTGCAGCACACCAGGCTTCCCTGCCCTTCACCATTTCCCAGAGCTTGCTCAAACTCACGTTCATTGAGTCGGTGATGCCATCCAACCATCTGTGTGTGTGTGTGTGTGTGTGTATACACACATAGCCAATACTCAGGCCACCTGATGTGAAGAGCCTTTCCACTGGAGAGTCTTTTTATTGGAAAAGACCCTGATGCTGGGAAAGACTGAAGGCAAAAGGAGAAGGGGATGACAGAGGATGAGATGGTTAGATAGTATTACTGACTCATTGGACATGAATTTAAGCAAACTCTGGGAGATAGTGGAGAACAGATGAGTCTGGCATGCTATAGTCCATGGGGTTGCAAAGAGTCAGACACAACTTAACTACTGAACAACAACATATATGTATTAAAATATACCTAGCTCATAGGGTTTATATATAATATAGGATTGTGCTGTGCTTAGTCGCTCAGTATGTCCAATTATTTGCAACCCCATGAACTGTAGCCTGCCAGGCTCCTCTGTCCATGGAATTCTCCAGACAAGAATACTAGAGTGGGTAGCCATCCCCTTCTCCAGGGGATCTTCCCAACCCAGGGATTGAACTCAGGTCTCCCACATTGCAGGCAGATTCTTTACTGTCTGAGCCACCAAGGAAGCCCAAAACTGCAACTTTAATGTTCAAAATATGCTCAAATAGCTCCTGATTTTAAAGACTCTGTATGAGCTAAAGAAAATGTCTGGAGGCCAGATTTTGTCCCTGGCCCTGTGGATTCTATAACAGCTAAGTTCTCTGCTGATTCTCATCTTCTAGGATCTCTGAATAGGAAGGAGGATGACAAGGAAGGGGTTACCCCCAACTCAAGTTTACAGGATTAGGCTCAGAGGCACCCAACAGAAAATCCTAAAATTATAGTGGCCAAAATAAGAAAGAAGAAGTCCAAAGGTGGGCAATGCAGGCTGGTATGGCAACTCCATGAAAACGGTTTCTTCCATCTCTAGCAAGTGGCCTCTTTCCTCATTGCCCAGTACGGCTGCTGGGGCACTGGCCATCACATCTGCAGCCCAGAGAGCAGAGTGGCAGAAGACCATTTCTCTTATAAAGATAGTTCCTGACTTGCTCACAACACTACTATTTATATAGTCACATGGCCGTATCTAATTGCAAAAGACACTGGAAAATACCTTGGAGCTAGGAACAAGATAGCTACCTAAAAAAGAGATTGTTACTGAAGAAGAAGAAGGTAGTAGATATTAGAAGGCAAATTGCCTAGTGTGTGAGGAGGGCATGTGACTAGCTGGAGAGGATATTACCAGGCAATTAGCCTTTGCCGCCCACGTGACCTCTTTTGCCTCATGTCGTTGAGCCCCTTTCTGACTCCAAGAAGAAAATTAGAGAACCAGAGAGAGGCCAAATGAATAGAATGACAGCAATAGCTTACCAAGGACCTGCTATATTCCCGGCCCTTGCTGAGCCTTGCAAGAACATCCTCTCAGATCATTCTCTCTCTCCCGAGAGGCAGCCTTCTGCTCCAGAGCGGAGGGGTCATGTCCTGCCTGTGCCAGCTGTGGTAGAAGAAATCCAGTCGTCCCACAGACAGTTACTAACCAGCTTTTCCAGTTTTATCTGCTCTGCATCTTGGCTTTTGGAGATTCCCGGTTCCTCCAACCCCTGAGCCTTCCTGAGGATCTTAAATTGTCTTGTGTCCTGATGAAAGTGAAAGTGTTAGTCACTCAGTCATGTCTGACTCCTTGTGACCCTCCTGGACTGTAGCCCACCCAGGCTCCTCTGTCCACGGAATTCTCCAGGCAAGAATACTGGAGTGGGTAGCCATTCCCTTCTCCAGGGGATCTTCCTGAGCCAGGGATCAAACCCAGGTCTCCCGCATTGCAGGGAGACTCTTTACTATCTGAGCCACCTGTCTCCCCCTAAATTGTCAGGTTTTAACCTCTCAGGTTTCTTAAATCGGTCCCCACTCAGCATCTGCTTTCCAGCTTCCAGAATGTGGTTGACTCTCCAGATCTGCTGTCATGGCCTCACATGGTCTCTCTGTCCCAGTGGATAAGTGTGTATTTTTTTTTTAATGCCTTTATGTCATTATACTGGAACTCCAGAGAACAGTGAAGGTAAGTATGTGTGCCATGTTTAACTGGCAACCTCCAGCCTGCATCCTTGACTCGGGCAGCCCTCCGCGTTCAGAAGGATTCCACTGCATTCCCATCCCACTCCTCTTCCTCCTTACCAGTTCCAGGAGCCTGTTGGACCTGCAGCACATGGGGCTGTCTTTCTCCCGCTGAGCCTGGTTCTGCTTATCTCCTGCTTCTACAGCCCCAGATCCGTTTCTCAAGGTCAGAGCTCTTGCCTCTTTCTTCTTTGCCCTCAGACAAGTCTGGGCAAGCCCATGGCAGGTAGCTCTGAGTCTCTGATGTGGCTCATTCCTGAGAGGTCAGGTGTAGGCCTTCAAGAGTTAAAATTCAAAGCTGGGGATGAAAGCTAGCCATTTCTAAATTGGAACAGCAGAGAAAATCTCTCCCTAAGGGTATATCCTTAGTGTGATTACAATGGAATCCAAAGTCAAAAACCTGATTAGAGTGCGCTCCTCCTTGTAAACCCCTTAGGAAAGTGCTATCCTAAAGGAAATCAGTTCTGAATATTCATTGGAAGGACTGATGCTGAAGGTGAAACTCCAGTACTTTGGCCATCTGATGCAAAGAACTGACCCATTGGAAAAGACCCTGATTCTGAGAAAGATTGAAGGCAGGAGGAGAAGGGGATGACAGAAGATGAGATGGTTGGATGCCATCACCAACTCTATGGACATGAGTTTGAGTAGGCTCCAGGAGTTGGTGATGGGCAGGAAAGCCTGGCGTGCTGCAGTCCATGGGGTCGCAAAGCGTCAGACAGACTGAGTGACTGATCTGAACTAACGGTACACACTGTTGCTGGGTGCAATTGACCTGGCCGGCACCTCCTCCAGGGTTTCCTCCCATGTCTTGGTTAAGCGCCCACAGGAGATCCCAGTTTGGGTTCAGAAGCCATGTTGTATCAATGTCTCCAAACCCCCGAGTCCCCTCTGCGGGCCGTGATGCTCATGATACTCGTAAGATAAGAGGCACATGGTCCTCAAGAACTAAGTGAGCATCCATCCCTTCTGTTGGGCTTGAGGAGTGTTCTGGGATGCAGGAGTTGGCTGTGGAATCCCGGGCAGTACCAGGGTAACCCAGACTCTGGGCACCCTGCGAGAACACCTGTGGCAGCAGGTTTGCTCCTCAGATGCCATCCAGGGTGTGTACTTGTTGCATATGCAGCTTAAAATAGTTATTTCCTGTTTCCCACCCACCCCACCCCACTTTGCCCAGCAAGGCAGATGGTGGAGTGGTTCAGAGAGTGGGCTCTTGAACTGGAATGCCTGGGTCGAAACCCGAGCACCAACACCAGCTGTGAAACAAGTCATTTCACCTCTTTCTGCCTTGGTTTCCTCATCCATAAAATGGGGAGACAAAGCACAAATTCTACCCCGTAGGGTTACTGTAAGGATTAATGCATGTAAAGCACTTCAAATGTCTTCTACATTCCTTGCCTAAAATCCCTTACCTAAAATACCAATATCTCAGGGTCCTCGCGCATTTTGGGATTTGGGGAGTTTTGGAGTTTTAGAAAGCATATGTCGTAGGTTATATTAAGATACTAGTGGGAGGGATAAATTAGGAGTTTGGGATTAACATACACACTTGTTGTTTTAGTCACTAAATCATGTCTGACTCTTTTGCGACCCCACAGACTGTAGCCCACCAGGCTTCTCTGTCCATGGGATTTCCCAGGCAAGAATACCGGAGTGGGTCGCTGTTTTCTTCTCCAGGGGATCTTCTCCACCCAAGGATTGAACCTGAGTCTCCTGCATTGGCAAGTGGATTCTCTTCCACCAAGCCACCTGGGAAGCCCAACATATACATACTACTATATAAAACATAGATAACCGACAAGGACCTACTGGATTGCACAGGGCACTGTACTCAGTATTTTGTAGTAACACATATGGGGAAAGAATCTGAAAAAGAATAGATATATGTATACATGTAATTGAACCAGTTTGCTGTACACCTGCAACTAATACATTGTAAATTAACGATACCTCAAAATAAAAAAAAATTTTTTAAAGATACTAGTGGGGAACTGGGTGAGCATGCCATAATTAAACACATTAATATCTCTGCAGAGTAACATCAATATTCATACAACTGTTCAGGTTGGGTTTTTACCACCAGAGGAGTTTTGGTCCTAACCTTAAATTATTTTGCTCACAACTTTTTTGGCTCCCAGACTGCAGGTAGGGGATTGTAGGCCTCTGTAAGGGTTTTTGTTATTAGTGTTTAATGAACATTCAGTGTCACGGCCATGTAATCACTTCTTGACTACAACTCGAGCTTTCACGCTCAAGGCTCTTCTGGGTTCACGGGGTTTTCGGCACCAACAGCTCTGAACAACCTTCAGAGGCAGAGCGGACTCTCCTCTCCTCTCTCTACCCAGGCCCTCAGCTTAGTGGTTTCCCTCTCTGCCCTTCAATATGCTGGTGGGGTGTGGATGCAAATTCAAGTCTTCAAGAGCCTTCTCCAGGGAGCCAGCTGGCCCTCAACAGGAGGGGGGTGGATAAGCCACGAGAAAATGTTGTTTCTGGCAAAGCTGCCATGGGTTTCAGGCAGGAGTCTGGTCTGGGCAGGAGAGATCATGGAGCCAGAGAAGGATTTACGGCTTCTCCACAGCCCCTGGACATCCACAAACATCTTGAGGGCGGATGCAGCCACACTTGCTGGAAGGCGTGGGGAAGGGATGCTGGGAAGTTTCCTCAGGTGAGCCTCCAGAAAACACGTGTGTGACAGGTGCTCAAGACATTAGGGGGGCTTCCCAGGTGGTAAAGGATCCACCTGCCAATACAGGAGATGCGGGTTCAGTCCCAGGGTTGGGGCGATCTCCTGGAGAAGAAAATGGCAACCCACTCCTATATTCTCACCTGGGAAGTCCCATGAACAGAGGAGCCTGGCGGGCTATAGTCCATGGGGTCACAAAGGGTCAGACACAACTTAGCGACTAAACAGCAACAACAAGGTATTAGGGAGTTAGAATGACTTGCAGGGGGCAAAGCCCCCACCCTAGCACGGCCCCTGAGAGAGGCCTCATCTGGACAACCCTGTCCACACCTCACAGAGCTCCCTCCCTTGCTTGCCCAGGCATTCCTGGCACAGCTTTCTCAATATGGGACTTTATTTTGCAAATTCATTTCTTTTGGGATTTGTCTGGGAGGGAAAATTCGTTCCTGCGTTCCTATGTCTTGTCAGTGGAGCTTAGGCAATCAAAGACATGAGCCCTTTTCCAAGACTGGGAGAAGAGGGTAATTGGACTCAAACTTCTGTACCACACATGTGGACCCAGCTCCTCAGTCCATCTGTCCAAGACTTCTAAGCCTTATGCCAACTGGAGCCACAGAGGAGCCAGGGTTTCCCCTCCTGTTTTCATCCCCTTCACCATCTGGGGTGCCCCCTTTCCCTCTCAGCCACTTAACTCCCCCTCCACCCCAAAAGGACCTGAGACTTGGAACAGTCCCTCTGCTCACTTCCTAAGAAAGAATCCCCGCTCCCCGCCGCCCCCGACAAGGAAGAACCCTGGAGTAGGAGTTAGGAGAATTCAGTCCAAGTTTCAGCTCTGCCCATCACACACACTGTGACCTGGTCCCTTATCCCCTCCATGCCTCAATATCCCCATATACTGGAGGGAGAGATTGAATTTGAGCAGAAGTTATAAAATCAAATAGCCGGAGGAACCAGGCAGATGGAGAGCAAGGATCAGGTGAGCTTAGAAAATGCCAGCCCAGCTGAAGGGGACAACAGCTACCAAAGTCCAGCTCCTCACTGCCGTGTAGAAGAGAAAGCCCCATGTTGTGAGATTTCTGATTCTTCAAGAGAAGATGTATTAGTCAGGATAGGCTGCTGTAACAAACAATCCCAAAGCCCATTGCCCTAATATTGTAAAGTTGGTATTTCCTGTTCCCACCACAGTCCAGTGTGGGCCAGCGGGGGGCTCCCCACAGCCATGGAGGGGCCCCGTGCCTTTCGTCTGGTGGCTCTGCCCTCTCCTCAGGCCTAGGGGCTTCCCCTGGATCTTCCCCACCTGCCCCACAGACCCAGAAAAGAGTCTGGAGGGTGGGGAGGGAGGACGTGGGCAGGAAGTAGGACATACTGTTGATACTTCTGCCCACATTCCACTGGCTACAGTGTAGTCACATGGTCCACATGACCAAGAGTGAGGCTGGGAAACGGAGTCTTGCTCTGTTCAGGGCAATGGCAGCCACTCCAGTACTCTTGCCTGGAAAATCCCATGGACGGAGGAGCGTGGTAGGCTGCAGTCCATGGGGTCGCTAAGAGTTGGACATGACTGAGCGACTTCACTTTTCACTTTCACACATTGGAGAAGGAAATGGCAACCCACTCCAGTGTTCTTGCCTGGAGAATCCCAGGGACGGGGGAGCCTGGTGGGCTGCCGTCTGTGGGGTCACACAGAGTCGGACATGACTGAAGTGACTTAGCAGCAGCAGCAGCTGTTCAGGGAAAAATAGGGTGTAGGTTTGATGAAAGGCAGACTTTTGGTGAAAGTCTCTGACACAAGGTGAAAATCTGGATTATATGTGAAATTTTCTAATTCTTAAATATTGGCAAGTCATTAAATTTTTACAAAAGATATTACTTGGATTAAACAAAGCCTTCTTATGAACAGTACAGCCCTCATGCTATGTCTGTGACCACTAGTTAGAGGGTCTCATCTTGCCCAAATGATCCTACATGGATGGGCCATGGATTGGTGAGGCGGCTGTTTTCAATTACTCACTTACACGTTCACACAGTCATTCAACAAACATTTATTCAACTACTCCATGCCAGACCTTGTGATAGGCAGTGAGGACACAAGAAGAACAAAAAACCTCTTTCCTTCCTTTGAAGAGTTCACAGTTGTTTTTACCCCTGGGTAGAAAATAGTGTTCAATTTTTTAAATGAAATTTTAGACTTATTTGACATAGTGCTACATTTTAGCAGAGGAGCATCCCTTAACAGGAAAAAATGACTTCCTAGGGGGAATTCTGGGTTAAGGACTAATAGGGAGAGCAGTAGATAGTGTCAGGAGCCCTGATTGGAAAGTTTGTCCCCTCCAAGCTTTACCATTCAGCATGAGCATGGGCTCAGGCAAGTGGGTTGTCCTAGCTGAGCCTCAGTCTCCACCTCTGTGAAATGGGGATGATAGTACCTATCTTACAGGGCATCTGGGAAACAAGAGAAGGAGTCAGCAAAGCTGAGCGTGGTGCCTGGCACACAGCAGATACATTACCCCTTGTTTCCCGGTGGCCATGGTGGTGAGCCAGGGGTGATTAGTTTGGGACAGCAGTGTCCCAGCATCTCATTTAATTCCCAGTCAGCATTTACTGGGTGTGACCCTGGGCCAGGTCCTATACTGGGTGCTGGGGACACAAGGTGAGAAAGGGCTGGCCCACCGAGAGGAACTCATGATCTAAAGGCAGCTGCCTTCTGACCTCACCCATCATAGGTATGTGCCCTTCATCACCTCAAATCAAAAGGCAGATGGGAGGGCAGGATGCTTGGTCCAGAGTTACTTTACCAACAAGCATGTTGGTCATCTTGGTTGACATCAGCAAAGAACTATTAGCAGAAGGCTTGGAAGGACCCCAGGGGACTGGGATGGGGATGGGGGCTTGAGGTGGACTCAGGCTGGAGAGACAAAGGGTTTCCTTAGGTACCAGTTCACAAAGAGAGCCCTGCACAGATTTTGAAAACTTCCAGTTACCAAAAGGGAAACATGTGGGGAGAGAGATAAATCAGGAGCTGGGGACTGACACATAGGCATTAATATATATAAAATAGATAACCACTCATAACCTAGTCCACTCCAGTACTCTTGCCTGGAAAATCCCATGGACAGGGGAGCCTGGAAGACTGAAGTCCATGGGGTCACTGAGGGTCGGACACGACTGAGTGACTTCACTTTCACTTTTCACTTTCATGCATTGGAGAAGGAAATGGCAACCCACTCCAGTGTTCTTGCCTGGAGAATCCCAGGAACGGGGGAGACTGGTGGGCCGCCATCTATGGGGTTGCCCAGAGTCGGACACGACTGAAGTGACTAGCAGCAGCAGCATAACCTACTGCAGAGCACAGGAAACTCTACTCAGTATTCTGTAATAACCTATACGGGAAGAGAATCTGAAAAAGAATGGACATATGAATAACTGAACCGCTTAGCTGTATACCTGAAACTAACACAACATTGTAAATCAACTATACTCCAATACAAAATAAAAATTAAAACAAACTAGCAAACAAACAAAAACCAAAGAGAGCTTTGTGACTTGATGCTGTCCCTAGGGCCAGAAAGCTTCCTCTAATCTAAGGTTGTCTACAGTCTTCCAGCCAGCCCTGCGCGGGGAGGGGCAGTCACAAGACTCAGCTGCGAACATGGACTGAAGAAGCAGAGAGATGGTTCCAGTCTGTCCAATGCTATCCAGCTGCTAAGGAGTGGCCCAGAGATTCGAATCTAGGTTTGCAGTCTTTTTCTACACTTCACAACAGTGCCAGGGAGAGAGATTTCTGCCGTAGGGCTCAGAGGACCTTCTCTGGGGGTTCCTGATCAGCTGCCCCAGGATGGAGGGAGGGAAGCCAGCCAGCGAGGGCTCTGAAGGGGTCTGGCAAGAGATAAATTTCTCTGTCTGAGGCCAGAGGCTGTCTGGAAAGCCAGAGTTCCTCCCTCCCTTCCCTGATGATTGCCAGTTCTGACTGTTACAGGTCACTTCGGCCTTCCGAATCTATGGTTCTACTATGCACCAGGCTCTGCTCAAAGCACACTGAGGGTACCGGGTGAGCTAGACAGACAGACGCGGACTCCAGCTTCACGGGGCAGCTAACCTATTCTGGAGGCCTCATGGAGCAAGAGATGCTTGAACGCAGATGGACAAGATAAGAAGCTGTACGCCACATTCAACAGGAGTGGGCAGGACAGAGGCTCCATCCTGGGATGAGGCAGAAATGAATTTACCAGGCTTACCTTGAAGCTCCGAAGCTTAAACTCTAGAGCCCCTCACTTGCCAGATGCCTTCCAGTGATCTGGGAGGGGCCCAAGCAGGACACATTCAGGGTCACATGCTGATGCAGAGTTTGCCAAAGTAAGCTAGTTTAACTGCGGATGATGAAGAATGTTGCCTCTTTACTCTTTGACATTCCCCTTGGTCATACTTCCCCTCATTTGGGTGTCACGGGCACGGCGGTGACATTTTTGGGGATCTAGCTAAGGGGAAGCTGTCATGGAATGCCACATCGATGAAAAATAAAACTCAAAGTATATCACTGCTAAGAGGACATTTGCAACAAACTGCTTAATAGGCAGCATCTTAGTCAAAGGGTTTTTAAGATGCATGATCAAGGAAATAGGAAAAGTCCTGAAACCTTACAGCTCCCCTATGAAAGAAACTTATACATGTTTTTCTAAATTTGACAACAGTCCTAAAAATTTATGACCTCATTTATAATGAGTTGTGAAGCTGGGAAGAAACTTCTCTAAACTATCAACAATTAAAAAAAAAAAATCTTTTGGTCAACTGTGCTAGAGAAAAGACAAAACGCTCTTATTTTCTCTAAAGAAAATGACACTAAAAAATCAATGTCATATGAAGAGGTGATCCTAAAAGCATACAGCCAAAACTTAGGAATAAAAAAAAAATTTTATGGATGTATATCAGGCAATAAATATAAACATTATTATTTTTCTAGATATTGTCTAGGGTCTATCAGCTTGTTTAAAAATATTCATCTATTTGGTTCACTGGGTCGTAGTTGCAGGACACAGGAACTCTTAGTTGTAGCATATGAACCCTTTGGGGCATGTGGGATCTAGTTCCCTGCCTGGGGATCAAACCTGGGCTGTCTGCATTGGGAGCACAGAGTTTTAGCCACTGGATCACCAGGGAAGTCCCTGTTTATCATCTTCTAAAAATTTGTTGTGATTCTGTTTCTTGTTCTAAATATTCACATTCTTATCTGATTTTGTCTTCTTTTTTCTTAAAGAAGGTCTCCCAGCTTTATAAGTTTCAGGTCCACAAAACCTGGCTATCCTCTTATGGAGAGGGTAAGGCATGTGCAAAGGCCCAGTGGCAGCGGGTGGGAGCTGGGCTGTGATCGGGAAATAGAATCACAGAGAAGACCGGAAGAAGGGAGGGGAGCGTACTGCCTGTAACCCTGACTTGACTTCTCACTGCCTGTGCAGCCAAAGACGGGAGAGAGCCTTTGGACCCTGATCCAAAGAGACCAAGGCCAAAGAAAGGACCTCATAAGTCATTTCCTCCCCCTCCTACCAGTGTAGGGATCCTCTTCTTGACAGTGGCTTACTGAGCCTTAGCTGTACACACTTCCTGAGTTGGGGAGCTCACTTCCTCCCCCAAATGTGATACTACCACAGGTCAAAACTCTGGTTGTTAAACTTGCTTCAAGTTGACCCCTGTCTGTGCTTCCTTTTTGGGTTGTCTTCTTCCCTAGTGTGCCCAGAAGTAACTGGTCGCTTCTTCTCATTTCATAATAGCACTGCAGACATGTGAGACCAGTGTACAAGTTTGTTCCTGCCCAGGATTACCTGGCTTCCTTCAGAGATTCTTCCTATGACTTGACCTCTTTGGATTTTCCCACCCATTATGTCAAAGATTTCTAACCACACATACATATGTGATGATGATGATAATAGCTGACACACCTTGAATGCTTACTGTGTACTAGGCTCTGTGCTGGGTGTTGTTCGTGCTTAATCTTTATGACAATCCTGGGAAATAGGCACAGCTATGAAGCCCATTTTACAGATGAGGAAACCGAGGCTCAAAGTAACTAACCTTTCCAGGTTATATAACATATAAGTGGTATAATCTCCAACTTTAGAGCTCATGCTTTTAATCCCCACAAGTAGTAGCTGGAAGTAGGGAATTCTAATTTGTGTAATATGAGAATAATATTGATTGGGCTTTCCTGGTGGCTCAGCTCATAAAGAATCTGCCTGCAATGCGGGAGACCTGGGTTTGATCCCTGGGTTGAGAAGATCCCCTGGAGAAGGTAAAGGCTGCCCACTCCAGTATTCTGGCCTGGAGAATTCCATGGACAGTACAGTCCATGGGGTCACAAAGAGTCGGACATGACTGAGCGACTTTCACTTCACATAATCAATGTAGGTCGTTTCGTCAGGAAGCTCTGACAGTTTACAGTTGTACAAGTGTCAAGTAACTAAACTGTAAAATACACAATCCCAAACTTGACAGAACTGAAGGGAGAAATAGAATCTAGAGCAGTTGAAGATTTATAAAGTATTTCTTTAAATTATAATTATGGTAGAAGACACATAAAAAATGTACCATATTAACCATTTAAAGTGTATAATTTTATAGTATTATGTATATTTACATTTTTTCTAAATGATTTCCAAAGTTTTTCACATTGTAGAGCAGAAATTCAATTCATTAGACAACTTCCCTTTTCCCCTCCCTCAGCCCTGGGCCATCATCCTTCTACTTTCTTTTTTTTTTTTGACATACATTTTATTTTGTTGAAGTATAGTCAATTTACAATGTTGTATTAATTACTGCTGTACAGCAAAGTGATTCAGGCATACACAGACACACACACATCTTTTTCCATATTCTTTTCCGTTATGGTTTATCCCAGGGTATTGAATACTGTTCCCTGTGCTATACTGTAGGACCTTGTTGTTTATTCATCCTGTATGTAATAGTTTGCATCTGCTAATGCCCACCCTTCTGCTATGAATCTGACTAGTCTAGGGAACTCATACAAGTAGAATCATATATTTCTTTCTTTTTGTTTTGTTTCACTTAGCATAACGTTTTCAAGTTTCATGTTGTAGCACATGTCAGAATCTCCTCTTTTTTAAGGCTAAATAATACACCATTGTATGTAGATATGCATTTTGCGTATTCATTCCTGTGTGTACAAATGTCAGTAGTTGGAGATCTTAATACCTTTTTCTCAGTCATTGATGGGTCAGCTAGTGACGCGCCAAACCAGTAGAACCATAATGTGGGGCTTCCACAGTGCTCAGTGGTGAAGAATCTGCCTGCCAATGCAGGAGGCTCCGGTTCAACCCCTGCTCCAGGAAGATCCCACGTGCCTCAGAACACCTAAGCCTGTGCACCACAACGACTGAGTCTGTGCTCTAGAGCCTGGAACCATCACTACTGAGGCCTTCAAGCCACCACTGAAGCCCACGTACCTAGAGCCTGTGCTCCACAAGAAAAGCTACCACAATGAGAAGCCCACACACCGCTGCGGCTACTAGAGAAAAACCTGCTCAGCCACAAAAACCCAGCACAGCCAAAAATAAAATAAAGACACATTAAAAAAACAAGGGAGATATATGGCATCTAGAAAAATGGTATTGATGAAGCCACCTGCAGGGCAGCAATAGAGACGCAGACAGAGAACAGACTGTGGGCACAACGAGGGAAGGAGAGCCTGGGGCAAATGGAGAGCAGCACTGAAACATGTACATCACCGTATGAAAGATGGACAGCAAGTGGCAAGCAGCTGCATGGCGCATGAGCTCAGCCCAGGGCTCTGTGACAACCTAGAGGGCTGGGATGGGGTGGGAGAGGGCAGGGAGGTTCAGGAGGGAGGGGACAGAGGTATACCTATGGCTGATTCATGTTGGCGAATGGCAGAAACCAATACAACATTGCAAAGCAATTATCCTCCGATTAGAAATAAACAAATTAAGTTAAGGAAACATAATGGGGACTTCCCTGGTGGTCCAGTGGCTAAGACTCTACACTCCCAATGCATGGGACCTGGGTTCAATCCCTGGTCAGGGAACTAGATCCTGCATGCCACAACGAAGACACAGCACAGCCAAATAAACAAACAATAATACTTTAAAAACATAATGGTCTAGATAATACCAGCAACTACCTTGAGCTAATTGACACTTATGGTTCATTATAACAAATGACTTCTCTTCAAGTGCATGGGGTACCTTCACCAGGGTAGCCATATGCTCTGCCTTAAGCCAGTCTCACTATATTTCAAAATAGTGAAATCTTACAGAGTGTTCTCTGATCACAGTGAAAGTGAAAGTGAAAGTGAAGTCGCTCAGTCGTGTCCGATTCTTTGCGACCCCACCCTGTAGCCCACCAGGCTCCTCCGTCCATGGAATTCTCCAGGCAAGAATACTGGGGTGGATTGCCATTTCCTTGTCCAGGGGATCTTCCAAACCCAGGGATTGAACCCAGGTCTCCCGCATTGCGGGCAGACGCTTTAACCTCTGAGCCACCAGGGAAGTGGGATGGAATTATATATTAATAATGACATATCTAAGACAAACCTGCATATTCAGAAATTACACATTTATAAATAACTCAAGCATCCAAGAAGAAACAATGAAGAAAATTAAAAATATTTCCAACTAAGTGAAAATGAACGAACAGTATATCATCACCTGTGGGATGAATCAAAAGCAATGTCTAGGAGGATTTTTAGCTTTTAATGCTTATTTTGGAAAAGAATAAAATTCTGATACTCTGGCCTTTATGGAGAGTCTCTCAAATATCCTCTAATAAATCTCTCCTGTTTGAACAAGCTAGAGCGATTTCGTTTCCAAGGAAGAAATTTGGTTGATCAAGTAATTAGTACCAGGAGTGGGGCCCATGATGATTAACTTTACATGTCCACTTGGTTGGGCTCTGTTGTCCCGTTGTTTGGTCAAGTATAGATGTTGCTAAAGGTATTTTATTGATGTGATTAACATTTACAACCAATCGGCTTTAAATAAGGAATGTTACCCTCCATAATGTAGATGGGCCTCCTCCAGTGAGCTGCAAGTCCTAAGTGCAAAAAATGAGTTTTTCCAGAGAAGAAGGAAATCTGCTCCAAGACTGTAACATAGACCTTTCTCTCCCTTTCTCTCTCGTGTGTGTGTGTGTGTGTGTGTGTGTCTTAGTGAGGCATCTAAGATGCCTAATCCTTCCTGATCATCAAGTCCTATTAGCATGATATCATCAGTAAATTGGACCAGCGTGGTACTCATGCGACAGTGAGACAGACACACAGAGCTGGAGGAGTGACCTAATAGTAAAGAAAGGGGTGAAGGTGAGCCACTCTCCCTGCCAATGAAAGAGCCCTGAGTATGATTTTGCTGATTCTGTAACATTGGTAAGTCACTTTCCTTCTCTGGGTCTTAGTTTTCTCATCTGTAAACTGAGAGGGCTGGTTAAGACAACCTCCAAAGACCCTGTTTTTCCTAATCCTGAACTTCTGCCAATGATCAGAGCTTCCTGTCTCGCCGGCTGTGGGATGCTGTCCAACCTACTAATCTCACTCATCCTCAGTCTTCTTCCTTGAGAAATATATTAAACTGATAAGAACAAATACTACACTTGATCTTAGCCAAAAGGCCAAGAAGCGATTCCTTGAGAAATATAGTTAATAACCTACTGTCTCTCAGCATGGCTGTGAACTGAAATGCAGCCCCAAGACAATAAGCTCCGTGATTAAGGGCACTGGCTTTAGCCGTGGTCCAGACTTGACTTTGAGTCCCAGACCCACCACTGCTTGGCCGAGTGAACACCTTGAGCAACATTCTCCTCTGTCAGCCTCCGTTTCCTTATCTGCTAGATGAAGACAATAGTACCCACCTCACAGGATTGCGTGAGGATGAAATGAGATCCTGGTTGTAAAGTGCTTGTCATATCTTAGGTGTCTGACGAGTTTGGGCCTGTTCTCTGCCTGAATCCGCACCATTATCTTTCAAAACTTCAGTTCCTTCGTATATGAAATGGGATTAGTAAATCCTCATTACAATCATAGGAACTTCACACACAGCTTGAATCCACTCAATGTTCCCGCTAGACAAATACAAGTTTCAATTGTCTTTTCCACTAGGGACACAGGCATAAAAGGACTCTGTGGGGTAAGAGATACGTCTAGGTAAAGGACACACACTGGGCTTCCTTAAGCACTAAGGGGGCCAGGAATGGGCCAAAAGAGCAGAGGGCGGCACCTGGAACTGGTTATCTGCCCCCTGGGGCTCCCTCTGGGAGGAGAGGTGTCTAGTCAGCAGCAGAGAGAGACCATCAATGGGAAAGGCATCAGGGCTGCCCACCCTGCAGCCCACCCCAGGCCCAGCTGGCTCAGGAAGGCAAGGTCAGCCGTCACCAGATATCTGACCCCACGGAGGCCTCGCCAGCCTCAGCTGGTCCACGCTACAGGCCCGGCCACATCTGGTGGCAATGATCTCAGAGCAACGATCTGTAGACGCCAGACATGTGCAGCCTGGGGCAAAGTGGGGGCCGGCCTGCCAATGCAGTCCCTCATCCCCTGACCCCACCCCTCCTGATCATCCATCAGGAAGCTGGGCCCCCAGCTCTCAGCCCATTATAATAACCACCATTCTCCCCAGCACGGTTCACCACACAGGCTCCACCGGGGGCCTCAGCAGGCCCTTCTAGAGGCCTGCAAGGGAGGGAGGGGGAGGGCAGAGAGAGAGACTGGGCAGATGACCAACTCCACTTTATAGGCAAGGAAACTGGGGCCCAGAGAGAGCCAGTTTATCTGTCTGCCTCCCACTGGACTATGAGCAACTTGAAATGAAGGATTAGGTCCTGCTCATTCTGTCATTCATTCCAGGCAGAGGAAATAGTGAATGCAAAGGTCTGGGGGCAGGAATGCATTTGGTACCTTAAAGAATGATCTCAGTCAGCAAATGAAAATTACAGGAGATGAGCTGGTGAAGTGAGCACTGGCCAGACCACGCAAGGCCTCATACAACATGGAAAGGAGGCTGGCTTTTATTCCAATTGCCAAGGAAATCCCTGGAAGGTGTCTACTCTGAGAACAGACACGGAGAAGACAACAGCCAGTCAGGCAGGTCTGTTCTCATCTTCTGGTGTCAAATGTGAGAATCAGGCAGTTAAATGTCCTCACAAAGCATGACCCATGCTGTGCTGGGGACCCAGGGGGGTGGCGAAAGAACATGGGGCCCTGCCCCAGCCCAAGTGGCCAAGAGTACTTCCCAGGAAAAGAGGCATTTCTGCTGAGACCTGATGGCTGACCCAGAGTCAGCTGGTTTGAAAGAGTTGCAGGAAGGGACAGGAAGGAACATTCCAGGCAGAGGGGGAAGTAAGTACAAATGCCTGAAACGAGGGAAAGCCCAGGGCTTTAGGGGACCCTACGAAGTTTAATATGGCAACACAGCAGATGGCAAGCAGGGGTTGGCCTGGGTGGTGGTGAGGTGTGGGGATGCCCAGCACATGTCTGCCTCTCTCATTTGACCTTGACATCTGAGCCTCGTCCTATGTCAGGAAGCAGTCTTCTACCACAGGACTTGACTTCTAAGGGCTACTTTGTATTATTCCGTTGTACATTCTGTTGTACAGTAACCAGTCCCCCGGCGTTGACCATTCAGAGTCTCTCTAGTTTTTCCCTATTATAAACAATACTATGATGAACATCTTTGTCTATATATCTTAGTACACACATATTATTATCTCAGTATAGCAAGGATGGAAGTCGTGGGGGCTGACCAGGGCCCAGTCCTGGAGGCTTCCTGGGCAGCCCTTTGTTGAGTATCTGGTTAAAGGGCCATAAACAGAGAGATGCTGGGAGAAGGCTTCAGGGAGTGATAAAGAGCCGTGACCATGAACTCTGGCTGCCCAGGCCAGATGAAGACTAGAGAGGAGCCCCAGGCCTTGGGCCCCACCTGTCCTGTACGCTGCATGTTTGTCCAGCTGGCCTGGTGCACCGGCTCCTGGCCCCTTCCAAGAAGCAGCAGAAACACTTAAGATGCGGGTCTGAAAAGTTAGCCCGCCAGATGTGGGGTTCAGACCTTTCGCTCCTTGGGGAGAAGGTCAAGGTTTAGAACTCCTTCCTAGTTGCGAGTCACCGTGCCAGGGATGGGGTCTGTGATGAGATTGTGTCTCAGCCTGCCCTACCTGCTTCCACGTGGGCTTTTTCATGTTCTCCTGATGTGTAGGAGTCCCTCAGCTAGTTTTAGAGGATTTCTCCCACAGGAAACAGTTCCGTATGTAGCTGGAGATTCAGTGAGTCTGTGAAAGGAAGTGAATTCAGCATCCTCCCAGGCCGCCGTCTTGCACCGGAACTGAAACAAAATACTGCAGACTGAGCACGGACCTAAAAATAAGCCTCGATTCAAACCACAGCTCTACCACTAAAGAGCTGAGTGACTCTGGGCCACTTACCCAAACACTCTGAATCTGTGTCTTCACTGGTACAGTGGGGAAAATAACGAAGATGGTTGTGAAAGTTAAATGAGATTACCAAGCACTTGGCCCATACATAGTCCAGGCTTTTAAATAAACGAGCTATATTTTCATTGTCATCTTGGGTCTCTATTCCTTTAAAAATTTGCGTGCTATACAATTTAATCATTTAAAGTATGTAATTCAATGGGGTTTACTATAGTCATCACAATCAGTTTTGGAACTTTTTCATCATCCCTCCCTCAAAATATCCTGTACCCATGAGGAGTCACTCCCTAGCCAACCCCTCTCCCTGCTAATCTCCCACCCCTCCCAGCCCAAGGCAACCACCCATTTATTTTCTGTCTTTGTGGATTTGCCTATAAATGGAATCATACAAGATAGAAAGCGCACAGAGTCCTCTTGTGACTGGCCTGTTTCACTGAACGTAATGCTTTCAAGGTTCATCGATGGTGTAACGTACATCAGTACTTCATTCCTTTTTATTGCCAGAAAATTGTCTACAGTGTGGATAGACCGTATTTAATATATCCACGCATCACCTGATGGACATTTAGATGGTCGGCATCTTCTGGCCCTTGTGAATAATGCTGCTGTGAACATTTGTATGTGGACATATGTTTTCATTTCTCTTGGGTATAGACCTAGGAGAGGAATTGCTGGATCATATGGTAGCTCTATTTTTAATCTTTTGAGGAACTGCCAGACTGTTTCCCAAAGCAGCTGCACCATTTTCCCACCAGTAGTGTACAAGGGTTCTCATTTTTCTACACCCAGACTGACAGTTGTCATTGTCTGTCTTTTTGAATAGTCACCCTAGTGGGTGTGTAGAGGTATCTCACTGTGGTTTTGACCTGCATTTTCTTGATGGTTGTTGTCTCATTTTTTCAATGGAATCCCCTTCATGTCCAGGGACAGATAAATCCTGGGATATCCCATTCCTAATATGGAAGCACTAACTCATCACAAAGAAATAAAAAAATCTTACAGGTCTGTTATTAACCCACAACATTTCTTAAAGTGGTTCTTCCATAAATCAACTGACTATTTCCCAGCTTTGGGGGCATGGGGACAATTCTAATTTTCTTCTATTACTTCTAATAATTATAAATTATTGGCCGTTCCATGGAAAATGCCCATAATAAGTGAACAAAAGCAGGATAAGAAACACTCAGTTTAATTGACATATGTACACTACCAAGTGTGAAATTGCTAGCGAGCGAGAAGCTGTTCACAGCACAGGGAGCTCAGCTCGGTGCTCTGTGACGACCTCGAAGGGTGGGATGGGGGTGCGCGGGAGGGTCAACAGAGGGGGGATATATGTATACACGTAGCTGATCCATGTTGTTGTACAGCAGAAAGCAACACAACATTTTAAAGCAATTATGCTCCAATTTAAAAATAATAATAATAAAGGTACACTTAAAAGTACTCAGTTTAATCATCTAAGCTGAAAAAAAATGTTTGTTAATCCATCCAAATATGCTTTAAGCACCATCCTGGTGCTAAGGCTCATGCTATCTTATTTATGGACAAAGTCTGAAAAGGAATAGCAAAAACGAAACTACTATATGGGGGTAGAGAATTAAGAAGTACAAACTAATAGATATAAAATATGCTCCAAGGATATTCCCTGATAGCTCAGTTGGTAAAGAATCCACCTGCAATGCAGGAGACCCCAGTTCAATCCCTGGGTTGGGAAGATCCCCTGGAGAAGGGAAAGGCTACCCACTCCAGTATTCTGGCCTGGAGAAGTCCATGGACAGTATAGTCCATGGGGTCACAAAGAGTTGGACACAACTCAGCAACTTTCACTTTCAAGGATATATTGTACAATATGGGGAATATAGACAATGCTTTATAATAACTATAAATGGAGCATAACCTTTAAAAATTCTGAATTGTTATGTTGTACATCTGTAACTTATATAATATTGTACAGAAACCATACTTTAGTTAAAGAGAGTAACACACTACTTGTGTTGAGGGTGACAGGAGTTCTGGGTGAGAGATGTCCCACCCTTCCCCACCTCTATTTCCCAAAATAGAACAGTTATATTACCTTTGTGATGATAAAAGCAAGGGAAAAGGAAAAAGAAAAAAAAAAGACTACTAATCTAAGGACAATGGGAGAAACAATTCTTGAGCCAGACTCTCAAAGCCATTATTTTGTGGAATCCCCACACAGCCCCTGGGAGGTCACTAGTAATAATAACAGCCAATATTACGGCACTTTCTGTGAGGTTACTAGTAATAATAACAGCCAATATTATGGCACTTTCTGGGAGGTTACTAGTAATAATAACAGCCAATATTATGGCACTTTCTGGGAGGTTACTAGTAATAATAACAGCCAATATTACGGCACTTTCTGTGTATCTAGCACTGTTCTACCAGTTAGGGACCATTTCTGCCCCCATTTTACAGGTGAGGAAACTGAGGCTAGGCAAAGAGATGCCCTTCCACTTTGGTGCTCTGTTTTCCCACATCACATACACGTGCAAAGCCTCATATAAACTCAGGCTCACATTTAAGTCCACACCCGCACCCTCAGACAGGAGCACACATACCACGGCCAGATGCTCGTGTGTACTCACACACATGACGACTCATATCCAAAGGCATGTGTACAGAAATGCATGTGTACATGTGGGCTTGTCTGCATGTGTGTGTGTATATATATATGCCATGTGCACACAGCCCATACACTACTGGACAAACATCTGAGAGTGGGAAAGGGGTGCAGTAAAGGGGCCAAAGTCCAGCCCTTGCCTCCTCCCCACATCCTCAAAGCGCCGCTGCTGGCAGGTGTGTACAGGCCTGGGTGGGGCGTGGACAGGTAGTCCTAGACTCAAAGGGTAGAGCTGACCTTGCACTAGAAACCCAGGGTCACCAACTACCTTCCAAAGGGGGCTACAGCGACTAAGGGGCCTCACCTGATGGCCAAACCCCCCAACCAGAGGACCCAAACTGAGGGCCCGAGGTGCGCCCAACCCTGTGCCAGGGGCTCCAGGGGCTGCACAAAAAAGGCATGATTGGGGGCCTCCAGGGCTCCCCAGGGTATTGAGGAGACAAGATTCACATCCAGCCGCCCCTCTGGGAGGCCGCATGACAGAGTGGTCACCTGCAAGCATTGTAGCAACGGGAAGGCTTAGAATCCTGGTTCTACCCCTTATTGACTGTGTGATCTGAGCAAGCTGGTTAACTGATCAGTGCCTCAGTTGTCCTCCCTGTAAATGGGGTAAATTCTAAGCCCTACCCCCTTGGGGTTGTTGCTTAACCAGAACTACCAAAGTCTGTATTTGTAAAATAAGCTGTTTCGGGCAAAGGAAGTGTGAGGATGGAGGGAGGCAGGACAGGCACTGAGTGGAAAGGAGCTCCTCAGGATCCCAGCCCTGTGTCCTACTGGCTGGGCCACCTCGGACAAGTCACACAACCTCTCTGAACCTCGGCTCCTCCTTTGTAAACATTACCCAAGTCATTCTTAATCATTAGATATGTTTCTATTGAGAACTTACTACATCTCAGGCATCATGCTGGGCGCGGAGAACGCGGCAATGAGCAAGCCAGGTGGTCCCTGTCTGCCCGGAGCCCACAGCCTTAGAGAAAGGATAAAGCGGAAACATCTGGTACATAGTAGGGGTCCAATCAGCGTTCCTCCCCTGCTTCCCTTTCCATCACTGTTAGGTCCATGCATCCATATTGTAGAGCGTTTAGAGACTTCCCTGGTGGTCCAGGGGCTGAGACTCTGTGCTCATAATACAGGGGGCCTGGCTTTGATCCCTGGTCAGGGAACTAGATCCCACATGCCACAACTAAAGAGCCCATAGGCTGCAACTGAAAAAAAAAAAAAAAAAACCCACCTGCTGATCCCACGTGATGCCACTAAGACCCGGCACAGCCAAAAACAAAAAACAAACTGCATAGAGTTTGGCAGATACAGAGCGGGGCTGAGGTGGGGAAAATCTATCACCCAGAATCCCACTACCCCTAACAAAACCCCTAGCTTCATTTTTGCCAGTCTTCTTATCCAGTACAGGGCTAGGTTCATGGTAAGATACTTGGTACAATGTTCAGATTAATCAACACATTACATTTGTCATCAGCAGGAAACAGCCGATTACACTGTAGCATATTTACTGACTCTAAGCAACCCAAACCATTAAGGCCATATCTTCTCCGCAGAGAGGCTTTTCCCTTCTTTGGGACCAGTAATGTTTCCATTTTATAGAAAAGGACGCCGAGGCTCAGAGAGGTCAAGTCACTTGCCCAAGGTCACACAGACCAAAACGTGAAGAGCTAGCTCAGGAAGCCAGAGTCTCTTACCCACACTGTCCTGGGCTGTGGGATGCAGTGAGAAGTGGACTTAAGGGCTTTGGGAATGAGAACCAGCAGCCCAAGGTTTGGGGAGCCCTTTTAGGCCAGATGCAACCCGCCCCCATCATTGCTCCAGACGTAGAGCACAGAAAACTACCAGGCTCCTGGCTGGTCTTGTGGGATCTCTTTGGGGTCCAGAAACCCCTCACTCTTACCCGCTTCGGGAGCTCCGGGACGCCTGCTTAGCCAGTGTACAGAGACGGCATGTCATTTGTGATTTCTGGTGCCCGCCAGTGGGCAGAGAGAGCAAATCTCTGGATCCCTCAAGTTGCCGGGAGCCAGCAAAGTCAGTGGCTCCTGCCCCAGCTAATGTTGGCTGCCGCTTACCACGTGCAGGCCCCGCGCGCAGGCGCTTTTACACCTAATCTAACGTGATTCCTGACGAGAACTCTCTCCAGGTCAGAACTGTGATTATCACTGGTTATAAATAGTCTGAGACCTGGGAAAATGACTTTCCAAGGGCACATAGGTGGTTGATGATAGAACCAGGAATCAAGACATTGGAGCTCAGTTCCTGCGCTGGGAGATGGACCCTCGGGCTGGACACAGAGGTGGATTTACACCCTTCTCCCTGGTGGCTCAGTGGTAAAGAATACACCTGCAATGCAGCAGACACGGGTGATGCAGGAGACACGGGTTCAATTCCCAGGTCAGGAAGATCTAGAGAATGAACTGGTAACCCCCTCCTGTATTCGTGCCTGGAATTGGGATACAACTTAGCAACTAAACAACCAAGACATTTGCAGGCTGGGGGCGGGGGGAGGTTCTGCAATGCATATACAGGGTCACATTTGAGAAAATGTGCAAAATTAAGACATTTTAGTTACAGTTGGTTAAGACCACTGTCTCTTTCTACTTCAGCCCTAGAATGATGTCTTTTTCTGCTGCTGCTGCGTTGCTTCAGTCGTGTTCGACTCTGTGCAACCCCAGATACGGCAGCCCACCAGGCTCCCCCGTCCTTGGGATTCTCCAGGCAATAACACTGGAGTGGGTTGCCATTTCCTTCTCCAATGCATGAAAGTGAAAAGTGAAAGTGAAGTCGCTCAGTCGTGTCTGACTCTTAGCGACCCCAAGGACTGTAGCCTACCAGGCTCCTCCATCCGTGGGATTTTCCAGGCAAGAGTACTGGAGTAGGGTGCCATTGCCTTCTCGTCTAGTAGGTGATAAAGATGTATTAATAAGTAATTTGTGTGTTTAATAGATTGTGTTGAATGAGCAACTGCATGATAGGGGAATAAATGACTGAAGTGCCCTTTAATCTTAAAGGAAGGAAAGGGTTTTCATGAGTGCTCCTCATGCAGCCTCAGGGTGCCCTTCACAGATAGATTGAACTTGGGCCATGGGTGGCCTTGAATGTCAAGGCGAGGAATCAGGCAATGGGCAGTCATGGGAGGTTTTAGAGCAGAGGGCAGCCTTGAGGGTAACTGTCAATTAGGCAAGAGTTAACTGTCAGGTATGAAGACAGGGCCCTGTGACTGGGGGACCATTTGATTGGCTCATATAAAAACGGCCCTCACCCAGCACCACCAAAGAGCTAGTAATGTGATAGGGGTACCTTCCATCGGGGTGCTTCTTGTGCCTCCAGGAGGCCCCCGCTAGTCCCTGGGACAGAGAGTCCAGGCTGCTGCTGCTGCTAAGTCGCTTCAGTCATGACTGACTCTGTGCGACCCCATAGACGGCAGCCCACCAGGCCCCGCCGTCCCTGGGATTCTCCAGGCAAGAACACTGGAGTGGGTTGCCATTTCCTTCTCCAGTGCGTGAAAGTGAAAAGTGAAAGTGAAGTTGCCCAGTCGTGTCCGACTCCCAGCGACCCCATGGACTGCAGCGTACCAGGCTCCGCCGTCCATGGGATTTTCCACGCAAGAGTAGTGGAGTGGGGTACCACTGCCTTCTCCGAGAGTCCAGGTTAGGAGAGTCCAAGTGCCTTGGTGGGTGTTCAGCCTAGATTTGCTCAGCATTCTGTGTGCCTGGTCCAATGTGGGGGCAGCTGGGGCCCTGCCCAGGTCAGGCATGGGGTCCCAGGGCCCCAGGCGTTACTGCATGTCCCCCTCTTGCTGTGAAGTGCAGTGGCCATTCCTCAGAAGAGGAAACTGAGGTCTGGAAGCTGCTGAGGCAGTGGTGAACCCGTGAACATCCAGCCCCAACTAAGGTCTCCTTGACTCAGCTCCAGGCCAGCCTTTTTCTCCCCCTCCCTGGTCTTTCTAAATGTCAACAATTCCAGCTACCAACAAAACAAACCAACACCCCCTCCCAAGAAAACCCCCAGCTATTATTTATTTAGACTTGTTTAGAGCCATCTCCTCTGCTGCTGCTGCTAAGTCGCTTCAGTTGTGTCCGACTCTGTGCGACCCCATAGATGGCAACCCACCAGGCTCCACAGTCCCTGGGATTCTCCAGGCAAGAACACTGGAGTGGGTTGCCATTTCCTTCTCCAATGCATGAAAGTGAAAAGTGAAAGTGAAGTCGCTCAGTTGTGTCTGACTCTTCTCGACCCCATGGATTGCAGCCTACCAGGCTCCTCCGTCCATGGGATTTTCCAGGCAAGAGTACTGGAGTGGGGTGCCAATGCCTTCTCCGATCTTCTGCATATCCCATTACCTGATTATTCCTCCAGCAAACCTGTGAGTGAGACGAAGAGTTATTATTCCCATTTTGCAGATAAAGAGTTAGCCCAGAGAGGTGAAGCTACTTACCCAAAGCCACACAGTGGTAAACAGCTGAGTACAATCAAACCCAGAGTCCAGAGGCTCCCCCAGATCCCCCTTCCACCCCACCCCCATCACAGAGCTGCCCAGCCTCCTCTTCTGCTCCAAGCTGAAGTGGAGAAACTCAGCTTTGCCAGCAGAGGGCAGTATGCCCTCAAAAATTAAACCCTGGTCTTTCTGGTGGCTCAGACAGTAAAGAATCTGTCTGTAATGCAGAAGGCATTAGTTCTGTCCCTGGGTCAGGAAGATCCCCTGGAGAAGGGAATGGCAACCCACTCCAGTATTCTTGCTTGGAGAATCCCATGGACAGAGGAGCCTGGTGGGCTACAGTCCATGGGGTTGCAAAGAGTCACCACCTAGTAAATAGCTTCCTTCCCAGAGGCTGGCCAATTGAATTCTCACACCTGGGAACGGCTGCTGCTGCTGCTGCCCAACAATTCAGAAATCCTCAACCCTGAGGACTGAGTTAGTCCTTAAACCTTAGTCCCAGGTTCTGGTCGGGGTCTGGGGAGCACGGAGAAATGTGTAGAGAAATGGAAAATACAGCCTTCAAAGGAGGTGAGCCGGTGGTTCACAGAAAAGGAAATGCAATGGTTTTAACGTACAAGATGCTTAGCTTCACTCTTAATAAGAAAAACGTGTGTTAAACCCACAAGGGGCAGGCACTTTATCAAACTGGCAGTTATACAGCTGAGGGCGTGGAGAAACACTCACACACTGCTGGTGGGATTAAAACCCAGTTTAACACCTCTGGAAGGGAATCTGACAATACCTCCCCAAATTAGAAACACATGCATCCCACTGAAACAAAATGCCTTCACTGAAAGACTTGACAGAGAAGCAGAGTCATTGCCAGTGAGTGGACCTCGGTGGGGGGTGGGGGCAGAAGTTTCCAGATCAACACTCCCTGCGTGGGCGGGGGGGTGGGTGTGTATGGAGGAGGGGTAGCTGGCAGGTGATCATCTTGGGTCCTGTCCTGTAAGGCCTCCCAGAGGGGCAAGAAGCTGGCATTGAATGCTGGGTCCCCAGGGCTGAGCAAGGATTGTGGGACCCCTCGGAAGGAGAAGGGCCACCCCGCAGAGATGACCGTCTCCAAGGGGCGCAGGTCAGCACTGCCATCTCCAGTCACTGTCTGCAGGGGCGGGGAGGGAAGAGGGAGAAGGAGCCCCACCCCACCTTCATCCACCTTCCCCACTGCTGGGAGGAAGCCAGGGCAGAGGTCTAACCCCAAATCAAGCTACAGTTTCCATGACTGTCTTGACATTTAAAATTTGAGTGAAGACCATGTTTGTGACTTAAAGCCACAGTCCAGCTGTTTGTCATCTAAAAGCTGGCTGAGACAACACGGCTTCCCTCTGCTCGCCTTTCCATCCTCCGGGGGCTGGCAGAGGAAGAGACAGAAAGGAGCTGCAGGGCTTCTAGAAGCTGTTCCCAGAACTAGCACGAGGTTGCTTCCGCCACATTCTATCGATTAGAGAGCGCTAAGGCCAACCCTTATTTGAGGGGAATAGAGTCCACCTCTTGAACAGGGGAGCCAGGACCAAGTCACATTGCAGAGAGGCATGGAAAACCCCTACCCACAAAGGGCTTGGTCCCCTTGCAAGGGAAGCTGGGAGATGTCGACCAGCCCTGTGTCCAGGAAGAGGAGGGAATGGGTTCAGAGAAGAGCCTCTGCCAGCCTCTGCCACACTTGCCCACTCCCTGATAATGCATGTTCAGACAGGTTCCTACAGTGTGCTTAGCCCTGCGGGAGGCTTGGTGAGAGCAGAGACCTGGGGGAGAGGGGTCTCAACTCCCCAGCAGTGTGACTGCTCACCCCTGTTCTCGGAACCTCCATTTTCTCATCTGTAAAATGGTCATACTCATTATCATCCTGTCCTCCCATTGATACGGTGGTTGTGAATGCATTCTGATTTGTGAAAGCCTTTGAGTCGGCAGAGAAGAGAATGATACTGTCCTTGCCCTCAAATATGGTCAATAACAAGAGGAGACAAGAATTCAAGATGTGTCCAGACCTGGGGTAAGAGGGAAGGGTCCTGTGAACAGGGGCAGAGAGGCAGAGAGAAGAGGAGCTACTGCAGGTGAGGGCCCTGTGCCCAAGCCTCAACAGATGATGAACAGGCTCGGAATAGACCCAGGGCCTAGGGTACCACATGGCAGGAGGGAGAACCAGCTGTTGTAAAGGGACACACGTGGTTGATTGAAGGGTCCTGCACCCCCGTATTTAAAGCAGAAATTCCCAAAGGGTGAGATGTTGGCTGGGCTGGGAGCTGATGCACACTTCCTGGCTTGTTTCTTGGCAGAGTGAGTTTGAAAAAGGAGAGGAAAAAAAGGGAATGAGATTGAAAACAGATTATTGGGGAGAAAAGTATTTCAGACTCGAGACAACTGTCTCTATAGCCTCTGGCCCCTGTCCCACTCATTCCCCTGCCCTGACGCAAGGCTGGCAGGAAGAAGGTGTTTCCCCTGGGATTGTTCAAACCGAGGACCAAACCCTGCCTGAGGCTTACCTATCTGCACAGGCTGGCAGCGTGCCTGAGGCCAGCTAAACGGTCTCCATGCTCCTTGAACTCTCCGCTCGAGGTACGTGCTGTTATTGCCCCATTTCCCAAATGAGGAAACTGAGGCTCAGAGAAGTTAGCTGGCTTGTCCACAGGCACACAACCAGTCAAGGGTGAATCTGACTGACTCTATTGGTTTTTCCTACAGTTGGGGTGCAGACAGAGGAGGGGAGGTTTAGGACAGCAAGGAAGAAGGTTCTGGGCGGGGCGTTGAGTGTGGAAGGCAGTATGGGACAGTGGTTAAGTGCTTGACTCAGGAGTCAGATTTGGGGGTTGTTTGTTACAGCAACATGACCCAGACTATCTGACTGATACAAATCCTGATAATTAAGTTACATGTCCTTCAAGATATTAGTACTAAAAAAAAGGTACTCAGCATCTTCTTAGAAGCAGCAATTTTCTTTTAATTTTAAAAATTTTGCAAAAAGCATTTAAGGAAATGTACCATCTTGACCGTTTTTAAGTGTACAAGTTCAGTGGCATTAAGTACATCCACAGTGTGTAATCCATCTCCACCATCCAGCTCCAGAACTTCATCTTGTGAGACAGAAACTCTAACCATTCAACACTAACTCCCTATCCCCCTTCCTCCAGCCCCCAACAGCCACCTTTTCACCTTCTGTCTCTATGAATCTGATTGCTCTAGGTACTTCATATAAGTGAAATCATACACTTTTGGTCCTTCTGTGACTGTCTTATTTCACTCAGCATAATGTCCTACAAGCTTATCCATGTTGTAGCCTGTATCATAATGACCTTCTTTTCTTGTCTTTTTTTTTTAATTGAAGGATAATTGATATAGAGAATTTTGTTGTTTTCTGTCAAACCTCAACATGAATCAGCCATAGGTATACATATATCCCCTCCCTCTTGAACCTCCCTCCCGTCTCCCTCCCCATCCCACCCCTCTAGGTTGATACAGAGCCCCTTTTTGAATTCCCTGAGACACACTGCAAATTCCCACTGGCTATATATTTTACATATGGTAATGTAAGTTTCCATGTTTCTCTTTCCCTACATCTCACTCTCTCTTCCCTCTCCCTGTGTCCGTAAGTCTGTTTTCTATGTCTGTTTCTCCACTGCTGCCCTGCAAATAAATTCTTTGGTACCATCTTTCTAGATTCCATCTGTATGTGTTCAGTTCAGTTCAGTTCAGTTGCTCAGTTGTGTCCAACTCTTTGCAATCCCATGAACTGCAGCACGCCAGGCTTCCCTGTCCACCACCAACTCCTGGAGTTCATGCAAACTCATGTCCATCGAGTCAGTGATGCCATCCAGCCATCTCATCCTCTACTGTCCCCTTCTCCTCCTGCGCCCAATCCTTCCCAGCATCAGAGTCTTTTCCAAGTAGTCAACTCTTCGCATGAGGTGGCCAAAGTATTGGAGTTTCAGCTTCAGCATCAGTCCTTCCAATGAACAACCAGGACTGATCTCCTTTAGGATGGACTGGTTGGATCTCCTTGCAGTCCAAGAGACTCTCAAGAGCCTTCTCCAACACCACAGTTCAAAAGCATCAGTTCTTCAGCGCTCAGCTTTCTTCACAGTCCAACTCTCACATCCATACGTGACCACTGGAAAAACCATAGCCTTGACTAGACGGACCTTTGTTGGCAAAGTAATGTCTCTGCTTGTCAATATGCTATCTAGGTTGGTCATAACTTTCCTTCCAAGGAGTAAGCGTCTTTTAATTTCATGGCTGCAGTCACCATCTGCTGTGTTTTTGGAGCCCAAAAAAATAAAGGCTGGCACTGTTTCCACTGTTTCCCCATCTACTTGCCATGAAGTGATGGGACCGGATGCCATGATCTTCGTTTTCTGAATGTTGAGCTTTAAGCCAACTTTTTCACTCTCCACTTTCACTTTCATCAAGAGGCTTTGTAGTTCCTCTTCACTTTCTGCCATAAGGGTGGTGTCATCTGCATATCTGAGGTTATTGATATTTCTCCGGGCAATCTTGATTCCAGCTTGTGTTTCTTCCAGTCCAGCATTTCTCACGATGTACTCTGCATGTAAGTTAAATAAGCAGGGTGACAATATACAACCTTGACGTACTCCTTTTCCTATTTGGAACCAGTCTGTTGTTCCATGTCCAGTTCTAACTGTTGCTTCCTGACCTGCATATAGGTTTCTCAAGAGGCAGGTGGGGTGGTCTGGTATTCCCATCTCTTGAAGAATTTTCCACAGTTTATTGTGATCCACACACTCAAAGGCTTTGGCATGTGTTAGTATACAATATTTATCTTTCTCTTTCTTACTTCACTCTGTATAATAGGCTCTAGGCTCATCCACCTCATTACAACTGACTCAAATGCTTTCCTTTTTATGGCTGAGTAATATTTCACTGTGTGTATGTACCAAAACTTTCTTTATCCAAACATTTGTCAATGGACATCTAGGTTGATTTCATGTTCTAGCTATTGTAAATAGTGCTGCAGTGAACACTGGGTTACGTGTGTCTTTTTCAATTTTGGTTTCCTCAGGGTATGTGCTTAGGAGTGGGATTGCTGGGTCATATGGTGATTTTATTGATTTTATTCCTAGCTTTTTAAGGAATCTCCATTACGCCTTCCATGGTAGCTGTATCAATTTACATTCCCACCAACAGTGCAAGAGGGTTTCTTTTTCTCCGCACCTTCTCCAGCATTTATTGTTTGTAGACTTTTTGATGACGGCCATTTAGAATGACCTTCTTTTTAAAGGCTGAGTAATATTCATGAGAAACACTGGGCTGGAAGAAGCACAAGCTGGAATCAAGTTTGCCAGGAGAAATATCAATAACCTCAGATATGCAGATGACACCACCCTTATGGCAGAAAGTGAAGAGGAACTACAAAGCCTCTTGATGAAAGTGAAAGAGGAGAGTGAAAAGGTTGGCTTAAAGCTCAACATTCAGAAAACAAAGATCATGGCATCCGGTCCCATCACTTCATGGCAAATAGATGGGGAAATACTGAAACAGTGTCAGACTTTATTTTTTTGGGCTCCAAAATCACTGCAGATGGTGACTGCAGCCATGAAATTAAAAGACGCTTACTCCTTGGAAGGAAAGTTATGACCATCCTAGATAGCATATTGACAAGCAGAGACATTACTTTGCCAACAAAGGTCCGTCTAGTCAAGGCTATGGTTTTTCCAGTGGTCATGTATGGATGTGCGAGTTGGACTGTGAAGAAAGCTGAGCGCTGAAGAACTGATGCTTTTGAACTGTGGTGTTGGAGAAGACTCTTGAGAGTCTCTTGGACTGCAAGGAGATCCAACCAGTCCATCCTAAGGGAGATCAGTCCTGGGTGTTCACTGGAAGGACTGATGCTGAAGCTGAAAGTCCAATACTTTGGCCACCTCATGTGAAAAGCTGACTCATTGGAAAAGACCCTGATGCTGGGAGGGATTGGGGGCAGGAGGAGAAGGGGACAACAGAGGATGAGATGGCTGGATGGCATCACTGACTCGATGGACATGAGTCTGAGTGAACTCCGGGAGTTGGTGATGGACAGGGAGGCCTGGTATGCTGTGATTCATGGGGTCACAAGGAGTCGGACACGACTGAGTGACTGAATTGAACTGAACTGAATATTCTGTTGCACATGTAGACCGCATTTTGCTGATCCATTTATCCATCCGTGGACACTTGGGTTTGCTCATACCTTTCGGCCGACGTGAATGGCGCTGCCGTGAACATGGATGCACAAAGATCGGGCAGCATTTCTCTCTTTTTAAAAATTATTATTATTAATTTATTTATTTTGGCCATGCCACATGGCATGTGGGATCTTAGGTTCCCAACCAGGGATCGAACCTACTCCCCCTGCATTGGAAGCACAGGGTTTTAACCACTGGACCCTCAGGGAAGTCCCAGGGAGGGGCAGAATTCTATCATATATTAATGCCTATATATGAAATCTGGTATCGGTGAACCTATTTGCAGGGCAGCAGTGGAGATGCAGACATAGAGACCAGGTTTGTGGACACAGTGGGAGAAAGAAAGGGCGGGATGAATGGAGAGAGTAGCATTGAAACATACACATCACCATACGTAAAATAGAAAGCTGATGGGAGTCTAAGCAAATGACACAGGGAGCTCAAACCCGGTGCTCTGTGATAACCCGGAGGCGTGGGATGGGGAGGGATGTGGGAGGGAGGTTCAAGAGGGAGGGGACATATGTATACCTATGGCTGATTCGTGGTGATGTGTGGCAGAAACCAACACAATATTGTAAAGCAATTATCCTCCAATTAAAAACAAAGTTTTTTAAAAAAGAAAGTTGAGAGGGAAACAGCACTGATGAAAAAGCCAGGAGACAGGATGCTAGACTTCGCTGTGTAGCATCAGGTACCTCGCTTTCTACATCTGGTCCTCGCTTTCACTGCCTAGTTCATAGCAGCACGCTGAGACCAAGTGAGACCCAGGACTATCAGCAAAGCCACGAGGGACTGTTATTGTTATTACTCAGTGGGGTGAGGGCAATGATTTCCCAAAGGCATGAGTCACGAATGGTGGAATTCCAGGCATCAGGAGAGGCAGTTCTGGGCAACAGAGCCCAGATTCCACACAGAGCCACGACCCTGACCTGGACCCGCAAGGGAGCCACACCCTCCCTCCTTGGCCACTGGCCGATGTGAGGAAGGAATCAGTAAATGTCATAAGCAGATGGGTCCTTAGGGTAGAGCCCACGGTCCCGTTGCCTCACACGACTGTTAAGGAGGCTCCGAGAGGGTGATGCATTTGCCTGGGGTCACACAGCCAGAGAGCAGTGGAAGCTGGACTAGACTCCCAACCCGGCACCACGCGGCCTCCCACCTGGCTCCAATTCTAGGAAGAGATGTGAGCGCTAGAAGAGCCATTGAGGCAGGGGTAACTGGGGAGCTCAGAGGGCCTCTAGGGGAGGGTGGAGCTTTCCTCTTTTGTATCTCATGGAGACTGACCTAAGAACTTTTCAATTCAGAGCCCTCTCTGTACTTGCCCAAATCTTGAGACTAAGTGGTAACAATAGTAATTGGTACTTTTAAATGAGCTCTTCCAAGTTCAGCTCTATGAATATTTTATATCCCTGGTCTGTTTAATCTCTCCTCAGGTAGGAGCCAGTGTTATCCCATTCAGATGCCTCCCAAAGGGCTTCCCTGGTGGTCCAGTGGTTAAGAATCTGCCTTGCAACGCAGACACCTGGGTTCAATCCCTGGTCAGGAAGCTAGGATCCCACAAGCTGCAGAGTAATTAAGCCTGCATGCTGCAACTAGAGTCCGTGCGCTCAACAAAAGATGCCACATGACACAACAAATATTCCACATGTGGCCACTAAGACCCGACAAATAAGTAAATACATTTTTTAAAAATGCCTCGAAACCTTAGACTGGGGCCATTTTCAAGGTCACAAAATGAGAGGTAGTCAGAGCTGGGATTCCAACCCAGGGTTGGGCTCCTGTGGAGTCTGTCTATTGAAGCACAGCGATCCACTTCCTCCGTTGAGTTCTGTGTGATGGAGGCAGGAAGTGGATTGTGCTCGTGGTCCAGGAGAAACTGAAGCTTGGCAGAAACTGAGATCGGTGACATCCCAGCAAGAGGAGGAGTTAGGGCTAGGACCCACCTGTCAGGGCCAGCTTCCATCTGCTCCAGCGAAGAGAAGCTGTTCTGGGAGTGCTGTGGCCCCTGGCAAGCCTCACCCTGGGGATGCAGGATGGGGAGAGGGTGCTGACGGAATCCGGAGGTGGACCCCTCCCCACAGCGATGATGAGGGCAGCCGACACTTAAGAAGCCGTGACTGAGTTCAAGGTCTTTGGATTAACGCTTTATCTTTTATATTATTTATTTTTGTGCTGTGCTGGGTCTTCACTGCTGCACGGGCTTTTCTCTAGTTTCAGAGAGCGGGGGCTACTGTCTCATTGCGGTGTGCAGGCTTCTCACTGACGTGGCATCTTTTGTTGCAGAGCACGGGCTCTAGGGCACGGGGGGCTTCAGTAGTTGTGGCTCCCGGGCCTCTGTGGCCCACGGGCTTAGTTGCTCCGAGGCATATGGGATCTTCCGGGATCAGGGATCGAACCTGTGTCTCCCGCATTAGCGGGCAGATTCCTCACCACCAAGCCACCAGGGAAGCCTTAACACTTTATCTTGATGATTTCCTTTCCTCTTCACCCATGTGGATGGAGTTCATTTTATTCTCCCTCTTTCCAGATGCAAACCCTTCTGTTCAGAGAGGTGGACTCACCTGTCCAGGGGACCAGCCTAGGTAGCTGTGGAATTGAGATGCTAAAGTTTGGCCTCTTATGACCATTATATTCCCCTCTGCATGGAGAGGAAGGAGAAGCAGCCTGAACAACCTTGCCCCAGCCCACCAGGCCCCAAGGGCCTTCACACCTTAGATTCCGTGTGCTAAAAGTCCCTGAGCACAGGATTCTAAGGAACCCAATTTAATGATATTAACCCCACCTGACAGGTGGAAAATATGAGGCTCAAGGAAGTGAAGACCCAGGATGCACTTTGAACCAGCTCTGGTTGAGTATCTACTATGTACCAGACATTGTGCCAGGTGTTAAATATATTCTCCCATTCGATTCACAAAGCAGTCCTGCATGGGAGGTATTATTATTGATGTTACCCCTGCGGGACAGATGGCAAACCATGGCTCAGAGAGGTGACCAGACTTGCTTACAGGTAGTGTCCACATTTGAGCCTAGGTCTGATTCCAGCCTTTATTCTTTCTACTATGTATAAGCCTCCCTAATAGAGACCCTATCTTTTTGCCTTTTCATACTGTTCATGGGATTCTCAAGGCAAGAATACTGAAGTGGTTTGCCATTCCCTTCTCCAGAGAAGGGGACGACAGAGGATGTGATGGTTGGGTGGCATCACCAACTCGATGGACGTGAGTTTGAGTAAGCTCTGAGAGTTGGTGATGGACAGGGAAGCCTGGTGTGCTGCAGTCCATGGGGTCTCAATGAGTTGGACACGACTGAACTGAACTGAATAGAGACCTACAGGCTACTATGATGGTGTTTCAGGCATCAAGGGATAATAGATTTGGCTCTTAGGGCTGTTCAGGGTTTCATGCAATCACTCATGACTTCTAGCTGGCTGCTAGCTCAGCCTGTGTGCAAGCTTGTGCTGTGACAGCTACACCCTTACTTTCCCAGGAAAATAACAGGAACTGGGGCTGGAAGTTCTCAAGAGAAAGCCTGGCTTGCTCTAGAAGGCAGAACGTTTGAACGTTTTTTTTTTAATTAATTTGATTTTTTATTGAAGGATAATCGCTTATTTGAGCCGATCCATAATGGAGGAGGTTGCCTCGGGATGTGGTGAGTTTCCCAGCCCCGGGAGGGTACAGGCTGGCAGCTGCCTGTGAAGAAGGTGATAGAGCACCTCCGGCATGAAAAGTGATACTGCGGGGACTACCTGGCCACCCAGTGGTTAAGATTTCAAGGTTCTAATGCGGGGGGCATGGGTTCGGCCCCTGGTTGGGGACCTGAGATCCCACATGCCTGCCACATGGTATGGCAAAAAAAAGAGAAAGTGATACTGGATTCAAAGACCTTTCCCTTTTGAAAGTCTGAGATTGTAAGATTCTCAGGTCCCATTTGCTCAGACTGCAGTCTAAGATTGCACAATACTCAAAAGTTAGGAATCAAAGACTGCATGCGTTTTTCCTTTTTGTGTTTTCTAGTCCCTGTGTGGGCAGGTAGACTGTGGAGCATCTACTTACTCGGGCAAGGGACAAGTCAGTTAAATCAGTTCAGTTCAATCACTCAGTTGTGTCCAACTCTTTGCGACCCCATGGACTGCAGCATGCCAGGCCTCCCTGTCCATCATCAACTCCCGGAGTTTACTCAAACTCATGTCCATTGAGTCGGTGATGCCATCCAGCCATCTCATCCTCTGTCATCCCCTTCTCTTCCTGCCTTCAATCTTCCAGCATCAGGGTCTTTGCCAATGAGTCAGTTCTTCGCATCAGGTGGCCAAAGTATTGGAGTTTCAGCTTCAGCATCAGTCCTTCCAATGAATGTTCAGGACTGATTTCCTTTAGTTAAATCAGAGAACAGAGAACAAGTCTTTAGGTTTCAAGAGCACCCCTTCCTCCCCAAAAACACCATTCCTGAAGGGACCTGGGACACAGTGAAATGAATCAGAGAAAGATGGGATTTGATACCTTTCTGTCCCTCTGCTATACAATATTTGGGGTGGTGGCTGTTCCATCAACCTGGATCCTGGAGCAAGGAGACACTGATGGGAAATATATAGGACACACAGCATGAGTGGCTGAGGAACAAGACTGGGGGTAGTTGTTACTGCACCCTAACCTGGCTGACCCTGACTGATACACAGCCCTGCTCTCCCCTCTTGCCTTTTTTCCAAATAAAAAATCAGGAAAAGAGCCAGAAAAAAAAAAAAGCCATGAGTGAACATGTTTTGAATTTTGTGGGTCAGCGTGACCCCAGAGAGCTTTGGAGAGTCCAAAAGTAGACAGTAGGGAAGGGCTGGAGTGATGAACCAGTCATGTGGTGCGTTGAAGCCAAAAGAGCCTGAAACAACCTCACAGTGAGATGCAATCACAGAGATGTAGGCATGGATGATGGACTGGGGGGAAATAAGTCAAAGTGATCAAGATTAATTTTCTGCCTGCATAGGAAGTAGGGTACGTGTGTGCTAAGTCACTTCAGTTGTGTCTGACTCTTTTTGACACAATGGACTATAGCCCACCAGGCTCCTCTGTTCATTGGATTCTCCAGGCAGGAATACTGGAGTGGGTTGCCACGCCGTTCTCCAGGGCATCTTCCTGACCAAGGGATTGAACCCACGTCTCCTGCATTGGCAGGCGGGTTCTTGACCACTAGCACCACCTGGGAAGCCCAGGAAGCAGGGGATGGTCATAAAATTAACTCAAAATTCTGCTTATCAAAATTTTGAGTTGAGATACATAATTTGGAAAGTTCACCATCCCAAGGGTCTTGAATTCGGGGCTTTCACCATCACTCTTTCACTGAGTGAGTAGAAGGTGGATGTGGACACTGGAAGCACCCCAGCCTGGAGACCAGGAGAACTGAGCTCTACTCTTAGATTTCACCTTCCCAGGGAGACCTTCCCTGACCACGTGGTGTAAAACAGAACTCCCCCCACCCTGACCCCATGGATGCCCAGTCCCTCTTCTTTCTTTTTCTCCAAAGTACTAATGGATACAGCATTCTTTACTTATCTATTTATTGTCTATTTCCCCCACTTGATTGTAAGTTTCAAAACAGCAGGAATTCTCTTTCTACCTTTCTATCTCACTGCTTTTTATTTTTCCCCCCTTTCTTTGCTAGTTATAGAAAAATTTCAAGCATTCAAAAAACCATGGAAAACAGATGATGAACACCCCTTTGCCATTTGCCCATCACGTAAATTTAACAACTGTTAACATTTAATCATCCTCGCTTCACTTAAAAAAATTTTTTTTGGTGCCAGCGTTTTCTAAAGAAAATAATACTCGTCATGCTATTTCCTCTTTAAAAACTTGAAGGAAGAGAGCTTTGTCTCTTTTACTTGTTGCCATGTTACTCACTGCCTGGAAGCTGACAGAGCTCCAACAAACAGTTGTTGAATGAATCTCATTTAATCCTCACGGCAACTCTATGCAGTAGGTGTTATTATTATCCCCATTTTACAGAAGAGGAAACTGAGGCACAGAGAGGTAAAGTAACTTGTCCAAGGGCACACCGCTAGGAGGTAGTGAAAGGAAATTTGAGCTCAGGCAGCCTGAATCCAGAGTCCACACATTCATATCTCTCTGGGGACTCCTTCGACCGAGATGTTCATTCATCCTCTGTCTACCTGTCCCATCCAGACACCACCCACAGAGGAGACCCAGAGGGGTTCACAGGCCAGAAACAGGACATCCCCATCTGGGAACCCAGGTGGTTTCCAGAAAGGTCAGGGCCCTCTTTCCCTCCTCCCTGGGGAGGAGACAGAAGGCTCCTTCCCAGACGAGTGACCTTTGGGGTTTGTTATGAGTAGAGATTCCTTCTGGGGAACGTGATGGCTGATGCCGGGAGCCTGGGTCCTCAGACTTAACCCCCAGGAATGTGGAGAGGAATCGCCAGGCTTCCGCCCTGCAGGCCAGCGTTCCCAATGACCCAGACCAGCCAAGGAGGCCGTGCTAGGCTGCTCTCCAGATTGCTGGGCCTTCTGGGGAGATGAACTGAGACCTTCCATGCTAGGCTGGGAGGCAGCTCCTCAGGGTAAACAGAGCTCCAGGCTTCAAAATCAAAGAACATGGCATCTGCCTCTTCCTTCCTAGTGGGGTGACATTGGACAGGTGCTCAGTCTGGGGAAGCCTCAGTTTTCACATCTGTCAAATGGGGATAATTACTATTCTAAGCTTAAACAGATCCAGGGCTAGGGTGAAGCAAGCCAAGTGCCCAAGGCACGACCTTTAAGGAGGCGCTGGCTCTCAGGTTCATACCCTGCACTTGCAGGAGCCTGAGGATGAACACCTTCTTAAATTATGCACCAAGATGGTCTAATCCCACAACCCACAGCTGGCTCCAGGAAGGGACCCCAAAGCCCTTTGGGAGAGATGGACCCCTGAGCTAAGTCAGGTCCCTGGTAGGTGGGGACAGGTGCATGGCCCAGAAGCCTTCCAGGAATTATCAAGCCACTATAGGCAATTTCTGAGTTCTTCCCAGGTCAGAGAGCAGCCTCTGTCTCCAGGTTGTGATAATAATGACATTGATCTCATATTTATTGAGCTTTCGCTCTGGACCACACTGAGATCTCGGTCAATCCTCACTACAGCTTTCTCTTGTATTATTGTCTCTACGCTGTGAATGGGGCTTCTCAGGTGGCACAGTGGTAAAGAATCTGCCTGCCAATGTAAGAGAGGAAAAAGATATGGGTTCAATCCCTGAGTTGGGAAGATTCCCCAGACTGGGAAATGGCTACCCACTCCAGTATTCTTGCTTGGGAAAAACGATGGACAGAGGAGCCCAGAGGGCTATAGTCCATGGGGTCACAAAGAGTCAGGCACAACTGAGTAACTGAGCGCATGCGCGCGCGCGAACACACACACACACACACACACACACACACACACACACACACACACGCTATAAATGAGGAAGACCTCAAGGCACCAGGTCAGGGTCACAGCCCAAGAATATGGTAGGTCCAAGATCCAAACTCTTATTTGTCTGAATCACAGGTAGGCTGGGGCCTGAGGTTTGCTGCTGAGGGTCTTGTGGGCCCTTGACCCCCATCACCTTTATCTTCTTCGCCTTCTCCCTCTGCTGGCAGCCACTGTGGCCAAAATGAAATTAACCCCAAAGGGTTAACCTGCAGTCATTGCAGGGGCCAGGCTGGGGTGGGGAGGGGAGGAAGGCATGTTTCTGGGCTCCAAAAGTCCAAAGCCTGTGTGTTCTACGCCCAGGTCCTGGGTCCACAAGGCAGGCACACATGGCCCTGGATGCAGTAGAACACGGGGGCAGGTAAGTTTCGATCTGGGGGAGATGGCTCAGGAATGATGCTGAGCTTTATTTGTACACATTCATTTTCTCCCTGCCTTCGACCTCCTTCCATGGGAATTCATCTTATCCTGGTCACGTGCAAGCTTCGCTCAGGACTCTCCAGAAACTCCCTGGTCATAGAAGCCTCTAAATATTGTCCTGGCTTTCAAGGCTATCTGCAGAGACTAGAGTAGAGGGCTGATCCCACCCCTTAGCCTTTCTGCAAGCTGGTCCCTCTGCCTCAAGTGTCCTCCTTCCAGCAAGATCCTCCTGGATCTTCTCCTCCGGCAGGACTGGGGAATGTAAAATGGTGCAGCTGTGAACTCTCAGACCTGAGGGGGCTGTGCCATTTTTAAAGTAAGTAATCGATTAATGTAGTTATTTATGGCTGCACTGGGTCCTCTCTTGTGGAACACAGGCCCTAGAGCATGCTTAGCGCACGCAGTTGTGGCACACAGGCCTAGATGTCCCAGGGCATGTGGAATCTTCCTGGATCCAGGATCAAACCCACAGCCCCTGCATTGGCAGGTGGATTCTTAACCACTGAGCCACCAGGGGTATCCAAGGGCTGTGCAATTTGATGCCACGCTGGCATCTGGGGAAGACAAGAGGTAGCTTAGCATTTTAAAAGGCAGGTTTTGAACTTAGACATGAGTTCAGTCCCAGTCCCACTGCTTACCAGCAGGGCCTCAGTTTGCTTCTCTGAACACAGAAAGAATGATCTGACTTTCTCCACTGGGGCACGGAGGAACAGGAAGGGGGCCATGCCCGTGATGCTCTGGAGTCAGTGCCAGGTACCACGGTCAGGACTCAAAAGGCACCAGGTATCCACCCACTCATTCTACACCAGGTTTAAGCACCCACCTGGCACCGATCTCTGTGCTGGGTGCTGGGATGGAGCTGTGAATGGACTTGTGTGGCCCCAGCTCTTAGAGACTGGAGGGGCAGATTTCACCAATTTGTTGCCATTGTGACTGTGATTAGGGAAATCACCCCCTTTCCAATCTCTTAACCTTCCGACCTTCACCCCTCACCTTGACCTTGAAGCACCCTGAGCAGGATCTAAATCAGATGTATCTCCATAATCTTAGCTCCTCAACCAAGGCCTGGAGGCTCAACAAGTATTTAAACTGAAAAGATTTCTGTAACAAACACAGCACTGAGTGTGTGCAAGCCACGGTTCTGAGCACTTTACAAGTATGAAATCCTGTCACTATGCCTGGCAAGGATGCACTATTATCACCACCCCCATTTTGCAGATAGGCAAACTGAGGTTCAGAAAAGTTAAGCAAACTAACTTAAGTTATATAGCCAGAGAAGGGCACAACCAGGATTTGAACGCAGGCCGCCTGGCCCCAGGGGCCACTCGCTCCATGCCTCTCCCGAGTTGATGCCACTTCCCAGCAGGGTCCAGAAAGGGCCTGATCTGAAGACCTCACCTGTCTCTACCACTCGCTAAACCCTAGGCTCCTCACTCTCCATTCCCCAGGTGGGCTCTGGAGGAAAACAGGGCCCCCGCTGCAGCCTTTGATGTGCCCTGCCAAGTTGGCACTGTGAGGCCTCAGGGTGCCTCAGGGGATCCCAGGCCAGCAGCTGGGCCGGCCTCGGGGCCAGCGTTTCCGTAAACATCCCCGCGAGCCAGCCCCGCGTGGTCAGACCTTGGGCCGCTGGCTTCGAGGGCTGAGGTTTGGCGGGCCCTCCTCGGTTTCCTCCAACACAGCCACTTCCACCCCCTCTGCCTGGCTGAGCTTCCAGTAATGAAGTGTTTTGCTCTGGGGCTGGTGGGGTCGATGGAATGGGGTATCGGGGCCTGTCGGTCTCACTTGCCCCACTTGGGCTCCTGGAAGCTGGTTAGATGCCCCTCACTGCAGCCTGGGCAGCTTATTGGCCCCCCTGGGGGTTGGAGGAGGAATTGGTCTCTAAGCGGACAGGTCTTAGGCTCTGAGTCAAGAGGGAGGGTGTGGCTGGAACCGATCCTGTGGGTCCTTTCTGAGGGGTTGGGAGGTTAGGGAAACAACTCCTGAAGACAGAGCCAGGCAGCTTGGCGACAGAAGGGAAAGCGTCTTAACCATAGCCACCGCCTCTCCTCACTCACCAAGACAGTGGCTGCCGTGAGGGGCTGTGGGTGGAGACTGAAGAACCGTCAATCACCACGAGTGTGCCATTCCT